>NC_138761.1:25968161-27168161 GCF_965113315.1 Podarcis vaucheri
GGGAAAACAGCTAATGAGCCACAAAGAAACACACACACACAAGAAAACCCTTTTTGCTCCTTCTTCAACTGATGCCCTGCAAACTCTGATAAGCTCCTCCCACAGCTAATCCGCTGCCTCAACAGAAACCCTGCCCCCTCTGACCTTTACACAGGGAAAACAGCTAATGAGCCACAAAGAAACACACACACACAAGAAAACCCTTTTTGCTCCTTCTTCAACTGATGCCCTGCAAACTCTGATAAGCTCCTCCCACAGCTAATCCCCTGCCTCAACAGAAACCCTGCCCCCTCTGACCTTTACACAGGGAAAACAGCTAATGAGCCACAAAGAAACACACACACACACACACACACACACACACACAAGAAAACCCTTTTTGCTCCTTCTTCAACTGATGCCCTGCAAACTCTGATAAGCTCCTCCCACAGCTAATCCCCTGCCTCAACAGAAACCCTGCCCCCTCTGACCTTTACACAGGGAAAACAGCTAATGAGCCACAAAGAAACACACACACACACACACACACACACACAAGAAAACCCTTTTTGCTCCTTCTTCAACTGATGCCCTGCAAACTCTGATAAACTCCTCCCACAGCTAATCCCCTGCCTCAACAGAAACCCTGCCCCCTCTGACCTTTACACAGGGAAAACAGCTAATGAGCCACAAAGAAACACACACACACAAGAAAACCCTTTTTGCTCCTTCTTCAACTGATGCCCTGCAAACTCTGATAAGCTCCTCCCACAGCTAATCCCCTGCCTCAACAGAAACCCTGCCCCCTCTGACCTTTACACAGGGAAAACAGCTAATGAGCCACAAAGAAACACACACACAAGAAAACCCTTTTTGCTCCTTCTTCAACTGATGCCCTGCAAACTCTGATAAGCTCCTCCCACAGCTAATCCCCTGCCTCAACAGAAACCCTGCCCCCTCTGACCTTTACACAGGGAAAACAGCTAAGCTTTCCTTTCCCAATTCAGGTAGGGCTCTGGTCCTCAAATTCATCTGTTTTTCTTTAAGTTCCATCATAACAGATGTCAACTTATGTTTATCGAGTTGCCTTTGAATGGATGGGGCTCTCTCACATTCCAGTTGTATTGTTTTACATTCAGCAGCAAGGGTTTTCTCCCTGACTTCATCCACAGTTTGCCGTGTCAAGGTAAATTCCTGTATCAATCTCTGGATGGTTTCTGTGTTGTTGTTCACCTTTTGTCCCAGATTGTCTGTTTTCCTGTGAAGCTGTTCCAGCGAATCGTTTATTTTCACTAATGCGACCACTAAGGCCTCTTCTGTCGACATTTCACCTGTTTTTTCCTTTCCATCTGCCATAACACTTGAGAGATTCAAGGTCAATCTCAGAGTCTCACAATTTTTATCTTGCAGCTGGAAATCCCCCTAGCCCAGCTCTTATAAAGTAACCAATTTCAGAGACTTCCACTAGGGGGAAACAGTTTCTATTTATAATAGTCAACAATGTCCCCTTTAAACGCAACTCATACAATCCAAAGTTAGTTTCAGATTTCAGTTACTTTTTACTCCTTTTTAGAAGCAGCAGGAGACAATAGAAACAATGTATTTTTCTTACTTTGCTAGCTGTCAAGGAACGTTCTAAGTGCTGTCAATGAACATTCCAAAATGTCAGTCCTACTGGCAGCCCATTTCCAGGGTCAGAGCGGCCCCTTCACTCTCTCCTGCTGTGATGGCCTGGGATTCCGAGTCTGGGAGTGAACCGGAGGAATCCCAGCCGGCACAGGAGTCCCCGCCTCCAGGGCCGGCTGAACTGGGGCAAGGCCTAGATGCTGAGGAGCCTGCACCTGTGCCAGATCCTCAGGGGCAGGCACCAGGTGAGACCATTCTGGCCCCAGAGGTGCTGGAAGACTCAGTGGCTACAGGTGAGCCTCCCCCGGGGCCCAGTAACCCTTTGGCCTCTCCTGAACTGCAGAGGCTTAGGGCAGAGAGGCGAAGGGAACTGGTCTCTCCCAGGAGGAGTGCTCGCCTTAAGGCCAGGAGAGGCGGGGCTCCTGGGGGCCGGGACCACCCCCGGCCTTAGAAGAAGATAAAGGTCAGGCAGCCCGGTCCCAGGTTGCGGGAGCAACGTCGTTGTGGAGTACCTGCTTTACCCAGACCTAGATCTGCACTCCCGGTGTGCCTGTTCCTCGCCTGGCTTCCTGATCCTGACTCTCCGATGTTCCTGTTCCTCGCCCGGCTGCCCGCTGCTGACCCACCAGTGTTCCTGTTCCCCACCTGGCTCCCTGCTTCTGCTCTACCAGTGTTCCTGTTACCCGCCTGGCTTCCTGCTGCTGCCCTACCAGCGTTCCTGCTCCCCCGCCCGGCTCCCTGTTTCGGACCTCGCGTCTCATCTAGTGTTCGTCTACCCTGCTAGTGACTCTGGACTGAACTTCGGCTACGGTATTAGTACCTCCCCCCCCCCAGGGCCAGCACACCTGCAGGCATACTAAGTCCACAGCCCCCCCTTCTCCTGCCTCCAAGGGGGGTTTTATGCTCTTTATTGATGGAAATTTAGTCTTTTACAAAAGGCTTTCCAAGACTTCAGCCTACAGCCTCCTTGCCTCAGTCTGTTTACAAATAGGGAAGGCGGACTTCCTGTTTTGAACCTCCCCGTTTCAATGCCAAATTAAACGTTTAAAATCTGATTCACCCGTCTCAGCTCTACTCACGGGTAATTACTTTGGAGTCAAATTGTCCAAGGAAAAAGTCAATGCTCTCCGGCAACAGCTTTGCAGCTTTGCTCCATGGAAGAAGCAGACGATCCGAAGCACCGCACCGCTCACCCAACGTTGCTCCGGATCCCCGAAACCGGGTTTCCCCGCGAATAGGGGAGGCGCAAAAGGCGCCCGCCGAATCCCACGTTCACAGGCTTCTCCCACCTGTGATTTTTACGGGTCTCCGCCTTCGCCGTGGCGGCCAGACCCAAATTTCTACGGAGCAGATTGCTCCCGGTCAGAGGAAATCCGCCATTGCCGGAGGCACCAACCCGGAAGTCTCCTACAGTTCCCATCATCCCTGACCACTGGTCCTGTTAGCTAGGGATGATGGGAGTTGTAGTTCCAAAACATCTGGAGGGCCGAGTTTGGGGGGTGCCTGCTATATGCACTGCACTTACCAGGGACTTACTTCTAAGTCAGGGCCAGCCCATACGTGAGGTAAGGTGAGGTGAGGCAATCACCTCAGACTGTGCCAGGGTGTTCTGCCTCAAATAGCAAAACATCCCATCCCAGCCCTGTTCTGCATAGACCTTTGTAGGATCACAATGTATCAGATTTTTAAAAATTCCTTCCATTAGTGCCTTAGAGACCAACTAAGTTTTTTTATTGGTATGAGCTTTCGTGTGCATGCACCGTCTCTAAGGTGCTACTGGTAGGAATTTTTTTTTTTCCTGACTACGGCAGACCAACACGGCTACCTACCTGTATCAGATTTGTTATGGCATAAACTTTCATGAGCTGCTCCCCACTTTATCGTGTGCACTCAGCGAAAGATACCTATGTAACCGTTTGCTTTCTGAACAATTGGGCATGCCGTGCAGTACATTGGTCTTATGAGACTTATTTTCTAGTTCTGATTAGTTCCCTCCTTGTATATACACAACCATGTATATGGTCTCCCCCTGCCCTGCTATAGCCTCATAACCATTTGAATTTGGACACACTTGACCTTGACAGGTCAAGCTCATCCACTGAGCTTCATGGTCAAGTGGAGATTTGATTCTGGATCTTTCTACTCTGCCCAGGGCAGGTGTCAACAGAAGGTCCTGGTAACTGCTGAAGGATGCCAGGCCTGTTTTTTGTGGAATGTGCAAGTTAGAAAGCAAAGCAATCTATAGAAAGTAGTCTGTCTATCTTAACATGAAATGGCAATACTACTACTACTACTACTACTAATAATAATAATAATAATAATACCATTGGTAGGGTTGTCTCATATGTCCATAATTTCCTGGACACATCTAGAATACTGGTGTCGGAAGCAGTGTCCGGGTGAAAATTGCGATTTTCCTTTAAAATAGTCTTTTCTTTTTAATTGTGGATTTGCCAAAAAAGCTCAACAAATTTCTGTCCGGATTCTCACTGTTTGAAATACGGAAACCCTAAATAACCAAAGTATTGTAAGCTTAGCTGGAACGGTCTTCCATAATACCAATCAAGAAAGCACAGTTATTTAAGACGCTAACATTGTTTGCTAACTACTTCGCTGCTGCACATTCCCCTTGACAGTGATAGCATTTAGTATTTTCTAATTCTCCTGTTGAGAGTAGGGTGGTCATATTTATTATCTCTATTTTGTAGCTCTTTTCTATAAAAGTTCGTCATAATAGCCTTGTGTGGCAGAGACTAATATTATCACCTTTGTATTTCAGATGGGCATTTATGGCTGAGCAATAATGGTTTACCTAAGACTACAAGGCCCACCAAGTACTGAAAAAAATCGCAACTGCAGTAAAAACAGCCATAATACAAGACAATAAGCAGCAAAGCCGATAAGAATTCCAATAATGGGATGGAAGATTATTATGTTGTTTTGTTCCGATGTCAGGGACTTATTTTCTCTCAGTGGATTTAGGTCGACAATTTTCCCACTGACCTTGAGCTAAATAAATGGCAACAAATTCCTTATACAGTACATTTACTGTTGCTTTGGTCATTGAGCAGCACAGACCTGAAATAGATTATTGAATACAAAATACAGTATTTAAAACAGTTTAAAACAAATTACAGTCACAGTTAGAGTGGGCCCTAAGATATATATCTCAAGCGTCAAAGACCAAGGTAACCAGCGTACCGCAAAAATCAGTGATGATTTTTGTGTCCATAAATCTCCAAGACAGGGGTGCCAACTTGAACAAAATATATGGGGGGGGCAGGTAAGCCCCTGTCCCACATAATTGATCACATGACACTGCACACACACACCATTGAATGGCAATGCCCATCTACTTTGGGGGGGGCTGCAAATCATTTATGGAGGGGCCGAAGGGACATTGGCCCCTTGGAGTTGGCTTCTATGCTCCAAGGGCAGACCATCCCAATCGGCCGTCCACCCCTGCAGAGTGCAATAGCCACATTTGACCCAAAGCTCACTAGGAATTGGTCCCTCCTTGACAAATGACTCACAACGAGTCCCACAGAGTGTTACCATTCTACTCTGTGGCAAAAACCAGACTGAGGGTATGTCCAACCACAGGTGGAGGAAAGGTAAAAGAAACAAGTGAATAAATAACCGGTAGGCAAGAGAACGGCAGAGCACAGCAACACACTCAGCCAGTGTTGTCTACTAAACCCATGAGAAATAAGTATTACAATCTCCTCATCATAGATACTCTTTGTGGAGGCTGGTTCACTTGGGCAAATGAGACACTGCTCCAATATTATTATTTTATTATCCATTAAATTTATATTCCAACCTTCCTCCCAAACAAGACCCAACCTCAGTCTGCCCTTAGCCAGCCACCACCTGCCTTCCTTCTGACTTACCACCAGTTCAGGGGGTAGCATTACCTGTTAGCATCCTCATCCATGTTCTCAATGTTGCCCCTTGTGGAAGTCACCAGAGAGGACAAAATTAGAATTCGTTAGCTCTGCTTGTCATTGGCTGTCACTGGCTCCACCTACTTTTGGTCTTCCTCCTTTCTGCCCTGCCAGTCTCCAAGAGACACCAGACACCGTTGTGACCATTTGACCATACTCAGTGATGACTCATTGGACCATTTTTCTTCCAGCTTGCAGTTGCCTTTGCGAGTTCTTAGTCCTGTGAGGCTGCTAGGACCCTGATGATTCAAAATTGTCATCAAAGCTTGCCGATATTATCTTGGATAGACGTAGAAGAGGTGGTTTTGTGAGTCAATCTACTAACAGTACAAAGACTCACTTTAGAAAACCAAACCTCCAAGAAAAGAGCACAGAACCGCACAGCCATACAGAAATACTTTACCCTGTTTATGCAACCACTTCCCTTGTGGGTTTTAACTGCAAATAGTTACATCAGAATTGGTACATGTGCCCATTATAGGCACTAATTCTCTCCCTGCCTGTCGTCCCAGCTCCTTGCAAACAAAAGCCTCTGGTGACCTTGATCCTATGCTATCTCACCGCACATGAAGCTTCAAGCACAATGGGAGGGATATATTCCCCCCCCTTTATAATCTCTTAGTCTGTGAACTTTCGCACAGAAGTATGGTTAACGTGACTGTGCATTTTTCAAAATGAAGGCTTTTCAATGCTAGATCCCTTCTGCCTGTAAACACTAAAGCAAAATTATGCATCTTCCATGACACCCCAAATGATTTTTTAAAATTTAATTTTACACTTTACAAATATATTTATTTCATTCACAAGCAGGAGCTGAGATGAGGGACAAAGTAGGCATGACAGAGTCAGCTTCATGTATGTATTGAAACACACAGCTACCCTGTCACATAGAAGGGGAATGAAGAGGATCCCGTTAAAAAAACCCAGCCAGGAACAAAAGCCAAATTTTCCTCCAACGCTTGGCTTATATCCCATCAGCCCAGCTTTCTAAGCAACTTTCTGTCTCAACTAATCAGCTTCAGTCCTTTTCTGAATCTCTGGTTCAATTCGATGAGAGCTAAGAATTCTTTGGTGTGGCTGCAAAATGTTAGACTAGCCTCCGCAGGGCTGTTGTAAGGATAACTGCAGTGAGAAGCAGGGACATTGCACAGCTGCCTAGAAGCTGTGGAATGGACTTCTCTCTTGACTTTCCAGAGAGGGTGCAAAACATCTCTTTGGCCTTCAGTTCAGCCGGTTGGTTTACTTGTTTTCTGCCATTCTGTTCTTTCGTGAAAGCCTTACTGCAATGGTTTTGTTTTAGCTCTTTGTGCAGTGCCTTGAATATGTGGAGAGGCAGCTAACTAGAGATTTTAATCAGTCTGTGGTCAGAGATGCTTCTGGTATCAGAACCTCTGCTGGGGCGGGGATAGGGGAACACCTGGAGAGAAAAACAGGTTAAGGGCTACAATGAATGGGAGCATCTGCACTTGCCCGTTACTTTATACATGGATTTTTTTCTCCTATCTGATTGGGGCAGTTCCATGTTTTGACATGAGGATATGTGACACAGCCACCTTGTTGAAGCTGAGCAAGTCTGGACTGCTTGGGAAAGGCAGCAGCTCAGTGGGTAGATCATCTGCTTTGCACACAGAAGGCCCCAAGTTCACAATTCCCAAGTAGGGCTGGGAGACTCATGTCTTTAACCCTAGAGAGTTGCTGCCTGTCAGTGTAGAGTATACTGAGCTAGATGGAGGAAGGATCTGACTCAGGAAAAGGCAGCTTCCTACATGTTTGTTGAGAGCCTGAATAGGAGACTCCTGGAATCCCTAGAATCCATGATGGAAGAAAAGCTAGACTGGTGACTGGGAGTGGCAACTGAGACCACTGAGGTGGTACCTGAGGTGGTACCTGAGGTGGTACAGTGGTACCTCAGGTTCCATACGCTTCAGGTTACAGACTCTGCTAACCCAGAAATAGTGCTTCAGGTTAAGCACTTTGCTTCAGGATGAGAACAGAAATTGTGCTTCGGCGGCGCGGCAGCAGCAGGAGGCCCCATTAGCTAAAGTGGTGCTTCAGGTTAAGAACAGTTTCAGGTTAAGTACGGACCTCTGGAACGAATTAAGTACTTAACCTGAGGTACCACTGTAATACCGGTCTTGAAAGTCCTACATTGGGCCCTGGTACCTTTTTGAGCACAATTCAAAGTGTTGGTGCTGTTCTTTAAAGCTCTAAACGGCCTTGGCCCAGTACAGTCATACCTCTGGTTACGGAGGCTTCAGGTTGCGTTTTTTCAAGTTATGGACCGCCGAAACCTGGAAGTACCAGGACAGGTTACTTCCGTGTTTCAGCGGTTGCACATGTGCAAAGCGCCGAATCACAATCCGTGCGTGCGCAGACGCAGGTTGCGAACGTGCCTCCCGCACAGATCACATTCGCAACCTGAGTGTCCACTATATACCTGAAGGAGTGTCTCCACCCCCATCGTTCAGCCCGGACGCTGAGGTCCACCTCCGAGGGCCTTCTGGTGGTTCCCTAACTGCGACAAGTAAACCTACAGGGAACCAGGCAGAGGGCCTTCTTGGTAGTGGCGCCCGCCCTGTGGAATGCTCTCCCATCAGATGTCAAAGAAATAAACAACTATCTGACTTTTAAAAGACATCTAAAGGCAGCCATGTTTAGGGAAGCTTTTAATGTTTGATGTTTTATCGTGTTTTTAATATTCTGTTGGGAGCAGCCCAGAGTGCCTGGGGAAACCCAGCCAAATGGGTGGGGTATAAATAAATAGTAGTATTAGTAGTAGGTTACAAATTTGGCCTCAAGATTTAAAAAATGAGGCAAATGTTTTTAGGCATTGCATTGTTAAACAGGAAGGTGTATTATATGCCCTAGTGCTTTTCAGCCAGCAAGCATCCCAGAGGCCCTGCATTTAAAATACTGAAAGAAATCACATTTTATAATAAAAACAACCATACTGCAAGATAGTAAGCTGCAGGGAGAAGTCCCAGTGTTAAAATGATGACAAGCTCTAGAAAGGGGTGTGTGTCCATTGAAGACAGTGTTCAAAGGAAGTGGGCTGTTCGTCCACATCCCACACTTAATCCGCACCAATTCTGCCTTTTCAATTCTCCAAGGACAGAGTGTGTAATAGTTATCAACAGCCCTCTAAATACAGGGAAACTGTCAACAAGGTCACCTGCATGCTCTTCAAACTATGTTGCTGCATCATATTCTTTCATAATATGCCTGGGGCTGAACGTGTCTCCAGCAAACCCTCAAGATTTATTTTCAGCATTCATTTTATCTTAATTCAACTTAACCAGTGAACATCTTTCTTAAAGCGGTCGGGTGGGGGCCCCCGAGGCCTCTCTATCTGCTTCCTCCCTCGCTACACCCCTTTCTAGCCCCCACTTGGTATCTTTCCAAGTAGTAATGCGTCCTTGAACTCTGATAATACTTCCTGCTTGTCTGAGCGCACTCCTCTGTTGTCTCCTGAGACAGATGGAAGCCAACAACCAACCAGCCTGGATGGATGGAAAAGAGTGAAGAAACAAACCTACTGCACAAAAAGGTAAAAATTCGCATTTAAAGCTCTCCCCACCCTTGCCAGGTGGCCCTCAGGTGGTTGCCTAGAAAGGAATGTGGCCCTCGACATTATCTTTATTACTTTGCTTTACTCTTCCCTGCTCTGGGGTTGAAAATATTCAATAAAGAGCAGGTTAGGAATACTTCTAATTACTAATGAAGATGATGTTGTTCCCCAACCTTATTCTTTAGATGGCGATGCCCCCAAATGAATTGATTTTAGTCAGGATTAAACAAACTTTGCTCCTCTACATGATTCATTGGAACATCTCTCATTATAGGGCAGCAATCTCTAGGTTGGATTACTGCAACACATCAAACATAAAGCTACCTCTGAAGACAGTTCGGAAACTTCAGCTGGTGTAAAATTCGGCAGCCCGGTTGCTCACTGGGGTTAAGACCAGTTGAGCATATAACACCAAATCTGGCCTGACTCCACTGGCTGCTGATTAGTTTCCGGGCCCAATTCAAAGTCCTGTCCCCTCCCTCCCCCCCAAAAAAGTGCTGCTTTTGACCTACAGTGGTACCTCGCAAGACGAATGCCTCGCAAGACAAAAAACTCGCTAGACGAAAGGGTTTTTGGTTTTTTTAGTTGCTTCGCAAGACGATTTTTCCCTATGGGCTTGCTTCGCAAGACGGAAACGTCTTGCAAGTTTGTTTCCTTTTTCTTAAAACCGTTAATACAGTTGCGACTTGACTTCGAGGAGCAACTCATAGCACGCGGTGTGGTAGCCTTTTTTGAGGTTTTTGAAGACTTTGGTGATTTTTGAAGCTTTTCCAAAACTTTCCCGACACCGTGCTTCACAAGACAAAAAAACCCGCAAGACGAAAAAACTCGCGGAACGAATTAATTTCGTCTTGCGAGGCACCACTGTATAAAGGCTTAAACAGCTCAGGACTGCAATACCTCAAGGAATGCTACTTTCCATATGGACCAACCCAGATCCTTCAGTCATCACCTGAGGCCCTTCTCTGTGTGCTTCTTCCACAAGAGATGCAGAGAGTGGCAACACAAGAATAGGCCTTTTCTAAGGTGGCTTTCTGCTTGCGGAATACTCTCCTCAGGGAAGCTTGCCTGGCGCCAGGTGATTTTTCTCTTCAACCAGGCATTCGACCGATGAATGTTCCAAATGTGTTTGGGGGGGGGATATTGGTTTGTTTCTGTTTTATTACATATTTTATGTTCTCATTTTATATTATTCCTGTCATGCACCACCCTGGGATCTTCAGATAAAGGGTGGTACAGTGGTACCTCGGGTTAAGTACTTAATTCGTTCCAGAGGTCTGTACTTAACCTGAAACTGTTCTTAACCTGAAGCACCACTTTAGATAATGGGGCCTCCTGCTGCTGCTGCGCCGCCAGAGCACGATTTCTGTTCTCATCCTGAAGCAAAGTTCTTAACCTGAGGTACTATTTCTGGGTTAGCGGAGTCTGTAACCTGAAGCGTATGTAACTTGAAGCTTATGTAACCCGAGGTACCACTGTATACATATTTGATTAACAACAGCAACAGCAACACAACTGAGAGAAGTTTAACTGAAGCTTCATTGAAATCCTACATTGAGTGTCTACTCCAGTAGTTCCTAGTGTTTTTCATGTCACCACCCCCTTGGTTCCATGCCCCTTACTCTATAAAAAGCATTGTTAATAATAATAATAATAATAATAATAATAATAATAATAATAATAATAGAGTTATACCTCGGAAGTCAAACATAATCCGTTCTGGAAGTCTGGTCGACTTCCAAAACGTTTGCAAACGTGCGGCTTCCGATTGGCTGCAGGAGGCTCCTGCAGCCAAATGAAAGCCACGGAACCCGCTTCAGACATTTGGGTTCCAAAGAACGTTCGCAAACCAGAACACTCACTTCCAGGCTTGCGGCGTTTGGGAGCCAAAACATTCAGCTCGCAAGGCATTCGACTTCCAAGGTACGACTGTAATTTATCTGGCTGGGTTTTCCCAGCCCCAGAATAGCGGTTTGCACAGCCCACTAAAGAAGATAATGCACAATAAAATTAAAAACATTAACAATTAATTGCACATTCATTCAACATCCAACCCAAACTACTTAGGTTCATTAATTCAACAAAACTGAGAACTTGATCAAGAGATGCTAGCTTTTCAGTTCGAGATCTACTTAATCCACTTTCCTGTTTCCAATAGTAACCAGCCAGCTGCTTCTGGGAACCTGATAGTAGGGAATGAAGGTCACAAGCCTCAGTGTCAGGTACGCCTAAACAAGATTTCCCCTCACATGTTTCAAGCCCCATGCCTCAGCAGCTGCATGCTGGCCCTGCCCTCTCTGTTGCAGGGGGCCTTCTGTAGGCAGGGAGCCTTCTGAAGCAGGTCTCCCAATTGCCTGGAAGCTTCTACTTGTGTTCCAACAAACATAGGTAGAAGCCCCCTGGGAAGGTCTGGGACTGAGCAAGGGTGGGACCAGGCTGGATGGATGACATCAGAATAGGGCTATACAGTGATACCTCGGGTTAAGAACTTAATTTGTTCTGGAGGTCAGTTCTTATCCTGAAACTGTTCTTAACCTGAGGTACCACTTGAGCTAATGGGGCCTCCCACTGCTGCCACACCGCGGAGCACGATTTCTGTTCTCATCCTGAAGCAAAGTTCTTAACCCGAGGTACTATTTCTGGGTTAGTGGAGTCTGTAACCTAAAGCATCTGTAACCTGAAGCATCTGTAACCCAAGGTACCACTGTATTAGCTTCCATGTTGACTCTGGATACAAGGAAGCCGGGTTCGAATTCCAACTTGGGCCCCCTGTAGTGTGAATGCGGCAAAGGTGTAGATCACACGGGTGGGTACTCCTACCAGAGTCTGCTTGCTGACAAAACCCTGCTTAGTTTTTGTATGAGTGAAATAGCCTTCAAATGAGATCATGTTGTGGTTTTGAGTATGTCAGACTGACCTATTTCACAGGGCTGCTATGAGACCAAGGTTGCAATCTTCTACCTACTTACCTGCAAGGAAGCCCTAATTAACACAGTAAGACTTGATTCCATATCTCTTTTCTTTTGTGTAAACACTCCAGGAGCTTTTTTGGCTCAAGAGTGAAGTTAAAAATGTTTTAGATCAATAATAACAGTGATTCTTGAGATGATTATCCAGAGCAAGGTTTGGGATACAAAACAACCCTCCCTTTCACTGGGTTGCTGACTGAAGGGGAGCCAAAATGAGCCCACAAGAGGAAAGCATCAGAAGTTTTCAGAAGTATGTACAATGAAAAAGAAAGGAAGCCTAATGAGACAATCCCTCCACCAGATTGTCCAAGCTAAGTAGCCCTGGAAAGTTGAGCATCAGTTGGGGGTGGGTGGGAATGGCCTTACTCCGCTTGGAGGAAATGGCTGGGTGAACATGAGTGCACCCATAGCTGTCAACTTACAGATTTGAAAATAAGGGACCAGCAGCCTCGAAAATAAGGGATCAGCAGCCAAAATAAGGAATTTTCCGGGCACTGGTATATTCAACTTCTGACCCAAAGGCAGAAAGCCCAGCCAGCAGCCAAACGAAGCCTCAAGCGGTGGTTCCCACAGCGCAGCAACCCGGCAAAGGGGATGCAGCAAGGAAGCCACCATCACCTCTCTGCTGGGAAGTGCTGAGCAAAGGCGAGTCCCCAGGCAATGCGGCCGATTTGATCCGCACAAGGCATGCAAGCTCCACCCCCCAGTCGTTCTTAGACTCCTTATTGGGTGAGCAACGCAGCCAAGCAACACAGTTGGAGCCTCCCTCCTCCCTGACCGGCAGGGAGGGAGGGAGGGAGAAGAGCTGCTTCCTTTGAAACCCGGGAAATTTAAGGGACATCATCAATAAGGGACAGCAGTGGGACATGGCGCTGGGATAAGGAAGTTTCCCGCCAAATAAGGGACAGTTGACAGCTATGAGTGCGCCTATTTAGGGAGAGAGGACCCCTCACCCTGCAGTGTTTATTGATGGATCCCACTCCTGCCACCAAACAGTGACATTGCATTTGCTTAGCTCACTCCACCCAACTCCTCCTTCCTTGCATCAAAACTGGTCACACAACTCATTCCGGATCTGACACCTTCAGGCATGCTAGCAGGGAAAGGATTCAAACTCTTGGATCTTCCATCACAAATATACTGCCAGTGCCACGTTTACAGTTTAATAGTGGACGTTTTATGAATGCGCTGGATGTAGCAAATCAAGTCCCCTGTAACGTATTGCATTTGATGCTATCTGAGCTGAGCTTATACCTGCAAAGGTTCATTTGAACAGGAAGATCATGAAATAATGAACACGCATGCATGGAACTCAGATCTAAGTTACTAGCCAGAAGCACATCCAACGGCGGCTAAGTCATGCAAACACACCGCAAGGTTGCCAACTTCCCCTCGCAGCTTGGCTCCTGTGCCGTTAACGGCAGGCTTGACAACCAAGAACTAAGCCTTCCCCAGCATGCTGATGCCAATACGTATAGGCAAAGCTCCCCCTCCCCCACTTAAAAAACACACACGCTGCTTGCCACTCTACTGCAAAAGGCACAGGAGCCTTAAAGAGGGGGGAAAGAAGACGCTGGCAACCTTAGTCAGTAATAAACGTCTTGCGCACACAAGCGCTCTTTTTAACCCGCGACTGCTTGCCAAAAAATAATAATGAAAATGGAGAGCCATCTGACTGCGACGAATACTGCAAGTTTCTTTTCTGAGAAGTGCTGGGGAAGGGAGGCGGGGAGAGAGCACCGCCCGCGGGCTCACGTCGGAGCGCTGCGCCAATCACAAGCCAGCGGGGGGCGCTCCCAGGAGGAGTCCCCCCACCCACCTCCCCACGTTTTGCAGTCATGGCGTTAGGGGTGGGAGGGTGGCGGGGAAGCGTACAGTACGAGGAGCCCACACCCTGCTGCGAAGCGGCACTGTCTTCCTGCGTCTCCCCGACAAGGGAGGGGGCGGGCACAAAGCCAAACTCCCCAGGGCGCTTTCTTGCAGCGCGATCCTGTGGACGTTTCCTCGCGAGTCGCCGTGTGAATGGGGCTTGCTGCCAGGATCACAGTCTCAAGACATCCATATATAGGGCTTCGGGTGTGTTTGTTTTGCGGGGGGGGGGGAGCACAGTCTTATAAGCCCCGATAAATACTGCAGGCTTCATTTCCGAGCAAACACGCGTCGGATCGGGCCGCGTGCCTCCTCCAGGATGTTTCAAACGCACCCTCCTCCTCCTCGGCTCCTTTGCAGAAATGGAACCCGCCCTCCGCCCAACTCTGCTCGGATTCAAGAAAGATCCGAGTTACGAAGCAGGGGACGAGGAAACGGCGCGCCATGCACGCAGGGTGTGTGTGTGTATGTTTGCACACCCCGAGCCTGGAGCGTCACCGGGGATCTCTTGGCCCCCGAGTGCAATTGCTGCTCGCCACCCGGGAAGCTGGCCCGGGGCGCCGCCGACAGCTCGGACAGGCAGCAGCGCATGGGGAGGTGGGTTTGTCCTCCGTACCTGCTGCATGGGAACTGCAGCCCTTAGAAAAGGGAAACGAGTGGGGCAGTGCAAAAGAGAGAGAGAGAGAGAACACCCTCCCTACTGAAAACCCCAGGAAGACACGCCGCTAAATTGCCGGAGTTTGCTCCCAGCCCGCAGGTCACTCCTTAAGACAGGAGACCCCGGCGAAGGGTTCCGCGCTCTGCTACTAACTGCCGCCACTGACACCTTACTTCCTGGTTTGCAAACTCAGGACCAGACCCATCTCGGCGGAGTGATTCGATTTTCTCTCCTAGCCTCCTCCCCTTTTTGCTTCTGCTTTCTCTCCCCCCCCCCTTCTTTTGCACGAAAATAATTTGACAGCGTTTTGCTGACACGGGGATTTTGCACCAGAGATTAAGAGAGAGGGGGGGCAGAGCCCCCACCCTAAAGTGGCATGCAAGGAATTTCATGCACAAGGTAAGTCCAGCTCCCTTGAGCTTCTCCTCCTGGCGTGGGCTTGGGAAAGAGCGAAGATTAGTTATTTCCACCTCTCTCCCCCCTGTACAGTCGCGGAGGGGAGGAGGGTGCATTGCACAGGGGGTGGGTGGGTGGGGGGAGAAGAGGGGGCGGAGGCGGCGGGGTTGCGTGTAGATATGCAAGTATATATTTCCTGGCGGAGCGATATTTGTTTACAGCAAGAGCTTGTACTGTAAGCAAAGTAGGACCCGAGTAAATAGCAGCTCAGTAATAAATTAAAATTGCAATTGCCCCGTCGCTGCACAATATAGATCCATTATATGTATTAAAAACTGCGCCCACACGGACCCTGCATGCACTTGTTGCAGACTTGGCACCAGGTAGGCAAAACGCTTAACAACTTCCATTCTTGCACGGAGCTTGCAAACTCAACTTTTTCTTCTTTTTTTTAAGTTTGCAAGTTCACTCACTTTCGGTATGTAGGACTGAGTGGGCGAGGCCCTCCCTGTCTCCTTCTCCTTCCTGCAAGATATCCCAGCAGAAGGAGAGAGAGAAAAAGGAGATCATTAAGCCTGGCTATTATTATGATTATTATTTTATTATAAATAAATGTCCCCCTGGCTGCGTGCTTCCTTAAGTAAGGTGCAAGGCCGCGTTATTTTAAATCGGATCGAGGCGAGTCCTCGCACTGCGGGAGGTGGGGCGGGAAGAGGGCAGCGTGATCTTTTAAATCGAGTGCGTGTACAGGGAGCTGCCCGCGGTGTGGCAAGAGAACCATATGCGAGGATCTGGCAACGGCGGATCGCACACGCTTCCTTACCTACCTGCTCCCAGTCGGTGGGAAATTAGAAAGCGAGAGATTTGCATCTTGGCCACTCCCTAAGCCCGCACACCCATGCTTTCTTTCCCCGTAGCGCTCGCTTAGCATTCATCAAAAGGAAAGAGGCACTTAAAGTAAGATGGATGCATTTTAAAAAAAACAAAACCAGAGATGAGTCAGTGCCTGAAAAAGCCCATAAATGAATACGGTTGTGTGTTGCGGTTGTGTTTCATATAAAAATATAGCAACCGGAGAAGGGGAATATGCAAGGCCGGTACTGAGACCATCTATATTTTCCTTGTTTCCAGAGTCTTGACTCCGAGAGCGTTGCATGAACAGAATCCATATCTGCTTGTGTAATTTGGGTTAATGCAGGATTCACATGCTTCACCCAAGAGGTTAAAATGAGATCTGCAACTTTTCATTGATTAGTCAGTTTAAAAAAATACCCTTTGACCACCCACAAAAGTTGTCTGGGTTAACCTGGTAGCAGTTTATTTTAAACAGAATGTTTAATTATTTTTAAAACAAATATGTATGAAATTGTAGGCAACTGGGCTCCATGTTAGAAAAGCCACTTGTCCTTTTCTTGCATATTCATCCCTGAATTGTGCCTATGAGCATTAAGCTTAAAAGCAAAATATGCCTGTTTTTCTTTTGTTTTAATTCATAAGCAGTTTTTTTTATTAATTAATCGTCTAAGGTGTCTTTAATCATACGTCAGCCCTGGTTTAAAATACTCCAGAGTCAGTTTGTAGGTTTCCAGATGCATAGTGTGAATGTGGTTCTTGGCTATGAGATTAAAGTATATTAATGTGGGGGAAACCGTGTGCCTAATTGGTTTGGAATCTCTTGCCAGCTGTCTAGTAGTTGTCAATGTGATATAATCTGCAGTGTTTACTAAAAAGCTGGTGGAGCATTGTGGTCAACAGCAAACCTGCATCCCTGCTCAGAAGTTAGTCCCACTGTGATCAATAGGACTTAACTGCTTAGTGTGTTTAGGATTGGAGCGTGGAGCTAGATCTCCATTTTTAGAAGACCAAGACCAACCCACTCTTGTGGCACCTTCAAGACTAACCTTAAAGGTTAGGAATTCCTTAAGGGTTGTTATGGCCTGAGCCAGAGGTTGGAAACCAAGGTATTTTTGTGTGGCTAGAAAATGGTGTCCTTCAATTCCTGCTGAATTCCTTCCTGAATGGAAGCTAGATTTGGATGTAGAGAAACTAGCCTACTGTACAAAGAAGGTAGAACTTGTGTTTGTTTTGTAAAACTAATAAAAATATAATTAAAAAAAAAAAAGAACTTGTGTTTGTTGCCCCTTCCATTTTTGCTTCTGGGCTACTGAAAGGAAGCCTGGAAGTGAATGTGGCCCTGGTAGGTTCCCCATCCTGGCCTGAGTCTTGGTGGAACTAGTCTACTTCCATCAGCTGCATGAATCGTCAGGGTTGGTTACCAAACATGTGCACCAGTGATTGGGGTGGGGCATTTTTCTTTTTAGGGAGTGACATTTTAAGCATTGAGTTTTAGAGGGAAACGAAATGCTTTCCAAATGAACCTACCCAGATCCTGAGATCATCTTCTGAGGCTCTTCGTCGTGTGCCTCCTCCAGGAGAGGTCTGGAGGGAGGCAACACGAGAACAGGCCTTTTCTGCAGTGGCTCTCCGTTTAAGGAGTTTTCTTCCCAGGGAGGTTCTGCTGGCGCTTTCGTTACAGACTTTTAGGTGCCAGGTGTAAACATTTCTCATTAAGAAGGCCTTTGGCTGATTGACATCCAATGCCCTTTTAAAAGGTAGGGGGAAGTATAGTGATACCTCGGGTTACATACACTTCAGGTTACAGACGCTTCAGGTTACAGACCCAGAAATATTACCTCGGGTTAAGAACTTTGCTTCAGGATGAGGACAGAAATCGTGCCCTGGCGGCGCAGCAGCAGCAGGAGGCCCCATTAGCTAAAGTGGTGCTTCAGGCTAAGAACAGTTTCAGGTTAAAAACGGACCTCCGGAACGAATTAGGTACTTAACCTGAGGTACCACTGTAGGTTGTTTATTGGGTTGCTTTTATTTTTATTATGTATTTTGTGATTCTATATTGTGATTTTATGATGTAACTGCCCTTAGAATTGTGGGTATAGAGTGGTATACAGATTTAACTAATTAATAATAATAAATGCAAAAAGTACAGGCTCTGACTGTTTTGTTGCAGAGGTATTGCAAGGTTTATTCACATATTGTATGGTAAGCAGTTGTTCAGATGCAATGTGTCTCTACTCTGGTCTCCATGTTTCTCTATCGCCGCCAGACACAGTGGTCCAGCCGCTTTGGAGCCCCTCTTTGAGAGGGCGCTTGGAGAAAGGTCTTTGTAGAGGACTTTGGGGCATGGGTACAGGTGCATGGGGGGGCGTTCTTCATTTCCCAAGCCATCTTAAGGTTTTCTATGTCAAAATCAGCATTTTGAATCTGGCTGGGAAGCAATTTGGAAGTCGGTGAAGGTATATGTTCTGAACATGTTCAGGGTTGCTATATAAATCAGAGTCCCGGGAAAGTATCCTGGGAACTATAGTTTGTTAAGGATATACAGTCACTTTCCTTTAGTGTCAAAGAGGATATAAGGTTGTTTTAAATGTAAGGTGTTGATGTTAACAGTTGAGGCATGAGCCCAACTACACCTTTTGGGGGGTCTGCTTTTGTGTGCATGGGTGGATGTAAGAAAATTGCCAGGCTTCACCATGCTTTGACCCGAGTACTACTCCTCTTTGGAAAGAGTGTGTATGTATGAGTGTGAGAAGTAATAAGTGTGGTGGTGTAGTGTAGTGGTTAGAGCGTTGGACTAGGACTTGGGAGATGAAGGTTCAAATCCCCCGTCCACTATGAAAGGCAAACATAAAATGAGGAGAATCATGTATGCCACCTCGAAGTCTTTAGAGGAAATGGGGAGTTGTAAATGTAAAAATAAATTAAATAACAATGATGAGAGCTGCTGTACCCCTGATAGCAAAGAGTGAGTTATGAGCAGGAAGTTTTTGGCTCAAATGGTAGCTTACCCACAAACTTGTTGTATGGCCTAAGCTAAGCTCCTATCTCTCAGCCACCCCATTGGGTAAGTTGCTGTTTTTCTGTCCATCTCCACGTTTGCAATACAGTGATAATAAGACTTCATAAGCGCTGTTCATAAAAAATCATAATATTGAGATAGTTATTGAGAATGTGCACTTGAAGCACTGTGAACCCTTAAAAGCTTTCTTACTAAGAGTGTCCCTGAGCATGTGCAGTGTCTCACAGGCTTGGCTTGAGTTTAGGAGACAGAGCATTGCTTCTAGAAATATCTGTTTCTGCACCTGTTTCTTTGGAATTGAACCACTGGAATCTAGGGCGCTTATCTGATCAAAGGAAGTCGATAAATCAGTTGAGTTTTTAATAGATTAAAAGTGGCATTTTCTCCTTTGCGTAAGTACTTCTAGCAACAATGATCAATGCTTGCTAAAAGAATATGTTTTGCGTGATTTATCTGTGATACCTTTTAAGTTTATTAAATGTTGTTTAGCTGATTAAACAAACTGTTTATTTGACTGTAGGTGGTATCCATATTGGAAACCACCTCAAGTTGTGTACTTCTTTATAAGTTCTGTAAAGATTTAACAAAAACATGGTGGGATATGTAGCAGGTACCACCAAGTAGCCTCTCTCAAGCTTCCAAGACTTTGAAGGACGTGAAAGTTTGACACACTACCTCTTGTGGGAATGGATTACCAGCCACTTGGTTGGTTTGAAATTCATTTAATTTTTGAATTTTTTGGGGGAAACGTTTTCAGTAATACACCCAGGCATTGTGTTGTATTAGCATCGGATGTTAGGGGCACTGCAGGGTACTTAAAATACTTAGTGCTTAAAATGCTTAGTGTGCTCAGCATAGCTCAGATATGCCTCTGGGCAGATAAAGATGGTGGATGGGGTCTCATTGGCACTGTGTTTGCTGTGCATTGCACACAACCACACTGTAAGCAAAGGCTGTGGCTGCTTCATTCCCTAGCCGCCTTATGGCACGTGCAGGTCCTATATATGCAGAACTAGATTTTCCCCTTTTTGGAGAAAGCTTTTCCTGTGCAAAAGTTAATGCTTTTTTTTATGATAAGAAAAGCTTATACATAAAATAATAGCAACGACACTGTGCATTTCAAAGGCATTTGCTTGTAAACCCTCAATTTTGCATTTAAAGCAAAACTGAACGATGCGCTTGATTTTGTGAGATCCACGTGTGTCTGACAAAATGAATCGTTCACTGTAGTTTTTCAGCACATCTCTGCAATTTTAATTCGCTTTGAAATAAGGCAGATTGTGGCTGGCATCCACATTCACTTGTTCTGTAGCTGAAAAGATTAGAAGACATTGTGAGTCCTGTGTTCCGCTCTGGCACCACATCCAGGTGTAGACCAGTGATTCCCAAATTTTGGGGGGCCACCACCCCATTGGTTCCATAAACGAATCTCCAGTGCCCCCCACCTTACCCTGTAAAAAGGCATTATTCAGGTTTGCAGGACCCACTAAGGAAGATAATAACAAAATAAAATTCAATTAATTGCACATTTATTCAAAATCCAATCAAAACTATTTAGCACAATCAATTCAGCAAAAGTGATGAGCTTGGTCCAATGATACCAGCTTTCAAAAGTCTGAGAGTCATTTACACCTCTGGGTAATCCCACCTACTAGGGGTGGTATCATTTACTTTAGGAACCACTGGTGTTGACCAATTGGAATGAGTTCACTGAGGGCAGCAAATATTGTCAGGGGTAGGAAATACACGTCCTAAGAGGATTGGAAGCCTGGATCCCTTCCAGTCGGGATTCAGGCCTCATCATGGGACTGAAACTGCCTTGTTCGCACTGGTTGATGATCTCCGGCGGGCTAGGGACAAAGGTGAGAGCTGTTTCCTAGTTCTGCTGGATCTCTCAGCGGCGTTTGATACCATCGACCATAGCATCCTTCTGGACCGTCTTGAGGGGCTGGGAGCTGGGGGCACTGTTATACAGTGGTTCCGCTCCTTCCTCCTGGGCCGTGTTCAGAAAGTGGTGGTGGGGGATGAGTGTTCAGACCCCTGGGCTCTCACTTGTGGGGTGCCTCAGGGTTCTGTCCTCTCCCCCATGCTTTTCAACATCTACATGCGGCCGCTGGGAGAGATCATCAGGAGGTTTGGGCTGGGTGTTCATCAGTATGCGGATGACACCCAGCTCTACCTCTCTTTTAAATCAGAACCAGTGAAGGCGGTGAAGGTCCTGTGTGAGTGTCTGGAGGCGGTTGGAGGATGGATGGCGGCTAACAGATTGAGGTTGAATCCTGACAAGACAGAAGTACTGTTTTTGGGGGACAGGAGGCGGGCAGGTGTGGAGGATTCCCTGGTCCTGAATGGGGTAACTGTGCCCCTGAAGGACCAGGTGCGCAGCCTGGGAGTCATTTTGGACTCACAGCTGTCCATGGAGGCACAGGTCAAATCTGTGTCCAGGGCAGCTGTTTACCAGCTCCATCTGGTACGTAGGCTGAGACCCTATCTGCCTGCGGACTGTCTCGCCAGAGTGGTGCATGCTCTGGTTATCTCCCGCTTGGACTACTGCAATGCACTCTACGTGGGGCTACCTTTGAAGGTGACTCGGAAACTACAACTAATCCAGAATGCGGCAGCTAGACTGGTGACTGGGAGCGGCCGCCGAGACCATATAACACCGGTCTTGAAAGACCTGCATTGGCTCCCAGTACGTTTCCGAGCACAATTCAAAGTGTTGGTGCTGACCTTTAAAGCCCTAAACGGCCTCGGTCCAGTATACCTGAAGGAGCGTCTCCACCCCCATCAGTCTGCCCGGACGCTGAGGTCCAGCGAGGGCCTTCTGGCGGTTCCCTCATTGCGAGAAGCAAAGCTACAGGGAACCAGGCAGAGGGCCTTCTCGGTAGTGGCGCCCGCCCTGTGGAACGCCCTTCCAGCAGATGTCAAAGCGATAAACAACTACCTGACTTTCAGGAGACATCTTAAGGCAGCCCTGTTCAGGGAAGTTTTTAACGTGTGATATTTTACTGTATTTTTGGTTTTTATGGAAGCCGCCCAGAGTGGCTGGGGAGACCCAGCCAGATGGGCGGGGTATAAATAAGAAATTATTATTATTATATACTATTATAGCAGAGCATCTGCCTTGTGTGCAAAATATGCCATCTTAAATCCTGTGTATCTCCAGGTAGGGTTGAAACCCTGGAGAGCCATTGCCAGTCAAATAAGACAGTATGGAGCTAGATGGACCAGTGGACTGACTCAGTATGGCAATTTCCTATGTTCCCAACTGGGTAGAATTATGGAATTGTAGTGATGGAAAGGGACCACAAGGGTCATCCAGTCCAACCCCCTGCAGTGCAGGAATTTTTTTAGCCCACTTCTAGTCTGCGGGGACCTCACCTGTCTCCCAAGAATTCTCAAAGATCAGGATTCCTCAACCTCGGCCCTCCAGATGTTTTGAGACTACAATTCCCACATCCCTGACCACTGGTCCTGCTAGCTAGGGATCATGGGAGTTGTAGGCCCAAAACATCTGGAGGGCCGAGGTTGAGGAAGCCTGTCAAAGATTATGGACATACTTCTGTTGATGCAGCCTAGAATAGCATTAGCTTTTTGGGTTGCTGCATCACACTCTTGACTCAGGTTAAGGTTGGAGTCCACTAAGACCCCAATGTCCTTTTCACATGTGTTTCCAGTAAGCCAGGTGCCCCCATCTTAGGTTTGTGCATCTGGTTCTTCCTTCCCAAGTACAAAACGTTTCATTTGTCCCTATTGAAATTCATTTTGTTAGTTTGGGTCTAGGTCTCCAATCTGTTAAGGTCTCTTCCTTCTCTGGGTAGTGGCATGAGTCCTTCTCTGCAATGTGCCTTCCCCAGCCACCTTGGTGTATTCTGAGGTCTGCAATTGTCCTTGCTCCTCCGGCTGTTGCTTTGGATTTCCTGCATGAAGCAGGCTGCATTGGAGAACCAGTGGCCCTTTTGATGTTGTTAGACTCCCAGCTCCCGTCAGCCCTAGTCAGCACGGGCAGTGGTCAAGGATGATGGGCGTTGTAGTCCAGCAACATCAAGAGGCTTACAGATTCCCCATCCCTGGCCTACAAAGTCTTGCATGATGCTGTATTGGGGGTTGCTGCTCAGGCTAGGTCTACAGTATTCCTTCATTGTGCCATGCAGTGGTACCTCTGGTTACATACTTAATTTGATCCGGAGGCCTGTTCTTAACCTAAAACCATTCTTAACCTGAGGTATCCCGCTAGACTAGCATGATTTCTGTTCTCATCCTGAGGTAAAGTTCTTAACCTGGGGTACTACTTCCAGGTTAGTGGAGTCTGTAACCCAAAGTGCTTGTAACCCGAGGTACCACTGTAGTGTTATGTGCTTTAAAAATATATAAGAACTATACACCATGCTATGACATTTAACATACATTTGCCCAAGAGACCTCATTATACTAAGAAAATTCAATAGTAAAGGCAGCTAATTAGATGAGGGAAAAGTTTGTAGCGGAATCCAAAAATGTATACTCAGAAACAAGCGCTATTGAATTCAAGAAGTGGGGTTAGGATTTCAGCCTTAACAAAAGTGATTTTATCTATATATAATTCTCAAGAGAGTGTCTTTAAAGAACTATATTTGTGGAGTTCGCATTGGCATGGGCAAGATCGATCCCCATATTTGACAGCTGCATTGACAGCTGTAATACTAGATGATCCTCACAGTGCCTTCAAACTCTACAATTTTATGACTTTATGTCTTGTAAAAATTTCAGTATTTTTGTCTGCTTGTAAGATATAGTGATGGCCTGGCCACCAGCTTGGATGGGGAGAGGAACAACCATGTACTTTACCTTGAACTTTGTGGAGGAAAGGTGGAATCTAAATTTGATGGTGATGGTGATTTTTTTTTTAAAAAAAGCACCCCATAGTTTTTGCTTAGTTCAGATGTAATGGCAACCTATAATTTGCCACAAAACTGGAAGTCAGGGAACATGCAAGCTAGGGGCATGTCATGTATCGTCACAAGTTAAACATAGTTTGCTGCTTCGTTGTAGTATGCTAAGCACTTGAGAATGCAACTACGTGTGCATTTGAGGAAGTCTGCAATGTGGAATGTAGAAGAATGTGGGCAGGCACTAAGATATGGATCGTTCATGCTGGATCAGGGCTCTGCGTCAGGATTGGGGAACCTTTTTTTTTGACATTCTATTCTGAGCAACCTTCTCAGGGCAACATGCCAATTGTAGGTGGAGCCAGAGGCAAAAGCAGGCAGAGCAGTGACTCTAAATTTTGCTTTCATGTAGTGGGCACTTCTATCTCCATTCAGACAAGCAAGAGGCAAACACCAAGAGTTGAAGGACACAATCCAGGGAGGGAAAAACAATCAAGGCCAGAGAGGGGTGTGGCCTGGGGAGAGGAGGTGTGGCTTGGAGAAAGTGCCAAGGGCCAAATAGAGAAGTCCAGAGGGCCACATTTGGTTTGCCAACCCTTCTCTGCATGGACCCTTAGTCTAAGGCAGGCATAGGCAAACTTGGCCCTCCAGATGTTTTGAGACTACAATTCCCATCACCCCTGACAACTGGTCCTGTTAGCTAGGGATGATGGGAGTTGTAGTCCTAAAACATCTGGAGGGCCAAGTTTGCCTATGCCTGGTCAAAGGTACCATGGGCAGTTCATATGTTCTTACCTGCTGTTTGCATTTTCCACCCCTGTTTCTACGCTGCGTGTGGCCACGTTGGAAAGGTGCGCATATGTTACTTGGTTTATGACATTGACTCATAGCTGAATGTGTGCATTGTTGTTCCATGCCCTGGCAACTTCCATCTTGGTCTACTGAAAGGCGCTTTGTGTGGGGATACCCCTGAGGTTGGTCTGGAAGATGCACCGAGTGCAAAATTCAGTGGCTCAGCTGCTCAGTGCAAGGGCCAACTATCACCTCCATCTTACATAGTGCTGAGAGTCTTGTACTGGCAGTCCTCTATTGGACTTAGTTGAAGGTGCTGATTTTGGTGTACAACACCCAGTGCAGCTTGGGAACAGGATACCTAAACAATCATCTCACCCCTTATATACCCAGTCAATCACTATGCTCTGCAGATAGAGGGACTCCTTCAGATACCATTTCATCAGGAGGTCCATTCCATTTGATGCAGAAATTGGACCTTTAGTGTTGTGGCATCTACATCTTGGAATTCCCTCCAATGATGTATCAGACAGGTGCCATCTCTGTTGCTTTTGGTGCATATTGAAGATCGTCCTTTTCCAGCAAACCTTTTAAGTGAAGGTTTTTGTCCTTTTTCATCTACATTGGGTTAGAAATAGTGTGTTTTATAAACACACACATTTTTGAAGCACTTTGGGATGTTTTCTAGGAAGTAATTTATAAATTAAATGAACAAAATTAGCTTGTACTGATATGAAAACTCCAAGAGCTTGGCAGCAACTCTTGGCGAGTTGAAGTATTGCGGGTTTTTCTGGAAATTTTTGAATTGGAAGATTTCCCTCTGTGTGTTAGGGTAAGCTGCCTTGGGAAAAAATCATTTTGCATCAGAAAATTTTGTGGTGTCTTAGAGAGGGATTTAATTTAGCATCTTTATGATGTACTTGCTCTGTAATACAGATGGTTATAGCTATGTTTTATGTTTATGTTGAGTGTTCACTGATGGTTTGGTTTGTCTTCAACAAGTAACAAAAAAGTTAGCATTTCTATTTTACTCATAGCTGTCAACGTTTCCCTTTTTTAAAGGGAAATTCCCTTATTCCGAATAGGATTCCTCGGAAGAAAAGGGAAAAGTTGACAGCTCTGATTTTACTTGCATTTAGTAATCAAAGCTGAAAACTTTGAAACTGCTAAGCTCGCCTCGTGTTGTATTTGAAGTTGGCACCCTTTCATGGTTAGTCATGAACTTAGGAAACAGAAGATTTTCTATGGGGAAAAATAAATCACTGGGGAGAAAATTCCAACACACATTGTTGGTGGTGAATTGTGAGGCAAAGGGTATTAAACACAGCGATACACAAGAGGTTGTCAGAAGGCTCCAAACTGAGATAACATATGCAATTGATGGTCCCCTTAGGGTAGTTATTTTCAGAATTCCTGCCGGCTTCCTTATTGCTTTGTCTGATGTGGGACCTTGAAACACCTCAGCTGACATTCACACAAAAAGGTTTTAAAGTTGCTTGTGCAGCCTCTACTTAAGAATTGAAGGCATCACTAACTTGTATTACTAGGGCTGTTTGTTGTCAGGCTGCTTGGCATAAGTGAATGCAAATCTTGAGAGAAGTTGTGAAACTACCTCCTGAGGGAAGTTTGTCAGGCCCTACTCTTGATTGGATATCAGGAGCAAGGTGAAGACTTCAGTGTTCTGGTGAGCATTTGAAGTGTCTGTTCGAATGTTTAAGATTATGCTGCAGATGATGTGCAGTTCTGCTGCTACAATCTTGTTTTTCACCCTGGTGCTGTTGGGAATTTTCATTATGCGGTGTTTTAACGAAGGGAAGTTTCTGTTTATTGAAAGTTACGTATGATGAGAGGCAGAGTTTTGTGGTGGAACACAAAAATTTAAAATGTGTGTGGACAACAGCAGAGTGCTCCATTCTAGTTGAACAGTGGCTGGGATTTCGCCAGTCTCCACGTGTGTATTGACTGTTGACTGTAAAAGGAAAACCAGTTACACAATTAGGCTCTCTGACTTTTACTGCATATATTCCACTTTGGTTTACTTCTGATTGATCTGATGTTTTTCTATATAGAGTGTACATTTCCCTTGCAGTAATTACTGGCAAGATTGAACACCCTTTTTGGAACGGGTGAGTGGGCATATAAAATAAATTTGGTGGTTGGTTGTTTAGCCAAAGTGTTCAGTTTGTAAGTCCAATGGCTAATAACTAAAATGAAAGTTAGGAAGTTACCCTGTGCAGTTGTGGCATCGTAAGCTACTATTGACTAAGACTCCCCAAGCTGATTAATGATTTGCTATTTAGATTCAAATCAACTCATAAAAAATAATCAGTATTATAGCTTGGAAGGGAAGGAATTCCAAAGGTTGCTATCGGGAAAGGAGAAATGAACTCATAGGCTTTTACTTGCACCAGGGTTTTATTTTGATAAAGTAAGGGCATCTGTACTTGGCAACACAGAACTAAAGTAGGACAACTCACTAGAGTAGGTGTGAAATGCTGTCTTAAGAGATGTGAGGCATAGTTTGAGTGTTGCAGGTAAAAATGAAATGTGATGAACTTAAGCTGCCTTTATACTGAGTAGGGATGGAAGGATCTGTCATTCTGCCAATATTAATTCCCCCCATCACAAAATGCAGTTTGTGCATTTTCTTTTAAAAAATACACATGCAAATTATTATATGCATTTCTGTATGTAGTTTTGACTGATGTACACATTTCTGCAAGCAGTTTCTTTTAATATGATTTTTTGGTAATTTTAACTGGGGCTGATGGGAGCTGGGGTCCCAAGTTCATACCACCCAGCTCTCCCTTCTGTAGCTGGGTCTAAAAGTTTACTTCAAACTGCAGAAAAGATAGGGAAGCAAAATAAATATTGTGGTACATAGTCAGCTGCTAATGACATAGAAAAGAAAGCACTGTTCTATTTTGTCACCTCTGAAGTGTTGACATCCCATGTTTTGGCTGAATACCAAATGTATACGAGAAAAGTACAAAAGCAGCGTTACCTCAAAAAAGTTGTTTTTGAGTGATGAAGGTTTTAAAAAAGGATTGGCTTGGTTTTGCTTCAAACTTAACTGGAAATGCAAAATCCCTCCAGAATGGGATCTAAGATTTCCAGTTATAGCAAAGTAATAAAATTGTATTTATTTCTTTTTTACGGATTTGTCTGTTAGGTTAAATTTTAGGCTCCTTTCAAATTCACACGTTGGTTCAAAACATAAACAATGCAATGAGATCTAATTGAAAAGCCAAATCCAAACGATGTTATTTCTTTTTCTACCTTTAATGTAGCAATTTGAAGTCAAATATGGTTCAGGGCTTGAAATGTGCTTGCAGAATATCAAGTTGGGACTTGTGCAGTTTTGGCGGTTGGCATCGTTAAAATAATGCAGAGGCAAAGTGCATGCACACAAGCTGAAAACAACCCAAAGTGTTAGCTATGCAGCTTAAACTATTTAATCAGTTTTTATTAAAACTTACTACTGCTGGACTCGATGATAGACTAAAATACTACAGAAATGATGTGCAGTCAAGTCCTAAGCATGTTTACTGAGAAGTCAGCACTTACTGAATCCCAAGGGGCTTGTTCCTAGGTACATAAGTGTGGTTAGGGCCAAAGCTTTAAACATTACCCAATCTCTGATATTTCTTGTGTTGGTCTTAAAGCCTATATTATTCTTAGTGCTGAATAACCAGTGCCAGTGAGATGATATCTTACCCAATGCGTAAAGCAGAGGAATAAATTTCTGTGGAATAAGAGCTTTTAACCTTGAAAGGGCTACGTGTCTGCTGTGGAAACAGAGCAGACATAACATCCAAGAATTCGTTGTGAAGAATGCAAGGGGGCAGAAATTGAAATGGCGAGATATAAATGTAGCAAACCAACAAATTGTTCGCCTTTCCTCCAAGGAACTTGAGGTGATGTTCATGGTTCTTGTGCAGGTGCTGCCCCCCCTCCCACTATTCTATCCTCTCACAACATCCCTGTGAGGTGAGTTAGGCTGTGAGATTGTGTGACTGGTCTCAGGTCACTGGGGGGGGGGGCTTGTGGCTGCAAGAGGATTTGAACTTTGGTCTCCCTAATTCTTGTCTGACACTTGCAGTGTCAAGCAGAAGGTAGACAGGGATCTGGGTAAACCAGTAAGGGAATCTGGGTAGACCAGAAAGGGTTTCTGACTCACAAATAGGAATAAAACATTTCCCTCACCTAAATGCAGCTGCTGAAATGATGTGCTAACCAGAGGTGCTGCAAGAGGACCATGAACTGACTTCAGTTCTGGTACTGAAAGCATAATTTTAGGCTCAGAATATGCTCAGAAGGACCCTTGTTTTTGAATCTTTGCGTGTACAGTATTCAGCTCCCGGCTCCTGTTGGTAAATATTGGGGTTCCAGAAAATATCAAAGGAGATCAAAGAAACCTAAAGTCTGCCCATTGCTGCTGTAACCCCAGTACCACAGCGGCTTCTGAGATTTCTTCAAAGAGCTTTGTGAGAGCTTGGTTAAAAAAACAAACCATCAAATTCACAAAATGGTGTTGGAAGGGGGAGTTGCATTGCCTATTTACCAGCATTCAGCACAGGTACTAGCATGTCATCGTCCTCATGGCATAAACAGAAGGAATTAGTCCCAAGTCCTAGTCCAGCATTCAAACCACTTCCCCAACTGGCCTCCTTGGGATGAAGTGTTTGATGCAAATCCACTAAATTACTGGAGGAAGATTTGTTTAATGCCTGGAATTGGCTTTTTTAAAAGAAGATGTGATCAAGATGCAAGTGTATGCTTTAAACCAATGGTTGGGTATTATTAACAGCAAGACTTATTGCAACTAGGTATTGGAGATATATGGAAGGAGCCTCTGACGGATTGTTATAATAAAGTCTGGGAATCAGCACTTGTTTAGAAACTCACCAATAAACTTAGAAGGGCAGAAGGTTTAAAACAAAAGGACTTCTTTGCGGTAGAATGAAACTGCTTCATTAAGCATACAGTGAAGAATGACTATACAGGACTTCATATCAGCATTCTAGGTTGCTTTGATCATTTTTTGGGGTTATCCTTTGAGGAACCTGTGAAAATAAGGATTTATGATGTGGACTTGTGTGGACTTCAGATTTGGATGCAGACTTAATCTCTCGGCGAGGGTTAAATTAGTCACTTCTCTTTTCAATTTCTGCATTTATATTGTTTTGTAATATACCGTATTTTTCGCTCTATAACACGCACCAGACCATAACATGCACGTAGTTTTTAGAAGAGGAAAACAAGGAAAAAAATATTCTAAACGAAATAGTGGATATATGATTTTTGTGGTTCATGCTGTGGCCACAGACATGTGATCTGACAGTGAGTTTGGAGTAGCCCAATGCAAAAATCCTGAGGATCCATGTGGATCCATGCTTTGTAACCACGGAGGAGGGAAGGAAGGGGAACCATGGATCCTCTGCTCGCGACTGCAGCAGATCCCCCCCCCCCACCCGCAGGCATTCGCTCCATAACATGCACAGACATTTCCCCTTACTTTCTAGGAGGAAAAAAGTGAGTGTTATGATGCAAAAAATACGGTACTTACAAAAACAATAGCAACAGCTCTGTGAGGTAGGTTAGGCTACAAGACCAGTGACTGGGCCAATGTCACCCAGGGAGCTTCATGGCAGAGTGCAGATTTGAATCCTGACCTCCCAGGTCCCAGTGCAGCATGCCAACCATTACATCAACTGACTGCCTTCTGATTGTATGTGGATATGTTTTTTGGTGGAAGATTACATTTTCCCATTGATAAAATGCTATAATTTAAGTGTGAGTGTTGGAGTCTTCCTTTTAAGCAGCAGTAAGTTCTTCAGTAACTACTGTGCATTTAACACACAAGTAAGTCATTATAAAGTAAGTCAAGTAAGAGAGGTCATTTGAACTGGGTAGGACCCCTCTAAACTCTCCCCAGGCTAAACCCCGTACTGTCACTGCATCTTTCCCCAGTTGTTCTTGTCTGACTAGAATCTATGTTTATTAATTTATTTAGACCACTACTGTACTGCTAGAGAAAGAGAGCAGTGCACAGAAATCTAAAACAGCAACCAGAAATCTGACCAAAAACACACACACAATAATAAAAAGATAAATACAAATTACTAATAAATGTATACTGATATCTGTTCCTGTTCCTTCTGGCACAATTTCCCAATCACCCAGCCTCTTGGCTCTCATCCATGATCCAAACAAACTCACAGAATCATGCCCCTCACACACACAAAATAATCTCACAACGAAGAGAATTCCTGGATCCTTCTGGCATCACCCTAGTCTCTCACACTAAGCTTGCTTTTATGGACAGGCACCATGATTGATGGAGCTTTCTCGGGTTGTCCATAGCTGTGTCCCTCCCTGCTCAGCACCTTGTTTGCTGCATGGCGCGCACACACAATCACAGTGGTGAGTTTCCTGTGTTGTGTGTAAAACAGAGAGCAAATAGGGCACTCTTCCACTATGTGGTCTTGAACTCTCTTAATGCCTCTTGCTTGGCTGGGTGGTGGAAACTGAGGGGGTGTGAGTGTGTGTAGACACTGGCCTACGTACAATGCAAAGGTAACCTTGACATTTGATGCTCCATCTACTTTTGCTTCACTGTGCACTGGCATGTGGTCCCTTGCCCTGAAAACGGTTCCCCATCTCTTGTCGTAGAAAGACAGTTGCCCACAAAGCAACTGCAGCTGATTTCATGCTGAAAGGAACTTTGCTGCAAGGCTGGCCTGTAATCTTCAGTTGAAGGTCATCCCTGGTCTCCCCCATCTGGGATTTAGCCCAGCAAGGAGACATAACAATTCTGTGATTGCCACGTTTATTTTGCCCTCCTTCCTTTTCAGTGCTCACCCCACCTTTTTTAAATTAGTCTAAGACTGAGTTTTCACCAAGCTGTGGGAGGCAGTGGAAGAGCGGAGTGCCTGGCGTGCTCTGGTCCATGGGAGTCGGACACAAAGAGTCGGACACGACTAAACGACTAAGCAACAACAACAAGACTTGAGTCTTCAGACCAGACAGCGCAGAACAGTAGTGGGGATTCTGTGGCCCTCCGTATGTTGTTGGACTCTAGCTTTCATCAGACTCATCCATCAAGATTAATTGACGAGGTTGATGGGACTTAGTAGCACAACAGCCATTGGAGTTAGGCCTCTATCCCTGGTTTAGAATCTAAGCAAGCCTAATTGCTGTACAGGGATGAGGAAAATAAGGAGTAGAATAGATCTTCTGCTGCTCTTCTGCCAGAATAGCACCTCCTGCTGTAGCATCGTTGAGATTTGCTTCCTCAGAAGGCCGACTTTTCTCCGTCATTGAATAGGTATCGGGAAACGGTGAGAATTTATTTTCTGTCCTTTTCTGTGCTTCCGGAGAAGCTTACTATCTCGGCACGTCATGCTATCCTTTCAAGTTTATCTCTATAGTCTTCCTATTTTAAGATTTCAGTTGTTTCATCTGGCTTCTTGGTGTTGGGTTAGATCAAAGCCCTCTGTTGCGTACTCTGAAAATAGATAAATCAAGCGAGGCTTGTGAAAATATTTCAAGGCTTATTATGGTGTGAAGTGCTTTTTGTTTAATTCTTTCCTGTTAACCCCCCCCCCCAAGAAAGCAGTGTTTTTATTGTAAATGTTGCTTTTAAACTTTTATTAGGATATACATTCTATTTTTCTTCAGCTTATTAACAACATAACCTTTAAGAACTACTACTACTATTCTTATTTCTTAGCCTTTTTATATGTTTATTATACTTGGCTATCATCTAAATAGAATCTAAAAACTTTTTTAAAGTGTAAAATTATATCTTAACTTCTTACTAAGCTTTTATTTACCTTTTCATTTTAGAATCTTTATGTGAAAACTTTGGACAAAATGAAACTTTTATACAAACATTACTCAATACTCTCTTTCTTTCTTTCTTTCTTTCTTTCTTTCTTTCTTTCTTTTAAAAACACTTTCCTGCTTTATAGTTTTTTCTTTTTTAATGCCCGTGTTCATTTTAGATCTATTACATCAGGCTGGTTTTTAAAGGTCTGAGTTAAAGCCGCTTCACAGTTATTGATTTCTTTTGTGCAAAGTCATCAACCTGGTTTCTGTGTTTCTGTCCCAGTAGCTTAGGGTGAATACTTTTAATACATTTATAATGCAAATGAATTCTATAAGGGTTAAAATGTTTTGTAACTTAGCTTTCTACATTTTCAAATGTGTATCATTCAGGCACACATTCCAAGGAGCTAGAATTAGCTGTGTCTCACTTTTGTGTATGTATTTGGTGTCAAATGTGGGTTTACAACTGCACAATGTGTGAATCAGGCCTTATTCATTTGGGTTCTCTATCTAAAGTACCTTTAACTTGAGTGACTCTCTGCTATGATTTGCTTTCCTCCACCTCCTTCATTTCATGTTTACCAAAGCATTCATTCATGTTCCTTTTCAAGTGCTGTGTGGGGACCATATTAAGTAATGACTTACTAAGTGGATATATGCAGAAAACTTCTGCCCATTCACATGGCCATTTTGATTCTACTTTTGCTGTAAGGAAACCCAGAAGCTGGAACCCTGAATTCACCATAGTTTCTTGTTCTGTCTGAAATTTTAAGCTATAGTTACCAGGCTTGGTTTAAAGTTGGTTTGATGTCCTGGCTTGTTCTGAACTTGATAACCATGGTTTCCTCCTGGTTGATGAAACAGGAAACTATAATTAATTAGTGGCTTCTTGGTTTAGTTATGGCTCTCATAAAGGGGAGCACAAAGAGCAAATTTTGTGAGCAAGATGTCGATTTACTAAGCTGAGATAAGGATATCCAGACCAGCTCAGTGAGTCAGAAATTCAGTTGCATGAAGTGAAAACACATAAGCATTGTGAATTTGGGGGCAATGGGGACACTTGGATTTGAGAAGTTCTTTAATGTGCAGGTTGGCTGCATGGGCAAAGGAAGGATTAATTTCAGTCTTTCCAGGCATTTCCTCCCTGTATGATAAATGCATCTGTCTGTAGATCTAGCCCCCTCACCCACACCCACACCCAGCTCCATTGCAGGATAGCACATTTTCTTACTGTTCAGATTGCAATATTTTGTCACTGGAAAAAGATTTTCAGCTGTGCTGCAAATGACAAAACTCTTTATTGTTTATTGTGATGCAAATTCTCTGTTCCCTAGTTCCCAATCAAACAAAACTATGATTCTGCTTATAGACGTTTTTAAATAATAAAAAAGCAGCAGTATTTTCTGTTTGTGTGGCTAATTTTTTTTAATAAAAAAACCTTATGCTTTTGGAACCTTAATATTAGGAGCTGTGAAGAAGCTGTGTTTTCTAGAAGGTAGGAGTGGGAGTTGTGTTGATGGCTAGACAGGAAATTAGCAGGAACAAAAGCTATTGAGGATTTATTAAAAACAACTACGATTGTCAAGTAGATATTTTGCTTTTGGACTACTTGTGCATTGAAGATAGGTCCAGGGAACATATTTAAATTATTACTTGCATTTGACAAAGCACAAGTGAAACGTTTGTTAAAATGTTTTATCAATTTTATTTTGTGTCTTGGTTTGTTCCTATGCTTCGTTTATATAAGGATTATATATTTTAACTTGGTGCATAGTAGAAAAATGTATGGTTTTGTGCTCTAATTTGCTTTTATTGGGTATGTGGCAATATTAAAAACGACTGTAAAATGTTTGCTGTTTAAAGAAGATATTTCCTGGTGTGTGTGAATATTGTTCTATATTCTTGAAATTGCTTCTCCTAGCTTCAGAAGATTTAAACCTTTTGCAAAATCTTTTTTATTTTTATTTCTGGAAAATGTTCTTCATTGGATATGATTCTTGCCAGCTTAGGGCTGTTAATTTCAGACAGAGGGCGTTTTTGAACACTGGGTGTTCTAATTCAGTGTATTGGATACAAGCCGCATGTGAACTTCTACTAAATTGAGTTGCAGATGTGGGAATAGCAGAAGCAGGGCAGGTGCTACCTGCATGATTCAAAACAGGAACATAGTTTGTGTTCCTTCCTTATTGTACGCTTTTCTACCACTCTCGGTTTAGTATAGTACCGTAGTGCTAAGTCAGCATGTGGGAAGAAGATGCTCTGCGGACACAGGCTAAGATGTTTCAGGATGGTCCTCATATTGTAGATCTGCCGTTATGTAAGAAAATAATTACAATAGTGGTTTCTTTATCTGGAGAAAAAATCACCCGCTTTGTAATTATGCATGCGCACACATTGTAATTTGCAAAAGTACAATTGTCAGCGGTAAGCCTCTTGCCTCACTTAACCATAGTAGCTTTTGTTTCGTGTCAAATTAAATTTCTATATTCTTTTGGGGAGCCTTCCAGTTCTAATCCTTTAAGTCAAGAGAAATGGAAAACAGAACAAAAGAACACATGCAATTTATTTTAGGCAATGCGGAATGCAAATCTGTATCTGCATGCTTTAATAGCTGCTAATTCATTTGCCATAGACTATTTCTATTAGAAGCCCTGGGTTAGCTGTAAAGCAAATCTCCGCTTAGAAGAGGAAAACCAAACCATCTTTTTGTCCTGGGCAGCATTCTTGTGCCTGACAAATGTTGAGCAATCCTCTAAACTCTTAACCTCGTGTAACAAAATATGTGAAATGACCTGACCTTTCTTGAACAGCAGAAATGTCTGTGAGTGCAGACTCATGGCTTAGGAGCACCCAATATTATAGAACAGTTGAAGTGGATGTGACGGGTATCAGTATGGGAGCTTGCGGGGCTGTGTGAGCCTTGCAGAGCTTTCAAAGGAGGTGTGAAACGTAAGGCAAGTTCATGCATTACGCAGCAATGAACCTGCTCAGAGAAACTCAAGCAGGTCACAGTTCAGTGGTAAATCACAAGCCTTCCATGCTAAAGGTCTCAACTTCAACCCCCAGAATCTCCAGTTAGGACTGGGAGAGAGCCTGTAAATGGTACAGTGGTCTGACTCAGTATAAGACAGTTTCTTATATTCCTGTCCTAGGTTTTCCACTGAGCATGTGCTCAAGAGGGTGCAATTTATTATCTGTACCCCACCCATCTCATTGAGTTGCCCCAGCCACTCTGGGCAGCTTCCAAAAAATATAGCAGCATAATAAAGCACTATTGAAAACTTTCCTATACAGGGCTGCCTTCAGATGCCTTCTAAAAGTTGTATAGTTATTTATCTCCTTGACATCTGATGGGAGGGCATTCCACAGGGCGGTTGCCACTACCGAGAATGCCCTCTTCTTGGTTCCCTGTAACTTCACTTCTCTCAGTGAAGAAACTGCCAGAAGACCCTCGGAGGAGGACTTCAGTGTCTGGGCAGAACGACGGGGGTGGAGATGCTCCTTCAGGTATACTGGGCCAGGGCCATTTATGGCTTAAAGGTCAGTACCAACACTTTGAATTGTGCTCGGAAACATACTGGGAGCCAGTGGAGATCCTTTAGGACTGGTGTTATATGGTCCTGGTGGACCATAAGATCTCCTGTTTTTCAGTGGAACAAGGGCTAAAAATCAGTAACATTTTCTAGTAGATTGGATGGACTTCTGTTTTCAAGTCTTTAATTTTATGTGAGTTACTGAAATGAGCACAGTTTTGGTTTTAATGTAAAAAGGCAGAAGTTTGGAGCTGGGCTTCTTTGATGACACGCTTAAGTTTGGTGTGAATGAAGTACACTTTTTTTTTTGTCTGAGCTTCTGGCATATTCACAACGAATGATGTAAATATTGGTCATCACTTACTGTAAATCTTCACGATGCTTGGCAGACGTACGGCTTGATTGAGCTACACAGTGATGCATGCTGGGAAGTAATTTACTGTAAGTGTTGTCTCCACAGTGACTCAAAATTAGAAGTACTTTGATATGTACAGATTTTGAAGACAAAAGAGAGCAGAAGAAAAGTCACGGCAGTTGTGTAGCGCTACAGTTTGTTTAACCTCTACATAGCTGCAATATAGAAAGTGCTATTTGGGTTCTTTGACTTGGCCACACATATGTAAGCTGAGAGCACAGGCAGGGGATAGGTGTCTGGTTTTCGGTGCGAAACCTTTTTCGTAACACTTTGAAAACAGCATATGAAAATCCCAGATCAAAATCCGTTGCTTATCGGGTCATTTATAAGGTAGAGGTGGGGAACCTTAGGTCTGGGGGTGGGGTTGAACGCGGCCCCCTCCTGTTACAAATGGTTCTCTTCATTTATCTGTTCTGTGGCCTGGGCACTTCAAGTACTTGTTTGTGTATGGAACTAAAAGTGCACTTTTACGACTTTGGAGCCGTCTGGCCTGCGGAAATGGCAACTAGATTTTCTGTTTTGGCAACTATAAACCTGGTTTACAGAGCCATTTGGCACCTAGCTTATATATCTTGAGTTTCTTAACACTGTAAGTTGTTAGCTGCCCTGGGCTCTGTATGAGTAAGGGTGGGATATAATAAAAACTACTACTACTACTACTACCACTACTACTACCAATAATAATGATTTTATTATTTATACCCCACCCATCTGGCTGGGACTCCCCAGCCACTCTGGGCGGCTTCCAGCAGAATATTAAAATACAATGGTTAATCAAATATTAAAAAAGAGAGACTGGTTTAATACAAACTCTAAACAAAGAAAACACAAACACAGGGTAGTTCTTTTTGTGCGATTGGATGAATTAAAAGAAAAAGAAAAAAGACTGGTACTCCAGGAAGCTTTTTGTGATGCACCTATTCGGCTTCTGTTATGATAAAGATTTGTCTCTTTTGTTGTTGTTGTTGTTCTTGACAGTAATTCTAAATGTGTGTATATACTTTCTGTGGAAAGGAATTGGAGAAGTAAGGCTGAATTCAGTAAGGCTTGTAGCTTGCAGCACCCCAAGGAAAATAAGAGGAAGTACTGCTACTGTGTGTAACAGCACTGCACCAAAAATTCATGTGTCCTTCCATGTCTGAAGAGGCTATTGGGAATCAAAGGGAGGGGAAAACATGGAAGGGGAGAGGGGGAAACATGTATGAACTTGGCACTCAATGTAAGCATCTCCTTCTCTTTCAAGTTCCCCAACTCTCATTATTTGAAGGAAAGTGTGTAGGGCCTAGCTCACAGTTGAAGCATGGTGGGATAAATGCTGGAAAGTGTCTCAAAACTCATCTAGTGATTCAGGACTACTATGGCATTGCTGATAGGTAGCCATCCAGCCTCCACTTAAAAACTTCTAGTGAGGGACAATCCACTGCCTTCTGAGGCAGTCTGTTTCTCTGTCCATTACCACTAGGAAGCTCCTCCTAATGTTTAGACTTGAGTCCTTCTCCCCTTTGTAGTTTCAACACTTTGGTTCAGGTAAGTACCCTCTAGAGCAGTGTTTTTCAACCACTGTTCCGCGGCACACTAGTGTGCCGCGAGATGTTGCCTGGTGTGCCATGGGAAAAATTGAAAAATTCGAAAGATTTAAAAAAAAAGTCAAATTTTCGCCCACTAGGCGGGCACGGACTGTGTCCATCCTATTTTCCATCCGTCCTGGGTGGGGATCAGATCGGATGGGATCGGATGAGAGCGGACAGACGGTCCACTCTCATTCGATTCCCCATAGAGAGCAGCGGGGCTCTGACATCTCCCTCTCCGCACACAGTGGTGGTGTGCCTCGTGATTTTTTTTCATGAAACAAGTGTGCCTTTGCCCAAAAAAGGTTGAAAAACACTGCTCTAGAGCAACACAAACCAAATTTACAACCGTCCTTCAAATATTTGAAGATGTTTTTCCTGTTTCGGGGAGCATTTAATATTTGATCCCCCCCATTCCCCCCCTCTGTATTTTGTGGGAAGCTTCCTAGAGTGGCTGGGGTCACCCAGTTAGATGGGCAGGAGTCAGTGAGAGTTGTGACCTGGGAAGATTTCTGAGGGCTGGTTAGAGACACCTGGATTTTTCTTGTTTGGCCGCCAGGCCTGAAGCTTCTGCCGTTGACGTTCCCATGTGGAGGCATGTGTTACCTGTGGCTTTTACATGTTGTTTCCTGTTCTGACCCCTGCACATTCCCTTTTCGATGACATAAAATGATTTTGGAAGGCACAAATTTGTGTGTGTGTATGTATAAATAAAATCTGTCGGTAACCAGTAGAGAAGATGATAAGAATACAGAGCACATAAAACAATAAAATACATTAAGTATGCTATTAAATGTAGAGTTAAAAGCAATGTAAAATATTGCACACTTGTTTAATGTTTAAAACCTCAAAGTCTGCAATTGTGAGAGTGAGTTAGCATGCATGCATTGGAAATGAGAAAAAATTATTTTGAGGCCAGTGAGGAAAATGAGAAGTGATGAAACAGAATGTGCTTGCAGCCTAGTCTCCACCTACAGCTATCCAGATTCGTATCAGCATGTTGAAGGTGAAAGACTCTCTGTTTTACTCTCGGTCCCAAAGAGCCATTTTGTTCTAGATAATCTCTCCTCTCTTTCTCTCTCTCGTTTGCAGCAATGTACACCAGCAAACACACCAAATTGCTTACTCACCAACTTGGTTTCTCTGTGATTCGTATATTGTGGAAAAAGATGGCTAGTTTAGTGTAGCGGGTGATGTCTGGTTTCAGGATGATGCTGGGCATGTTTGAAAGGAACAAAACTTAGGGCTGACTGTGCATTGCGCCACACATGAACCTGGCAATGCACTAAGGGACGCGGGTCCACAGAGCCTAGGACTTGCCGATCAGAAGGTCGGCGGTTCGAATCCCCGTGATGGGGTGAGCTCCCGTTGCTCGGTTCCTGCTCCTGCCAACCTAGCAGTTCAAAAGCACGTCAAAGTGCAAGTAGATAAATAGGTACTGCTCTGGTGTGCTGCTCTGGTTCGCCAGAAGCGGCTTAGTCATGCTGGCCACATGACCCAGAAGCTGTACGCCGGCTCCCTTGGCCAATAAAGCGAGATGAGCACCGCAACCCCAGAGTCGGCCACGACTGGACCTAATGGTCAGGGTCCCTTTACCTTTACGGGCCTGCACTGGGCAGGCACCAGATAAAATTTTACAATGAATTAACTAGGTGACTAGGAAAGCGCTCTCTCTCTCTCTCTCTCTCTGCACATATTTTTCCATCCACAAGACAGGACTAATAATAGTTCAGTTCACTAATAGGGGTACTGACAATATTTATTTACATGAAGCTCCTTGATTATTTGGCGTAATCTTTACCCTTTTAAATATTCAAAGAGCTTCATGTACATAATCTTCACCCTTTTAAAGGGGACACAGGTGGGGCTGTGGTCTAAACCACTGAGCCTAGGGCTTGCTGATCGGAAGGTTGGCGGTTTGAATCTCCGTGATGGGGTGAGTTCCTGTTGCTTGGTTCCAGCTCCTGCCAACCTAGCAGTTCGAAAGCATGTCAAAGTGCAAGTAGATAAATAAGTGGCTTAGTCATGCTGGCCACATGACCCGGAAAAACTGTCTGCGGACAAACATCAGCTCCCTCAGCCAGTAAAGCGAGATGAGCGCCGCAACTCCAGAGTCGTTCACGACTGGACTTAACTGTCAGGGGTCCTTTACCCCCCCTTTAAGACTGGGGCACTGGACCAGTCTTAATTTTCTGCTTTATGGGTTGTATTCAGTGTTGCCAGTGTGTGTTATTTTGTTGGCATCCATCTGTCTCGAAAGACAATGGAGTGTGTCTCCAGGGGTGAAGTCAAACCGCTGGAGAATCAGAGTGCCATATAGAACTATTATCCATTCTAGCTAGTATCATTGACAATTTTCTTTTGGCTCATAAGCTACTGCAAAAAGAAGTTTTAGGATGAAATCCTGTGTAAAGTAATGTGGTCAGAGTAAATAGAAAGGGGTTCAGGGAAATCAAGGAATATAATAATTCCAACTATTCCTTTGAAATGACAAAGTGCCCACTTCTTATTTTAGCCCATGAATCTAGATTTGCCAAAAGAACTGCCTTATGATTTAATAGGCTACAAATTTTACTTGGCCTTGTTAAAAAAAACAACAAATCAGAAGTGAGTATCTGGCTTAAAGCCTGGTTTCCATCTGTCTGTATTTATAGAATTATGCATGTTTTTAACATGAAAAATGTGAGGTCTGTGTAGTTACAGAGGCAAAGCAAATTAAGTCATTTAGTTGTTAAAACAGGTCAGTGTGAATACCACAAATCCTTTTCATCCTGTAAATACTAGCAAAATGCCTGTCGCTATGATGGGCTTGAAGAGAAGCAAAATTAGAAAGAGACTGAACATCAGCAATGCCTTTAGAGCAAGGGGACAGTATTTCAACTATGTCCCAGATTGCAAGCTCCCGTCGAATTTAGCGTCTCCACTGGGAGCCACTAAGAACTAAGTCCTCACCGACATCAGTAGCCATATACCCTGGGTTCCCTTTCTTAGTTACACTAGAACACGAGTGCAGAACATTTTTCAGCCCAAGGGTATTTATCAGGGCCTTGTGGGCTGGGGCAACACACCACTTGTGAACAACAGTGAATGTAGATTTTACATTTGTACAGTAGGCTATTTTATAAACAAGACCCTTAAACACTCCTGTCTGGCTCCATCTGGGCAAGGAAGAGTAATCACCAGAGTTCAAGTCACATTGCAGCTGGGCAAAAGCACCCAAGAAGCCTGTGACTGATGAGGGAGATTCTCAGGGGCCACATAGAGGCATTTAGCCCCCTGGTTTGAGGTTCCTCACTCCTGTGCTAGTCTGTGACAATGAGAGGGAACCCTGGAAGCAGTGGTTTCATATACACCGGGGTGGAGACCCTGGTATTGTCCAGCTTTTGTTGCACTGTGCCTCCTATCCTCCCTCACCACTGTCTGCACAAAGGGTGGGGCTGATGGGAGTTGTAGTCCAGCAAGAACTAGATAGTGACAAGTTAGGAGAAGCTGCCATAAAACAGCTGTCATATTGAAAACCACATTGCTTTCAGTGAGAACTACTTTCTGAAGCTTTAGTCAAATGGAGCCAAGTCCCAATTCTCTAGCTTCATGTGATGTTCTTCGAGCCTTCGACTGAAGCTGCTACGCTCTTTGTTTTTATTCGTTACCAAACAATACTTCCTCTCCGGTGACTCTTTCTGCATTTTCAGATCAACTGGCCTGCTGACTCAGCAGCCTTTCATTTTATAATACGTGAATCTTGAAATATTAATCCTATGTGTTTTGATGGTTTATGTTAGGCCAGGCATAGAGAGCGGGTTCTTTGTGGAAACTGGCCTTTGCTCCTGAAAGGTTTGGATATTCTAGATTGGTATTCTTTATAATGTACTGGCGACTGACAAAACAATGGGTGGTGTGTGAATATAGAAAGGGTGGAGGATTCTTCCAAAATCAGGCTTGAATCCCAACTTAAGGTAACTTAACAATGCTCACAGGAGAAAATCCCCTCCAATACCCATCCTATGTTAGGGGGGCTTCACTGAACTTTCAAAGTGCCTTAAGGTACACAGATAGGTTTGTGATGGAAGGAAGAAAGGGTTAACTTGTCATGGAACCCGTTGCCGTGTTTTAGAAATAAAATAAAATCCAAACGCTATAGAGGGACTGTATTTCTTTAATATGTATTCTGTCACCATACTTTCCTGTGTCTCATTAACTTATTGTTTTTAAACGCAAATATAGGTTGTGCTCCTTTGTTTCTTTTATTTTTACGTTTTCATTTATTTTCTCAAATTACAGTGATTGACTCCTTAACATGAATCAGCTATACCTTCAAGCATTTTGCCCAAATATTTGTTTACTAGCTGCTTTGTTTGTTCAGTGCAATTTGCTGAATCAGACTATAAATTGAGGGTGTTCCCTGGAACTAAAAGCGGGTGAACAGTCTAAATGCATGACTTTGAAATGTTTAAATTTGTGTTTCAAGGACTGTCCTCTGAGAGGGAGGGTTACAAATTGGGATTAGTTTTTTTTCAAAAGTGCAACCATATTTTTACTGAACTGAAACAAACTTGTTTACAATAACTCCTTGGCATGTTTTGTGTTCTTTCTGGTAGTCAATATTTAACCCGTGAAAGGAAAGATAGTATGAGATTCCAAAATGATTGTCAGAGGGTGTCAGAGCTGCTACCAGGTCCCAGCTCACATAGGACCACGCCACACAGCGTCCACTTTAAAAGAGTCTTTATTGAGTTACAGGTTTCATTTCCGAACTGCAGCGTGCAGCTCTACACCTTCTGCCCTAGGTCGGCGAAGACCCATCTGAGTCCCCGCCTCTTGCACACCAGCTTAATACCCTAGCCTTGCTCCACCTCCTTCGCCTCTCCCTACGTCTCTGGGTCCTTCTGCCCCCCTGGGACTCCTCCCTTCTACTCTCCTCTGACGCTGACCCCCCTGATCCTTCCGCTTCCTTTCGGCGGGCTTTGGGACCTGGCTCACTCTCCGGGCTGCTTACTGCTCCAGCTTCCGCTGCATTTGAACTTGGCGCGCGCGCCCAACTCTCTACTTTCCTCTTGACCGTTGCCTCGCTCTCTGAGGAGGGCGTGACCACCCCTGACTCGTGCCCTCCCTCCTGCTGACGGCCTCCGGAACCCGATGCCTGGCTGCCTTCCTCCCTGCTGCTCTCAGTCTTGAGCGTGGGTCCCGACTTCCAGCTGCTGCTCTCTGAATCTCCTCTGTTCCCTTCCTCCTGGGGTGTCCCCCCGGATCCCCCCCTTGCTCTGCTCACTGGGGCTCCCTTTTGGGAGTCCTCTGACTCACTGCTTAGGCTTGGAGATCTCGGGTCGTCATCATCACTCATTCTCCCTTCGGCTTCCTCCCCCTCGCTCTCTGTTTCCACCCTTCTCTGCGTCTCTGCTTCTGAACCCCTGACATCCATCCCCCCCTCGAAGCCCCCCCTTCCCCCCTCCCCGCTGTCAGGTGTGGGTGCTGGGTGCTCCATCATCATGGGAGGGAATGCTGGATACAGGTCGCTCCCCGTGGGTGGCCGCCAACTGAAGACCTCCGAGTCTTCCCCCTCGCGGTCGTCGACGTTGACTTGTTGCTCTTCCATCTCTGTACCGCCGTGCTCGAACCCGAGGTCCTCCCCGAACACTTCCATGTCAGTCTCTGCGTCGGTCGCTCGACCTGGCATCTCCAGCCACTTCCTGCGCCATTGCTCCTCTGGTCGATCGTCCCACCAATACGAGTTGCCTGATGCCGAACCTGCCGGTGAACCTTCTGGGGAACGGGTGCTCCGTGTGGGTTCCCCTTCTGAGTCGAATCCATGGAACGTGCTGGAAGAAAGTGTGGGTGTGAACAACCAGTCGTCGAAGAAGCTCGCTGGCATGGGTTTGTGTGGGAAGAGGGCATGAAACTCGTCCTTGAGCAGGGGTTCCTCCAAAGCGTAGTCTGGTACCCAGCTATTGGCGCTGGCCCGGGTGCCCTCTCTGGCTAAGAGGTATTCGACTCCCTCTTCCCCCCATCTGGAGTCCAAAATCTCCGTGACCTCGTTGATGTGGTCCTGGTGCTTCACCCCCCGCGTCTCCGTCCGTTCCCGGAGCGGACTTGGCGCCGTCCCTGGCTCCTGGAACCTGTGAGGTGCCTTGTAGGGAGTGAGCACCGACCTGTGGAACACCGGATGCATTCTGGAACCCTCCGGCAGCGCCAGTCGGAAGGCTACCGGGTTGATCTGCGCTTCGACTTGGTACGGACCGATCTGCTTGTGCCCCAACTTCTTCTTGGCAAGTGACCTGGTCGGCACTGCGTGGGCTGCCAACCAGACCCAGTCTCCCACTTGGATCACTTCGCCAACCCGCCTGTGCTTGTCAGCTTGCACCTTGTAGGCGTGCTTAGCTAGCTCCAGCTGCCGTCTGAGTTGATCGTGGACCGCCTGCAGCTCTGACGCGAACGCGTCCGCCGTCTGTGGTTCTCCTTCCCCCACTCTCTCCAGTCCCGGGAAGGTTCTGGGATGCCTCCCATTGTTGGCAAAGAACGGCGTCACTCCTGTGGACACGTGCTTCGTGTTGTTGTAAGCGAACTCGGCTAGCGGCAGGTAATCCACCCACGTCGCAGGCTGTTGATTGGCATAGCATCTCAGGTACTGCTGCATGATGGCATTGACCCTCTCTGCTTGCCCGTTGGTCTGCGGGTGTCTTGCTGATGCCAGATTGACCTTGACATTTAGAAAACCCATCAGCTTCTGCCAGAAAGACGAGATGAACTGGCGTCCGCGGTCGGACAGGATAGACCGTGGCAGGCCATGCACTTTGAACACGTGATCTATGAACAGTTTGGCGGTTTGTTCCGCCGTGGCCACCTTCGCACACGGAATGAAATGTGCCATCTTGGTGAACAAGTCCACCACCACCAGCACAGCTGTCTTGCCTCTCGAGCTGGGTAAATCCGTCACAAAGTCCAGGGCCACCCTCTCCCACGGTTCAAACGGCGTTTGCAGCGGTTCTAACAGTCCCGCCGGTGGTCTGTGTACCGGCTTGGCCCTCTGGCAGGTGTCGCACCTCGCGACGTAGTCCGCGACCTCCCCTCTCAGCCTGGGCCACCAGAAGTCTCTCGCGACTAATTCCATCGTTTTCTCTGTGCCAAAGTGACCGGCCGTGGGTGCGTCGTGCAACTGTTGCAGTACCTTGGCGCGAAGGTCGTCTCCTGGTACATAGACAGCCCCTTTGCGTAGGAGCAAGCCGTCCCGCACCTGGAACTCGTCCGTGGTAGCCGTGCCTCTGAGCAGTTCCGCCATCTTGTCTTGCGCGAATGAGTCGTCCCGCAATGCACGTCGCACCGCATCCAGGTCTACTGTAGCTGAGGCACACGCCCACGCCGTCGGTGCGAAGATGTGCATGGCCGCCGCTGGCGTCACCTCTTCTAGGTATTGCGGTTTTCGGGACAGTGCATCCGCCATGATGTTGGTGTCGCCTGGGACGTACTCTATTCGGAAATTGAAGTCAGCAAAGAACTCCGCCCAACGTATCTGCCTCTGGTTCAGGAACTGAGCCGTGCGCCAGTGCTCCAGATTCTTGTGGTCCGTGCAGACCTGCACCGTGTGCTTGGCGCCGATTAGGAAGTGCCTCCACGCCTTGAAAGCTGCATGAATGGCCAGCAACTCCCTGTCCCAGATGGTGTAGTTCTGCTCCGACTTGCTGAGCTTTCTGGAGTAGAACGCTCCCGGCCGCCACACCCCCTGCGGGTCTCGCTGCAGCAGGACAGCTCCCACGGCTCTGTCTGACGCGTCTGTCTCTACCCTCAACGGTTTACTGGGGTCGATATGCAGCAGTTGCTTCTCCGATGCGAAGAGATGCTTGAGCGCTTGAAAGGACTGTTCCGCCTGCTCCGTCCAGATGAATTTCTTTTTTTTGGAGCTGAGCGTGTCCGTAATTGCTGCCGTCTGCATCGCGAACCCCTTGATAAACTTGCGATAGAAGTTGGCGAAGCCGACAAACCGCTGGACCTCCTTCCGGTTGCGCGGGCTCTTCCAATCCAATACCGCACGAACCTTGGTGCTGTCCATGGCTATCCCCTTGTCCGACAACTTGTATCCCAGGAAATCCACCTCCGTCGTGTCGAACTGGCACTTCTCCAGCTTGGCGTACAGTCTATGTTGTTGCAACCTGCTGAGCACCTCCCTCACGTCTCGGTCGTGAGCTTGCTGCGAGTCAGAGAAAATCAGGATGTCATCCAGGAAGCAGACGCATGTCTTGTAGAGGAGTCCCTCCAACACGTGATGCATAAAAGCTTGAAAACAGTGAGAGCCATTTTGTAATCCAAAGGGCATAACTCTGTATTCGTAGGTGCCCAGCGGTGTGAACATGGCCGTCTTCCACTCATCGCCCTCCCGCATGCGGATGAGATTGTACGCCCCTCGCAGGTCCAACTTGGTGAACACGCGTCCCTTGCGCACCGTCGCGAGGAGGTCGTCAATCCTGGGCATGGGGTAATCAGACGGTTTGGTCATCTGGTTCAAAAGGCGGTAGTCCACAACGAGTCTTTTTTGGGGCGTGTCTTTCTTTTTCACGAAGAAAACGGGACTGCCCCCCACTGCCTTGGACTCTCTGATGAAGCCACGCTCCAGATTATGCTCGATGAACTGTTTGAGTTCCTGCATTTCATCTTCAGACATGGAGTATAGCCGCCCCTTCGGCAGCGTCGCCCCCGGTAGGAGGTCAATCTTGCAGTCATATGGCCGGTGAGGGGGTAGCTTGTCCGCCTCCTTCTCGCAGAAGACCTCCAAAAAGCTCGCGTATTTGTGGGGGACCGCTTGCAACGTTCCCAACTGCAGTTGTGATTCCTCCTCCTCTCCCTCCCGACGGGGCAGGATGCAGTGTTCTGCGCAATAAGAGGAGCCGAAGATCAGTTGTCTCTGGTACCAAGCCAGTGTCGGACTGTGCCTGTCCAGCCAACTCATGCCCAACACAATGGGCGTGTCCGACAGTTGGGTGACATTAAAACTGATGACTTCCCTGTGGTTGCCAAGGCGCATCACCATCGGTGGCGTCTGCTTCACCACCTGCCCCCCTAGCAACTCTCTGCCATCCACTGTGACGACTTGCAGGGGCAGAGTGGCAGGCAATAGCTGTATAGCGTGCTGCTCCACAAAGCTCTGCGCTATAAAGTCTGCGTTGCTTCCAGAATCCACAGAAAGCGGCACTTCGATAGTGACGCCGTCGGGTAGCTGGAGAGACGCTGTGAGCTGCACTACTGGTTTGGGTGGGAGGGGATCCGTGGGTTGCAATATCGCTGGGGACTGCTTCACAGATGCGTCTGGCTGGGCCCCAGTGCCTCCGTCTCCAGCCAGACATCGTCGTTTCCCTGCTGTGGTTCTCCTTGCTGCGTTGCTGCAGTCACCATTGCTGAGGCTGCAGTGTGCTTGTGGAGCCTCCGGGGACACTCCTTCGCCAAATGGCCTGGATCCTCGCAGATGTAACACTTCCTGTTCCCTCTAGGAGGCTTCGCTTTCACTGCTGCCGGTGCTAGGGCTCTGGCTGCTGACTGAGCCCTTGCACCTCCAACCTCCATCGGTTCCCCTCCCCCTCCTGGCGGAGGTGTGGATTGCGCACGCGCTGCTTCCCTCGGAACGAAAGAGAAACTTCTCGCTGCTTCGCGCCCTCCACGTCCTTCATCTCTGCACCATGGACGTTCTTCCAGCCTCACCCCCACAGTCAGCGCCCTTTGGACCACCTCCTGCGTGCTTCGGGGCCTCTCCCCCCTTGCAATTTCATCCTTAACCGCAGAACTTAGACCCTCCCAGAAGAGGTCTCTGACAGGGGGCGAATCCCGATCCCATTCTAAAGCACTGACCAGCGCAAAAAATCGGGCGTGATACTGCCGGACGCTCGCCCTCCCTTGTTTTAGTCCATGAATCTCCCGTCTGGCAAGATCCACATCAATAGTAGACAAAAAACACGCATCCATCGCTTTGATAAAGGCATCTGCATTCTGAAGCGCCGGATCTTTATCCCTCCACAAATTGCGCAGCCAGGCTTTGGCATCCCCATGCAAATGGGACAATATGAACCCCACCTTCTCTTCCTCATCTCTAAAGTCTTTTGCCAGCAGTTGCAGTGCGCACATTACGTCTGCTCTAAAATTAGGGTACTGTTGCAAAGTCCCATCGAAGTGAGCCACAAGCCCTCCTGCTCTCCGTGCCAATCCCACGCCCTCCGGTCTGGGTCCCGGTTGCCCTTGCTTAACAAGCATTTCAAACCTGGCGTGTAGGTCTCTGTAGGCGGCTGTAGTCTCCTCCTCCCGTTTCTTGGAAGCCAATACCTCTGAGGACAACTGGGTCACTGCCTCTCGCAGCGCGGAGATCCTCTGTTCTTCCGTCATCTTGCTAACCTTTGTGAGCTTGCTTACAGACACCCCTCTTCCTCCCCTAGCGGCTTCTGCTCCCGCTGCGAGGTTTCAGGTTTCTGAAGCTTTGATGTGATGGGTCTTACTGTCAGAGCTGCTACCAGGTCCCAGCTCACATAGGACCACGCCACACAGCGTCCACTTTAAAAGAGTCTTTATTGAGTTACAGGTTTCATTTCCGAACTGCAGCGTGCAGCTCTACACCTTCTGCCCTAGGTCGGCGAAGACCCATCTGAGTCCCCGCCTCTTGCACACCAGCTTAATACCCTAGCCTTGCTCCACCTCCTTCGCCTCTCCCTACGTCTCTGGGTCCTTCTGCCCCCCTGGGACTCCTCCCTTCTACTCTCCTCTGACGCTGACCCCCCTGATCCTTCCGCTTCCTTTCGGCGGGCTTTGGGACCTGGCTCACTCTCCGGGCTGCTTACTGCTCCAGCTTCCGCTGCATTTGAACTTGGCGCGCGCGCCCAACTCTCTACTTTCCTCTTGACCGTTGCCTCGCTCTCTGAGGAGGGCGTGACCACCCCTGACTCGTGCCCTCCCTCCTGCTGACGGCCTCCGGAACCCGATGCCTGGCTGCCTTCCTCCCTGCTGCTCTCAGTCTTGAGCGTGGGTCCCGACTTCCAGCTGCTGCTCTCTGAATCTCCTCTGTTCCCTTCCTCCTGGGGTGTCCCCCCGGATCCCCCCCTTGCTCTGCTCACTGGGGCTCCCTTTTGGGAGTCCTCTGACTCACTGCTTAGGCTTGGAGATCTCGGGTCGTCATCATCACTCATTCTCCCTTCGGCTTCCTCCCCCTCGCTCTCTGTTTCCACCCTTCTCTGCGTCTCTGCTTCTGAACCCCTGACAGAGGGTAATGCACAGTATGATCCGATTTGAGTCCTAATAGCCAATATGGCAACTCATAGACCCTTTTTCATCCCTATTTATTTTGTTGATCATAGAAACATAGAATCTTAGAGTTGGAAGGGACCCCACAGGTCATGTAGTCCAACTCTCTGCAATGCAGGAATCCCAGCTAAAGCATCCATGACAGATGGCCATCCGACCTCTGTTTAAAAACCTCAAAGGAAAGAGAGTCCACTACCTCTTGTGGAAGCAAACGTCAATCCACTGAAAACCTGATAGATGTTTGCTCCAATTCAACTGTTAAAGAGTGGGTTTCCCCCGGGGAAATCGGCAGGACAAGTGGAAGTGTGTACAAGCCCTGAGTGGGCACTGAGGGAGGAGAGGTCACATTCCCTCACTGCAGCGATAGGGAACCTGTGGCCCTCCAAATATTTCTGCACTCCAGTCTCCATCATCCATCCCCAACCATTGGCCACACTAACTGGGGCTAATGTGAGTTGTGGTCCAGCAGAATTAGAAAGGCCACTGGTTCCTCATACCTGGAAGGAGATTCAAGGCAGCAACTGAGGCAGGCGTGGGATGCTTCAGCACCTTGCAGATGCATTGCTGCTAAATAACTAGCAGCATCCTACAACAGCCCATTGATGTCAATGTATCATCCAGGTATGCATCTGGCCAGTCAGTAGCTATGCACCTGTGTGGTGCTGACGGATCTTGTGTCTCCTGTTCCTCTTAGCTGTTGCACAGGGGAAATGGGCAAGTAGAGCCTCTGCTACAAACCTCCCTAATTTGATAATGACAATTTGATGTTTTAGTACGCTTTTATATTTGCTGGAAGCTGCCCAGAGTGGCTGGGGCAACCGAGTCAGGTGGGCAGAGTACAAATACGATAACAATAAGGACAACAACAACGTTGTATAAGAGGCCCTGCAAAAAAGCAGTTTCACAAAAGCGGAGCAGTTCCGCAGTAAAAATCTAATGTGGAAGCACCCTAAAATTATTGGCACTTGGAAAATTGAAATAGCGTTAGAACTTGACTGCCCTGACATTATTTTCCTTCCTTTAATTGAATACCTCTATTTTTAGCTCGACTTTAATGCTAGGCAGCAGACAATTAAAAAATTTGCATACATTTAAATGTATTATGCAAGCCAGCAATGACAATGCTTTAAAAAATAATCTGTAAGCCTTCACGGGCTCGCATTACACCTGTATTGCTTTGTGACAGAGTAGACGTGTAGAGCTCCTTGGACCTCCAGGACATCTGAGGAAGCAAAGCATACACGTTGTCCTATGTGCACTACAGAACATGCATGCCACCCTGCTCCTAGCATAGACAGAAGGAGATGGACAGGCCATGGAATCATTGGATTGTGACCAGGCTCTGCTGATTGAAATGAAGGCTGGCTGTGTAAACTGATGCCAGAAAGCTGAAGCAAAATGAATATGTTCTTGGCAGGGTTGGGGATATATCTGGAACTCTTATATGCTCCTGCTCTTCTTTGTATGTTCAGAGCAGAGTAAAACATTGGTTTAGAGAATAGGCTGGCAGTGTAATGGTATTTGCCCCCAATAATTTTCAGCCTTTAAACCCGATCTCAGTGCAAAACCCTTTCTGTTCTTCCTTGCCTTTTAAAAACCTCTTTCCAGAGTTTTGGAGCAGTATTGGATATGAGCACCCTTGCTTCCAATTCGGAGATGTAAAGTCCTGGGGAGTGGGAATGGTGGAAAAGTGTGCCCTGCCCCACGTTCTTTTCTGTCACTCTATTTCTTATTATTTATTAAACTTGTATACAGTAGTACCAATGACTTGGATGATGGACTTAAGGGCATCCTGATCAAATTTGCAGATGACACCAAACTGGGAGGGGTGGCTAACACCCCAGAGGACAGGATCACACTTCAAAACGACCTTGACAGATTAGAGAACTGGGCCAAAACAAACAAGATGAATTTTAACAGGGAGAAATGTAAAGTATTGCATTTCGGCAAAAAAAATTAGAGGCACAAATACAAGATGGGTGACACCTGGCTTGAGAGCAGTACATGTGAAAAGGATCTAGGAGTCTTGGTTGACCATAAACTTGACATGAGCCAACAGTGTGACGCGGCAGCTAAAAAAGCCAATGCAATTCTGGGCTGCATCAATAGGAGTATAGCATCTAGATCAAGGGAAGTAATAGTGCCACTGTATTCTGCTCTGGTCAGACCACACCTGGAGTACTGTGTCCAGTTCTGGGCACCACAATTCAAGAAGGACACTGACAAACTGGAACGTGTCCAGAGGAGGGCAACCAAAATGGTCAAAGGCCTGGAAACGATGCCTTATGAGGAACGGCTAAGGGAGCTGGGCATGTTTAGCCTGGAGAAGAGGAGGTTAAGGGGTGATATGATAGCCATGTTCAAATATATAAAAGGATGTCACATAGAGGAGGGAGAAAGGTTGTTTTCTGCTGCTCCAGAGAAGCGGACACGGAGCAATGGATCCAAACTACAAGAAAGAAGATTCCACCTAAACATTAGGAAGAACTTCCTGACAGTAAGAGCTGTTTGACAGTGGAATTTGCTGTCAAGGAGTGTGGTGGAGTCTCCTACTTTGGAGGTCTTTAAGCAGAGGCTTGACAGCCATATGTCAGGAGTGCTCTGATGGTGTTTCCTGCTTGGCAGGGGGTTGGACTCGATGGCCCTTGTGGTCTCTTCCAACTCTGATTCTATGATTCTATGACCTTGAGTTACAAACGCCTCAGGTTACAAACGCTTCAGGTTACAGACTCCGCTAATGAAATATACTCTGAGTCTGTAGTGATTTCATGCTCTTTATTGCAGCTTGTAAAGCAGTGATTGGATTGCCCTCCAAACCTCAGGTTTTTATAAACAATATTTACACAATGAGTCCCGTCTGATTGGCTGATTCTGCTGCCCTCCTGGAGCCTGATTGGTCTTTTCCTGCAGGCCAATCAGTTGTTGCATTCTACAATCCGACCAGCCTAATAGGCTGATTAACTTCTTCCTGGAGCCTGATTGGTCTTCTCCTGGAAGCCAATCAGTTGTTGCATTCTAGGATCCTACTTGCCTGTTGTTCTAGGATCCAAGCTTAGTACATAACAGCTAACCTGAAAGAGTTACCTCATGTTGAGAACTTTGCCCCAGGATGAGAATGGAAATTGTGTGCTGTCGGCGCAGCGGCATTAGCGAAAGCATGCCTCTAGTTAAGAACAGGTTCAGGTTAAGAATGGACCTCTGGAACGAATTAAGTTCGTAACTAGAGGTACCACTGTACTGCCCTTTGCCCGCAGGTCTCAAGGCAGTTGTTTCAATGGCGGAGCTTCATGCTCCAGCACCGGGGGGCGGAGAGCAGGCAGGGGCGGGGCTGGCGCTTGTCCTGGGGGCGTGGCACGCCGCCTGCGGAGGCATGGCGCCCAGCGCGGGGGAAGGGGCAGCCTCGACCCCACCGGGATCGTGCTGCCGGGGCCGGTGTGCTTCCCCCACACTCCTCTTCCTCTGCCAGTGGGTTGTTTCCTTCCACCCCCACCTCCCAATTCTCTGCAAAGAAAACCCAACTCCCCCTGGGCTATTTAGATCTCTCCATAGCAATGAAATTTCATGGTCGGCTATGAGCAAATCATTGTTTCCAGATGTAATGATCCCAGCCTGATAAACCATGGTTTACCAGACCAGCAGTGAGCTGGCGCCCACATACTTCTTCCTTGTGTGTTTTACTCCATCCTCTCCTCATGCACCCACCTTTAGCAGTGGCTGTCTGGGTTTCTGAAATCAGTTTCCCGAGATGTCTGAACCGGGAAACTGGTTTAAGAGCTCTCTCCAAACTAGGATATGAAGCAAGGATCAGATCCTGGAATGCGACATCTGTCGGTGCATGGTTTGTTACTAGTTATTCCAGCCTCAGCCTATTGTGTGTCGCTGAGTTGCCCAGGAGGATAATTGGAGATAAAAGAGGAGGGAAGAAAATTATGTGATTGCTGTACAAGCAGAAACAGCTTTTTCCCCTAAAAACGTTGGTTTATAAAATAAAGCCTGCTAAGTTTGTGAGCTTCTGAGCAGAATGCAATTCACCAGCCATGTATGGTGATCTCTCAAATCTTGTGGGACTGCTACTCCCATCATGCCTGACCAATGATCATGCTGGCTAGAGATAATGGGGATTGGATTACAACCACATCTGGACTGGGGGAAGCTGTTTTACTGTCTTCCAGGGTGGACAAAAACAGAGGGATTTCCAACTACCTGATTCTAGGGCTGCTGGTGGGCAAAGTTGTGTAAGTCCCCTCCCCATAGTACTGTAAAATACCATAATCAGGATCTAGGTGGATTGGTGGAAATGTTTTTATACAATAGATGACCTTCTGTGGACTATAAGTAGCCTGCTGTAAATTGCTTACTGTCAGAAACCACAACCATTATTTATGTCCATTTAATCATTAATGAGATTTAAGGTGACACATCAAGTCATAAAACTCTGCTCTTTGACCATCCAATATTTTCTTACCGCGGAAAAGTTCTGAACACCAATTTCCAGTGGGGTAGCTGTGTTGTTATTATGTTCTTTACTCTTTTACTACTTACAGTGCATGCTTATTACAACTTTTAGAACCAGGATTCTAAGTATATTGCTAGTAATTTACTGGAGGTGATTTTCTGTAGGTGTAACTTCTGAATGTTCTTTATGCTTACAAAAAAATAAATACTAGATTTCACAGTTTCTGATTTACAAGATGTTTGCTCCTGCAGCTTTCCAGAGATTACAGAACTGTGTTTTTTAATTAAAGAATTGCAGATGGCCTCAGTAGGTTTGTTGCTCAGGTTCACATTTAAGGTAGTTAGATGTGTACCAAAACATTTTTTAGTGGTGTTTGTGTTCAGATATGTGTATGTTAATTACTTATTTCTTTTAAAAGCAGTCGTGTTTTTCATGCACCTGGTCATAACAAGGTTGTTAAAAACCAACAAAAAGAGTAATTCAAACCATGATTAAATTCAAACAAGGAAAAACAAATTCACACCAGAAAGCAGTGGCAGCAGAAAAAAATTCCAGCTAGGTGGAAAGGTGGCAGAATGAGATGGCCTTTTATCTAAGAGACAGAAACATAAGGCGCCAGCTCCGTAACCAGTGTAGGGCAAATGGGTGCACAACCCCCCTAGATTTGTGCTTCATCCATCTGTCTCTCCAGAATTTTCGGAAAGTTGTCTTAATTTGTGGCATGACAGCCTATGGCAGCCTCCATTTACAGAATAACAGCTTGTTATAAGGACAGGAGAAATTTAAGAATAGGACCCTCTAAAAAATTCAGGCAAGGTCTCAGAAGTCTCATCTGGAAGAGCCCCCCAAAGTCTGCTTACTCAAGACTTCCCCAACTGAGGGTGGATTTTTCATGATCACAATCACTCTGCAGGCGCTTAAGCCAGGGGTTGAAAAAACAGACTCGGAACTTCCTTTTTAAAAAGTAGATCCCTAGACTTCCTAGTGAGAAAGTTATGGGGCGACATGTATAGGTACTTTATAAATGTTTTCTGTGAAATGAGAGTAAGGTATTTTGTACTTTGTATATTTTTCCTGGTACCGAGGAAAGCTTCAAGTTAGAAAGCAGGAATATAAATGTTTGTGTGTGAGAGAGAAACATGATTGTGTGATTTCCACAATCGGGACCAGCAGGACACTGCTGACTTTCTGTGGTAAGAATAAGGGTGCCAAAGGTGGCTGTCTCTCTAATTCTGTGTTATGCTGTGCATCCCATGGCAGTCGGTTTTGTGTTATGTCAGGATCCCCACCATAGCAGCTATTTTGTGGGTGGTGCACTTAGCACTTTGTCAAATAAAGTGAAATAAAGAGAGAACTTAAAGTGATCTGAAGAAACATCTTCCCTAAGTTACCCTTTACTCTCTTAAAATACTGGATACTCTGAATACTGGATCATAGTGGCTATTTTCCTTTTTTTTTCTTGAGTGCTTGATGGCAAAGGATGAAACCAGCTGTAGAGGAATATAGTGGTACCTTGGTTCTCAAATGCCTTGGAACTCAAACAACTTGGAACCCAAACTGAAAACCCAGAAGTAAGTGTTCCAGTTTGCAAACTTTTTTTGGAAGCCAAATGTGCTCCGATTTGAATGTTACGCTTCCGCTTTGAGTGCCACACTTCTGCTTTGAATGTTACGCCGACGATTTGAGTGCCACACTTCCGCTTTGAGTGTTAGAGCGAGGTCTGTCTGTTTTTACTCATTATTTTGTGTTTTTGTTTTTGCGGCTATTTTTGTTTTTTGTGTGTGACTGTGTGGAACCCAGTTCAGCTACTAATTGATTGTGTGACTGCAGTGCATTGTTTATTGCTTTCATTTTATGGATCAATGGTCTCAATAGATAGTAAAATTTATGTTAAATTGCTGTTTTAGGTTTTTTTTTAAAAAAAGTCTGGAATGGATCGATGCATTTTGCATTACTTTCTATGGGAAAGCGTGCCTTAGTTTTGGGATGCTTTGGCTTTGGAAAGGACTTCCGGGGACGGATTAAGTTTGAGAACCAAGGTACCACTGTAGAATCTGTCAGCTGCAGGGATTTTTAGTGAAAATTTAGCAAATTTAGCAAATTTGGTTTTTCTTTCATTTGACCCATGACTTTGGTGTTTGTGTGGATTTGCTGCCTCCGGCCCTGTGTGGCACTGCCACAAAAGAGTCTCTAACCCAAATGTCTATGAAGTTGGGAGCATTTGTTCAGAGTCAGGTCTTCAGTAAAGATCTTAAGTTTGGGATGGGGAACCTGTGGTCCTCCAGATGTTACGGACTGTAACTCCCATCAGCTTCAAGCCACCATGACCAGGGGTCAGGGATGATGTGAATTGTACTCCCAACATCTGCAGGGCCATACCTTCCTCATCCTTTTGGTACTTAACTAGCAGCAATGGGTAATCTTCAGCTACTTTCTGTATGATGGTAGCTGCTTCTCATACATTCATATGAATATACCTCCATGGGATGTGACGTTTTGTGTGTGGCAGCTCCTCACATCGCTTGCAGTGGTTTTGTTCATGCTACTGAAGATGTTCTTTTTCAGGGCTTGATAGAGTCCGTAATGCATTAACAACTCATAGTGAGTTTATAATCCATACGCAAGGACTGTGTGTGTGTGTGTGTGTACACACATATTCACAATGTTGTTATGGTTGCCATGGCACCAGAGAACCAGTTTTCTCTTGTATTAATTGGCATTTGTGCCTTGGTAATTTTATTTATTTAATTTAAGAGTATTTGTTGCTACTCTGAGGAGCCATGTCAGATCACTGCACAAAGTGGGTCCTTATCGGATATGTGGCAAAACTTGTTGTAGGATTGAAGTAGTCCGTGCCTGTGAAATTTGTGACCTGCTAACCACACAGAGGCCACCAGCCATGTTTGATGGCTTGCTGGGAAACTGTCTCACTAGTCCTAAGCAGACAGCAACAGCTTGCATTGCGAGCTCAGAATGCCTTGATGCAGAGGCACACACGTACGACAACCTAGGTGGCATCGTCGAAGGCTAGAAATCGGTGCACAAGGCTTGCAGGAGAAGAAACACGCTGGTGTGTGTTTTGGTGTTTGGAGGTACAACCCCTATAATTGTTTTGCTGGGTCTAAGTTCCACTGAAACTAGTGGACATGGTTCTGAGTAGATGCATCTAGAATTGCATTGCTCATTTTTAGTCATGAGCTTATGTTTCATGTTGTTGCATCAGAACAGTTGTGAACTACCTTAGGTGCAGTAATTGAAGCCAAGGCCAATGTTATTCAAGTGGGCCTTCCACATACATACACACATGCAATGCATACACATTGTTTTATCTGTGTACCACTTTTCCACAGTTTAATACCATGCTCAAGGAGGTTCGCAACATGAAAAAATACATAATTACAGCATAACAAAAATAGTCATAAAGAATAAATAAAACATAAAAAATACACAACGAAACTGAACAATTTACATATAAATCATAAAAAGATCTGTTGAAGAATCCTTGCAAGGGAATTCTTTTTTTTTTAATGAACATCTTTGAGTAAGCAAGCAAGAAGCTCCGGTTTTTAACTCAACTATGCAAACAAATTACTTGTTAGTCAATTGTGGCCTGGAAGCAGTTTTTGTAAAGCTTCCCTTACTAGTGACCAGGTAAATAGACACTTCACAAGCCTGAATTAATCCATGTGCCAGAATCCAGTATATCCCAGTGAAATCATTGGTGAGTAAACACTCCACAACTCTCTGCTGGATCATAACCTAAGGGCCTGACCACTATGTTTGAATAATAATAAAAATGTAGGAGAGATACTATGATCCCTTTCTGATGTGGGCCATTTTGAGCATATTTAATGACAGCAACAGCCTCCTAGCTAAAGCAACACAGACAAATTATGGCAGGGGCCATTTTGAGGATATGTAATGATGGCAACATCAGTTCTTTTGCTAAACAATTCAGACAAATAATTTATCACTTGGAACAGCATTTAAAAAGATGTTGCCAAGATCACAGGATGCACACAGATTGTTTATGCCTGTACTCTAATCATGGAGCATTTGGCAGGGTACAGCCTCAACTAAAAATACACATTTTCAATCTTATTAATTCATTAATTAAGACTTTAAGCCTGTTCTTAACTAATTGCAGTTGAAGCGCCATGTGGATCTGATTATTTTCTCCACACCACATTCCCGCGCCTCCAATCTCACAACATGGAGAAAATAGCCCAATTAGTGTGATGAACAGCTGCACGTGAACCGTCTGATGTGTGAAGGCATCCATTGGAAGGAGCAATTTGGAGTGGCTTCTGTGTGTGTGTTGTTCCATGAAGAAAAGCTGTTACAGTGGTTCAGATGCTTCTCCCCACCCCTCCTTCCCAAAATTGGGCTTGAAATCTGGCTGGGATCTTGCGGAGTTGCATGTAGCAGCCTCTCGTCATGCCTCTTGGGATTTGTCTCATTGGAGCCTCTTTAAAAGGCCTTCCATGGTTGCATAAATTGCAGTGGTCAAATATGAACCCCCCCGTGGGGAGACACACCTCCATACAACCTATGCCTGCCAGCAATTCAGCACCTGGACAAGGTGATGCAGGTGGGATATAATGTTGTATGTGGACATGGCCCTGGCACTCGCTCTTCAAGGGGTCATAATTTTATCAGCCTCAGTTCCTCATTTGTAAAATGGGGATAACAGCAGCCTACCTAATTTGACTATTGCCAGAAAAGCCCATTAAGAACTCTGTGAATACAGTGGTACCTCGTGTTAAGAACTTAATTCCTTCTGGAGGTCCGTTCTTAACCTGAAACTGTTCTTAACCTGAGGTACCACTGTATTCACAGAGTTCTTAATGGGCTTTTCTGGCAATAGTCAAATTAGGTAGGCCTATGTGGGACAAGAAGCTACAGTTAGAACTGGATATGAAACAACTGATTGGTTCAAAATTGGGAAAGGAGTACAGCAAGGCTGTATATTGTCTCCTTGCTTATTTAACTTATATGCAGAATTCATCATGCGAAAGGCTGGGCTGGATGAATCCCAAGCTGGAATTAAGATCGCCGGAAGAAATATCAACAAATAGAAGGGGAAGAAATGGAGGCAGTGAGAGATTTTACTTTCTTGGGCTCCATGATCACTGCAGATGGTGACAGTAGTCACGAAATTAAAAGACGCCTGCTCCTTGGGAGAAAGGCGATGGCAAACCTAGACAGCATCTTAAAAAGCAGAGACATCACCTTGCCAACAAAGGTCCGCATAGTTAAAGCCATGGTTTTCCCAGTAGTGATGTATGGAAGTGAGAGCTGGACCATAAAGAAGGCTGATCGCCGAAGAATTGATGCTTTTGAATTATGGTGCTGGAGGAGACTCTTGAGAGTCCCATGGACTGCAAGAAGATCAAACGCATCCATTCTGAAGGAAATCAGCCCTGAGCGCTCACTGGAAGGACAGATCGTGAAGCTGAGGCTGCAATACTTTGGCCACTTCATGAGAAGAGAAGTCTCCCTGGAAAAGACCCTGATGTTGGGAAAGATTGAGGGCACAAGAAGAAGGGGACGACAGAGGACGAGATGGTTGGACAGTGTTCTTGAAGCTACAAACATGAGTCTGACCAAACTGTGGGAGGCAGTGGAAGACAGGAGTGCCTGGCGTGCTCTGGTTCATGGGGTCACAAAGAGTTGGACACGACTAAACGACTAAACAACAACAACCACTTTAGCTAATGAGGCCTCCCACTGCCGCTGCACAATTTCTGTTCTCATCCTGAAGCAAAGTTCTTAACCCGAGGTACTATTTCTGGGTTAGCGGAGTCTGTAACCTGAAGTGTCTGTAACCTGAAGCATCTAACCTGAGGTACCACTGTAATACGTTTTCTGGTTGAGTAGCAGCTCCCACCATTCCTGACTGCTGGCCATGCTCACTGGGGCTGCTGGGAGTTGGGAGTCCAGCAACTTCTGAAGGGCAACAGGTTCCCAATCTCTATGTTATGACTTAGCGATGCTCAACAATCATCCTTTCCCCCCTTCTTCTTTTTTTGAAACCCCGGCAGCCAGCTTAAATAGTAGCAGCTTGGTAGGTTGAATATTGAGATCAAATATCAAATTCCTACTTGGGTACAAACTTTCCTGGTGGCCTTTGACTTCACACTTGAGCCACGTACCTCACAGACTTGTTGAGTGGATATAAGCCACTTGTTGCTTCTCTGTGGCTGGAAGGGTGAAATAGCAATTTGGCTATCAAGGCAAGACCAACTGGTGAGAGTGTCAGGTTGGTGCAAGCTGAGCATGGGCTGGAAAGTGATGGCAGATTTGTTATACTACCCTCATTTGTCCCTTGGTGCAAACAGAACAACCTTCTTTACATGAACAACTGGTTATATCAACCCTATAAATGTTTGTTTGTTTGTTGTGTTAGCTTTGAGCCTCACCTTTTCATATTAAACATCCAAGATGGCAAACGACAAAGCTAAATAGTTGCAGAATAAAATCAGATTTGGAAAACAAGAACAGATGAAAATAGAGCATTAAAAAAAAAGAAAAAAAGCAGTCAACTGAAAATGAGCAACAGAGGAAACAAATCGCTTAATAGCCAAAAAGCCTTTCCATACAGGAAGTTTGGAACAGGAAGCCTGAAAACGTTAGACAGTCTCAATCAGCAGTTCTCAACCTGTGGGTTCCCAGATGTTGTTGGACTACAACTCCCATCATCCCTGAGCTCTGGCTTTGCTGGCTAGGGGTGATGGGAATTGTAGTCCAACAACATCTGGGAACCCACAGGTTGAGAAAGGCTGGTCTAGATGGATTTCCCTAGTGAGCAGGTTCTAGAGCATGAATTAGGAACCTTCTGTCTGTAGGCAGAATCAGCAGGCCAAAGCCCTTTGTTCCTTTCTGGCACACTGGCCGTGTTGCGCTCCCTTCGTGGTCATCCCAGCATCAATGGTCATTTACATGGCATTGAAAATACTGAGAGACCCACGGCAGTGGAAGATGTGGGGCTGAGCAGGAAGCAGTTGCTCCCTTCCTGTGCTGCTGGCTCTCTTGGCTTTCTCACTGAGAAAGTAACGCAGGATCTGTGTGCCAAGAAATGGGCTCCCTTTCCTCAGCATGGCTTCTTCGCTGTTCCCTGAGGAACAAGACTCCCAAGGGAATTCACTTCGGAATGGAGAGGTTCCTCAGCCCTGTTTTAGAGCCTAGGGAATGTAAGAGCGTGCTGGATCAGACCGGTGGCCCGTCTAGTCCAGCCTGCTCTACTCACAGTGGCTGAACAAGTTGCCTGTGGTCAGCCAGGCAGCAGGATTTGAGCAGAAAAGCACTGTCCCCCTCCTGCGGTTTTCATCTACTAGGAAGGTGCTTCCTCTTGTCTGTCCACAACGTGCCTCACATGTTGGCAGGATATAAAGAAGGGCATCTTGTGAAGATCTTAAAACCTAGGCAGGTTTGTAATGAAGAAAGCAGTCTTCCAGATATCAGCAGTATAGACATTTTCTAATTGCAGCATTAAACTGATGGTGGGGGAAATGTTCATGCCCTCTTAGCGTGCCTTCTTTCCAGGAAAACCTTACAGAAATTGCTTGGCTTTAGACCTTAAGAATTGTGCATCAGGATTGTTATTTTTAAATGGCCTTCTCCGCTTCTGTGCCAGGATGCCTGCAGATCTGATAATAAAGCTATTTTTTTATGACAGATGCAATTTCAAACTCTGAAAACTGGGACATAGGCAGAAATGCCCTTCTGCCCACTAACTCCTCCAATAGAATGCCTTTCAAAACAGAACAAAACATAGCAATGAACTCTGTGTACAAAAGCGTACAGTTGGGTTTTCAGGGGACCTAGTCTGAACCAGATATGGCATGTATTTGAATCACTTGTGGCCAGAATAAGTTAATTCTTTTAATACTCCCAGGTCTTTAACTATACAGTCATACCTCGGGTTGAATGTGCTTCGGGTTGAGAGCATTCGAATTGCGCTCTGCCGCAACCCGAAAGTAACGGAGCGCGTTACTTCCGGGTTTCGCCGCATGCGCAGACGCTCAAAATGACGTCATGCGCAGAAGCGGTGAAAAGCGACGCGTGCGTGTGCAGACGTGTCATCGCTAGTTACGTTTGCTTCTAGATACGAACGGGGCTCCAGAACGGATCCCGTTCATATCCAGAGGTACCACTGTATAGAAATAGCTCTCTATAAATTCTTAGTGATGGTAGTGTACTAACATGAGCAATATTTACATTCTGCCCTGTGTGACAAAGGGCCCATTGGACTGGATGAGAGAAATTAAGTGGCAGCAGTTTTATTACTTTTATTAATTTATTTGTTTTCATTATTTGTTACAATTTATAAGTACTTCCTTCCTTCCATGGAACTCAAGGTAGTTAGTGTGCATTGCTTTCCCCTTCTCACAGCAAACCTGCAAGGTAGAATACGCTGAGAGTTTCTCCCAAAGTCACTCAATGAGCTTCATAATTGAGATTTAAACCTGGGTCTTGCTTGTAGGAAGTGTGACACTTAGTTTAACCACTATGCCGCAGTTTGAGAAGGCTGATAAAGCCCCTTTTCCTATAGGAAACCTAGATTTATTTGGACATTTCCTTTATAAAGTATGCATAAACAGAGATCCAGTTCTTTTCCAGAGGCATGTATTTTAAACAGGACTGTTGCAGATGCTTACATATTGCATCTGTGATACCTGATGGAAGAGTGTGTGTGTGGTTTTTGGATATTGGAATCTAGTTACAAAACTTTCCAGAGGGATGGCTGGTTTAGTTTCTTGCAGCAGAAACAAAACCCTTGTGGCACTTTAAAGACTAACAAATTTATTATGGCATAAGCTTTTGGGGACTGTAGCCCATTTTTTTGGTTACAGCTGGGAATAATGGGGATGTAGCAGGGTAGTGGGAACAAGGGAGGGGCAGTGCATGTGATTTCAGCTGTGTGAATCGGCACATTGTGCATTCGCCTTCAGACATTAGTTTAAGTATGGTTTAAAGCAGGGGTCAGCAAACTTTTTCAGGTCCACTGTTCCTCAGACTATATTTTGGGGAGAAAAAAAATGAATGAATTCCTATGCCCTACAAATAACCCAGGGATGCATTATAAATAAAAGCACACATTCTACTCATGTAAAAACACCAGGCAGACCCCACAAAAAACCCAGAGATGCATTTTAAATAAAAGGACACATTTTACTCATGTAAAAACGCTGATTTCTGGCCCATCTGCGGGCCGGATTTAAAAGGTGATTGTGCCGGATCTAGCCCCTGGGCCTTAGTTTGCCTACCATGGTTTACCGTACTTTAAAGTGATGTGTGAACCTGGCCTAATACAATGAAATATAACTGTGCTTTGCCTCAGTGTTCATGTATGTCCATCACAGTAAAGGAACATATATTATTAAGATTCTTTGGAACTGGTAAGTCTGGATAGTGGTTGCATTACCCTTTTAATGTGTGAAAATATCATAGTTTATTACTTCTTTATTTATATTCTTTAAGGCATCTACTTGGGTATAAGGCAAATTGATGTCATTCTTTCGAATGCAGTGGTGCCTCGCGAGACGAAATTAATTCGTTCTGCGAGTTTTTTCGTCTAGCGAGTTTTTCGTCTTGCGAAGCACGGTGTCGGAAAAGTTTTGGAAAAGCTTCAAAAATCACCAAAAACCTCAAAAAAGGCTACCACACCGTGTTCTATGAGTTGCTCCTCGAAGTCAAGTCACAACTGTATTAACGGTGTTAAGAAAAAGGAAACAAAGTTGCAAGGCGTTTTCGTCCTGCGAAGCAAGCCCATAGGGAAATTCGTCTTGCGAAGCAGCTAAAAAACCGCAAAACCCTTTCGTCTAGCGAGTTTTTCGTCTTGCGAGGCATTCGTCCTGCGGGGCACCACTGTAAGTCCTATTTGGTGTCCTTATTTCCTTACGATATGTACTTAGGCTCACGACCTTAATTTAATTGCTTTTTGTGTGTGCCTTAGATGAATCATTTTGGGGCATATGAATACAACGTAAAATGCTACAAAGAACAAATTGCCTCAGAGTAATTGAGATTTCTGAAAACAGGAGTTGCTTCACAGATTTATGTGTTGTTTATCAGATTTATAATTGGACTATGAAGCATGGCACGTTTAAGGAGTCTATTAAGCAAATGTTCGTTTGACAAGATGGTATGTTCTCTCACCTTATGGTTAGAAATAACATTGGAATATAAGAACATCAAAACGGACTTGATGGATCAGAGCAAAAGGACAAGTACCAGTTTACTTAGAAGTAAGTTCTGCAGTATTCAGTGAGGCTTATTCCCTAATAAGTGTGATTATGATTGCAGCCTTAGTCTACAAAAAATGTAGGTGGCATTGTTGGTCCACAGGAAGTGGGTGTAGAATCCAAAAACCACATGGCTTTATTAGGACTAGCCAAAATGTCTCAAAATCACAAGCAAGCTTTTGATTTGACCAGAACTCTTCCATCAGGGGAGAAGAAACGAGGTGTGATGATGTTAGCTCAAAGCCGACAGTTTATGCAACAATCTACAGAATGCAGAAAGAGTTATGCGGACACAATTAGATTAGCCTCACCAGCTGTAAGACAGATTGCAAGTTGTACCCAGGGCTACATGGACAAAGAAACAACAATGACCTTACTTTCCAGCTATGGTCAGTCAGTTCCCCCTGGAAGGGCTGGTGATTATTGGGATCTCACCTGACAATGATAATAATAATAATAATAATAATAATAATAATAATAATAATAATAAATAATTTATTATTTATACCCCGCCCATCTGGCTGGGCCTCCCCAGCCACTCTGGGCGGCTTCCAAAAGAATATTAAAATACTATAATACATCAAACATTAAAAGCTTCCTGAAACAGGGCTGCCTTCAGATGTCTTCTAGAAGCCTGCTAGTTGTTGTTCTCTTTGACATCTGGTGGGAGGGTGTTCCACAGGGAAGGCGCCACTACCGAGAAGGCCCTCTGCCTGGTTCCCTGTAACGTGGCTTCTCGCAGTGAGGGAACCTCCAGAAGGCCCTCGGTGCTGGACCTCAGTGTCCGGGTAGAACGATGGGGGTGGAGACGCTCCTTCAGATATACTGGACCAAGGCCGTTTAGGGCTTTAAAGGTCAGCACCAACACTTTGAATTGTGCTCGGATGGTGGAGTTTAAGCCTTTTGATCCCGGCTATGGTCCTGACGAAAATCTCTCATCTGAAGCAGCTATTTGCATTGGGAGGAAATCCATCACCATTGTCAGTGGCAAATGGCAACTTTTGATGAGCCGTTTTTGTCAGGACTGGGGGCGTGGGGCAGGGGGAGATTTTCGATTTTGCTAAAAACAACAACACCATTCTCATCTGCTGCAGTTCTAATAACTAGCAGTTCCTCGCGGCCCCTGCTGTTTTACATTTAAAAAACACCCATGCTGAATTCAAAGACGGTATTTAGCATCCTGCTTGGTTTTGCCATTCCTCCGCGTCCAGAACACACAATGGTGGGGATTTTGCTCCATATCACTAATGTTGATGGTAGTGGTGGGGAAACACACTATGTAATGAGATTGGCCTAGATCAGGGGTCTGCAACCCGCGGCTCCAGAGCTGCATGTGGCTCTTTTACACCTTTGCCGCGGCTCCGGGGCGGATACTAGCAAGGGGAGGAGGTGCATTGTGTGCCCCGACACTCCCCACTGTGGCGGGCGCTGTACTGGCTGTGACGTCGCATGGGGGCAGTGCGTGCGTTAGTCACGCACCGTCCCGACGTCACCTTCCTACCTGCTGTCAGATCGCGGCTCTGGAGATATATTTGTTTTAAATGTCGCAATGGTTTTGCGGCTCCCAGTTGTTGTTTTTCTTCGGAAATGGGTCCAAGTGGCTCTTTTTGTCTTAAAGGTTGCAGACCCCTGGCCTAGATATTATGGAGGGGAAGGTGGCACATAAGCCAAAAGACAACCTGAACTCATCTGTATTCGTTAAATGGAAATCAGCTAACAGAGTACATTAAAAAAAAAATAATCAGCCAGGCTCTCCCTACCCACCCTTTAAGCACTTTATCAAACATGCCGAACTTCCTTTTTCAACCATAGGAATAGCCTTCCCATGTTGGCTTACCAGATGCGTTCAGGAAGCCCACAAGCCACAGGCACAAAGGCGGTGGCCTGTCCTGCTGTTTCCTTCAAAAACTGGTATATAAGTGGCATACCTCTTCTGCTCACACGTAACGACGAGCCACACTTTCTGGCTTATTGTGGTTGTCAAGAATGAGCAGCACGCTTGTGCACGCTGTCCAGTTTGCTCCTTCCATAAGCAAACCAAGAAACACTGGCTTTCCATTATGCCTGAACCGGGTGGTTTGTTCCGCCATAACAAGACTTGAAGCCATGGTTTTCCTGGTTTTAACCCATAAAGCCCTAAGTAGGTTGGGACCAGGTTACTTGGAACATTGCCTCCTCCCGTGTAGGTCTTAGGCTCCTCTGCAAAATCCCTGCTCCTGAGGCCAGCCAAGGAGAGGATGGTTTCAGTAATGGTACCATGGCTACGGAATGATCTCCCAGGGGAAAGGTTACCTGGTACTTTCTCCAGTGTCTTTTCAGCACCAGATGAAGACCTTTTCGATCACTCGGGCCTTTTAATTTGTTCTTCTTTTCTTCTCCTTTCTTTAAAATCTAGCCTGTTTTTTATTACAAGAGAAACCGCATTAAAAAACAAAACAACCCCTGGCCATCTTTTATTGAGCAGGATTCAGCTAATGAGTCTTATTAACAGAAGCTTGTGTTAAGGACTTCTGCTTGTCTAGCAGGGCTTCCCCCACTTCTCTTCCCCCTGCAAGCCCCCAAAATTGGCTTGGGCAGGGGTTTGGGGGAACCCCTAAATAGCGTGCAGGGGAAAAAACAAGGGAAACTTTTGTCTGACAAGTGCTCTTTCACTCTTATCACACACATAGAGCATTGTAGTGTACATAGGCTGCCAGGGAATATTTGTTTGGTGGGTGGCTATATAAATTCAAATATTACTGCTACTACTAGTAGTATTAACCTTCCCATTAGTATTCTCTATTAGTATTAGTAGGGAAGGTATTGCAACTCCTTAATAACTTTTGGTCACCCATTGCTGCACCTTTCCCAGCTCTGTGATACCCTTTTCGATATGTTTGATATCTTACGCATCTATTAAAATTTGAACCTTGCCTTGTTTTTCGAAATCCATTTTGCATTTTGAAGCAGGCGCCGAGTTTTCCCTCCCCTCTAATGCATGACTCCCAGCAGTGAGAAATATTTGAAGTATCTTGAAAAAAAATTAATAAAGCAATTTAGCCAAAAGATAATAGCTGACATTTATGGAAGAGAATTGCTTGGCTGCTATGGGAATAATTGTGTCCATAAGAAATTATCTCTTTTGCATTAAATTGAATAAATGCAATTAATGAGAAGTTAATATAGTCCTCCCATTTCAGAGTAATGATGGCATTGGTTTTTGTTTTTAAAAAATATATATCTTGACACAGTTATCCCTTTATGTAGAGGGAGGGGCTTTTATTGTGGTTTCCACAATGGTTCTTTAAAGAAGATGAGCAATATCCCCCCCAATTTTAATAAAGAAGATATTAAGAACTGCATTTTCCCCCTCCCCTTCTTTCTCAGACCGTGAGCTTAATCACATTTGCAGTGCTGTAACTGTTCTAAATCAAATGTTTTCAAGATTCTTGCAGTGAGCAATCCTTAGACAAGAAGATATCTGAGCCTCTGTGCTTTTCAGTCTTCCTCACTGCCTGATTTCAAGGAAGAGGTCAGAAGTAGTCTATGGTCCTTTAAAAGAGAGAAAATACTTCTGACATTAAATTTAATCTCCCCCCCCAAAAAAAAAAAAAAAAAAAACACCAACCAGCTTCAGGACTGAAATTTGACATTGAGATTTGCTAAGCAAGCCAGTGTGGTATAGTGGTTCTGTTATAGGCTGGGAACTGGGAGGCCAGGGTTCAAATCCTACCTTAACCATGAAGCTCACTGGGTGGCCGTGGGCCAGTCACACCCTTTTAGCCTAACCTAACTCTCAGGGTTATTTTGAGGGTAAAATGGGGAGAGGGAGAACAATGTGTGCTACTTTCCTGGAGGGAAGGTGGGATATAAGCAGGATAAATAAATGTGTTTGTGCTGGTGAATCATTCAAGCCCTCTGCAGTCTTCCACACACACAGGATTAGACATGCATTAGCAGAAGAAGCCCATTGACCCCTCCCACTCTGTTAGCCTCTCATCACCAGTCCCCATCATCCTCTGCAAAGTGAGACCTGAACATCCACAGCAAGGAATCTTCACAAGTGGAGAACTGCAGGAGTTGAACCCCCTTGGTGGGTGTGGCAAGAGAGAGTAGGACCAAAGGCCTCATTCCTGCTCTCCACCTCACTGTGTGAGGGGTGTATCTTCAGAAGAAGGCTGTGGCCTGGGTAGTGATGGAGACTTCATTAGATCATCCCAGGCTGAGGCCCAGCACACATGCACCTGTTAAAATGTGGTGGTGTTGGGGCACAAGGGAACAAGGCTCAGCACATCACTCTTTGATGCTTGCAGAATAAGGCTCAGTGGGTCTCCCATCTGGAAAATTTCCAGAGAGCTTCTTGTAGGACATTCTTTACCCACTAGTGAATAGGTTGGTGTCAGCTAGGGTCTTCAACAGCAATGGAGAGCTTCTCAAAGGAGAGAAGGGTAAACCCAGTACAATTTGAGAGACCTGTTGTCTGCTCTACACAGTGGCAAGAGATTTTCCCAAAAGCCAACTTTGGGCACATTGATAGGTGTGGTTTCTAAGCTGGACTCAGACTTTAGTAAGGTCTTCTTGGACACCAAGTTTATCCATGTGGCCAGCTGATAGACCTAGTGTCTGCTCTGGATACCTTCCAGGGGCAACAGAAGAAGGTCTGCCAGTTGGTAGACCAAAGGTATACCAAATGTTCTTTGAAAAATAAACCTTCAGAAGGGTTTCTTGGAGATTGCACACTGTAGCTAACCAGTAGACCTTCAATGTGTTTCTTCTCTGCCATGTAGAATGTGAATCATTGTCATCTCCAGGTAGGACTGGGAGAGACCCCAGTCTGAAACCCAGGAGAGCCGCTGCAAATCAGTGTAGCTGATAACCAACTAGGTGGACCCTGTATGAGACAGCTTCTGATGTTGGTAGCCACCTCTAGGTTTTATGTTACATCACCCCCACTAACTCACTCTGCCTTTGCATTCTTACTGCCTTCGCAATGTTAGACTTCTCTACTCTAACCTTCATATACAATTGGGGGGGGGGGGTGGAAGAAGGAAGCCAGAATCTGGGGCAGACTGGAGGGAGCAGGAGAGAGTGTGATGGCTGGGTGCAGTTTGCTTTTCTTAACTCTGGGTTGAGACACACCCTGTGGAAAAGAGGTGGAGAAGCACTCTCCATTCTGTTAGCCAGACAGCTTGCTTCTCCGGGGATTCCATAGGGAGGTAAGGGGATTCTTTGGCAGGGAAGGCTAGTGGATGGAGCAATGATTATTACCTTACATTTCCTTTTGGAGAGTGGAATTCTTCATCTGCATTCCAGCTACTCACCCCACTAATTCATTGTATTTGAAATCCTAGGGGTGTGGCATTGGAGTTGTATTTAGAGCATAGAAATGAAGAGCAGAAAAATGTTTTTCTCAATGATAACAGATTTAATTACCTTTTCTTTAAAAAACCCTGCACTTTTGCGTAGGGTCAAGTGTTCTTTCTTTCCTTCCTTTTTCTGTTTTAACTATGCTAGGTGCACTCTTGTCCCAAGGAAAGTTGATAAGGCTATGCAGAACAGAATAAAAACAATTACACCTTTTTCCTTTCCCTTCCCAGGTGTCCAGAGTATGCCGAGTATATTCTTAGAATGAAGACTGATGCTTTTTCGGCCCATTTAATGAAGGAATGAAACCTTCTCTGCTTGAAAGGGGAACAGCCATCCAGAAAGAATTTAGTTCCGTAGTGCAGATGGAAGAGCCAAAAAAATAAATCACTTCACAGACGATTTCTCAGGGATTACAGATCTTGGTGTGTGGTTTCTTAAAAAAAAATAAAAAACAAAAAATTAAATGGTTTTTGTTGAGAGAAAATGGGAGATCAGCAAATGTACAAAACGAGCCATGTTGTCAACAACAACGAAAGCTTGTATTACCAGCAGCAGCAGCAACAACAACACCACCTAAATTCCCTTGCACCGTTAAACCACAGCTATGGAACATCAGCCATGGATGCAACTCAGGAATCTCCGCTCTCCCCATCGTTCCCCCAAGACACCAGGGAAAACATAGCTTTGAATGCTGGGTCCAAAACCCTTGGGTTGATGGATTCTCCTAGGCAATCCAGTTGGGCCCATTTGGGTTCCGGGAACCACGCCCCAGTGAGGAACAACCAAAACGTCATGTGGGGCTCAGCGGGGCAAGGTGAAGTAACTGACGGATACGAGCATCTGTGTTCCCAAGCCAACGAGGTCAGGCCGCAGAAAATGACGAGTGGCGTTTTGCATAAGCTGGACTCCTTCGCCCAAGTGTTTGCAAACCAGAACTTAAGGATCCAAGTCAACAACGTATCTCAGGTCATCCAGCCTTCGGCGATGGGCGGCACTGGCGACAGCGCCCTTCGGCAGCTGCTGTCTCAGAAGCCTGCGGTGGAGCAGCAGCCCGCCGTGCAGAGATACCAACAGGTGCCGCAGCAAGTCCACCAGGGTTTTGTCGGCGCGCCGCAGAAGCAGCACATGCACATGATGGCGCACCAACAACCCCTCTATTACGACGAACAGCAGCATTTAGCCCATCTGCAGATGCACCCTGCCACGCATCAAGGGCAGGCCCACTTCCAGCAAATGCACTCTCAACACCTGCTGCCACAGCAGCTACAGCAAGATCAATACTATCTGCAGCAGCAGCAGCAGCAGCAGCAGCAGCAGCAACAATCCCACCAAGGACAACATAGGCTTTTAATACACCAGTTGCAACAGCAGCAGCAGCAGCAGCAGCAGAGGCAATGCCCAGTGCAAACAGCTCAGTATTATTCAATACAGCCTATGATGCAACAGTTGCAGCAGCAGCAGCAGATGCAAATGCAACTTCCTGCCTTTCACAGAGATCCTGACCAGAAGCCTCTGCACGAGACTCATCAGTACTCTCAGGATCGGGGTCATTCTGTGCAGCTCATTCAGCTGGGAGCAGTGCCTCAATACTTCTATCAAGATCAGCAGCAGCCCTTCAGGCATTTGTATTCACAAAGCTTATTGCAGCAGCAGCAGCAGCCGCCACCAGGAGATGCCAGTCAGCCAAACCATTACCAGAGCAACAACAAGGCTCAGGCACTGATGGATTCACACCTTGGATTCCCCTTGGCAGAAGGGACGGAGGGCACAGTTCAGCAGGACATGAATTCTGTCGCCGGTGGCGTCCCTCAGCAACCTCTGATGTCCCCAGAAGGTATCCACGTGGATATCAAAGGGCCACGGCCATTATCCCCTGGTCCAATGTGGCCTCAGGTATGTAATACTTTCTTTACTGTATCTGAGTTTGGGAAGAAGCAGAAACCAAATTCGCCTCTGCTGTGTGAAGTGGAATTCCATCAGAAGTTTTAGGCTCCCATTGGCACAGTATTTTGGTGAATCCACAACTTATTAGCCTGGGCACTGAGGTCCGGCTGCGAGGGGCTTATGGCGGTTTCCTTACTGCAAGAAGTGAAGCTACAGGGAACCAGGCAGAGGGCCTTCCCGATAGTGGCGCCCGCCCTGTGGAACATCCCATCAGATGTCAAGGAAATAGACAACTACAGTCGTACCTTGGAAGTCAAACGGAATCCGTTCCAGAAGTCCATTCGACTTCCAAAACGTTCGAAAACCAAATTGCAGCTTCTGATTGGCTGCAGGAAGCTCCTGCAGCCAATCAGAAGCCGCGGAAGCCCTGTTGGATGTTCGGCTTCCAAAAATAGTTCGCAAACCAGAACAGTCACTTCCGGGTTTGCCAAAATGTTCGGGAACTAAGCTGTTTGAAAACCAAGGTACACTGTAGTTGACTTTTAGAAGTCACCTGAAGGCAGCCCTGTTTAGGAAGGTTTTTAATGCTTGATGTTTTATTGGGGTTTTTCTTTTTTTGTTGGGAGCTGCCCAGAATAACTGGGGCAATCCAGCCAGAAGGGCAGCAAATAATAAAAATTAAATTATTATTATTATTATTATTATTAATAATTTTAATTAATTACCATATTTTTCCGTGAATAAGATGCCCCCATGTATAAGATGACCCCTTATTTTAAACTTTTAAAAAATTGGGAAACGTGTAGTCTTATACACGGAAAAATACGGTAATTTGTTGGCCTCCTAATACAGGGCAGTCTTGAAGGCGGCATAGTTTAAAAACATAAAAGTTTGTGCTTGTTTAAATTCTAATGGTGGTGGTTGTTTTTCTTCAAAAGAAAAACCCAATACATAGCATAAAATGCCAGCTTCCATGCCAAAGGCACTGACAGAAAAACCTTGACCTGGCTGTGTCAAATTCCATTAAGCGCCCTGTCTTTACCTGGTGTCAGTGCTAGCAGGCCTCGCTTGGGAGGGCATTCCCACAGGCAGAGGGGCTACAACTGAAAAGGCTCTGTCCATCCTTTCCACCCTCTGAGCCTCTCTTGGCAGTAGCATGTAGGGAAGGGCTTCGGATTACACTCGCAAGGTCCAGGCATGTTCTTTTCAGGAGAAGCAGTTAGTCAGGTAACTACTTAGCATTCATTAGCACTATGCCTACCGCTCTCCCAAATAGGCAACGTGTTGCTAAACTAGAAAAAATGCCCATAGTTCTGATGGCTGGGATATGAATTAGTGGAGGGTCTATATATTATATTACAGAGCTCCCCAAGTGGAGAATTCAGCAGCATTCTGCATTCAAAGATTAATTATCACCATGGGGTCTCTGTTAGTGGAAGCCAAGCCGACCACAGGTGGAAGGGGGAACATTTTGCTCCCACAGTGATCTTCCCTGTGCAGCCCCTGTAAACCCAGTGTCTGGGGTGCGAGACAGGCTTTGTCCCCTCTCACAAGTCCCAGATTGCATCCCATTTAGACCTGGTTTATGCAGGCAGCAAAAGGAGGTGGCAGAGTGCTGAAAGTTCTCTGCAAGCATAAACAATTTTCTACAAAGGTTCTGGCTTCTTTGTGCAATGCTAGAAAAATGGCATATGATGATGATGATGATGATGATGATGATGATTTATTTATACCCTGCCCATCTTGCTGGGTTTGCCCAGCCACTCTGGGCGGCTTCCAACCAAATATTAAAAACAATACAGCGTCAGACATTAAAAACTTCCCTAAACAGGGCTGCCTTCAGTTGTTTTTTAAAAGTAAAACAGTTGTTTATTGCCTTGACATCTGCTGTGGGAGGGCATTCCACAGGGCAAGTGCCACCACCGAAAAGGCCCTCTGCCTGGTTCCCTGTAACCTCACTTCTCGCAGCAAGGGAACCGCCAGAAGGCCCTCAGCACTGGACCTCAGTGTCCGGGCTGGATGATAGGGATGGAGACGCTCCTTCAGGTATACATATTCAAATGAGCACCCCTCACGTGTTGAAGGGGGAACAGGGTCAGTCCGCCATCAATACATGCACCAGCTACAGTCTGTCTCTGCAAGGCAAGCCAAGGATGTATGCTTCACATGATTCCCCCTGGATGTTCTCTCTATTCAAGTACATTTGTGTGTGCATACAGCTCCTTCACACTAGCACCAAATGTGCAGCTGGTCAGGGGCTTCACAAACATACACATCATTGCGGATGGGACATGACTAGGGATGTAAGAAGGCGTTTCCCCCCCTGTTCTGCCCTATACGTACTGCATGCAGCACTGTTTCCATTCTGCTGCAGCTTGTCTTGCTGTCTGATGCGGTGGAATTAAGCATAGCTTACACAGTTCACATCATTAATTAGGATGTCACTAAGTTATTCCAGCCCAAATATTTCAGTGCAAAGGAAACACAATGGAAGCATGATCATTTATGTGTAATTTGTGGGCTGAAAGCAACGGCAACAGTGAATGCTGATCATATTTGCTAGACTGATTTCCATTGGGCATGGGTCAAATAAGGAAACACAATGGCAACTTCCACTTCCATAGCTGTTGGAACCTTCTGATCTCCCTAGATAAAACCAGTTAGCGTAACAGCATCGTTCACCTTCACGCATCTGTGAATGGGCAGGGGAGGTTGCGTGAAACTCTTTAAATGATTATTTGAATGAGTCATTACATGTGTGTGAGTCTAGATAGATGATTCTTCAGCATGCTGATATATACCAGTATTTTCATCTCTTCCTTTAGCAGCAGGTCCATCTGCCTGATGGAAGACTCCAGTCAGTTTCCCCCGAGCAAAGGTATATTTGTTATATAGCTACATATGTATTCTTAACTTTCGTTTTTTCAAAAGTCCTCAAATAGTGGCCTCTGTACAAGTCCACCTGTATGTTTATTGGCCATGTAGTGGAATCTTCTAGAGCTCTGAAGCATCCGGTACTTATTCTACCAATCTTTGACTGAATGGTTTTGGTGCCTGTTGCTTCCTCAGTCCTTGGCCCATGGGACTAATTTAGTGATGGAACCAACCAGAACTTTCCAGAACTCATTTCTGGCACCTCTCAGGTGGGCGCCATTGCCATTCTAAGAGAACAACGGAGGTGTTCATTGTAAATTCTGGCACCTCTTTTTCTAGGAAAATAGCACTGGATGGAACCTTCTGCATAAAAGCATAAAAGTGACCCTTGAGTTAATGCTTGTCTGCTCTCCACCTTTTCACTGGCCGTGAATTGGATCAGGGCCAACCTGTTAAAACCTCACAACAGTAATAAACGGCAAGCACTTTCAGCATTTGAAGGAGAAACTTCATTAATCCTCACTCAAAAATAGTTTAGTTGTGAGAAGATTGCTTTAAAAAAGAAGAAAAGCACTTGCTCACAGACTTGATTCTGACAGTGGATGTTTTTCTGAGGAAAAAATGGCTCACGATCTCCTTAGATCAGGGGTGGGCAGACTCGCAGGATCTGCTTTTTTTGTTTTTGTTTACTAGAACTATTCAAAGCTAGGTGCAAAATAATGGTTCTGAAGGGTGGATGCACAGTAAGAATTAAACACAAGCACACCCTCAGCCCAGGTTAATAAATGTACATCTGTTTCCCCACCGATCTCTCTTTTTCTCAGCAGCCTAACTTATGGTCAGGAATCAGCAGGGAAAGTTTCTGTTAGACATTTGGGAGTCAAAACCCCATGCCAGCCCACTGAAGATCTGCCAGCAGATCCCCATCTATTTTCTGCCTGCCCCTGCTCTAGAGTAGACCTGGTCCTTCACTTCAGGCAGCAAATTGTCTCGAGCTGGCCCTGTCAGAGAGAGAATCTGTGATCATTGTTTTTTAAGAGTACATGTATGTGGCTGGATTAAAATGTATTTGGGAACATTCTCATCAAAACATGTCTCTCCTTCCTTTCTGCAGCAGCATTCATGATAAAGAAACTCATAGTGAGAGATCTGAAACAAAGAGCAAACTCACATGCACTGTATGCTTGAAGGAATTTAAGAGTTTGCCAGCCCTAAATGGCCACATGAGGTCTCATGGAGGGATACGGGCATCTCCTGCCTTCAGACAGGTAACACTGTGGTGTTTTGCTGTATGGCCTTCACCCTTTTTTACTAAAGTTCGCTGCTTGCTTTGCTTTGCAATTTTCCTTTTTTTAAAAAAATACAGTGATTCTCAATCTGATCCTGCTATTGTCAAGGAAATGTGTCTTTCTCCAGTTTCGTTTTCTAGTATGTTCATTCTCCATCGATGGAGATCTGTCAATGTCTGATGTCATGTAGACATGAGAGCTGTTCTGAGGCGCAAAGTTTGGCTAGCCTCCAAGTGAAAGGGGCTCCTCGCTGTGAACACACCTCGACGCTGCCTTATGACACCATTATTATTATTATTTATTAAATTTGTATACCACCCTTCATTTGTAGAGCTCACAACATAAAATTACAATGTAAAACCCACAAAATACATAACAAAAATAAGAACAACAACAAACCAATAATCCCTGCCCCCAAAACAGGGATTTTCTCCACTCACCTCACCTGAGTCTACTTTCTGTTCTGTCCTGAGGCGTTTCTTCTGCCTGGGATGTGCACGTGCCACATTTCATGCTGTGTTTTCCAGAGAAATAGCAGTGTTGACCCTCTACTGCATACTGAGATTTGACAGATCCGCTACATAGTGGGCTCCAGCCCACAGTGACCAATGCCTCCATAAGTAGGCTAACCTTGAGAGTACCAGAAGACTCTTTTATTTGTTGTCTGTGCTGCCTTTTAGTGTTCTAGTTGGGAGCAGTCCACGGTTGAGGCTGAATGCCTTTGGTTGTCTGCACAGGACGAAGGGGAGAGCCTGCCGCAGCCCCAGCACCAACACCAGCGGGAGCAGCTGCCCTCCGAGGCGGAGAGCTTCGTCCCCATCGTCATGCCTGTGTCGGTGCCCGTTAAGCTGCCGTCACCCGATCCCGGCAAGCAGGCCGCTGACAGCAGCGCCGTGCTTAAAGATAAGCCTGTCTCAGATGATGAGATGCCCGTTCTTGTGAAGATGACTTGCTCTCCGCCATGCTCCCCTAACATGGCCAGCCCCTGCCTGTCCTCTGTGAGTGTTCTCTTCCTACTAACTGTGCTAGGGGTGCCTTGTGAATCCCTCTGCATTTTTTTAAAAAGTGCTTCCTGTTAAACATCATCCCTGTTTGGACATATGCAATACTGGGTACTAGGTAAAGGTAAAGGGACCCCCGACCATTAGGTCCAGTCGTGGCCGACTCTGAGGCTGCGGCGCTCATCTTGCTTTATTGGCCGAGGAAGCCGGCGTACAGCTTCCGGGTCATGTGTCCAGCAGGACTAAGCCGCTTCTGGCGAACCAGAGCAGCGCACGGAAACACCATTTACCTTCCCGCTGGAGCGGTACCTATTGATTTACTTGCACTTTGACGTGCTTTTGAACTGCTAGGTTGGCAGGAGCAGGGACCGAGCAACGGGAGCTCACCCTGTCGCGGGGATTCAAACTGCCGACCTTCTGATCGGCAAGTCCTAGGCTCTGAGGTTTAACCCACGACGCCATCCGCGTCCCAATACTGGGTACTAGGACTGGGTGATTCCTGGATTTCAACATTGTGATATATCACCAGCTAAATGTCACGATATACCAATATATTGCCATGTCTGAAGTATGGAGTTATGTAGAGGTATTGGCTGGCTTCACAATTTTTTCCACATTGTGATTTATGATGATGATGATCATCATCATCAACAATAATATAATTATTTGTACCCTGCCCATCCAACTGGGTTGCCCTAGCCACTCTGGGCAGCTTCCAGCATATATTAAAATATAGAAAAATATTTCAGGCACTCCCAAACTCAGCCCTCCAGATGTTTTGGGACTACAACTCCCATCATCCCTAGCTAAGGACTAGTGGTCAGGAATGATGGGAGTTGTAGTCCCAAAACATCTGGAAGGCTGAGTTTGCCTATGGCTGATATAATTAATCATCCCCTAGACACACACACACACACACACACACACACACACACACACATCATGATTCGCAATATATTGCCAGGTCAAAAATTATGAAACCAATATCACAATATGGACTTCAGTTTTGGATGATATATTGACCTAACGGGTACCCTGGTCTCTTCCAGTTCAGGCAGAAGCAGCCTTTTTTTTCTGGATTGTCCCAATATTCCTAAAGGGGAAGCTTTACTTCCCTCCTCCAAAAAAAGGCAGAGGGATTTATTGCCTATCAGTGTTATTTGTGCTTGTTTGTTTTTAATGTTGCTCGAAACCGTTTTCTTCTTTAATAATGTGGGAGCAGGGCTGAGTGGGATTTTGCCTAATATTGTCTCCTGCAGATAAATAGCCTTTATCACCTAATTATTATTGTAAGAATAATATACTCCGGCAGGTATTGTGAAGGACTTAATTAGTCTCCTCCTTCCTTTCCTCCCTATGCATACAAACACCCCCCCCAAGCAGATTATAGATATCTTTGTGTGAATTCTCAAGGACACAAATCACCTTCGGGGAGTCGACTCCCCAGTGCGAATGTGGGTGGGGGGAGCAGGGATGAGTGTGCTAAGCTCAGTCCCCCTCAGTTTCCATGCCTGTCAACCTCTGTGAGTTCGTGGTATTGTCTGAATCGCAGAGGGAGCCCCCTGAGTCCTGGAAGCTCACTGCTTCAGATGTTTGACCTCCAACTCATGCAGGGGGGTAGCAGTTGATGGGTAGGGAGCTTAGTGTTCTCGTCCCCATTTTGCCCTGTGTAATGCTTCTTGTGGGAGGGATTCATTTATTTCCACATTTTTATCCCTCCTTTCCTCCAAAAGAGCTCAAAGTGACATACATGGTTCTTCCGCCCTATATATTTTACCCTCAGAACAATCCTGTGAAGCTTTCTGCCTGCAGAAACCAGCAAGAAAACCACTGGCAATAGATTTTCTGCCTGCCTGGGTATGGTTGGCAGTGTGGCCAGTGTGGTGTAGTGGTTAAGAGCAGTTGATTCGTAATCTGGTGAACCGGGTTCGCTTCCCCGCTCCTCCACAGGCAGCTGCTGGGTGACCTTGGACTAGTCACACTTCTCTGAAGTCTCTCAGCCCCACTCACCTCACAGAGTGTTTGTTGTGGGGGAGGAAGGGAAAGGAGAATGTTAGCCGCTTTGAGACTCCTTTGGGTAGTGATAAAGCGGGATATCAAATCCATCCTCTTCCTCCTCTTCATAGCTGGGGGTTTCTCAGCTGCTGATGCTTCTCTCCACATGTGGAGGTCAGCAGAGATGCACCAGGACACCATCCTAACTCCATTGGTTTTAGGGGCAGGCAGAGGTTAGGATTCCACTCTTACTTTCCCCACTCTTACTTCCCTGAAAATGGGAAGTTTTAACAACAACAACAAAAACACGCACATATTTGTGTTCAGGAAAGCAAACTTATAGCATAAGCAGTGTACCACTTTGGTGCTTGCTGAAAGCTTTTTCATATCAACAAGCCAGCCAAATGCAGTTTAGTTTCCTGTATTGATTTATTTTAAAATTGATTCTTTTTATCCATGTTTTAAAGATGATTATTGTGTGTATATTTGTCTTTCAGTTTTTATGGATTTTAGATATGCTTTGGTCAATTGTTTTATTTCTACGCTGCTTAGAGAGCTCTTTGATTTAGTAGTTCATGATTTTTCTCTCTCTAAATAATGAAATATGTGCAAATAAATGAGGATGGTAGCAATTAAAACAACTGGAGTCTATACGTAAAATAAGCAGCAAACGAGGTCTGCAGCACAGGTCATAAAATCAGTGTCATACATACCAATAAAGCGAGTTAAAGACTAATGATGAGCTGAAGCATGGTTTCATGAACACATTTGATAGTGGAAATAAATATCAAAGATAAGTTGGTGACTGAAATTGCAAGACTTTGTGTATACATACATAGCTCTATATTTTGGGGCTGTTCTGCGGATCTGTCAAGATCCCTGTCAGGCTGCCAATGTACATAGGGAGGTCTCTGGTTTAGCTTGGCCCATTTTAACTTAAGTTTGCTAATCATTTCACCACTGGGAAAATCCCACACTCTGCCAGACCATTGAAGAACTGAGGTGGGTGGAAAAAAAATAGGGGAGGTTGTTTTGGGGTGTCACCTCATTGATGTCAAATTATAGGCTGGTTCATAGAGGCTCATGAGTTGGTTCAGGTTTTGTGTCCACCTGAGACTCAAGTACATGATGCCATTTGCCCATGTTACGTCTTAAGTTGTCTGAATGCTGAAAACCTTCCATTCAGGACCTCAACAGAAAACAGCACCAAAGCACGGCCAACTCTGAAGAAAGCTTCAAACCGTTTAAAGACAAGAAAAAATACCGCCACAGACCGGAGCCTCTGTTCATACCGCCACCTTCTTACAACCTCGCTGCATCCCACCTGGGCGCGACGCTGTACCAAAGCCAGCTTCGCTCTCCCCGCATCCTGGGAGACCACCTGCTTGACAGCATTCACGACCCCCCTCCTTACACCCCACCTCCCATGCTCAGCCCGGTACGTCATGGATCTGGCCTCTTCAGCAGCGTTATCACATCCGCTCATGGTGCGTCTCACCCCCAGCTGCCGCTCACACCTTTGACACCCACACCCCGGATGCTTCTCTGTCGATCTAGTAAGTATGATGGCGCGCTGTAAACCAGGGGGTCCCAAACTGTGGTCCATGGACCACCTGTGGTATGTGAGCTTCGTACAGGTGGTTCACGACATGTCCGCATGAAATACACACACTGATTTTTAGTTGTGTTTTGTCGTATGTTTTATTTCTTGTATTTCATTTTACTGTATCGCGATGCAGATTCTGTGGAATGCAATTAAATGCAACCCAAGCCATTAAAGGACAATTAAAAATCATACGGTATCTAGCCCCAGTGCATTACAGTTGCCACAACAGGCAGAAATTAAGTGTTTTGCGAAGGCCATTTTTTCAAGTGGTCCAGCCATTTTCAAGTGGTCCACAGGGGAGAAAGTTTAGGAACCACTGCTGTAAACTTATCCAGTTTCCATGCCTCACTTCTGTATAGCACACTGCTGGTTTTTACATCATGCGGCATTTTATTTTCATAGAATCATAGAGTTGGAATAGACCACAAGGGCTATCAAGTCCAACCCCCTGCCAAGCAGGAAACACCATCAGAGCACTCCTGACATATGGTTGTCAAGCCTCTGCTTAAAGACCTCCAAGGAAGGAGACTCCACCACACTCCTTGGCAGCAAATTCCACTGTCGAACAGCTCTTACTGTCAGGAAGTTCTTCCTAATCTTTAGGTGGAATCTTCTTTCTTGTAGTTTGGATCCATTGCTCCATGTCCGCTTCTCTGGAGCAGCAGAAAACAACCTTTCTCCCTCCTCTATATGACATCCTTTTATATATTTGAACATGGCTATCATATCACCCCTTAACCTCCTCTTCTCCAGGCTAAACATGCCCAGCTCCCTTAGCCGTTCCTCATAAGGCATCGTTTCCAGGCCTTTGACCATTTTGGTTGCCCTCCTCTGGACACGTTCCAGTTTGTCAGTGTCCTTCTTGAATTGTGGTGCCCAGAACTGGACACAGTACTCCAGGTGAGGTCTGACCAGAGCAGAATACAGTGGCACTAGTACTTCCCTTGATCTAGATGCTATACTCCTATTGATGCAGCCCAGAATTGCATTGGCTTTTTTAGCTGCCATGTCACACTGTTGGCTCATGTCAAGTTTGTGGTCAACCAAGACTCCTAGACCCTTTTCACATGTACTGCTCTCAAGCCAGGTGTCACCCATCTTGTATTTGTGCCTCTCAATTTTTTTGCCCAAATGCAATACTTTACATTTCTCCCTGTTAAAGTTCATCTTGTTTGTTTTGGCCCAGTTCTCTAATCTGTCAAGGTCGTTTTGAAGTGTGATCCTGTCCTCTGGGGTGTAAGCCACCCCTCCCAGTTTGGTGTCATCTGCAAATTTGATCAGGATGCCCTTGAGTCCATCATCCAAGTCGTTGATAAAGATGTTGAATAAGACCGGGCCCAAGACAGAACCCTGTGGCACCTCACTAGTCACTCTTCTCCAGGATGAAGAGGAACCATTGATGAGCACCCTTTGGGTTCGGTCAGTCAGCCAGTTACAAATCCACTGAGTGGTAGCATAGTCAAGACCGCATTTTGTGGTCACTCGGATAGCAGTTTCTCTCTTGCCCACACGGGTCCGAAGAGGAGGGATTGTAGAATATCCCCAGGAACATACCACCCTGAAAGACTCCTCCATTTGCCCCTGGAATCCATCCAATCCATTTTAGGACTGGACTACATGATCATTTGCCCCACATAATACAGTGGTACCTCAGGTTACATACGCTTCAGGTTACAGACTCCGCTAACCCAGAAATAGTACCTCGGGTTAAGAACTTTGCTTCAGAATGAGAACAGAAATCATGCTCTGGTGGCGCAGCGGCAGCAGGAGGCCCCATTAGCTAAAGTGATGCTTCAGGTTAAGAACAGTTTCAGGTTAAGAACGGACCTCCAGAACGAATTAAGTACTTAACCCGAGGTACCACTGTATATCTGTTGATGAACTTGAGGCTGCAGGTGTGAGGTAGAATGTATAAATGGTCACTCATATTAAAAAACAACAGCAAATAGCTTGCATATACAAAACTAGAATTTCTAGTCAAAGCCAATGCATTCCCCTCAAGCAGCAGCACCTCTTTTTGTTGTTGTTAAAAGGTGTAACAACATCATGATGAGTACTGGCACCTACTTCTCTAGAAAAAAAGGGATCTAGCCTTGTCTTCTCTTTGACCTCCTAGGGAGGTTTTTGCACAAAGGAGCCTTCAAACTTTCGAACCCCAGCCCCTTCACTTGCAACCTCATGTGTTAAAGTCCAGCAACAAAGATGCATTGTGTACAATTGTCGATGGTTGCGGTTGGCCTCTTAAAACTCCCCATCCTGGTCTGGTTTTGCACTGGTCTCTTATCAGCCCTGTGGACCAGGCGGGGGCTTCTTGAGCAGGGGGACCGTGATGTCACTTCCACTTAGGTTCTTGTTATGAGAACTGTCTGGATGAAAGGTGTGTGCAAAAAAAAAGGTGTATGTTCTCAGATCTTGGGTTCTGGAGCACCATGAAGAGATGAAGATAGCAGATAAAGTTCAAAGGGGGCGGACATACATTGTTCCATTTGTAGAACCCACACTAGTTTGCAGTGGGACAGTTTTCACCATGGTTACACAATGGTTTAACAACCCCCCCCCCCATTTCATCAGTGTAGAATTTTACTTGCTTGTGGCCTTGAATAATCTCTTTAGCGGTTTTAACCTCCAATTTTTTTTTTACAAAATAGTCCCAAGTTGAAATTCATATATACAAGATGCCGCCAAACATACAAATCTTTCTTAAGAAGCTGTGGCCATCCAGATCTTGTTGGACTCCAACTCCCATCGGCCGCAGCCAGCATGGCCAATAGCCAGGGATGATGGGAGTTTTAGTCCAGTAACTTCTTGAAGGTCGCAGATTTGCCATCCCTGTCTACTTTGATGGATCTCAGGGAGAGGCTTTTCCCCATTCCCTGCTATCTTTATCCATTTAATTGGAAAGGCCAGAGATTGAACCTAGGAATACCTGTATGAAAATGCGTATTCTTATCCTTGAGCTATGGTTCAGGCAGTCAGTGGGTTGTATCCACTCAGAGTATTCTACTCAGAGTAGACCAGTTGAAATTAATGGCTCTGACTAACTCAGGTCAAATAATTCCAGTGTTTCTACTCTGAGTACTGCTTAGTTGGATACAACCCTTTGCCCCGATGAAGTTTTATTTTCTGTTAGGTTTTCCCAGAAAGATGCAAATCTGTACTAGTGAAGGGAGTGCCTGCCTGCACACAGAATGACATATTCTTGTTTTTCTTACAGATAGTGTTGATGGAGTCAATGTCTCGATCACCCCAGGACCTGGAGAACAGACCATTGACGTAGAACCGTAAGAACTAGTCTTATGTATTCAGACATCACTTGGTATCCACTGTAGTTTTATAAATTGAATGTGATCCAAAACATCTTGGGTCTAGTACAGTCGTACCTTGGTTCTCAAACGTAATCCGTTCCAGAAGTCCGTTCGACTTCCGAAAAAGTTCAAAAAGTGAGACGCGGCTTCTGATTGGCTGCAGGAGCTTTCTGCACTCAATCAGAAGCCACATCGGATGTTTGGGTTCCAAAGAGCGTTCGAAAACTGGAACACTTAGTTCTGGGTTTTCAGCGTTCGAGAACCAAGGTGCAACTGTAGTTTACATGTTCACTGTAAGCCATAGTTAATGGTTTGCCGTGAATGCAGAGGCTGCTTCTGCCTCACTTCTTCCCCTAGTGAAAGGAACAAACCATGACCCCTGGTTTCTGGTTTGGATTTAACGCTTAACATTGTGCTGTGTTTGGGAGTGAAACTAACCACGATCCCTGTCTCAGATGTAACACTAAGCCAGGGATCAGGGTTTGCTGCTGCGCGAGGTGGAAAACAGAAGCGATCTGCCTGTTCTCGGTAAAAACCGCTAAGCATGGCTTAGTGTGACATGTGAACGCTGCCAGTGGTTTGCCTTGACATTTATATTTTTAAAACAACAACTGCAGCTTCTTATGCTGCTTCAGAAACTACTTCTGGAAGGACCCCTGAGTTTCAAGAACAATTATATCTGGTGTTCTGCCCTGGTCATGCACAGAGGGTGATCTCTGAAGTGGTACTTTTCGTGTGAAAGAACCCCCGTGCAATGTTTTGCATTCTTCAACCAATATACAGTGGTACCTCGAGTTACGAACTTAATTCGTTCTGGTGGTCCGTTCTTAACCCGAAACCGTTCTTAACCTGAGGCGCGCTTTCGCTAATGGGGCCTCCTGCTGCCACCGTGCCATTTCTGTTCTCATTCCTGAGGTAAAATTCTTAACCCAAGGTACTACTTCTGGGTTAGCAGAGTTTGTAACCCGAAGTGTTTGTAACCCGAGGTACCACTGTAAATAGCTCAATCAGAGGTGATGGGGGAGGAGGTATCTTTAAGCGCAAAATGAAGCATATGGAATTGACACTTCATATACCACAGAGGAATGTATTCTTTCCTATGTTTAGTGACTTCCCATCCCTCTGTGTGGCAAACTGATGTAGTCAAAGACCCAGATTTCTCATTGGGGGCTCCTAAAACCTCGCACTCATTGGCCATATGTTTAAGCTTTTCAAACCATTAATAAAATCCCTGTCTCACTCAGCTTAACTATTAATGGAACGATGTTCAGCTAAACTAAGCATACATAACCATTTTCAACTGGTTGCTTGGCAGATAATAGCCAAGATGGGAATTCCTTTCCGCCTCACGTCACAATTGCATTTTATTCATATTGTTTTTCGTTACAATTATATCTGTTTAAAAAGTCCACGTGGGAGACTGGAGAGTGAAGAACTGGAACAGCTCAGTTTTTAAAGCTTCCTTGTTTGCTAGCATTTTAATTCTCCTAACTCCGTTCCTTAACTCTTCTCTCAAGACAGAGCTTTGCCGTTGAATTCCGTGACTATTTAATCACCCAGTTCTGTTGGGGCAAGGGCACAGTTTTAAAGACTTAGGTTAACATGAAGCTTCATTTTGAGAGGTCCCTTGCTTTTCCTCACAGATTGTGCATTTTACGCTATGTCTGGGCCTGTTTGTTTGTTTGTTTATTACTGTATTGGCCTGAATGTAAGCCGCGCCCAAATATAGTCCACACCGCTAAAAGCAGATTTCTTAAGAGTGCAACAATAGACCCCACTCAGGTTTTATACAAGTTAGGTTGAGCAGGGCGTAGTGTATCCTGTTTTCAGACCGGTATGGCATGGGACGCAGGTGGTGCTGTGGGTTAAACCACAGAGCCTAGGACTTGCTGATCAGAAGGTCAGCGGTTTGAATCCCCGCGACGAGGTGAGCTCCTGTTGCTCGGTCCCGGCTCCTGCCAACCTAGCAGTTCAAAAGCACGACAAAGTGCAAGTAGATAAATAGGTACCGCTCCGGCGGGAAGGTAAACGGTGTTTCCGTGCTCTGCTCTGGTTCGCCAGAAGCGGCTTAGTCATGCTGGCCACATGACCTGGAAGCTGTACGCCGGTTCCCTCAGCCAATAAAGCGAGATGAGCTCTGCAACCCCAGAGTTGGCCACGACTGGACCTAATGGTCAGGGGTCCCTTTACTTTTACCTACGGCATGGGTATATTCCATCTTTCCTCCAAGGAGCTCACAGTGACATACATGGTTCTCCCTCCTCCTCTTTATCCGCACAAGAACCCTGTGAGGTCGGTTTGGTTGAGAGTTAGTGACTGGCCCAAGGTCACCCAGTGAGTTTCCTGGCTGAGTGAGGATTTGAACCCTATTCTCCCAGGCCCTTGTCCAACGCTTTAACCATAGTAGTTTGCCCACCAATCCTCAACGCCAAATTTTGGTGAGTGAGTGAAATGGGGAGGAGATGAAGTTTCTTTATATGCTTTCAGGCATATCAATATTGGATCGAGATTCCAAGCCGATATTCCTGAACTTGAAGACAGAGCATTGGTGGGGGAAGAGGACCACAAGGCAACTTTAGTTTGGAAACCAGGGCCAGAACTGGAAGATGAAGATATCCAGCAAAGAGGTACTGTGTTTTCTAACCCTCTTTGCGACTGATCTAAGCATCTCTGCCAAGTGTCCTGTCCTGGTTTATCATTCCACCTCTGTGTCTTATGGCGTAAAAGTCATTGCTTCATTAAATGGGTACTGACCTTCACATGACTTGTCGTGTATCTGTGCAGAATAACACCTCTTGCTGTCCTTTAGCCTGATCGCCACTTTGAAACTCAGCTCAAAATGTGCCTTTTTCCTCAAGCCATGGGAGTTTTTCGCCTGGCTGCTGGACTGTTCATAATTTTTGTTGGGTATTATTTTACTGCTTCTGTTTTCCTTATTCCTGGTTTATATAGTTTTCATATTTATTTGAACATTTATTTTGTCACTGAGAACCTTGCGGGTTGAAGGACAACATATAAATCTTATAAAAATTATTACTGTTACAGGCAGCGAGACCATTTTACATTTTACATTCATCCAAGCAACACGTGACTGCCAACACGTAGGGGGGGACTCATAACGGAAACCCCCCCCCACAAAACAATTGCCACCTGTTTTTATTTTATTTTATTTTATTTTATTAGCTGTTCTAAATAGCTTAATTAATATTTAAGAGTGTCTAAGTACTGTACAAAATACAATATAAAAACCCGTAAAACAGGTAAAAGCAATATTATTTTCCCCAGTGTTTAAAATAATGCTGGTAGATGCATTTCAACCTATATATGCGTTCGGCCACCCCCTCTGAAACACTTGTCTGGTACAGTTGTATCTTGATACTCAAAGGCCTTGGTACTTGCTTGTTTTGGCTTCCAAACGCCGCAAACCCAGAAGTAAGTGTTCCTGTTTGCAAACATTTTTTGGAAGCCGAACTTCCGACGCGGCTTCTGCTTGAGTACAGGAAGCCCCTGCAGCCAATCGGAAGCCACGCCTTGGTTTTCGAACCGTTTCGGGAGTTGAACAGACTCTCGGAACAGATTAAGTTCGAAAATCAAGGTACCACTGGTTTTCTGTTCCAACTTTCTCAAAATGAGAATCTGAGCTTGTAAGAATTAGAAGATTTGTGCTGACTTCATGACACTTTCAGATTTATGTTTTTGCTTACAGGCTGAATATTGGACAGGTTTGACAATACTGTTTTGAATTGTTTTCTTACAGTGACCAGCCTTTTAAATCTGTGTTGTTCAAGTGTATTGACTGGTGGGGGAACCAACCTTGAATATGGCTTGCATTCTCTCTTTGAGGCTAAAGGAGACGTTATGGTAAGAGCAGCTTGTTTATCCTCTCCCAAATATGTGTTAAAATATGTGTAACAGGCTTCATGAGGAAACCGGGCACAAGAAAGCTTTTTCCAGTGACTAATTGGGAGAATTTAGCCTCACTCTGGCACCCACCACTTTTCTTTCTCAAAAGAAATCTATTATTTTATTATTCCTAGTTTTTATTTGTTCATTAAAAACACATACCTTGCCTTTCTTTAGAAAAACATTCAACACCGCAAGTTGACTTGTTTATTTCGTAATGTTTATACACTGTTTGTTAAAAAAACCCAGAAACAAAACCCTGGATGATGCTCGTTTAAAATACAGTTAACTAAAATGGCAGAATTACAGTAATACTCCAAATCAACAGTAGTTAAAATCATACTCGTGGAATACAAAATGCAAAACCAGCATCAACTAAAATCACACAGAACATCCTGGGTCTAAGGCCCATTTAAAATGGTCAGAGAATGAGACAGGTGTATCTCGTGCAAAAGGTTGTTCCATTGGATGGGCTCTTCCATCCGTAACATGGGGATAATAAGACTGGCCTGCTCACAGGGCTGTTTTAAGGATTGCTGAGGTCCCAGCAAAGGAAGAATGGATACAGAAACTTAAGGAATATGCAGAAATAGTAGAACTTACTGGAAAAATAAGAAACCAGGCAACAAACGTTTTATAAAAGAATGTTGTTGTTGTTTAGTCGTGTCCGACTCTTCGTGACCCCATGGACCAGAGCACGCCAGGCACTTCTGTCTTCCACTGCCTCCCACAGTTTGGTCAGACTCATGTTTGTAGCTTCAAGAACACTGTCCAACCATCTCGTCCTCTTTCGTCCCCTTCTTCTTGTGCCCTCAATCTTTCCCAACATCAGGGTTTTTTTCCACGGAGTCTTCTCTTCTCATGAGGTGGCCAAAGTATTGGAGCGTCAGCTTCACGATCTGTCCTTCCAGTGAGCACTCAGGGCTAATTTCCTTAAGAATGGATGTGTTTGATCTTCTTGCAGTCCATGGGACTCTCAACAGTCTCCTCCAGCACCATAATTCAAAAGCATCAATTCTTCGGCGATCAGCCTTCTTTATGGTCCAGCTCTCGCTTCTATACATTACTACCTGGAAAACCATGGCTTAAACTATACGGACCTTTGTTGGCAAGGTGATGTCTCTGCTTTTTAAGATGCTGTCTAGGTTTGTCATTGTTTTTCTCCCAAGAAGCAGGCGTCTTTTAATTTCATGACTGCTGTCACCATCTGCAGTGATCATGGAGCCCAAGAAAGTAAAACCTCTCACTGCCTCCATTTCTTCCCCTTCTATTTGCCAGGAGGTGATGGGCCCAGTGGCCATGATCTTCGTTTTTTCGATGTTGAGCTTCAGACCATATTTTGCGCTTTCCTCTTTCACCCTCATTAAAAGGTTCTTTAATTCCTCCTCACTTTCTGCCGTCAAGGTTGTGTCATCTGCATATCTGAGGTTGTTGATATTTCTTCCGGTGATCTTAATTCCGGCTTGGGATTCATCCAGCCCAGCCTTTCGCATGATGAATTCTGCATATAAATTAAATAAGCAGGGAGACAATATACAGCCTTGCCGTACTCCTTTCCCAATTTTGAGTTGTTCCATATCCAGTTCTAACTGTAGCTTCTTGTCCCACATAGAGATTTCTCAGGAGACAGATGAGGTGATCAGGCACTCCCATTTCTTTAAGAACTTGCCATAGTTTGCTGTGGTCGACACAGTCAAAGGCTTTTGCATAGTCAATGAAGCAGAAGTAGATGTCTTTCTGGAACTCTCTAGCTTTCTCCATAATCCAGCGCATGTTTGCAATTTGGTCCCTGGTTCCTCTGCCTCTTCTAAATCCAGCTTGCACTTCTGGGAGTTCTCGGTCCACATACTGCTTGAGCCTTCCTTGTAGAATTTTAAGCATAACCTTGCTAGCATGTGAAATGAGTGAAATTGTGCGGTAGTTGGAACATTCTTTGGCACTGCCCTTCTTTGGGATTGGGATGTAGACTGATCTTCTCCAATCTTCTGGCCACTGCTGAGTTTTCCAAATTTGCTGGCATATTGAGTGTAGCACCTTAACAGCATCATCGTTTAAAATTTTAAATAGTTCAGCTGGAATATCATCACTTCCACTGGCCTTATTATTAGCAGTGCTTTCTAAGGCCCATTATAAAAGAATAGAGATGGTTTATTGAATATTTACAGATAAATTGTAAACAGATAAGAACATTGGCAGGATTATTGCAATAACCTGCAGTTTTTTAAGAGTATATATTTAAAGCAGATGAATAAATGAGCAAATTAAGTTAATTTGGATATTCAGAAGGTATCAAAATAAATTTAAGGAACACCAGAAAGAGGGAGAAGGAAGTCAAATTTTGAAATGTTAAAATTGTATATTGTAAAATTATAGTGAAATGTATTAATCTGAAAAGCATAAATAAATTTTAAGAAAAAGGATTGCTGAGAAAATGTATAAGGAGCTCTTAGTGCATATAGAACAAATGGTATGTAAATATTATTATTTTAATACATTATTAAAAGAAGCAAAAGAGTCATAGCAATTAAGTGTCACATAGTCTTAAAAGAAGATAGAGTCATAATAATTAAGAACATACAATTCTGCTTGCCTCTTTTTGTCCTGCAGGTCGCTTTGGAGATGCTGCTTTTGTTGAAGCCAGCAAGAGCAAAATCGCATCCTCTGGCAAGTTATCACTATGCTGGTAAGTTCCTGAACGGATGAGTTAAAAGGATTACCTAATAAAGGCTAGTTCTGTGTGTGAGTCCTTTGCTCGTGGAAGGAATGCAGCTGCCTAGTGTCACTGATGAAGTTCAGAGAAAATAGTTATTCCATTGACAGTATACATACACACCTACTTGCAGAAATCATAGAACCTTCGAACTGTAGAGTTGAAAGTGACCCCTGCAATGCAGGAATCTCAACATGCGGTTCCCCATCCAATTTGAAACCATACCAGAACCTGCTTAGCTTCGCAAATGTGACAGCAGTTTTGTTTTTGTACCATGGTGCAGGCACACCCCCACCCTCGATTCTTATCTGTTTGTTTCTTTCAGGTTCAGACCAGTGGACACCCGTTGAAAGAAAGCTGTTCAGCAAAGCATTATACACATACGGCAAAGATTTTATTTTGGTACAGAAAATGGTAAGGCTTGTTGTCCTTGTTCTTGCTTTGTTGACATTCCTGATCTTGTGGTTTTCAGCCACTAAGTTAGTTTCATCATATGAAAGTAGAACATTATCAACATCATCTCGTGTTGCTTTTCTTTGCCACTTTCCTGCAAAAACCAGGCCCAAAGTGATTCACAACGTAGCAAATGAACAATAAATATAATGACAATTCAAGAAGGACACTGACAAACTGGAACGTGTCCAGAGGAGGGCAACCAAAATGGTCAAAGGCCTGGAAACGATGCCTTATGAGGAACGGCTAAGGGAGCTGGGCATGTTTAGCCTGGAGAAGAGGAGGTTAAGGGGTGATATGATAGCCATGTTCAAATATATAAAAGGATGTCACATAGAGGAGGGAGAAAGGTTGTTTTCTGCTGCTTCAAAGAAGCGGACACGGAGCAATGGATCCAAACTATAAGAAAGAAGATTCCACCTAAACATTAGGAAGAACTTCCTGACAGTAAGAGCTGTTCGACAGTGGAATTTGCTGCCAAGGAGTGTGGTGAAGTCTCCTACTTTGGAGGTCTTTAAGCAGAGGCTTGACAACCATATGTCAGGAGTGCTCTGATGGTGTTTCCTGCTTGGCAGGGGGTTGGACTCGATGGCCCTTGTGGTCTATTCCAACTCTATGATTCTATGACTGGAAAATATGAGTATCAATGAGTTTAAAAAGAAAAAGAGAGATCCACACAGCATTGTATAAAACAATGCAAAAAAGTGAAACAGATTTAGTATTTCCATTTAAGCAATAACGTCAACACACAAATAGAATAGTAGGGTGCAAAACATTGCCCTGTTCCACACAATGTACCTGTATCTAATTGTTTGGTTCCGAAACTCAGTCTCCATTCCAAGGACCCTAACCCCATCTCCCACACAGACCCTGCCTCCCTGGCTCTCACCCAGAGGGGCCTTATGCTCACCATTATCATGTGCTCTTACCCACATGGTGGACATTAACTTTCCTTCCACACTCTCCCACCAAGCACTGCTCATTCATCCAGGTTGGGGGGAATTCTTACGTTTTAGCTTATGAGAGACTCCTCTAAGCATTCAGTTTATTTTACTGTGTCTGTGATACCGAGCAAGAATTTGTTGCTGAAATTAGAGCGGGGGAGAGGGAATGTTGAAGGGTGGTTGGGGCAGAGAGCATCTGCACTGAAGTGGGGAGACCCAAGTTCATATTCCCTACTCGGTAAATGAATCTCATTGGTGACATAGAGCCCAGCCCCTCCTCTCAGCCCAGCCCCTCTCCCAGTCATAGCTGTCAACCTTCCCCTTTTTTGCGGGAAATTCCCTTATTCCAGCGCCGTTCCCCGCTGCTTCCTGCTGCTGTCCCGGATTGTTAGATATCCCGTAGACTGTCCCCAGGACAGGTGAGGCTGCTGATCCCTTATTTTCAAATCTGAAAATTGACAGCTATGCTCCCCGTCTAAACAGGACTGTCACCCAGTGCTCCATAATGGACTGGCAGGATAAAAATGAGCATGTGACTGGGAGCATAGGTAAAAATACTTCCATAAGACCTGTAGCCCAATTCATGCTTTCAAGCCTTCTTCCGCTCTTTGTGATCAAGACATGAGTGAGTGGTGTTTTTGGTGTTGCGCTGAATGCTACACAATCATAGTTCAATGTTGCAACATCTGAATTACTGTTTGACTGTAGGTGAAGTCGAAGACGGTGGCCCAGTGTGTGGAATACTATTATACCTGGAAGAAAATCATGCATTTAGGACGAAAGCACAGAACACGCTTAGCAGAAGTGAAAAATGAATGCCTGGTAGGAGCCACCCTCATTTTTATTTTTCTAGTTTGTGAACTTGTTCTCTCCAGATATTTATTTCTGACATTGCTCCAAGGTTCAGAAATTCCCTGGCATCTCCAGTTTAAAGGATCAGATAGCAAGGAATAGGAAAGACCTCTTACCTGGAGAGCCACTGCTAGCCAGAGTGCTCCAAGTTGGTGAAAGCAGCTTTTACCAGCTGTTCAACTTGATTTTTCAAGCTGGGAGGAGGTCAGCCAGCTAGGGGAAAGACTCCTCCCTCCTTCAGAGCTGAGAGAAGAGCTTTCCTGTCTCCCATTTATTTAAGGCATGCTTGCTCTCCACCCCACCTCCCCTAAAATCCCTTTTGAATTTCAGACTAGCGGCGAAGATGATGAATTAGAGGAAGAGGAGCAGGCAGAGGAGGACAAGAAGTCCGTCAAAGAAGAAGCCGAAATTCAGAATTCTCCTGAGCCGCCTTCAATTATTGCTGCTGAACCTATTAACCTGCCTTCCTTGCAGAGCCCCACACTTCCAGCAACCTCATATACATGTGAAATGCCAGACTGCGGAGCGGTAAGTGGACCTGGAAACATTTTAATTCTATGGTACAGCTGTGCTTGGAATGTTACGTCCAGTTCGGGTTGCCCCACCTCAGAAAGGGACATTGTAGAGCTGGAAAAAGGTCAGAAGAGGGCAACCCAAAACCGTCAGGGAGATGGATCAACTCGCCTATGATGAAAACATTTGGGGAGGGCTTGTTGAAGTGGCTGACCGCTATCATAGGAAGAAAAAAGTTGGAGATCTCCCAAGTGCACAAGAAAAGGTTTATTAAGCCCAACACATTTTGGAGAAAATCCTCCTCATTGAGCGCTCTAGGAACCAAGCTGCAGCTGTGCTTTACAGACTGGGTCACAAACTGTTATTCAAGAGTCCCCCGAAGAAGGATTTATTCCAAAACACATGACGCCTGAGAAGTCTCTTCCTAGGTGCCTAGAGGTCTCTTCCCTTTTTCTTCCTTCCCCTTTCTGTTTAAGACGGTGGTCAAGAAAAACAAAGTTGGGCTAGATGGAAGTTTTTAACTGGTCCAGCAGGATTCTCCGTATGTTTTTAAGCAAGCAACCAGAACAGGCCAGTGGCCAGTCGTGGTGCAAAATCCAGTTGTTACAGTGGCCAACCAGTTGCCTGTGGGAAACTCTTGATTTCACTTCATTTTTGTGATTTAGAACTGTAGCGTTGCAAGGGCCCACGAGGGCCATCTTGCCCAGCCCCCCGCAATGCATGATTCTTTTGCCTAACATGGGCCTTGAACCCACAACCCTGAGATTAAGAGTCTCGGGCTCTACCAACTGAGCTATCCTTTTGCCCCCTAGATGTTCAACTCCAGACCAGCTCTGAATGGCCACGTTCGCATTCATGGCGGTACAAACCTTGTGACGAAAACCCGCGGCGGGAGCCACAGTGCGAAGCAGAAATCCAGCTCCCAGAATGACCACCCTGCCAAAAACTCCCCAGCTCACAGCACGACAAGTGGCGAGACAGACCCAACTACACTTTTCCCTTGCAAAGAATGTGGCAAGTGAGTAGATGTGGGAAACACAGAAAGAACTTAGTTGTTTCATCAGGGGAAATAAACTGAGAGTGGGGCTCCCTAGAATGGTAACTCCACTGTATAAACCAGGGGTAGGGAACCTTTGGCCCAGGTTCAAAATGTGCCCCATCAGGCCTCCCTGTCAGGCCCTTGGGATGTGCCTGAGGCCACACACCCTTCCCAGACCACACCCCTGGCTGGTCCTGCTGTGATCCCTCCGTGGGTTGCCTGCAGTGTTTTGATGCCTAAACAGAGGATGGTAAACTTCTTGATGTAGCCAATCCCAGGGTAGTACACTGCCAGCACCAATCAGCTGATAGGCACTGACAGCAAGACCCCTTGGCTGCACCAGGGAGTTCTATGTCATCAGCGCAGCCCGGGGAACTAGATCTGAGCACTGGACTGGATCCCCATCTCCCCCACACTTGCTGTAGACCAAGTTTGAGAAGTGGATGGAGCCACCTCTCCACCTCTCCACCTCTGAAATGTGCACAGAGCTATGCAAGCTTCATCAATCGACTGGCTATTTCAAAGTAATGCGTGGCATGCAGGCCCTTTTGCAGGAACTGATAAGCAGGTGATGGTTGCTGCTTGCGAAGTACTTTGTATGGTGTACCACTGGACTATGAATCTATGGGTGGTCTGCATCATAGCGGCAGAAAATTGGCTGTGCTTGCAGGACGTCCCAGGTTCAAACCCCAGCATCTCCAGGGAGGGCTGGAAACATTCCCTGCCTGAATTACCGGAGAGCTGCTTCCCGCTAGTGTAGACAGTCCTGAGCTAGATGGACCAGTGGTCTGAGTTGGTATAGAGCAGCTGTGTTTTGCAGGTACCTCTGATCAGCTGGTAAGTTATGCCTTTGACCCAGCCGCATCTTTTACCCGTCCCACACCTGGCATTGTATATAATGTCACAGGTTGGACAGGTGTGTACGTGGTGTGGCCAAAAGAACCTCACAGTCCAAATCTGGAGGCCTGGCAGGTCTGATGAAGACCAGATGGTTCCCTGCTGCTAATGCAACTGATCCGTGCAAGGCTTTGCTGTCAGTGCCCACTAGGACTTCTTGTAACAACCACTCTTTCAGCAGTGAGACCTGCTTGGCCCAAAGGATCCTGGAGAATGAGGGAATTGCTGTGTGAGGATGCATACCCTCTGTTGCTCATTATTTCAACCCAGAGTTCTTTTCTACAAAGGAACTTTTAGCAGCAAAGGGGCCTGGTCTGCCTCCATCCCTTGATGACCGGAGAGGTGTTGGGAGAGCAGAGGGCACATACCAGGGGGCACCCATCCCTGGAGCCCAGTTCTCCCCTCGCCTTCCAGTATCCTTCCTTTGGTAACAAGGCAGCCTCCTCCCCCCCTTGAAATGATCATTCAAGGGTTTAACTAACACCTTAAGTTTATTCTGGTTCCCTTCTTGTGAATGCTTGGAAACAGTCCTGGATTTAGGGCACTGTGGGCAGTTACCCCAAACAGGCAGCTGAGCTGACAGGGTGCAAAATAATAGTAGTAATAATAATAATAATAGTAATAGTAATACAGTGGTACCTCTGGTTGTGAACGGGATCCATTCCTGAGGCCCGTTCACAACATGAAAAGAATGCAACCCGCAGCGGCACATCTGCGCACACGCGGGTTGCGATTCACCGCTTCTGCGCATGTGCATGACATCATTTTGCACTTCTGCACATGTGCGAGCGGTGAAACCTGGAAGCAACCCTTTCTGGTATTTCTGGGTTGCCGCAGGACGTAACCTGAAAGAACGTAACACGAAGCGGATGTAACATGAGGTATGATTGTACTAGCACTACTACTACTGCTGCTACTACTACTAGCCAGATAGGCAGGATATAAATATAAATATAAATATAATAATAATTTTATTATATTGCCAAAGTCTGCCTGCTTGAAAATGCATTTATCTGTATATTCAACTAACACCTACACTTTCTGGATGTTCACAGTAGCACATATACTCAAAATAATTGTTTCTGAAATCTGCTCTCTCTCTCTCTCCGCATTCCTTTCTCTTCCTCTCTCTCCCCCCCCCCCAACGCTAGGATGTTTTTCAAAATCAAAAGCCGGAATGCTCACATGAAAACACACCGGCAGCAGGAAGAGCAGCAGCGGCAGAAAGCCCAGAAGGCGGCTGTTGCAGCTGAAATGGCGGCTACGATTGCAAGGACCACGGGGCCCTCTGGGCATAGCTTGATACCCTTGGATCATTTGGACTTGATAAAGCAGGTGGAGGAAGCCGACGACCTCAGCAGCGATGTTGTTCAGGAATTGGGAGAGGTCATGGACGGTACTGAAGTGATAGACCCTGACCTCTTACTGGATGAAGAAGACACAGATTTGCTTCAGGATGATGTGGAGCTGTAGAGAGAAAAAAAGCCATTCTGTAAAATTATGGATGCCTGTTGGAATTATTTTCCTTCGGCTGGGAGGGTTAAGTGTTTACTTCCCTTTTATTTTAAACTATCTGAATAGTTTGAATGTTTTGTTTTTGTTTTGTTTTGTTTGTAACTTGGGGGGTGGAGGAGGGTGGGATAAATCTGGTTATTGCTGTTGGTCCTTTTACTTTTTGCAACTATGATTGCAAAAAGATTCATATTTTCCCTCATTCGAAAGGTATTTTTTGTCAAATACCTTGCAAGCTAGTTGGTTCTGAGAAGTCTTATTTCCTTACTGTTTCCTTTCAGGCATTTACGTGACAAGTCCCCAAATTTATTTGCAACACCTCAGGGTTTTTGTTTTCCCTTCCACCACACCCCCTATACGTGTAGATTTTGGTTTCTTTTTCTTTTCAAGACGTGTTTCATTTTGTGCCTTCAGCTCTGGCCTCAAAACATCTGCCACAACAAAGAATGCTGTCTCCGCAATAAACAGAAGCTGAGACTTGGATTGTTGGCATCTGAAAGTTTTGCTCTAACATGTCGCCGGGCCTGTTAGAGGGCCTCTCTGCTGATAGGACAAGTAGCTGTGGCAAGTTCTTTCCCATTACACGGAATGCTCTGTGGTGGATGGAGGCTTCCAAGATGCCTTCACATTTCCTTCTTAGCAAGAAGACTGGCTTTGTAGAAATGGATGGGCTTGGCGGCCTATTCCGCTTTACTTTGACCCAGAAAAAAATTGAGCGGCCCTGAAACGAGCGAGAACAGCTAGATTAGCCCTCTGTGAATCTGCATTCACTTCCTTCTTTCCCTTTTAGGAGGCAATCTGTTTCTTTGAGAAGGGCTCTACTTGCGCTGTACACTTCAGAGCTCCCGGTTAAACAGGGTTGAGGGAGGGATACAGGGAAATCAGAAGTCCACAGGCTTCACCATGGGAGATGCTGCTGAGGCACATCACAAAAGTCTTTTGACTGGAGACTACTGGCTTGGATACTTGGACTTGGATGTGCATTCGTGATAGGAATGCACTGAAATATACCTCCATTTGCAAAAGTTTTATCACTTTTTTGTTTTAAAAAGGTTATCCTTGAGAGTATGCAGGGATTTATTATTGTTAATTATTATTATTATTTGCTGCCTAGAGGCAGTGGTACTTGTCAAGACCTTTCCTCACAGAAAGAAGAGGGGGGAGATTTCCACTTTGAGGTAAAGCACGTTAAGATATTTCATCATGGCCAGAGGCCGTTTATGTATGTATGTATGTAAGAAATAAATAAAAATTACATAGCTTGGCTGATAATGTTAGCATAAATATACACAGTGGGGTTTTATGCCTGCCAGCGCTCTCTTATGGAGCCATAGGTTTGCTCTGGGAAGCGATAAAGCCCAGCAAACATTCAGCAGTTTGGGTCAGGGGGTGACGAGTATGGAAATGCAATAAATAAATAAAGACACACACACCTCTTCTATATGAAAATTTTATCAGGCCACAGCTTCCTCATTCCTGTTCAGGGAAGTCAGCATGTTCAACTTTGGAATGACTTGGCTAGGGAGCTTGCACCTTTTCCCTTCCCAGAGCTAGGAGTGGGATCATTCCCCAGGCCACGGTCTTCTTGTGCATCACCTCTATTGCTTATAAATAGACAGTTACTATATCTTACGTTTGCACCTAAGAGTCAAGACCAGAGCCCTAGAAAAAGTTAATAGTCAGAAACGTCTTTATTTTTCTCATTCAAAGCCAAACCGTTCATAGCCATGCTCCCACTTGGTTCAAAAGCTGCGCCAGTCATGGGTGACACTGGTGAGACATGGCTCTTGGATACCCCCAAATCAGATGAAGATTGACCCTCTTAAGCCAGGGCCGCTTTAGACAACTGAAATTGTCTCCACTTGGCACATTCGCCAGGCATTTCAGAAAAAAAGTAGCACCTGTCCCAGGGTGTTCCCAGTTTACACCCAATAGTTCTCAGTGGTGATTCAGGGTTGAAAAGAAATGCGTTGCTTTGTTCACTTAAATTGCTGCCAGAAAACCATGGTCAGATACTAGTTTTCCACGCAGTTGCCTCTCCAGTTGGAGTTGCATCCTCTGTGTGGCCGTGTCCCTGAGGATCTGCACGGAGACAATCTCCGAGAAGATGAACTGGCTTTCAGTATGAGAGGACCGATTTAATAATCATTGAAAGCATTTTGATAAATGCAGAGGAACTATTTGGGTGTTCCTTGCAAGCTACTCCTCTCTTTTCCCCAAGCTTTCTCCCTGAGAATCTGTTCTCATCAGGGAATAGCTAGTGTCACCCAGGTTGTCTTTGGAGAGTTGGGTATGATTCTTCAGTGTGCCTGCCCATCTCAGTCAAGGGGTGTGATTTGCCTTCACCTGTTGCTGTCGCCCGACATAGCTGATGAAGAGAACTGGCAACTTGCACGCTGTGTGAGATGTTTCTCATATGACCAGCTGATCACAGACAGCCTTGCATGGTTGACCCTTTTCCAGGGGTTAGCTACATGACACCTATAAGCATGCCTGCTCTCATATGAAATGTTTGCTGGCAAGTGACATTTTTAGTGTTCTTAGCGAGATGCTGGTACCTGCATGTCTGAGCAGAATATTTTCTCTCTCTCGGTATTATTTTCAAAAGGAATGTAATGTCCCTCCCAGTTTTCATTGACTGGCATCTACTGGGACAGACCCTTAAGAATTCTCAAAAGTCAGGGATTGTGTATTTTCCATCTGTTATCTAATCGGATTCTGTTAACAGCTTGGCAGGGGACTGGCATAATGGTGGTGTTGTGTAGGTCAGTATCTGATCAGCTTACTGATTATTTGTTTTAGCCATTGGCCATAACAGTTACATGTGGGTGCAGTAAAAAAATGCATCAAAAACAAAAAATAGAGGAGCACCATAAAACAAAATATATCCAGCCTATAGGCAACAAATTACACAAGCATCCAGATTTTTTTGTCAAAAGTTTTGTAGCAGCCAAGGCAAACATAGCCACAGTTCCAGAGATCTCTATCCTGTTTGCAATGGAAAAAAATATTATTTCTGCTGATTTTATCAGTTGATATACTCCTTCAGTAGGCAAAGGAATCATTGTACCTTTAGGATAAAACAAGAACAAACTAAATAGGTACCACAGACTGTCTTCTGTTGCTTCCTCATCACAAATGCAATAATGTGGTATTGCCTGGCTAACACAGCAGAGGGCATCAGCTGAAATCTTACCAATGTGTATTCTTTCCTGTAGTGCAAATCTAGACCAATCAGTTTAACTAATTCTTTTGCCATTTGCCATTAAAGTACGGTTACATGGACAAAGATTTCTTGCATTTCCAGTTTAACAGGGTAACACAGAATCTGAATGTAATACGCAGGAAAGACCAGCTGAGCTATTCTTTGAAACCAATTGGACAGTCCTAGGCAATCAGGTTGCAAGTGTTTGGAAGCCTATTGTGACATATGCATGATCTGTAACCAATAAATAAAGAGAGGAGACTAATGCGTATATAACAATAGCTCCTTCCAAACAGATTCATTGGGTTTATATTTGACTATATGATGCAGCATTACACCAACAAGCCCATGTAACAAATGTCTGTTCTAGGTCAGGACTTGTTAAAACATGGAAGGTTTGGGGTGATACATATTCTTGTCAGCAAGCAATGATTTTTCCAATGTGAAATTGCAGTGTATAGGCCTTTCCTTCAGATTTATAACCACAAAGTTGTCCTTTAGCAGTAGTCTTACATCATACTGGAAGGTGTTACAGGGAAAATTGCCATCTTGTAAAAGTATTGTGGAGCAAATGATGTGGCTTAAAATAACCAAAGAGAATCTCAGAATAATTCTTGGAAGAAATATTGATCCTCGTTTAACTTCTATACATAGGTTCTGTATTTCTAAGACAATTGCAGTGATAAATAACATCTAAATATGGTCAACATTTTGCTGGAAAATCTGATCTTTTATTTCCCTTTTTGTTAATGTTTCATGTTTATTGTGGTATAATTCCAGTAGAGAATTAGAGAAAAATTGTACATAACAAAAGAAAAAATCTATTTTATGGGGGAGGAAATCTTATTTTCAGACATATTTAACTGCTGTTATATTGTTACAGAAAAGCTGTAAATAATTTCAGAGTTACAGTGTAGTGTAAAGAATGTTCTTTGGGGATAAAATAATAAACATTTTAATGTAGTTCTTTTTATTTTTGTAAAGAAAACTTTGCCTGTTACGGCTTAATTGCACCTGAACTGCATGTGGTTTAACTTCAGGGTGTAATTTTATTCAGGTTTGCACTAAAATGTTTAATTTCATACGATGATGTGCCATGGTGTTTTTTCTTTCTTTCTTTTCCCCCTTTCCTTTTTGTTTCTTTGGAGGGGGCATGAATCCCAGTTAGTTCATGAGAGCACTATGTACTATATAGAAATATTTCAGCTTTTTCTTAAATCGACAGAATATTGTATTTGTAAAATCAAAGGGATCCAACGTAACGCTGCCACAGAACAGTCTTTTATACTTTTGATAAAATGTACGTTGCTGATGTTTTTTCCTTGTTCACGTGACAAAAGAGTTCTTTTAAATAAATTAATCTTCATTTGAAATATGTAGCATTTTTTAAAAGTTGGGATGTTTATCTGAGTTGCCTGTACAAAAATGGGCCCCCAAACTTAGAGGTAGTGCTCCGCTACATATGTGAGAAAGAATAGCCGTGTGCATAACTGCCACACTAACATTTCAATCATTTCCAGAGGAGTATCTGTGTTTGTCTCGTGTCCCCAAAACAAGAGACTTGTGATGCTATAAAGATTTGACACATTTATTGTGGCATGAAGTTTTGTGGGCTGTAGCCCACTTCATCAGATGCCTGAAGTTCATTACTAAATTTGTTGACGGTTGCATCCAGCTAACACTGTGGCCACATTTGAGCATTTGAATTAGAGCAGAGTAGTCCAAACCCATAGGTATTTGTGGAGCAACTTCAGTCTTTACTGGTCACCCAAGTAGGTGTTGCTTTATGTCTTTGACCTTGGGGGAAGGATGACGATCACTGTTGTTGCTGCTTTAAAAATAATACAATGGTACCTCTGGTTACGTACTTAATTCCTTCCGGAGGTCCGTTCTTAACCTGAAACTGTTCTTAACCTGAAGCACCACTTTAGCTAATGGGGCCTCCTGCTGCCGCCGCATTGCCAGAGCACGATTTGTTCTCATCCTGAAGCAAAGTTCTTAACCCGAGGTACTATTTCTGGGTTAGCAGTCTGTAACCTGAAGCGTATGTAACCTGAAGCGTATGTAACCTGAGGTACCACTGTAATAATAATAATAATAATAATAATAATAATAATAATAATGTGTCATTTGAGGGTAACATCGTGTTGACAACACAAATGCAAGGAGCTACAAACCATAGTGTGGTTCTGTGCAGATTGTTGTTGTTTAGTCGTTTAGATTAGACCTGCTGAAATTACCTGGCCTCCGTCATGTCCGTTAATTTCAGTGGGTGTGACTAAAGCATACAACATTAATCAATGCTACAAAACTCATGTCTTTAGCAGCATTTTAAAGTACTATTTAAGAATCCTGCTTGTGTGTACAAAAGGGTGGGGTGGGGTGGTTTTGTTTGGTAAAGAAAATGTTTCTTTATTAAAGCCTTTATCAAAGCGGGGTTAAGTAGCAACTGTTCTGAAAGATGGAGATCATAATAAGCCCTAATAAACTTAACTCCACCCCAATCTGCAACCAGACAGAAGTTAAATCCTGGAGTACATTACATAGCTGTACATATTCTTAGGCGCCAGGTAAAAACTTTCCTCTTCCAGACCTTTGGCTAAATTTAAAAAATCTGTGGCCTTTTAAACTGGCAAGAGTTATTGTTTTGTTTATTGTGTTATGTGGTGGTGTGTGTTTATACAGTAAGCAGTCCTGTGATCCGCGAATGAAAGGTGGTATAGAAATTTAATGAATAGTAACAAATTCTTCAGTATCCCCATCTTCCCCTCCCAGCTCAGCATTGTAGCTAGAACAGCCCAGATCTGCAGCGCAAGGTTGCTCTCGGAATGCCATTTACACTTCATTTATGAACCACTGACTGTGCCGGTAGGGTTTTTGCGAGCAGGGCTGGCAACCTGCTGTTGGACTACAACTCCCATCATCCTTGATGCTGAGGTTGATGGGAATTGTAGTTCCAAAACGCAATTCATCCTCAAGACTCTGGAATATGGGTCTTAACTATTCTTTCGCAATTTTAAATGGTTCTCCCTGGAGCAGGGCGAATTTGCAGGTCATTAAGATGATGGTGATTAATAAAACGCCGCAGTTCTTAAAATAAAATAGTAATAATCAAATTTCCCCCACACTGGAAGATCTGCTTGTACTTCCCTTTCCTAGCCCTGGTAGTTATTTGTTACATTGCTGCCAAACGCACTGCAGCAATAATGAGCAGCTGCAACTTTTGCCGCTCTAGCGAGAAAGTCACACGACCAGAGAAGGAACTTTTGTTGTTTACGCCTCTATCGTTTCTTCGGCGAGAGAACTCTATGATTACCTGGATGCCAGGGCCATAGAGATCGACGCCGTCGCTCGGGCCCTACAGGAAACCGAGCTCTATGATGTCATGGCCGTAGGAAGTTGCTTGAGGAAGGGCAAGATGGCGGCGCGGAGGGGAATGAGCTTCTTGTGCCGGCTATGGAAGGTGATTGTGGCGTCCCTTGGGGCAGGGTTCGGCTGAGCAGCGAGGAGGCTCCCCGGGGCGGTATAAGTGAATGTCTAAGCCGCTAAATACAGGGTGATAATCTTAAAAAGCCGACGTCAGAGCTGCCTTTGGATAATATCTATCTGAGCGGGAGGGATGTGTCAGGAGAGGGAGGCTGGCGAAGATGGTCACCTCAGAGCTGGGCTTTTATGTCTCGCCGCCACCCTTCCTGTGGGAAGGACCACCTCATCGACGGGTCTGCTCCAGCAGGATTTTATCCCTTCCCCACCACAGGGCCCCGCGAGAAAGCGTCATACGTTGATATCGTTTGCTGCGGCGTGATGGTTTTTCTGCAAGCTGCATTGGAAAGATGAGCATTCCGAGGTTACTGCAGGTGTAATAAATGGCAATGCATGCTTTAAATGCGTATGTGCGAACTAGGAGACCCGGGTTCAAATGCCCACTGAGCCACAAAATTCACAGTGATCTTGGGCCAGATACTGCCAACCTAGCCTACTTTGCAGGGTTGCATTCGAGTCTTTGCAATGGAAAATTGTTAAAAGCTTTTACTGGCAATGGCTCTATGTTATTGGAATTATTAAGCACCAAAGCAACGGTCTGTTGCTTAAATGGTGATCTCTAAAACCCTTGGAGTAGCTTTGCCATTCATCTCAGTTGACATAGTAAACAAAAGAGAAAAATAGTCATTGTCACTTTCGCCTTAGTAAGTCTCCAGCACCTTTATCTGTCTTTTATCAGGCAACATTCAAAGAGGTTTTCCCGGTGACCACCTTCACACTGGAAAAATACCTATTTGCTGTGGCTTTGCCTGGCTTTTCTCATATGTTTTAGAATGCATAGCACTCCCACAATCCCAGTGGCAAACTTTATTGGTGGCTGCTTATGGACTGATGTGCGTATCTCATGGAGAAGCATGGGACGTAGATGCTTCCATGTCATTGCAGCCTGGTAAGGGAAGTAGCTATGCTATTGCCCTTTCCCTCTCCTGTTGCACTGATGCCCTTTACAGCTTTTACTACATCAGGCTCGGAATCTACTGTTAAGAAACCCCAAAAGCAGCCAGGGGGCAATGAGTGGGAAATGCTGTGCTTATGAGGGGGCAGGTTTGGCCTCAATGGATGAGCAGCAGCCCATTTAAACATGAAGGCCTTGAAGGGGATTGTGTGTAGAAGATCCAGTTATGACAGTTACATAATACGTGAGGAATCTAGAAAGAACTGATGTGATAGTTTGTAATTGTGGACTGCCTTTTGTATGAATAATGTTCTAAGTAAAGTCTCCTTTCTCATCAACTGCCCACCTTTTTAATGTATTTTAGATGGGGGTGGGCATCTAGGTATTTATTTTCTTATTTGACTAAATAAACCTGGAAAGCTGAAGTAGCTGGCCAACAATGTAGCAACATTGCTATCTTAACATACCAATCCTATATTATGTTCTTAGGAACCAGAGGCTTGCCTTTTAACAAGAAGAGTTCCACTAAAGCAATGTAGCTTTCTTCAGTAAGTTTATCACTTCCAGCTAAATTCTTAAAACACTCATTTTCTTATATTGCTCCTGTCGTGATATTATCACACACACCCCTTTTTCCTATTTCAGCAACAATCACTTGATGTGGTTTCAGTTTTCAGGCGTGCACACCAATATTCAGCAGCCCAAGGAAAAATCCCTGGTAAGTCTTGAGTTTTGAACTTCTTATATCTTGCCAGTAACTAATAAAATGTTCTGAAAAATATTAACTTCGAGATTGGGAGTACAGGTACTTTACAACTTATGCATATTGAACTTGTGCACATTCAGCTTTACGTACTTGGCAAATTAAAAACAAATAAATAAAAGGGGATGGAAAGGGGGCGGGCATCCTGAAAACAAAATACAGTGGTACCTTGCAAGACGAATGCCTCACAAGACAAAAAACTCACTAAAGGGTTTTTTGTTTTTTGAGCTGCTTCGCAAGACGATTTTCCCTATGGGCTTGCTTCGCAAGACGGAAACGTCTTGCAAGTTTGTTTCCTTTTTCTTAACACCGTTAATACAGTTGTGACTTGACTTCGAGGAGCAACTCATAGAACGCGGTGTGGTAGCCTTTTTGATGTTTTTAAAGACTTTGGTGATTTTTGAAGCTTTTCCAAAACTTTCCCGACACCGTGCTTCGCAAGACGAAAAAAATCGCAAGACGACAAAACTCGTGGAATGAATTAATTTCGTCTTGCGAGGCACTACTGTACATTGGTTTTCCCACCTGCCATTTATTCCTATGTGTTTTGGCTTTATGCGCTATCCCCAGAATGTAACCGCCATGTAAGTTCAAAGTCATTTTTATACACAAGTACCTTGGTACTTGAACGGCTGGGCTCCCAAACAAATTGGCTCCCGAACGCCGCAAACCTGGAAGTGTTCCGGTTTGCAAACATTTTTCGGAACCCGAACATCAGATGCGGCTTCCGCTTGAGTGCAGGAAGCTCCGGCAGCCAATCGGAAGCCGCACCTTGGTTTTCAAATGGTTTCATGAGTCGAATGGACTCCTGGAAGAACCAAGGTACCACTGTATGTATATTGATACGGTTTAAACAATGTTGGGGCACAAAAAAATGCATATAACAACTTAATTTGAACTCAATGATTTAAAACAAGACTTTAATGAACCATGCATTAAGGCTGCCAAGCCTTAAAATATGAGTGCTTCTTTGCTTATTTCTCATTGTTTTTACATCCAGGTATCTGTTTCAGATGAACCAGATGTGTTATATAAGAAACTGGCTGTTTTGGTGAAAGGTCATGACAGAATGGTGTTGGACAGTTATGAGTATTTCATGGTGCTTGCAGCTAAAGAACTTGGTCTCTCCATAGAAAAAGTGTAAGTACAATTATCCATTGTAGTCACTCAGTAATTCTAGAATCTCATTTTCTAATTGGTCCAACCAATTATCCAACTATAGCTCGATAATTGTAGATAAAAGACTTAGCAAAATTGCATTTTAGCTTAATGCTTTCAAATCTGATGGTTTTATTGACATTTGAAAAACAAGAGAGAATGCATAAAGCACACTAAAACTGTTTTATTGATTGGAAAGAATCCAGAATATCAAATTACTACCCTTATATAATTTTGAGGGCAAGTGTGGTGCAGTGGTTAGAGACAAGGGTCTGTGAGATTAAAGTTCAAAATCTTCATTCAGCTACAAAGTTCACTGGTTGACCTTCAGCCAATCACATCACAGAGTTGTTGTAAGGATAAAATATGGAGGGCTGAACCACATATGACAGTTTGAACTCATTGGAGTTAAGATGGGATATAACTGTAGTCATAAACAGACAGTTGGGCTCATTGATTCTAACTTTGGAATATGGACTATTAGATAATTTGCTTAAGGACTAGTAAATTATGCAAGACACTTTCTTGCAAATTTACAGTCCAGAAGTACATCTTGTGGCTGCTGTCGCTAAGAAATCTATCATATTGAACAACAGTTCAGTGTTTCTGAAGGTAGAAGTAACCTTGTATTTTAGGCAATGCATATTTACTCAAAAGTATGATTTTAACTAGCAGTATTACTGTTAAGATTTTTTATAAAAAAAGTTTGTCATATTTAAATTGTTGACAAAAGTTCTTGAAGTCAGCAAGAGTTTTGCTACTGACTTTAGTTTAATAAGGTTTTCTCTTGCCCATTTCCATGATCCCCCCTCCCCCAAACCTTAGGTTACATGCATCTCTTTGAATACAGCCACAAAGGCCAATCAGTTGAGTTGGAGGCTCAGTTGTTTCTCTCCCTGCTCCCCACTGCTTGCCAGGCAACTTCATTATTGAAAGCTGTCAGTGGAGTGGCTGTAATTTCAGAAATACATGAATATACTAAAATGACCAATGATTCTATGAAAGCTACTCTATCTCTTAGAGAAGAACCTCCAAAGAAGATAGAACGATTCACACTTCTGAAATCAGTGCACATATTCAAGAAGCACAGAGTTCAGTATGAAATGAGGACGCATTACCGCCACGTGCAGGTGAGTGAAGAGCTGTATGTTTAAATAAGAGACGTGCTTAGCAAACAGATTAACATTTTTATTATTATTCAGGAAATAACAGCTGTCTACCCCCTCTTTCATCATACACATGCACATACATACTCGTGTGTAAAACATTAAACATAATAGGTGGTGAATAGCTTGAGAGCCATATTCAAGCCTCTAATGTTTGACCTAGAATGGTCATAACAGTGGTATCTATATTGCTCCAAGTAGGGCTGCAAAAGCCGGGGAAAAGTAAGCCAGATACAGCCTACAGATTGGTTTCCTTTAGCACATGTCTTATTAATTGTTATGAAAATACTGTTTTTGTTTCAGTTAAAGCATTTAACCGGCAGCACAGCCAATGTTTACTTGGAATACATTCAACGAAACCTACCTGAAGGGGTTGCTATGGAAGTAAAAAAGGTATTAGTGAACTTTGTTCTTGCTTCTGTAGTATAAACTCTTAGTTTTATCATTTATCGGACAAAATGGGATTTTTGCCACTTGGTAGCCTATTGGCATGTCATACACGTGTTGAATTTTAGGAATAGGATTCATATAAGTATCACAGAAATGCGCTAGGATTGTTCTAGCATAAAAATAGCTGTTGCACATGCATGATTTTTTTAACCTCATTTTTGATACTTTCTTTTTAGACAAGACTAGAAAGACTTCCTGAACATATCCAGAGACCTGTCTGGGACACACTGCCTCAAGTAGAAGAATCAACAAGTAAATCCTAAATGCCTGGTCTGAAGATCCCACCCCCTAGAGTTGAAATCAAATGTAACAATGTCATTCTGTTAGAGAGAAATATACTATTTCTTAAATGGACCTTTAATGAACTAGTTTTTAATGAGCCTGCTTTTCGACCAATTAATTCTCAAAAAAAACCACTCATGTTTCGGAAGAGATTGTGGACAACAGACACTTGACAGAAGTTGTGTTAATCTGTTGTTGTGTATCATGTCTTGCTGTACAGTGGACGCTCGGGTTGCGAACGTGATCCGTGCGGGAGGCATGTTCGCAACCCGCAGTGCTGCGTCTGCACACACATGGGTTGCGATTTGGCATTTCTGCACATGCGCGACCGCCAAAACCCAGAAGTAACTCATTCTGGTACTTCCGGGTTTCGGCGGGTCTGTAACCCGAAAAAACGCAACCTGAAGTGTCTGCAACCCGAGGTATGATTGTACGTGGATAAAAGGTTTAAAATTATGCTACTGACACTGTTGCTTATAATCAGAATATTTACTACAGTATGAACAGCATAATAATAAAGAGGCCCTTAGCAGAGTACAGTTGAATTTGTAAACCATCTGCAACCAACTGTATTAATAACCTTTACTTCCTTCTATATAACTCTTAGAAAAGCTGTTAACAGAATACAATGGCACCTCGGAAGTTGCACAGAATCCATTCCAGAAGTCCGTTTGACTTCCAAAATGTTTGGAAAGCAAGGCACAGCTTCCGATTGGCTGCAGGAAGCTCCTGCAGCCAATCGCAAGCCACGGAACTAGCATTGGATGTTTGGGTTCCAAAGAACGTTTGCAAACCGGAACGCTCACTTCCAGGTTTGCGGCGTTCAGGAGCCAAAATGTTCGACTCACAAGGCGTTTGGGATCCAAGGTGCGACTGTATTTTGTTCACAATAGGGATCTTATTATAAGAGTCACTGTGCTCTACATATGAATCTTTTGTGTGTACCACTGATAAGAAATGGAAGGTAACATCAGCTAGAAGGACCAGGTGTGTGGTGCCAGGTATCCATAGTTCTTAGTGCCAATTACAGCTAAGGACCATGTTTGCCACAGCTTCCCCTCTACCCCCACTGATGTATGGATGCTTGCTGCTACATTCACAGCACACGAAATTAGCTGTGGACGGGCACTATGATTCATGAAAGAAGCCTGAAGCAGCCTCATGTTAGTGTTTAAACAATCATAGAAATACGTCCTGCTTCTCTGCAAAAAACACTGGGCAACTGTAGACGTATAGTGAAATCCTGTGTCTACTTAGAAGACAGAGTTCAATGCGGCTTACTCTAAGATGATTAAATCAAGGTTGCAGTCCTACAGAGACATGGTTCAATTGCTTCGACTGAAAAAAAAAAATCCCCTCAATTTCAGTGCAAAGGTGCTTCTTTTATCTTCATTCTCTTTATTACCAAATGGACATTAATTGTAGTGGATAAAAAATTACCCTGTTAACCTGTTACTTAATAGGCACCAAATTCCCAAGTACTTAATGTGTGATAACCACTTCTAAAAAGAAAAGTGACCGCTTTTTTGAAAGCGAGATGAGAACTAGTCAGCTTGAGATGCAAAATGCCTAATTGCTTGAGACGGAGCTTCGATTTCACACGGCTAAGGATGATTTTGCAGGATTTATGACTTTCCGCAATTGCTGTCAGTTCTGATCCATAGTGTCAGCTATTCTTGGAGAATTGGGCATACTGCTGGAACAGTAATCTTAAGCTGATTTTTCCTTCTTTTTTTGTTGTTGTTGCTAAAGAGGAAGTGTAAGACCAAGCTGTGCCAAAGAGCTTGTCTTAATTAGGCCAGCCCCGAGCAGATGCTAATCTCCCACATAGAGCTTACTAATAACCACAGGATGTTTATGAAACAATCAAAAGCCTACAGAAATATTTTTAATTGGGGCACAAGCCAATCTGTTTCTTCCATAAACACACTTAATAATTTGATATGTTAATCTGCACCCCCACCCCAAATATCTCAACTGCCCAGCAACCATATTCTTGTTTTACAAATCAGTGAAATCACTCCGTTTGCTAAAGCATTTTGATCTCTTGGAACCAAACCCAGAATGCTCCAACCCCATAGTAGTTATTGGCATTCCTGGAAAAGATATTCACCAACCTATGAACAAGATTCATTTAACATACCAATTTTTATAAAGGATTGCATTGTTAGTCTCACTCAGGTTTTTTTTTTAATTAAAAATTTTGTTTTTTAAAAATACGCAAAATGGATAATTTTGAGAACTGCATCTCTCTTTCTATTTAGCTCAGGGAATCAAGTTCTTTTTCTCATTATTGCTTTGAGCAACATTTGAATGGTATTCTTTCTTTACTGAAACAGTGTTTCAAAGAAAGTTGTTTTCCTAAGAAAAAGAAAATCACAAATAGCCAACGCTTTCCTAGGTATAGGCTGTCTCTTAGCAACCAGACTCAAGGTAGCTAGGATACAGAAAATACAAAGGGAAAAAGGTTTCTACTCTGCCAGAGCACAAAAAAGACGCCTGATACAGGGATTGGTCAGTACAATGAGTGTCTAGCTAGGTATCTATTTGTATTGAGAGCTCCCCATGTGGTTTGGCTCTCAAGAAACTACAGCAGGGAGACTGAATTACCAGTCATGTTTAGTTAATGGTGAGGTTACTGTTACTCCACCCCATGTTGATGACTTTAGCCAGAAAGTTAAAAGTGCTACATATCTTCTCAGCAGCAATAATAGTGCCAGGGCAAAATAAGCCAGCTATGTATCTTGTGCCAGTTTAACAGGAGCTCCATTGGACCTAAGCAAACCATCTGACATAAGCAGCTTGAGTGCAAGAGAAGATGAATAGGGCCATAGACAAGAGCATAATGTCATCTTGGGTAGCAGTTGTTCATTTAAAGGGGTTTGTTCGGTAGGAATAGATGCTGGATTTTATTCAAATACAACTAGGATTATTCTGTAGACCTATTCATCCAATTCATCTCAGGTCAGACAGGAAACTTTATATCCACCACTGCGAGTTGCAGCATGGAAGAAAGCATGCAGTGAATAATGTATATATTCATATGAACCATTTCCTTCTTCCCAATGATGCTAGACAGAAGAGTAGTATTTATGTACTGTATACACCTTGTAAATACTTCCATCACACAACAATCACAGTGCTTAGATACTTTATTAGTTTCTCATTCATTGACAACAAAATACATTTTTGTCTTTAAAATGAGTTGATCTTGGGATGTAATTTATTGCAATAGACAAAACATTCCTAATATATTACACACACACCTTGGCTCAAGTTTGAATCAAGATCAGGCTACTGTGAAATATTTATCTACCGTGTTTCTCTCAAGGTCTGTGAAATGGTCCCTATGGAAAAAAATTGAGTTAACTGTACTTATAGAGTTACCGACAAGGGGAATAATTCAGCAGGAATTTCCTCTGCAGAGACCCCATTGAAATTAACAGGATCAGTGTAAAAATACCAAAGATGAGAGATCTATCAATGACTATTCCTCCTGGTAACAGAAACAGTATCTCTGAACGCTGGGTCCCTGGGGCAACCTACCACATTCATGCTCTGCTTATGGTTCTTAAAACATCCAGATTGTGGCTAAAATAACAATACACTGGCCTTTCTAAATAGGGCGATAGACTCTCAGAGCAACTTACAAAAGCTTCTCACAATACAATTCAAGTATAGTATCAGATCCATGGAATTGGATCTGGACTAATTCTGCAATCCTATATAAATCCAGTGGGACTAACCTCTGAATAAACAAGTGTAAGATTAGTGCTAGTTAGCTTAATTTAGTAATGAGTAAGTCTGAATAATCTTATACATGCCTATTTAGGCTGGTATTTTTTTTTAAAGTGATACAACAAATAGGGGTGGGGGGGAAGATGATTATAAATTATGTGTTCATACATCTAAATGTTGTCAATTGGCCTTACTCCCAGGTAAGTCTGGATTCAGCAAATGATGCTAAGATAATTCAAGTAGCGTGTTTTGCCCTCATCCTTGCTTTGTCTTTACTAGTGTGAGCCTTTGACCATCATGTACAACATCATGACCAACAATTCCCACTGAGGACTTCTTAAGTTAAGGAAGGAGAGCCAAGCAGGTTGAACTTGCTTGGCCAATGATGAAGGCATGTGTTGCTCATATTAGGACCACGTTTCCATCATTTCACTTTGCACCAGAGCACTATTACAGTTTATACAGGCACTAGACACTAGCTCTTTCTGCACTCAGTTGCAATTCAGTGCAAGTAGAATTTTATCAAAAGGAGCAGGGAACCTCAACCTAATCTTCCTGAAAAGTTAAAATAGCTGCACTCTATGAAAACCGATACACTGTTTTGCAGGCTGTTAAGTTCACATCTGCAATGGATGTTCCCCACAGAAATATAGAAGGTCAGAAAAACAGTTTCACTGTCAAACCATCATCATCATCATTTTTTTGAAAGAGGGCAATAATGAAAGCAAGTGTTACCTTAACAATAGACTTGAAATCTTCCTGCAGAGTAGTATGCTTATACACAATTCAGATGGCTGCAGCAACTTTAATACACTAGAAAGGACAATTAATTCTCAGTCTATACAAACATTTGTGTGATTGCAAGCTTCCAAACTGATTGCTTCTCCATGAACATTAAAAATCAGAAATATGTTAAGTCAGCCTGCTACTGTATTTTAAATTTCTGAACAGTAATCTCATGCAGCTAATAGTAAAAGAAAGGAAAAAGAAAAGAGGAATTCCAAGCCCCAGATCTTTAGTGCTGAATGGGATTAAGAGACAACTGAGGTACTACACCTCTGAAATGGGGTGCAAGCAGAGGGCAAAGCCAAGCTGACTATGTAACAGCATCAAAGCTGTTCCATTCCCCTTCCTTCCCTCAGCTATGCCAGCCTGAACTGGTGTACTGACAGAGAACACCCACACCACCTACCCTGGTTGGCATGAGCTAGCAGGACTTGGGATGTAGTGGTAGATATGCCATACCATGCTACCTTATCATTTTGGATTGCTCTGCCCATCATGTAGGTGAATTGCTGTACTAGAGCACTAAAAGTGTTTGTGTTCTCTCTTATGCTTGGGTTCAATTTCTCTCCATATCAACAGATAAAATTCAGCAATATATTCCTGCTACTAAATGTACAGGCTAGTACTGATTTACTATTACCAAAGCAGCTTTGCTTCGCTTGCTCATTACTCTTGTCAGCAGTTGGTATAGAATAATATAGAAGACTGAACATACTAATCCTTTTCTCCTTGAATTTTCAAATGCATTGAATGGAGAACAGCAAATACTAGTTCAGTTCAAGGGGGTATTTGCAAGCAGAAGGCCAGCTTCAATTTCTGGAAGCACCAAGTTACAGCTATCTCAGAAAACAAGTCTGGGGAAAATCTTAGGAGATCCATGGTCAGTAATAACAGACATTACTAGGCTGGATCAGCAGGAAACCTATGAGGCCCTTTGGGCTAAGCCACACGAACTTGCCGTACATGCAGTCTCAAGTGTGGGTTAGGTAAAGACGCATCTGTGCCAAAAGTGGGTTTGCAAGCGCCTGCAAAGCCCAGTGCACAGCCAACCTTTTGCAAGCCCCAATAATAAGCATGGCACTTGAACCACACAGCCAAAAACAGGTCATCTGACATCATGAGGTCAGGTGACTAACAGATGGCCAACCCCACCCACCTCACAAAGTGGATCTATTATGTGTCTCTGTGTTGCAGAGATAAGGATATAGCCTGGTAGCTAGATCATTCCCCACCCCTGGACTAGACAGAGGAATGTTCCAATTCAGTGTAAACATGGCTTTGTATGTTCAAATGTTATTCCAAGTAACAGAATTTGTGTATTGCTTAGTAATTTCTGACAGTAACCTTTTCGGTAAAGATCTGCATAAAGCCCAGCTTCATTGGACACACACCTGGTTGACCCACCACCATATGCTTGGCAGCTCGGTTTCTCCAACTGAACCTGATGAATCCCTTTTGAATGACTGGGTTCCACTAGGAGATAACTCTGTATATAGGCCGCTAATGTTCTGAGTGAAACAGAATTGAGACTGTGTGTTGTGTATGTGCCCCACTTCAGACATGAATCAAACTCGGATGAATGTGCACTTCACTCAAAGAAAAAGAAAGTGAGTGGGGAAAATGTTTAAATACTGTCTCACCTCAAGGCCTTGATGAAAGCTCTCCCAAAGGTCTGCATGGCATCTCCCACTGGCCTCAAAGGGTGACTATGTTACCCTTCAGAAGATAACAACAGCATCATTCTTTCACCATTGGGCAACATTAGATTACTTTTGTAAAAGTTGCAGTCAATACTGTGTTTTTAAACCAACACAAAGTCAAAACAAAGCATCGTTGCAGTATAATGATTTAACCAAATGAATAGAATAAAGTATTTTCTAATATGTTATACACAGCTGAATTTTTTCACTTTTAAAGAATAAGTTGTGAAGGCTAAATATTAGCTTTCGTGATTTATTGGGAACGTTGAGGTTCTGATCAAGTATCAATTTAAAGTCGGGGTTTTGTTTTGTTTTATCAAAGCTAAGGTTAATACAGTTTGTTCATATATTAATTTAACTGGAAGCCAAGTGTTAAGAGTAGACTATAGACATCTATATATGCTTTCATACCTCAATTTATTGCTTTTCTTCATTTTTTTTTACTTTGCTTGTAGACTTTGGACCCAGTGTAGGAACTGCTTAAGTTAAAAAGTCCCAAACTGCACCAGACTGGTAAAAAAAGTTTCTATTCAGCCCTCAGCACAGAAGAACACAGACCGTATTAATGAATGTAAATTTACTGACTGTGATCATCCTTGACATTAAACAGCACTGTTTCAGAATTTTACAATTTTATCTGTCATTTTAACAAGCAAAAGAAGATTTACATGTTTCGTTTTTGTTAAGTTTTTCTAGTGCACAACAAAATCAAATCTAAAGTGATTATGTAATGTACAGAAATCTGTCATTTAAAACAATATGCACACTGCGGATTTTAATATAGCCTTTCATTTTATGTTTTTGATAACATCACCAGTTGTAATTATACAATAGGTCAATTGTTTAGCCATGTACTACACTTAGTTATTACATGCTAGAAATTTAAACACCAAGGTCAAGCTGAGTAACAGAAACAGTAATTAAAAATTTAAACAAAGTCCATAAACTTCTGTTCATTTATAATTTTTTTCTCTATTTCTTAAATTAACATCCACAGTTTGTTTTATCCATTACATTTTGTGCATCGCTTATATTTCCCCACATGATACAGAATAATTGCCCCTTTGAAGTAAGAAGCATCTTGATGAATTTATTGTTACCACATGTAAGTGCATTTGAAACCAGAGTTCACAAGATTAAGAACAAACAAATACATGTTACTGAAACAGATCAAGATGTATTTCCAAAAAAAGAGCTGCACACAAGTTAATTGAATATTAAGTTAAAGCTTGACCTATTCTTAAGATATGTTTCTTTTAACTTTTAGTGTGCAGATGCCAAGGTCCACAAACAACGGGCTTCAAAAGGATATGCTTGAAAGTGTCCAAGGAGTCACAGGTCTTTAGGATATTTTTAAAAAATATATGGCTTTTACCAACTTGGTGCATAAGGGCTGCTGGAAAAATATGGAATATCAAGCACTCTGTTATTTTCTTTGCCTTCTTTAATGCTTTATAGGCAATTCTTAGTCCAGCCATTTCAAATGGTCTTAAGGTAAAAAGGATGTATCCCAGTTACTGAATTTAAAGAATAAGCCTCTTTAATAGTATCTGCCACCTGGCGGCCCAGGCCATCTCTGGCCCCGCACAGGTGGCGGAAGGGCTGGTGCACCGGGTCCACTGGGAAAGCTGTATAAAAGGATAAAATCATAATTGTTGTTTTTTCCCCTTCTCAAAAGAGTTACTTTTTAAAAACAACAGACTTAAAACCCTACATTACAATTTGGGAAAATGCTTCCAACATGCATATTTAGAAAGCTTCCAATGTGGTTAAATATTATGCTAACAATAAGTTCTGATTTTTTAAGTCTACGTGATAAGCCTCGTTCTGAATACTTAACCCTCCTTAAGTTTTAAACATTGTTACATAAAATTCTTTAAGTGTAAAGTAAAATGAGCTAAAAAAGGAGTGGGAAAGGAATCTTACCTGCTTGGAGGTGGGAAACGGCCTCGTGGCCATGGCAGCATCCCTCTGCCTCTGGGGGGAGGAGGAGGTATTCCTCTGAAGCCCATTGGTCCAGGTGGTGGGGGAGGGGGAGGGGGAGGTGGGGGCGGAAGCCCAAAACTGCAGAGACAGACCCAACTGACCATCACCATATGACTACTAACCCAGTTATATATCATGTAACTATTAGTTTTGTTTTCCCTGCTTCAGACAGGCATTTTCTTTAAATAATAATAAAAACATACCATATTTCTCCGTCTATAAGATGCCCCAATGTGTAAGACGCCTCCTACTTAAGAAAATGGGGGGAGATGGCCCCCGTGTACAAGACCCCCCCCCCAATTTTGGACATTATTTTTTAGGGGGAAAACCCAGTCTTATACACAGAAAAATACGGTAATTTTTTATTAGAATTTGCTCATTCATTCAGTTTACATTTTGCCATTCCTCCCAAAGGAGCCCAGGACAGCAATCATATCGATAATAAAACATTTTTAATCTAAAAATTGCGCTTTCAGAGTTGCCAGGAATAGTTGCATGTTTTAACACATTTTCTCCAAATTTCAGATGAGTGTGTGTTCACAAAGAAGTAGATAGATAGATAGATAGATATTGGGGGGGGGGGGCGTAATTTCTCCTTGTATGTACAGGAATGCTTGATCTAACTCAGTAGCTCTCAATCCTAGACTTATCTGATTAGCATCAGCTTTCTTGAGGTATATTTTACAACCCCAAATCTTTCCAAAGAAGCACTCCTGATATTGAGTCACATACAACCTTTCAGTTGCATAACTTAGATTCCAAAAAAACATCAATTGCAGTGTCATCTCCTCAGTGGAAAATCCCCAAAACTTGATCTCCAGCTCTTGAAACTTTTTTTTTCTTTGTGGACCCTCACACAACCAATTCTATGGAATTTGACAAGAAAACAGGGTCTTGTGAATTTTGCTTGCAGAAAGCCCCAAATTCTGCAACTAATGCAAATTGCATATATAAAACATATGGCTAGGTGAATCAACCCCAAGCACATTACCCAAAACTACAGTCACTGTTTTTAAATATATTTGCAGTTAACCTCAATACTAACCATGGTGGGGGTGGCAGAAAAGGCACTCTCATCATTCCTCTCCGAGGAAGAGATGGCGAGAAGAGAGGTCCGCCTCGTACTCCTCTTCGCCCTCTTACATCTGAATATGGGTGCATTCTTCCCATTCCACGTCTACAAAAACAAGAACTTCTCAGCACCAATCTAAAAGCATGAGCAACTCAGCAAATCTTAATAAAGAGACAAAAGTCCAGGTTTGCAAATGTGCAGGCTCCTGGAAAAGTGCTTGCAGCCATTTTGGTCCTTTCCGGTCCCTTTTGCTCCTAAGCCATGTGTGAGGTAAGTCAAGGTTTGGCTTAGCTGATCTTCTGAACACAAGCTGATGATTAAGTTCTAACCACATTCTTGGTTACAGCTCAACATATGAAGCTGCCTTATTCCATAACCAAGGGTCAGGAATAAGAGGGGCTACAGTCCAGTGACATCTGGATGACCCCATTTTGGCTACAGCCTGAATGGCAGTCACATTCCGGAGTTTCAGGAGCCTTTCCCAAGCCCTACTTGGAAATGCTGGAAGTTGGACCTGTGACCATCTGCAAGCAAGTGCAACACTCATTTCAGTAGGGGAAACGTACCTGCATGCACATCCCTTTAAGCCTGAAAAACCATCACAATTTGAACTGCAACTGTGTATTAAAGCTTTACCACTTAGGAAGTTTGCACCCTGAAGTTAATGTGTACAACATTATACAATAAGTAAATAATGTACATTAGGTAAAAAATTGAAAGATTACCTTATCGGCCCAAAGCCATTCAGTGATCTGCCTCGCATTTTTCCTCTAGTATAGCCTCTGCCACCTCGGCCTCTTCCCCGACCTCTTGGGCCTCTGAGCATAACGAAGGAGAACATATGAAATTCTGACCACTTTTTTTTGTTCTAAGAACCACAGACCAATTACTATGGCTAGGGGTGCCAACAGGATTTTTCAGGTCCACACTGTATGTAGATTAGGCCCTCTGCCCTACCCATAAAAGAGAACACAAATTTGCAGCAAACTTGCAAATATTTTGTGCCATATGGAAAGCTGTATCCTCCTTTAGCAAGGGTCAAAAGTAACCTGTGGGCCACACAGAACTAACAAGACAGATGAAGTTCTTTGCAGAATTGCATTTCCATACTAGAAGTCTTAACCCACTGAATTTGTGATTTCCTCATAGCTGTGGCACATGAGCCTGCTCTCCCTTCCTAAACCATGCACAGAAGCAGAGTTGCATGGGCTGTCAACCTAGGGTTGCCATATGTCCGGAATTTCCCAAACATACTGTATATGGAATACTGCAAATATACAGAAAATCTGGAAGTATGGCAGCCCATGTTGGCAGTGCTGTTTTTCCATAAAGCTAGCTCAAAAACGGCTCACAAATTTGCCCCCCACCCTCCCCCAAAAGAAAAAAGCTCGACAACTTTCCTTTCCGGATTTTCAGTTCAAAATATGGCAACCCTATGTCACTTGAAATCTTTCATCAATTGATCTTACCTGGTAATGCTGCATTGTGCCTAGTACCAGTCATGCTCAGAATGGATCCACTGACAGTAATAGTCAGAGTTAACTTCAGTGAATTAATTTCTATCGGTCTACTCAAAGTAAAATTTAGTTGGATACAACCCACTATGTTAGTACATGACCGAGGGCACTTACTTTCAGATTACATATATGTAAAAATATACGCAAACCCAATGGAAGGGGGGGATGACTGCTTACAATCCCAGTACATATGTACTTGCAACTCAGGATAATGCGTAATGCAGCTGATGAACATGAAAATATACATATATGTTAAGGTGGTATTCAACCAAATTTATTCAGAGTAGACCCACTGAAATTAATGAACACAACCAAGTTATTTCCATGAATTTCATTAGAACTACTCTAAGAAAAACTTAGATGAATACCACCCTTCAAGATGCCATAAGACTCTTTCTAGTTTTTATAAAACATTTTTCATTGTTTAAATATGACATTTAACAACATCAGCAACTTAGGAATTATGTCTCACCTTTTTTTTGTTTCAGTCACTTGTATGTTTTCTGGAGCAGATTCAGGCTGATCCATTAGGTCTTCAGCTCCTTCTTCCATCTATTAGAAATACTGGAAGGGAAAATAAAGTCATGTTTCAACATAAAAGTTTAAGAATCAAATCCTAATGTAATTTTGGAGGTTTCCAGCAGAGTCTGTTAAAAATAGTTACCAACAATTATGCACCATCTTATTGATACAAAGAGAAATATCAAAGCAAGTCTTCTAGATAATCTTACCCAAGTCTGTGCCTTGTACCATACGATGCAACTATGAATACAGTTTCAAAACGAAGATGTCAGAAACAGGCAGATGCAAGGCTGCTGGGCCAACAGCAGGGGTGGGGAACTGGATCCAGCCAGCCAGAGGGCCAGATCTCCACAAGCAACTTTAATTGGTGGGCACCCCTGCCCACCTATCAATCACAGGACATTGTATGATGTCAGGTGATTCTATCTGTAGATTCAATCAGATCTTCCCTTGCAGCCACAGCTTGAAATCAGTTGCAGTGCAGACAGGCAAAACAGCTCATTTTTTATCTTGTAAAGGAAGAATCAGGAACACAACCATCGCAACATCTGCTACTTGAACTTTCCTAAATCTGACATCATATATGACTTCAGATGGAAGGAAGGTGGATGTGACTGGCCTGGTCAACCATGAGGCTTGAGAGATGTAATGAGACTCATGAGCCACTTTACATTGGCCAACAGGAAAATTCCACCACCTCTCAGTGAACGCATGGAAAGGTACTGTGTAGGCACTACTATCGGTAACACAGAATCAGAGAACAATAGTCTCCTATTAGAGAAGAGGGGAACATGAACCACACATCTCTTTTAAGAAATTATTCTTTGCATTCTATTAAGTATTGCTCAAAGATGGCATGTATCATGAAACTGACTAGCACAGTAGTAGTACAAGAGGGTAGGAAAGTGGAAAATGGAGTTTATTCATTATACATTAAAACAATAAAGTTTTATGCTTTGTTCAAGACAATTTAAAGGTATTTTGTTGTTGTTTAGCAAAGTTTAAAACAGATTACTTAGATTTCTTGTTGTTAGGGATATAGCAGAAGAAATGGGCTTGAAGGATTCCTGTCAGCAGAGGTCGGCACTTTTGGTTACCCTAAAATTTTCCATTCCAGTGGTTACTACAAGAATTCTCTAACCAAGATCAAGTTTGTGGTTTCCTCATCCCTCCGCATCCCTTTTTCTTTTTGTGCCATTTATTTTCAATTAAAAGTCTGACATTTCTAAGCTGCTCTGGAAGCCTTTTTTCAGCTGAAGAGCTGGCCAAAGGGGTTTTAAATAAACTGCGTTGCATATTTTGCTGTATTTTATAGTATATGACCTTTTTTGTATAACTTACTGTAAACTTCTGATTGATGTTTTAAACTAATTCCCACCCCAGCAGTCTGGCTCTGTTGATCTATTGTTTATCAGGCGGATATTTTAGTTCTAAAAAGGTTTGCTGTAGATCTCTTAGGTGAGAGTCTCTGTAGAGTTGGAACAGATGCAGCATGTATACTGTATATTTGTTGGTCAGTTGGTTTACGGTATAAGGTGGTTGTCTATACGCCCATCCTGTATTTTTATAGTAGTGTCCAAAAATTCTGGCCGGTTCCCCTGAGGGAAAAGACGCATCAGGATCAGGCCTTTTTATGCCTGACCCAGCGAGGCGACGGTTATACAGTATATGCTCCAGGCGCGCGGAGGAGAAAACGAGGACGGAGCAGAAGCCGCGGAGCGAGGGAGGACTTACCCGGCTCGACGCTTTGCCAAACGGCTGACAGAAACAACGTCGCGGCCGCGCCGAAAGGGGTGGGAGGAGAAAGCCGCCTCTCCTCCTCTCGTCTTTCTCGGGTTCAGCCCACAAACAAAAACGCTTTTCAAAATGGCGCCTCTGCAAAGTCTCAGGAGAGCGAGCGAGCGAGCCGCGAAGCCACGCCCCCCACCAGGAAGGAGGAGGAGCCCGGGGAACAGCTTCGTTTCGGCAAGCAGCTGCCGCAGCTAGGCCCCGCCTTCTCTACGTCCAAGTTGCGTCAGCGGCAGGGCTGCGATTGCCGCAAAGGACTCTGGGCACTGTAGTCCGCCCCCTCACAGAGCTACAATCCCCAGCGAGGCTCAACGAACCCTAGAACTGTCTCAATAATACGTGTATTAAAGAGAGCATTCAACCAACAGGGGTTGGGGGTGGATAACCGATATGGGCTGCGATTCTAAACACATTTACTTGCCAGCAAGCTCACTGGGATCCCATGAAACTTCTGCGTAAAGGTGCAAAAAAAAACCCTAACTATACGCCCTTACATGCCAGGTACCAGCCACTCCTCCTGGAGGAGGAGCCAAGGAACCCACAGCAGATTCAGCCTAGCCCACTGTCGTAAGCGGCGGACTTGGGGGGCCGTAAAGCGACAGGGGAGGAAATCCACGTGGGAAGCGGAGCAGGAAGTTCGACAACATGGGGAAGAGGAAAGCTCGCCGGCAGCAGCAGCTGATCAGCAGCTTGAGTAAGAAGCAGAAGAAGCACCTCAAGGATTTCGGGGAGGAGCACCCATTCTACGACCGGTGAGCGGGGCTTGTTTGAATAGCGTCTAAGGTGAAGGATCTGTTTGTTGCCGGCAACGATTTCCCTACAGAAGCCTTCCCTGAGTCGGCGCTCTCCTGGTGCTGTCGGACTACGACTCCCATCGTCCCTGGTAACTGGCCCTGCCGGCTAAGGGTGATGGGAGTTGGAGTCCAACAACGTCTGGCGAGCCACAATTTCCCCATCCCTCACATAGACTGAATTGCTAAGGCAGACTGCTCCGAGGATTTTGGCTGTCCTAAATGCCCTTCTCCTCACTCCTGCAGCATTTTAAGTGATCCATAGCTGACTATATGTCTTCATTTTCATTTTTCAATGGCCTTTGCTTCCTTTCTTCCTGTGTCTCCATTTCTCACAACTGTTAGAGAGCAGTAAGTTTTTAGTTATCTGTCGCAGAATGCAGAGGATATTGCCTCCCTAGTCAGAGGCAGTCCAGTCGGCATCCATCTGTACCGGGAGATAGTGAAGGAATGCACCTATGGGGCTGACAGCAAATTGTTGGAAGGTTACAGAACCTGCTGCGGCTGTAGAAACTGATAATGGAGATACAAGTTTTGTTGCAGTTGGGGCAGATGAAGGTGCCCGGTTGTGCTGCTGCAGATGCACCATTGTGTTTCTTCTCTCTGGGAACCGCAGGAGAGGAGTGCTGTTGTGAACAGATATCACTTGCTGGCTTCCCATGGTTATCTGGTTGTGATCAAGGCCCTGTTCCTCATAGTGTGCACACTTATCCCACACTCAACCTCTGTTCACTGTTTTTGCATGGTTCTGTAGTGCTTCGAAACCCCGCAAACACTACAGTTTGACAGAAGTGAGCACTGGGGCAAAAGAGTTGTGCGATCCACCACAAATCTTTTAGACTGCCGTTGTATGCACACTTACCAGGGGCTAAGCCCCATATAGCTCAGTGGGGCTTACATCTGACTAAGCATGCTTATTTAAAGCTATTGCTTATACCCAATATAACTGTATTGCTGGGCTCCTCCTCTCCTTTCCAATTATTCAGTGCCAGATTCTTTTTTTAAAAAAAAAATATTTATTGCTTTCCCAACAATTTAAACACTACAAAAAACAACACAAAAAAAGAATAGACAATATAATACAATGCAAAAACACTACATAACACTAACACTAACACATTAAACTAACAAAACAAAACAAAAGCAATTTAAAACACATCAAATAATTTCAATATCTTATCTTTCATTCACTTATTTCAGCATATTCAGTGACAGATTCTCCACAATGTATTAGGTGATGCAGCAGCAATAATAATCTGGGACTGGTGCTTTTTTCCTGCAGCCATTTGGAGCACTGAAAGGACAACACACTTGGGATGGTTTGATCACATCTTTCTGTAAAGTTTCCTCTCTTTCGAAAGGTGCAGTTCAGCTTTGAGCCATCAGTGATCTCCTTCCAGCTCCTAGGTGGTGTCCACACAGGTGTGCAAAGGCTGCACATAGTAGAGTGGTGCAAGCATTAAGGAACTCTTAAAACATTATTCTCTTTTGGAAATCTCTTGTTGTTCCGGTTCCAATCAGGACATTATAAGTTGTGATGGGCAGCTATGCTCAGTAATGCTCACATCTTCTTGTGCTAAACTCTCCAAATATTAAAAGCCACACACATTTTTGGTTATTTTTAATTTGCTTCTTCAATCTATCAGTCGCTAAAGATAATTTAAATTCAAATGGTTTCCTTTTAGGGTTTCTGGGAAAGAAAAACCAACTCAAATCTGTGAACTGGTAAGAGTGACCCTACCTTTTTTTAAACATGCTTCTTTTTATATGGATAAATTAATGGGAAATGCTAATGCATGAAAACTGACTAATTGTATTAACACAGTTAGTTCAAATTCTATAGCACATCCCTCCTTACTGCCTTTGCTGTTTCCATCCCTGGTTGGAGTGTAATTCGATAGCTCAGTGTGGTGCTAATAGTGCCAATGTTGCAGGTTCGATCCCTGTATAGGACAGCTGTATTGTATTGCAGAGGTTTGGGCTGGATGATCCTCAGGGTCCCTTCCAACTCCACAATTCTATGATTTTATGTGTCTGTTTTAGCGCCTGGTATTTTACCTAGGCTTCAGCATATCTTGTTGGACTCCACTCACATCACCCTCAGCCAAGCACAGCCAGTGGTCGAGCATTGTAGGGATTGTCATCCAACAACATTTGAAAGGCCACAGGTTCTCTATTCCTGTCCTAGCACTTGCTACTTCAGAGGAAAGCTTGCAAATCTGAGAATCTGAAAAAGCTGGGGAGGGCTTGTGGAAGCTTGCAGTAATAACAGAGTAGGACTTCAGCAGTCCCATCCTCTGGCTCCAGCTCATTCTCTATCCCTGCCCCAACCCATCCCGCTTGCACAACACATTTCTGCTGTTGCAAATGGGAATTCCTTTCCCTCCTTCCTGCAGCTCCCCACAAGCCCCAAACATCTGCTCCAGTGAGTTGAGGGATACTCTAGAGCAGATAGGGGTGCAGGGGAAGAAGAGAAGTACCGTCACGGCCCCTGGCGTGCCATTGGATCTCGCCCATAATTTGGATTTCTTAACACAAAACTTGAAATATTTATTAGCAGTTAAGTCCCATGATGAGGCCTGAATCCCTATTGGAAGGGATGCAAGTGGTCCGCATCAGTCTTCTCCAACCTGTTGCTTTCCAGATGTTTCAGGCTACAGCTGAACACAGCCAGGAGTTGCCCATCTTGAGGGCACCATGTTGTAGGAGGACAGTCTACATGCTTGAGATCCTAAGTTCAATCACTGGCATTACCAGTTAAGAAGGAAACCCCTCAGCCTGTGAACTTTGGAGGGTTGCTGGCATATAAAAGCTGGATTTGGATAGAATAGTATAGAAGGTAATACTAGGCTCAGCATCCAGTGATCAAAATCTGTATCAGTAGGTTTGTATTATATGTTCTGGGTTATTTTCCCCCCATTTCTAGTCAGACACTTCCGAGCAGTCAAGCTCAGAAAGTGACACAGAGAATGATTCTGAACAAGCCTCAGTATATCACAAGTTACTGGCCACCTTAAAAACTGCTCCATATTCGGACAGTGAGGATGATGAAGATGAATCAGAAGGAGGAAGCAACAAAGGTGATGCAGAAGTGGGCAGTGATGATGAGTACGAAGAAGATGAGGGAGAAATGGAGGGCGAAGACAATGACAGCAATGCGCCTGACCCCCCAGAATCAGGTAATCCAGCGCATCTCAAATTCTGTGAACCACAGCTCTCGTACAAATACAACCTATGACTCTTCTTCTTTTTTGATCTGGCATAGATCAAGAAGCACCACTGCAGAAAAACATCCAAGAGGAAGCTGGAGATCCAGAGGCTTCTAGCGACCTAAAACATGAAGCCACTGAAGAATTCACAGACATGCAGCACGAATCTGAGTTTAGCCTGGAAACCAATTTCATAGAAGAAGAGTGCAGTGATCCTTCTGCAGATGGGAAAGAAAGCAGTGGTTCTGCAGATATTGCAAAAGGTAAAATGCATGGTCTTTATATTAAATGTTTGTTGGGTGGGGGAGAGTACCTACATACAAGCTTCTTGACATCTCGAAGGACTGCCTTCACCTCTTTGGACCAGTCTGAGCCCTATGGTTGAATTTGGAGGCCCTTTTCATAGGCATGCCACTAAGGCCAATTAAACAGGCAGACACTAGAAACAGGTCCTTTTCAGTGGTGGCCCCTGCCCAATGGAATCCCAAGGAATGTGTGGTTGGCCTCATCTGTACCTGTTTAAATTAAGAGGATTTTTATTATGGTTGTTACTGTTTTTTAGAGTTTTGTTTCAATTGCTTATGGAAATTTTGGTCATTTTTATGCCTTTATGTTTTAAAAGGTTTAGTAATTCTGGTTACTGCTTGCTGGATTCTTGATATTTTATATGTAATATATATATTATTATATTGTATTATATAATTGGAGCTGTGATGGTCTTGGTTATAGGTTCATATGTTGCTGCCTAGGGGAGGACATTATTCCTTAATGTAGCCTAAGAACCTTGAGAAATTGATTTAAAGCAGATCTGAGCAGCTGATGAGCCATAGAACCTGTTGCCTTCCACCTGAGGTCAGATGAACCTCCTCTTTGTGCTGCCTGATTAAAACTACACAAAGAAGAGTTTGCCATTGCATCTGGCAAACCGCACATAGCGAGCTGCGTTTAACTTAAGAGGTCATCAATTGTGCAGATCAGACTTGAACACTAATAGCTAATTTGTTTTTTATTGTCACTAAGTTCAGTTCTCTGGTGGTGGAAAAAATCTCTTGCCATTCCTTCCAAAGCCTGCTTGGGTTTGCCAAACCTCTTGAGAATGGGTGTTCCTTTTTTGAGGAATGACAAGTGTTATGGTTCCAAGGGGTTGCTCGAGAGCAAGCAGGCAAATACCTCCCTGCTCGGCTGTGAAGCCTTGCTTTTGATGCCAAAATAAACTTTATCTGTCCAGAGCGCCACTCTCCCGTGGCTGGCTCATTCACTGGCAGAATCCGTGAGTGGGCGGTCCTTAAACCTTCCCCAGCAAAGTAATTTCTTGATGCCCAGTCTGTGCCTCCCCTCTCAGCATGAAAGCTTATTGCGCAAGGAGGGCGTGGGTAACGGAGGACCTCTCTCCTCCCCGCTTTGCCCAGGCAAGGTGTCCTGGCACCTCTGAGCCCTGAAGCTCCTCTCCACTGGAGGCGTGGTTACTCTCCTCCGCTGAGGAGGAGCTGCTTCCCACGATCTTTGGGGGCTCTCTGTCATCCATCCGGCTTTTCCTCTCTTCCCCCTTGAACCGATGGCAGTTCCCTGACAACAAGGTTTATGTGTATGCTCATTGTAGAACAGGGGTGGACTGCACTGACTGAGGCAGATGGGAGCGGGAGTCCTACTACATTGGGATGAGGCAGAAGTTCCCCTTTAGCCATGCTGTTGTTTTCTGTACTGTAGAATTGCCTTGTCATGCCAGATTCTTTTATGATTACATTCTTCTTCTTCTTCTTTTACTGTTTGATGTAGCATTTGAGATCTCTGACAAGACGTCTAACAAATTCATAATTGTGATAGCAATTTCCTCCTCCTGATCAGATTTCTTTAAAAAATGTGTAGAGCAGAGTCTAGTTTTCATAACATTGTTTTTATCTCTCCACACAGATCCATTTAAGTGTCATGTCGAAGAAGAACTGGAAGAAAAACAAATAGATAAAATTCTTGCATGCTCAAAATCTACCAGCCAAGTCAAGGTAATAATGTACATTTATTTCATATTCACTGTGGTTGGTTTCCATTCCTTATTTGGTTCAAAACTTGCTAACTCATCTCTGAATGTGTTGTGTTCATCCTCTGTAAATAAAGAGAAATAGGGTCTTTTACAGCGTATCTGAGACTATTAACAGGAGTTGTGTTTAACCTTATGTTGTGTTTGTTTCTCCTTTCTAGTGGCCAGCACTGGGTCAGTTAGTTTTTTCTTCAAAATTGGAGAAGTTCGGAATGGTTAAGCCAGACAAAGAAGTTGATTTGAAACGGCTTCATCTTCGAAAGCCTTTAGGATCTGCTTGGCCTAAAGTCAACAGCCCATTCCTTTCCACGCAGGTGAAATCAAAAGATCAGCCATTTACTCCACTGCAGAAAGAGCTTTTCTGCATCATGAATTCATACAAGGACTTGTTCTACCCAGAGAGGACTGCTTTAAGCAATGGGGAAGAAGTCCGTCAAGTCTACTGCCTGCATGCCCTGAACCACGTCTTGAAGGCAAATGCCCAAGTGCTTGGCAATAATGCCAAGCGAAGGGACCAAAAACCTGGGACTGACGATGATAGCTTCAGAGATCAAGGACTCACAAGACCAAAGGTGAAAGGATTTCCTTAATTTGTCGTCGTTGCATGGAAAACATGCCTTGGTGTATGTGGTATTCCCTAAACAGAGATGCCATTGTACAGTAAAGGCATCCCTTCAAATCAGCCTATGAATCCCTGACCCAGTAGAGGAATTATTAAATCTCTTACAGCTTGGAAACTGTAAGGTGCCCATGCTTGGCCAACTGTCCATGAGTCCATAATCATCATGCAATAAGACTTCACTTGATTCCACCCAGTATTTGCTTCTCTTGTGTAGCAAATGATGGACCAATTTTCTTTTTGGACTTGAGTAGAAAACGTTAGTGGAATCTCCAGGATCTATGCCTTGGAGGATGTTTAAATCTTGTATCATAACACTGGGTATGTTTTTTGTTTGTTTGTTAGATCTTCATTTTAATGCTCAAATGACAGGGACAGGGAGTTTGATAATGAATGACATTGTTCAGTATATCCCATGGAGAATGCTCCTTATTCCTGTATAGTTATCTAGAACTCTCTCATTCATATATATGAACCCAGGTATTTACTGAACTGCCTTCTCAAGCAGTAATCTGCCTGCTCACTGAGATTATCATCTGAGACCATTATCCAACCCAACACCACTGAGGATAAAATGCCATTTCATTGGTGGCTCCTCACCTTTGGAATGCCATCCACAGGGAGACCCATCTAATGCCCTTATTACTGTGATTTAGGCACCAGGCATTTTTTTCTACTGTTTCCCCAGGCTTCTTAGAATGGTAAATTTTAACACTTACAACTTTGAGCAGCTCTGATTTTCACTGGACTGTTTGAACAGACAACTGCTGTTTTAGTTTGTTGTTCTAGTTATTCTCATTACAATATCCCCCCCCCCATTTTTCTGCTTTGTTAGCTGCCCTGGGTACAAAGATAAATTTGTGTTGTAAGTTTGGTAGGCTATGAACTCTACAAATAAATACCTATTTTAAGGAGTGTTCAGTCAGCTAAAGCTAGATGAGAAGCACATAATTTTTCTAATGGCTAGCCCTAAATACCTACAATATAGTATCTCACTCTCTGTGTGTCTTCTATTGAAAAATATTTCTTGCTCAAAATAGATTTGCTTCTGCATTTCCCTGCATAGGTGTTGATAGTGGTGCCCTTCCGGGAATCAGCTTTACGCGTGGTGCAGATTTTCATCAGCCTCCTTGAATCGACAAGTCAAAAGAAAATTGATGTTAGTAACAAAAAGCGGTTCAAGGGGGAGTTTGGCTCAGATCCAGAAGAGAAACCGCCCAATCTGAAAAGGCCAGAAGATTATGAAGCTGTCTTTGCTGGGAACATTGATGACCACTTCAGGCTAGGTACTGACATTTTAAGATCAGTCCTTTTTTGTTCTAAAAAAATAGTTCAAAGCATTAAGCATGTTTTACAAGTTTAGGGTTGTTTTTTTGAATGCCCAGTGGAAGCCCACCATATCTCCAAAATAGTATTCAATTTTTTGCGTTGATTTTTTTCCCCTTGGTAAAGCCAACACTGTCTTGTTTTTAAATGTAATTCTCCCTCTTACCACTTAGACTCCTTAGGGCTGCTTCATTTATAGGAAAAACAACAAGGAGTCACTTGGCACCCAATTTATTATGACATTTTGTGGAGTACAGTCCATTTCATCAGATGCAGGAGTCGCAGGTGTGGTTTGGTGTGTAGTGCTGCAAACAGTGATTTCAGAAGAAAAAGACAGCACAAAGTGCTAACCCCACTACTTTGTGTATCTCATTTGCTTTAGATCTCTCTGTTTATAATCTTCCACAAACCATACACACCCACACACACCTGCAATATTTTTACCAGTCGCCAGTGATGTGGGTTTGCTGGGAAAACAATTCCAGTGCCAAAAATGATTTAAATGTGGTTTAGCATGTTTGCTTTCTGATTAGTTAGTATGCGGTAATAATGTTTTACAAAGCATGCAGTGTAAATTTTATACACTGGATAACTATCTCTAATTTTTCTGCAGTTGCCAAAATTATTTGTATGGAACAATTTCCTTAGTGGGGAAAAATAGTCAATTGCAATTCATGCAGCTTAGATGTTTCATTTGAAGCCTTACAGATATTATTGAAATACTTGAAAATATTTAAGGCATTATAATGATGACACCAAAAACTGTTAGCATGCTAATTTCAGCATGCCGAAAGAGCTGTACAATTATATTGTATGTGTGTGCATGCATTTATGCTTTTTTATGAACAGTACTCTGAAAAACGTACATTGCAACCTTTAAACTTTCCCAGTTTCACTAATAGCATATTTGTTCATCTTGTTACTATGTAATTTTGAGGAACAATGCATTTTCAGAAATGGACACTCGTTTTCCATGGAAAATTCCATTGCATTGCAAACAGTTTGCATGGAAAATTTGATTGCAGAACCATTTTTTAAAAAACAACAACAAAGGGCTCAAGCTTGGCCCTGCTTGTAACATTGAGGCAAATGCACAAGCCGGACCACATTGTGCAGGTTGGATGTGATTCAAAACAATTGGTGCTTCAGAATTATGGATGAAGCTGCCGCTACTTAATTGTCTTTCATGCTCTCCTTCCTCTGCTTGAGACATTGCTGCCAAGCGGAGTAGACAGTACTGGCTGAGATGGGCCAGTGGTCTCATTTGGCTATAACTCAGCTCAGTGGAAGACCCTATATCCTGCTCCTTTTTGTTTCTTTTAAACTGCTCTGATCTCCCTTGTCTCTCTACAGCACGATTGACTTAAGGTAACAAAAGATGGTAGGGAGATGCAGGTTAATTCGGAATCTCAATGAGCATCAGCACTGAGAGCTGTACTGGATATATAGCTCCAGCAGCTGCGGGCCCAACCACATTGTGCAGGGTTGAAAAGTAGATGCCCTGGTGTATTTCCTCGCTGCCACCTACCGCTGCCTAGCAACTGCATCACTTGTCCTTCCTCCTCAAAAGTGAAGAAGAGGTGGATGTGGACTAATTTGGAGCGCACAAGAAAACGCTTTGCACAACCGTGGGAAGACGTGCTCAATATGGAGAAATTGGCAGGGACAGAAGCAGTATGCGGCTGTGTTTTGTGCTGCTTTTGGTCCAGTTGTGCCTTTACCCTGCACAAAGTTGGACCGTGCCCTAGTTTTTCAGGAGTCAAAATCTTAGACACTGAGAGTGTGTCCCCCTCTTCTCAATCAGCTGGTTGTTGCTCTGTGCAAAACAGGAAATCTGTCCATTGGTCCTCTGTGGCAGTGCTGTGATCTTTGGAATACCCTTGAGAACATCTTCTGAGGTCCTCCTTTATGTGCCTCCTCGAGACACATAAAGTTGTGATGGGCAGCTATCGAGGCACCTTCATTATACACCTTTAGTCACCAGGCAAAAACGTTCCTTTTTAACCAGGCCTTTGGTTGATCTGATTGATATCCTAGGCCCTTTTAAAATGAAACCCCTGGGTATAGGGTGGTATAAAAATTCTAATAATAATAATAATAAATTTAATGTTAATAATAATTTGTGCCATGCCTTCTCCTTACAAACTGGAAAGTGCCCAGGGAAGAGAGAAACTAGGATAGTGAAGGGTCTGGAATCCATTACCTATGAGGAACAGTTGAAAGAGTTGGATATGTAAAGCCTGGAGAGAAGATTAAGGGGTTTTGTTGTTGTTTAGTTGTCTTAGTCATGTTCGACTCTCCATGACCCCATGAACCAGAGCATGCCTTGGAAACTCTCACTTTCTTCTCAGAGCTTCTCCTTTTTTATGTCCATGAAGTTTTCTTGGCAAAATACTAGAGTGGTTTGCCAGTTCCTTCTCCAGACAGGGTTGTTAGCAGTCTTTAAATATCTGAAGAGTGATCACACAGAAAATGGAGAAGACGGGTTCTCCATTGCTGCTGAAGCCAGGACTTAGAAACATCCGAAGAAGCTTCCAGATGATAAAAGAGCTATCTGAGGATGGAACAGATTGCCTTGTGTGACGGTGGTGGACTTTTATTTTGCTGGAGGTGTTTAAACAGAAGCTGGGCAGCCATTTATCAGGAATGCGCCCTGCATTGCAGATTCTTCACTGAGCAGCGCATTGGACTAGGTGAATTCCCAGGTCCCTTCTAACTCTACACTTCGGTCAGCATAGAGCAAAGCTGTATGCTTTTGTATGGAACATGCAGCCTGCTAATCTACCACCAGCACAAGCACACCCCAGCTGCAATGGTGTGCAATAAACATTGTGGATACCAAGGTGTGGAAGCTGCAATAATCGTTGTGGAGGCATAGGTGGAGGCAGCCCTTATTCTAGAGTTGTTGAACCCCTAATGAACCCTGCACTGCGCTGAAACTAGAAAACTGAAATGGAATCTGATGGCAGTGTTGTAACCGTCACTCTTCTTTGTTGCCCTTGAGGACTGGAAAAAGCAGAAATTCAGCAAATGATCTAGATGTTGTGTTCGTCTGCAAAATGGTGATTGTGCAGCTAGAATGCCTGGGGCTTCCAGCTGAGCTCTGCTGTACTCTCCCCAGGTGAAGTGAGTCCAAATGTTGGCTAAACAGAAAGTGTCAAGACTCTTCCAGAAATTGCAATTTCATACTGGTTTATCGGTGCATTAGGCAGAGTCTTTCCCTGTGGCTTGATGTCTAGGACTCTTGCTATGAGAAGGCTGCTTTAAAACTTAATGTTACTTGAAGGTATTGTCTCATGAAAGATATTGCTTAATAATACAGCCAAGAGATGCAAGTGCGTCATTACTGCCGCTGATGGTGTTCCTTTTGATTAAGTCCGGTTGCCAAATGGTTCCCTTCAGGATTCCCCCCTCCTGTACAAATGTGTCTTACCTACTTACTAGGCATGCTGAAAGAAGCAGAGAAGTTCTCTTCACCATAGTGACAAACATGGCTTGCGTTCATTTTTGTGATACTGGTTGCTGCATTAAGTGTCACTTAATGTTGACCCTGTAGGTGTGTTTGGAATCAGGGAAGCAACTGATCCCAATTCAAACAAGGGAATTGGAGGAAGGTCTACTATCCAGTTCATGTCATTGGTTCCATGTATTTGGACCCACCAGTGGGCTTTACACCATGGCAGTGGGTTGTGCCTCCATTTAGGATGGGGAACATATTTTACTCCATGTGCCAGGTCTTTATCAGGATCTGCCTTGCAGACTTAATTTGACGAGTGGGCAGGGCTGCCCACCTGTCAAAATGCCTTTCACTCTGATGGGAGTGGGAGAGGAGCCTTTGTGAGTTTCCCTCACCCTTCCCCTTCGAGTCTCTAGTCTCATGCTGATCTCGTTCTGCTGCCTAGGCTGTGCATTTCTTGCTGGGAACAAGATCATGCAACCAGTGCAGGATTAAACCCTGCCTGTCAGCTGGTGTCACCAGTGATGTCAGCTGATGGGTGGATGGTCATAGGTTTGGGGAAGATGGCCTGGCAGTCCAAGATATGCTCATGGCCTGGATGTTCCCCATCCCTGACTTAGGGCCTATCCCAAGGGCAGCATTCCCTCATGGGCAACCCTAGCTAGCAATGGTTAGGACCAGAGAAGGAGAAGAAGGAGGAGAAGAAGAAGGAGGGTTTGAATTTGATATCCCGCTTTATCACTACCCGAAGGAGTCTCAAAGCGGCTAACATTCTCCTTTCCCTTCCTCCCCCACAACAAACACTCTGTGAGGTGAGTGAGGCTGAGAGACTTCAAAGAAGTGTGACTGGCCCAAGGTCACCCAGCAGCTGCATGTGGAGGAGCGGAGACGTGAACCCGGTTCCCCAGATTACGAGTCCACCGCTCTTAACCACCACACCACGCTGGCTCTCAAAGACAAAATTGGGCAGAGTGACACATGTGATCATTGCCTTTTGTAGAGTAAGCTGCATCCACTCAGAGGTTTCTGTGCACACCTGCATGCTCACACAACTCACCCATACATACACAGCCATTGTGATCAGGTGCGATGGTTGTGATGGTTCAGAGAGAAAGGAACAGCTATACACAACCGTTCTGGGATTCTGTGAAATAATGACTGTTGAAATAATGACTGACTGGTGACTGGCTTGCTTGTCTGTGTTTGGGCAGGTGTTTCTGTTCTTCAGAAGAGCATACGGCTGTACGCACCTTTTTACTCCTCCGATATTATCATTGCATCTCCCCTTGGCCTGAGGACTGTTATTGGAGCTGAGGGAGAGAACAAGAGAGACTATGATTTCCTCTCGTCCATAGAAATTCTTATCATCGATGAGGCCGACATCTACCTAATGCAGAACTGGGAGCATGTTTTGGTAATGCATCTCCTTACCCCTTCTTACTCTTTTCCCTCGCATATCATGCCTCACGAACAGGGTTGACAATATAGGTAACGCAGCAAACAGCCAGCGGATTTTAACACTGAGAAACGCGGGTGTTTAATTTGAATTCATGGGATGGAGACATGTGTTCTGGGTTTCTTGAGTGCGGCTGCATTCTTAAAATTTAGTGAAGCCGATTCTCCTTTTGGACTGCCTTCAACAGGCAAGGCTTCCCTCTAGAAGTAGCACATTGCTTAGAAATTCTCCTGGCAAGTCTTCCATAGGTAGTGATGGCCACCAACTTTAAAAATAGGATTACAGTGGTACCTCGGGTTACAGACGCTTCAGGTTACAGACGCTTCAGGTTACAGATGCCACTAACCCAGAAATAATACCTCGGGTTAAGAACTTGGCTTCAGGATGAGAACAGAAATCGAGCGGCGGCAGCAGCGGAGGCCCCATTAGCTAAAGTGGTGCTTCAGGTTAAGAACAGTTTCAGGTTAAGAACTGACTTCCAGAACGAATTAAACTGTAGTCATATCTGTGGAGGATAAGGCTAGTCTCTACTTCCACTGTCAGAGACATTATGCCCTGAATACCAGTTTCTGGGAATTTCAGATTGGTAGAGTTCAGCTGTACTGATGTCTATGAGAAGCCTGCCAGCAGGGCATCTGGTTGAGCACTGTGATAACAGGATGCTGGACTCAATGGGCCACTGGCCTGATCCAGCCAGCTCTTCTGATGTCATGCTAGAAAATAGTGGGGAGTTCTTTCTAAGGGCAAATCAGTTGCAAAGTCGTGGAAACTATGAAAAGCAGTATAAATAGCTCCTGTGATCTCTTCTTGTACCATATTATTTCCTGCGGGCCAGTTGAGAACATTAGAACCAACTAAAAGATTTCGTTTTGTATGGTTTCTAACACTGGATGGTTCAAACAACACTTAGAGCAAGCCAGGTGTCGAATGACCCTCGTTTCACTAAACACATGCTGCAGTGATCGTTGACAGTCTCTTGGATGCTGCAGAACGGTTTTCCAGAAATGAGCTTGAGAGGCAACAAAAGCCTCCTAGCAACAACAGCCAAAGAGCTGTTAGGAACATAAGGAAGCTGCCAAATATTGAGTCGGACCTTTGGTCTGTCTAGCTCAGTATTGTCTAAGCGCCAGGCGAGAATGTTTCTCTATAAACCAGGCCTTTGGCTGATTAAACAATCTATGGCCTTTAAAATGGGCTCACGGGAGGGGGGTTATTGATTTGTTTGTTTGTTTCATTACCTATTTTGTGTTCTCATATTGTATTTTTATGTTGTGAAGTGCCCTGTGGTCTTTGGATGAAGGGCAGTAAACAAACAATTCTGTACTGGCTGGCAGTGGCTCTCCCAAGTTTTCAGACGGGTGACTTTCCTCTCCCTGGAGATGCCAAGGATTGAACCTACCACCTTCTGTATTCAAACTGGTGCTCTACCAGTGGGCCAAATCTGTTGCTCAGTTTCAGCCAGGAAAGGAGTTTAATAGTTCAGATTTCCATTCACGTGGCTCATTTTAGTGCAATGCAAGAACTTTTTAGGGTTCTCTTTCCTTGATTTTCCTCTTCCTGCAAACCGATCCAGATTGACGGACATCTTTCTTTTCTTTTTAAAATCTGCTCACAGCACCTGATGAACCACATTAACCTGTTGCCTTTGGAGTCTCATGGGGTGGATTTCTCGCGGGTGCGAATGTTCAGTCTGAACAACTGGTCCAAGTATTATCGGCAGACGCTGCTGTTCAGCGCCCTTCAGGATCCACAGATCAACTCCATCTTCAATAAGCACTGCTTCAATTACAGGGGGCAGGTTAGTTGCACATGTGTCTATAGCCCTTGTATAGAAGTGAAGAAGGCCTTCCAACATGACCTTGCAGGGCGATGGGAGGGTGTGCTTATGGACTTACAGATAATAAATCTTCCCATTCCTAATGTGTTTTAATGTCTCCAGCCAAGCTGACCTCAGATTATTGCTGCCTCCAGTTATTACATTTGTCACCTGCTGCCAAGCTAATATTGAAGCTTGTATGTTAAAATATCCCACCCCTCATTGTCCCATTAAAGATATAAACCTTGACAGGCATCCTCCTCAACAGTCATGTCCTATTTCTATCTTCCTTGCATCAACACAAATCTTCTTTTTTCGTGTAAAATAAGGGTTGGCAACTAGTAGCCCTGGGGCCAAGCACAACCCTATGATGAGTACCCTCTGTCTCTCTTCCTCCTTGAAATGGTAATTTAGAAGTGCAAAGGTACAAAGAGAAAGCATAGGATGCAAGAGACTTCCCTTTAAAAGGAAGTGTTTCTTTGGCTCTGGATTTATGACAGGAAGAAGGGTCTCCTTTCCCCACAATTCTTGATTTACTTGTCGAATTCACCACTCTCCTTGACGAGTTGATGGCCACTAGTTTAGAGAGTTTTTAAAAAAGGATTAAGCAAGTTCATGGAGGATAGACAAATGGCCTTATTAAGTACTGCTAACCTTGACATCTGAATGAAGAGTCCTTTTTCACAGGCAACTTAACCAGTTGCTAAAGCTAAATAAGGAAGGTAGCTGTCATTGCCATGCCCTACTTGTTTCTAAGAGCACCCGGCTGTCCGTTGCTGTTGAGAACAGGATTCTAAAGTAGACAAGGGGGACGTACAATAAAATGTTGCAGTTCCAGTTCTATATTGGTTTTATTCTGCTTTAAGGGCAATGGCATCCTTCAGTGAATCCTGGGAATTGCAGTTGTTTGTTTTTATTTTATTTTTAAATTGTACACTCTTTACACCAGAGGATTTTACAATCAAAATAAACCATAATACAAACAAGAACATGACTTTGCTTTTCATTCATGTTAATCTCCTTCTTTTAACTCCTTGTTCTTAACCTCTTAAATCACATGTATATCTTTAACAATTTTCCAAATTCTGCCCTATACCTCCCGCCCCCTGTTCCCGTTACTTCCCTTCACCCGTGTGTGATCTTCTGAACCTTATATTGTTTCTCGTTGTGTTAACAAAAGTTTGTATTTGTTGTTCCATATATGTCATGATACCGTCTTGTATCCTTGCGCATTTTACCTATTGCATGTTAAATTTAAGCTCCAAAACCAAATCTTTCCATGTATTTCTTTACACACTCCAACTCTTTGTAAATTTTTTTGGTTGGAACATGTTGCAGTTCCAGTTCAGTGTCTCCCCCCCCCCCCTGATAGGATGTTCCATTCTGTTTCTCCCTCCTGTGTATTTTTCCATTTTTCCACCCCAAGAGGCAGCCAGTGTTCTGGGTCTACGAAGCACGCTCAGTCCTCATTAGGCTGTTTTGTGTCTCTTACTCCCCTGAGCAAGGAAAATATTGTTTATACATTTGCAAACCTTGGGCAGAGGGAGCGTTTGGGTTACATAAGCCAATGGCACTCATGCCTGAGTGCTGGAAATAGAGGAAATGAAGAACCGAACTGTTCCAAGCCGGCAAGTCAACTCTTACCCTTTCCATGAGAGTTGATCTCAGATGTAACCTGTCTGGTCTAACATTGCCTTCATTTGCCTGTTGTGTTTGCTTCTTGCAGGTAGCGGTAAGAAACATACCTCTGAAGGGCTCTATCAGCCACGTTGTAGTACAGCTTCCTCATGTTTTTCGCAAGCTGGAAGCAGAAAATTCCATTTCTGCAATAGATGCCAGGTAATGTGGTCGTTTCAGCTGTGCTCTTCTGACATCAGGTTCAGATTTGGTGCTCAGTAGAGTGTAGCATTGTGGAAAGAGAGTGTGTGTGTGTGTGTGTGTGTGTGTGTGTAGGCAGTGGGCGGGGGAATAAAATTTAAAAATCCAAGGAAACCAACACAGCCTGCTGAATGGCAACATTATGCACACCAGAATCTTCTGCTAACCTGCGGTGCTATAGAAACCTCAGTCCTATATACTAATAGCAAACTCCTTCTCCAAGCACTGGTCTTTATGCAGGCAAAACGGCACCATCTGCAGACAAGGAGGAGGTGTCAGCAGGGAACCTCAAGCCTTGCCAAAGTGCAGTGAATCTTTAGCCAGGGGGCAGGCAGGGAAGCCTAGCGGGCAGACCCCAGAAACAGCACAATGAGGACTGGGCACACTCCGTAGGCAAAGACTGCTACCTACCAGGGCTGTGGGGAGATTATTATTATTATTATTATTATTATTATTATTATTATTTATTAATTTATACCCCACCCTCCCCAGCCAAGACCGGGCTCAGTGCGGCTAACACCAGATATAAAAACAATGGATTAAAATACAACTTTAAAAAAAGATTAAAATACAACATTAAAATGCAGCCTCATTTCAGTAGAAACTCAAATCAAAAACTTTTTGGGGATGAAAACATCAAATCTTTACCAAGGCCAACTATCCAGACTGGTCCTACATGGGCCAGAAAAAAGCCAGGGAAGTCCCCAAATAGGGGTTCCATCACAGAAGGAAAAGGAAAGAGGGGAAGGGGATCAGGCTGGTCCCAAACCAAAGGCCAGGTGGAACAACTCTGTCTTACAGGCCCTGCGGAAAGAAATCAGATCCTGCAGGACCCTGTCTCATGAGGCAGAGCGTTCCACCGGGCCGGAGCCAGTGTTGAAAAGGCCCTGGCTCTGGTTGAGGCTAATCTAACTTCCTTAGGGCCCGGGACCTCTAGGGTGTTGCTATTTATGGACCTTAAGGTCCTCCGTGGGGCATACCAGGAGAGAATAGAAAACCAGAGGATGGAACTCTGGAAGATGGCAACCCTGAACAACTCTGCACTGAAACACTCTGTTGCCGGTCCCAATTATTTTCCTTTGGCGTTAGACACTTGCCTTGTGGAGGACTCCTAAACGTTTCCTTATGGTTAAGTGCTCTGTGTTGCAGCTGCAACATCCCTCCCCAGTCTGATGCCCTCCCAAGTGTTTTGGACTGCATCTCCCATCACTTGAGCAACGTAATTACTGCCATCGTGGAAATTCCCCCTGCTCCCACCAAAGCTCACCAAGAAAGATTGAGAGCCAAGTGCCCACTCGGTCTCCAAAATATTGTGGGGTGTCCTTTGACCCATCACCATCTATCCACCTAAGCAACCTCACAGGGGTGTTGCATAGATAAATGGGACAGGAGAAACCATATAGGTCACCCTGCGGTCCTTGAAGGAAAAGTGGGATATGAATAATAGTAAAAATGCGGAGACTCCACACAATGTTAGATGCAGTTAGTGGTCTGTCTGCAGTGTTTTTACTATGAAGACTCTAGTGATCTGTGTATAAATCATTTTTATATACATTTACGATGTTTTTAATAAGATTTTTTATTGCTTTCGCTAGAAAATACGATCAAGAATAAGATAGCCTGTGGTGCATGTAAAAAATAGTCATAAAGACACATTTGTGTGTATCAGTTAAGGGGGAGACCCTCCTTTTGTATTAAGCAGCATTAATAAAACCTCTCCCATTTGAGAGGAGGGTGACATCTTTCCCTTATTCTGCTTATGTAGGAAATAAATTGGAACTCAGCTCCTTCAAAATGGTCCCTTTTGCAGTGTGTTGAGTAAGACGTGTATTTACAACGTAAAGAGAGTGTTTGTGTTGTGAGATATATTCTACATTTGCATTGAGTGAGATGCTGGGAATTTTTTTTATTTTTGGAGCAGAATAACATGCTTATGTTTCCTTAATCAGGTTTCATTTTTTCATTGAGAAAGTGTTGCCTGAGTATCGCGATGCCGTCATGTCGCACACACTCATCTACATCCCGTCGTATTTTGATTACGTGCGCCTTCGGAACTACTTCAAGAAGGAAGAGTTGAGTTTTGTGCACATCTGTGAATACACCAGTAAATCTGGCATTTCCAGAGCGAGGCAATTCTTCCTAAAGGGAGTGAAGCAATTTCTGATTTTCACGGAGCGTTTCCACTTTTATAAAAGGTAGGCTGGGGTGGTTGCTAAAGTCCAAGTCTTTAATAGAAGAGGGTGCATGAGGTCATACTTGCTCCCCCCCAAAATTAATAATGCTTCATAATTAGGCTAAAAATGTGGAATTTTTCACACAGCACTGGAAGATTTATTAAATGTGTATTATTTTCATCACCTATGCAGCACCATCAATGTAGATGCTGCTCCACAGATCATAAATATAGGCTAAAAGACAGTACACTTCTGGTTTGATTTCTGAATGTGTTAATAACTGGTGTTTCTTGGGCTCATATTTCTCCCATAGAAAGGTAAAATGTGTCTTGAAAATCATTGCCAGCTAATCATTATGTGATGCTGTGTTTACTTCCTTTTGAACCAAAGCTGTACGTATTTATTTAATAACAAGGAAGGGCCATAGCTCACTGGTAGAGAATGTGCTTTGAGTGCAAGTCTCAGGTTTAATCTGTGACTGCTCCAGATTTGGCTGGAAGAGACCTCTGTCTGAAATCCATGAGAGCTGCTGTTAGTCGGTGTAGACCAGGGGTAGTCAACCTTTTTATACCTACTGCCCACTAATGCATCTTTCTTGATGGTAAAATTTCCTTACCACCCACCAGCACTCGATGGAAGGAAGATTCAGCTTGTGCCGTAGAACCCCCTGCCGCCCACCTAGAACCCTGAAACACCCACTAGTGGGCAGTAGGGACCAGGTTGGCAACCCCTTGTGTAGACAGGGCTGAGCAAGATGGACCAAAGGTCGGACTTGGTATGAGGAAGTTTTCCTTGTTCCAGAAGTCTGGATTAAGTGGTGAGAACAAAGGTGGATAGAGATGATCCAGTTTGACAAGAGGAGAAGGGACCTAGGGGATGTTACTTTGCTGATCCACTAGAGGAGTGATGTTTGAATAGGAATCCGCAGCCCTTCCTTATAAAAATGATGCCACCTTTGTGATCTTTGGGGCACCAACTGAAGCCCTTTTGATTCACCCAAACCTTTTAAATTTTGAAGGCTGGGCCTCTCAGCATTTATATCTGCATTTTAATGAGGGTGGGGGGTACAGTGAGGTTTGCTTTTGTTTGCATTTATGTAGATAACAGTTGGATTGTTTTTTACTTATTCACTGAAAGTTGACCAGATACCTTTATGATATAGGGTGTCCAACAAATGCCAAACATACAAAAATAAGGTGGGGAGGGAGGAGGTTCATCAAATAGCTGCAGGAAGGTTTCAGGCATCCAGAGACCCTGTTTTTTGGTGGCTAGCAGTCTACAGAATCTATTCTACCTCTCTGCATTGTAACTTTTAATCCTGCTTCACTGCCGGGGGGGGGGTGCAGGTTCAGGAAGCCCCATTTCCCTTGTTGAAATCCCAAGTCTGTAAAATTAAAAAAGGGGCTGTGTTCTGTTTCATCTATAAATGGTTAAAGTTTCAAAAAGGGATTTCTGTGTTGCCCGGTTGCATATTAATCATTTTGTGCCCTCTTGTTTGCTTGCTTTATTCAGGTACTCAATTAGAGGCATCCGGAACCTTATTTTTTACGAGCTGCCCACCTACCCCCATTTCTATAGTGAGGTCTGCAATATGATGAAGCTGGCAGGCAGCGAGGAAGAGGCCACCTTGACCTGCACAGTGCTTTACTCAAAATACGATGCTCAAAAGGTGGCTGCGGTGGTGGGTGTTGACCGGGCGGTCCAAATGCTCCAGTCTTCCAAAAATGTGCACCTTTTCGTCACTGGAGAAACAGAGTGAAATAAGTGGTGGACTGAGATTTAGAGTGGACTCCGTGACCTGTTCAGCCTATTATTTGGGGCTTGTGCTTCTTCCAGAACAAATGTTAGAAAAAGAAAGGCCATGCATTTAAAATGTGATTATACCACATAAGCGGTTATGGCTCCCCCCCACCCCAAAACAATCCTGGGAACTGTAGTTAAGGGTGCTGAGAGTTGTCCCCCCCCCACACATTTGCTTTTAACTGCTTTGAATACACTGTCTAATACAATACAGCTACAGTAGGGATCAGCAACTAGCAGACCCTGGGTCCAGTCCACCCCTCTAGCAAGCACCCTTTAGCCCCACAATGGCCAGTGGTTGCCAGCTGTTCTTTAGGGTCTGGTCCATCATTCTCCACCTGTTTCTTGATGTGACCTTCGGTAAAGCTAGATGCTGACCAGAGCACTACGGTGCCCAGAAAAACACAGCCAGCCAGTCACTCACCCTTTGAATAACTATAAACATCAAACATGTGAGAGATGTCTTGTTAAAAAAAATATATGTTCTATTTGTGTTTTATTAAAAAAAATTGCCAAACTTTTTAAAATCTTTGCATAGTGATTGTGTCCTTTAAATGTCAAAATAGGCCTGCAGAGCTGTGGTTCACTAGTCTCCGCCATTGCATTGCTGTCTATTTTAGTTTTAAGCTGATTAACTGTGTCTAATTCCTCTAGTGCAGGAACTAAACACCAATAAAGAGGCAATTCCATTTCAATTCCTGAATTAGCCAGCATTGATATAGGAATGTTCCTTTAAAAAAGAGAGAGAGAGTGTGTGTGTTTATTTTTGCATTTTCAGGTTTACAAGCAACAACAAAGAAAATAATTAAAATATAATCAGTAAATCCCCTTTGACTTCCCTCCTCCCCTTTTGTGGATCCTTATGCCAACATTTTTTTCCCTGCTTCTCTTCTATTACTCCAATTTTATCAAATCTTTAAACAGACCATAATTCAACTTTCGACTACAAGTATTTATTCTTCCTGGTTCCTAATTCTTCTGGTCAGTTTTGCCATTTCAGCGTAGTCCATCAGTTTTATCTGCCATTCTTCCTTGGTAGGGGCTGCATTTTCTTTCCCATCTCTGACCTAACAAAGTCTGGGCAGCTGTAGTCACATACATAAATAGTCTCTTCTGGTCATTTGGAATCTCTGCACCTAAGACTCCTAAAAGAAAAGCTTCTGGTTTCTTAGAAAAGGTTATCTTTAACAGGAATGCTCCTGTTTTTGTACTGAGAGACTAACTTACTTTATTTCTAAATTCTGCATGCTTCTCAGGCTGACTCATGGTTAGAGACAGGAAAGCAAGCTGCTAAATTAAGATTAAACGTCTCCTGTCCCTCTCTTCAGGATGTATTTATTAGAGATGAGTGTCTGAGCAACCTAAAGCAGGATAACAAAGTTAGGGAGCAATGGAAAGATAAAGCATGTTGCTTTGTAGTTTCTTGGCAACAACAGGGGTGTCATTGAAGTCACCCTGTTCACGAAAGCTGATTTTCATTTTTTTTTTAAAGATCATAACTTTTGGTTTTAAAATGAAAATGTGAGAAATGGTAGCTACATTGCTAAGTGATGGGCCCAGGTCAGAGGAGTGGGCGGCCTTTGAGATGGGTTCTGTGATACTGTTTGACTGACTTGTGTGAGCAGAGAAGAAGAAGAAGAGTTTGGATTTGATACCCCGCCTTTCACTCCCTTTAAGGAGTCTCAAAGCAGCTAACATTCTGCTTTCCCTTCCTCCCCCACAACAAACACCCTGTGAGGTGAGTGGGGCTGAGAGACTTCAAAGAAGTGTGACTGGCCCAAGGTCACCCAGCAGCTGCATGTGGAGGAGCGGAGACACAAACCCGGTTTCCCAGATTACGTGACTACCACTCTTAACCACTACACCACACTGGCTCTCATTTGCCTTGCTCACACACTGTGTCATTTGTATTGTGCTGGGAACCAGCGCTGCTTAGGTCTGGATCCCCACCACACAAAATACATTACTGTCGGCTGTAAATTGGTGGCGCCCCAAACGGGTCTCGGATACCATTTTAGAGTTGCAGAGGAGTAGATCTGGCCTAGAGCCATTTTACTCTCAGAGAGATTCCTGCATATAAAATGTCAAAAGGCTAATCCCTCTTCCCTGTATCTTCTCATGCCACTGTTCTGCTTGAGCTGGAATGGGACTGCCCCTTTGACTTGGCTGATTTGACCTTATTCTGTTTCCTGAGAGCCTATTAAGCTAAGTAATACCATATTAACTGTCTCCTCTTAGAGCGCTGATGATGCCCTGTGTAAAAAAGCTTTCAGCATTAAGGGCTGTGTGCTAATTTCTTGGTTGCTGAAAGCCAGATAAATTGTGGTCCAAAACACTTAATGGGAAACCACCAAGAAATTATCCCTCATCCCTGGAATGAGAGCACACATTATTGGAATTAAATGTTTGTGAAGCATTAAGCAATGACAATGTAAGACAGCCATTCACAGGAAGGAGCGTGATTTGTGCCAGCATTGGGGAACCTGTGACTCTCCAGGTATTGCTGGACCACAGCTGTCATCAGCCCTAGCCAGGATAGCTGGTGATCAGGGATGATGGGAGATGAAGTCCCGCTACATCAGGAGGGCCACAGGTTCCCCATCCCTGGGCTATATTAATGCTCCTTTCTCTGAATAGTCAACTCTACAGCAAAGGAGACAAATTAGAGAGTGTCTGCCCAGATGGCACCCAAGGGAATATATATGGCATTAAGATCTGAGCAAGTGGCATATTCCTCAGGTGTGTGGTAGGTGAAATGCTTCACAGATAATACGACAACAAATTTGAAATGGTAAAAAAACAAGTATTTAAGGTTCCCAGGGTGACTGAATAGTCATTTGCACCCAAATTGCCCATGAGAACACTCTTACACTGCCATACTGTCTATTTCCAGGGGCTATCCAGTATATCTCATCCACTGGGAAGTTCTCCACTGTGGCAGTTAGTCAGGAACCTCATCTCATTTCCCACCCTCAAGAAGTTTGGGGTCTGTTAGGCTTGAAAACAGTTAGGCACTACAGTGGTACCTCGGGTTAAGTACTTAATTAGTTTCAAAGGTCCGTTCTTAACCTGAAACTGTTCTTAACCTGAAGCACCACTTTAGCTAATAGGGCCTCCAGCTGCCGCCGCGCTGCCGAAGCACGATTTCTGTTCTCATCCTGAAGCAAATTTCTTAACCTGAAGCACTATTTCTGGGTTAGCAGAGTCTGTAACCTGAAGCATATGTAACCTGAAGCGTATGTAACCCGAGGTACCACTGTACAAGTACAGTTTGGAAAGGCTGGTGTCATCACTTCTTTTTTGTGCACACAGTCTTGGTAGATCAGGCATGGGGGGCCTCAGGGCCAGGGGCCATTCCTTTTGGCCATGGACTGGCACACTTCTTGTGACACACACACACACACCTCCCCATGGTAATGTCTCTTGCTTGCCTGGATAAGTAGCAGACATATCTGTACATTTCAGTTCTCCAACTTTCTATTTTTAAAAAAATCTTAATTTCACTTCTCAACATTTCCACAATTTGTGGTTATTATTTTTGTGATCCCCATGAAAATCCACCAGCCTTTAGTGCACATTTTACTAATAAAAACTTTTTTGTATACAGTTTTGACTAATAGCATTTTGGCAAGCAGTTTTCTCTAATGTCCATTTTTGTAAGATAGTTTCACAAATATATGCACTTTCATGTGCACTTTACCCTGGAATATAGAGGGACGTGGGTGGCGCTGTGGGTTAAACCACAGAGCCTAGGACTTGCCGATCAGAAGGTTGGTGGTTCGAATCCCCGCGACGGGGTAAGCTCCCATTGCTCGGTCCCTGCTCCTGCCAACCTCGCAGTTCGAAAGCACGTCAAAGTGCAAGTAGATAAATAGGTACTGCTCTGGCGGGAAGGTAAACAGTGTTTCGGTGCGCTGCTCTGGTTCGCCAGAAGCGGCTTAGTCATGCTGGCCACATGACCTGGAAGCTGTACGCCGGCTCCTTCAGCCAGTAAAGTGAGATGAGCGCTGCAACCCCAGTGTCAGCCACGACTGGACCTAATGGTCAGGGGTCCCTTTACCTTTACCTTTACCCTGGTATATATATTATGTGGCTGAAGAAATGCATTGCAAAATTTGAAGAAGTATGAATTTGAAAGGGTGGCATTGCATATTGTTTCAGAAAGAGTGGTTTTGGCTCATCTTTAAAAGTGAACTGAATCAACTTTCTCCCCCACGCTTGTCTCTGTCTGTCTGTCTGTCTGTCTGTCTGTCTGCCTGCCTGCCTGCCTGCCTGCCTGTCTAGAAACCTGACTTTATTGCATGGCTAGAATATAATCTTAAGAGTCACATCCATTGCAGCTCCCATAAGGCTGCCCACAAGGGAATGTGGCACTTAGTCTTTTAAAAAAATCTCACCCCTGTGGTAGATAATATTTCTGTGATGCCCTGGTGATCATAGATATAGATATAGGTGTGTGTTTGTTTAAAACAGCTTTGAATTAATGGCAGGGAATCTCTGATTCCCACCTACAGTGTGCCGTTCACAGAGTATTTGGCTCTTTGTTCTCAAACTGTGAGGGAATTAATGCAATTTGTGCTGGTTGACTGACTGAACAGTTTGAAATGAACCATAAAGCCCATCTGTTCACCCAGATGATATCAAGCGTGCTGGGAACAGTGAGGGAATGTAGCGAAGAGGAATTTACAAGTGGTCGTCTTTTCTAAAGTGTGGAGCAAAGTCTTAGTAATTGGGACAGATCTTTATTATATGTACCATATCTGTGACAAACAGTGCTTGCTTGATGATACCATTGGCCTGATCAAGAGAACAAGGAAGTTATCCCAACCAGGGACCACCTGTTCCACATGACAATTGGTTTTGAAGCAGTTGGCCAGAGGGATAGGCTGTGATAACTCAGTCAAGATCTGGCGTAGTACTTGCCCGTTTCCCAGAGTTCTTACGGATTCTGGGGCTTTGACTAAAGATTGAAGTTGCTGCTGCTGCTTCAGTTATTTTTGTAATGGTACTTACCGGCATGGAGTACATCCTCTCTCCCCTCCCTCCCTCTCTTGTTGTGCATGGCTTTTACCAGGCTCCCCCTTTCCATAAGCCCAGTGTTTGGTGCTTTAAAGCCCTAAACGGCCTCGGTCCAGTATACCTGAAGGAGCGTCTCACCCCCATCGTTCTGCCCAGACACTGAGGTCCAGCGCTGAGGGCCTTCTGGCGGTTCCCTCACTGCGAGAAGCCAAGTTACAGGGAACCAGGCAGAGGGCCTTCTCGGTAGTGGCACCCGCCCTGTGGAACGCCCTCCCACCAGCTGTCAAAGAGAAGAACAACTACCAGACTTTTAGAAGACATCTGAAGGCAGCCCTGTTTAGGGAAACTTTTAATGTTTAATAGACTATTGTGTTTTAATATTCTGTTGGAAGCTGCCCAGAAAGGCTGGGGAAACCCAGCCAGATGGGCAGGGTATAAATAAATTATTCTTATTCTTATTCTTATTCTTATTCTTATTCTTATTCTTATTCTTATTCTTACTACTACAGTGGTACCTCAGGTTACATACGCTTCAGGTTACATATGCTTCAGGTTACACACTCTGCTAACCCAGAAATAGTACCTCGGGTTAAGAACTTTGCTTCAGGATGAGAACAGAAATCGTGCTCCGGTGGCGCAGCGGCAGCATGGAGGCAGCAGGAAGCCCCATTAGCTAAAGTGGCGCTTCAGGTTAAGAACAGTTTCAGGTTAAGAACAGACCTCCGGAACGAATTAAGTACTTAACCCGAGGTACCACTGTATTATTATTATTGAGAAGCACCTATTTCTCTCCCAGTCCCACTAGCAGCTGATGCTTTCCTTCCCCACTGCCTGTCACTTGATGGGGGCAGGAGAAGGAAGTGCTTTTCCCAGTGCTATTTTTCTAGAAAAAGAGGTGCCGGAACTCAACACGAACACCTCCCTGGTTCTCTTATAATGGCAATGGCACCCACCTGAGAGGTGCTAGAACTGAGTTCTGGTAAGTTCCCACTGAGAAAAAGCCCTGGCTTTGCCAGCCCTATATGTGTGGAACTTCCCAAAGTGTCACCTAACTGCCCCAGTGCCATGAATCAGGGACACACAGGTTTGCTGAAAATAAAAATAATTTCTAAAAACACAACCGAGACCCTTTAGCCTGCTAGGCATAATCTTGGCATGCTTTGAGAATGGATGGTGTCTGTGGAGCCTCTCTGATGAGCAATCCCAAAGCATAGCCACTGTCAAGAGACGGCGTTGCCTCTGAATACCAGTTGTTGGAAATCATGAGTGGGAAGAGCGCTGTCATGCTCAGGACTGTTTGTCCATTCTGAGAGCAGGATGCTAGATTAGATGCGCTGTTGGCCTGATCCAATATGGCTCTTCTCATGTCATATGGCTCCATTTCCCAGTAAGCGGCAACAGCTTGTCAATAGACGAAGGCTAAGGAGAAATCGGTATCGTTCCTCAGACAGATTTCACTTAATAATTTAAAGCAAAGAAGCATTGCTAGTTGTCTCTCCACCCGCTTTTGACTTGGCATAGGAAAGAAATTGGATGGTGACTCTTGAGATTATTCATGAGCGTGCCAGGTTTATGCACTGCAGTAACTTAATGTTTTGCCAAATGGATCTCTCAGTTCTGGTGCTTGACAGCCATTTTTGAGTAAGTGGGTAGATAAATTACCAGTTTGTCACTTTTTATATATTTTACAAAAACTTTTACATTTATTTACAGCACTTTGGAGAAGAAATGATAAGAGCTTTGAATACAATTTAAACTCACATATCATAAATAACCAAATTCTCAATTGTACCATTTTACCACAGAACGCAGATTCATCTTTCTAAACTTTTTCATCTTTTCTTCCAGGAAATTGACAAAACTGGAAGAGTTATAATGTGAATCCCTTCATTTTCTTTTCTTTGTCTTATCTTGCATCCCAGAGCTGCTGAGGAGGGAGGAAAGATATATAGGGCCAGGGCAACCCACTCCATCCCACATGCTGAAGAGTGCTGTTTGAAGGAACAAAACCTATTGCTCTAGAGCTCACTCTGAGTTAGGATTGCCAACCAGCTAAGATCTTGCTTGGTCTTAATAGCAGTCTTGCTTGGTCTTATAGCAGCAGTAACGCCGTGGCACTCATGGGCACCATAGTGTGTCCTCCATGTACGGTGGTACCTCGGGTTAAGTACTTAATTCGTTCCGGAGGTCCGTTCTTAACCTGAAACTGTTCTTAACCTGAAGCACCACTTTAGCTAATGGGGCTTCCTGCTGCCGCCGCGCCACAGGAGCACAATTTCTGTTCTCATCCTGAAGCAAAGTTCTTAATGTGAAGCACTATTTCTGGGTTATCGGAGTTTGTAACCTGAAATGTATGTAACCTGAAGTGTATGTAACCTGAAGCGTATGAATCCTGAGGTACCACTGTACTTTCAGTGGCGTTGCAAAAGGTCTCTGTAAATATACCTTCAGAACTCCACAGTGCCTGAGAGACTGTTAACTCTTCCTGCTCAGTTCCTGTTTGCATTGGCTTCTTCTCTCCTCTGAACGACATGACCAGTCCAACAAAGTTGATGTTGCTTTCACGCTGTTGATCTTTGCTTCTTCCAGTACACTGGCATGTGTTCACATAATCACTTACGGACACACAGTTAAGACCAGTGCTTTTCTGTGGGTACGCAGGGGTACGTATACCCCTAAACATTTTGTGAATCTAATGGGATGAACCATCAGTTCCATTTCTACCCCGATGGTGGCCTCATTTCCCTTCACGGTGTTTCCTGAGTCAGTCTCAGATGGAAGCAAGTGTTTAACGTATGAAGCAGTGTGGAATGTGGGTGTGTTGTCTTTTACTGATGAGGTAATGCATGTTCTTTGTACTTTTGTCCATTTACTGTATTTATTTCCCCTGATATAAACTATAAAAGGGTGATTTTCTTGAGTCAAAATGTGATTACCCCTAAACATTTTTAAAGAAAAAAAGTACTGGTTAAGACCATATTCATGGAAGACATATTCCTACACTGAGCACCCCCCCCTTATGATTACTGCCATTGCGCCCGAAAAAGGGAAATATATTTGCAAAATGTGTTGGGTTTCAATAAACTTTGGCATTCTTAATAATCTGTGTCTCCCTTGCTTTCCTGTCCTGCTACTTTTCAAGCTGAAAAAGCTTTATGATTTTAAGATCTCATGATATTAAGACCGGCTGGGGAGGTTCTTCCCTGTTTCTCATCAAGAGGTACATCTGGCCAGGACTTAAAGGAGTCCCCCCCCCCCCAATGTAGTTGGACAGAGTGTGGAACTCCCTCCCCAGGAACAGCTGCCTATCCCTTTCCTGCATAGTATTTCACTACCTCAGAAAAACCTTTTTATTTCAACAGGTATTTAACCTTTCAGTTTGCAGGTGTTTTATTATGATCTGATGGTTTTATAAAGTTTATTTAAAACCTGTTGTTCTCTCTGTCCCTCTCCAAACCCCGACATTTCAATGGTTTCATCGTTCTGGATTGTTTTATTTCAACTCATGTTAACTGCCTTAAGTGTCTCTTAAGAGACTGAAACTTGCACAAGCTATAATGAAACATTAATGGCATTGGATGACATCCAACACTATGCAAATAGACACTGGCTCATGTACTTCCTCACCCTCTCTTTCCCACGCAGCCCCACTCCCCCGGGAGGCTCTAGAGAGTCCCCAACCTTCTGGAGCAGATTTGGGGTGTGCAAAGGAGGTTGCATGGGGAAGAGAAATCTGTTCCGCTGATAGTGTCCGTTCCACATGCAGATGGACGCTATCGGCTCTCATCTTCTGTATGCATATCACCTGAGAAAGATTAACCTGTCCAACTATGTTGCTGCAACAAGTGTCAGTCATTGAAATAAAACATGATGTGGCTGTTAAAACACACACACACACATTTCTCACCTGTCAGTATACACAGTGTGGTTTCCCTTAGGGCGATGGCTTGTCCGTCACTAACAAACATTGACAGATCAATTCATCACCGATTTTTGTGGAGCGGTGCCAGAAATAAATCTGACCCAGTTTGCTTTTATTCCGTGATGTTTCTGTTCAGTTTTCCTGCGCAAGGCTGCAATCTGATCAAGACTGCTCCCTTCTATTTGGTCTCTGCCAGCTGCTCACTTGCTAGTCAGCCAAAAAGGGAAGACATTCCAGATGCTTTCGTTTTGGTTTCAAAGTACACGGGATCTATTAATTATAGGGAAGTTAGCAGATGATGAAAAGCAAAGGCGAGCCATTTTTATATTGCTTGGCTGCAGTTCCTGGGAGACAAACAGATCTGGTGCTAGAGACAGGCACAGTTCCCTGGTGACTATTAATATTTTAGGGCACGTGTAATATTTTCAGGATTGCATTACAACTCTTATTCATAGAATCACAGAGCTGAGGAAGTCTTTGCAGGCCATCAAGTCCACCTCTTGCTCAGGCAAGTAACCCTGATGCCCCAACAGATGGCTGTCCGCTTGAAGACTTCCAGCAAGGAACAGATCACCTGACTGGAGAATATTTACATTGTCAAAGTAGGGGAGCAATAAAAAACAAAACAAGGGATGAAATGAAAAAGAGGGAGGGAATAAAATAAAAAGGGAGGCCAAAATTTGGGATGATTTTGCTCATCATCTAGGAATTTGTATTTGCCAATATGATGTGTGAACAGGGATTCTAATAAAACAAGAACAGAAATAGTATCCCCCCCCCCCCGTGAATGATTATTGCATCAGATGAGAAGAAAGGCTATACAATATGATTGGTTTTTCTGCAGAAAATCCAGGCTGCCTTGGAGTGGGGAGGAGCCTTTCCAAAAGAAGGTGGAGCAGAAATTTAATAAGCAAATAATAAAAATGTATGCATCTTTATGTGGAAATGTTTCAGGGATGCTTTGCCCAGACAGGCATTCCAGACATGTGTATCCACATATGTATCAGCTGTCCACAAGCATTTCTCCCCAACTTCACTTTATGTGATCGCGGCAGGAATCACCAATGAGTAGAATTTCTGGATGTGCTTAGGAGAGCCACAAGCACTAGATGGCGCCCTAAGAAACAGCAGGGGCTACTTCGAAAGAGACCTGATGGTAGTGCAAGGAGGAACTGTCCATTTCATAGAACAAATATTGTGAGTGGGGTGCCTGTGCAACATTTTTCTTTGCATTGTAAAGCGCCTCAATCGAAGGAGCGACAATATATGTAAAGTGCTCAGTACATTTACTCCATCCTTCTGCTATAAGATTGGCTGTGGGAGGACTCCTTAAATGTCTACCATCTCTATGTACCCTTATTACCTGTCTTACCATACATTTTGCGAGGACTATAGTTGGTGACTAAGGCTGCAACCCTAACGCCACTTATCTGGGAGTGAGTCCTATTGAATGAAATAGGACTGACTTCTGAGTCAACGCAGTTAATATTTTGTTATAAACCTCGCATTGTCTGTAAGCTCCCCGTTTTTGTTCTGTTTCAAAAACAAGGGACTATTTTTCCATGGCTTAAAGTGTGCACTTTTCACAGCAGTCTGTGCAAAAGGATATTGGTTCAGGCCAATGACCCATCCCATCCAGACTCCTCTTCTCAGAGTGGCCAACAAGATGCGTGTGGGAAACCCTCAAGAAGGAACCAAGCACAAAAGCGCGCTCCACACTTACAATTTCTTTCTTTTTTAAATTTTTAAATTTTAATTGCAAAACAATTTACATAAAAGAACAACAAATAAGAAAGAAAACAGTTGGGACTAAAAAACAACAACACACACAACAACGTTAGACATTGACTAACAATACATCAACTAACATTGCACACTCTTTTGACTTCCGATTCACCTCCTTGTGCTTTCAACATATTCTTAACCTACACGCACTGTCTATTGTATCTGTTACATATCAAAAATTATCTACTTTTGTCACTTTCCTTTTAATCTTCAGGATTCAATCTAAACATCACCGGCACAATATTGTTTTAAGTATTCTTTAAATATTATCCAGTCTTTGCACACTCTCTGATTTGAGTTTCCTCTTATTCTCCCAGTAATTTTAGCCTAGTAGCCATTGGTAGTCTTATGCTAATTCCTTTTTGTTTCAACCGCCCTGACAATTCACTATCATCAGCAAATTTGGCTACCTGACTACTCACCCCTAGCTCTAAACCACTTATGAACAAGTTGAGAAGTACGGTTCCCAGTACCAATCTTTGTGTATCTCTGCTTCCTGTTTCTTAACCAGATCCACAAGCAGATATCTCTTATTACATGACTGCTAAGCTTATTCAGGAGGCAGCCTATAGGTTATGCTACAGTAATGCCACAAGTCTCCAGCGACCTTCAAAAGAAACCTTCCTTGGGGCACACACTGGAGTACCTGAAATCTCTCACCTTTAGAAGATTGGGGTATGTGGTGGGTGGCGCTGTAGTCTAAATCACAGAGCCTAGGGCTTGCCGATCAGAAGGTTGGCAGTTCAAATCCCTGCGACGGGGTGAGCTCCCATTGTTCGGTTCCTGCTCCTGCCAACCTAGCAATTCAAAAGCACGTCAAAGTGCAAGTAGATAAATAGGTACCGCTCCAGCAGGAAGATAAACAGCGTTTCCGTGCGCTGCTCTGGTTTGCCAGAAGTGGCTTAGTCATGCTGGCCACATGACCCTGAAAAACTGTCTGTGGACAAACGTCGGCTGCCTTGGCCAGTAAAGCGAGATGAGCGCCGCAACCCCAGAGATGTTCGCGAATGGACTTCACTGACAGGGGTCCTTTACCAATTTTTTTACCAATATTGTGCTTTTTGTGTATATTAATTATAAGCTATCTTGGCTGGGAAATGAGTACAAATATCAAAATTAATAACTGAGAGAGGCTTGAGTCCAACTATGTAACTGTGCAAGAAGCAAGTGCCCCCTTCCTTTTCTCCAACTGCACATCCCCCTGCACCTTCACAAATCTGCTTGGGGGGAGACCCCCAAAACAGATTCTGGGGGTGCACCAGGGACAGAGGGAGGGGAAATTCCATTGCATAAAGGAAGTTGTTCTGCTTGTGCAATGACCTCATTGGATACAACCCATATTTTCCCATATGTAAAGCTAAACTTGATGCCTCATTAGCTTATTTTTTTTTAAGGCCACAGATATTTCTAGATCTCCCTGCAGTATACCTGAAGGAGCGTCTCCACCTCCATCGTTCTACCCGGACACTGAGGTCCAGCACCGAGGGCCTTCTGGCGGTTCCCTCACTGCGAGAAGCCAAGTTACAGGGAACCAGGCAGAGGGCCTTCTCGGTAGTGGCGCCCTCCCTGTGGAACGCCCTCCCACCAGATGTCAAAGAGAACAACAACTACCAGACTTTTAGAAGACATCTGAAGGCAGCCCTGTTTCGGGAAGCTTTTAATGTTTGATGTATTATAGTATTTTAATATTCTTTGGGAAGCCGCCCAGAGTGGCTGGGGAGGCCCAGCCAGATGGGCGGGGTATAAATAATAAATATTATTATTATTATTATTATTTGCCATCTTCGCAGTCATAATTCAGGTTCAGTAGCCTAGCAATTCTGACTGCTGCTTGGTGTCACAAGTCCAAGTTCAACTTACCTTGCGCTCTTCCACAGTGCTGTGACAACTTAATAAATAGCACCTTGTTAAAGCTAATGAGAAGAATAACTAGAGTGCGAAATGGAAGATGAAAGAGCAAGGCACCATTTGACAATGTCTCACAGAAATTACTTGGAGTTTTGCCTTAATAAAGCTGACAACTTCCGATTCTCTTTCAAAGGTTGGGTGGGAAGCAGCAGTGGCTATTAATCTATCAGGTAAAATGTTACAGTTGGGGCAGATTTGTTATAACCTGTCACAATTTTTTAATGCAAGATGGTACTGAGGCAGCTCATTAATTTCCACACAATTTAAATTTCACATGTCATTATTTTATAATACTCAGAGGATTTTTTTAAAATAATAATTAATGAGGAAGCCCAGGGGGCTGAATTTCCCTCGGATGGAAACTTATATGTTATGACAACTGATTGCCACATAGATTTCAAAATAGCCCACCTATAATATATTACCTGAAGTCTTAACTTGCCATGTGAAACGACTGTGTTACAGTAGGGTTTGGTTTTTTTAAAAATGTGCAACATTTTAGACATTTTATGCAGAATTCAGGAAGGTGTGGATAATTTCCTCATTACTCCAATTTCATCCTTACAGCTATCTGTAGCATACGTTATGCTGCAAAGTTGTGAGCCAGTTCTGTCTTGGTTTCTAAACCCCAGTTTATTAAATCAATACTGTACAATCATCAGTCATATCTGCTCTCTTCCTAACCCTGTGCACCAACTTCTGTGTTTCTATCATGGTCTGTTTAACGTTTAAACCACAGTTTTCTGTTGCACTTGAACTGGGAAACCATAGTTCAGTCCTGGTCTATTGCTTGTTTGTTTATTTAATTCCATTTATTAATTGCTGCCCATAAAATACCTCAAAGTGATTTCACAATAAAAACATCAGCAACAAAACCGCTAACACAATGTCATATATACAAAAACATAACAATGGGGGGGATGTAAAATGCAATTTCAAATCCAATACACATACTGTTTTAGATAAAGAAATCAACTTAGAAGGCTTGTAAGAAAAGAACTTCAACAGGCACTACAAATACAATAGGGATGGTGCCAGTCTGATATGTACCAAAATACACCTTTGGATTCTGCCCCATCCAGCCTTAGAATTGCCCCCTAATGCTGCAATTTTTTATGCACTTACTTGGAAGTAAGTCTCAGTGGAATTTCTCAGTGTGGGATGTAATCCATTGGAGCAGTCAAATACAACATTCCTTGTTTCACTAGAGTGGACACAGGCAGGGGGATGTTACTCCAGCCAGTATAACTTCCTGTTCCACTGGTCTGGGGTGTCCTCGCCTGCATGTGACCAGGCAGATGGTCATGACCCTGACTGACTCCATAAAAGAGCCAAGTCACACAGCCATCTTTCTCTTGATGCCATGCTGCTCTCCTGCAGCCATTTTGTTCTCTTGGTGCTGTTCTCTTAAAGTATTTTGCTGTCTGCTGGCTCTCAGCCAGCAGCACACGGGCTCAGTCCCCATATGGGATGAAGTCACACTTTGTTCTGTAATTACAAGCTAAAGCCTGCCTTCAGGGATCATACTGGGAACTGAATGTGAGTAAACGTCTTGTTACTTTTAAGGAAAGACTCTTGTGTCTTTATTCTTTTAAGAGGGATCATAGGGTACTTACCAGGAATCATCCAATCTGGGCAAGCCAGGTTGGATTGCTTAACTTGTTGTTGTTTAGTCGTTTAGTCGTGTCCGACTCTTCGTGACCCATGGACCAGAGCACGCCAGGCACTCCTGTCTTCCACTGCCTCCCACAGTTTGGTCAAACTCATGCTGGTAGCTTCGAGAACACTGTCCAACCATCTCGTCCTCTGTCGTCCCCTTCTCCTTGTGCCCTCAATTTTTCCCAACATCAGGGTCTTTTCCAGGGAGTCTTCTCTTCTCATGAGGTGGCCAAAGTATTGGAGCCTCAGCTTCACGATCTGTCCTTCCAGGGAGCACTCAGGGCTGATTTCCTTAAGAATGGATAGGTTTGATCTTCTTGCAGTCCATGGGACTCTCAACAGTCTCCTCCAGCACCATAATTCAAAAGCATCAATTCTTCTGCGATCAGCCTTTTTTATGATCCAGCTCTCACTTCCATATACATCACTACTGGGAAAACCATAGATAGCTTTAACTATACGGACCTTAGTTGGCAAGGTGATGTCTCTGCTTTTTAAGATGCTGTCTAGGTTTGCCATCGCCTTTCTCCCAAGGAGCAGGCGTCTTTTAATTTCATGGCTGCTGTCACCATCTGCAGTGATCATGGAGCCCAAGAAAGTAAAATCTCTCACTGCCTCCATTTCTTCCCCTTCTATTTGCCAGGAGGTGATGGGACCAGTGCTTAACTAAAGACATTCAAACGAATCTGCAAACTAGCTTCCTAGTTTGAGGGGAATCTACCTGACTCACTAGTGTGAGTGAAGGAATGATAATATTTAATCAATATATTCTCTCCTACTATTCTTAACATCCCCACACTCAGTAGCAATGTGAAGGACTGCGACAGGAAGGACTGCAGCTCCGTTGCAGAGCATCTGCTATGCATGCAGAACATCCCAGGATCAATCCCTGGCGCCACTAGGTAGGGCTGGAAGAGGCTCCTATCTGTAACCCTGGAGAGTCACTGCCAGTCAGTGTAGACACAATATTGAGCTAGATGGATATAAGGTATGATGATATGGCAGCTTGCTATGCCCTATGATAAAATATATCCTTCATCAGGTGACAGTCTTAATTAGTAGGGTTGCCATATTTCATGCAAAGTTGTTGATCTTTTTTGGCAAAATCACAAAAAATGCCTATTTTTATGGAAAATCGGCAAGAACTGCATTGCTAACGTGGGCTGCTATTTCCACATGACATTGCCACTACCAAGTGCACTATTCCAGATATGTCTGGGAAATCCAGGGCATATGACAATCCTATTTCAGAATTATTGAGGAACACACCTGGCAGGAGCCGCTTAGTACAAATATTGAATTCAGTGGGACTTCTCAAAAGCAAAAGACTTTAAGGATCTAAGGTACTAATGAATAACTGCTGAGGCAAATCATAGCTCTTCAGCAGAACTAAAAAGTTTTCGGATTAGCTGGCAGCCATAATTCCCCCCATGTCTATTTGAAAGTCAATTATGGTTTCATAATTTAAGTCCAGTCCCAAAGGTTAACAAACTCTTCGAGATCTAGACTTGATATAGATTGGGCTTGCAAAGGGCACATTGATTTTTAGACCTGACTCATAAAAATGCCAAGCGGTCTTGAAGGAACTGAACTTTCTCCTCACCTTGCCAGGATTAGATTTACAATAAATCTCCTTTATGATTGTTTTTCTGTATTCTATGAATATTCAACAGGATGGAAAACACTTGCTCAAGTCTCACCTAGGGATGGGGGGGGGGATTTGATTCAGTTCACATTTAAAGCCAAATGTATCAAATTAATGCTAGAGAGAGAGAGAGATGTTTGTAAAGCATATATTGAAAAGTGTTACAAAAATCAGAGAGGGAAATGGATAAATGAAATTATTCTACTCTTGGTATTATTTTTCTACTTGTACATAGAAGCCATGAATATCCTAACAGAGATAAGGCAAAGGACTGTTGTCAGATCTGAACTACTGCAGCCTTTTCCCAATGGAACATTTATCTCTCTATTGACTGGAACAGAGGAAGCTAACACCCTTACACAGTTCATTGGTCCCCTCAGTTGTTAGGGACATATTTTTGAATACTTGCATTTGGCTCCAAGTAACTGTTTTTCTGATTTATGGAGACAGTAAAAGCTATAGAAGATGTATAGAAGATGCAAAGTGCTACCGCTGAGATGCCATCCATGACCAAAAGTGCTGAATAGTGAGAGGCTGACTCCAAGGATAATTTTTATTTATCTCTCCAAATCACAGGAGACTAATTTAAACCACTCGTGCTGTCCTTTTCCGTTTCAACATTTACCTTCATTAACAGTGTGAGCCTTTGCATGTCTGCTCAGAAGTAAATCCTGCTGAGTTCAATCTAGCTTCCTCCCCAGTAAACAGCTGGGATGAGGAACCTTTCTACAGCACAAGGGCCACATTCGTTCCTGGGAAGCATTCTAAGGGCCACATGCCATGGATCAGTGAGGCCAGAAGCCCATGTAAAATTTATGTCTGTACTATAGGCTAACTTCTTGCGCACGCTCACACACAACCTCCATCCGGACAAGCAAGCAGCATTACCAAAGTTCAAGCTTACTTGGAGTGGTTTTAAGCCTGCTTTCTGCAGAGATCGGCTGTGTGATCGAGTTCCCCATAGGGCTTAGAGTTGAATAGCTGGTTGAGCCATGTCTCTGTACCTGCTATCACATATGATATCAGGTATGGAGCAAATGGCCATGGTTTGGGGGAAACAGCCTTGTGGGCCAAAGAGGAATCCATGCTCAAACAAACTTGGCTAACAGCCCACATCCTTCCTCATCCTTGGCTCAGCATGTCATCCAAACCAGGCCAATGTCTTGTTATGTTGGCTCTGTGCTCACATCCTTGAAGTTTGATTGTTTTGTCTGTTTTGTTTATTAGAACCCCATGACTTTGCTGTTAGCTTTTTAAATGACTTGCATTTAGGACAGCAATCTGTGGTCAGAAGAGTTTTTCAGGGACTTGAAGGTAGCAAACCATGGTAAAGGTAAAGGGACCCCTGACCATTAGGTCCAGTCATGGCAGACTCTGGGGTTATGGCACCCATCTCGCTTTACTGGCCAAGGGAGCCGGTGTACAGCTTCCGGGTCATGTGGCCAGCATGACTAAGCCGCTTCTGACGAACCAGAGCAGCGCACGGAAATGCCGTTTACCTTCCCGCCGGAGTGGTACCTATTTATCTACTTGCACTTTGACGTGCTTTCGATCTGCTAGGTTGGCAGGAGCAGGGACCAAGCAACGGGAGCTCACCCCATCGCGGGGATTTGAACCGCCGACCTTCTGATTGGCAAGTCCTAGGCTCTGTGGTTTAACCCACAGCGCCACCCACGTCCCAAAGCAAACCATAGTTGCTACAATTTTTTTTAAAAAAATCCTTCCAGTAGCATCTTAGAGACCAACTAAGTTTGTTATTGGTATGAGCTTTCATGTGCATGCACACTTCTAAGACCAATAACAAACTTAGTTGGTCTCTAAGGTGCTACTGGAATGAATTTTTTTAAAAAATTGTTTTGACCACGGCAGATCAACATGGCTACCTACCTGTAACATAGTTGCTACAGTATACTCACTATTTTTTTCTCTCAAACAATAATTGTGTTCCAAGAGGTTTTGCAATATTTTGACTCCATCCAGAAACCTGTAAAACCCTCCTCGCATTAATAAAATATTTCTTTCTGCAGCTATCCTACTTACAAGTCGTTAAAAAAATAAATAAACTGGAACCTGGGCTGTCATCAACTGCTAGGGAACAGATGATTCTGTGGAACACATCCCAATTTATTCTTATTATATCTGTACATTCATGTGCATTTTATTTTGGGAGCCAATTTTGGCTGAAACGTAGGGTGTAATGCAGCAGAATAAATGAATAAATAACAGACATAAACCCAAACCACCTTCACGTTACTGGTTTGAATGCCTTCTGAGTTGTTAAAAACCTACTTAAGAATCTTAAGCAATCATTAAAAAAAACCTGTACCTTAAGAATCTTAGTGGCAATACAGTAAGATTGCCTAAAACCAAAATGTCTATAGTCAAAACACACTGGGTTCAGTGGCACGTGGGATTGCCAATGTATTTATTCCTGGATGCATGCTGTTTCCCGCTCCCTTATTTATTTTTTATTATTGTTCTGCCAAGTGCATAAAGCTGAATGCGCACAAGTTAAATGTGTGCAAGCTGTGGGCTGACTGTATAACATTCCTCTAAAGCATTTATTTCTGTCTGTAATTCCTTGGATCAATCAATAAACAACAAGCACTATAGAGGCTCAGACAAACCTGAATCTGGGGACTGTGTGGAGCTCACACTAGATCCCATAGGAGAAATCTGCCCACAGTATTTTTTTTATCTCACACTCCTCCTGCATAACTTGACCATTTATTGATTTCTCATAAGACCAAACTTCAACTAGGATACATGCTCAATTGGGTATAGCATGGTGCTGATAATGCCAAGGTCGATAGCTACATGTTCCTGCATTGCAGGGGGTTGAACTAGATGATTCTTGCGGTCCCTTCTAACTTTACAATTCTATGATTCGATGATCTGGCATTACCATTAGCAGTATTGATTTACCACTGTGATAAATTTTGAACAGTAAGATGAATGACTGACAAATGGAAGAGAGTCCTTTGCCAGGCATTATTCAGTCTGCTACATAAATAAGCACCTTAAATAATGTAATGAACCACTAAGAAGACTTTAGTACAAGGGGAGGGCCCAGCTACACATAATGGTATATTAAACCATAGACATGTGGTTAAATAAACCAGCCAGTGATTAATTTGTGATAAAGAATGGTAAAAACAAACTGATCTTTATTTCGTTTTCTATATGCTGGACCATGTATGACTAAATCAGGTAAGGTAAAGGTAAAGGACCCCTGGGCAGTTAAGTCCAGTCAAAGGTGACTATGGGGTATGGTCAAAATGTAAAAAATAAAATAAAATAAAAATTGTCCAGTAGCACCTTAGAGACCAACTAAGTTTGTTCTTGGTATAAGCATGCACACAAAAGCTTATACCAAGAACAAACTTAGTTGGTCTCTAAGGTGCTACTGGAATTTTATATATCTATATAATCTATATACTGGTATCTCTCTCTCTCTCTCTCTCTCTCTCTATATATATATATATATATATATATGCTTTCGTAGATTTTCACGGGTACAGGAATGCAGGTTTTGGTGTCTTCGGGTGTCTTCCCGTGTAAGAGTCGGGGTGTCTGTGCGACGTTTCGACGAGGTCTCACTCGTCATCTTCAGGCTGGTGCTTTCGGCTTCTTGTTACTGGAACAGAGCAGAGTCTGGTGTTTGAGTTCCTATAAATACTGTTGAGGGGTGTGGTGTATAGCCTCCAACGTTCTGGGTAGAGAGGAAGTTCCTAGATTAGTGTGCCTTTTCTTCTTTTGTTCCTTAATTACTTGAGGGATATCTTGGGTGATTTCATGAGTGATATTCTGAATATCACTGGGTGGGTCATTAATTACTTGAGGGATATCTTGGGTGATTTCATGAGTGATATTCTGAATATCACTGGGTGGGTCATTAAGTGTAGATTAGTTGCTAAAGCTCTCGTGTCTTGACCTCTTGAGCTTGTGAAGAGTTTTTCTGAGAAGATGGCTGTGCTGCATTTAGTTGTGCTCTGGCTTGGCTTCGTGTATAGGGGCGAGCTATGGTTTTGTGCCTTGTGCCAGCCAGATCTGTGTAGGGATTGCAGGGGGGTGCAGCATCCGGAGGTGCCACTATAGTTTGGTTGCTGGATGGAGTCTGTAATATGTCTGTGGAGAGGGTCTGGGTTTGGGTCTGGTGTGGTTGATTGGTGACGGCGTTCTGTGTGCCTCTGGTTCTGGTGTCGGTTTTTGTGGGGAGGGCTAATTTCCAGATGTCTGGCAGGCGGGACGTGTCGTCACGCTTGTTCATGTTGTGAGGGTGTTTCTCTATCTCGATGGCTTCCATGATTATTCTCTTGTGGTGATGTTCCATGTTAAAGAGCAATTTGGAATCTGCAAAATTAATTTCGTGTCCTGTTTCTTTCATGTGTTGGAAAAGAGAGGAAGTTTTTTCTTCTTTTTTGACGGCATTCTTGTGTTCTGCGATACGTGCATTTATTCGTCTGTTTGTTTGTCCAATGTACGTGGCTGGGCAGACTTTGCAGGGTATTTCATAGACCCCTTGGTTTTCCAGCTGGATTTTGTCTTTTGGGTTTCTGAGGATATTGGCTATTTTTTGGTTGGTGCAGAAGGCTGTTTTGATATTGTGTTTATGGAGGATTTTGCTGATTTTGTCTGTAGTGCCCTTGATATAAGGAAGGAGGGCCATGCCATTGTTTTCTTCTGTGTCTTGGTTTTTGGGGGGTGTTTCTTTTTGGATTAGCTTCGTAACCCTGTTTTTCTGGTATCCATTGGCGATTAACACATTTGAGAGATTCTGTAACTCAGTTGTCAAGTGGTCTTTGTCAGCCAGGCGTTTGGTTCTGGAGATGAGAGTCTTGGCTACGGAGTTTATTTGTGCAGGGTGGTGGTGTGATTGTGCATGTAAGTAGCGGTTGGTGTGTGTTTTTTTCCGGTAGATAGTGTGTCCTAGGGAGCCATCAGGTTTTTTGTAGATTAGGACGTCAAGAAAGGGGAGTTGGTTGTTGTCTTCTATTTCCATAGTGAATTGTATTTTGGGGTGTAGGCTGTTGAGATGTGTGAGGAAGCTATCTAGTTTTTCTTTTCCGTGTGGCCAAATTACAAAGGTGTCGTCAACATATCTGAGCCAAAGTTTGGTCAAGACACGAGAGCTTTAGCAATCTAATCTACACTTAATGACCCACCCAGTGATATTCAGAATATCACTCATGAAATCACCCAAGATATCCCTCAAGTAATTAATGACCCACCCAGTGATATTCAGAATATCACTCATGAAATCACCCAAGATATCCCTCAAGTAATTAAGCAACAAAAGAAGAAAAGGCACACTAATCTAGGAACTTCCTCTCTACCCAGAACGTTGGAGGCTATACACCACACCCCTCAACAGTATTTATAGGAACTCAAACACCAGACTCTGCTCTGTTCCAGTAACAAGAAGCCGAAAGCACCAGCCTGAAGATGACGAGTGAGACCTCGTCGAAACGTCGCACAGACACCCCGACTCTTACACGGGAAGACACCCGAAGACACCAAAACCTGCATTCCTATACCCGTGAAAATCTACGAAAGCAAATATATATATATATATATATATATATATATATATATATATATATATATATATATATATATGCAGGTTTTGGTGTCTTCGGGTGTCTTCCCGTGTAAGAGTCGGGGTGTCTGTGCGACATTTCGACGAGGTCTCACTCGTCATCTTCAGGCTGGTGCTTTCGGCTTCTTGTTACTGGAACAGAGCAGAGTCTGGTGTTTGAGTTCCTATAAATACTGTTGAGGGGTGTGGTGTATAGCCTCCAACGTTCTGGGCAAAGAGGAAGTTCCTAGATTAGTGTGCCTTTTCTTCTTTTGTTCCTTAATTACTTGAGGGATATCTTGGGTGATTTCATGAGTGATATTCAGAATATCACTGGGTGGGTCATTAAGTGTAGATTAGTTGCTAAAGCTTTCGTGTCTTGACCTCTTGAGCTTGTGAAGAGTTTTTCTGAGAAGATGGCTGTGCTGCATTTAGTTGTGCTCTGGCTTGGCTTCGTGTATAGGGGCGAGCTATGGTTTTGTGCCTTGTGCCAGCCAGATCTGTGTAGGGATTGTAGGGGGGTGCAGCATCCGGAGGTGCCACTATAGTTTGGCTACTGGATGGAGTCTGTAATATGTCTGTGGAGAGGGTCTGGGTTTGGGTCTGGTGTGGTTGATTGGTGACGGCGTTCTGTGTGCCTCTGGTTCTGGTGTCGGTTTTTGTGGGGAGGGCTAATTTCCAGATGTCTGGCAGGCGGGACGTGTCGTCACGCTTGTTCATGTTGTGAGGGTGTTTCTCTATCTCGATGGCTTCCATGATTATTCTCTTGTGGTGATGTTCCATGTTAAAGAGCAATTTGGAATCTGCAAAATTAATTTCATGTCCTGTTTCTTTCATGTGTTGGAAAAGAGAGAGTCGTCTGGGGAGCTGAAACTGAGACCTCAGAAACTGAGACCTCCCCAGAGTCGTCTGGGGAGCTGAAACTGAGACCTCACATAAGACAGACAGACACACCAACAAACTCTACAAACTAGAGAAACGCCAGAAGCCCAGCCACCCTCCACAACAACCCATGAAACAAACAGTACATAACATATCAAACAGGATCCTCACCCCAACTGAAACCAAAGTACTCTCCAAAGGTTTCAACTTTGCAGTCGCCCCGAGACGCATCCCCACGGAAAACATCATATGCGGAGTCGAAGCTAGCCTGACCAAAATCGACCCAGATGAAGCCAATAAAATCAGACTTGAAGTCACCAACATCCTCTGCTCCAGCAAACCACCCAGAAGCAATTTACACAAAGAAGAACAGAAAGCACTCACCAACCTGAGGAAAGACAACAACATAATCATTCTCCCAGCAGACAAAGGCAACGCCACTGTTGTGATGAACACATCGGACTACCAAGCAAAACTATCAAATCTACTCCAAGACCCTACCTACCAACCTATAAAAACAGATCCCACCACCTATCTGGAAAAAACCACCAAATCCAAAATAAAAGCCTCTCCTATCAGTGAAGAAATCCAGCTAAGAATCATCCCCAGAGAAAAATCATCCAGATGCCCCAAACTCTACGGTCTCCCCAAGATACACAAAGAAGGAACACCACTCAGACCAATAGTCAGCTCCATAGGCTCACCTCTACAAAATCTCGCTAAATTTCTCGCTAAGCAACTTCAGCCCTATGCAGAACCCATCGCTTCACACGTTACTAACTCCTTCCAGTTCATAGAAACAATAAAGAAACAATACCTACATCCCGATGACCTACTTGTGAGCTTCGATGTTGTATCTCTCTTCACTCAAGTGCCCATTAATGAAGCCTTGACAGCCATTCAAAACAAATACAACCCCCCCAAATACATCCTGGACCTGACCAACCACTGCCTAACCAACACGTACTTCATCCACAATGGACAAAGATACAAACAGATAGAAGGAGCACCTATGGGATCACCCCTCTCACCGGTCATCGCAAATTTGTACATGGAACACTTTGAAACCAATGCTTTAGACAAGTCAGAACACAAACCCAAACTTTGGCTCAGATATGTTGACGACACCTTTGTAATTTGGCCACACGGGAAAGAAAAACTAGATAGCTTCCTCACACATCTCAACAGCCTACACCCCAAAATACAATTCACTATGGAAATAGAAGACAACAACCAACTCCCCTTTCTTGACGTCCTAATCTACAAAAAACCTGATGGCTCCCTAGGACACACTATCTACCGGAAAAAAACACACACCAACCGCTACTTACATGCACAATCACACCACCACCCTGCACAAATAAACTCCGTAGCCAAGACTCTCATCTCCAGAACCAAACGCCTGGCTGACAAAGACCACTTGACAACTGAGTTACAGAATCTCTCAAATGTGTTAATCGCCAATGGATACCAGAAAAACAGGGTTACGAAGCTAATCCAAAAAGAAACACCCCCCAAAAACCAAGACACAGAAGAAAACAATGGCATGGCCCTCCTTCCTTATATCAAGGGCACTACAGACAAAATCAGCAAAATCCTCCATAAACACAATATCAAAACAGCCTTCTGCACCAACCAAAAAATAGCCAATATCCTCAGAAACCCAAAAGACAAAATCCAGCTGGAAAACCAAGGGGTCTATGAAATACCCTGCAAAGTCTGCCCAGCCACGTACATTGGACAAACAAACAGACGAATAAATGCACGTATCGCAGAACACAAGAATGCCGTCAAAAAAGAAGGAAAAACTTCCTCTCTTTTCCAACACATGAAAGAAACAGGACATGAAATTAATTTTGCAGATTCCAAATTGCTCTTTAACATGGAACATCACCACAAGAGAATAATCATGGAAGCCATCGAGATAGAGAAACACCCTCACAACATGAACAAGCGTGACGACACGTCCCGCCTGCCAGACATCTGGAAATTAGCCCTCCCCACAAAAACCGACACCAGAACCAGAGGCACACAGAACGCCGTCACCAATCAACCACACCAGACCCAAACCCAGACCCTCTCCACAGACATATTACAGACTCCATCCAGTAGCCAAACTATAGTGGCACCTCCGGATGCTGCACCCCCCTACAATCCCTACACAGATCTGGCTGGCACAAGGCACAAAACCATAGCTCGCCCCTATACACGAAGCCAAGCCAGAGCACAACTAAATGCAGCACAGCCATCTTCTCAGAAAAACTCTTCACAAGCTCAAGAGGTCAAGACACGAAAGCTTTAGCAACTAATCTACACTTAATGACCCACCCAGTGATATTCTGAATATCACTCATGAAATCACCCAAGATATCCCTCAAGTAATTAAGGAACAAAAGAAGAAAAGGCACACTAATCTAGGAACTTCCTCTTTGCCCAGAACGTTGGAGGCTATACACCACACCCCTCAACAGTATTTATAGGAACTCAAACACCAGACTCTGCTCTGTTCCAGTAACAAGAAGCCGAAAGCACCAGCCTGAAGATGACGAGTGAGACCTCGTCGAAACGTCGCACAGACACCCCGACTCTTACACGGGAAGACACCCGAAGACACCAAAACCTGCATTCCTGTACCCGTGAAAATCTACGAAAGCATATATATATATCTATCTATAGACTGGGTCAGACCAACATGGCTACCTACCTGAATCTAGAACTATGGAGTTGCAGCGCTCAACTCGCTTTCAGGCCGAGGGAGCCGGCGTTCGTCCACAGACAGCTTTCCGGGTCATGTGGCCAGCATGACTAAACTGCTACTGGCACATGGAGAGCCGTGACGGAATCCAGAGTGCACGGAAATGCTGTTTACCTTCCTGCCACAGTGGTACCAATTTATCTACTTGCACTGGTATGCTTTTTAACTGCTAGGCTGGCAGAAGCTGGGAAGGAGCAGTGGGAACCCACCCCATCACATGGATTTGAACCACTGACCTTCCGATCAGCAAGCCCAAGAAGCTCAGTGGTTTAGACTACTGCATGTGAGCAGTGTTATTTTTCTTGTTGCCCAGTCACTTCCTACACATTTTCCCAATGCTGCTCCCATTTCAATTGTTCAGCATCTCTTGGCAACCAAATCAACTTCTGTTTAAAAAAGTAAATAAACCAGGAAGCTGTATACAACATACCCAGTGTGTGTGAATTATTAGAGCTATAGTTCTTTCCCGAACAGTTATTTGGTGCCTCAACTCTTCAAAACCCACATTTCCACTTATGGTGCAATCATATAAACCAGGGGTGGGGAACTTTTTTCAGCCTTGCGGGTCAAGGTCCCTTTATCTTCACAAGCCCCATGGACCAAGTGAAATGAATCACTATACTGTATAATGAAAAACGAAAAACAGTAAAGGAACACTAAAGGAAGAGTTTTATATTACATTTTGCAAAACAAAGACAAGGCCCACACGACAGTCTCTTCTTGCATATGTACAGTGGTACCTCAGGTTTCAGACGCTTCAGGTTACGGACTCCGCTTACCCCAGAAATAGTACCTCAGGTTAAGAACTTTGCTTCAGGATGAGAACAGAAATTGCGTGGTGGCAGTGCAGCAGCAGCGGGAGGCTCCATTAGCTAAAGTGGTACCTCAGGATAAGAACAGTTTCAGGTTAAGAACGGACCTCCAGAACGAATTAAGTTCTTAACCCGAGGTACCACTGTACAGGAGAAAACTATTTAAGTGAATTTTATGTGTATGGTAGCACTGCCTCTCACTAACAGAAGGCTAAGACATGGGTCAACTCACTAAGATGCTTCATAAGGCAACACAACTACAGGACAAGGTGAGGTACCATTGCCAAGGCCCTTGCTGGTGCAATTTGTAAGTTCAAGTTTGTGGTGTCCCTTGTTCCATGTCACAACATCCTTTTTGAAGTCAATCTTACAAGCAAGCCACTACAAAATAAGGAAGCTGATTTAAATTCAGGAAAGGACCAAGAATTGCCTTGTGGGCTGAAAGTGTGATGAGGGTTTTCAACAAGTTTTGATAGCTGATACTGAGATTGCAAAGCAGCTAGGAATGCTACCAAACTCTGAGAAAGAAAAAGGAGAGATAAATGGCAATTTGAGTATGAGACCTAAGAAGAAGCACCGCCAGATTCAAAGTAGAAATTCAGGGTAGGCCAACCATGCAATCTGTTAAGGAGTTTCCAACAGATACAATAATATAATTCCTTATTTGTCTTTCTGTACGATATATACAAAAAAAATCTACTTCAGGTGTACTTAAGGCCTGCAAGCACTTGGAAAAATAATTGATGCACAGCGGAAACAAAGATAACGATGCTGAATATCTGTGGTGTGAACTTATAGCAGTAGCTCAAAGACTTTCAAAGTTGAGGCCGCCACAAAGAGTACTTATCTTCATTCCACAACAAAAGCTCCTGGATAATGTGCCTAATGTTTCTTTCGCTCTAAAGATCCTTCTCATGCTTCTGGTGTCAGTGGCAAGTGGTGACTGCAGTTTCTCAAAGCTCAGACTTATAAAAACTTACGTGCACTCAGCAATGTTGCAAAAGAGGCTGGTTGGCTTGGAAACTGTATCATTTGAACATGGCCAAGCACCAGCCCTTGATCTGAAGGAATTGGTGACAAAATCTGCAAAGGAAAAGGCACGCAGAGTGAGATTTTGATGTGCCTGAAATTGAAACTTTTAAGAGACTTGAACTTTAACACCACATTTCGCAAGATTATTCAATAAGCTTTGTGTGCAGCTAAAATGTTTTCTTTTGCATTTGGGAAAGACAACCAAAGAATGTTGCGCTTTAAAATAAATTTAGCAGTTTTGTGCTTTTATTTTTCTACAGCTTTTGAAAATTGATGTTAGCAATTTTTTGGCAGGGGTGCAAGTAGTTAGCCTTGCCCAGGGCATAAACTAGCCTGGCACCAGCACTGCCCATATATTGGTTCACCATTAAAATTAGAAACCAGTTGTTCTAGATATATGGAAGCATAGGAGAATAAGCCCCGAGTACACTTCTCTCCTATGATAGAGGCCTTTTATTACATCTGTTGGTAACATATTATTCATAAGATATTCTTAATTATCCATAATTGAGAACTGGGAGGCTGCTGGCACCCATGGGGAAAAGTTTGCTATCCAAGAAAAAACACCTTATCAAAAGCAGATGATTATAAGAGAACTGGCATATACATCACTCAACCTGAAGTCAACCTGAAGTCTCAGAATTATAGTGGCAAATACAATGCCAGGAGAAGGTACCTGTTGCTAGAGAAGCAAACAAAGAGCTACAGAGAATGACGAGAGAGGACATGGATATATAAGAGGCCTGCTGAAACTGCATGGTCACTGTTTTAGGAGCAGAGTGTATAAGTCTTCATCTCAGCTGCAGATTCACATTGAATTGAAATGTGTTCATTGGACCCCAGGCTTGAAGATCTTGCTGGGACCATATAACCCTGGCCCTAAAGGATCTTCATTGGCTCCCATTACGTTTCTGAGCACAATTCAAAGTGTTGGTGCTGACCTTTAAAGCCCTAAACAGCCTATGCCCAGTACAGTGGTATCTTGGGTTACAGACGCTTCAGGTTACAGACGCTTCAGGTTACAGACACTTCAGGTTACAGACTTCTGTAACCCAGAAATAGTACCTCGGGTTAAGAACTTTGCTTCAGGATGAGAACAGAAATCGTGCTCTGGCACGGCGGCAGCAGGAGGCCCCATTAGGTAAAGTGGTGCTTCAGGTTAAGAACAGTTTCAGGTTAAGAATGGACCTCGGGAATGAATTAAGTACTTAACCCGAGGTACCACTGTATACCTGAAGGAGTGTCTCCACCCGCATCGCTCAGCCCAGAAACTGAGATCCAGCACCAAGTGTCTTCTGCTAGTTCCCTCACTGCAATAAACGAAGTCACACGGAACCAGGCAGGTGGCCTTCTCGGTAGTGGCACCTTCCCTGTGGAATGCCCTCCCTTCAGATGCCAAGGAAATAAACAACAATCTGACTTTTAGAAGACATCTGAAGGCAGCTCTGTTTAGGTAAGTTTTTAAGAACTGATGTTTTTATTTTGTTTTTAGATATGTTGTAAGTCACCCAGAGTGGCTGGGGACACCCCGCCAGATGGGCAGGGTGTAAATAATAATAAAAAATAAAAAATTTAAAGTATCTGCTGAAAAAGCCAAACATACATGGAGAAAGCTGAAATGTTGATAGTCTGTAGGCCTTTGGACCAGGATGCAACATAGATATCCACCCACTTGCTGAGGTTTAGAATCCCTGGTCAAAGTTACAGATGCCCATCCCTGCTAAAATATATCCTGGGGTCTTTTGTTCCATTGTAAATGTCCATTTTCAGCCATGTCTATGACCCAAGCACCCAAACCCTTTTCTTTTGGGCCACTGTCTTTATATAACAGTCTTTACTATTGCTGTATACTGAATGTGTGTTGGACTACAACTCCCATCAGCCCTTTGACGTCTGCAGGGCACCACACTGGCTTTCGGTGATTAGGCATGGTGCAATGTGTCAATTTTTGTTTCTTGCAGATTCTCTCTTTTTTTCATTCTTAATTTCAGCTTTCCCCATTTCTGCACCAGTTTGCAATTTTCCTTTTAAAAAGGCTACCAAAGGCTACCCAAAGGCTATTGCATGGCTAGCGAGTAGACCAGGTGGCTGAGGGTGCACCGGACAGATTGTGGTACTTAGACCCATCTGAAAGGAGGCCAAGATCTACCAGTAGGTCCACTGTTTGAGAAACACTGGTCTAATGCAAAAACACACACCAAGCAATAGGTTGCATGAGGAGCACTAAGGAAAGTTGAGTTGTTCACTTAAGTCCTTCACCGTGGAAAAATGTTTGGCTGTCCATTAATGTACCAACTGGGAGTCAGACTTCTCACGGTTTCCTTTGTTCTCAGAACAGCATAGTCAGGCAAACTACAGCAAAATCAATTTCATGCTGTGAACATCTAGTCCTACAGTCTTCAAACTCAAACACTGGAGCTGGAAAGCTCACAAAATAGGATCAATAAAATATCTTAGGTCACTTATTTTATTATTCTAACTCTATGGAGCCAAAATGATTGCACAGCCGTCTTTTCTGTTTAAAAATTACCCCCGCCCCACCAATTCTAGCATTCTCTAGATTTTAGACAATTACCCAAGAAATGTTGTTTGCAATAGCTTCACTAAATGTGCTGTCAGGGAATTAGCTAGGTCACTAATTGCATTATGTGCATGCTGCAAAAAAGTGTGTTTAATGTTCTGTTCTGTTAAATTTGATCACACACTTCCAGTTCAATTATTTGCTGCAAAGAGGAAGAATGAAAAGTACCTGCATCATGTCAGATGACATGATTTTTGGATTGTCAAAGAATCCATTTTCTTCTTCTTAAATAGCTTTGTGGTGACCCCAGGGTATGTTCTACTAAGGTAACAACTTGCTAAACCAAACCAGCTCTTAAGATAAACTATGTTGCTGCATTATATGTAAGGGATCAACACAGCTGCCTGCACTTTGGACTCTATTTGGGGTATGGTGATGGGGGCTGTCATGATGAGCTCTTGCACTTCAGAAATTACCTTTCATTGACTGGGTTGAAATTGAAATTAAAAATTACCTTTTGCATGGAAAACAGCGTCAGGGAGTAGATTAGGCGAGAACCAGTCAATAGTGAAGCAATACTTGCTTTTTAATTATGATTAACTCCTTTCCTCCATTGCATTCCTGGAACTGCCATTTATTTCTCCTTCTTCCACTACATGCCCATTGTGAATCGATCAACTGCACTGCCTAGTCCGCCTAGCATATGAAAAGGAGCCTACCTGGCTTCCTGCTCAGAGAGACCAAATTAGCTTTAGAGGAAACAGAATTCTCTAAATAAGGGAGCACGTCTGGGTTTATAAACAGATGTCCTTGGCAGCAGGGCTTTAGCAACGAGTGTGGAACATATCAGGAGCAGTGGAAGAGAAAAATCTTACTTGACTCATGTGTTCCTCATTCCACAGCCCCGGAATGACACTCACTAGTGAGAAAAATGAGGTGGGGGCCAGGAAGAGAAAGACATGTTTTCCAATACAAGTACTGTACCCTTTGTCATGATTATATATACAGTGGTACCTTGGGTTAAGGACTTAATTCGATCCGGAGGTCCGTTCTTAACCTGAAACTGTTCTTAACCTGAGGTACCACTTTAGCTAATGGGGCCTCCCGCTGCCGCCACGCCGCCGCACAATTTCTGTTCTCATCATGAAGCAAAGTTCTTAACCCGATGTACTATTTCTGGGTTAGCGGAGTCTGTAACCTGAAGCGTCTGTAACCTGAAGCGTCTGTAACCCGAGGTACCACTGTACAGAGCTTAATGTGAGCTTGTACAATTTGAGAAGCCAAATGCACATCCTTCTAGTGTATTCAGCAGCGTATTCATTAGCCTGCCGGCTGCTTCCCAATTCTCTTGTTTTGGTCACTCTCAGGCAATAAAACCAGGGATTCTTAGCTGCTATGAAGGACAGGCTGATGGTCAGCATTTGGCTCATTGTGTCATCCATCCATGCATGGATTAGTAATCTAAAGTAGCAGGTGTTTCAAGAAACAAGGATGCTTAGCATGTTTGGGAAAGCCTTGCCTTTGAACATAAGAGGTTATCCTACAAAGTGATGTTCAACTCCCTCAAGCAAAATGTGGTACACTGAGGAAGCAGAGCTAGCAATCGGGTTTGGCATCCGAACAGTGCCAATTTTCTGAATAAACTTTCTTCTCATATAGTTCTCCCTCTTAATGGTGTCTCAAATTTGAAGAAATCCCACCACACACAGTGACATCCAAAGGGAGCAAATTATTGTTACCACAAACCATAGCTTTCCCTGTGAAATCAGACCAAGAAATCATGTGGGTAAACTATGGAAGCTTGTCCAGTCAAGATGTCACACAAGAGGTCAGGCAATCAGAGCACACATAGATAAAAGGAAAAGAGAAAAGGGAGTATGAAAGGCTTAAGCCTGTTTTGCAACCGTCAAACCATGGTTTGGCCATGATTTGTGAGTTAATAAGTAAGCAAATGATCCAGTTTTAAAGCAAGAAGCAAGGCTGGTCCAGAAATAGTTAAGACATTCATAATACATTTTTCTTTCTTTCTTTGTGTATTTTTTGCTGGCTGCAGAACAGAATACAAAACAGTAGCAGCTGCTCCCAAGCTGCCATTTCAACAGCATTCAGCTGCCTTCATGGAATAATCACAAAATGTTGAAAAAAAATCAATGATCTTATTTATTCAATACTACCACCAATTATTTTTAGGAACCCACGGGGTGGAATTCAATATAGTGCTAAGGAGATCATTCCACCAGCACAAGCATTTCTGCTTGTCTGATGGGATAATCTCCCCCGCCCCCCTGCCCAACCCTCCAGAGTGGATTATTGTTATAGTGGGAGTCCTTTCACTGGCTGAGGTAATACCCGTAACACCTGACCAGTGTATTGGACTTGACAAAAGAGTGTTGATAGCCTATGATGCTCCAGTGATGCAATCCCAAAGCAGCAAAGAAGCCTAGGTGATGAAGGAGATGACTTGCCCTGATTGCCCAAGTTGGTAGAATCTGTCCCTAGCGATCCCCTGCGTCTTCAGTTAAAATGATCAAGTAGCAAATGACAGAAAAGGCCACTCTGCCTGAGGCCCAGGAGAAAAATCCTGGGCTCATTAGACCAAAGGTCTCTCAGAATATGGCAGCCTCATACCTGCATAAATAATATTGAGGAAATTAGTGTTAATGCCTACAATTTTGCAAAACGCTTTAAATTTTTTTATCAAAATGTTTCAATTTACATAGAATTTAGTCTAACTTTCTTAGCAGCTTATTCCCACCTCCCACTCCTCTCCAAACAACCTACAGGGGAAATCAATATAGATCTATGGTCTTGAGTTGTGAGATGCACAGCTCCACTTGAACGATCATAGGGAGATCCTGTCTGCTATGGAGCCCTTCCCTTCCTCAGTTTCAGTTTTGCTAGATTTTGAATGAAAGGGTTGCTAGCATTGTGATAAATGGTTCTGAGAGTCTGTCCTGTTTCGATTCTGAAATTGCCTTTCTGCTCTGTTGAACCACTGATCTGTAACACCTCACAGATATGTCTTTACAATGTACAGCAGCTGATATCGGCACACTTGCTATGATACTAGACTATAGGGCAGTGCTAGAAAGATACTGCTTTCATAGTGCTGCGTTAAACCAGGATACAGGCCCCTCACCTCGTGTCATAGTATGTAATGCTGTTTTTGAAATGTCCATTGTACTCATGATTATTTCATGCAGCAGTACACCCTGTTTCCTTTCCTACCAATAACACAATGTTATAACCTTAAACTTGTTACAACTCCTAGAAATTTAATCATTTAGAAAAGAAGGTGTACCCAGTGGGATTGTAATATGATGTGGTCTCACTGCCTCAACTGCTGCTGCTGCTGGTTTTATTGCTAGTTCACAGATTTAAGTGCTTTCCTCCAGTTCCCAAACCCGCTGCCAGTACAATCTGAAATAGCCAATATCTACAGTTTGATTGTTTTTTAAGATGTGAGGAAGAAGCAATTAAACTGGCTGTTTTCTCACAAGTAGCCCAACTAGCAATCAGCCAGGATAGTTCAGAGCTGAGTAAGGGCTAGCAAGCTGGGAGGCACTGGGAGGATGATGTAATCTATAATGGAGTTGGTGTGTTAAGTGGGCTTGTTTAGCACCTCACCAGAAGGGCTTCAATGGTCTGACAAGAAGGCTGAGAGAAGATAAGGAGATCTGTGCCTCAAATAAGAAAGCACTGCTATCTAAGTTCGGAGGGGTCTGGGACCCTGGGACAGTGACATAAAAGTATTCCGTAAAAGCCTAATAATCTGATTGCAATATGCTGGCCGTTTTCACAGAATTGTAGAGTTGGAAGAGACCACAAGAGTCATCCAGTCCAACCCACTGCAATGCAGGAATCTTTTGCCCTAAATGGGACCTGAATCCATGATCCTAAGATTAAGAGTTTCATGCTCTGCTGTCTGAGCTTCCAAGGATTACCAAGCTACATTTGCTCTAGGATTACTTTATGCGGAGGGTGGAAGTCTGAAAATTGTGACAGAAATGTGGAATTACACTAGATCTATGTGCCAACAGCCTCTTGAAATTCTCTTCCATATATATATTTACTAGCAGAAAGTTCAGCACAGCTCAGAAGATATTATAAACCAAAAAGTCTTGTGTGTTTTTGGACTGCGCGCACACACACACACACACACACACACACACACAATTCAGTGCATCTCATGGCATCGAAATGTAGACGAAAACCACCTCCACCACCTTGGGAAACCTCCTTTGTAACCATCATGCCAAACTGGGTGACCTCATGCCAAATTCATGTTTTGGTCTGCCATCTTAATTCAAAATGGCACTTGGCATCCAAACACAGAGGAAGATCTCTGCCTCCTCCTCAGGAACCCTTGTACCAAGTTCAGTGACAATATATTAAGAGACATACAAACTGACACAGTTGCAACCCATCATGCCAGATTGGGTGACAGTACCTTCAGAGCCATCAAAATTGGTGCAGATTGAACCTGTGATGCCAAATTGAGTGAAGTCCCACTAAATGGGGGTGATGAGATCTTCAGAGGCATCCATACCAGTGCAGTTTGGACATATCATGTCAATATTAGGGTGAAGTCATGCAAAGGCTACACTTTGGTCTGCCATATTGACTCAGAATGACACCTGGTGTCCCTACACCTCATCTGTCCCATAGCCACAAACCCATGCTGTAAAGAAAGCTATATAGTAGTATATCAGAGACAGGAATCCTGAGAAATTGACTGACCAATCAACACAAGTCTTCTTCATAAATGCTGCAATCCTCCAAGGTCATACATTACGTCCCATGGGATATAGACAGCGCTGCTTTTGAGGGTAATTCACACAAGCAAATGTTGGTTTTAAGTTAGTTCAGACAGACTTTCTGCTTTTGCAGGAATGACTAGGGGACCTTGACTCAGGGTAATAATAATAATAATAATAATAATAATAATAATAATAATAAGTTTATTATTTATACCCTGCCCATCTGGCTGGGTTTTCCCAGCCACTCTGGGCGGCTTCCAACAGAATATTAAAATACGATAATCTATTAAACGTTAAAAGCTTCCCCAAACAGGGCTGCCTTCAGATGTCTTCTAAAGGTATGGCAGTTGTTTTTCTCTAGCCAAAGATACCCCAGTTGTGCCTCCATTCCAGGTTTAGAATTAACAACCAAGCTGTTTTAGATCTGTCATGTTCTGGAGAAGTATCAGACCTTGAGGATGCACCATGTCAGGCTTCAGGGAATCGGCTCCCTCCCCTGTGGCAGTAGATAAGCAGAACAAATGAAAAGGAGTCTTCTTACTAGTTAGAAACTTTAATAATCACAGTGAGAGAACAAAGAACCCACCTCCTAGCAATGGCCTGTGCTCCCAATTAAGGATCCCACCCTCAGCCATCCCTATTAATCTACGTCACTTCTGCGTCTTGTAATCTGAATTTGTACCCGCTGTGCTTTCTGTTCTGCCACTTTCTGAGCTCTCCGTGACTTTGGAGAAGCGGGGTGGATGCTGCCCAGAGACTGTGAATCTGTTAACCCTCTCTCTTCCAGTGTTTCTTCTCCTAGCTGTTCCCCATCCAGTATTTCCCAGCTTCTGCCTTCTGAACTATGTCCCTCTGCAAACCACTGTTCCAAATCTATACTGTCGTCCTCCTCCTGGGAAGATTCAGGATCCAGATCAGGAGCAGGGGGAGGGGGAGGCTCCCACACACCATTAGCCCAATTATTTGCTGAATAATGTCTGTTTACTTGAGCCTTTGAACACAGCCGTTCCATTTTTGGAGCATAAACCTGCTTCCTTCTTGCCTAAACTTGTCTGTGCTTCTTTTCCTCCCTCCCTCTTTCAGAGAAGTGTAGCAAGATGCACCACCTACTGCATTCTGCCTGTATCCTGACATTGCCAAGTTGCCTGGCTGTAACTGAGGCAGAATGTACCAAGCAGTGTGAAACACTTGCTCATAAACCATTAAAACGTTCTGCTTGACTGGCATCCAACAGCCAAGGCAAGCAGCATGGCTGGGAATTGCACTCTGACATTGACCCCTCGTGGCTAAGGGGGTCTAGGATGGGGTGGGCTGCTTCTCTGGGCCAGAAGGATTAGCTAGCACTCCATATTGCCCCATGGACAGATCTGAGCAGATCCAAAACCTGCACACCCCACACTATTTTTGTTCATTTAAAATATATCTGTACAACTTTTCATTTGCAAAAATTGTTCAGATAACCAAAACAAGAGAATAACTCCATAAAAGTCAATAGTCATTAGACTAGGAGAAGTAGATTTTGTAAAAGGCAATACCTATTCTCTGCTCCAGGACCACTGTGAATTTTTGAATTTTCAGTAGCTAATTAGTTATACCATAATTGTTCAGGGTGTCTGAATAAACATATTTTAAAAAAAGAAATATACAGATGTATAGGAAGAGAGTGTGTGCACTACTTCTGAAAAATATTGCATCTACTGTGTTGTCTTCTATCATTTTTCCAGAATGCAAGCTATGACCTTGCTATAGAATAATGTAACTTCAGTGAAAAGTTCAGTTTTAATGTTTTCTGTCTAGACTTCCCCATATTAGCCTCATCTAAGGGAATAGTTTTCTGTCTGTGTCAAAGAGAACAGTGAGCTGTTATGAATCCTACTGGGTTGTTTATTTGTAAATTGTGGCTCCCCCCCCTCAAAAAATTGCTGCAGTGTAGCTGGATAATAGAATGTGTGCACAAAACAAATAGTTTCAATATATTATAATTCCTCCAGAAACTTTGCTATTAATATGGCCATCCATGGCTTGAATCCAATATGTTTCTTTTATTTAAAGCTGCCACAGATATCTAACCTATTCCATTTGTACTCTACTCCTCTTAGTTTTAGAAATTGTGTTCCAGCAGCTGAAGCAAATCATCTGTTATACCAAAATTAGGAAATATGAATAACTTCAAAGCTTAATTAACCAAAGAAATACAATCGGAGATGAGATCTGCTTAGAAACCTTAGGGCAGAGCTGTGTAAATTGTTCAGCACAAATAAGCAGGACAGAGAACAGAGCCTGTAACTGCATGATTTGCATATTATTTTAATAATGGATGCCAATATACAGTTGATACAGTACCCTTCCTGAATCTAACTGTGCAATGCTATGCATGTTTTCTTGGTCATAAGTTCCACTATGTTCAATGGGGATTAGTAAGTATAAGATTTCAGTCTTAGGGTGCAATATATAAGTGATCTCTTGAAACATATTGATGTGAAGGCCAAACTAAACCCCATTCAAACAATCATACCTATGGAGAGAAATGCAAAGAGAGAGGGCTCATACCTGCTGCACATCCCCTCACCTTCACCTGCTCACCTAGAGGTCAGAAGAGAGTTAGTGTGTGTACGAATATGTATGCACATTAGCCCTCTGTGTGGCTGGGAAGTGAACTCTGCAACATGTAGGTTCCCTGAATAATGGATTGTATTCATGTTGATTTGTACATCTGTTGGTTCTGTTCTGATCTTGCAATTAATGCAAGGAGAAGGCACAACCCTTGATATGGACACTATCCAGCTTGTCACACTGTTGACTTGTGTTAATTTCCCTTCCCATGTTCCCTTCCCATGCTCCATGTTTTTAGAAGAAGAAGAGTTTGGATTTGATATCCCGCCTTTCACTCCCCTTCAGGAGTCTCAAAGCGGCTAACATTCTCCTTTTCCTTCCTCCCCCACAACAAACACTCTGTGAGGTGAGTGGGGCTGAGAGACTTCAAAGAAGTGTGACTGGCCCAAGGTCACCCAGCAGCTGCATGTGGAGGAGCGGAGACACGAACCCGGTTCCCCAGATTACAAGACTACCGCTCTTAACCACTACACCACACTGACTCTCCAAATTAGACAATTCCCTCTCTCTTTCTCCTCTCCCTGAATCAACTTCAAAAAAGATAAAGTAGGACAAGTTCATTGTTGCTTTCAATTATCTTTCTAGTGCAAAATTTGTTTCCCATGCATATAAAGAAGACCACGAAATTAACGGAAATTAAATTCTTAAACTAACAAAAATGCAAAAGGAAAATACATTATTGTGATTGTGCATGATAAGATTTCTCTGTAGGGCATGTTGACTGGCTGGCATGCCATTTTACCTGGGCCATTTCTTAGATTTATAATCGTAAGTAAAGGAGACAGATGGTGACTGTCAAGCCAGAGCAGCCATGCAGAATGATATCAGGGCTGGAAATATTCCAGCTGGAGATGGCAGCAAAAAAAAAAAAAAAAAGAATGTGAGAAAATGAAAATATGCCTTATACCCGAACAGACTAAACAGAACCATGGGAGATATTGTCAACAAATTTCAAAACTGGTATTGTTTTCATCACTGATTGTCATGAAGCAAATAGAATTCCTGTTTCTTGGTCTTTCAGTTTTTCATGAAATGTAACACTGTTCGTTCATGAAGAGCCTGGGCTAATGAGTGTGAGTGCACTTGGGACTTTGTTGTACAGAAAAGGTGAGTAAGGGGTGATATGGTAGACGTTTACAGAACTCTACCAACAAAGGTCCGTATGGTTAAAGCTATGGTTTTCCCAGTAGTGATGTATGGAAGTGAGAACTGGACCATAAAGAAGGCTGGTCACCGAAGAATTGATGCTTTTGAATTCTGGTGCTGGAGGAAACTCTTGAGAGTCCCATGGACTGCAAGAAGATCAAACCTCTCCATTCTTAAGGAAATCAGCCCTGAGTGCTCACTGGAAGGACAGATCCTGAAGCTGAGACTTTCCAGGGCTGAGAGTTTCCAGGGCTTTATATATTAGAAATAAGTAGCCAATCGGCAGCCAGCGCAGTTCCCTCAACACAGGTGAAATATGTGCACACCCAGGTAGTGCACTCAGCAACCTGGTTGCAGAGTTCTGCACCACCAATAATTTCTAGATCAATCTCAAGGGAACCACCATGATAGTGCATTATTGCTGTCCATTTGTGAGATTATGGACACATGAATCACAGTTGCCAAGATATACTTGTCATTTTCCATTGGAAAGAGCAGTAGCTTTTGGGGAAAAAATGAGCAAAAAAGAGACTTGTATTTTCCAACTTTGGGGCTGAAATGTTTGGGAACATTTCCGAGTTATAATTTTGGTAAGTGGGTTCAAGTTTCAGAGAAAAGGATTCAAGAAAGCAGATTGGGCAATTTTCGAACTGAGTTGGATAGGAAAAGAGTGGGCAGTTAAGTGGTGGAAAGAGTAAGATCTGTTTAGTATATACGTAAGTACTAAAGTACAATGGCTCGATTATTTCAGATGTGTATGAATCTTTAAAGACGTGGAAAATTCATGCAGAATGATTGAAAGCTGAAACTATGAGGGATATTAAAACAGAACCATTTTAGAATTAATTATTTTAAACCACAGTTGGAAAAATTGCAAATACATAAAGTTGTCTGGTACTTTAAAAGATCAGATACCTAACCGAATATTTTAAAGATACGTAACAGAATTGAATATGGATTGTGGGGCATCTGATAGAGATTTAGCATCAGGTGAATAATCTTGAAGGAGAGAAACCATGGTTACCAGAGGCAAGGCAAGCTTCTTTAAGTCTGAAGTGTGGATTGGAAAGGCACAAAAAGATTTATTTATTTTTGTACAGGGAAAAAACTTTGGAATGTGTGGCATAAGCCTTGGATTGTCCAGCTTTTTGCACATTGAGAAACCATAGTTTTTAGTTGTGGACCAGCAGCTAGACCTAGTAAACTGACAACAAGGTGAAGGAAAGGTAACCACAGACAGCAAACAGTAAGAAAATGTTGGAATGTCCTATCACCTACAGTTAGGTTAGTAAATTTTATTACACTTTTGGATCTTGCTTTCCCATGAACAAAGAAGGAAAGATGCAGCACTGAAAGGACAGTGATGTTTATATAAAATAAGATAAAGTTAGCCTACATGAAAAGGAGTAAATTTCTCCATGTAAATAGAAGAGGGTTTGGTCATAGTTCTATAGGTTGCACTTCCAATCACTTGCTTTATTAATTAATGTTGATTGTAGCACACACAGAAACACACATATCAGTATATACACACAAAATGTATTAGTTGTCTTCTTCGTCCCTGAGCTTCCCAGTTAATTTTGCCATTTCGGCATAGTCCATCAACTTGATTTGCCATTCTTCTTTGGTCAGGGTTGTTTCTTTCATCTCTGGGCTAGCAGCATCCAAGCGGCCATTGTAGCATACATGAACAGGTTTCTTTTGATCTTTAGGGATCTTGGTACCTATAATTCCTAATAAAAAAGCTTCTGGTTTTTAAGGAAAGGTTAAACTTTTTCCACATTTCATTATATATCATTTCCCTTTTTTTATTACATTACAATTCCACCACTTACGATAAAAGGTACCCTTTTTTTCTTTGCATTTCCAGCTTATATTGGTACTTGTTCTATACATTTTTGCTAATTTTACTGGGATTAAGTACCACCAATACGTCATTTTCATATATAGTTTTCTTTCAATGAAGAACATGCCATAAATTTCAGATCTGTTTTTCATAGCCTCTCCCAAGCCATCATTTGTATATTATGCCCCACATCTTTCGCCTATTGTATCATCCTACTCTGATTATTGATAATACCCTCACAAACCCACATTGCCATTCTTAGGTGACATTAGTTAGGAGATTCAGAGTAATCTCAACATGTGGAATTTGTATTATCTTTTGATGTAAGTTTATCCTTCTCTCTCTCTCTCTCTCTCTCTCTCTCTCTTCTTTTTCTTTCTTTTCTTTCCGCCTCTCCTGGTATGCCCCACAGAGAAACCTACGGTCTTCAAATAAAAACCTCTTGAAGGTCCCAGGCCACAGAGAAGTTAGGCTGGCCTCAACTAGAGCCAGGGCTTTTTCGGCTGTGGCTCCGATCTGGTGGAACGCTCTGTCACAAGAGACTAGGGCCCTGCGGGACTTGACAACTTTCCACAGGGCCTGCAAGACAGAGCTGTTCCACCAGGCCTTTGGCCAGGGCACAGCCTGACTCCCTCCCTCGGCAATCTTCGCAGAGCTCTGGCCCAATGGTTGCTAGTGGCTTGAATTAATTAATTTTTATAATGAATGATTTTAGAATGTTGTTTATGTTGTACTTTTGTACTGTTTTATTGTTGTTAGCCGCCCTGAGCCCGGCTTCGGCTGGGGAGGGCGGGATATAAATAAAATTTATTATTATTATTATTATTATTATTATTATTATTATTATTATTATATGTGTGTGTGTGTGTGTGTGTGTTTTAAATAACAGTTTTAAGTTTTTGGTGTGTTGTTTTTTTTAAAAAAAACTTAAAAATAAATACCTGTTCCATTGACTGAAATGGGACTGTTTTCACTTAAACCACTTATTTTGCAAATTTATCATTACATCCTTACTGGAGCTGTTCCCCAGCTTCACTCAATTCTCTTGTACAGCCCTGGCAAGTCACACTGCCATAAAGGGTTCCATCAGCGGTAGTCTACTGCTGGCACAACAGTACACACACAGCTGAAAAGAACAAAATCCTTGTCCTTTGGTTTTCTGGCAATTGTTCACAAAGCAAAAAACAAGCCATAACTTTTTCTTTCTTACAGACTAGCAATAACTCCTTACCTGGGAATCAGCTCCATTTAGTACACTTGCTTCCAAGTATATTAAGGAATGTGTTGCTTGTCTCTCTAAGTCTTGCTATATGAATGAAAAACTAAAGCCTATAACGATTTCAGTTCTCCCAGTGCCAGCCCAGTGGCACAAGCTACAACATTCATGGAACAAGGCTGCTAGCTATGATGGCTATGCTCTACCTCCACAATTGGAAACAGTAATGTTTCAAAATACCAGTTGTTGGGAATAATGGGAGGGAAGAGTGCTCTTGAGCACATGCTCTGCTCCCTGGTTTCCCACAGGCATTTGGTTGGTCACTGTGAGAACAGGATACCGGACCCAGCAGGCTAGTCTTATGTTCTTACATTAACAGGGAGGAAACAGTAGGCTCAAGGGAGCCCCAGGGTTTGCATGAATATTTCAAATCTAGGGTGGGGGAATATGCCAGGAAGGGAGGGCATAAAAGGAAATATTCAGGAAGAAGGTATGGTTGGTTGGCAGGAACCCTGAAGAGCAGGAGCCCCGTGTTTCTTCGCAAGTCTCACTTGTTTTCTGTTTACTCCTGGTTTGCATTTTGTGTGTGTGTGTGTGTGTGTATGTGTGTGTGTGTGTGTGTATATATATATATATATATATGCTTTCGTAGATTTTCACGGGTATAGGAATGCAGGTTTTGGTGTCTTCGGGTGTCTTCCCGTGTAAGAGTCGGGGTGTCTGTGCGACGTTTCGACGAGGTCTCACTCGTCATCTTCAGGCTGGTGCTTTCGGCTTCTTGTTACTGGAACAGAGCAGAGTCTGGTGTTTGAGTTCCTATAAATACTGTTGAGGGATGTGGTGTATAGCCTCCAACGTTCTGGGCAGAGAGGAAGTTCCTAGATTAGTGTGCCTTTTCTTCTTTTGTTCCTTAATTACTTGAGGGATATCTTGGGTGATTTCATGAGTGATATTCTGAATACCACTGGGTGGGTCATTAAGTGTAGATTAGTTGCTAAAGCTTTCGTGTCTTGACCTCTTGAGCTTGTGAAGAGTTTTTCTGAGAAGATGGCTGTGCTGCATTTAGTTGTGCTCTGGCTTGGCTTCGTGTATAGGGGCGAGCTGTGGTTTTGTGCCTTGTGCCAGCCAGATCTGTGTAGGGATTGCAGGGGGGTGCAGCATCCGGAGGTGCCACTATAGTTTGGCTACTGGATGGAGTCTGTAATATGTCTGTGGAGAGGGTCTGGGTTTGGGTCTGGTGTGGTTGATTGGTGACGGCGTTCTGTGTGCCTCTGGTTCTGGTGTCGGTTTTTGTGGGGAGGGCTAATTTCCAGATGTCTGGCAGGCGGGACGTGTCGTCACGCTTGTTCATGTTGTGAGGGTGTTTCTCTATCTCGATGGCTTCCATGATTATTCTCTTGTGGTGATGTTCCATGTTAACACCAAAACCTGCATTCCTGTACCCGTGAAAATCTTCGAAAGCATATATATATATATATATATATTATATATATATATAAATATAATCTCTCTCTCTCTCTCACACACACACACACATATATAATGAGAAGGTCTGTTCTGTGTTCCCCCTACAAAAACATTAATCTATCTAATAACTTTGCTGGCATTCCATATGTCATGCAAAAAGAAAACGAAGGAAGGAAAAGGACACAATGTTTAGGCGTTTATGCCCTAATGCCAGAAGTCTCAAAAGCCAAGATGTGGGATCTTGGAGTGCTTGGTTACTCAAAGTGAACGTAGATATAATGGGAATATCAGAATCTTGGTGGGATGAATATAAATGGTGAGACATTTATTTATTGAACTGATACCCCACCCTTCCTCCCCAAGGAGTCTATGGTGAGCCTTGGATATAAAATACATTGAAAGGGAAGTGTGTGTGTTGATCTACATAGAAGGGAAGCAAAGATATTCCACTGGCTCTGCTGAGACACCAGCTGCCTTTTGCTCTCTCTCTGGGGCTGCGGGCTGCCCTTGGCACAATCTGACTGATGCCCCTGTCACCTCCAAACCCTGCCAATTCTCCTCTTTATGACAGCAACACCACTGCCCCTCTTCTTCCACCCTGTTCCCTCTTACACATAGAGTACGAGCAGACAAATGGACAAACCATTCCCCAAAATATTGGGTAGATGAAAGATATGTGAAAATGGCATAATTTCTTCCATCCTCTTATAATACTAGAACCAGGATCATACACTACCCCAAACTGATTGTCAATAGATGGCAGTTCTTTATACTATACGTAATTCACTTACGGAATTTGCTACCACCAGATGAGGTGATGGTAAGCAGCTGAGATGGTTTTTGAAAAACATAAGAAAAAATCCAAAGGGATACTTCTAGCAGCATGTATTAATAATGGTGCCTAAATGGAAACCTCATGTTTTAAAACAGTGTATCTCTGAATAGTCGTCACAAACAGGCAAATGTCAGGAGAGGGTTTTCTCAGCAAGCTATCTCGCTGGGTTTTCCAGAGTCTTTGCCACTGTTGGAAATAGGGTGCTGGATTGGTGGACCTTGAAATAATTCAGCTCATTTGGTTTTTCTCCACACTTTTATAGATAAATGAGGTAGAATGACCAACAAAAGACTCACTGTCAATATTCTTACAAAGTTGTTGATATAACAGCTCCCAAAATATATTTAGTTTGATGAAATTATGATGTAGGCATTCTCATTATCCAAAGTACAGTCTAGATACTTAATGTGATTTCCAGTTACATCTTCAAATCAATTAAAAAGATGTGGTGATTTTACAAATAATAATGTTTGATATGATCATGTGAGACAGTGGTTTTAAACGAATTACTGCTAACTTTACCCTTAAGAACAGGATGCTTGAAATAAAACAAAGCAAGCACAAGAACATCAATGAACAGAACTGTTTTGTGGAAAATTGTGTGGCTAAGGTGTTTCTTACCAAAAATTCTGCAGGTGTAATAATTACTTGATTGCTGTTTTGGCCACCACTGTTCGGGGGGGGGGGGGGAGATGGAATGTGCTTGTTAATGGAAAAATGCCTCTAGAAAACATGCAAAGTTTCTGCATCTCTGTGATATGCTCAGTGGGACACTCACCCACAGTATTCCCACCATCCAAGGTTTTGATATTTTTCCTTTTCATGCCGAAATAGAGTTGAAATGAGATGGAAATGGAGTCCAATGGGAAGCCTTTACTTTTAAGCACCATTCACTCTCCTATAGAGCTACTACAATATCCTTCCTCCTACAGCATCTGTACTGCGTTCAACAGTCGTGAGAATTTCTCAGTTTCAAGTGTACACAATGAACTTTTGGGAACTGTATATAAATATAACTTAAATATTGGGAGAGCTTTAGTTTCAGCTGTGCTCAATAATAAAACATAGGAAATGTTATTTAGTGAAAAGGATCATCTTATGGATTTTTTTTAAGTATGAAGAAATATATTTTAAAAGGGCAAGCTCCCAAACATGAGCACTTTTGAAGTGACAGAAAACAGTACTCACTGAAAATAATCTATTCTCATTTGTGAACACAATTGTTAACGCCACTCTAGTTGCATTTTTGAAAATAACACAGAACAGAAAGGAACAGAAAGAGTGGAAATGATTTTTCCGTTTCTGGGCAACTATTGTAGTGTAGGAGTTCCTTATCAGGAATTCAGCAGATGAAATTAGTTTTTAAAACCTTTTTTATAAAAGGGCAAGCTCTCAAACATCAGGGGTTTCAAAGAGCTATGGAAATAAAACTTCTTTAGAGAAATCAATACACATTTGTTAATCCAATTCTGTCATAAATCTTAATGCCTAAATTATGCCCATGTACCATTAGACTGATGACTCCTCTGTGAGCTTTTGGAAGGGTAAATAATCACATCTTAAAAGCAAGTTTTGCTACAACAGTTAACAGCAAATTCATTTCACACCTGTTGACCTTTGATAAAATAATTCTCAGTGAAACTATCTTTATTTGTTTGTTTTTATATTATGTATTTATTAAATCTATATACTGCCCTTAATTACATGATCACAGGGCGGTTTACAACACAAAAACACAAAATGAAGACACAAGCATTTATTTATTTATTAAATTTAATATTTCTTCTTCTGTTGAGACTGCTATTTAAAGATGGATCCAACTTAACTAAATGAGGAGTGCTTAACAGTATTGGGGAGGCAGTTTTAGGTACAATGGGTACAGATTCAAGACTCTGCCACATATATCGTTCCGCGAGTTTTGTCGTCTTGCGGTTTTTTTCGTCTTGCCAAGCACGGTGTCGGGAAAGTTTTGGAAAAGCTTCAAAAATGCCAAAGTCTTTTAAAACCTCAAAAAAGGCTACCACACAGCGTTCTATGAGTTGCTCCTCGAAGTCAAGTCGCAACTGTATTAACGGTGTTAAGAAAAAGGAAACAAACTTGCAAGACGTTTCCGTCTTGCGAAGCAAGCCCATAGGGGAAATCGTCTTGCGAAGCAGCTCAAAAAACAAAAAACCCTTTCGTCTTGCGAGTTTTTTTGTCTTGCGAGGCATTCGTCTTGCGAGGTACCACTGTAACTGAATCATCCACCCACTCATTTCATTTTTGCACTCAGCATTATGATACTGCACCGTTTTGTTATGGTGGTTACAATAAATTCAATATGTGGACAAAGTTTCTCAGTTTATAAAATGGAAGCAGATGAATGAAGTGTGTGTTCAATGTAACTGAATTCTGAGCTGAGTTTCAGTGAGGATCATTTTGGAATAGTAATGAATAGCCATGATGTGCTGATTTTGAACTTGCTAAAACAACTTTTGAATCTTAAATGGTATCCAGATTTTTATTGAACAAGCTAGTACGTCCAGTTGTTTAAAAGAGGATTCTTGAATAAAAAAAAATCAATGTATCAAAATATTATTTCAGTTTACCTTTATAGGAGTGGGAACAATCAATAATAACTCCTCTCTTTATGTGATTTATGTTAAGAAATTATCCTAGCCCCTTCTCCATCAAAATCAGATGGTATTTTCAGCTCATTGAAATGATGTAATTTCCAATGATATTTTTAATATCCCAGTGCCCGGTCCCCTTGGACAGTGATTTTGACACGAAGGTGTCCTCTCCAAATGTAGGTCAACAGGGCTCTGACTTAGGGATCACATATGACAGTCTGAGGGACAGCACACACCACACAGAAGAGGATTTGATATCAGACTGTGCCTTTGAGGCCAGGGGTTCAAATTACTAAAGTTAAGTATAACCTTAAGCAGTCCCACAACCACAGTAAGTGCCCAGTGGCCTTCACTCCCATATAAATTCAGAGCAGAGAAGAGGGGGAAAACACACCTAGAGGCCACAAAGGGAGACAGTGCATAAGAACATAAGAAGAGCTTGCTTGATCAGACCAATGGCCAATATACAGATCTAAGCCAAGCACAGCAGGCACATGTCTCTAAAGTAGGGTTCTGACCTTTAGCATTCTTACCAGCTTTCTCCAGAGGCAGGCGTAGCCTGAAGGTACATTAGGAATTGGTAGATCTCAGAGTAATTTGCAGTACATCAGAAAGGGTCTCGAAGTACCAATTGTTTAGCAAAAGGCTCTCACTCTCCAAAATAAGACTGCTGAAATAAAGAAAGCTAGTGGGTATGAGTCAGGAGTGAACATGAGAGAACTGAGCTCAAACTCGGGGCTGAAAGCAAATTATTGGGCTACGCATGTGCTCAGAAGCAGCCTGTTCCTAACTTCTGTGTATATTGTATATCTACATCCTGAGCCATGATTTTGCACCTGGCTCTGGTTGGTGGTCTTTAGGATCTAGTAAAAAAACACAACAAAATGGATCCTGCAGGCCTGACATCTGCCTCAGTAGCCTTTGCTCTCAGCTAAATTCAGATTGTCTAAGCAACCTGTCTTGGTTGCTAAATTTGCTGGGAGCTCTCCCAGGTCCTGAAAGACTCAACCTCAACCTGCTGTTTGAATTCTGACTTCTGGGATCTTACATCTGTTGCTTTCTACCAGGTCTCTGGAGTGAGATGATTCATGCTCCAGCAGTTGCTGCTCCACAGGCTCTCAGTATAGCTAATCCAAGCCAGGACTATGTCTAGCATCTATATTTCTGACCAGTTCTTACTTTTCTAACTGAATATATCAAGTTCATGTTTATTGCTTTGTAAGGTAAAGGAAAAGGAAAAGGAAAAGGACCCCTGGACAGTTAAATCCAGTCAAAGGCTGGGGTGCAGTGCTTATCACGCTTCAGGCCAAGGGAGCTGGTGTTTGTCCACAGACAGCTTTCGGGTCATGTGGCCAGCATGACTCAACCGCTTCTGGCGCAACGGAACACTGTGACGGAAGTCAGAGTGCATGGAAATGCCAATTGCTATGTAGACTAGAAGTGTCAACCAGTTATCTGTGTAAACCTAGCAGACAAATATGCCATTTAAAATGTAGTTGGTCTTCAGGTAGTGATAAGTTCCTTTTGTGTCAACAAAAGATGCAAACCCATCAAATGAGAAACATTTTGCATGATATACTAATTAAGGTGGACATTACCTTCATTGGAACAGAAAGCATATGGTATTGGTGCCAAAATTTTGCAAAGATGTAAACATAGTTCTCAAATCAATTAAGGTCATCATACTGGTTTATAATTATCTCAACTTGCCCTTCATCTGCTGGATTAAGAAAATCCCTAAGAAGAAAATCACAGACTTTTGCTTGAACACCCTCTGAGTATCTTAATCAGTATTTGCTACTATTACTAATGAATCTTTTTTGTAAACTGTTTGAGGGAGTTTTTTGTGGGTTTTATTTTTTGTTTTACAACTAAGCAATGGATAAACTTTATGAAATAACTATATAATGAATGGGATTGTTAACATTCCCAGTAACCAGTATTTTATATCAATTTGGCGCTGTGGTGTAAACCACAGACCCTAGGGCTTGCTGATCAGAAGGTCAGTGGTTTGAATTCCTACGACGGGGTGAGCTCCCGCTGCTCGGTCCCAGCTCCTGTCAACCTAGCAGTTCGAAAGCATGTCAAAGTGCAAGTAGATAAATAGGTACCGCTCTGGCGGGAAAGTAAACAGTGTTTCCGTGTGCTGCTCTGGTTCGCCAGAAGTGGCTTTGTCATGCTGGCCACATGACCCGGAAGCTGTACGCCGGCTCCCTCGGCCAGTAAAGCGAGATGAGTGCCGCAACCCCAGTCTTCCGTGACTGGACCTAACGGTCAGGGGTCCCTTTACCCTTTATTTTTAATCCAGCTGTGAATGTGTGTGTGTGTGTGAGAGAGAGAGAGAGCATGCAAAAGGACCAACAAATTAGCTCCCAAATTTGGTTTATTATTACTGTCTTTTTCTGCTTTATTATTTTGTTGTGTCTGTCAGGTGAATATAAAATACAGGTGAAGACAAACATATGATTTTAAATGTTGGAATTGAGATTTGAACACAAATCACTAAAATGCAGAGAATGTGTGTTGGGACCACTTTCACTTTCAAATGTTTGGTGTACATAGGAGTAAAAGAGCAGAAAGAATAAAGAAATGACAAAATGAAAGGGAGCAGCAAAAGTGAAGGGATGGTAAGGAAATCTAATAAGAGACATGAAGAAGAATGTTGCTGGAGGGCATTTGATGTAAAACAAGCTATGAGTAAGACGCCACAAAGCATGGCAGGGGGGGGGGTATCAGTCAACATCCTGAGCTTTAATAAGTGAATACAGTGGTACCTCGGGTTAAGTACTTAATTCGTTCCAGAGGTCCGTACTTAACCTGAAACTGTTCTTAACCTGAAGCACCACTTTAGCTAATGGGGCCTCCTGCTGCCGCCACGCCGCTGGAGCACAATTTCTGTTCTCATCCTGAAGCAAAGTTCTTAACCTGAAGCAATATTTCTGGGTTAATGGAGTCTGTAACCTGAGGCGTATGTAACCTGAGGTACCACTGTACAGAACTGTACTTGAGTTTTAGCTCAGCACCTTCATTCCTATTTATTCTTATAATGGTGCTATGGCTCCTTCTGATAGCCCTGCTACTGTCATGGTAATGCCATTACATATTCATCCTAAAACTTTTGCTCTTTTGGGCTTTCTACAGGTGAAAGACAACGTAAATGAAGTGTAGACAATGCAGTTCAAGTTCTCTGGAGCTCTCTTGTTATAGAAGCTTCCATTGCTTGCTTTTTGGAGTCAAGCTAAAACATTTTTTAATATCCTGATGAAGTAAAATGTTATTTGACCTTGACATAATAAATTGTGAATTTCATTTTATTATGCATTGTCTTCAATCTTTTTATGTGTATTAATTGTTGTACGCCTCACTGTTCTTTTATAATGGGCTATAAATGTTTAGTACAAATATATATATATATATATGCTAATGAAAACTGGTCCAAAAATGAGTTTTCAGAAGACAAAGCAAAAGACAGAGAAACCTAGACATATTCAAAATAAGGAAAAAAACAGATTAAAGAGAATCTGGATTTTTAAAAAGGTAACGATGAAAAGGAGCTGATAGGAAGCATTAACTACAGCCAGCCATAGTACTGGCACACTGAGTACCTGCTTCATCTGAATATCTCTGCCAACTTACACTCTTCTTGACCTGAAGCCACCCCTTTAATTCTAACACTGGAACACTTTCGTGACTAAGCAGCCTGCTAATTGGAATTAAGTGGCACAGGAAAATGGGCACAGGGATAACATTTTCAGTCTCCAATTTGTCTTACAAGTCATAGAAATGTTAACTTATCTACCTCTAGGGTGGCTCATTATTATTATTATTTATTTATTTGTTTGTTAGTTGTCTAATACTGACAGTCTCTATGAGCCATAGAACAAATCTAAAACATGCAAAACACACGAATAGCATGATAACATTAAAAAGAACACCAGCCTCTAAAAAGAAAAATAAGTATTCTCAACAATTCTTATCTATATGATTGAAATCCCCTCTGTCAATTTTGTTTTAAATAAATTCATTTTAAACCCTCCAGGTATCAGTCATACATTCTGATGACAAGGTGGGCAAAAAATAGGTTCAGCAGCAACCAAATGTTGGCAGAAGACAGCTTGTTGCTAGTTTCTGGTAGACCCCTAGCACCTGCTGGTTGTTGGGATTCTTCCAAATAATGGTGGAGTAAATTTGGCAGTCCCCCCCCCCCTTAATATAAGTACTGCCTACTTGTATCATATAACATAGATTAACTTTGCCTTAATTGTAAGCAGCACTAAAACACCCACTCTTGCTTTGTGTAAATAAAGGCTTATATTCCATCTTTCCACTATTTAGGTATTCCATTCTGCATTGAATTTAATAAAATAAGGTTGTCAATCCCAGGAAATGCACCTATACTTGTAAAGTGCCATGCAGATTAATGACACTAACAAAAGACCACAGAGGACAAACACCAACCCACCATCTTTGTATAGCCTCTGGCACATTTCTCTCATGTTATAGAAGCTTACATTGAATTAAGATGGGATTTAAATTGGTCATCAATTTTTCATTTTACACAGCAAGGATTGTGGAATGAAGCAGCAATGGCTCTGCCCTAAATAAAGACTGGCTTGTAACCCAGATTTAAATGAGATTAAAGTTAGTTGTAACAAATTTACATCATGACTGACTTTAGTCCTATTGAATTTCTTGGGCTGCAACCCTAACCCTACTTATCTGGGAGTTAGTGCCATTGAGTTCCATAGGACTTACTTCTGAATAAGCCATGGTGTAAGTCTATACAGTCATACCTTGGGTTACAGATGCTTCAGGTTGCGTTTTTTCAGGTTATGGACCGCCAAAACCTGGAAGTACCAGAACGGGTTACTTCCGGGTTTCGGCGGTCGCGCATGCGCAAAAACGAATAATCACGCTTTGCGCATAAGTGCCAAATTGCAATCCGCGTGTGCACAGATGTGGGTTGCGAACGTGCATCCCGCACAGATCGCGTTCGCAACCCGAGCGTCCACTGTATTTGAAAGTCATATGAATGCATATATGTATTTGAATGTACAATTTCTGCACCCCTGTAAATGTTCCTGTAGCTCAGGATAACATTTCATACACTTGAAGACTTATTTATTTATTGCATTTATATCCTGCCCTTTTCTCCAGGCAGCTCACGTACATGGTTCTCCCGAATCTTCACGTAATCCCCACAACAACCCTGTGATACCTCACAGGTGAGGCTGGAAGGCAGTGGTTGGCCCAACGTCACCCAGTGAGCTTCAAAGCTGAGTGGTGATATGAAGTCCAGTAGCTCCCAGGTCCTAGTGTGACACTCTAACCACTACACCACCAAAACCTATGGTGTAAGAAATCTGTTAAGTCTTCATGCAGAGGCAAATTTAGGGGGCTGTGACTGGTTTGGTTGCACTGGGTGCAGAGCCTTGTGGGCTATGATTTACAATGGAGCATGAGAGGTGGAGGGGCACTGAATTTTGGCGTTGCATAGGGTGCCACTGAAATCTAACACAACAAGACCCGCCACTGCTTTGCGGTTGCCACAAGTGCCCTTGCTCCGCTCAGGGTCAGCCCAAGACATTTTGGCACCTGAGGCAGACCTCGAAATGGCTCTCTTCTCCCTGCCCAGGAAGAGTGACAGTAGCAGACTTCGGGCTCTCAAATTTCAGCAGCACCCTGTGTGGCACTAACATTTGGCACCCACCCACCTCTGGCGCTCTGTTCTACATCATTGTTGCAGCACCCTCTCTGGCACCCAGTATAGCCAAACCGGTTGTGCTACCCGGTGGAGCCCATGGGTGCAGCCAGGATTTTTGATGGGGGGTGGGGCTTTTTGATGGGGGTCAGAACCTCAGATTTGTATTGATTGGGGGGCAGTTCCCCCTGCCCCCCCCCCCGCTACGCACATGCTCTGGAGTACGGCAATATCTACATCAGTAACAAGGCAGGGTGGTGGTGGGGAAAGATAGATCGACATGGGGATCTGCTGCTCGGGTGGATCCCGCTACCTGAGGCCGTCGCCTCACCTTGCCGGCCCTGGCTCCGCTTGCGACGCTGAACTAATGCAGCAACCCCCTCAGGAAGCTGGATGCGCACGACTCTCCTCAGACTGCCTCAAGCGCGTCTCTTTTCACATAAGGCCTTTTTATCCGGCGACGCCCGCGGCGGGTGAGGCAACACCCAAACACCCCACCTCCTCCTTCACACCCACGCCCGGCCTCCGAGAGGCTGAACAGTGGTGCTTGGCTCGCGTTGGGAGGCTGCAGCAGCAGCAGCAGCGGCAGGCAGTGGCGTCGGCGGCCTTCCCGCGCGGTTTGACTGACAGCGGGAGAATGTGGGACGACCGTTGGTCCGCGAGATGGTGTCAACTGCCGCGCCGCGCGCCGGCAGAAACCAAAGGAGGAGAAAAAGCCACCGCCGCACTTTCGAATCTGGGCGCGCGGAGCAGGGAGGGAGGAGGAGTTGGAGGGGGGGGAGGAGGAGGAGTCACGCGCAGGTCCACAGCCCTGGCACGCTCCGCTCTGTTTAACAGCCCCCCCTCCCTCCTCCTTCTCCCGCTGCCTCCTCCTTCCCCCATCCTCGGGCGCTTCCCTTCCCCGCCGCCGCTGTTCCTTCCCGGCTCTACCCGACAGCGTGTGCCTCCTACGTGCGTTCCACTTGGTACGGCCCACCTGGAAGATCATGGCGATTGATGGTAAGTAGGCCAATAACGGGCTCCTCTCCTCTCGAATAACCCCCCCTCCTTCCCCCTACCTGGGCAGCGGGCGCGGGGAGCGAGGGGGAGGGGCGAGCAACGGCGCTGTGGTGCCGGTGGGTGGTGGTCGGGGGGGTGCGCGCGGGCTGCCTGCCCCTGAGGAGAGGCGGCGGGATAAACAAACGCATAAATTAAAAGAATGAGAATTAAAAACAAAACCCAAACCAGGGTGGCGGGCGCGCGGGAATGATGATGAGTGGTCTTTCCCCCAAAGTGAGCGGCGGGGGCGCTCGGGGCGGCTCTCCCCCCGCTCTGGGGTGCCAGGCGCTGCCTCAGCTCGACCCCCGGCAGCGGCGGCCGTTTGCTCCCCGTGGAGTCGAGGCTTTTTTTGTGGGCGCCGAAGACGAGAGGCAGCCGCCTCCGCAAACACACGCCGATATAATGGTGGGGGTCCTGTATCGTTTGTTTACATGGTGTAGGTGGCTGACTCTTCGCTGACATGTAAAAATTAATTCCCCCTCAGGAATAGTAGTTGCCACACCGTTATTGACCCGTTTTACTTAGAAGTTGTGTCTGTCTTAGGCCCCCCCCCCCCGCCCTGTGCCACAGGCAGCAGCAGCAGCTCCTGGAAGGCGAAAAGGTGCCTCAAGAAGAAGTGGGGCGGAAGAAACCCGCTTTCTTTTTCTCACTTCGCCAAACGCCTTCTGGCAAGCCTTTAATAAGTGCCTGAGAGAAATAAAGCCAGCCTCGCAAAGGCTGCCGTCACGCAGCTGGGTTTCAGGGGGGCTGCAAACAAGCAGGGTTCAACGCCCCCCCCTTTTCCGCCGCCTGACCCATCTCCTAGAGATGCTGCCCTCAGCCCTGGATACAGCTGGTTGCGTGGAGTGTTTCCACGTCTGTTGCTCTTTCGGCATCATTTGAATAAGAGGAGGGGGTGTATATATATATATATATATATATATATATATATATATATATATTCAAATGATGCCGAAAGAGAAACAGACTTGGGTAGACTTTCAGGCGGACTTTTTAATCAGCTGTTTCACAACTAAAAGTCTGCAAACAAGAGAGAGAGAGAGGAGCTTCTCTTTCCCCACTTCCCAAGGAAGGCAGTCATTGGTCTTTCTGAACTCCATTCTTTTCAAATATACCTTTTAAATTTTGTAGAGTGTGGGAGTATTCAGTGCATTTGGTTGACACTGCAGGAAGTTGGGGGGGGGGGAGAATTCATTGCCGCTGATGAGCTGGAAAATGTTCTTATTAATATCATGTTTGATTCTTAGAGAGAGGTACGGATTTAACACTGCTAATGTCCGTTTACTTGTACTCTTTACATAAAACTAAAGTTTGTCTGAAAATCTTGTCTTCTTTTCCAGTTTTCCTTGCTTCTATTCTTTGAGAATAGTTGGTTTCATGCATTTGACATGCACATTTATCTAGTTTGTGTATTGGCAGTCTATGCTTCCTTGAAATTAAGACACAGTTGCTTCAGCAAGTTTTGTTGTTGTTGTTTAGTCGTTTAGTTGTGTCCGACTCTTTGTGACCCCATGGACCAGAGCACGCCAGGCTTCCCTGTCTTCCACTGCCTCCCGCAGTTTGGTCAAACTCATGCTGGTAGCTTCAAGAACACTGTCATTATGCATAGGATCTTAGTCTGAATAGGTCCTTTCCCATGTAAGGTATTTAAGACAATTATGGCAGTAAAATAATCCATATGTCATCATTTATGGCAAGATTTGTTCCCTTTAAGCATTGCAAGTGGGAATAGAAGGTGTGATTATGTTCTTGGAAGTGCACATTGGGAAACAATATTTCACAGTTACTCAGTTGAATAATATACTAAGGTGGAATCTACACAAATATAAAAAAGCTGTGAAAATGCTGTTTTAAAAAACGTTTTGAAAAATACATTGAATTTTGCATAGCTCAGTGTCGTCATCTAGAATTACATTTGTATATTGTACCTTACACTTTGTTTAAAACATTTTATTTGCAGCTGTATGGACAGAGTAATTTTCTACCTAGCCAACTAGCTTGTGTCTGTTTTATAGTCTTGACAAGTGTGTAACAACACATGACATTAATAGAGTAGTGCAATCTTTGTTGATCATTTCCAACTATGCTGTCTGGTGTTTTGGCCTGTCTTAGAAGACAGTTATTTGTCTTGATCAAATTAATTAGTAGTCATTGCCATCTTTATTATCCTTGTTTGTTTATCTTGTAGACATTGATTTTCTTTTTTTAAGAAAAAATGAGGGAGATTATCATGCAGATATCTGAATATGTCTTATATCTGAAACTATTTTAATTATTTTTCCAGTTCACCACATTTAATAACAAGAGAACACATATATTATCTGTTAAATTTATATCCTGCATCTTCTTCCAGAGGTGCCTAACACTTAATATTGTTGGGTGTTTTGTTGTTGCTTTTTATTGATATACATCTTGCCTTCATAAAAGTGCACTTTTCAGAGCCAGTTACTAAAGATAGGATATTTGTTAAAACTCCTAAATGGAAAATGCATTCTTAAAGTGTTGAGAAGATCCTGTAATGGTAGTGAATAGTTCTAGATGTTAATTTTGTTACATAGAATACAAGAGAAATATCAGTGATGGGCCCTTCTGAGTCCCTGAGCCCAACCATTCTATGCCTGAACTGAGACTTAAGAGTTCCTCTTGGCACTTTTTCTCCTGTTTTCATGGTACAGTAGCCTCAGCAGGTGGAGCAGTGGTTATTACTATGGTCCGTCAATTCAAAACATGGGTTGCGATTCTTCTTTACAAAACATGGTTCATCATTTCGGACATCATGTCAAACTATAGTTAAGCTTTTTAAAGCATTGTTTGCTAGATGATGCTGGGAGACATTCCTAACACATGGGATGGTAACTCCTTCATTGTGGAATAGGCAGGGTCCTTGCAAGTCTTCTGCCTCTCCCTTGTAGGGAGGAGCCATCCGGCCCTCCAGACCAGAGCTTTGATTAGGTTGGGTCTGACCTAAGCTCTGAAGAGTTCTGTCAGAAATACTTTCGAGTTGCTATGGATGTTTTGGGGTTTGTCTTTCCTTTCACCTTCTGTTGCTTCTAAATCTTTTTCTCTGGTCTTTCTGTTTTATTGTCAGTGTTTGCATTTTGTTGGTTGAAATCTCATTTTTCTTGTTTTTCACTTCATCCCCCCCCCTCTATCTTTGGAGGATGAGTTACACATAGTTTTCATTGAGGGATATGTTTTGTTAGCCCTGAGGTTGCTGTTATCTGCCAAGCAATCCCTGTGATGTAGTGCCTTCAGGCACAGAGCTTTTGCAGGTTAATTCAATGGTGTAAAGAAAATAATCTTATGCTTAACACCAAAAAAACCAAAGAACTCATAATTGACTTTAGGAGAAAGAAAAGTGTATTGTTACCATTGCACATAAATGGCGAGGAAGTGGAGAGGGTTGGTAGTTTTAAATACCTGGGCATTTATATCTCGGAGGACCTCTCATGGACTACAAATATTAATATGGTTGTGAGGAAGGTGCAGGGGAGGTTGTATTTCCTGAGAATGCTCAGGGGACTGAATCTATCCCAGCACCTACTCCTGTCCTATTATCATAGTACCGTCGAGAGTGTCTTAACCTATAGTATATTATCGTGGTATGGGAGCAGCTCTGAAACGGATAAAAAAGCTTTACAGCGAACAATTAAAATTGCCCAGAACGTTATTGGGCTCCGACTACCAACCCTGGATGAGATCTTCACGTCTCGCATCTTAAAGAAGTCACATAACATTCTGAGAGATCCCACCCACCCTGCCCACAACTTCTTTGAGCTATTGCCTTCGGGCAGAAGATATAGGACAATGAAAACACGAACCACACGCCTTCTGAATAGTTTCTATCCAAGAGCTCTGATTGCACTAAATAATGATCTCAGGGCCAGTTGCAAGGTTTAGTAAGTAGGGAGAGGAAGGAATGAGATAGGTTTTAGGTTATGTTATGCTTTTAATAGGTCATGCTATATTTTAGACTGTGTATGTTTTATAGATTTATAGATTATGACCAAATAGGATGAGAGCTCGGAGATACGTGCAAATGTATATGTGTATCCGGTCTTTGGGTGGGTGTTTGATTTTTGTTGCTGTGCATACTGTGTATATACGGACAATGACAATAAATTATCTAATCTAATCTAATCTAATCAAAGTTATCAGAAAGGCATTTTGTTTGTGGCTCTTGTGCTATCTCCCTTGCAATCGAAAAGGATGCAGTTGGTCCAGTGAGAGCAAGTCCCACACCCTCTATAATCCAGCACAATTGCCTGGGTCAATACTGCTTTTAGCAGCATAATATTGCTGCTTAACCTTGGTGTGGTTTTGTAATTATGCTTGTCATAATCCAGAGTATTAAAAAAGAGGTCCATGGTGCAAATTTGATTGAATAGTAGTGGAAATAGTGAGGTAAATATAACTACCGCAGTCTCTGAAACTCAGAAATTCAGAAGTATATGCTGTAGGTTTGTTCACCATACATGGATGAAGGGATTTACTTTACATACAGTGAAATAAACTTTCTTACACAATTTCTTGAAATATTGTTGATTCTCTGGCTGCTAAAGACTTAATGAATAAACCTGACTAGTGAGACTGAGGATCACATTTTGTAGTAATTATATAGTATAATATTGTTGCATGCCACCCCAGTCTCCAAGCTGTGCAATATTCCAGGGGTTCTGGGTACTTTCCCAGGGTTTATGTTTCCTTTTGGAAATGAGGCACAGTGGAGACTGTGGTGTCTTTATGATATATGGTTCATTTACACGTACAATGGTACCTTGGTTTGCATATGTTTTGGATTACAAACATGTCAAACCTGTAAGTGTGTGTCCCAGTTTGCAACCTTTTTTTTTTGGATTACAACCCATTATTTTTTTTGGATTATGAACAAATTTTGGAGGCCCCATTGGCGAAAGCACGCCTTGGATTACAACCTGTTTTGGTTTACAAACAGACCTCTGGAACGGATTTTGGTTGTAAACCAAGGTACCACTGTATATACAACCCGAGCCTACAATGTAGGGGTTCCCAGCATTAATACCCCAAAAGGATCTTGTTTCTCCCATATCCGCAGCCTTAGATTCAAATAGAAATCAAACACTGCTCTCAAATGTATCTCTGCCTCTCCTCTCCAGCCTGCTGCTTTATTTCTAGATCATATTGCCCTCTCAACTCTCTTCCAAACTCTGGCTTGTCTCTTGAGTGAGGAGCCCCCACCCATTAGCCATCTCATACCAAGCTCCTTAATCACCTCATCAGACAGCTAACTTGGCTTGGTTAACTTTTAACACTTGGTGGATCCAGGGATTAGAAGGTTCTGGCACATATCTCAACACCACAAACTCCTAGCAATATAGTCTTGCATAGTATAGTATTACAGGTACCCACAAATCTCCTTGCCAGGGACGAGTACACACAGCAGCCCAGAGGCTCGTTTTCCATTGCAATTTTTAAGCAGGTAAAAAATAGCAGGAGTCCCTTCCCATCAGCATAAGAAAGACTGCTGTTTCTTATCTTACCCATATGCTGCCAAAATGTGAGATGACCCTGCATCTCAAGAAATGGGAAGTGACTGGTGACAGGCACTAGTAAGGGCTGGCTAGTAAGCCAAGCCAACATTTTTGGACACTTAAATATTGTAAATGTACAGATGGCTTTTGATTGGGTTACTTGCTCTGGGGAACAACTCATTTTCATTAGCTTGAAATTTCATTCTGTCCAGTAAATTACTCTGTATAACTGCAAAGCTTACATACTTAAGTACCAAGGTAAATTGCTCCAATATGAGTTATAATTATAATTTAGATATTTTGAATCTACTGTTATCTATTGAGGATAGAATAAGAAACTAATAACCATTTGATACTGTAAGTAAGTTTGAAGGTCTTTCAAATAATTAAAAACACCATTGGATGATTATTAAGCCTGCCTAAGATAAGTTTATGAATACTGAAATATATTGTATCGTTTCCCCACTTAATTCTCTTTCTATGAACAGGTGGTGAAAGACCCTGTGGCGTACATGAACTAATTTGCATTAGAAAAGGTAAGCAACTTCTTTGAATACTTTTAATTATCTAAACATTTTTTAAAATAGTGGAACAGCCTAGAAGAGTTAAGGAAAGAGCAATCCAGACCCTTATGTTCAGCTCTCCTCAGCTCAGCTAGTCTCCCACTGGCTGCTGAATGTCCCCACCAGTGGGGGCAGCACACAGCCCTGGAATGGGGCATTCCAAGGCTGTGAAGAGGCTGATGCTGAGCTGGCCCAAGATCTGCTGCCTCACAGCTGTTGTATGTCATCATTGGACCTAGCTGTTGTGCTAGCTGGTAGGTGGCATAGCAATCAGGTCTGAATTGGGCCCAAGTCTCTTACTCTGCTGTTACTGTCATGAGTGTTAGGACTATGGATGCAGTGGTTGTTCCTTTACTCTGCAATCAGATTTCCAGGAAGTTGCTTCAAATTCAATCTAGTTGTGCTTAAGAATCATTTCTATATTTTTGCATGTAGTAAAGCCTATTTCAGGCCAATTATTCTCCTGCTGTCTTCATGTGAGAAATGCTTGCTACAGAGCAATTTGTATAGCCACTGTAGTGTAGTGGACAGAATCTTAGATTTGGCCTGGGAAGACCTTGGTTCAAATCTCCTTCAGCGTGAAGTGCTGCTGGCAAAAATTTGGGTGAAAGATGACTGGTGGGCCATTTCAAAAGAATTGAAAGGCAAGACCTGGTCCAGAGATGGACAGTTTGTCACACCTCCCTTTAAGGAAGGACGTAATACAAATGTGATAGAATAATAAAATAACTGAATTCCGAATTGTAGGGTCATCTAGTCCAACCCCCTTCAATGCAGGAATCTCAATGAATGAATGAAACCTTAATTAAGCTCTTTTAAGCATGCCAAAGCACTAAAGTTGTCCAGTGGAAATTATTTTATTCTTTTCTTCTTCTTCTTGCATGGCAAACTCCCATTCAGTATCACAATCTGCATTTGAAATTTTCAGTTTCCAAAGAGGCTTGCAATGCAGCATGGAAAGTTGCTTTTCCAGAAACACAAGTCAAAAGTTTATTTTAATGCATAGCCATAGTTGTATGGTTCTTTGGATCCAGGCTATAGGCTATATGTGTCAAATCTTAATTGTACTGAAAATTATTTATTTTACTTATATAATTCAATACTTATATAATTACTGTCAATAGATCTCAAAGCGGTTTACATTTAAAAAGTCCAAGTACATACGTATTCAGTAAGCCCATTCTCCTTTCAAGTTTAAATTAAAGTACTTGGAAAATATAACCTATTCAAAATACATGATTGATTTTGGTGCAATACATTTTACAGCTAACAATTTGAATATAAGTCTGGCATATCAGTAAAAGCAGCATAGTAACATCCCATAAATGCCTGAATAAATACAGGTTAATCTCAGGACGAAAGTGCTATGTCAGAGTAGTATCAGACAAACATGGAATCATCACAAAACTTTGCAAAGAGGAATTTATTAGGAGTGAACCCTTCCTTATACACATTGGCTGCTAATTAATTTACACCATGATACTATTTGTGGGCTACAAGCATTCAGATGGCATCTTATGCCTATCTCAGGTTCAGGCCTTTTAGTTTTCTGTTTTTCTTAGCAACAGAAGTGTGCTTATAGGAGCTGTTTTGCAAAATGTTTTGTAGAGATAACCCAATGCTCCACTGCACTGGGAACATTGTTCCTTTTGTTGGTCTGTCACCACCTCTGACACTTGAACGGGTTAAAGCTAATCTGCAAAGAGGCCTAAATTCCATAAACCTGTGGGATATAGAGAGAGTTTTGAAACTATTCCAGACACTCCTGCCCCTGTTTAAAGAATTAAGACTGAATGGATGTGAGGAAACATATTTTTATCATTGATGTAAGTTGCCTTGAGCATTGAGAATAGGAAGTAAAATGGTTAAATAAATATTTTAAGCATTAGCAAAATAACTTTGTCATCACCAGTTTGTTTTTTAGAAGGTATGAAACTAGATATGTTTTTTTCCCTTTAGTCTGTTATTATCATAATGCTTGTGTTTTGAAAGCCATTTACTAGCTCTTTAATAAATCAAGATTATATAACCCAATGAAACTAGATAGGTACTTGGCTATGGTAGATTGAATTTCCATTGGTAACAATCAACTGATATATTGTCTGGTGATTTCCAGCTTTAAAATGTTGCATAGTGTAGCTTTGTCCACTCATTTCCATATGGCATATTGTTTACTAGACAACTCTTAAAGAAGTAGTAGTAGTAATAGTAGTAGTAATAATAATAATAATAATAATAATTAATAATAATAATAATATTTCTATCCTGCCTATCTGACTGAGTTGCCCCAACCACTCTGGACAGATTCCAACACAGAATAAAAACACAACAGAACCAATTTTGTTATGTATTAATAGCAAAAAAGCCATATCCTCCAAAGTATCTTAACAAATGAAAGTAGGGTCACACCTCTAACCTTTCATGTCTGTCATGTCCCTGTTTAAATGCCCTTAAAGCAAACAAACAAACAAACAAACAAACCCCAAAACACAGTTGTAACCTTATGGCATAAACTGGGAATTGCTCTACCCACTTGAACATTTTGGTTACCCGCTTTTTAATCTCTCCCTGCCCGCCCCTAGTTCTACATAACTTTTTGAGATGGCATGCCCAAAACAATACAGTGGTACTTTGGTTCTCAAACTTAATCCGTTCCAGAAGTCCGTTCCAAAACCAAAATGTTCCAAAACCAAGGCACGCTTTCCCATAGAAAGCAATGCAGAACAGATTCACCTGTTCCAGACTTTTAAAAACAACCCCTGAAACAGCAATTTAACATGAATTTTACTAACTAATGAGACTATTGGTCCATAAAATGAAAGCAATAATCAATGTAAGGTAAAGGTAAAGGGACCCCTGACCATTAGGTACAGTCACGGACGACTCTGGGGTTGTGGTGCTCATTTCACTTTATTGGCTGAGGGAGCTGGTGTACAGCTTCCGGGTCATGTGGCCAGCATGACTAAGCCGCTTCTGGCAAACCAGAGCAGCACACTGTATCAATGTACTGTACTATAAAATAAGTAAGACAGCATTGTAGATGATAAAAATTAAAATTATTTTTTTCTCTTTACCTGCACTGATGATAGTCATTGTTTGGATGGGGGACTTTTATCCATTTCCACAGTCACACAATCAAACAGTAAGTAGCTGAATTGGGTTCCACACAGTCACAAAAACAATTTAACCGAATACCCCTAAAAATAAAAAACGCAAAATAAATAGCAAAAACAAAAGCTCCAAACTTAATCTGCTTCGGAAGTCCGTTTGACTTCCAAAATGTTTGAAAACCAAGGCACAGCTTCTGATTGGTGCAGACGCCTCGGAAACAATAGCCAACAGCCGCATTGGACGTTTTGCTTCTGAAAAAAAACGTTAGAAAACTGGAACACTTACTTCTGGGTTTTCGGCATTTGGGAACCAAGACATTTGAGAACCAAGGTACCACTGTACACAGTACTGTACCTCAAAGCATGGACACACCATATATTTGTATTTTAATTATGTGATGCTGGAAGTTTTATTTTTGATTCCTTCCCTAATAATAGCTATCATGCAATTTACTTTTTTCACAGCTGCAGCATCCTGGTCAGTTGTTTTCATTGAGCTATCCACCACAACCTCGAGTTATTTGTTGGTCAGTCAGTGCCAGCTCAGACTCCAAAGTCGCCTTGTAAAGTTAGGATTTTTTTTACCATGAAATGTATCACTTTGCTGTTACTTTCACTGAACCACACTTTATTTATTTAACAAGTCCCCCCCCCCCGTTTAAACAACAAAAACCTCTTTTGTTTTTAAGTTTTACATAAAGCAGTACAAAAATTCATTAAAACACCAATAAAAACAGTAGGCAAAGTAAAATGTATCAAAATATAAGTAAAAGTCTGTAGTTTTACAACAAATAGATGTAATAAAATTCTATGTCTAGTAGGTTTACCTAAGCAAATACGTTTTTAGCAGTTACCAGAAACTACAGTGAGGTTTTCATCATTAGTTGGCACTTGTCAATGTGCCAGCTTTGCAGATTGAACCATTTGAGTGGGTAAGATAATTTCGCCTTTTTATTGCCTATTCAGCCAGTTAGGAGAGCTCTTTATGGAGTTTTTTTTTTTTGCTTTTTTTACCATTCTGAATAACTTGGTGTCATCAGCAAACTACCATCTTATTGCTTATGCCTAGCTCCAGATAATTAATGAATAATTTAAAAAGTTCTTGTTCCAATACAGTTCCTTACCTCCCTCATTGTGAAAACCATCCATTTGTGCTCTGACCTCTTATCCACTAGCTTCTAAGTTTACTTTGGTGAAGGAATTAGTCAAACACTTTTTGAAAGCAGAAGGATAAAATGTGCTTGTTGTCACTGTCAAGGAACTCTGAACAGAATAGTGAGGCAGACTTATTTCTGCAGAAAGCACATGAGGTTTTTCCAGCAAAACTTGTTCATCTCAGCACTTGGTAATTTTATCTTTAACAATATTTTAAGTGTATTTAGAATATACTTTAAGCTAACAAGTGTGTAATTTTTTGGCGCCCCCACATCCTTTTAAAAAAGTTATTATACTGGGCACTTTCCAGTTCTCAAGTATAGAGACTGATCTTATTTCAAGATCAGCAATTTCACATTTGTGTTTTTAAAGAACTCGTGGATGGGATACCATTAGAATCTGCTAATTTTTAAGTTGTCAAGGCTTTGAAAACTAGCAATACAATTTTAAATTACCTTCCAATCTAAAGGTACTAAATGTAAGGAATGTAGGACAGATACGATCTGATCACAGTTGCTTAGAGCAGGAAGTAACTATGCTATTCTATTATGAACAATTTAGTTCATAAAGCAGCATTACTGGAGGCCCATATAGAAGGAAATAGCAGAAACTGAGCTTTGTGACCACCAGAGACCATTGGGGCAAAACCACCACAGGACAAATAAAATCACAATTAGCACATCAATCTCAAACTCAGTATTCAAAATTTGAAGATGATAATGACCCACTTCCTTGATCTGAACTTGTCAATGCAAAAGAAATTGAGGACATTAATATTGTGCCCTTCAGACCCTCATATTGCACCCTTCATACATTCCCCACCAGTCTTCCCAGCAGAGAAAAAAGTACTATGATGCAAAGGGGTAAGAGATATGTTATGTTTACCTATGGCACTCTTAAGTGTCTGCTACTGAATCACTTGGGTGTAGAACAGCACATAGAGGAACACATTTAAATCTCTTTGGAACAACACATAATTGTTCTTCATTAGTGATTCAATCTCATCTTGTGGATATAGATTTTGTAGGTATATTTTATTCAAGTTGGCTCATCTTGAAGAGGCAGTTCATGTTCAGTCATTTCTGATGAGATGCAGCTGTAAGGTCCAGTGTAATCATAATGGCTAGCTGTCCTTGATCTAAACTCCTCAGCAGATCAGCCATGCCCATAAAAAGTTTGAGGTTACAGAATTAAAAAAATTGGGGATAGTAGGTCAGTGCACCTGGAATACGGCTTGGAGGCACCTATTAAGGGGCTAAAAAGGTCAGATTTGTGTACTAGTTATTGCCATGACTATGGGCTAGTTAGGGCTGGAATAACTGCTGTTCCTTCTGAGGTGGTGATTCAGAAGTGGGAGAAAATTTGGTAAGGGTCATGCAGTGACCGCTCCCCATGTGTTTCCTCCTTGTACGTGCGGAAGAGCCACCTCTGGCAAATTATTGTGTGTCCACTTGGGTCTTAGACCAACTTACCTGGGAGTAAGTCCCACTGAACTTGATGACATCATAACTGAAGTTACATATATGAGTGCATAATGCCCTTCCTCCCAATAAGACCACTAAGTTCAGGGTCTAAAATTACCTAGCTGCACCACTGGCACAGTTCCTTCCTGAAATAGACCATTCCTTAAATTGGGGCTTATGACCTCTCTCTGTTCCCTTCCTCTCCCCCTTTTCCAAGCCTAAAAAGCCTTACTTTATAGTTTGTGTACATCAAATGAATTTTATATGGACTAGAGAAAATGATTTTAACTACAATCCTATAACTCTCACCAGTAAGCAAATACCAAGGAAATAAATGGGTTTACTCAGAACTGAGTAGACATGTAGAGAATTGTGCTGCGTGAAGGCAGTCTTGATTGCGGTGCACACTTAGCTGAAGTAAGCCTCACTGAATACAATAAAACTTACTTTGAGGTAAAAATGCATAAGATTGTGCTGTAAATTCAGACTTCCGCTTGTTTTGTGTTTATTTAACAGTAACCTTATTATTTTTTAAAAAATATTATGAACTCCTAATTTATTTTCATTGAATTATATTTTTAGTTTTTATCCCATCACTATATCATATACTTTATAATACATATTTCAAAATGTATATTAAGGTTTTGTGAAAGTCTTAATTGCTTGATGGACTCAAATTTTATATTACAAAAAGGGCTAATTTTTGTTTAAATCTTTGCTAAACTTACGGACTTTGAAGCAAAAAAGTAATTCAATTTCTTCCCCTCCCCCTTTTCATCTAGTTTATAGACCATCTGCTGGGTGTAGTTAGAGCACATGAAAGTGCGAAGGATGGTAGAGAACGAGACAAGCAGCTTTGACATAGGTAACATGTCTCAAAAGAAACAAAGCAAAGTAATCAACATTTCCCATTGAATTTGTGGTTCAGATATATTAAAAGAGTAAAGATGACTAGGATTTCTTAGTTTTAAACTATGGATAAAATATTTTCTGTGAAACCAAAATTATATAGCGTAAAGTAAGTTAGATGCTGACTGTATCGGAATATTGCAGTAAACCTGCTGTTTCCGTAGCACAAATAGGAGCACCAAACCACAGTCCCTGGATTAGAGTTATGTCTGAACTAGCAACTGTGGTTTGATTTGCTTCACATGAATTACAATCTAAAACCAAAATTCGTTTTTGGCTTTCTGAGCATGACTTGTTCAAGAAAAACAAACCACCATCTTTGGGTCGGATGTAATGCTAAGTCAGGGATAATGGTTTATTGCTTTTGTTTGTACTAGAGCAGGATCAGATTTGGAATGATCTGTGTCTTATGTGCAAAGAGGACCAATGTGTGTATAACTATAATATAAAAATTTTGTTTTTGGAAATATAATGAATAATTACAATACTTAGTGCTTCAGCAAAATTTGAGGGTAATGTTTTTAAAAGCATTGAACTTCACGGAGCTGAATATAATATAAAAAGTTCAACAGTGGAAAAAAAGCTTGCTCCTTTCTTGAAGGTAAAGGAATATGTCAGAGACACTTTAGTACAGTAGTACCTTGGTTGTTGAACTTAATCCGTTCTGGGAGTCCATTTGACTCCCGAAACGGTTTGAAAACCAAGGTGCGGCTTCCGATTGGCTGCAGGAGCTTCCTGCACCCAATTGGAATCTATGGAAGCCGCGTTGGACGTTCAGCTTCCAAAAAAGCTTGCAAACTGGAACGGTATTTGGGAGCTGATATGTTCGACAACTAAGCCGTTTGACAACCAAGGTACCACTGTAACAGCATTTCAACTTGGAGGAGCCCTTTAAGCCTGTCATAATTTGTGGTGTGGCTTGTTTGCTTCCATTTTGCGGCTATTTTCATAAAACCTGTAATTTGTCCCGCTAATGTGGTATGGGAATTGCTTCGTTGGGTCACATTGAATATAAGTAACATTTGTTTACAGGAGTCTTCTGAAATCAGTGGATAATGTGGTTACTTCTCACACTAGCACTAGTATTGTGGTGTTGATGTAGGTGTAATCATATAACCAAACTCTTCCATGTGGTTCCTAGAAATAGACACTATTGGTGTGGCATGTGAGTCATCTATGCAGAATCTCTCTCACATTTCAGTGGTTGGTTACATATAAATTGGCCCTGAGTTATGAATGAGGCTGAATGTAATCTAGAATGCATCAGACAAATACCTTAGAGATGTTGAATAATGTAGAGCATGACTGATCCTGCTCAATGCAGGTATTCCATTCCCCAGGGTTCTGTGGTTAAGCAGTAGCAATTAAATGTTTCTTTAAATATTTTCATTGTCTTGTGGTCACAGTTTATTTGTTTAGCTAGAGATTTAGGTTGGACGTAATCAATAATCTGTCATTCAAGTTATTTTACTTAATTTATGTGACGTAATTATGTGCATTTGCATCTCACTAAAATAAATACAATAAATTCATGTAATTGCATCAGCTTGCTGATTTCTAGAGAGATAATTTACTATTTATTGTAATCTGTTGATCATAAATAAGGATAATCATAACAAAAAAGGACAAATCCTAAATTTAGAAATGATGAGCCATTAGATGAGCTTGTTGCATGGATCAGTGCTCATTACTTTTTATAAATCTAAAATAATGTTTATCTTCATAAAACAGGAAAGTATGATCCATCTTAAATGAAACACTTTGAAGGCCTGTTCGTTTCAGTTGGAGTTAAGCACTTGCTCAGTTCCCTCCCTTTGAAATTAATAGGATTTAAATATGTTGAGCTGTATCTGGATTCCACCCAATATTTGAGTAAGCAATCAAAGTCACTATCTGTGGTACTTATTTAGTGGGAACAGAATATTCAAAGTGTAGGTTTTGCACTTTGTAATCTAGTTGACCTATAGTGCCATCTAATGGCTAATTTATGAAATACGTTAAAAAATTTCCCATGAAAACCATGGTCTAATGAATACTGTGCAAAATAATACAGTGGTACCTTGGATTACATACACTTCAGATTACATACACTTCAGGTTACAGACTCCGCTAACCCAGAAATATTACCTCGGGTTAAGAACTTTGCTTCAGGATGAGAACAGAAATCGTGCTCTGGCAGCGCGGCGGCAGCAGGAGGTCCCATTAGCTAAAGTGGTGCTTCTGGTTAAGAACAGTTTCAGGTTAAGAACGGACCTCCAGAACGAATTAAGTACTTAACCCGAGGTACCACTGTACTCTATATAGGTTGCTTTTGGCCATCATAGAAACCATTGAGATCAGTGGACTTAAGCTAGTAAAGACAAGCTTATTTCTGTTCATTCTGGGATGGCTGCTCTGAGGATGAGTTAAGCAGATAAAGCCTATTTTTCATTGCAAATTATATTTAATAGATTTTCACATCTGGTTTCCTGAGCCTGAGTGAGCACAGAAGTGAAAAATACTTTTGGCTGTGTGTACACTGAAATTACAACTGCAGTGTAATGGTTTGAGTTTTCACCTGCTGTCTCAGAACTAATACTTTGTAAGAATTTGAGAATAGTCTTTTTAAAATGAGCAGTATTAATTGATAATAATCTGAAGCTGCCAATAATTATTAAAAACTTTATTTTTTATATGGGACAGTGGATGTCACTACTAATGTGAACTACTAAACTATGGTTGTCATAAAGAAGATCTCCCTGCCATGTTTTTAAACATGTGTCTTAAACGTATAAGCCCAGATTACCCATGAGTTCAGAAGGCTGCAGAAATTGCAGTAGCCCCATACTTCATCTCTCACAGGTTGAGGTGTGGGCTGACATACAGTGTGTCAGTAAGCCAGCATACTAGGATAGTTGGCATATGTGCCTTCACCTGCTGTCACCACTGCCTGGTCAGGTAATGACTTGATTAAAAGAAGAGAAGGGAGCTGAAGTGGGGAGTTGATGGGGAGGGTTCTTTGGGGACCAAAGAGGGTTGACTGGAAGGAGGAATATTTTCTGAACCTTGGTTTATTTCTGAATCAATTAAGGCAGTGGCCCACTTGCACATCTCTGCTGTGAACTTCTGTTTGTCTGCTTGCTGTGAGCAAGTAACATAAGCTTCTAGGAGTATGCCTCTTCCATTGAAACAGACTGCTTTCTTGTGCCATAAAGGTAAAGGTAAAGGTACCCCTGCCCGTACGGGCCAGTCGTGTCCGACTCTGGAGTTGCGTGCTCATCTCATCTTGTGCCATAGTTTCAGTGATATCTGTGCTACCCCTTTAACACTGGGGCTGGTCTCTGGGATAACATTATTGCAGATAATGATTCTGTCTCTGTCTTAAATGGTCACTGGCCTATTAAGCCAAGAAAGCAAATAAAGAAGTACACATATTGCCAATAGTGACTTTGTTTTTTTGTTGCGGCATGTATCCAGTGGGTAAATGGAGAAAAGGTTGGTTAAATACCCTTTGATTAATGAGGATCTTTAGAAGCAGCTGAAATAAGAACTTTTTAGTACTCCTTTTTATACAGTGGTACCTCGGGTTACATACGCTTCAGGTTACATGCACTTCAGGTTACAGACTCCGCTAAGCCAGAAATAGTACCTCGGGTTAAGAACTTTGCTTCAGGATGAGAACAGAAATCGTTCTCCGGTGGCGCGGAGGCCCCATTAGCTAAAGTGGTGCTTCAGGTTAGGAACAGTTTCAGGTTAAGAACCTCCAGAACGAATTATGTTCTTAACCCAAGGTACCACTGTATGCCTATTTTAAACTTTTAAAATTCTATACTATTGTGAAAGAAATGAAGTTATTTAGTTATAATGAATTTATTATTATATAAATTAAATACCAATATTGTATTTGATACCTTAACACTGTAAAAACAGCATAACTTTTAGTACTAAGTAGCATTCAACTAAATAATTCCACAAGCGGAATGAGTTCCATTTGTGCAAAGGGACTTAACTCCTCCTTACATCCCATGCCATTCCCAAATCTGCTCTCGAGTGCTGGGGTAACCCCCAAAACAGATTTAGGGAATACACAGGTGAGAAGAGAGAGGGTGAACATTCCCTTGTGCAAGGAGAATCCTTGCTTTCATGGAACACTCCCCTTAGTGCTACTTTGAATACAACCCGTTGAATTGTGTTTTTAAAAATAAGTGTATGTTCATTGACCATCATGGGGTTTCAGATCAAGTACCAGTTTGGCTTGTACACAAGGCAGATACTATTGCATTGACCACATTAATAATTAAACTGTCTTGACATGCAGTAAGATAAATATATAGTTTCATACACTATTGGAGCAATTGAACAGTCAACACTTTATGTAAGTAAAAAAAGAAGTTTATAATTTTTTTTAAAGCAATTACCCTTCCTTAAAATTAAAGGTATTTGTTTTGGTTTAATGCTTGTGATACTGCTACTCTTCAAAAATACTTTCCCAGTATGTTTGAAATTACTTTTGGAAAGAGATAAAAACAAATTTAAATATACAACATATGTTGATTTTTGTGACAAAGAAAACAAAAGTCCTAATATAATGACATTTAATTTATGGTAAGCTGCCAAATACTAATTTTGTTAGCGTAATTTATAACCTTTGAATTCATTGCTAGTATTTACAGTACATTACAATATTAATTTCAGTGAATTTCTTTCACCTGTTATTGAAATATAATAATGTTCCTTGAATTACTTTAGTTCATTAGATAGAATTTACATTCTTTTTGTCATTGTGCATCTGCTATGTTGAATAAAACTGTTCAGCCTCATAAAAACAGTTCTAAGATAGTCTTTACAAAATCTGTTGTATTTTGAAAGTTGTAATACTTTTCAAGAAGCAATTAATATTATTGTGGGTCATTAATTAGGATATAACATTAGCAATATTTTTAATGGAGTGCATCCTCTGCATAATTGTGTTAAATTCCTTATATTTAATTTTATGAGAGTTACTATTACTATCTGTCCGTAAAATAATTGTGCTTAATAGTTAATTTAAGAGAATTAAATGCTTAATGTTAAATAGTGGAATGCAAACAGCATAGTATACTGTACTGTACATAATCCCTCATGGGGTTATAGAAATGCTGGTTACAGGTTTAAGAAAACTATCAGAATAGTCATGTCTTTCACATGTGATAAAATCAGGCTGCTTATAGTCCTAAAGATGGGTTCATGTATGCAAATTGATACAAGATAGATAATTCCAAATACTTGCATTTGGTGTTAAGGTAGATGAATAATTAATTAGTCTAGCTGAAGCTAAGGTATCATTCTTTCGTAAGGTATTAATTGCTGTATTCTCTTAACCTCAGAAAATGACCTTAGATCTATAATTGATATTATCATATTAAACACTAAATTTAACATTAAGCTAATAAGCAAACCAGCTATGCTCTGTGGCTGAAAAAAGTGTTATCCTATTGGGACAGTGCCCTTGCAGAAGAACTATACAGGCAGGAGTAACTTCTGCAATAAAATGGGGCTAGTTTTGTTTTAATTGATTATTTCTGTGCTGTGGCATTATAGTCCGTCAAAGTAAATAGGGGCAAATGAAACACTGCATGCTTGAAGGCATTGTCCACAACTTGATAAAAAGTCTATTGAAACAGCAAGTATTTTTCATAAATTTGATGCAGCATTTAAAGCAAGGCATTGTTAACAATTTAGAGATGAAAACAGGGCTGCATGCCAGTGGCAGGCATAGCTAAAGTGAATGTAGAAGTACTCAAGTTGGTGTGGCCACCCCAGATTCACAGTCTCTTGCAGTCACAGACTTGCAGACATACAAAAATGCATGCAAATCCCTCTATAGTGGTTGCTCTGTACTACAAGCACTAATCCGTAATGAAACTTCATACAATAAAATTAGAATTGTATGTCTAGACCCTTGGAAGACTAAACGTTAGAACTTCAGAGGGTTTTGGATCGCCACTAGTCAATCTGGAGGCAAGCAAAGAGAACAGGAAGCTGGAGTGAGAAAGCAGTGGCTTCAAAACCAGGTCCAGGTTACTGACAGGTGTGGGATCCAATCAACACATTAAACATGCACTAGCTGTCAATTTGTTACCTGACCAAGTCAAAGATTTTACTATATATCTGTAGTGGACATTAGAAAGCATGTGTTGAATTCATTCCCAGTAACAAGTTCCACATAGATATCCATGTGTGGTAACTGTTTATTTGCAGCAAAAAAAAAAAAAAATCCTGGTTATAATCCAAAAGGATGTGATTTTAAACTTTGATTTAAACATTATGTTCATTAATGGGTCACATTGCTTTTATGAAATACAAAAGTAAACACAATTCATAAAAGTAGACATAAAATTGCTGTCGTATTCAGCCAAAGCCATGTAGATTTCACAATTGGCAGGATGGGGATATATACACACATTGGTCTTGACAGTAGATCTGTGATTGATTACTTGATTGAAAGTAGGCTGAAAAATTATATTGTAATGAAAATGATGGCAATTAATATTTATTTATTAAGGGTTTTTATTTTATTCTTTTAACTCTACAAGGCAAATATATAAACAATATGATAATATAATAAATGTTAGTAAATAACTTAAAGAGCAAATAAATGAAACAAGGTAAAAGAGTTAAATAAAACATTCAAAGCACCAGCAGTTGAATTCTATTCTATGAACTCTGTTGAGCCTAAAATAAAACCATGTTGGCCTGATGCCTAAAAACTAACAAAAAAGAAGCAAAGCAACTTCCCTGGGTATGGAGTTCTACAGACTTGTTACCACCACTGAAAAGGCAGTGTGCCCATGTAACCACTTGAATGAAGGGGAATATGAAACTAGGCCTCTTGTTTCATCTTCTCCCTATTATGTACTTGCATGGAAGTTTGGGTCTGGGTGTGATTTACTAACAATCTAGTTTAATGAAATGTGTTGGCTTTCCATTCTGGTCATTGTTTGTGTTTTTTCTAGTATCTCCTGAGGCAGTTGGATTTCTGTCAGCAGTTGGACTGTTTATTATCCTGTTGTTGATTCTTTTTCTATATATTAACAAGAAGATGTGTTTTGAGAATGTTGGAGGTTTCCCAGACCTCAATTCACGATACAATGCCAGAAAAAATTCACAGGACAAACTTTGTAAGTATCAAATTCTATGGTCTATGGCTTTGAAAGACTGCAAACCCCTGGTGTAATATCATATGAATAATGTTATGTAGGCATAAAAGTTTGACTTGAATAAAATAAATATCTGATATAGTCCAAAATACTTTTACTAATCCATCTGTAGTGCTTAGTCAGAATTTAATGGCTTTGGGGTCTGTTGAATGTTTTGTAAGGGGTTGACATTTTAGATAGTGGAAAGAAACAAATGGTTTTATATTTCCCAAATATGCTTAATAAGAATAATTAGATCACAGCTTTTATATACCAGGAAACCATATTTTCTCAATTATGAGGGACAAAATCTTAGATATTTCTGAAGTGGTAGGACAAACCTCTTTTATTTGCAGTGTATCATTCATTAAAAGTTAGAGGGAAAACACACAATAATCATATTTGAACTGAATTATATTCCATGACCGCAGTTCAACATAGAATTTAGACTGCATAAACTTGTTGATTTTACTGGGGTTGTATGCTTATATTTGTACAGAATTTGTACAGACTGTTGGCCATGGGTACAGAATTATTGTGGTCTGGGTGAATACAATGTTAAGAATGTAGTCCAGTGTTAAGAATTATGTTTTATGGTTTCTTAATAACCGATACAATGTGGGGTATATGCTAGTGTTTTGAAACAATGTAGTATATCTGTCTTTATAATATATTATTTAAATACGTTTAAACTTTTTCTTTGCAGGTGTAGAGTAAATTCAACAATTTACATATAATATTTAAAATGTCTGGTTATGTTATACAATACAACATACAACACAACATAAAAAACAGAATAGATTTTTATCAATTGATTTTGGCTTTGTGTAGTAGAAAACACTTGCTCCTATTTATTGCTTTTAAGGTAACAGAATTCAGAGAATGACTAATCTGCAGAGTCCACAATTTAAAGGATAGGGTTTAGGATACTTGAAAAAAATACAATAGCAGTGCATTTGAGGAATAACATATTTTCAAAGCAATAATGTACTAACAATCAAAACATGGCATTTTTCAAAAATTTTCAACAAAATCTGAGCCTTCCTTCTATGTCTTCTCTGGTTGACACACTCAGTAATGCTGTAGATGATCTAACCAGTGCTGTTGGAGATGTCAGCTATACAGTAGCTGACTCAGTTACAGAACAGGTAACAAGTATGATCAACAGCCTTCGGACAGATGATACTGCTACCGCCCAAGAAGATAAATCTATAGTAGATAAAGAGGAAAATAAAGAGAAAGAAGACTTGAAAAATGTTACCTTTCCAAAAGATACTAGGCAGAACTGCAAGACATATAGAACAGATGAGTCCCTTAATAAAGAACTAAATCAAGAATTGCATGCTGAGGTAGAACAAAATGAGGGCCCGTTGCATAAAAAAGCAAAACAAAAATCACCAGGACTTGACTTCAAAAACACCAGAGAAGTGCACAGTTTTGATTCCAGGAATTCAGAAAAAAATGAAGAGCAAACTCCAAAATTGCAGAAGTTAAAGTCTAAAAAAGCTCATGGGGTTCATGATGTAAAAGAAAAGAAATGCAAACCATTTTCGGATGGCCACAGACAGTCTGTAACAAAGCAGGAAGAAAATGCACCATCTATTCTTTCAAAAGAAAGTAAAAAGGAAAAGGCTAAGCAATCAGAATGTTTTTCAAAAGAAGTGAGTAGTAAGAAGACACCAGAAAAAGGTGAGGTGTCTTATATCATACTTTATCCATGTGGCCTTTCCTGGATCTTTTACTACATACTTCTTTTCCCAACTGCTTTTTTAGATTTCATTCATAATGATCTTTAAAACAGTCTCCTTAGTAGAAACTCTTTGTGATATGTATATTATTTTCTCTGAAATTTGCTTTATCTAATTTTATTCATACTCCTTGAAAACTGGTTACATATTTTCTTTCCTGATTAATGCTACTAACTTTTGAATAGTGATTAATCAACTTTTTTAAAAAAAATATCTTTCTGTTCCCTTAAATTTTGCTACATTTTTCAACGGTTTGCACTGGATAACAAGAATATTTTGTACATGATTCTTGAATTCTATATTTATATGTGTTTATTTGCCTGGTGCTTCAGGACATAGTGTGCAGATGTTGTTTTATTATAAGAAATAATATCTGGGAACCTAACATATTATAAGCTACATATAGCTTTTCATGAGGGGTAATACTAAAAGTGAGAAAACTAACATACAAATCATGAAGTAGTAATGCAACAAGTCTAATATATATATATCTAAAATAAATAAATATAATTGAAAATATATTTTCTCTAAAATCAGTCAATGCATAAATTATAAAATAGGCTATTTCACATCTCTAATAATGGAAGGAAAACAAACATTTAAAGCCATTGCTAGCGAAACCATGAAGGTATCCCAAACTTTGCAGTTATACACAAAAACAAATGCTGACATAAATGTATCTATCTAACAAGAAGGATAAACCCCCTATATCAAGTTACAAAAGAGCTTTCTGAATCCACTAAGGGTGATAGGGCAAAGAGGGAAGACAAAACAAAATGAAATGCATGGGGGGGGGGACTTCCCCATGGGCAGCAGTAAAAAGCATGTATTTAGGAAACAACCTTGGTTCATCCCTTTAAAAGCCTGATTATTTCAGGCTAAAATAAATATTTCCAGGAATAACAGAAACAAAAAATAATTATGTTAGGGATAATACATTTATTGTGAAGTTTGAGCTCTTGCCTAAACTGGGTTAAAATGTGAACTATATTACCTTCTGTTTAGGAAAAAAAATGTATTAACAATTAAATGTTTACCCATTATAATTTTAGCACTCTCCTTTATGGTGCCATCTGTTATCATTCCCCCCTCCTTTTTTTCCAAAATAGACAACTCATACATAAATAAAGATCAGCATGGTTCATCATCTGAAAGTGAAGATGAGGCACTGGGTAAATATCACGAAGCCTTATCCAGAACACAAAGTTCAAGGCCACCAGCAGGCGATAACAGACAACAGAAAAACTATATTTGGGAAACCAGACAAAAATATAGCCCTCTGTCTGCAGAGTATGATGGGTACAGTAGTGAAGCCTCAATAGATGAAGGTATGACATTATTTACAATGGTTTTTACTTCATCTTATTTCACATTCATCAAAAAACACCATAGGATAAAGATACAGCGGTTGCAAGATATTATCTGTAAAGGTGCCAGTAAAATCTAAAACCCTGATTGAAATAGTTAGGGATTTAGGGGGAAAGACTGGATTTCTTTTATTGATCTTTTACCTTCTGAGTGCTTAGAGCTTTCCAAGCATTTCACCTATATTCATATGGGAAACGTTTAACAAAAAGCGTAGCAGTTTACAATTTATTGTTATGTATGGAAAAGTTTGTAAACATTTCCTGATAATAAACTGCCTTTGGTATATGGTGGTTTTAGGGTGACTAGATGAAAAAGACAGGGCTCTGTGCCTTTAATAGCTATGTAAAAGAGGGGTTTTCAGCATGTGTTACTTGTCATACAAGCAACACCATTCCAAATTTACCTCCTCTATGCAGGTCTTAAAGGTGCGCTCCTCTTTTTCATCTGGTCACCCTGGTTTGCACTGACTCTGTTTATAAATGAGATTGTTAAGAAATCACTGTTGTTGTGAGCTAAAGGTACATGTTCTAGCCCTATTATATTCTTACTGGGATACCAGATAAGACATCCTCTGAGACTTCTATACCAGCTGGATGATAGAAAACTCACGTTTGAGAACTCTGGTGATGATCTGGTTCAGTTGTGTAACCATAGCTGAATTTATTTAGAGTTTTACATATATGTGTCAGTTTATTTAAGGACCTGTTCTGAGACAGAAAAAAAGTTAGTTGGGTAAATTAGGAAGAAACACATAATACTGATGACCTGTTGGCACATAATGTATGTAAATCACCTTGGAAGATGATTCATAAATGTATTCATCATCATTACCATACTTTAATGTCCAAGGGAGTGCCCAAAGTGTCTAAGGTACCATACTATGTGTGGCGCTTATCTTTTCTGCCTTAGATGACTTCTAATAAGGTAGTGGAATTCTGGTGTGTGCTCAGAGTTTGGGTCAGGGAATCATCATCAAGTGATTCATCATCAACAACAGACATATAATTTTGGATTGGGGACTAGTTAAAAGGGAGATAGAATCTGTCTCTGAGATAATAAAAGTAGGGCATAACTTTATTTGAATAGTTTGTTGTTTTGTCTTTCATCTGAAAGTCTCAGCTTCTCAACCAATTATGTTGTACATCCACTGTTGGATGAAATATATATTTGACTGCCAGTTGCTGAGAATCACTAGTAGGAATAGTGTGATTGTCCTCAGGTGTTTCTTGCAGGCTTCCCATAGGCATCTGGTTGGCCACTGTGAGAACAGGATGGATCACATGGGTCACTGGCTCATCCAAAAGGCTTTTTCTTATATTAATTAATATTTCCTGCTGCATTAGGGCATATTGTGTCAACTACTAATTAATGAACTGTTTTCATAAGTTATTTTTTTTGGTAAATCCAAATTTCCCTAACAAAGCGTCTTACCAACTTTGGCCTTTCCAAAAACTAGAAAATGTTTGGGTGATGTTAACGAAATGCTTTTTCTTTCCACCTTTGAGATAGTTCCTTCTGCTTTTTCTTAAGTAACTTAAGTGTTTTGCGACCCTTTGGGGCAGGCCTTACTTCTTCCCTTTCTAAAGTGGCAAATAAGTTTAGGCTCATTTTTCATCATAGTATAATAGTGGCAAGTCTTTAGTCAGCTTGAAAGGAGTCTTTGGGAAACGATCAGCATCCTAGTCTTACGTTCTTATAGGTAACAATACAGTCCATGTCCTCAGGCTTCCAGTCTAAAAGATACAATAAAAAATAAAAAAATAGATTGATGTAGAAGAGGGGGGAAAGCAAACCCAGGCACTATTGGTTAATTACAAAGAGTTCAAGGAAAAGAGGGATCCAAAGTTGCTGCCAATGGAGTGACTTGCTTCTTTCTGCTGTCACCTGATGTGATGGCTTCTGCCCATTGACAGTTGATTGGGGGAGGAGCCTGGTTATTTCTCTACAGACTGATGGTGACACTGCTTCCCTCATCTCCCTTTGATGTAGCCTCACTTTTAGGTAGATCATTGTCTTATGTTCAGTCAAGTTCCTAGCATGCTTTAATGATCTTATGACTATCATTGATCCTATTAGAATTTTAGCAGATTTTGACATGATGAAGTGTTGGTGCTATGGCTGGAATCCTTATGATTTTTCTTAAGACACTGAAATAGGACATTGCTGAGTTGATCTGCTCGTTCCTGGAAGAGCAAGGATGAATGCCTGCTCATTACCTCTCTGGCTTCATGTGAAGTTCTCTAACGTTTCATAGTATTTCCTCTTTCCCTCACACTTGCCTATTCACTATATAGAGTCAGGGTTAGCAAACTTTTTCAGCAGGGGGCTGGTCCACTGTCCCTCAGATCTTGTGGGGGCCGGACTATACTTTGGGGAGGGAAAATGAATGAATTCTTATGCCCCACAAATAACCCAGAGATGCGTTTCAAATAAAAGCACACATTCTACTTATGTCAAAACACCAGGCAGGCCCCACAAATATCCCAGAGATGCATTTTAAATAAAAGGACACATTCTACTCATGTAAAAACACACTGATTCCCGAACTGTCCACAGGTCGGATTTAGAAGGCGATTGGGCCGGATCCGGCCCCTGGGCCTTAGTTTGCTTACCCATGATATAGAGGCTGTATTGAAATATATGGCAATTTGTAGTTAGAAGTAATTGATATGCAAATGACTATCACCTATCCTTCTCATCCGTGTAAGATTCTAGGCTTACCGGATGCTTGACTATTGCAAAAACTGGACGTGAACCATGCAAACTGGTGTATTTACGATCAGCAGGCTTTGTGTCTAGTAAATGTGAGTGGGAGGGATTTGTAGTTCTTTCTAGATCTGATGGTATATTTGCACATTAGATTGTGTAAGGCATAGTGCAGGAATACTGGTGAGTGACCAGGAAATTCTCTAAAATAATAATCAAAGTGTTGGCTCATGGGGACAATACAACCTGCCATGCCCTTCTTCTGACAATCCACCACTCTGATCTTTCTTCTGTAGTATCAAATGTACTGAATGAAAACATTTCTGATTCAACTCTATGTAGCTATTCTATCCCTCTAAGTCATACTCCAAGTAGACACTGAAACCAATGGACTGATTTCATAATGACTAACGTGTCATTCATTTCAGTAGGTTTACTCCAAGTATTAGTTAGTCAGGTAGAGTAAATTAAGATTTACATTTGTGTTACTGGAAGCAACACAGCACTAGGCTTGTAAATAGCCAGTCACTTTCTCAATAGGAGTGAGTCAGAATTGCCATAGGTCTTCATCCGATAGGGTGCAGCCTAATGGGTTGCAGCCTGATTCAAAGTAGGTCGCAACAGGAGTACTACCACCATACAAATATATGGTAAAAGATTAAGAAAATATTAAGAAATGGGTCCTTAAATGCATGTTTGGGTTACAAGTCGATCCTTAGTCTGAAAGGTTTGAAGACACCTGCTCTAGGTGACCTAGTAGGACAACTTTTGCTAATAGAAATGGAGCTGGCTCTCTAGGACAGGGAAGGGGAACCTGTGGCCTCCAGATATTTTGTGTACTCCAACTCCCACCAGTCCCAGCCAGCATAGCCAAATGACAGGGGTGATGGGACTTGCAACATAGCATAACATCTGGAGGGCCAGGAGTTTCTCATCCCTGTTATCTTCCCCACTCTTTATGGTTCTAGCAACATACCTCTTGATTGTTGTTGTTTAGTTGTGTCCGACTCTTCCACTGCCTCCCACATCTTGGTCAAACGCATGTTCGTAGCTTCGAGAACACTGTGCAACCATCTTGTCCTCTGTTGTCCCCTTCTCCTTGTGCTCTCCATCTTTCCCAACGTCATGGTCTTTTCCAGGGAGTCTTCGCTTCTCATGAGGTGGCCAAAGTATTGGAGCCTCAGCTTCACGATCTGTCCTTCCAGTGAGCACTCAGGGCTGATCTCCTTAAGAATGGCTAGGTTTGATCTTCTTGCAGTACATGGGACTCTCAAGAGTCTCCTCCAGCACCATAATTCAAAAACATTGATTCTTCGGCGATCAGCCTTCTTTATGGTCCAGCTCTCACATCCATACATCACTACTGGGAAAACCATAGCTTTTACTATGCGGACCTTTGTTGGCAAAGTGATGTCTCTGCTTTTTAACATGCTGTCTAGGTTTGTCATTGCTTTTCTCCCAAGAAGCAGGCGTCTTTTAATTTCATGGCTGCTGTCACCATCTGCAGTGATCATGGAGCCCGAGAAAGTAAAATCTCTCACTGCCTCCATTTCTTCGCCTTCTATTTGCCAGGAGGTGATGGGACCAGTGGCCATGGTCTTCGTTTTTTTGATGTTGAGCTTCAGACCATATTTTGCTCTCTCCTCTTTCACCCTCATTAAAAGGTTCATTAATTCCTCCTCACTTTCTGCCATCAAGGTTGTGTCATCTGCATATCTGAGGTTGTTGATATTTCTTCCGGCAATCTTAATTCCGGCTTGGGGTTCATCCAACCCGGCCTTTCACACGATGAATTCTGCATATAAGTTAAATAAACAAGGAGACAATATATAGCCTTGTCGTACTCCTTTCCCAATTTTGAACCAATCAGTTGTTCCATATCCAGTTCTAATTGTAGCTTCTTGTCCCACATACAGATTTCTCAGGAGAAAGATGAGGTGATGAGGCAGTCCCATTTCTTTAAGAACTTGCCATAGTTTGCTGTGGTCGACACAGTCAAAGGCTTTTGCATAATCAATGAAATAGAAGTAGATGTTTTTCTGGAACTCACACTAAAAATTGGCTCACACTATCAGTCTATTGCTTGTGCAATGTAATTTCAGAAATCTGAACTCACATGTGATCTCAGCATTTCAGTCAAAACAAAAAAGGAGTCATGATCTTACATGACTTTGCAGCTTAATGTTAACAGTGCTGAAGTACATGGACCATTTAAACACAAGTTGTCTGTCAGGGTATTGTTATACTGACTCTTATACAGTGGTGCCCCGCAAGACGAATGCCTCGTGAGACGGAAAACCTGCTAGACAAAAGGGTTTTCCGTTTTTGAGCTGCTTCGCAAGACGATTTTCCCTATGGGCTTGCTTTGCAAGACGAAAACGTCTTGCGAGTATTCCGATTTTTTTCGCTCCCCCCCTTTTCTAAGCCGCTAAGCCGCTAATAGCCTTTTAGCCGCTAATCCGCTAAGCCTTTAATAGCCTCTAAGCCTTTAATAGCCGCTAAGCCTTCAATAGCGCTAATCCGCTATGCCGCTAATAGGGTTGCTTTGCAAGACGAAAAAACCGCTAGACGAAGAGACTCGTGGAATGGATTAATTTCGTCTTGCGAGGCACCACTGTACTAGAAGCATTGGTACATATTCTCCAAAATGTATGAACATATTTAGGCTATTTCTAAATTATTTCCGTTTAAGAAACTTTTGAAATATTACTACAATATCACAAATAAATTTACTTTGAATGCAGGAAAACATAATGAATGACGTTCACAGTTGCATCAGATTTGTGATGGAGAAAACTCTGCGCAGCATAGGACTATAGTGGCTGAGAAAACAGGAACCAGCAGGCCATAAAGGAGGCTAACAAGCACTACCAGCCTGTATAATTTTTAAAGAACTTTTAAAAAAAGTTTCTATCTCAGATTAGAAGTGATGGACATCAAGGTACATTTTAAACGTTCAACAGAAATAATAAAGGGGATATGCTTGCATTGTGAAAATAAGACAAGATGTGGTGAATTGCATTCACATCTGCTATAGTGCATGGGGCAGCAGCAGTTCACAGCCCTGCTCCTATTTTATCATTTCATACTACTACCTGTCAGGAGCATCAGACTCCTACTTTTTTGTATCAGTTTATTATTTTTAAATTTGTTTTTTAATTTCAAGTAACAAACATACCCATACAAAGAAAACAGAGCATAGTATTTGTACAGAAAAGAAAAGAAAAATAGTGGATGCTGGTTGTAGTTTTAGATGTTCCAAGAAAGGCAATCAAATTAAAGTGTCTCTCCATAAGGTTCCATGAGGCAATGGAGGGTGAAAAGCAGATTTGATTGTCTTAAAAGTATTTAAAAGGATACAATGTTGTATAGATGGTGTGAGTCTTTCCCCACCAATCAATACTCCGTTTGTGAAATGATTGATTTGTCCATATGCACAATGTCCCATTGGTAGCCAGCATCCCAGTGTTGATGAAAACTGCAGTTCCCACCTTGGAAACCCTTGTGCTGAGTTTGAAATCAGCACAGATGTACCCATCGCACCAAAAACCGGATGAAGTCACACCAAAGTCACATTTCAGACCAACATCTTGATTCAAAATGGTGGCTGGATGCCCAACACCAATGAAAACCAGTTCCCCAGTCTCAGAAACCCTTGTTCCAAGTTTGACAACAGTATGGTTACAGACTCCGCCAACCCAGAAATAGTACATCGGGTTAAGAACTTTGCTTCAGGATGAGAACAGAAATTGTGCGGTGGCAGCGTGGCGGCAGTGGGAGGCCCCATTAGCTAAAGTGGTACCTCAGGTTAAGAACAGTTTCAGGTTAAGAACGGACCTCCAGAACAAATTAAGTTATTAACCCAAGGTACCACTGTGGTAGGTTCTCATATCCCAAAATAGTACTTAATAGTTATTTAAATAGTATTTTTAGCTAATAGAATTAGGAAGATTATTACTCATTGTGAGTTTTTATATATTGTTTTATACCTATGAGAATTCTACCTAAACCACACTGAATTGTTTGAAGTCACCTTGAGGAATGAAAGGAATATTTTCTTAACTGCACCAGTATTAACATGATTGATAGGATCTGACCCACTGGCAGAATCACAGCTTTGGAGGCAGGAGTACACTAGACCCTTTATGGTACTCATTGCCTCTGAGATAGGGAGAAACACACTCAACTTCAGTCACCAGATTCTACTATACCTTCCTTCATCCCTGACAATGGCAAGTGGAGTCCAACATCTAGAACGCCAGAGGTTTTCTGTTCCCACCCTAGACTCCACTGCTCTGTCATACAGCCTAGAGATGACCTCTTTAGGATACACTGCTATCTATAGCTTCTGCTTCAACTCCCATGCAAGGTCAGTATAACCATAACTGAAATGTAGTAGTGCATAAAGGTTTATTGTGTTTTCTACTTGCAGCTTTTTTAAAAAGGGCATATGACCTACAGATATGAAACATGTATCTATAATTTTTGTTACTCTAGTGGCAGGATTCAGAGGGACCTGCGAAGATTTCTGTTTTAGAAAGTATGATGAGATTTCAATACTGCAAATCTTCCATTTTATATATTCAACTGTGAATGCAACCTATTTAAATTTTATTATAGAAAATAGTTAAGTTGGGCATGACCTCTGCTGGGGTAACTTGCATGCTTTTGCAGGAAGAAAAGTGTCCAACAAACTCCAACTAAACATAAAGATTCACTGCTATGCAGTGAGTGCCTACCCTGAACACAGATCTGGATTGTTTCACTATATTATTGAGCTTATCTTCTACAAGCTGAGTAGCCTAACCTCACTGCTGCTACAGCAAGCTCACCGGGATTTTCTCTAAACCTCAGGGATTGAACCTTTCTGGATTTTATATTGGGGCACCTAGGGATATTGTTTTTGGGTTTTTTTAAAAAAAATTGCATGCAAAGTGTGTGCTCTGCCACTGAGCTTTGTCCTTTCCTAAGGATATCTGCTAAATAATGGATTTTAAGGAATGAAATTTTATGGAGCACTTTCCATCTGAAATGAATTTTACACATCAATCACTGCCATTCAGTGCCTTAACATTTGGCACGTACATATACTGTGTGGAGAAAAAAAGATTCCTTTGATAGAAACAGAGTTACCACTCCTAGGATAATTTCATTAGGAACAGATGTGTGCATAATACAAAAAATATACATTATAGTACAAGATGGATATGATACACACAAATGGCTGTGTGTATATGGATAGATAGATAAGGGTGTGGGTGTGTAATATCATGCCTTAATGGTCTGTGTGGTAACTAGATGCATATCATGGGTTTGTACCCTTTCCCTGATGATTGATTGATTGATTGATTGATTGATTGAATTTAACTACTCACTTACAGCACATAGAATGCAAGTTATCTGATTCACACTTCCCAAAATAATATGCAGTTCTTTTGAGGAATTATTATATATATATTTTTTCACTTCATTGCTGCTGATTTAAATTAAAATTATGGGAATCTTTGTATTGAAGAGCAGACTAGTAAATTCCTACCTCATTGAATACTGTAAAAAGCACAGTTTTGTAAACTCATATTTCACCATAGTCTTAAAAAAAAAAGACTACAAGTTTAGCTGGCCAAACCAATCAGAAAGCTTGCATCATTATAGTAGGTTGAACTCTAGTAATAGTTATGCTAGTAAAACAAAGTACTATGTACCAGTGCATTGTACTGATATTTTTCTGGTGTTCCCTGGCAGGCATACCAGCTCAAGATATACTTGTTTCATGATTATTAGTTTAAAATACTCAGAAACAAATATGGGCTGCTTTAGGATTATTCTTTTCACCTCTAGGTGGCCATATTAATCTTTTTTCTTTTCTTTTTTTAGCATGGGACTACTTAGAAAAGATGACTTACCAATATGGCAAGATCAAGCTATGATTAAAAATGTTTCAACATGTAATATTTTCTATAATTTTCCTCTTATTTCTCATTTTACATTTTATATAAATAATGAAGTACATATATAAAACTTAAAATATTATAAGAATGACAGTTACTTCAAGCAGATATGGCACTTCAAGATACTATTATTCTCCTTTTAGAATAAATAGCTCTGAATCTAATAAAGTTGCACTCCTATGCAATGCAGTTCTCCAGCCAAGTAACATGTAGAAAAATACATAAACTAGTGTAAGATATGCATATAAATGTATATATTATTGAAAACAAATACAAAAATGCATGTTGTTCAGGAAAATTGCATACAAACATGTATATTAGGAGAAATTAGCACTCAAATGCTGATGAATTTTAATGAGGACTTTAAAAAAATAATTTGCAAACAGATGTGCATATGTGAAGAACTGAGTTTAAGGTTGGAATAACTGAAAGAAACAGAAATGGACATATTTGTGCATCCCTATTGGCTACTCAAGAAAAATTAAAACAACTGCATAGGCCTGTTGGCATAAAACCAGTCTTCAAGAGACACCTGAAAGTCAAAAGCGTGGATGCTTGCCGAATCTTCTGGAATAAATTCCCTTCATTGTTATAGTGCTTTGTCTTTCAGTTTTCATGAGCTAGTGGTTTTCAAATGTTATGCTTTCAGGGTATGTCAGTTTGTCTGTTGAGGGACCTGGTGCACTGCAGAGGATTCTGGGTTTTATTCTAGGATATACTGTATACATAAATCAGAAGTGTTAGGTCATAGCATTTAAATGCCTTGTGTTCTCTTTCCCCCCCAACCCTCTACTGCATATACGGTAACACCAAATGTCTTACAACAAATGTAACTGAAGAACCTGAAGAAAGAGACAATGCATGTGCTTTTGAAAATGAGGGGAAATTATTAGTCTTTTAAAGAAGAAAAGGAGTGTGTAGCAGCTCCCAGTATTTAAAGAGCCCCCACCCCTTTTACATCATTAGAACCAGAACATAAACCTATGAAACTAGAAAAAGAGCAAAAAATATCAATGTTTGGTCCAGATGCTAGGTACTGCACCCTCACTAAAGTAGACTGTATGGATGATTCACTAAATGATTGTAGGATGACATGTGTACCTGAGCTTACGGCCTCAAATTCTCTTTATCTTATATGCTGTTTTATAACAAAAATGACGACTAGACTACTGATTCTAAACTGAATAGTTAGTTGCCCAACCATCCCCTCCAGAACCCACCGCTCTCAACTGACTCTCAACTGCCTTGCATTCAGACTCCTTTCAAATCCTCATCCAGTCATCACTCACCACCAGAATTCCACAATCTCTCTTTCCCCCTCCCTCCCTCCTTAACCTTCCCATAATAATTCTGATACAGTTACCTTAATAACCCTGTTACATTCAATGTTTTATACACACTGCTACCTATAACCATACTGTTTAGAAGCACTTGAGCTTCCCATTCCTTGTTCCTAGGAAATGGGGGTGAGCAAACTGCAGGTTCTTCATCCCTGTTCTAAAAAGCAGATGTCTTCCCCCAAATGATCCTGGGACTTGTACTTTGTTAGGGGTTATGGGGATTGTAAGTCTGTGAGAAGGAAGCCACAAAGGCAGGAATCCTTTTGGGGGAAGTCATGTGCTTTAAAGGCGCATTGGATGCTCTTTAAAACATAGCATCATCAACCCCCTACAATGAAGGAATCTCAACTAGATGATCCATGGCCGATGGCCATCCAAGCGCTGCTTAAAAGCATCCAAGGAAGGGGAATCACTGCTTCAGCCCTAAGGGCCTCTGGAGCAGCTGAAAACAAACTTGTTCCATCCTCCATGTGACAGCCCTTTAGACTTTAGTTATTAAAAGGGCTGCATGGTGTGGATTTCATATCAGTGTTATGAGTGTGGAAGCAACACATTTCTCTCTCCCCTATCCCCACACCATGCAGAATTGCAATGGTAACCAGAAGGCTGGAGTTTGGAGCCCAGCCAGGGCTGGCTGTGGGCAGGATCCTTGCATTGCCGGGGGTTTGACTAGATTACCTCTTGGATCTCTTCCAAGCCTGCCATGCTTTGATTATATCAAGCAGCTAAAGGAACAAAAAGATGCTTCTGAAAGATTTGAGAATCATAGGACACTCTCCCCACCAGTGGCTTCCAGCAAGAGCTTGCATCTTTCTTAGGAGAGAGGCAGTCCAGAACAAGGTGGGAAAGGCTCAGAGTTCAGGTAGGTGGAAATGCCAAATACTATAGGAATGCTTCCTTCCGGTGTCCCCCACCCTCATGCGCCAGACTGGTGCTAGCATGGCTGGGAGCTAGGCACTGCTGATTCCTCCAATTTCTTTGCAGGGAGGGAGCCTTTCCCCAACATATACTTTGTTCTGGCCAAATCCCTGGAGAGACATGATGACCCTCAGGAACTGGGGCAGAGGGAAGGAAGGGGTCCTTGTGGAACACATTTAGGGAGTCTGTGGCTTCCAGCAAGTGCTTTTCAGAAGCATTGCTCTCTCCAACAGGTGAGGCTGAGCATAACCATCATGGCTAGTTGCCTTTGATAGGCCTCTCCTCCATGCAATTGTCTAGCCTTCTTTGAAAGCCATCCCATCCAAGAAGCTCTTGTGGTGCATCTGATTCTCCTATGCTTCCTTGCTCTTGCAAGGAGATGACTATTATGAAATCCTTTGGTTAACATCTATCTGGGCAGGAAAATATTAAAGAATCAGAGGTCTGGTGAGCTTCCCTTGAAGCACAACTGACCAAAGGCAGGCAGATCTGTTAGCATCTTGATAAAGATGCTCAAATGACGAAGGATGCTATCATACCCCGCAAGCATCTCAGAAAAAGCTCCCAAGCTGAAGAAGAGAGCAGTTAAGTGCTCAGTGGGGCTCCAGGTTGCCGTTTCTGGATCCCACCGCAGCCCTTCCAAGTTGCCAAAGAAATCATTGACACAACAGTTTTTTTCTCGCACCTCCTCCCCATGATCCCACATGGGGCCTTCTCAGAGGGGAGACTGCCCGCTGGGGGGCGGGTGGGCTGGGGAGCCCCTCTAGATTTAGAGGCCCTAGTTTTCAGCCTGCTGGGCCTATACATAAATCCAGCACTGCTTGTGTAACCTGATGGTGCGTCCTGGAACTTAAAAATCTATGACCCATGGTGTATTGGAAGATCAGTAGTAATGTGGGAAAGCTATATTTCAGGAATTTTCTCTTCTGCTACTCATGTTCTCATTGACATCCTCTTAATAAACTTCTGAGGAGTATCATGAGCCACTAGAACACAGTTTGCAATTCACTGCTCTTGTCTTGCAATCTGTGTTGTCCATACCATCCCAAGAAACTATCTCAGCAAGCAGTAATCTAGTTAATTAGATTCTCAAGTTTTCATTTTCAGTTCATTTATTTATTTAATAATTTTATGTCTCACCTTTTAGGGCAAAAATGCTCCTAAGGTAGTTTTCAAACATTTAAAACAAGAATGAAAATATTTTGATAGGTAGACAGACAAAGCCATATGTATTTTAGGGAGAGACTTCCAAAAATGTAGACCCATCACTTTCTCTGATATCTCCTAATTTAATTAACTTTCATTGCAGGCCAGAGAGCAGGACCCATGCAGATTCATATGGGTGTAGGTAGTCTAAATACAATTCTCCTTTAATTTCACAGGATATGGAAGCGAATGGGCCATTTTCTTTAAAATGTGCCCAGGTCTTATGGCGACTGTCCTAGTGTTCTTCTCAAGTATAACTCTTCCACACATAATCCTGGCTTGACTATAGCTTGCTGCTGCGGATATAGCTAAGTGTTCAACAAACTAATTTACAAGCAAATTAGCAAATTTACTATTTAGGTGAATTTGCACATGATGTTTTGGTTAGTTTTCTTTGGAACTCTTAAGGGAAATCATTAGTACATATCTTGTATAGCCTTTCTCAAAGGGTACATTAGTGCTCATCCACACTTCCTTCTGCACCATTGCTTTGCATGGAAAACCTGTTTGCTGTTTGCTCCAGTTCAGCAGTAAAATACAGGTTTTCTCAGGGAATGCGCTGGGACAAAAAAATTCCACCCTGCTGTGACACAGAGCTTTAAAGCCCAGACCTGTGCTTAGAAATGTGGCACAAAAGGAAGGCTGGATTAGCCCTTAGTATAGCCTTTTTTGAATTAGCTTTTTTGAGGGTGGTAGAAATAACAACAACAACAACAATAATGGCAATTAAAGAACATCTTTGCCTTTTCAGCAACAGCCCTTTCAGCCGTACCTTTGCTAGGTATCAGTATTACATAGAGTCTAACATAGAAGTGGGCCTGCTTAGAGAAGATTTTATTTTTAATAGTGAAAATGAAAGAGTGAAGGGGAAGAAGTGAAATGCTTTTTAAAGCTGTTTTCATGACAGTTTTATTTTATTTTTTTAAAGTAGGCTGACAAAAAGGAACAAACTGAAGCATTTTTGATAACCTAGTGTCTTGTTTCTTTCCAGATGCCTTTCTCTCTCCAAACAATTCAGCATCAGATTCTTCCAGCCACAAGCTGCCAAGTTAAAAGCAATAACAGACTGTAGGCTCCTGGAAAAGGCTGATGTTTGTAATGTGTTTATAGTTAGTGAACATTAAAATTTTCCTACCACACTGTGGGTGCAAACCCACCTTCTATCCAAGTCACTGGCAAAAATCCCATTGATTGTAATTGATCTGAAGGTTTTGAAGATAGGGTTACATGTTGAATTGTGCTGCGTCCAAGCGGTTTGTTATAATGTATGCTGTTGTGTGGAGATTAAAGACTGCATCAGCTTGCATGAATTCTGTGGTGAAGGATGGTTATGTCTGAAATCATTTCCCCTCCTTTCTCTTTTACTATTAAGCGAACAACACGACTGGAGTTAATACTTCTGTTTAACTCTGCATGTTGCTGCCTAATACTACTTATTCAAGGAGAAGAGGACACGTGCCTGTTTAATCCTTAAGGTACCAGAAATAATTTTAGGTTTATTGGCTAGTGTTGTAGTGTTTTGCAGTGATTTAGCTGTTCACAGGATCAGGTGTACCCTAGTGATGAGGCATGATCCCAGTTGTTTATTGGCAAGGATTTGCAAGTAAAACATGGTGTGTGTCTGTGTGGTTTATGGAGTACAATTGCTCAAAGAACATTCTTCTAAAGGAGGAATGGCTGCCAAACATCTAGAAAACCTGATTTCACACCCACAACTTTTACTGGATTTGTCATGGATGCTGGCCTTGTGAGGCACAGTACTCCTCCATAACCGTAAGATCCATGATTGTGGTACTTATTGAAGGAAGGACTGTAGCCTCCCAGAGAGGCGTTACTGTAGCCAGTTTTTATCAGACAGATAAAAACAGAGCTGAGGCAAGGAGAATTTGAGGTTTAGGAACTGCCAGATCCAGGACACTGTTGGAGCAGAAGGAGTGTCCTCCCCTTATCTTTTCCTTGTATGTGGCCTTTAAAAAATGTTTCAGTGTAATAGAAAATAAGTATCCCATCCCAGATTGGCATACTACCCACATTCCAGAATGTGTTGAAATGACATCTGATCAAGATGCAGCAGCAGAATGCCACCTTTTTTTCCTTGACTTCTAAGGAGGCATTGATGGTGAACCTTTCTATGGAGGTTGGGAGAAGGTTTCCAAGGGCAGGATTTCCCCTCATTGGTGTTGTTGTTTAGTCGTGTCCGACTCTTCGTGACCCCATGGACCAGAGCACGCCAGGCACTCCTGTCTTCCACTGCCTCCTGCAGTTTGGTCAAACTCATGCTGGGAGCTTCAAGAACACTGTCCAACCATCTCGTCCTCTGTCGTCCCCTTCTCCTTGTGCCCCCAATCTTTCCCAACATCAGGGTCTTTTCCAGGGAGTCTTCTCTTCTCATGAGGTGGCCAAAGTATTGGAGTCTCAGCTTCAGGATCTGTCCTTCCAGTGAGCACTCAGGGCTGATTTCCTTCAGAATGGATAGGTTTGATCTTCTTGCAGTCCATGGGACTATCAAGAGACTCTCATAGGTAGAAAAGTTAATTTTACTAGTTCTGCTATTATCCTATTTTGAAGAATGTTCTACTGTTTTAATATTTTGGTTTTGATGCACAGTTGTTTTAATTGATTGTTTTAATTGTTCTCTGCTCCAGAACCCTTTGGGGTTAACAAGTGTGAGCTACAAACAAAATATCTCTAATAAGAAGAAATTTTAAAAATTGCATTGTTGAAAAATATGCACATATTAAAAATAAGAAAATACAAAGAATAAATATTTAGCACAACAAACTTATATAAATGGACATACATAAGCATAATAAAAGAACATTGCTGTTTTAATATAATTATCATAAAGAGGAACAGAATTGTCAGCTCTTTTACTTAAAATATAATTTTAAATTACTCGATGCATGATGCACCAAGTAATGGTGGGGCCTGGGGCCTTCCAGATAAGGATGGAAACCAACTTCCATCAGCCCCAGCCAGCATGATCCTTGGCCACAGATGGTGGGAGCTCTAACCCAAGATTACAAATTTCCTACCCCGTCATAAAAAAATTCTTTTTTATCCAGGTTTGTCCTTATAACTAATTTGATACACTTTTTGCCTTGCACAGAATTATAAAAAAATAGGTATGATACATGTGCTCCTGCCAACCTAGCAGTTCGAAAGCACATCAAAGTGCAAGTAGATAAAATAGGTACTGCTCCGGCAGGAAGGTAAACGGCGTTTCCGTGCACTGCTCTGGTTTGCCAGAAGCGGCTTAGTCATGCTGGCCACATGACCCGGAAGCTGTACACCGGCTCCTTCGGCCAGTAAAGCAAGATGAGAGCCGCAACCCCAGAGTCGTCTGCGACTGGACCTAACGGTCAGGGGTCCCTTTACCTTTATGATACATGTGATGAGCATATAATGGGTTTGGTTTTTGTTTTAATTTATTTTGTTGACACTTAAACTTATGTAAGCTGCCCTGGGAACTGTTAAAGGGTGGGTTATAAATCCCTAAAATCAATCAATCAATAATAAAGAGGCGGTGGAGTTTGTTGTGGTGAAAACGATGTATTGTAGGTGTAGAAGTCTTTTGAGGGTGATTTGAAGGAAAAGGCAGTTTGCAGGATGCAGAATGGGTGGGAACTCTTCCAGGTATAGAATGTGATATTGTAGAAAGCGTGAAGACAGTATTGGGAGAATGGAGCAAAGCTTGTATGTAGCTAGGACTGCTTCATTCAATCCCCCTACCCTGCCAACCCACCAGTCTGTGGCTTGAAGTCTAAGAAGGAAAGGAAAATAAAGTCCTTAAGATGACCTTGAGTTTATGTACTTGGAAAATATCAGAGACACAAACATTTCCAATGAGTGATATTCAATAAGTAGGAAACTGTCTGTTCCTTCATCTGTCTTTATATCTATTTCTATACAGGAGATATACCACTATATTGGTAGTAATGGTAGAGATATCCAATCTTTTTTTTAAAAAAAGCCAGGGAGCCAGAATAACCCCCATTCAGTCTTTCAAACCTCAACAGCTGTTACCCATGTGCATTTCACTCATATATCCCCAGCAGCAGCAGAAGATGGCTTGCAGGTGCTAGCCTTGGGGCCTGTGAAAGGTTTTTGGCTTAGCAGGAATTGAACTAACACAAAGATGATTATGTGGGAGTAGGTTAGCAAACCTTCCCTCCGTGTCATGTTTGCTTCCAAGGTGATGCCGGGGTTTAATGGGTACACTGAGGTGGGGATGTTTCCAATTATCTCTATCTCCTCTTGCACCCATTGTTTTGTTTCATCTTCTAAGATGTATGGGATAATGTGGCGCACATGGTTGGCGATGTATTGAGGATTTTCCAACTCCTTCTGAGGAGGGGAGATGCAGAAGCTTGGAGTTTATTTGTGGCTTTTTGTGTGAGAAGATAAATGAGTGTAGTTTTTTCTGCCACAGAGTTGTGTTGAGGGGATCAAAACTGGGAGGATTGCTGAAAGCCTTATTTAGGCATTCAGTGCCAAATGGAACTGATCACGCAGGGCTACCCCACCTTCTTAATCTGAGTTCTCATCCACACGATGGAAACCTTATGCACGTAGAAGGGGACTCCTTCAAACTGATGCCAATCACACTTTGGATGGAAAAGTCTGACTGGTACATGTGACATCTTTGAGGGGGCAGAGTTATGTTCCTCCTGGTTCCTTCATGTGTTTCATACCCACATGTACTAAAGACTTAAAGTTGCAATTACTCTCTGCTCATTAAAGAGTAAATAAGTGTGTCTTGGGTCACACGCATACATTACCTGGGGAGAGCAGCATTGGCCGAGGGAGGAATCAGGTACCGGTAATTAGCCCTATCCAAAGATTGGTTACCAAAAGTTCAGGCCCTAAAACAATTCATTTTTCTTATTCCTCCCTTCTTTGCTGGAAAGAGAATTCAGTATGAAAAATAATTTCTGAGGAACTTAAAATCTTGCTCACTAAATTTTGTCGTAATAGAAGGTATTACACTACTGTTGCTCTTGGATTACCCCCCCCCCGCAATGGACTTACATGGCTGCCCGCAGTTTTAGATGCATCACGTGACCTTTCTCATTCTATATCAAAGTAATTATGTAAATATTTTTTTCTCGCGTATCTGGTTTACATATTTTCAGTATTGTGGATTCTCACTTTACATTTGGTCTGTGAGTTTGTGCTCATATATATTGTCATCTACTACTTTGACCTGATTTTACTTGTAGATGAAGCATTAGAATTGTACATTCTCAGAACACTTTTTTTACGTGGATCAGCACCTTCTTCCTTCAGCTCAAAGTTATTTGATTTTTGTCTTTAGCTAGCTTGTTCATCTCCTTTGAAAACCAACAGGTTGTTTTCTGCCAACAGAACAGAAAGCATTATCTGAAAGCATTTGCTTTATTGTTACATGACCAGATACATATTTAGAAATAAGTTACAGTACTGAGACTTTAATTCTAAATTTACTTAGTGTCATGGCTTTACGCACCATGTTTGGCATTTATATCCTGTTTCCTCACATATATTCAGACTCAGGGTTCAACTAAGTGACATGCCATTTGTGCAATTAACAAATGTGTGGATGTTGTATTAAATTTGTATACTGCCCTTCATCTGTAGATTCAGGGCTATTCGCAACATAAAATTACAATATAAAAAACACAAAATACATAACAAAAGCAAACAAGCCAATAACCCCCTCCCCCTTCCACAAACACATTTCAGTCAAAAGGTTGAAGGGGAACATTTTCATCTGGTGCCTAAAGATGTATACAGTGGAACCTCGGGTTGCGAACGTAATCCGTGCGGGAGGCACGTTCGCAACCCACAGTGCCGCGCCTGTGCACGCGCATGACGAGCTTCTGCGCATGCGCAAAGCACGATTTAGTGTTTCTGCGCATGCGCGAGCACCGAATCCTGGAAGTAACCCGTTCCGGTACTTCCAGGTTTCAGCGCGTCAGTAACCTGAAAACACGTAACCCGAAGTGTCTGTAACCCAAGGTACCACTGTAATGTGTATAATGAAGACAACAGCTGAACTTCCCTGTGGAGAGTATTCTGCAAAAGGGGAGCCACTGCAGAAAAGGCCTGTTCTCGTGTTGCCACCCTCCAGACCTCTCATGGAGGAGGCATATGAAGAAGGGCCTCAGAGGATGAATGTGGGATTTGGGTCAGTCCATATGGGGAAAGGCAGCCTTTGAGCCTTTAACCCTTCCCCCCACAAATAGAAATCCAATAGAAATAACAGGCATGATCAAGACTGGGACTACAGCAAGTGCTAAAGCCCTGCGTCCTATCCCCTTGCTAGCCAGGGTCCCGGTCCAAATCAGAGCCCTCTTGTACTAACTATTTAAAACAGCAACACTGACACAGTTGCTAATGGCATCTTGTCTAATTTACCCTCGGGGACACAGAAATAGTTTGCTGAGATTGATACAATAGTTTCTGGGCCATCTTCCTCTTGTCTTTGCAAAGGCCATTCTCGCTGGAACTGTTGTCTTTTTCCATGGCTTGTATAGAAATGTTTTCAGAAACCTTCTAAAACCTGTTTTTCATTTCTAATTTGTGAGCTAGTTTATATTTTTAGTATTTAGAGTTTATTGACTTGGTTTTACAGTCTTCAGGTTAATTTTATTTTGTAGTAGTTCATCCTTCTACCAGTAGTTTACAAATGCACTATTATATGGATGCCACACATTAATAGCATTCCTTCGCAAAATGCATCAATTTGTCAGATAAAGGAAGAAATTAGCTACACTTTCTTCATGTTAAAAGTCACACCCTATCTAATTTAGAGGCATCTTTGACTAGAAGTTGCAAGCCTTAGGATACTGATTTGAATTATGCATGACTGTCTGGTTTGCAGTTCCATTAGCCTGCTGTTTGGATAATGTAAACATGCTCTGAATTTTAAGTATACTATATGAGTGGCAGGTTAAAAATAGAGCTAATAAGAGTACATATTTGGAAGATGTGAATCTCAGAACAGAAGGCTGATCACTCCCAGCAACTTGAATTAGGATGGAAACACATGACCTGCAGCATGGTGATGCTAACAGCAAGGGTGATGACCATCTGTGGCCTTTTGCCATGTGGTAAGTTAACATAATCACTACTGGAAATACACTGATGTTAATGCTGCCAGAGGTATGTAAAGCTAAACTTATCACATAGTTTGAGACCACAGGTAGTTGTGATTCTGGGCCTGAGAACAGGAAGTGAAAGTGAGGGAACACCACTTACTACCTACAGCTTTTAAATGGACAATCTCCCGACATTTAATCAGTTGACTACAGCCCCTCCTGGACAATTATATTTGTAAATAATGTAGTCAAAAGGCCAAGGGGATTCAATAATTGATCTGTTGCTGATGAATAGCCATTATAGTGAGGATAGACTTACTACCCAAGGCCTCAGATGGAGAGAATGTGTATCCATGTACATAGGTGGGGAGGGTGATTTATTTGCTGAAATTTATCACAAATACTTTATAGTGCAACCATAGCCATATCTATTGAAGTCTTGTTAAGAGTTAGTGTTGCAACCATACATGGCAATTCTATAAATACTCACCTGGGATTAAGCCAATTGGACTTGCTACTCAGGTAGTGGGTGGGATGCGGGTGGTGCTGTGGGTTAAACCACAGAGCCTAGGGCTTCCTGATCAGAAGGTCGGTGGTTCAAATCCTTGCAACGGGGTGAGCTTCTGTTGCTCGGTCCCTGCTCCTGCCAACCTAGCAGTTCGAAAGCACGCCAAAGTGCAAGTAGATAAATAGGTATCGCTCCAGCGAGAAGGTAAACAGCATTTCCGTGCACTGCTCTGGTTCGCCAGAAAGTGGCTTAGCCATGCTGGCCACATGACCCAGAAGCTGTACGCCGGCTCCCTCGGCCCATAAGGCGAGATGAGCACCACAACCCCAAAGTCGTCTGCAACTGGACCTAACAGTCAGGGGTCCCTTTCCCTTTACTCAGGTGCTAAGGACATGCCTACAAATTTATTTTGATTAGCAGGCCACACTTCAAATGTGAATTTATAAATTTTTTTGGTAGTCTATAATTTTTTATAGTACTGCTTTTTTATGAGCTGGATTAATATAAACTAAGAGCTTTCACTGAAGTATAATTTGCCATACTTTTGCCTCGAACCTGGCTTTGGTTATCTGATGTCTGAATTTACCCAAGTTAGCATGATGACAGGAGAAAAGAAAGGCTGACAACAAAAAACATCACTGTGTCATTAGTTACAACTGTGCAACCTACTGTATTTTTCGCTCCATTGGACACAGTTTTCCCCCTCCAATAATTGAGGGGAAATGTGTGTGCGTCCTATGGAGCGAATGCCGGCTTGTGCCATAGCAGCGCGCAACACCTCTGGCAGGGAGAGGCTGCACGGGGCTATGGCTTCTTTAGCTCCACGCAGCCTCTCCCGGCAGGGAGAGATTGCACGGGGCTAAAGAGGAAGCCAAAGCAGCCAGCAGGATCCATCCCGCTGGCTGCCTTGGCTTGTGCTATAGCCGCGCGCAACCCCTCCGGCAGGGAGAGGCTGTGAGATTTTGACCAGCTTCGGCCCATCTGAAGCTGATACAGGCTCATCTTATCTTGAACCCAAGCAGAGTAGTCCACACAGCAGAAGGATAAGCAGTATGTGCCACATTCTTAACTTTATTTCCACTCTATGCTGAGAGAATACAAACATGCATCTTGCCTCTGTGAGAGCAGAGAAGCAACTCCTCTCGGAAACAAAGAATACCGAGAGAACAGTGAAAAACAGGAAACCAGTGTACGTCACATCCAGTCTCCCATTCCCGTGGGAATCCCACAGTAACTCTGACTGTGGAATGCAAAACAATGTCTTGTGACTGCAGTTGATGCTCACTGAGGGAAATAGAAACCAACAGAGGCTGCACGGGGCTATGACTTCTTTAGCTCCACGCAGCCTCTCCCGGCAGGGAGAGATTGTGCGGGGCTAAAGAGGAAGCCAAAACAGCCAGCGCGATCCATCCCGCTGGCTGCCTTGGCTTGTACTATAGCCGCGTGCAACCCCTCCGGCAGGGAGAGGTTGTGCGCAGCCTGTACACTGCCTTTGGGGCTGGGGGGGGGACGATTTTTTTTATTTATTTCCCCGTCTAAAAACTAGGTGCGCCCTATGGTCCGGTGCGCCCTATGGTGCGAAAAATACGTTATTTCTCAGACTTCTTGGTTTGTATAATAGCAAACTCAGGTGTCAGTGCAAACAGGAAAAAATCTGAAACGGAGACACTGAGGCAGAAGCAGGGAATCCCAAAGTTTGCAAAAATACAAAAAATACCTAAGGAGATGCCCCCTGTTTAAATACTGAAGACTGAGCTGAGGGTCAGTTGTTAAAGGAAAGTGAAAGACTTGGGAGGAAAGAAGAATGGATTGCTTTTCTTGGGCTCCTTGCAGCTAATAAAATCCTGGCAAAAGTGTGGCAATATATTATTACTACAAGGTGCCACTTGTTGCATCTAATAGCAAACCCAGGTTGTTGAGTGATGCCAACAGGATTGGAGCCCAAATGGCCGCTGAGAAATGAGAGGGCTGTATTGGAGTGCTTGAGTGAACCACAATGCAGTGAGGACTGAGCATGCTTAGTGACTTCCAGGAGCACAGAACGTTGAGTGTCAGCTGGAAAGAAAAACAGAAAATGGGGGTGGGATGAATTGTACTGCCTAGGCAGCTTACAGTTTATAAAACCCTGTCCATCTGATTAACTATGAACAGGAGCACTTCTGTTAAGGGATGAAGAGGACACGCTGCAACATTTTGTTGCATGTCTCACTTGTTACACCAGATGATATTTATGGCGGGTTTTTTGCCTCAAGTGTGTTGAATTGAGACCCAGAATCACAATTATCTGTGTATCAACCTGTGCCCTTGTATTATGTCCAGTTATGCTGATTTTGCTGATGTATGTAGTTGGTTTCAGGGTTGACTAGCAATTTTTTATAAGAGGATATGACTTCTATAAAGAGTGTCAGGAGCTGGAGTCAGGCGTAGGTCAGCAATAAAATAATAAGAGCACCCAATGTCAGTGAAGTTAACTTTTTATTCAAGAAAAGAAAACAGCTCAGTCATAGTGGTCACAGCAACCCTTGCCCCAATGAAGCAGTTGTGAGGACTGAAGGTCTCTGCCTTTCCACTGCTCTCTAAAGCTTCTTTCCCAGTTCCTTCCCCAGCAGCCTAAGGCTCCATCATCTTGTTTCTCATTTCTGTGTCCTCTTCATTTCTTTGTTCTGGGAAAGGGGAGAGGAGGGGGAGCTGGTCACAGCAGGAGGGGGGAACTCCCTGGGTTCTTCAGCAGCCTGCCTTGTCTCCTGGGCCCCCTCTAGGGTTGTGCAAAAAATCACCACACCCTTGAAATATTGAAATATTGTGATAAGTGTTTCAACAAGGCAGGTGGACACTTAACAGCTTCCTGGGAGTAGCTCAGGTGAACTGATACTTTAGTTACTCTGCAGATAATTTGCAGGCCCGGTGTTGCCAGCTTTGTATGTTCTCTCCCTCCTAACTGATAAGAAATTAAGATAGTGTTGGTGCTGACCTTTAAAGCCCTAAACGGCCTCGGTCCTGTATACTGGAAGGAGCGTTTCCACCCCCATCATCCAGCCTGGACACTGAGGTCCAGCGCCAAGGGCCTTCTGGTGGTTAACCCCTCATTGCGAGAAGTGAGGTTACAGGGAACCAGGCAGAGGGCCTTCTTGGTAGTGGCGCCTGTCCTGTGGAATGCCCTCCCAGCAGATGTCAAGGAAATAAACAACTATTTTACTTTTAAAAGACAACTGAAGGCGGTCCTGTTTAGGGAAGTTTTTAATGTCTGATGCTGTATTGTTTTTAATATTCGGTTGGAGGCCGCCCAGAGTGGCTGGGGAGGCCCGGCCAGATGGGTGGGGTATTATTACTATTACTATTATTTTATTTTGAGATAAACTCTCACACAAATCAGCAAACTCTTTCAGCTTCACCAGTATCTTTCCATTTAGAGCTCAGCTAATTATGCTGAGCCTGCTAACAATCCAGAAAGAGCCCCCCCCCCCATGACTGGACAAGAAAGAATGTAAACAAAGAACTGGAAAACACTTATTTCTTTTTTCTTTTTTAGAAAAAAGAGGGGGAAGAGTTTTTATTTTTATTTTCTGATGGTGTTTATGCTGTCCCCCCCCCTAAATAGTTTCCTTCCATATCAAAAGGGAAGGTTTTATTTATTTATTTAAATGAGTCTATCTTTTTGCTTGCTTGCCCTCCCTCCCTCCCTCCCTCTGATAAAAAGGGAGAGATTGGTGGGATGAGGCCTTTGGGGGGGGTGTTCTGGGGGGACATGGAGGGGAGAAGATTTAGCTGGCTGCCTTGTGCTGAAATGGGAGGTTGGGTGTTTTGCAGTAAGCAGTGCAAGCAAATGCATTTCTACTCACAAGCAACCCCTCCTGAATTCAAGGAGGCTTACTCCCAGGAAAGTAGAAGTAAGTTAAGTTGAACTCAGTGGGGCTTATGCATGCATAGAATCCGCTTAGACCTCTGAGTGGGGAAGCAGATGCAACCTGACTAGTAAATCACTTAAACAACTCTTAAATTAGTTGAAAATATATGAAATATATTATATGGGAGTTCATTTAATATTTTTATTAAGTCTACTAGTTTACAGTTTAAGACCCTCCACCGCCACAGGGAGCCTCATCAAGGCCCTCAGTTGCTGTGGGGAAGCGCGGCACACCCTCTGCCACTGTGGGGAGGTACGGCGAGACCCTCTGCTGCCAAGAGGGGGTGCTTCAAGGTCCTCTGCTGCTGCGGGGGGGGTATGGCGGGACCCTTTGCCACCGGGGGGAGGCCTGGCAAGGCTCTCCGCTGCCATAGATATATATTGTGATATATCAAGATATAATGATATTCAGCTGGTGATATATTGTGATGTTGAAAATCAGATATTGCCCAACCCTACCCCCCTCTGCTCCTGCCTCTGAGTCTGCACTGTTCTCTGCCACAGTCTCTTCCTGCTCACTAAATCCTGTTACCTCTTCAGCTTCCAGCACCACCTCCTCTCATTCGGCTCCCTCTTCTCCCTCTGACCACTCATTGTTGCCCCACCACCAATCCCCAGGCTCTAAGATTGTCCAGGAACCTCGAATATGCTCCCTTGAGTTAAAAAAAGGCAGGATATAGTTATAAATATAAGAAAAGAGTCCCTAAATTTGGTCCACTGAATAATTTTCAAAATGTCTCACAATGCCACATGAGCTCAGGGCCAAAGCTGAATGTCAGCTGTTCTTTGCTTGAGAACTTAAGTGTTATTTCTGAAACTCTCATATCATCGCTAGTCATTGCAGCAACGTTAGAAACTGAAACCCTAACCTTTTTTTGGACACTTTTTTCTTTTTCTTGGAATGCAGTCAGCTGGGTTAAATAACTCCTTCCCCTCCCGAAAATTAATCTACAAATTCATTTCATTTAGAACTCAAGTGTATACAGTATTGTGCAGCTTGTTTCTAAGGGTGGGGGTGGGAACCTCAAGGAACAGTACCAAGAGATTAGAAATTCATCCTATATAGATGGCTCAGATTCCTACTGTGTCAGTTTTCTGGTGTTTGATAAGACACACAAAGCAGTTGCAAGAGAAAGCATGTCGTTGGTATCCATGGCAACGCCAAAGATACTTTGGAACTCTGGGGGATAGACTGTGCCACAGTAATGGGTCGCATTATGAGGGCAAAATGCATAAAAGGCTCAGACATATGCTTGTAATTAATTGCCATAAATAGCTTAAAACAAAACGTAATGGTTTGTTTTGCTGGTAGAAATCACTAACCTTTGAGATTTTAAAGATATGTTTGAACTGATTTTTTTAAATAAAAAAACCTTGTTGTCCTAAAAAAGTGCATGGTACCTTGAATACTAATATATTTGTGAAATCATGTGCCAGCCATGAGAGAGTACATGCTGATAAAAGCTTCTATAAATCTCATATGTCCAAAGGTTTTAGATGGTGCATTTCAGTTTTAATTCCCCAGTCCATCATGCAATTTCTTACGATGACTTTGGACTGTAAAGCATTGCCCATATGGTGCATTGTGTAAGGAATTACTCAAAGGTATGTTTAATATATGCCTTTCTTTCCAAGGGAATGATGCAACAGACATTGTTGAAAATTGGTACTTCAGGTTAGACTAGAAATCCTTTTTTTTTTTAAGGACATGTCTTGAATTTATTTATAGGAACAGCAATTGCAGTGTAATATTTGTCCAGGGTGCAGGGAGATTCAACAAGCAACATTTTTAGATAGGAAAAACAGAATAATTATTTAGAGAAAATGTTTTAATTTGAAGGGGGGGGGAGGCTAAACTTTTAGCAAAATAATCCTGTTTGCAAGGAACCCATCTTTGTGTATTACAATGCAATTCACCACATTATTTCTTCTTGGTTGCTATAGAAACTAATTCTGGTGCAGATGTGATCGCCTATCAAAATTCTAACATTACCCTATGTTACAATACACATTTCTTACTTCAAAGTAAATTGCAATATGGAGTCTGGTTAAACCATGTACTTCATCATTCAAGAATTGTTGAATGGCCAAAATGATAATGCAATTATGTTTCTGAAAACTGTCCCTGCCTACTTTTTTTTTTTGCAACTTTGTACAAGAAAACAAGAGTGCTTACTTATGGTTGTTTTTAACTGAAATTCAGGCAGCTCGGGGAAGCACATGATATTTTGCGAGCCCAATCTTTGTTTCATTTCATGGTCATACATTGTTCAGCCACAATTGTTTCTAATAGGAGTTAATTTGAAAGTATTTGATTATGCTGCGACTTCTATTCTGGTTTATAATTCTATAAACAAACCAGTCTTCTATGATAACAGTTTAAAACAGCTGCTTTGGTGAAGTGGGACAAGTACCATAACAGTGGTATACATGCTATGAAAACTTGAGCATTATATACTGTGAGCATTATATTCAAACCATTTTCTTTTAGAATCTTAGAGCTGGAGAGTTGGAAGATACACCAAAGGTCATCTAGTCCAACCCCCTGCATTGCAGAAATCACTGCTTTTAAGGTAGGGTGCAGTCAGCAGTCCCTACCGATGTCCTTTGATAAACATTTTAAGATAAGTGGATTTTGCATAGAGCCATGAAATAATTTCATTCCTGTTATTGAAACCTTAATAAAAATAATTCCAGGCAAGGGAACTTTATAGCAGGGTTAGCTGTTGAATTCATGGAAGTCTAATGAGATTTGCAAAAAGTTATTTACCTTCTGATGCAACCTATCTTATGATGATAGGAAGGAGAAGGAAGGGAAGCATGGGCAAATAGGAAAATAATACAGTGGTGCCTCGCAAGACGAAAAGAATCCGTTCTGTGATTCTCTTCGTCTAGCGGTTTTTTCGTCTTGCGAAGCAAGCCCATTGACGGATTAGTGGATTAGCGCTATTAGCAGCTTTTAGCGGCTTTTAGCGGCTTATCTGCTGATCGGATCAGCTGATAAGCAGCTTAGCAGCTTAGAAAAAGGGGGGGAGGAAAGGAAAAAAACCCCGCAGGAACTTGCAAGACATTGTCGTCTTGCAAATCAAGCCCATAGGAAATTCGTTTTGCGAGCACCTCCAAAACGGAAAACTCTTTCGTCTAGTGAGTTTTCCGTCTTGCGAGGCATTTGTCTTGCGGGGCACCACTGTATGCGATTATTTCAATTGCATGTGCTTAAGGCCTAACTGCATATTACATTTACAATGTTACTAGCCATCACATTATGAGTTTTTTGGTTTTTTAAAAAAGGTTAATGCCCCCCCCCCCGTTTTATATTTACAGATCATATTTTCATCCTTATACAATAATTTGCATAGAGTTCCCCACCTGGGTTTCCGTGGCAGTTCAGATGCATCTTATTTAGCTACATATCCATTAATTTATCCATCCTATTTTTACCCCCTTCCATATCATTGTTGTTATCAACTGTTGATCATAACATTCCAAGTGGGTAGGGAAGGTTTAAAACCTTCCCTCGCCAGCTGTGATCTTGGTAAAGAAAAATCCCCTCCCAAGCACAGTGATTCACAATAGGGAAAAACTCCCACTGGTACCTAGCCAATTCATGCTTAATTCATGCAAAATCCATATTACTAATGTTTCAATTGGATGGGAGAGAGAGATGAAAAACGAAACTAAATGATAATTCTTTTCTGGTGCAGGTGCAGCATCTGTTCACGGAGCAGTCCCCACAGGGCTCAGTCAAGCTCCATTTCTCCTCCTCTAGGCAGTGCATGGGAATATTATGGGGCCTTTCCTCCCTTATCCCCATCCAGTCTTCCCTTGTGTAAGTTTTTTCGTCTATGAGACATGTGCAGGTTGCATACAGCCATGATAAAACACTGGATGGAGATATGGGACACATGCATAGCTCTTTGTTCCCCGTAATCTTATGGTGGGCATACGTGGGAGGCTGGGTGTGAAATAAAACAGTTTTGCTGAGATGAAATGGCTCAGAGACTAGATCAGGGGTTAGCAAACTTTTTCAGCAGGGGGCCAGTCCACTGTCCCTCAAACCTTGTGGGGGACTGGAATATTTTTTTATTTGGGGGGGGGATGAATGAATTCCTATGCCCCACAAATAACCCAGGACACATTCTACTCATGTAAAAACACGCTGATTCCTGGACCATCCCTGGGCCGGATTCAGAAGGCTATTGGGCTGTATCCGGCCCCCAGGCCTTAGTTTGCCTACCCATGGACTAGATGCTACATTTCTTGTTTTTAACTGTAAGCTGCCTTGAGTCCCGTCAGGAAAAAAGGTGGGGAATAAATAAATATATTATAATAAGAAGATGTTAGCTGTATATCTTTGTACTTAAGTACCTTGTTTTCCATCTTGGAGACCAGGGTTCAAATCCCTGTTCAGCCATGAGGCTGTGTAACTTTGGGCTGGTTATTGACCATCGGCTCACCTCTCGCACAGGGTTGTTGTGAAGAAATAGCATACGCTTCAACATTTCTCCGATGAAAATAGGGACACCCCATTCCATAATGATAATTTTACTATTTATACATCACACATCTTACTCTGTTGCCCTAGCCACTCTGGGCAGCTTCCAACATATATCAAAACATTTTTTTTAAAAAAAATCCCAGAACAGGATTGCCTTCGGACAGCTCGGGGGGGGGGTGTGTCAGATAATTCCATACCTGCCAACATTTCTCCAATGAAAATAGAAACCAGGACGGCTTCTCTAAATCAGGGACGCCCTGGAAAATAGGGAAACTTGGAGGGTCTGATACAACTCTCAGATCACTAGCTGAGAGAATGCTTTTCACAGCTTCTATAATGCTACTTACTATTTTAAGAATGCTTTTACTACCACTATTACTACTATTATTGACATCTTTTACAGCTTAGTCTACTTCAGGAGGAAGAGTGGGATATGAGTTAACTGAATGAATGAATGAATGAATGAATGATGGGAGCGGGAGAGCTTTGTATGTCACTTTGAGCTCCTTGCAGGAAATATCAGATATAAACGTAACAAATAAATAAAGTGTAGCTTGGTAGAAGGGGTTTAGCCATTTGTCCTCCACTATGCCCCCACTCGTAGAAAAGCAAATGACACTCCTCCACCCCTCTGCTGTGCAAATCGTAAATCTGAATCGGGACCAAAGTGAAGGAGTTAAGTGCAAATCTCCCTATTTATATGTTTTAAAATCCTACACTTAAAAGCACCAATACATAGGTGTTGCAATATATACATCCCCTAATATCTTTTTTTCTGATTTGCTATTAAATAATTTCCACACCTTCAAAACAGTGCCCAGTTAATACATGGTTTTAAAGGATTGGCTGTTCAATTTTTTCCCTATTCTACCGTGCTGGCATCAAGGGCTAGAATTATTATTTTCTTACTTGCTTTTTATTGACTAAGCCGTCCCAACATGCAACGATTTTTTCCGCGTGGAAGAAATCAAAGTGGTCTTTGTTTGTATCCCTGTAAGAAAACACTGGAATGTTTTAATCGCGTGTTTTTTTTCCAGATAAGTCATTTAGCTTCTGAATGGATCTTCAATAAACCATTTTCAGTTTTGGAATTATCATACAAACATTTTGCAGCTGTAGCTGTCAGATTTGTTAGTAATTAGCTACTTATCTGCTACCTTCAAATGGGTTGTTTAACAAGCTGTATAAAACAGTAATTTCAAATTAGGTATCTAAAATGTTACATTTTATGCCCATGAAAATGTTGAGTGTGTAAACTAATAACTGTAAATAGTAAATACATCAGCATTCTTTTGAAATATGCTTTTACAACTTCCATTGTGACACTATTGACTGTAAGGTGGTAAAACCAGCACTTGAGAGTAGATTGTTCAGTACTTGTGTCTCCCCGCAGTCAGATTGTCTTCTGATGATTAGCTTTCCATTAGGAAGGAACTCATTCTGGTTCTTGAATTGGCATAATAACCTTGTATGTTTTCCCATGTTGGTGATGAAGCAGTTTGGGTCGAGCAATTTGGGTCGAGCAATTCTGAGCTGAAGAGTCTTCCTGCAGGATCGGGAGAAGGTTAAATCTCTGCCCACATCTCCTTCATCCACAAGCAGTGAGGAACCTATGGCCTTCCAGTTGTTGTGGAATTCCCAACCCCCGTCAGCCCAAACCAGCATGGCCAAAGATCAGGATGATGGGAGTTGTAGTCCAGCAATGTCTGGAGGTCCACTGGTTCCCAAATCCAGGCTGCATTGGGTTAAAATAAATAGTGCTCAGCTTTAAGTTAGCTTCAGCGATATTTCAGTCTGAAATTTTGGGGCAGGGGACGGAGTGGCAGTCAAGGGAAAATGACGCCAAAGTCGCCCTACAGTTTACCCTTCTTCAACATCGCTTTTCTTATGGTGCTGACAATAGCACTCTTCCGGCAGCAGCCATTTCTTCACACATTGGATGATTCTGAGGTAGCTTTTCGGGGGTGACGGTGGTCAAGGGACGCCTTTTTGTTTTGACAGAAGCCTCTCACAGAATGATTAAATTGTGTTGTTCCAAGGAGCGATTCTGGGGAAATAAAATGGTAGTCACAGGGAAGAGAGCTGGCACTAGAAAGTTTCCCTTCTCCCCATTTCACTACTTCTCCAGCCTCCCCACATTTCTTAGAGAGAAAAGAATCATGGGATTGGTTGTAACATGTTGCTTGCTGTGGAATGACAGCAGAGAAAACAATGGAGGGGGGGAGATATTTGAGGGGAGCAGGCATGTTAAAGGAGGCTTTGGAAACATTGAATCTAGGCACTCCTGCGTCTCCAATGCTAGAACAGGGGGAACAGATACCCCAGGTGTGCTGCATGGAAGCAATGGCATGGATTTAATTTTTAAAGATGTAGCAGTGAACCAATGAAAAGGAGGAAGAACCCACATCACTGCTTTCTGCCGTACTGACACAAGCCCAATGGGGCTTTGGATTAGGCGGTTTGCTCGCCTTCGATTCTCCTTTCCTTTTGGATTGTTCTGCCCAGCAATCAGTTAAAGGGAAGAGGTTGTGTAGGTAGCAAACGAGAACTGGGTTGTCTGATTGATGCTTATTTCAGCTTTTGAGCAAGACAGCTGAGCTGTCTTCAAGTGAATGTAACTGCCACTCCCCGCTCCTTTTTTCTTCCCTCCTTGTTCATTCATTCTGTCAGACTGCTTTTTTCTTCTGCTCCTTTCTAGTACAGAGCTGATTACCGATCGAAAATCTTGTTATGACACATTTCTTTAATAGGTTCTTTAATAGGAGTTTCTCGCTTTTCAGTGGGATTCTGGGGGTGTTATTTTCTAAACTGAATTTTAGTTTATTTCATTAAGCACAAGAGAAACAAAACTTCCTCTCCACCCCACCCCACCCCAAGAGCTGTGCTATTTATTGCTTTTGGGCTCCAATGTCAGCATGGTTCACCAAAATATGGTGCCATTTGTGTGGTATGGTGACAAAGTATAGTAACTTAGTGGAGGCAGGGGCCAGCCAAAAGGACACAGTGCATGTATGTGCTAGCCAAATAGTCAATGGTGCCCAGCATGGGTGTGCGTTATGCTTGCATTCAGCATAACTCCCGGACCCAGCCAGTTCAGGGTTAGTGCTTGTTTTACTGCTCCCTGCTCTCATCAAAGCTGCCTGGTGCCATGACTGCAGTATTCATGCAGAGGTTGGGTGACTATCTGTCATGGATGCTTTAGCTGAGATTCCTGTATTGCAAGGGGTTGGACCAGATGACCTTTGGGATTTCTTCCAACTCTACAATTCTGTGATTTTATGGTCTGATGAAACCACCCCATGTTTTTCCTACACATCTAGCGGAGCAACCCACAAGTGCCTTCTCCTTTCCCCCATTTTGTCACCCAGCACTACAAGTACATAGCATGGTTAACAAATTTACTATTGTTGCCATTACTGACAACAATAATAATAATTTATAAAGCACCTGCAGCTTTTTAACTACTCTCAAAAGTTTTTTTTTAAAAAAAACAACAACCAGAGTTCCTGCATGCAAACGTATTGTCTAATCAATGTGATGCAAAAGGAAATAGGATTGGGGAGAAAAGAGGGAAACAAGCCAACTTGGGCCCCTAGTTTTTGGAGTTACTTAATTTTTCTTATGATGACCAGCTAGAATGGAGACAGTCCTAGGAGAGGAGAAGCCAAAGCAGGCTTCCTCAAACTCAGCCCTCCAGATATTTTTGGCCTACAACTCCCATGATTCCTAGCTAGCAGGACCAGTGGTCAGGGATGATGGGAATTGTAGTCTCAAAACATCTGGAGGGCTGAGTTTGAGAAAGCCTGCGCCAAAGAGTTCATTTCTCAGCTGAGCTGATGGGGTGAGCCTCTCCTTTCTCAACCTTAGTAGCACCAAAGGGTTTCATCTTAGCAGCACCAAAGGGTTTCACCAGTAGATGAAAACCCAAGGGAGAGGAGGATGTGAATGGCAACTGTGAATTTTCACTGCATTATAATGCGTTTGAATGCACGTTCCCTGAGTTCAGCTTGCTTTCAGAATTTAGGAATGTCCAAAGTAGCAATTTATTTGGAAATGAAATCAAAACGATTTGTCTTCCTCCCAAACAACCCAGTAATCTACTCGTAAGGTATATTTATTTTCTCTCTGCACAAGTTACCCTTCATGTTTAATATATGTTGTTTCCATTTTGGTAGGCAGGTGGTATAAGCCGTGATTCCTCTGTAGCAGGATGCTGAGACAACCCACTTCATTGTGAAATAACAATGTTTGCATACGCTCGTCTAATCTTTCTGTTTTAAAAGGGGGGGAAAGCGCCCCAGGTCTTCATTAAACATTTATTATTTATCTTCTATACTCTCTTTGCGTTGCAGGGTTATTTGGCGAGATGAACTTTTCCCAGCTCAAAAATATTAAAACATGAAAATTCCATTTGCGCTCATTGGAGTAGCATAGCAGAAACCTCTGTGGGTATTTAATCATTCAAAATAAAGGGTTTTATTTAATTTTTAAACATGTATTTCATTTTATGTTTTATTTAAATTGTTTTAACATTTGCCGAGAAGCCCCTGAAGTACTAAAACTTTTGAAACTTAGGTTAGCTTAAAAATAAACATGAGTAATCCTGCATGTGGAGGAATGACAGGAGAGAGGAAGGGGGAGAGAGAGATGCAAGTATGCTGCTGAGAAAGAAACCAGCCATGATGATTACAAAGCATTACTTGCAAAAATTATCAAGCTATACAAGGAAGCCGGAATTGGGTTGCTCATTGATAACAATAGGCCTTTTTTCTGATTATTATGAATATTTAAAGGAGCTCATGAGAAGCTCAAAGCTAATGTGCAAAATCAGATTTTGGTAGAGCAGTTCTCTGGCTAGGGATTTTGAACCTCAGAGATAAGGCAGCAGTTTCCAGATGTTAATGAGGCAGACAGTGTAGGCATGGTTTGGGGAAACCAAATATAGAACAAGAAGAGTTGAGATGATGAAGACCTGTGGGAAACTGCAAGGCACGCAATGCAAAAGAACTTTACTAGCAAATGCTGTATTTTTGTGAGTAAGTAACATGTAAGGCAAGGGACCAAACTTGCAATTGAAACGAAAAAGTTGAACATTTCAAAGGAGAGGGGAAAAAGAAGGAATAAGATGGAGCTTACATCTGAAACAGTAATGGTTGCAGTTAATATGGATTCAATTTGTTTCCTTCTACAGGAAATTTGCAACCCACTTAAATTGGTTAGTAGCATTAATCACTTCTCTGCTTCTTTCCTGACTCCAAAATGCACCTTTCTTTTCTTCATTATCTTATCCAGCTTTTAGAAGCAGCCCATATACTCATACACTTTACTTCATATAAATCCTTGTTAATGGAAAACACTAATTTGTTTCTGTTTTGTCTTATGGGGGGGGGGCAAACGCCGTGTGTTCATAGGTTTTACTTGACTATTTCTTCTGTATGTACTTTCCATCTGTCTTGAAATATATTAGGGCTGTCATTCTTCTTCATTTCTTAAAGTTATTTAATTAATTGTTTGAGGTTTCCAGTGCAATCTTATACATACCATAATCCCTGCTGACTTCAATGGGACTTACTACCAGGTAAGTGGGTATAAGATTGCAGCCTTCATTAAGTAATTAATCAATTTTATAGTTGCATATGAATAAGACACTTGTTTTTTGGGGGGTGGGGAGTGCCTCCTTGTTTTCAGACAAGGCATGTGCCACAGAACACACAATGTATTCCCTCCTGTGTCATAGAAAAAGAAGTTGGAATCTTCTTTTAAGAGGTGCCATATGTCCAGAAGAGTAGATTATGGCAAATTTTCTTTTAAAAAGCTCAACAACTTTGCCAACTGTTGTGTCTGGACTTTCACTTTTTAAAATATGGCAACCCGATTCTAATATGCTGTTGACCCTGTGCCTTTTTTATATGTGTTAATATTTAACACAATGTATTTCCCTATAAATTGGGGGCACCTTTTGATCAGTTAAAAAGCTTTTAAACTGATAACTGTTTAATCAGCTAAATGGCGCAGCCCCCTAATAATACTTAAATTATATTACAGTACTTGCAAAGTTAAAATAAAGTTCCATTTAAAAGAACTTGGCTATATGTTTTGGAAAACGTAGCCGCAATGTTTGGCACACTTGATTGTGTTTGCAGGATCTGGACTGGGACTCAATACAGAATCAGAACTGTAGGTGAGCTCTTAGACTCAGAACCAGGAGATGAACTCAGCTATAGCTGTCAAGCAAGCACATGCCTCATAGTGACAGACTCACGGTTATGATTCAAGTATCAAGCTAGGAAAGTTAGGCAAGAAAAGAAGCTGCAAGGATTGTCAGAATCTTATCAAGGACAGAAGATCACACCTAGGAAGTACTTTTTATGAGAAGGCACGGGTGGCAATTTGAGGTAGAATTCAACCCGGCGCTGCATTGTTGGATAGCAGATGAGGCAAAAACTGTGAGGATATTGAAGTTGGGTCGTATTGGAAGTTCAGGATAATCAGGGCAGGGCAAAAGCATATCTGGATCCATGGAGCAGGAGTGGTAAGGGAGCATACCTAGAGATGAGGGATGCAGTTCCTTCTTCATGCACCAAGCTCAGCACATAACTCTTTGGATCAGGGCCACCATGTTTGAATTCCTCGTAAAGCACCACCTTGCTAAACAAATGATGTTTTTCTCTTCCAGCCACATTTCTTACGGAATGAAAGCCTATGATAACTGTTATTTATTCCTAGCAAACTGCATTCAGAGAATGAGACAAACACCTCCTCTTGATGAATTGCAGCCCCCACCGTACCAAGATGATAGCGGCTCCCCGCATCTCTCATGCACGCCCTCCGAAGTTGGTGACAGCAAATGTGAATTCTCTCAGTGTAGCAACAGTCCGAGATGCTCATATAAATGCCCAAGTGAAGGGAGCACTGGGCATGAAATAGAAAGCTTCCATAACAAAGGATATGAAGAAGATGTACCCAGTGACAGCACTGCAGTCCTTAGCCCAGAGGTAAACACACGCTCTCCCAATTGTACCAAAATTATTCAGGATATAATGAAGCAGCATTGGTCCGGTACATTACAGATCAGTCGGGCCTTGAAAGATGGCTTTCCCCATTGAGCCATACATGCACCACCTGAGACACAGGCAGAGAACTCTTTAAGTTCCTCCAGGTGGCGCTGTGGGTTAAACCACAGAGCCTAGGACTTGCCGATCAGAAGGTCGGCGGTTCGAATTCCCGCGATGGGGTGAGCTCCCATTGCTTGGTCCCTGCTCCTGCCAACCTAGCAGTTCGAAAGCACGTCAAAGGTGCAAGTAGATAAATAGGTACCACTGCGGTGGGAAGGTAAACGGCATTTCCGTGCACTGCTCTGGTTCGCCAGAAGCGTTTTAGTCATGCTGGCCACATGACCCGGAAGCTGTACGCCGGCTCCCTCGGCCAATAAAGCGAGATGAGAGCTGCAACCCCAGAGTCGGCCACGACTGGGCCTAACGGTCAGGGGTCCCTTTACCTTTTGCCTACTGAGCATGAAAACTGAGATGCAGCCTCTATCAAAGCCTTGGCTAGAGTTTAAATTAGAGAGGATGTGGTAATTCTTCTTGTTTGCCTGGATAGAGGATCAAGGAGTGTGTGTGTGAGAGTATGTGGAAACTAGCCTACTGTAAAAAGGTAAAAACCACCTTTCCCTCTGGCCCCACTCATCACTTCCCTGTGGCCCCCGGAAACTTGCCCAGAAGAAAAGGTGGCCCCCAGGCTGAAAAACACTCCCCAATTCTGACACATCAGAAGACCACCTCAGGACCTGAAGTTAACTTCTTCCCCAAACCTGCCCCTGAGCCTTTCTTCCACCAAGTGCCCTGTGGGAAGAATAGCCATGACTTTTTACTTTCCTCATAGTAAAATATTGTGTACTTTAAAAAAGTAATTTAATGTCACTAATAAGCCGTTGTGGAAGGATTTGTATCCTGAAAGGTGGGAAAGAAGTAATTGCAACAAATAAGTATATAAATGTAAGTCTATTATAGTTAGACTTGCTAACTTTTCAGTGGAATTCTTTGACTGGAATCTTAATGTTTGGTACACAGATAACACCACCGTCATCTACCACAACCAAAATTATTAGCAGATTTGGCTACATATGTGAATCTCATTCTTATAATTAATAATGTGCTTTGATAGTTTAAATGTACAGCATGCAATTAGGAAGGTGTTTTATTTTTAACTGAGTCTTCTCACATACCAAATGTCACTTTGACTGGTCATTTGACCAGTCTGGTAGCAGGGTTTTGGTTTTCTTTTTAGTAAAGCACAGGGTGAAATAGGTGGAAAAAGGCTGTGGTGTCAGCACATAGCACCCTCATGCTATGGGACTTATCTGTCCCTCCCTTAAAATAAATCTGGCACTCTGAAGAATCACCAGGTGTTTTGAAACAGCTATTATTATTATTATTATTATTATTATTATTATTATTAATCACAAATGGAAGTTCTTTCCCCCAATAGACATAGCAGGTGCAGAAGGCCTAATCCTGAAACTGACTATAGTAGAGGGAAAGGGGTTAGCTTACCCACCCTGATCCAGATCAGACCTCCTGCACATGCTTTTAACTTTTAAAATGCCATGCCCACAATTGATAATGTCATGAGCAACATCTAGTCTTGCCTTTAAAGGCACAATTTCTACAGCCCCTGCTTCTATGTATCAGGCTGCACAATCCACAAATTGTCACTTATTTCTATGTTTTATTTCTGTTTTGTTCATTTTTATGCAAACATTTCAAAATGGTTTATTATGTCATTGATTAATTAAATTTATTATGTCATTTAATTCTCCAGCTCCTCCCGACCCCTTCAACATTGTCCTAGCCAGTTCTCCCAGCTGTTTCCAAACACTTTGACCTTCTTGCTATGAACCTTTTATTCTTGCCTTTCTCTTTTCTGATTGGCTCTTTTCACAAGCAGTAAAAGAAGCCTTCACATTTTTTGTTTGACTGCCTGACAGCATACTGTCCTTCCTTGAATATTCAAATACCTTGTGTGTGAAATGAACAAAAACATCATACTCCGTCACCGAGGACAAGCATTTTAATTTTAACAATTTATGTTAAGACACATACTGGCGAAACCACTTTTAACAAAATGTATCACAGAGTGTATCGATACAGTTATAGATGTCTAAATGGGGGTGAATGTATGTAAAATCTCTGCTCCATTTCATTTAGGATCTGTCAGCTCGAGGATCATCATCACAGCTCCCTAAATCTTTTGATCCTGAACCAGAAGCTAAGTATGGCACCCTGGATGTGACTTTTGACTACGACTCGCAGGAACAGAGGCTTCTGATAACAGTGACAGCTGTCACAGACATTCCAAATTATAGCAGGACAAGTGGAAGTTTATGGCAAGTACACCTGGTTCTTCTTCCTATCAAGAAGCAGAGAGCAAAGACCAGCATCCAGCGGGGTCCATGCCCTGTCTTCACTGAGACATTTAAATTTAATCATATTGAGTCTGAGATGATTGGGAATTATGCAGTGCGCTTTAGACTGTACAGTATACGCCGTGTAAAAAGAGAGAGGATTTTGGGAGAAAAGATATTTTACTTAACCAAATTAAATCTTCAAGGGAAGATGTCGGTACCGGTGACATTGGAGCCAGCGTACCCTATTTCCGTGAGTATTAAATCATACAGAAAAGTGTACAACCAAGGATTCTGATTAGAACCGTTATTTGTGCCACAAAGAAATATACTTCTCTACAGCAGGACAATCGTTACAGCAGGGCAATGAATAGTTGGTTGATTTAATGAAATTCGCTCACTCCTTCTTTTCTGTTGGGGAAGGAGAGAATCCATTTTGGAGTTCACCTCAGGTGCTGAAATGGCTTGGACTGGCCCTGGTAGTAGCCCTAAAACTTTGTAATTCCCTCCCAGCAAAGGTCCATGTAGCATTGCCATTATTCAGTTTTTGTCATATGCTAAAGACACACCTCTTTATCTTGGCCTTTGAGGAATGTGTGTGTGTGTGTGTGTGTGTGTGTAAACCTGAAAATAGTAAATTAGTAATATATATATATATATATATATATGCAGGTTTTGGTGTCTTCGGGTGTCTTCCCGTGTAAGAGTCGGGGTGTCTGGGCGACGTTTCGACGAGGTCTCACTCGTCATCTTCAGGCTGGTGCTTTCGGCTTCTTGTTACTGTAACAAGAAGCCGAAAGCACCAGCCTGAAGATGACGAGTGAGACCTCGTCGAAACGTCGCCCAGACACCCCGACTCTTACACGGGAAGACACCCGAAGACACCAAAACCTGCATTCCTGTACCCGTGAAAATCTACGAAAGCATATATATATATATATATATATATATATATATATATATATATATATGATGGATGCTATTAATTGTGCTTTGAACTGTATTGCTTTTGCTGTTGCATGTCAGCCAAGATTCCTTTGTAAAAGGATGCTATCAGAAATACTGGAAGGTTTACTCCATTGGAGACCAAGACAGAAAGAAATATGAGATCTCTGATAGTTGTTTCTGTAATAATTATCATCTGAGGGGGTGCTTTCAGGAAACGTTAAATCTGAGGTAATTAATCCAGCTCAATGTGGGCACATCATTTTATCCTACAATGTAACGTAAACAACATGGCTCTCATTTGTGTAATACAAGATGAGTATTACTAAGTTGGAATGTGTGAGCTCTTTGAAGTAATGTAAGTGGCTTGTCTGAACAGATCCACAATGAACAACTGTTGCTCAAGTCTAGGTTTGAAAGCTGGTGGTACTAGAAATAAACATGGGTAGGGGGACAGAGGGGTGAAAAGAGAAAAAACAGAATGATTCAGCTTCCTAAGCTCCAGTTAGTTTTCCCTGCATTTACTACACAGTTTCCTCCAGGTTCCTCAGATATGTGTTTATTGTATCACCTTGTGAGAAGCATGGTAGGATTCTGCCAAATGGCTTGAATCACCTTGTATCAGCTGCAGGCAGCACTAAACCAAATTCTTCCCAACTGAATTTGCAATGAGACAGGGGGGCATCATATGCTATATTCAAGAAACCGTCAAAAGACTTTAAGGACAATGGGGCTATCTATCGCTTACAGGTCATATAGGGACGTGGGTGGCGCTGTGGGTTAAACCACAGAGCCTAGGACTTACTGATCAGAAGGTCGCGGTTCGAATCCCTGCTCCCGGGTGAGCTCCCGTTGCTCGGTCCCAGCTCCTACCAACCTAGCAGTTTGAAAGCACATCAAAGTGCAAGTAGATAAATAGGTACCATTCCAGCGGGAAGGTAAATGGCGTTTCCGTGTGCTGCTCTGGTTCGCCAAAAGCGGCTTAGTCATGCTGGCCACATGACCTGGAAGCTGTACGCCAGCTCCCTCGGCCAATAAAGCGAGATAAGCGCCGCAACCCCAGAGTTGGCCACAACTAGACCTAATGGTCTAGCAGAGACCTTGCCAACAAAGTTCCATATAGTTAAAGCCATGGTTTTCCCAGTAGTGATGTATGGAAGTGAGAGCTGGACCATCAAGAAGGCTGATTGCTGAAGAATTGATGCTTTTGAATTATGGTGCTGGAGGAGACTCTTGAGAGTCCCATGGACTGCAAGAAGATCAAACGTATCCATTCTTAAGGAAATCAGCCCTGAGTGCTCACTGGAAGGACAGATCGTGAAGTTGAGGCTCCAATACTTTGGCCACCTCATGAGAAGAGAAGACTCCCTGGAAAAGACCCTGATGTTGGGAAAGATGGAGGGCAAAAGGAGAAGGGGACGACAGAGGACGAGATGGTTGGACAGTGTTCTTGAAGCTACAAACATGAGTCTGACCAAACTGTGGGAGGCAGTGGAAGACAGGAGTGCCTGGCGTGCTCTGGTCCATGGGGTCACGAAGAGTTGGACACGACTAAACGACTAAACAACAACAACAACAGACCTAATGGTCAGGAGTCCCTTTACCTTTACAGGTCATATGCTTTCTTTATAGAATTGATTCCTCAAAGAATAGTGGATCTACATATACACACACATGCAATATTCTCTGGGGGATTTTCTATAAAGCTTGCAAAAAAAATCATGAGGTGGCTGCCATTATTTTGCTAATGGGCTGTTCTTTCAGAGTACTCACAGCCATTAATTAACATTCAAGACCATGGATTTTAGTGGGCTTAATCAGTAGCAGTGTGTGTTGTGGCCTCCTGTGACTGGCATTTCTACGGCTTACCTGGACAAGGCAGGGCAACAGTGAGGTCAGGGCTACATGGTTGCATTGGTGGGACTGTGGCCTGTTCCCACCCCTGTCCAAGTAAGCAGCAGTGATGCCAGTGCCATGCTACTACTGACCTTATGTGTGGTTAACTCTATGTTAGGTTGTGATTTTTGACTTGGGATCCCTTTATCGGGGATGCCTGAGGAAGTTGCTCTTTGTGAATTCTGATAGAAACTGAGCTGACCCACACACACCTCCCAAGCTATTATGCAGATTGGAACCTAGTTATTCTTTAGATTTAGCACTCCTCTGAATTTTCTGCTGCAGTTTTTCACTCCAAAATATGTAAAGTATCTGAGGTGAAATACATTTATAAATGCATATTTAGAGATAAAATATGTTCAAAAAGTATTTATTTAAATTTGACTTTTGTGAGTTTTTTAAAATCTTGTAGATTGATGCAGAAACACGATGAAATGGATTTATGAAAAAACATTGCTTGAAAGAGGCATAAACCAGAAATAGACTGATATGTGCCTGCTTACCCTTTAATCAAATGTTTGAAAAGTTTTTATGGCTACATTCTTACATAGCTGTGAAGTATGTTTGTCAGTGAAAGATGCCTTGCATATGACACTATTAGACCCTAATGTAGACTATAAAAAGGGTATCTAGGCAATAATTTTAATGCTTTGTCAGAGCACATTCCAAACAAATTAAATAATCTATCTTCTCATTTTTACCCACTAAGATGTACTGCATAATTTTTATTAGAAAACTTATAAAGACACTGCATTGTGCATCAAATGAGAAAAGTGGCACAAGGGTGCCATTCTTACCTTGCCAAATGTCTGTTGAGGAAGTTGGAACACTGATTTGCCAAAACATATAAATTCTGTTTTGTCATTTCATTTTGAGAGTATATTATTCACAGTAGCTTAAGTTTGGGAACAAAGCTGATCTGTGAATAGTGTGATACTTTTGTTCTCAGAATAATTTGCCTATGCATATATTTCACATATTATTTATGATTTGCAGAAGGAAATTTGATATAACTTTATAGACTCTGTAGTAATAAATCACAGCTGTATGTAATAATTTTTAAAGATTTGAGTCTCTTGATTATACCCAGTGAAGGAATTATGTTTTTCATTTGATTTTACTTTAATCAGTGTTTTTGCCCAAGACAGAAGGAGATTTTTAATAGTGCATCTACCAGTTTGCCCTCTTGAGATTGAAAAAAACAAATTAGAAGCAAAGGCCTTTGAGAAGTTGTCTTTTAACCAATTCTTCTAAAACTCTGATTAGGTGCTTCATGCAATTCTATAGAGTCTATGCCAGGGGTCAGCAAACTTTTTCAGCAGACCTTGTGAGGGGCTGAACTATATGGGGGGGGGGAATGAACGAATTCCTATGCCCCACAAATAACCCAGAGATGCATTTTAAATAAAAGCACACATTCTACTCATGTAAAAACACCAGGCAGGCCCCACAAATAACCCAGAGGTGCATTTTAAATAAAAGCACACATTCTACTCATGTAAAAACACGCTGATTCCTGGACCATCCGCAGGCCGGATTGAGAAGGCAATTGGGCCGGATCTGGCCCCCGGGCCTTAGTTTACCTACCCATGGTCCATGCAGAATTAAGAATCAATGAGTTCTGTGTGGCTTTCTCCTAGATAAGTGGATATAGGATTGTAGATGAGCAGATCAATCCTCTGCACTGGAGTGAATTTGGATGGGGCTTCCAACTGCATGTGACTGAACGTGTGGAAGCTACCACTGGCAGTGTCAGTGTCAGCTACAGCTTGTGTGTGCCTCCCAAACAAGGCTTTTCAGGGGCGAGGAGTGGAGAGTTTTGGGTTGGCAAAGGAACTACTGATCCTAAGCCAGTCCATTGACAGGCCCAATCCAGGTCTCTCTGCTGTGTTATCCTGGAGCTGCTCCAGAATGGTAATTTCGTGCCACCCACCTTCTGCTCTGATTGCCATGATGTCCAGTTGTACCCTCCAGGAGTTTGGATTGTGCCCTTAATAAAACAACATATCATTTTTTACTGTACCACTAGAATGGCATATGTAGCCGGCAAGATTTTTCATAAATCAATAAAAGAGCTTGGCTCTAAATTTTATTCAAACTAGATCTCACCCCCTCATCTTAAATAGAAGCTATACTGTGATTAAAATAATCATCATCACAAATATTCTGATTACAAATATGGTCCCCCCTGCCTTAATGGAAGCAGCCCCCACAACAGCGGGGGATCACCAGCAAATGAAAAACAAGGATGACAGAGGCTAAATCACCCTTGCAAATTCCCCCCAGGGATGGGGGGAATGGGCTTCACTCGTAGTTTGACTCGGTACCTGGCTCTTGCTCCAGTATGGGACAGGAGACCTTTAATCTTAACTTAGCAGCTTGCTTTTCTGTCTCTAACCATGAGTCAACCTGGGAAGCATGTAGAATTGTAGAAATAAAGTAAGTTACCCTTTCAGTGCCAAAACAGGAACATTCCTGTTCAAGATAACCTTTTCTAAGAAGCCAGAAGCTTTTCTTTTAGCAATCCTAGGTGCAAAGATTCCAAATAACCGGAAGAGACTATTTACCGTATTTTTTGCACCATAACACTCACTTTTTTCCTCCTAAAAAGTAAGGGGAAATGTCTGTGCGTGTTATGGAGGGAATGCCTACGGGTGGCATGCCTACGGATTTTCCTCCTCTAAAAACTACGTGCGTGTTATGGTCGAGTGCGTGTTATAGAGCGAAAAATGTGGTATATATGTGACTACAGATGCCCAGACTTTGTTAGGTCATAGGTGGAAAGAAAATATAACCCCTACCAAGAAAGAATGGCTAGTAGATTCTTTAACATATTGTGCATGCATACTTCTTCCACTGAAAAAAATTGGAGATGTTCTAAGTGTATGCCAGAGATTGTAGTTGCATATAAGATAATCTTAGCTTGAGGCACATTTCTTGATACCTGATTCCTGAAAAGGCAGGAAGACACCTCATTGTAGCACTTCTCCACCCCATTAAAGCCTTGCACCAGTGTTGAAAAAAGGATATCCTGAGTCACCAAGAAGCCCCATGCTGACGTTTCCAAAAAGTGGAAAAGATCCTTGAACAATCTGGTCCAAATAGATTCTTGCTATCTTGGGTAGTCACCCTTATCTTGGTATTAACCCTGGAAGAGGACATCTGCTTCACACATCCTCTGATACCCAGTTGCACCTGAAGTAGAGGTGACAGAGTGTAGAAGACAAAAGTGGCATCTGGAGTGAAGTGAGAAATAAGAAAGTATACTTACATGGGGCACAGGTGTGTTTTTTGGTAGCCGAGAGAAGGCACAAGGAGATGGAGGTCAGGCTATAACTACCTTACCCTTCTTGTCAGAGGTCCAGCTTACCAGGAGCTGCAGGTCTCCAGGGCCCTTTCTATTGATTGAAAGAGAGTTGTTTAGTGAACTTTCCTCAAAAGCAGAGGTGTTTGTTAGGAGAGAAATCCAAGTGGGAAGAGAGGTCTCAGATTTCCTCGTTTTCATGCATGGGATGTGGTTGCTGCCAGAAGAGGTGCCTACAAATGCCTACCACATAGCAAAGATGGACCGACACCTGATATCTTACACCCTGGCTACATTGTTTACTGTCCACTACATAATTTACTGTCCCAAACAAAGGCAAATACAGGGCACCTGTCTAGAGTAGAATGTGCTTCTTAGCAGCAAACACATGCTTGCAACTGCTTTCTGGAAAAGATTCCTAATTTCTACGAACACGAACCAGGGTTTTGAAAAGGCAGGTCCCTGGTGGAGAGTTGTCTCTTCAGGTCAGATGCAATACACATACACACACATTTCAAAAACATAATTTTACCTTTGTGTTTGTGCTTGCTTCCTTGAGTGTTAGATTTGTGCTTGCGGCGATCTTTCGTTTACACAATGTGGGGTTATTGGAGAACATTTGCCGGTATCTTGCCGAGTCATTTGAATTGCTTTGTTGCACCCAACTGATTTGTAGAAGGTTGCACTTGGCTTTGCACCACACTGAGTGTCGGTGATAGACCCTTGCCTGCAGTTATGGGAAACCTGCAGAAGCATACCTTTGATTTCCAGCAACCAGATTTATCACACTGCGTTTCTGACTTAAGGCAAGGTAATTCCGGTTCTTTGGGCTGGGATGGTAATGTAATCCTGGCTTAAATGTATGTGATGAGATTTAATTGTTTTCTGGGGTGGGGGAATTGAGCATCGAATTTCACAGCTTGATATTTTGCCTCGGCTTTGCTCTGAACATTGGGGGCCCCTGGAATCTTGCCTTGCTGCATTCTCCTACAGCTGTTATAGAAAGATAGAGGAAACAGGTTCCGGGAATTGATCTCTCTGGTAGAAAGTGATCGGGGCTGGTCCTTGGTTTAATGTTGTATGATAGGTGCAGGGACACCGTGTGTCTCTCTGCAGGCGTTGAGCATGGGAATTCATTCTTAGACCAAGAGGGTAGTGAAAACCTTTCTGTGCATGGATTTTCCCTCCTGACTCTGTTCCAAGTGCAAAACTGAGCATTTTCCAGCACTTTGAGAACTTGTTATTCCTATTTGTGATACTGGTTCTGTTGGCATAGAAGGTGGCCTTCTTTATATTTTGAGGAGGGTTATATTTCACTCTTATATGTATTGTTCTTTCAGATCCACACCCCCGTTTTTTATTTTCATTAAGCTGTCATGTGCTGTTAAGATCAAGTTAGAGTCAAAATCTAGGGAGATATAAATACTGGGAATGGGTTCTTCAGTATCTTGGCTGCATAAAATGCTTGCAAATGCTTTGCTTTTGCTTCTAGGGCTGCGACTCCCAAATGAGCATGTCAGAAATGTCCTGCAGTGAAAGTACCTCCTCCTGTCAGTCTCTGGCACATGGCTCAGCTCCAGAAATCCTCATTGGACTGCTTTATAATGCCACAACTGGAAGACTAGCAGCAGAAGTGATAAAAGGCAGCCACTTCAAAAACCTGGCAGCAAACAGACCACCCAGTGAGTGGAATATATTTTTTTTTATCCTAATACTTCTGCACTTGGGGGGATTTCACTGGTGGGGACTTCAATCCTATCATTTAGCTTTATCCAGTCAAACTGAAATACTGCAATCATCAGCTAATCTGTTTCATGTTTTATATTTCCAGTCATTGGGGAAATGGCAGAAATCTAAAATTCAAAATATTAGTTGTGATTTGACAAGATCCTTTTAATTTTTCATGACTGGCTGACTAATAAATTGCCTTTATCATAATGATTAATTGCTAAACTATTAATGCCTCACATCACAGAGCCAATATAAAAAGTTATAATGTATTTTAAAAGTGTGTGCCAATGAATGTTTATGTAAATGTGTTGATGCTACTGCGGTTAAGGATCCTCTTGTAAGAGTTTATCAGTGTGTGAGAGTTTAACTGATACCGACATGTATAATTTAGATTTTATATTCTCATAGTATAATATGATTTATATTATATTTATTCCTGATACCAGATATGAAGAAATGTTGCACACTCTAGAGATAGATAGGAAGACAGTCATGCGGTTTGTTCTTGGCTTCCTGCTTCTTGTTTGTATGCGGTACTCAAACAACAAACCTGAGTTCAGACATAATGCTAAGCCAAACCATGGGGTAGCATGGGGTTGGACAGCAGTAGCAAGACCAGGAAGGAGCAAAGTGGCTGTGATTTCTACTGTGCGTACCCGTGCACTTGAACAGTCACACTGAGCCATGGTTTGGCTTGCCCTTATGGATAAACTGGGCAAATATGGGTGCAATCCTAAGAAATTGCAGACCTCTCACTCCATGGGTAGAGAGGGAGATCTACAGACAGAGGAGATCTACCCCAGGGGGAACTTCTGTAACTGGAAGTCTCTTCTGCATCCAGTGCTTCTGCTGTGTTGGTAAGGGAAAGGGGGCATGTCAGGGAAGAATGAAAGAAACATTGGATCCACACGATCTAAAGCTCTCCCATGCCCCTGGCATGCCCCCAACAATAGATGAAAAGGATGTCTTGGAACTTCCACATATTTTCCCTGCAGTGGCCTGGCACCCACCTACCAGCCTAGTCATCACAAGACTGTCAAGGCTCTGTTCTTCCACTGTGAATTCTTCCTTTCCTGCCCCCACTAGACTGCTCCACCCCATAGCCTCAGATGGAGCTAGGAATGTGCTTGAACTGGGCATATTTGAGTTCCTTTTGTTCAGATGTACATTGTGCTAGCACCCAAATTTAGCCCTTGGGAGCCACGCATATATAAATCAGTAAAGAAAAAAGTAAGCGGTAGAAAACCACAGTGGTAGTCAGAACCTAGGGAGGAGAAAACACAAACTAGGTATGATACTCAACAACCATTGCTCCCAAGATGTTAAGTCGTAAGAACATAAGAAGAGCCCTGCTGGATCAGGCCAATAGCCCATCTAGTCCAGCATCCTGTTCACATAGTGGCCAGCCAGATGTCTGTTGGAAGCCTGCGAGCAGGACCTGAGTGCAACAGCAATCTCCCCTCCTGCTGTTTCCAGCAACTGGTACTCAGAAGTATTACTGCCATGGAGATAGTCCTTGTGGCTGATAGCCATCAATTGCCCTCTCCTGCATGAATTTGTCTAATCCTCTTTTAAAGCTATCTAGGTTGGCGCTGTGGGTTAAACCACAGAGCCTAGGACTTGCCGATCAGAAGGTCGGCGGTTCGAATCCCTGCAACGGGGTGAGCTCCCGTTGCTCGTTCCCTGCTCCTGCCAACCTAGCAGTTTGAAAGCACGCAGTGCAAGTAGATAAATAGGTACTTCTCTGGCGGGAAGGCAAACGGTGTTTCCGTGCGCTGCTCTGGTTTCGCCAGAAGCAGCTTAGTCCTGCTGGCCACATGACCTGGAAGCTGTACACTGGCTCCCTTGGCCAATAAAGCGAGATGAGCGCCACAACCCCAGAGTCAGTCACGACTGGACCTAATGTTCAGGGGTCCCTTTATCTTTACCGTAGGTTGGTGGCTATCTCTGCTGCTGGGGGAGTGAGTTCCGTAGTTTAACTATGTGCTGTGTGAAGAAATACTTTCTTTTATCTGTCCTGCATCTTCCAGCATTCGGCTTAATGTCCTTGAGTTCTAGTGTTATGAGAGAGGGAGAAAAACTTTTCTCTATCCACTTCTTCCATGCCATTCATAATTGTATACACTTCTATCTATCCGTTTGGGTTGCTGCAAGCATTATTTTTTGAAAAAACAAACCCTTTTTAACAGACGCTTCAGGTTACAGACGCTTCAGGTTACAGACTCCGCTAACCCAGAGATAGTACCTCAGGTTAAGAACTTTGCTTCAGGATGAGAACAGAAATCGTGTGGTGGCGGCAGCAGGAGGCCCCATTAGCTAAAGTGGTACCTCAGGTTAAGAACAGTTTCAGGTTAAGAAAAAACCTCTAGATCGAATTAAGTTCTTAACCCGAGGTACCACTGTATCTTCTTCCATTTTGTTTGAAATGGACCCATATTACCGTCATGAGTTTAGGAATCTGGTGCCCTGATCCAGAATCTCCTTGCACATGCAGGTGTTGTGATCCACACACCAAATTTTTCTATCTGTTCATTGCAGTGTTGGGAACAGATCTAGGTACTAATCTCCACTATGTTTTTCACTCAGGCTTCCCTGACACTGTAGTTTGAGTAGAAAGCCTATTCTTACAGGAGAACTTTATGGGTACATTGAAGCAGCCATTAAGCTTTAGATGGTCTATGATCACATGATTTTGCACTTGGTGTAATAATTTATCTCAGATGAATGATGGTGTAAAGTAGCATTAAATGTACAGAATAGTGTTGTGGTTGTTGTTTTTTTAATAAAAACACACACACCCAACAACCAGTGTATTGATCAAACTAATGTTTAATCCAATTAGCTTTCACCTTATTGTTTGTAATATATACAGGATTCAATTCAGTGACCGCTTGCCCTTTTGTAATCCCATTGACCTCAAATGAGGCTCCACTAGTTTGAGGTCATTGAACTGACCCTTACTCAAAAAGCTGGAGTTTGCATGAAAAAGAGGATGGTCCGGTAAAGGTGACACTATGATTTCTGTAGTTTTGTAGCATAATCTTTTGCATGAATCTGTATGTTCTGTGTTAGAAACACAATAGAAATTAGTACTAAAATATCCCATTACTTGAAACAGTGTAATTTTTTCCCCTGTTAAAGATTACACAGTGACCTTACAGAATTCATTTCATTCAATTGTACCTGCCAATCCTTTTGTTTGGTCCCTCTCTCTAAATGGATTTGTTAAGGTTTCATTTTCTTCCACTCTGGTGAATAGTGTTTCCTCTTAAACTTTAACCTTTGATCCTCTCTCACCCAACTATTGACATCTGGTCATTATTTCTTTTACTGCTTTCCACCCCCTGTTGTCAGACGGACTGTTCTGTTGTCTAAAACACTTGATAGGTGGACAGGTTTATATAATACGAGGTGAGTTCCTGTAGAGACTAATTGGATGTTGTCTTTTTCATGCAAAAGAAAGTTGCCAGCAGCAAAGCTCTCCACCACTCGCCACCATGTTGGTTTCTGACAATTTACCTTAATTAACTATTCCACTCTTATAATGGAGATAGACCAAATCTCTGACTGGATGATGGTATTTCAAAGATCTGAAAATTAAAATGTGAAGTCGAATTTAATGGGTAAGCCAAAAAAGAAGACACAAAAACTGTCTTGTTTCTAAATACCATTAAATACAGATATGGATGCAGCACCCTGCATTCAGTGGCCATGAGTGTATTTTCCCAGACAAAGTGGAAAACACTATAATGAAACCGATAGTTTTTGGTGTCAAATGTTGTATTAATGAATTCATGTCCACGATTCAGTAGCTCTGGTGCACAGATAGAGGCTTTCCTGTTCTCTTCTATCAACATTGGAATATATTCCCCTGTGCAGATAGGATTTTGGATCGTGGCCTGAATATCTGAGCTATTGTTATAGCCTAGTACTTCTTAAAAGCACTATAAAGCAACTGTGCCCAAATAATGTAACAAAACAACACATTGAATATTAAAAATTAGACGTGAAGAGAGAGCATTACTCAGATGAGTAAACATCAGCTTGTCAATGCATTTTGTTTTTTGGCATTTTAAATATTCACAAATGAAAGAAAAAACTGACAACCCTTGAACCACATCCATGCAGAGAATTTTCCCCCAGTAAACATTTCATTCTGAGCACCCATGATATCATCACTGCACTCCACCTCATACACATATTTTTACTTGTAAATTATTTGTTTATTTCATTTCTCTTTTTATCCACCTGTTTACATTATCTGAAAACTCTGAAATGCTTTACAGTGTTGTGGCCAGTTGTAGCTTGCTGAGTGTTAATGCTACACATGTCTGCTTTATGCAAGTGAGCAGGGGGTGAATGGATAGAAGGATTATGAGGTATACCTTTAAGTAAACTTGTTATGTAAGGATAATGCAATTAAGTAAATTTGAACTTCAATGTTTACTTCCTTTTTTAAACATGGCTTAAGTTTAGTCAACTACTCAAAATCCAACATGGTATACGCCATAACCTTAAAGATAGTCTGGTGTATTTTCGCAGGAGAAATCCTTTGTCTAAAGCATCTTATGCATGACATTGTTTATTTTGTAGATACGTTTGTTAAGCTGACGTTGCTGAATTCTATGGGCCAAGAGATGTCCAAATGCAAGACATCTATCCGAAGAGGGCAACCGAATCCAGTCTACAAAGAGACCTTTATTTTCCAGGTGGCACTGTTTCAGCTTTCTGACGTTACACTCATATTGTCTGTGTACAATAAACGCAGCATGAAACGAAAGGAAATGATAGGCTGGATTTCTTTAGGTTTGAACAGTTCTGGCGAAGAGGAACTAAATCACTGGACTGAGATGAAGGAATCCAAAGGACAGCAAGTATGTAGGTGGCACTCGTTGTTAGAATCTTAATGAGTAGTTGCGGCTCCACGTAATGTCAGGATTCCACGAGGCTGCCCCGCAGGTGCAACCAAGAGAAAGTGTTGCAGAAGTTACAATTCAACATTCCACTTTTACAGATGCACAAAACGCCGTGGAGCAGAATTTACTTTCGCATCTTCAGTTGACACCACTGAGTTCAGGTGACATGCACTGGACGCAGAAGAAAGAGCAATCCCAAGTCCTTATTTTGACGCTTTCAGGATTGTTTTGGTTCACATCTCAGTTTTCCATTTAACTAATAGGTATTTTGTGTAAATCATCTACTATTGCAAAGTTCTCTTGATTGTGTTTGTTTTCTTAGAGGTGCTATGCTGTGTTATATATGACTTGTCGAGAAGCAGATTTAGAGAGCTGGGGGAGTAGTTAACTAGTGGAACACAAAAATTAGAATTTTGGCACACAGTAGTTGGAACATTGCTTCCCCACCCCCTTAGGAACTTAACATTTCCTTAACGGAGTTTAATTTTGAAGAACAACATGCAAGAGCACTCCTGCATGTTGACTGCTTATCAGATACACAAACAGCTCCTCTGTGGTGCCTGCTTTAGGCTGGGGGTTGTAACTCCCTATTCGCTCCCAAGAGCGGAAGTTGTTTGAATGATGAATCACTGCTAATAGTGTGCATAAACCCATCACAATTCATCCCTGGCAAACACCTTTTTGTGTTGTTTCAGGAGCTTACAGACTTGTTTCGCCGGTGGCAGCAGTGAGAGAAAAGAAAAATGTGTATGTACACCATGGGAAGGGAAGCCTCTCTCAAAAAACTTTCTGCTCTCTTGAACTATTGTGAGAGTGCCAATTTACCATGCAGGATCCTATTGCGTGTCGTTTCCTTGGATCTGTCAAATCAGGTCTCAATATTTTTGGCATTGATCAAATTGTCTTTGAGTCCACCTCAGGAATAATCTCCACTTTATGTCATGCAGCGATCATTTTTTGTTTTACGGATCCCTCACAGGCCTATTTAGACAGGTTGAAAACACAGGATCTAAAGAGCTGCACAACTAATTCAATGTGCCTAAGGGAGCTTTAGACGTGTGTTTCTCAAATAGCAGCCCTCCATGCTTTGAAACTGAGAGGAATTTTCACAGTATGGAGGTCGAGTTTTTTTTTAAAAAAAAGTTTCACTGCATGAACAGAAGCACCAGGACACAACTAAAGCCATCCTATTTCCCCCAGTAGTAGAGCATGGTTGAAATCCTGTATGCAGTTTCTGGCAAGTCTCACTGATACCAGTGGTATTTTTGTTTAGGTAGCAGACTTCAGGACTACAGCTAATAACTTTACTAAAATTTCTTTGTCATTAAATCAGTTGGTCTTTATATGAACCTTGTATTACAAACCTTTGAAAATTCAAAGGTGATAAAATCTAAGGATTAAAACAGCTGGGAATAAGGACTTGGGTAATCTTTGATAATAAATAAGGGAAATAAACTTCTATGACATCTGTCAATTTATTTAACTTCAGCAATGTGTTAATCATAATATAAATCTTGGAAAGACAGCTTCATGCATTATGAGATTTGAAGCACAAAGGAAAGTATGACTAGAGTCTGCTAGTTTTAAAGTTCTTGCAATAAATTGTTTCACCACTTTCTGTTTCAACTACTGGTAAATTTCAGGGATTCTGTGTGATACTGAAGCTTTCCTTGAGGATGAGGTTGGCATCATGATTAAAAAATAGTACAGTTTAAATAAGCACCTAGAACTTCTAGTATTCATATCTGAGGATGGAATCTCTATCTGCTGCAAGTGTTGTCAGAGCTCATGAATTCCTAGTTAAGTGCCAGATTCAGTTAAGATTTCTGGATGAGGTGAGTCTGTGAAAAAGATTCATATTTCCTTTATTTATTTAGAGTGAGCTGATCGAGAAAGTGCATATTTATCACTGTTTTCTTCACAATATTTTTGAATGCCGCTAAGTTTGAGATCCAGTTTTTGCATGAATGGATACAAGTGCATCATATGAAATATGTGCAATGTTCCCAGTCTCAAAATTCTTAAGAACCTCCTTAAAAATTCCCAGCTGTTGTCTTGAAATTGTTATTCAGTGCCTTTCATGTTTCACCACTTAAATTTGTAACTGTAATGCGATGCAGAACTGGATGATTTAAGTCTTGATTGATTTAAAGATTTACCAAATGAATTTTCCCTCCTGTGTTGCATGAAGAGTATGGCACACAAAATATAATTTGTTAAAAGAAAACCATTCAGGAACTTTTGCAAACATAAATAATGTTAATAGTTGTTCAGTATAGTATAATCTTTCCAGTTTTGTTTCTTATTGATTTCGCAGTGCATCCTTATACAAGCCTTATTACAAGATTTTTTTGTTTCAGAAGTCCTCACTTTACAACCTTTTTGTTAAAATGGAGACACTTGGGATCTACTTGTAGCTCTAAGCCTCCAGTTCCAATAAGGCTTACCAGAAAATAAGTACTATTGAACTCATTTAAACTTCTGAGTAAGCATATTTAGGATTGCTCTGTAAGACTTGCACTGTCATAGTGCCTTGAAGATTGGATTATGCATTCATACAGAGAAGGAGCAGACGAATAAACTGTGGCTTCATAACAATATTCCTAATTTTAAAAATGTATTACTTGGTTGGTGGTTATGACCTAAGAGATTCCTAATTCACAAAGTTGTCTAATCAGGATTGTACCTCTGCATATTATTTGCTTTTTAAAGTGCAGTATAGATACAGCTATTGAGTAATTCTGCTAAAAGGCAAGATAGAAGTGAGCAGAGTATTATTTTTTTATGAACGTTGTTTGTCATATTAACACCTTTGCCCTAATTTTCACATTGGTTGCCTTGTTTGGAAATTACCTTGTACACATAAAGCATTTGATGGGTAAGAAACATTCAAATCTTCTTCCATCTTTCTACAGGATTGTTGTACAGGTATTAACTGAAAATTCAACTTTTGTACCATAAGACTTTTTAAAAACAACAGCAAACATATTTGGGTATGTATTTAGAAAGGCCTAAAGGGAATTCAGCAAGTCACGTTAACATAAGATCCTATTAATAGAACACTCCTTTTGGTGGCACTTATTTTTATTTTGTTGTTTGGGATTATCATTACTGTATTAGTTACTAGATTCCCCCCCTCCCTTCTTCAACTAGCTCAAGGCAACAGATTAATGTCATTTTCAACTGAGTGGGGTCATATCTCCGTAGTAGAACACTTTGCATAAATGGTGCCCTAGGGTTAATAATTAATATGTTCAGTGACTCCTTTTAGTGCAAGAAATGTCCTAAATGCATAGCAATTTGATGTCGGAAAAAAATCGTATAAAGTCTGTGTAAATTGTCACGTGCAATAACTGCATAATGTGTACACAAATTGGAAATGGCATGTACATGTAGTAACACAGGTACAGGTTTTAAAAGACAGTGTATGTGCAGTTTCCAGTTTTGTGCACACAACAAAATAGAGGCTAGTACATGTGAGTTAACAGTTTCTTCCTATATGGTGGAGTAATATGCTTAGGAAAGCAGTATGTGGTTAGCCTTTCCACTACCATGATGCCAGAATATAGTGTGAGCTAGGGCCAACAGATGTATAGCCTTTTCAGTGTAGTTGCTGCCATAACACTGCCTCTCTAAAGCTAGTTCCCATGTTGTACTAGATCACAGGGGCATTTCCCATGCTACCTGACTTTAGTGCGGGAAGTATCTACATGGTCTGATCCAGCCTTCAACCAGCCTGATACTTTCCAGATGTTTTGTGCTGGCTAGCGATAATAAGAGCTTTCCGGAGGGCAGCAGGTTGGCAAAGGCTGGTCTGCCTTAACAACAGGATATAAATAAAAAATATTATCTGGGGCAGGAGAGCCTGCCAGACACAAGCAACTTTGTGACAGCAGCTGCACCCAAAATACCGTATGGATTGCCCCCATATATTTTTTTACCCAAACATTGCAATTTTTCATGTGAAAGTACTGTGGGTTGTATCCCAGTCTAGTCCTATCAGAACTAACCCATTGAAGTTAATAGACATGGCTAACTTACTTTCATTAATGTAATGGGTCTACCCTGAGTAGAACTTAATTGGCTACAACCCTCTTTTTCTTTGAGTGCAGAAATTATATCTTGATTTGTATGTTTAGGGAAAGGGCCTTGTGGTGTTGAGGACTCTCGCAAGGGACTGTGTTGCTTCAAGTTCCTGTCTAGCAAGTCACCCAGTGATTACCGCTTGAGAGCGAGGCATTTTAATGTACTCATTTTGGGTGTCTTGGAAATATTCTTGCTTGAATGCTGTTGGCAAAGGGGCCGTCATGCTTTTCAAACTCTGACTTGGCATATTCTCTGAATCGTTTCCAACTGTTCCAACTGCTTTCTTGCTAATCTGTGGATTATTGCTGAATGCCAGCAAGCCTTTTATGGGAGGGCTATGGCTTATATGGCAGGATCTTGCTTGCAGAAGATCCCTGGTTCAATCAGTGGCATATGTAGTTGAAAGGAACTCAGGTTGCAACGTTGGTGAAGATCTCTTGTCCAAAACCTTGAATGCCACTGAAGTACTGGGATAGGCAGGCCAGTGGTTTGACTCAGAAGTCAAACCTCATCAGCCTCATGTGATCAAACTCATTGGGGCTTTTGTTTTTGCTCTTGATTTTAGAAGAACAGAAATTGCATCCTATGGGCGGGGGGAAATAGTGTGGTTCTTTTTCTGCTGTTGATTTTACTCACTGTTCATGTTTGGATTCTCTTACATTGTTTTAAATCATGATGATTTTTCATTTTTGTTATGCTCAGCCGTCTTGGGTGTTTTACACACACACAAAAACCTGGACAGGATATTAGTTTTTAAAATAAATGAATAAATGATGCCACTAAAGGCAAGTGACATTAGGCAACCACAGATGCTATGTGAATGACGTGTAAAGTATAGTACCCCGTTTAACATGGATGAGTATGATTAAAAATCCCCTGTCTTCATTTTAATATCCTGTTCATCCTTTAGCAGCTTGGAATTTGTCTACTTTAAAGCTAAAAAGAAAGGGAATCATTTGAGGAACACTTCATTCAAATAGCAGTTATAGAATATCTGTCCTCGTGAAAAGAGAGATTAATTATAGATTCTCTTTTTTGGCAAATTGCTCTGCTCAAAGTCTGTAAGGCACTTACCAGGACTGGGAAGGTAGGAAGCCGCAGATTCACTGCTGCATCCTGAGCCCTACCTGCTGCTGCTGGACACAGGGAAAGGAGGGGTATTTCCTCCTCCGGCTTACTGCTGCTTCAGCTCCAGGGCTGGCACAGGATTGGGCCCCTTGGGGGATCCATGGGGATTTGGATTCCATCGGTCCATAATCTGTGGTGCCCCGAAATGCCCCATAACCTCTTGCCCAGGCATCTTCGTGGTAGACCCTCCCAACCAGCAGACACAAGTATGTGCCATCCTAGCCTCTCCCCCTGCCAACAACATTGTGAGGTTAGGGTGGCAGCCTTAACTCCTGAACAAACCACTGACAGCACTTGCTTTTGGTTCTATGTTGACTGTGTGTTGTTCTCCCACTTGTTGTGATTTCCATGTGGCAGTCCTTTCATTTTCCTGCTGCAATAGAGAATGCACGTGGGAGGGAATGACCGCTCCACGCTTAAAACGGGGGGCACCCTTTGCGTGGACGTGCGCAGCCCCTAGATCTGGAGCGGCTCCAACAGCATAGGCTTGGTTTGCCTTCCCTCAGGTGGGATACCTGGAGGTCTCCGCCTACCTCAGTCAGTTGTCCAATCCCACCTGGGGGAAGCGTTGCCAAGGAGACCAGGCCAGGTAGGGGAGGGATTACCTGCCCACACAATAGAGGGAGGATCTTACCTGGGAATCCTCACTTGGCTCCAGAGCTTTACTGCTGCAATAGAGAACGCACGTGGGAGGGAAAGTGTTTTATCTGATCTTTAGCAGAGTTCATATTTCTGAATGACAAATTTAAAACTTGCCTTTTGATAGGTTTGGGAACATGTATATCCCTTCAGGACTCTGGATGTTGTGCACACCTAGTTGCTTATGACTAGAACTGGGCTGGGACCTGTTGCATTAAGATAATTTCTCTGTTTGACGCTGGCATCACTGCTTATCTTTTGGCCTTCTATTTTAAACCAAGTAGAGAACTCTTATTAATTGCAAGAGGGTTTTCAACCACAGACAGAACTTCTAGGTGTGGATTAATTAGATACTGTGGTGATTTATGTATTTATTTAGCCTCCCTTACTACAGGAACTCTTGGGAAATGAGTTGCATGAAAGGCTCTGGCATGAGACCACCTCCATGGCCACCAGACTCTTATTAAAATCAAATAGCGATTAAAAAAACAAAACGTGGTGACTGGAGACTCAGTGTAATGCTAGAACCCTTTTCTACCATGATGCTGCACAAGGGATTCACCACAGGGTAATTGTGAACACTCACCATGGAGTGAACAGATTATTGTCTGAGTCGATCCTGGAGCTTCATGTCCTGCCTAAAGATTGAATCTTGTCAGTTGCAAGCCTTGTTACCCCAGTAACTGCTAGACATACTTCTCGTGAGCACAACATTTCTCACACATCAGCATGAGAATAGCATCCTTCTGCTTCCCCACAATAATAGAATTGGTAGGTTGGATAGTCCTGTGGACTAGCGCATGAAATGCACAGCTTCCTAGAGCTTAAAAAAAGAAAAGAAAAACAACACAATGATGTTTTCTGCACAGCTTTTTCTGAGCAGTGCAGAGTTTTTCATTCTTTTTCATGATTTGCATACCTGTTCCACAAATCTCCGCTATCAAGTAGGCACATTTAAACACAAAAATTGAAGCTTGTGAAAATTTGGTTGAACTCAACTATTTGCCTTTTCAAATTTCCCTATATTTTAAAGTTGTACCTTAACATTTAATAAAATGTTACTCAGTGCTACCCATGCATATTTACTTGTATGAAGATTCTTTGTTTTAAAAAACAACAACCCTGAAATTCCCTGTAGCAGCAACAAGATTTGGCATGTATCTCTTTAACGCTCGCGTTAAAGTTTTAACATTCATCAGAGAGGTGGAAAGGAGCTGGGAGTTGTTGTTATTTGGTGAGGTTTTTATATGAAATGTATTGTTTGCAGTTTTAGCTGCGATTTTTATTTTTTTTAAAAACTAGCAAAGAAAAAGTAAGCAGCAACTTTTCAGTTTGCATGAACGTTGTTTCGATCAACAAATCCGGTCAATTTCTCTGTAACACAGGGGCTCTAAGCAAATAGTATCAAAATCTCCCCTTTGATGTAAAATCAGAGTTTGTATAACTCCACATTTAGAAATGGCACAATCGAATTCTTTTGGATACTGTGGCAGATTGTACCACAATGCAGAACAACTTTGTTCTTAGGCTGTAGCTGCCAACGTCCTACCCAAGGTCCTAGTTCCCTAATGCAGTGGTTCCCAAAATTGGTAGACCATGTAATAATTATTTGTCTGCCTGTTTCAGCAATTTTAATGCACTGTGCTACTGTATGTTTTCAGTTGTATTTTATTGCTTGTTTTATTTCTTATATGTTGTACATATATTACATTGTGTTTATAAAAGAAGCAATAAAAAACTGCTGGTGATCTACAGGCCACAGGTTGGGAACCACTGCCCTAATCTTGCACTGAGTACCTGATGCCTCCCCCCTTTGTTCTTCCGTATGCTGTGCAGCCCAATCCTTACCCCACTTATATCCATGGCCTGACAACATCCATGGCTACAAAGCAGCTTATGGGTCCATTCCCACTCACATAGCACCACAGCATGTGCCCCCAGCATCAACGCCATGAGCAACTTGCCTGCCTTGTCTCACCCAGCTGATAGATGCAGACATCAGGTTCAGGCAGCCCAGGTTAATGTACTTGGTACGTCTTTATAACATTTTAAGCATCTTGTAACTTTGGACATTTAAGAAAATATTTATTAACAATGCAAGTCACAGGCTACAAGGACGCTTCTGAGGGCGACATCCAATAATGCTTTAAAAGCATCATTTTAATAACAATGTGTGATAAATGAAATGTTATTTCCTTTCCTTTTTTTAAATTTAAGGCAAGATTCCCCCTTACTGAGTTTATGAACTTTCCTACAGAGCTTTCTTAACTATTTTTATAACTTGGATCAAACTTAGATGCTCCATGAGCAATACTGTATCATAATGGTCCTGACCCATTGTCCTTACTCAGAGACTGATTCTGCAGGGTTTATTCATGCTGAACCACGCCCTATACATTATGTGATTCAGCTGATTTCAGTGAGAACCCATTCACAGAATATATACTACCACGCAAAAACAGTGGTAGGACTGCACCACTCAGGACCAAATCCATTTTCCACTTCAAGTCAAAGGGATCTCAAAATGTAGTATTAATATGACCAAGAAGGCACATAGCTATACATTCAGAAAAACCATGTGGTACATGGTTAGAATTCAGAAACGTTAGAATTCACAAGAGGGTTCATCTAAATGCCCAAAACTTTCTGCCTATAGAAACAATGCACATCAGACAGGATTTTCATCTAGCCATATTTCCGATGTGCCAGTTTTCTATATATAGGGACTTGGATGGCTGAATGTGAATTTTCTCTGCTTTCATTGGAAAACAGCACATTCAGGAGATCTGTACAATGTGCTTTTTCTGAATTCCTATATTAGCTCTTAGATTTACGATCCTTGAACTATTTCAAACATATTTATTGGTGATGATAAACTAATAAGTGATCTTAGAGCATTCACGTAAGCTGTTGTGGCATTATAAACAAAGTGTGTTTATGTGTTCCTTTCACTTTGTTGCAAATTTTTATTGTATTGAGAGATAAACCTGGCCCTGTGATGCTGTAGGTTATGTGAAGAAAGCACATGTCCACCAGATTTTTAAATGTGCGTATTAAAGACTTACTATATTACATATTATTCACATAATTTTCTACTGCTTACATACCACCGATACACTCGGTGCCTTGTTTCTTTGTAGAAAAGTAATATGGAGGACAACTGATGTTATCCTACTCCTTAGTGTCACTGTAATTGTGATTATACTGGCCACAGGTTTTACACATTGTGTTCTTTTTCACATAATATAAAGGGCAATTTTGTTGGAAGGCCTCTTTTTTTGCTGGCTTGCTTTCCAGTAGAGTTGTCCACCCTTATATGATTGGTTGTATTTTGCCTATTTATGATTGTCACATGATGGGAGCCAAAGAACAAGCCCCATTTCTCATTTTTATGGAAAGGCAATGTTGTTTCCAAGTGATCAGATTTTACAAATATGAACTTGGCATGTTGAAGTATGTTGGAAAGTATCTTAACAAGTTGCGTAATACTATGTTAAGAGCAAGAATGTTAATTTTTTAGATTTCATTGGTCAGATCTGTCCACAAGACAAAAATCTAAATTAAAAGTGAAATCTGCTTTACATTATATTCCTTATTCTTCCATATGTTAGAACTACACAAATTTATTATTGTTAGAAACTTATTAGCGTGTACATATTTATCTGTATGAGCTATCCCAGGCATAGGTAAACTCAGCCCTCCAGATATTTTGGGACTACACCTCCCATCATCCCTAGCTAACAAGACCAGTGGTCAGAGATGATGGGAGTTGTAGTCCCAAAACATCTGGAGGGCCGAGTTTCCCTATGCCTGAGCTATCCAGATCACTATGAGAGAGGACATGCATAGAAGAAGAGAGACTCCACTCGCTTGCACCTATCCCCTCTGCATGCAAGGGCATCGCAGGGAATGAAAGACCTGTGTGTCTCCATTTTGTCATTCAGCAGCCCCCTGCCCCATTCTCCAAACAAAGATACCCTCCATATGGTTCTTAACCAGATGAACTGGTTGAAAATATAAATGGCCTTTTTCACAGACCTCCCATTTTTGTTCTCCTGCCTAATTTCATACTTCCAAAAAGCAGCCATCCTTCACAATTCACACACAGCTCTGAATTTTGCAAGGTCACAAATTAGAAATGTTAGAAATTTACTTGAGTAATATGTGCATAAAAATGCATATATTCATGAAAATAATGTATAAGCAAATATTTTATTGGGGAAATTGCTTGCAAACATATGTACATTGTGGAAAATTGTTTGCAAAAGTATGCATATTAGGAGATATTCACACTAAAATGATGATGGGGACTTAAAAAAACCCAATTAGATGATGTGGAGAACTGAACTTAAGACTGGAAAAATGAGGAGCAGAGACATTCAGCCATGACTACATGATACCTAAATTTTATGAGAATCTCTCTATTCATAGTTGCTGTGCCTACAGTGGACTGGATTGAGCACTGTTTACATTTACAGTGAAGAATGGATATTTTATTTACTGTACATATCTTATGGATAATAATGTTTCTTTAGAACAGCTCTACATTTTGTTTTATTTCTTTAAATTAAAAAAATGTTCACTGGAAAATGTTAATTTTTTTAATACTAAGGTTTTGTTTTCATCTTCTGTTTTTCTACTATCACTGCAACTTGTTTAGGAATCTTTAATGAAAAATTGTGTTAACAGAACAGTGGTTAAAAAGAGGATACTATTCTGCAAAATGGTATGCTGCACGTTTAAAATATGTAATTTGAACTGTAAAGTATCTGGAAATTAAAACACTGAAGTTATGACCAAGTCACCAACAGCCTTTAAGTCCATAAAATATCCATGAGTGGACCAGAATCCTTCCTGAATTAACTTGGTTGACCTGAAACATCAATGTCCAGTTAATGTACTTTTTTCTGATGATGCTTAGAATGGAAATGTAAGGAACTCTCCTTTTAACACTTTGATATCCTTTAGAAAGCATGGATCTCGTAACTGATTCCTGCTGTTGATTTAATGCATTCTTACTGCTTCTCCTAGCTAACCTTTCCCTTTTGCTGTTACTGTACTTTCAGTTGAATAATCAGCATTTTCTATAAATAAACTGTTCTCTATTTTTAATACTCCTTTTCATTTGTTTACCTAATTTATTGTCCAGTATGAATCTTTTTCAATGTCACTGTTGTTGAGCTAAATGTATTGTGGTCTGACCATTTAGATGGATGTTGACACAAGTGATAATTCTAGTAGCAGTTCTTGAAATCATTGCTCAAAATGTGGACTGTTATCTAATATTAAGATGGATTCATAATTAAGGTAGCAATGTTACTCACACTTTTTTTAAGCAGAATTCCCCCCACTCAACGGGACTTTTGACTAAGAATGTGTGGAATTGGGCTGCACATGTTGCATTAGCACAATGGTACAATTCAACTGAGAAACCATGATTTTTTGCTACAAGAAATTGTCATGGTGAGCCTATGGCTTGCCTCCTTCCCCTCCCCTTCATTCTTTCATGCCAAAGAACAGCTCAAAAGTTTCCTTCTTTAACCACAGTTCCATCTTTGGCTAGCAAACTATAATGTCTCTGGTTTCAGTGTGCTGTGCACACACATGGCAGAAGCTATACAGAAGCTACCCCAAACCATGCAACCCAGAAAAAGTAAAATAAACAAATAAATTTATTTTTAACTGCCTCTTCCACTTGTTCTGTGATTACATAGAAAGAGGGGGGACACTTCAAAACCAGAGGGTGGGGCTCACACAGGAAAGAAAGAACTTGGATGGAAAAGAAGGTGGAATTTTCAGGAGGTGCTGAGGGGTATATGAGGCCCTTAAACTGCAAATTGTTTTCCTGTGATATAACACAGTTACTGCCAAAATTTCCAAGGGCCTCCCCCCCCCCCCAGTTATTTTCATGTCCCATATTGAATTCATTTTGGTGGTGTAGACATGATAAACAAATCAGTCTTCAAAAATATTAGGCCACTAATCTTTGTATTGGTACACCTGCCCATGCATTTTTGGCACATAAATAGCCTGGAAGAAGGATGAACATATTCTTTCATTTATTTATTTTTAAAAGAAAAAAATCTGTGTGTTTTGGTACCTGGAGGCAAAACTTACTTGCCATAGGCAAGTGCCTATTTACAAACCTGATCTTAGCTAGCATAATTTTTTTAAGGATCGTTTTGTTCTCTGTGCGTAAATCCCATCCTTCCTTAATTATATGGAATGTACTTCTGGAAGTTTTTTTTTTCAGAAGAATGCACATACTACATGAGATCTGTAACAAGAGTGAAGTGCAGAATACATTTAAACAATTGGTTGTCATTCTAGGCAATCTAAATTAGATGTGATGTGTAAATGCTGCAATCTAAAAGAACAAAAGCTGTAAAGTGAAGCAGTGGCAATTAGAAAGCACATATCCAGGAATACAAGCAGAAAGAGTTGCTTTGAGGGGAAAGGAAGTAAGCATTTATATAAACAGTGAATGGGTTATATAAAAAAGAGGAACGCTATTCAAATATCACCAAAGGCTATATACAGACAACAATTCCAGCCGACCAATGGAAGCATATCTCCAATCTGTATAATTGGCAAAACTACAGTAATATTGGAAAATTAATAATAAATTTATTTATTTTTTAATTGAAGCAACTCTCCCAGCTGTGGTGGTGAAGCTAACCCTGAGCTGACAGCTTGATCACTATCAAGGGCAGCAAGAATCTTGCTGCAGAGGGAGACGCTTGTTCTTAATTTCTAACTGCAGTGGTGTGAAATTAAGGGAGGTGGCATTTCTAACAGAGTAGAAAGTGCTTTGAGAGAGGTTTTGCTTCTCACGGTTTGCATGTATAGCACACAGGACTTTCAGGGTTTGGGGAACTAAATAAAATCCTGCAAAGGTTGTTTCTCCAAGACAAAAACTACAGGCAGTGAGTGATCCCTCCTTCAAACAGTTTTCATCTCCGGGAGAAAAATTTCTCCCTCAAAAGGTTTCTGGCCTAGTCAAGTTCACTTCCACAGAAACCTTTGAAGAAAATGTTGATGAATATGAGAATCATATAATTTTAGAGTTGGAAGGGGCATTGAGGGTCTTGTAGTTCAAACCCCTGAAATGCAGGAATCTCAGCTAAAGCATCAATGATTGATGGCCATCCAAACTCTGCTTGAAAATATACAAGAAAGGAGAGTCTACAACAAACAGCTCTTACTGTCAGAAAGTTCTTCCTGGTGTTTAGACAGAATCTCCTTTCAGGTGGACCCTTTAAAAATATTTGTTGTTGTTTTAAAATTAAAGCAAGGAAACATTCTTGACATGGCGGAACACTGCTAAGTTGGAAGAATGTAACCTGGTTCATTGTTTTTTCTTTCTAGGACTAAATGCTAAATAGTAGATACACATGCATCCTTTGTTGTACTAAATAAGCCTGGGGTAGGGATTGCTCATCACAAGTAATCTCATAGACACTATTGAACAAGTGCCGGCAGCATTCATATATATTTGTAACACCGCACTGGCTTGGGCTGCTGTGACCCATCTTGTATTTTCTCCAGGCACCTTTTGAACATTTTTAGACAACTGTAGTACTGATGTGACATGACAAACACCATGACTTGAGAGAAATACAGGTACGTGTGCTACAGGCAGTAATAGCTCTACAATGCCACTTCCACATATCTTAAAAGTTATCTGTACACAACCTTGGACTTGCCCAGATTATCTCTGATACTAAATTTCTCTTAGGCCAAATGTAAAAATTATGGCACTCCAAGTGACATTTGTGCAGCTTGCCCCCACCTCCGCTCTCATATTTAGTATTTGGCTTCCAGAACTGCAGGGACGTGGGTGGCTCTGTGGGTTAAACCACAGAGCTTAGGACTTGCCGATCAGAAGGTCGGCAGTTCAAATCCCCTCGACGGGGTGAGTTCCCATTGCTCGGTCCCTGCTCCTGCCAACCTAGCAGTTCGAAAGCTCGTCAAAGTGCAAGTAGATAAATAGGTACCGCTCTGGCAGGAAGGTAAACGGCGTTTCCGTGCACTGCTCTGGTTCGCCAGAAGCGGCTTAGTCATGCTGGCCCCATGACCTGGAAGCTGTACGCCGGATCCCTCGGCCAATAAAGCGAGATGAGCACCGCAACCCCAGAGTTGGCCACAACTGGACCTAATGGTCAGGGGTCCCTTTACCTTTACCTTACCAGAACTGCATATTCCTCTGAAGCATAGGAGCCAACTCCTAGTGGCCGTGGGGTCTTCAGCCCCCACAATAAAATATTTGAGATTAGCTGGGCCCCCGCAAAGTTGATATGTGCGCATTGTGTCATGTGATTGATTATGTGGGGCAGGGCTTACCTGGGCCCCCACAATATTTCATTCAAGTTGGCACCCCTGTTCTGAAGGTAGTGCTAGCATGCAGATAGCTGCATCTGATTGGGATGGCACATGTGGTAGAGATCTTTGAAATGTTCGTTTATGTACTATGGTGTCACAGGATAGGCTTTTGGGTGACTCCCGTATCGGGAATAAAACATTTAAAATAAACTCTTATGGATATCAATAGCTTTGGTTTCTTTAGATGTTGTGCTTTCCCCTCACATAAATGATTCTCATTTGAGATTTTCCTTGACTTCATGTACACTGGCAATAGTGTGGACAACACTTTCCCATCCAGCGACCCCATGTGTAATAATGGGTGTTCCCATGCTGTTCTGAGGATGCAAATGAAGCAATCAAATGGGCAGGACATACCTATTTCCCACCTCCTTGTCAATTTGCTAGTAGCAAGTTAAGTACAGTAACCTTTACAATACAAAGTTTATATTTTCAGAAGTGCTTCTGTCTGGCCAGTTATATCCTCTTCTTCCTCCTGAGTAGGTACACCTGTACATCATGCTCTGTCGTGGATGCTTTAGTTGAGATTCCTGCATTGCAGGGCATTGTATCCCTTCCAACTCTAAAATTGTATCCTTCTATGATGCTATGAACTGTCTACTGTTCTTGCTGTCCCTTGAGCAGCAGATTGTGTTTAAGCTCTAATATTAACTGTGCTGTTTCTTCTAGCTTCTCTAGTGCAGAATCTGCATAATGGCAAGGAAGGACACATTCCATATTGCTCTTGAAAGCGAATGTAGGCCATCAGTATGTAATAACTGGAGCTGGAACTCTGCCAGAACATTTGGATTAACTACCTACATGGAGAAAATATGGCCTGGGGTCTTTAATTAACTGAAGTAATTATCATCTCTCCTTTACATCTTATCCAGCAGATGGCATCTCCAGAAAGTCAACTTTTCCTTACCACTCCTCCCATACTAGGGGCACTAAAACTGCAAACAGGCAACCACGGAGTTAGCGTCGTCAGCGTTTACAGCACCAAATATAAACCCTATGCAAGCTACCTTCATGGAGCTTACAGAAGATATCACTTACATTAACAGTATGTCTTCATAAGATTCAATAAATTCTCTCAGCAGCGCATGGGACTTAGCCGAGGATAGTTAGAGAAGAAAGGGTATGTACTCTTAACCCAGCTGTTCCACTTATTTCTAGGAAACATGTTATTTTTGCCAGATAACTCATTTCTCTAGATATCATTCGCCATTTTTGCAATCATTATTTTCAAGTGCAGAAAGGATGCCATTTGAAAAGATAATGCATGAAATATGTGGATATCCAGCCCAGTCCTCTCTTTCCAACCTTTTCTGTCGGACAACAGTCAACATTTCAGAGTAGATCTTTGCCCCTGGCAAATGCATATAATTGAATGATTTGATTATTGCCAGCAGTGCAACATGGCCAAGAAACATTTTATTTCGCAGGGTCACATTCCAAATGCATTAGTTCTTATGAACAGTATTTTTTCCCTGCTAAACAACTCACACCATAGCTGTCTACGCTCACTTCCATTGAGCAACAACTCCAGCTCAGTTCTCCCCATCACTATTTATTACAGGAGCTCCTATGACAAAGTAGGGCTAACTATCAGCTTGGCAGTTGCACTGCAGATGCAGTATTCTCATTATATGTTGCTATGAACCAGTTTTACTCAGAAATGTGCAGGTTTCCAGGTATTGAAAATCTTGGAAGTAGTGTGTGATATACTTTGGTATCTAACAGCCACACAGCAATGAGTTTTAAGTCTGCTATTCAGCTTTGTTCAAGTGGTGTTATATTACTCCCACTGTTCCAAATTATGAAACATGATTGTTGCAAGAAAAATCTTAATTCCCCTTTTGCTACGTATCTTGTATGAACTGCTTTTTTCTTGGAAAGTTCAGGAAGTCTTAAGCCAATTGAAAGTTGCAAAAATTAATTAAAAAATTAAGAAGTCACCAGGTCTAGATAGTACACAAGAGTTTCAAAAGAGGTCAAATGTGAAATAGTGGATTTTAAAAAATAAAATTTGTCATTAAAATCAGTTTATGGGGTGTAATGAATACATCACACCCCATAAAGTAGGGGGGAGATTATTAAGATCTTTAGTTAAACAATTAAAACATTAAAAATATCGAAAACCACGCTTATTGGTTCCATACCTTCTTTCTGTCTGTATTAGTTTTGTAATGCACATGGATAAGGTTCTGGAGAAAGGCATGTGTTGCATCTCCCATCATCGCAAGAACAGTGCTGTGCAATACAGGAAACTGCTAAAGGAAACTGGCAAGGGCTTAATTCACCCTTCATCTCCAGTCACTGCCTTGTCGTCTCTGAATGTTAATAAACAGTCAGAGGTGTGTTATTATCTAATAGCCAGGGTGCCTTACACCCCCCTGCCCAGGAATTGGAATGCATTAAGAGCTCCTCAAATAATTCTCAGTGTCCTGGTGCTGAGGACAGCCTCCTGATTTACTGCAACATCCTGAAGAGCTTCTCCCTATGCCTCCCGCCTTGGAATTACCGGTAATAATATTTGCACTCCAGTTTCTCTCTCTTTCCCTGCCTCCCTCTCTCCAGCTCTCTTGCAAGAGCCCATGCTGCTTTGCAGCAAGATGTATTTGTGTTCTAACTTGCCTCTTCATCCCAGTTCAGTTCCCCACATGTCCTTCTGGCACCTGCCACTTTTTCTTCTCCATATTTGCCACTAGGGTCTTCCTGCCTCTCTATTTCTTGTTAGTTTTACCCAAAGAGTTGCCAGTCCATCTTAAATTATAGTGCCTCTATGGTCCATCTTTTATTTCAGTAAAAACCTGCATGTTATTCAATCTTTGTCTTTTAAGGTTTGGCCTGTTGTCCAGTTACTGGTATGTGTAATTTACCCCATGACTTTGAGCTGAAGACCCAGTGTATGTTTCTCTCATACATACACATTTCCCCAGCACATGTAAATGAGGGCATGCAGCAGTAACCCCGAGGATCTGTGGTGGGACCCATGTTATTTAATTTATAGGCGTCAGGGATAAGCATTGTGGTGGCCAAGTCTGTGAATGACATCAAATGATTGAGGATGACGGAAACCAGGGAGCTGTGTAGAGCTCTGGAAGGGCTCTTCCCAAGTGGGTGGCTGCAGGAAATTGGAATTGTGGTTGATGAAACCCTGTGACCCATAAGACAAACTCCATGCTGGTCTTGAAAAAAGGCAAGGGACTGAAAATACGGCCGCTAAACTGTACACGCTTGGGAGTGGGTCCTAGGGAATCTAACAGGACTTAATTCTGAGTAGACATTGATAAACTATATGGCAAAACAGCAAGCACAACAGTATCCCTATGCATGCTTCTAACCATAGTGTGACCACACTGAAATACTATGTGCAACTCTGGTCATTCCATCTCAAAATGCACATCACAGGGTTGTGAAATGTGCAGAAAAGGGAATCCCAAATGATCAAAGTGTTGCAGCCTCTTTCCTGTGATGCAAGGTTAAGTGTCTGGGCCTGTTTGGCTTGGCAGGGGTGGGGGGAATATCTGAGGGAGTATCTAACACAGATTTATTACACATCATATGGAGAAAGTTAATTTATTTCTTCGTCTCTCTGCTATATCAATGGAATCTTACTGCATCTCAGTAAAAATTAGATTTAGGACAGGCAATGGAATATATTTAGGATAGACAAAATAAAACATAGAATCATAGAACTGTAGCGTTGGAAGGGACCACAAGGGCCATCTAAGTCCAACCCCCTTAAACGCAGGAATCTTTCTGTCCAGCATGGGGCTCAAACACACAACCCTGCAGTTAAGAGTCTCCTGCTCTGCCAACTGAGCTGTCCAATACAGTGTATGGAATTCACTGCCGTTGGAGTTAGCAATGGGCACTGGCTTATAGAAGGCTTTAAAATGTGATTGGGCAAATTTAATGCCTATTAGCCAGAACAGCTAAATAGAACCTCCAGGTTCAGATGCAGCACAGCAGTTGCCAGGAGAGGCAAAGAGTAGAGGATGCTCTTGCCTTGAATTCCTGGAAGTATCTGCCTGGTCACTTTGGGGGAAAAGGATGCTAGACTAAATGGCCTATTGGCCTCACCCATCGGGGTTCTTTTGTTGCTCTACTCTCATCTTTCTTGACTCAGGTGGTCAGCCTCATTTGTTTCCCCCTTTGTCCAGGTAGAAGAGCAATGCCTACTGCAAATCCTTAATCTGCATGGAAAGTATATAAGCTGATTTGTGTATTATCCTGACTGTTTCAGTCATCCTGACCATGTCCAGAATACTCATCATCCCAATATAGTGCAGCTGTTTTGAATAATCATCAGCCTGTTTCCTTGCACTCAGTGTTTTGTTTTGTTTTTATAGGTGAGCAGTAAGACTAAATTTCTGTTCTTTAAAGGGATTGTGTTGCAAAAGATCTTTTACTTGAGACATCTGGAGCTATTTGCTCTGCAGGCAACTTACTTTAATGCGGTTGCTCTCTGTGTGAATTACACTGGATTACGTAGGTTGTTCTCTAGAAGCTGGTGGCTCGATGGCTCTGCTCTGGGGCAGGGGGGATAGACTAAATGGTGTTTAGTCTATCCCAAGTGTACAGTTCTGAGAAGAAACACTTAGTCATGCTTCTCACTTAGAGGAAAATTGCATTATTAAAGATTGTAACTTGTTACAGTAGTGCAATTTTGGACTTGTATCTGTATGAGGACATACACAACATGTCCATTTCAGTTGTGCAATTATAACTCTGAGCATAAATATGCACTGAATGGCAATACATCTTCCATTTTACGAAGACAACTGTCTAACACTAAGGGGAACTTCTTTTGAAATAACCTATGTTGAGAGATTCAGGGCAGACAAAACAAAGTACTACGCAGCACATAGTTAAACAATGGAACTCACTCCCACGGGAGCCAGTGATGGCCGCCATCTTGGATGGCTTTAAAACATGGCTGGCCCAAGACATTTTGGCACCTGAGGAGAACCACAAAATGGCACCCCCTCCTGCTATGGTAGAAGAAGTGGGTGAAGCTCTACATCAGGAACAAGCTGTGTGGAGGAGGATAAAGATCTTTATCAGGAGCAAGGGAGGGGGGATAAAATCATCCTTACCAGACAGCTGAAGTGGGGATCAAAGGCTGTCACGCGGAGGGAAAAGGACCTGCTCTGAAGAACACTGGGCGGGTGCAGAGCCCAGGAGACCCCACAGAGCAGCCCCCACTATTTCCTCTCTTAAGTGTGGGAGGAGACCAGCAGTGTCTCCTATTCACTGAGGCTGCAGTAGCATGGGGGGGGGGCTGCCTGGGAAGCGCTCTAAGGAGTGTTGCCACCTTGGCTGCAGCAGTGGACAATACATTCCTTTGCTGACTATGGATGCTGCCGCCTGAGGTGGTCACCTCACCTCGTCCCATGGGTGGGCCCCATTTAGGTTTAATAATAATAATATTTTTTATTTATACCCCGCCCTGCCCATCCAAGGCCGGGCTCAGGGTGGCTAACAAGCAATAATAAAAACAAGTTGAATGAATACAACTTAAAAACAATATTAAAATACAATATTAAAATATTGAAAGAATAAAATATTAAAATGCAGCCTCATCACAGAAGGAGAAAGGAAAAAGAAAGAGGGGGAGGGACTCAAATTGGCTCCAAACCAAAGGCCAGGCGGAACAACTCTGTCTTACAGGCCCTGCGGAAAGAAATCAGATCCTGCAGGGCCCTGGTCTCATGAGGCAGACTGTTCCACCAGGCCGGAGCCAGTGTTAAAAAGGCCCTGGCTCTGGTTGAAGCTAATCTAACTTCCTTAGGGCCCGGGACCACTAGGGTGTTGCTATTTATGGACCTTTAGGCTCTCTGTGGGGCATACCGGGAGAGGCGGTCCCGTAGGTACAAGGGTCCTAGGCCGTGAAGGGCTTTAAAGGTCAAAACCAGCACCTTAAATCTGACCCTGTACTCCACCGGGAGCCAGTGCAGCTGGAAAAGCACTGGGTGAATATGCTCCCAGGGCAGAGACCCCGTGAGGAGCCTCGCTGCTGCATTCTGCACCCGCTGGAGTTTCTGGGACAGCTTCAAGGGCAGCCCCGCGTAGAGCGAATTACAGTAGTCAAGCCTGGAGGTGACCGTCGCATGGATCACTGTGGCCAGGTCGGGGTGGGAAAGGTAAGACAAATTTAGACAAATTCATGGAGAGTAAGACCAAGCGGTGAAACTAATGCCTGATGCAAACTTTTATAATTCTATAAAATCAGTGTACAAATGAAATGGGCATATTTGCAGATGCTAATTCCCCAAACTTGATATTTGCTCTGCTGTCTTATTTTTCCATCCTGTGTTTCAGACCCCTCCAGTGCCTGACTGAGCAGTACACTTGAGGCACTATATAAAAATGCATTGTTGCTGTCAGGGGTTCAGGAGCAGAGACGCAGAGAAGGGAGGAAGCAGAGAGCGAGGGGGAGGAATCCGAAGGGAAAATGAGTGATGATGACGACCCGAGATCTCCAAGCCTAAGCAGTGAGTCAGAGGACTCCCAAAAGGGAGCCCCAGTGAGCAGAGCAAGGGGGGGATCCGGGGGGACACCTCAGGAGGAAGGGAACAGAGGAGATTCAGAGAGCAGCAGCTGGAAGTCGGGACCCACGCTCATAACTGAGGGCGGCAGCAGCTGGAAGTCGGGACCCACGCTCAAGACTGAGAGCAGCAGGGAGGAAGGTAGCCAGGCATCGGGTTCCGGAGGCTGTCAGCAGGAGGGAGGGCACGAGTCAGGGGTGGTCACGCCCTCCTCAGAGAGCGAGGCAACGGTTAAGAGGAAAGTAGAGAGTTGGGCGCGCGCGCCAAGTTCAAATGCAGCGGAAGCTGGAGCAGTAAGCAGCCCGGGGAGTGAGCCAGGTCCTAAAGCCCGCCGCAAGGAGGCAGAAGGATCAGGGGGGTCAGCGTCAGAGGAGAGTAGAAGGGAGGAGGCCCAGGGGGGCAGAAGGACCCAGAGACGTAGGGAGAGGCGAAGGAGGTGGAGCAAGGCTAGGGTATTAAGCTGGTGTGCAAGAGGCGGAGACTCAGACGGGTCTTCGCCGACCTAGGGCAGAAGGTGTAGAGCTGCACGCTGCAGTTCGGAAATGAAACCTGTAACTTAATAAAGACTCTTATAAAGTGAACGCTGGCGGACTTGGTCCTATGTGAGCTGGGACTGGGTGGCAGCTCTGACAGTAAGACCCGTCTCTTAAAAGCTTCGGACACCTGATATCTCGCAGCGGAGAGAGAGGCAGCTGGAGGAGGGGATCGGTGTTTGGGAGCAAGCTCACGACGGTTAGCAGAGATGACGGAAGCAGAGAAAGTTGCAGCGCTGCAACAGGCAGTTACCCAATTGAACGCGGAGGTACTGGCATCCAAGAAGAGGGAGGAGGATGCGGCAGCCGCCTACAGAGATCTCCACGCCAGGTTTGAAGCATGGGTTAAACACGGGCAGCCAGGACCCAGACCGGAGGGGGTTGGGTTGGCACGGAGAGCAGGAGGGCTTGTGGCTCACTTCGATGGGAATTTACAACAGTACCCCAATTTTCGAGCAGACGTAATGTGCGCACTGCAACTGCTGGCAAAAGACTTTAGAGATGAGGAAGAGAAAGTGGGGTTCATACTATCCCATTTGCATGGGGATGCTAAAGCGTGGCTACGCAATTTGTGGAGGGATAAAGATCCGGCGCTTCAGAATGCAGATGCCTTTATCAAAGCGATGGATGCGTGTTTTTTGTCTACTATTGATGTGGATCTTGCCCGACGGGAGATTCATGGACTGAAACAAGGGAGGGCAAGCGTCCGGCAGTACCACGCCCGCTTTTTTGCGCTGGTCAGTGCCTTAGAGTGGGACCGGGATTCGCCCCCTGTCAGAGACCTGTTCTGGGAGGGTCTAAGCTCAGCGGTCAAGGATGAAATTGCAAGGGGGGAGAGGCCCCGAAGCACGCAGGAGGTGGTCCAAAGGGCGCTGACTGTGGGGGTGAGGCTGGAAGAACGTCCCTGGTGCAGAGATGAAGGACGTGGAGGGCGCGAAGCAGCGAGAAGTTTCTCTTTCGTTCCAAGAGAAGCAGTGCGTGCGCAATCCACACCTCCGCCAGGAGGGGGAGGGGAACCGATGGAGGTTGGAGGTGCAAGGGCTCAGTCAGCAGCCAGAGCCCAAGCACCGACAGCAGTGAAAGCGAAGCCTCCTAGAGGGAACAGGAAGTGTTACATCTGCGAGGATCCAGGCCATTTGGCGAAAGAGTGTCCCCGGAGGCTCCACAAGCACACTGCAGCCTCAGCAATGGTGACTGCAGCAACGCAGCAAGGAGAACCACAGCAGGGAAACGACGATGTCTGGCTGGAGACAGAGGCACTGGGGCCCAGCCAGACGCATCAGTGAAGCAGTCCCCAGCGATCTTGCAACCCACGGACCCCCTCCCACCCAAACCAGTAGTGCAGCTCACAGCATCTCTCCAGCTACCCGATGGCGTCACTATCGAAGTGCCGCTTTCTGTGGATTCTGGAAGCAACGCAGACTTTATAGCGCAGGATTTTGTGGAGCAGCACGCTATACAGCTACTGCCTGCCACTCTGCCCCTGCAAGTCGTCACAGTGGATGGCAGAGAGTTGCTAGGGGGGCAGGTGGTGAAGCAAACGCCACCGATGGTGATGCGCCTTGGCAACCACAGGGAAGTCATCAGTTTTAATGTCACCCAACTGTCGGACACGCCCATTGTGTTGGGCATGAGTTGGCTGGACAGGCACAGTCCGACACTGGCTTGGTACCAGAGACAGCTGATCTTCGGCTCCTCTTATTGCGCAGAACACTGCATCCTGCCCAGACAGGAGGGAGAGGAGGAGGAATCACAACTGCAGTTGGGAACGTTGCAAGCAGTCCCCCACAAATACGCAGACTTTCTGGAGGTCTTCTGCGAGAAAGAGGCTGACAAGCTACCACCGCACAGGCAATATGACTGCAAGATTGACCTCCTACCAGGGGCGACGCTGCCGAAAGGGAAGCTGTATTCCATGTCTGAGGACGAATTACAGGAACTCAAACAGTTCATAGATCACAATTTGCAGCGCGGTTTCATCCGGGAGTCCAGGGCAGTAGGGGGCAGTCCTGTTTTCTTCGTGAAGAAGAAGGACACGCCCCAGAAAAGACTGGTGGTGGATTTTCGCCTCTTAAACAAGATGACCAAGCCTTCTGATTTCCCCATGCCCAGGATTGACGACCTGCTAGCGACGGTGCGCAAGGGACGCGTGTTCACCAAGTTGGACCTGCGAGGTGCGTACAATCTCATCCGCATGAGGGAGGGCGATGAGTGGAAGACAGCCATGTTCACGCCTCTGGGCACCTACGAATACAGAGTGATGTCGTTTGGATTGCAAAACGGTTCTCACTGTTTCCAAGCTTTCATGCATCATGTGTTGGCGGGACTCCTTTACAAGAAGTGCGTCTGCTTTCTGGATGACATCCTGATATTCTCCGACTCGCAGCAAGCCCATGACCAAGATGTTCGGGAGGTGCTGAAGAGGCTGCAGCAGCATAGACTGTACGCCAAACTGGAGAAGTGCCAGTTCGACACGACGGAGGTGGATTTCTTGGGTTACAAGTTGTCGGACAAGGGGCTAGCCATGGACAGCGCCAAGGTTCGTGCGGTGTTGGATTGGAAGAGCCCGCGCAATCGGAAGGAGGTCCAGCGGTTTGTCGGCTTCGCCAACTTCTATCGCAAGTTTATCAAGGGGTTCGCGATGCAGACGGCGGCCATTACGGACACGCTAAGCTCCAAAAAAAAGAAATTCATCTGGACGGAGCAGGCGGAGCAGTCCTTTCAGGCACTCAAGCGTCTCTTCGCGTCGGAAGAGCAACTGCTGCATATCGACCCCAGCAAACCGATGCGGGTAGAGACAGACGCGTCCGATAGAGCAGTGGGAGCTGTCCTGCTGCAAAGGGACCCACAGGGGGTCTGGAGGCCGGGAGCGTTCTACTCCAGAAAGCTCAGCAAGTCGGAGCAGAACTACACCATCTGGGACAGGGAGTTGCTGGCCATTCATGCAGCTTTCAAGGCGTGGAGGCACTTCCTGATCGGCGCCAAGCACACGGTGCAGGTCTGCACGGATCACAAGAATCTGGAGCACTGGCGCACGGCTCAGTTCCTGAACCAGAGGCAGATACGTTGGGCGGAGTTCTTTGCTGACTTCAATTTCCGAATAGAGTACGTCCCAGGCGACACCAACGTCATGGCGGATGCACTGTCCCGCAAACCGCAATACCTCGAAGAGGCGACGCCAGCGGCAGCCATGCACATCTTCGCGCCAACAGCGTGGGCGTGCGCTTCAGCCACAGTAGACCTGGATGCGGTGCGGCGGGCGTTGCAGGACGACTCCTTCGCGCGGGCGAAGATGGCAGAGGTGCACAAGGGCACGGCGAAGGGCGACGTGTTCCAGATACGAGACGGCTTGCTCTTACGTAAAGGGGCCATCTACGTGCCGGGAGACGAACTTCGCGCCAGGGTACTGCAGCAGCTGCACGACGCACCCACGGCCGGGCACTTTGGCACGGAGAAAACGGTGGAATTAGTCGCAAGGGACTTTTGGTGGCCCAGACTGAGAGGGGAAGTCGCGGACTACGTTGCGAGGTGCGACACCTGCCAGAGGGCCAAACCGGTGCACAAACCACCGGCGGGACTGCTGGAACCGCTGCAAACGCCGTTTGAACCGTGGGAGAGAGTGGCCCTGGACTTTGTTACGGATCTACCCAGCTCGAGAGGCAAGACAGCTGTACTAGTGGTGGTGGACTTGTTCACCAAGATGGCACATTTCATTCCGTGTGCGAAGGTGGCCACGGCGGAACAAACCGCCAAACTGTTCATAGATCACGTGTTCAAAGTGCATGGTCTGCCGCGGTCTATCCTGTCCGACCGCGGGCGCCAGTTCGTCTCGAATTTCTGGCAGAAGCTGATGAGTTTTCTAAATGTCAAGGTCGATCTGGCATCAGCAAGACACCCGCAGACCAACGGGCAAGCAGAGAGGGTCAATGCCATCATGCAGCAGTACCTGAGATGCTATGCCAATCAACAACCTGCGACATGGGTGGATTACCTGCCGCTCGCCGAGTTCGCTTACAACAACACGAAGCACGTGTCCACAGGGGTGACGCCGTTCTTCGCCAACAATGGGAGGAATCCCAGAACCTTCCCGGGACGGGAGAGAGTGGGGGACGGAGAACCACAGACGGCGGACGCGTTCGCATCAGAGTTGCAGGCGGTACACGATCAACTCAGACGGCAGCTGGAGCTAGCTAAGCACGCCTACAAGGTGCAAGCTGACAAGCACAGGCGGGTTGGCGAAGAGATCCAAGTGGGAGACTGGGTCTGGTTGGCAGCCCACGCAGTGCCGACCAGGTCACTAGCCAAGAAGAAGTTGGGGCACAAGCAAATTGGTCCGTACCAAGTCGAAGCACAGATCAACCCGGTAGCCTTCCGACTGGCGCTGCCGGAGGGTTCCAGAATGCATCCGGTGTTCCACAGGTCGGTGCTCACTCCCTACAAGGCACCTCACAGATTCCAGGAGCCAGGGACGGCACCGAGTCCGTTCCGGGAGCGGACGGAGACGCGAGGGGTGACGCAGCAAGACCCCATCAACGAGGTCACGGAGATTTTGGACTCCAGATGGGGAGAAGAGGGAGTCGAATACCTCCTAGCCAGAGAGGGCACCCGGGCCAGTGCCAATACCTGGGTGCCAGACTACGCTTTGGAGGAACCCCTGCTCAAGGACGAGTTTCATGCCCTTTTCCCACACAGACCCATGCCAGCAAGCTTCTTCGACGACTGGCTGTTCACGCCCACACTTTCTTCCAGCACGTTCCATGGATTCGACTCGGACGGGGAACCCGCACTGAGCACCCGTTCCCCAGAAGGATCGCCGGCGGGTTCGGCGTCAGACACCTCGTATTGGTGGGACGATCGACCGGAGGAGCAATGGCGCCGGAAGTGGCTGGAGATGCCAGGTCGAGCGACCGACGCAGAGACTGACATGGACGTGTTCGGGGAGGACCTTGGGTTCGAGCACGGCGGTACAGAGATGGAAGCGGAACAGGTCAACGTCGGCGACCGCGAGGAGGAAGACTCGGAGGTCTTCAGTTGGCGGCCAGCCACGGGGAGCGAACTGTATCCGGCATTCCCTCCCGTGATGATGGAGCACCCAGCACCCACACCTGAAAGCGGGGAGGGGGGAAGGGGGGGCTTCGAGGGGGGGATGGATGTCAGGGGTTCAGGAGCAGAGACGCAGAGAAGGGAGGAAGCAGAGAGCGAGGGGGAGGAATCCGAAGGGAAAATGAGTGATGATGACGACCCGAGATCTCCAAGCCTAAGCAGTGAGTCAGAGGACTCCCAAAAGGGAGCCCCAGTGAGCAGAGCAAGGGGGGGATCCGGGGGGACACCTCAGGAGGAAGGGAACAGAGGAGATTCAGAGAGCAGCAGCTGGAAGTCGGGACCCACGCTCATAACTGAGGGCGGCAGCAGCTGGAAGTCGGGACCCACGCTCAAGACTGAGAGCAGCAGGGAGGAAGGTAGCCAGGCATCGGGTTCCGGAGGCTGTCAGCAGGAGGGAGGGCACGAGTCAGGGGTGGTCACGCCCTCCTCAGAGAGCGAGGCAACGGTTAAGAGGAAAGTAGAGAGTTGGGCGCGCGCGCCAAGTTCAAATGCAGCGGAAGCTGGAGCAGTAAGCAGCCCGGAGAGTGAGCCAGGTCCTAAAGCCCGCCGCAAGGAGGCAGAAGGATCAGGGGGGTCAGCGTCAGAGGAGAGTAGAAGGGAGGAGGCCCAGGGGGGCAGAAGGACCCAGAGACGTAGGGAGAGGCGAAGGAGGTGGAGCAAGGCTAGGGTATTAAGCTGGTGTGCAAGAGGCGGAGACTCAGACGGGTCTTCGCCGACCTAGGGCAGAAGGTGTAGAGCTGCACGCTGCAGTTCGGAAATGAAACCTGTAACTTAATAAAGACTCTTATAAAGTGAACGCTGGCGGACTTGGTCCTATGTGAGCTGGGACTGGGTGGCAGCTCTGACAGTTGCCAAATATTTCAAAACTTTAATTGTGACCTCAGAAAAATCCCTTACGTTTAACAACTCTAGGAACCCATCTATGCCAGAATGCTATAGTGGGCTTTGGCAAGATAGATAGATAGATAGATAGATAGATAGATAGATAGATAGATAGATAGATTCTTTATTGTCATTACACTAGTGCAACATTGCACAAGTGCAACGAAATTGGATGCCATCCCTTAAAAACAACAAAAGCAAAACAACAGCAACAACCAACCAAACCACCTTCCAGCCACACCCACACCCACACCCATCAAACTCCCAGGTCTCACTATCGAGTTACAGCATTCAAAAAGGCCACAGCTCTTGGATAGAAACTGTTTTTCAGTCTATTTGTCCTTGACTTGATGTTTCTATACCTCCTGCCAGAAGGCAGTAGTGCAAACAGACTGTATCCCGGGTGAGATGGATCCTGCAGGATGTTGTTTGCTTTCCTAAGGCAACGGGAACCGTACAGTTCTTCCAAAGGTGGGAGAGGGTGACCAATAATCCTTTGGGCTGTGGTTATGACCTTCTGGAGCACCTTCCTCTCCCTAGCTGTACAACTGGAGAACCAAGCACAAATACAGTATGTAAGTATGCTCTCTATGGAGCCTCGGTAGAAGGACACCAGCAGTCTCTCACTCAGATTGTTCTTTTTTAAAAGTCTGAGGAAATAAATTCTCTGCTGGGCCTTCTTCACCAGAGCAGTGGTATTTGCGCTCCAAGTCATGCCCTGATCCATAGTCACTCCCAAAAACCTGAATTCCGCTACCCTCTCCACCCGTTCCCCGTTGATATACAAGGGCTGAATGTCCGCCTTTTTCTTCCTGTAATCCACCACCAATTCCTTGGTCTTAGCCGTATTGAGAGCCAGATTGTTCTCTCCACACCAAACACAGAGCCGCTCCACCTCGTCCCGATAGGCGGACTCATCCCCTCCTGAAATGAGCCCCACCACCGTAGTATCATCAGCAAACTTGATGATTTTGTTGCTGGAGTAGATGGCTGTACAGTCATACGTATAGAGAGCATAGAGCAGGGGACTCAACACGCAACCCTGTGGTGAGCCGGTGTTAAGGCTAAGGGCTGTGGACACATGTGACCCTACTCTAACCCTCTGAGAACGTTCTGACAAAAAATCCAAAACCCAGAGACAGGTGGAGTTGGGGAGTCCAATCGTCTCTAGCTTGGACACCAGTCTATGGGGGAGGATAGTGTTAAAAGCAGAGCTAAAATCCACAAACAGCAGCCTCACATAATCCCCCGGCCGCTCCAGATGGGACAGAGCAGCATGGAGAGTGATGGTGATAGCGTCTTCTGTGGATCTATTTGCCCTGTATGCAAACTGGTAGTTGTCAAAAGTTGATGGAAGACAGGAAATAATATGACGGCGCACCAGTTTCTCAAAACACTTCATGATGATTGGAGTCAGTGCAACTGGTCTGTAGTCATATAAGCTAGTCAATATTTGCCTTTTTGATATTCATTTTCTTATTCTTTTGTTATTGGTTTGTCTCCATGCTTGAAAAGCATAGTATAACCACATTTAAAGACCACATTTAAAGATACTAGATCATTGTATCTCCTTTCTCCTTATAATGCAGCCTAGTCCTATACTGTTGGTAAAACAGACTGAAAACTCACCTACTCTGTTGCATGATGTTATGATATATCTGATGCTATATCATAGTTCAATGCATCTAAGAAAATGACTCCTAATCCTTAATGTGCAGGAATCCTTAATGTGCTAATCTACAGATTTTTGTAATGTGGTTGTGATGTCGTCATCATCAGCATCATTAAATTTATACACTACCTTTCATCAAAAGATCTCAGGGCAGTTCACAATTTTAATATAATTTACCCTTTGATTTAAATCTGTTTCCTAAACTTGGGTCTCCAGCTGTTTTTGGACTTCAACTCCCATCATCCATAGCTAGCAAGACCAGTGGTCAGGGATATGATGGGGACTGTAGTCTAAAAACAGCTGGAGACCCAAGTTTGGGAAACACTGGTTTAAAGTAATGAAATAAATGGCCTGCGAGTCATAATCACTATTGTATTAGCTGCAGTGCTTCATATGCTTCATGTTTTGTGGACTCCTGGATGATTTAGACTTGAGAAAACAAAGGTAGCTCAGAAATCATACAGTTCAGTGACAGAACAGTTCACTGACAAACCCCAGTGAAACCTTCCTTTGGGGGCCGAATATTTTGGAGATTTGTTGATCTTCCATTTTTTTTGGAACGGTTTTGGCTGGAAATATGTTTTAACCTGCCCTAAGCCCCCAGGATAAGCATTTTTAATTAGCACAACCTACACTGCGGGAAAATGCCCGTAGATTCCCCAGACTCGGAGCACATTTTGCCTCGTCGTGCGTTCATTAGAGATGCAGCATGTATCAACGACGGCAATTAAACAGCAGGCAATCTGTGAAGTTCACCCTATAAATAACCAGAGTGAACTTCACCAGTTGCCCTTCACCCTAGTTTGCTATAATGGGCGGACCACTTTTCTGATAATAATGCAGCCCTACCTAGTCGCCTTCCCGCCAGAAAACCAAAAGGACCCACGTTGGGTTGGACCAGACGTCGTCCTTCTTCTACCGCCTAACCCAGTGCCCAGTCTCCAGCAGGGAGCAGTGGCAATGGTGCAGGAAGCCGCCACGAGGTACAAAGCAGGGCATGAAGGGTCTCCCTCAGCATCTGGCGTTGAAAGGTCTCCTGCTGCCTCACAGGCAGCCTCCAGCTCTCCTCCTCCTCCTCCTCCAGATCGCGGCACCTGGCCTCCTCCTGCCTGGCCTCGCAGCAGCGCCTCATCTGTTTCCTATCAATGGCGCGCTGGGCTCGGGGAGGATGAAAGGGCGGCAGGGCGGGAAACGCCAGGCTCTCCCCCTAAACAACAATGGCCTCCTTGAGGAGAGAGCAAATTAAGCCCTCAGCCCATGTGTGGCAGGAGGAGCCATTCAGAGGGGAAAGAGGCTGACTGAGGGGGTCTTAACCTGAGGGGGGTGGCGGCGTGAGGGAAAGGTGGCTGCCCTTTCGCCTTAGCTGGACACGGAGCGGAGGAAGGCGAGAGAGAGAGAGAGAGAGAAAGAGGGTTTTATATTATATAATTTTTATTAAGGTGGGGAAAGGTTTCCTCACACACTCTCTCTCCCCGCTTTGCTTTGCTTAGCCAGCCAGTTCCAGCGCCTCTCTCGCGTCTCTACTATTCCTCTTCTAACCCTGGGGGCATCCTGAGGAGAGCACATAATATAGATATATATACGCGCGCGCGCGCACAACATACAGTATAAGCGTGTACACACACACACACACACACACACACACACACACACACATAATCTTTTACTATTCATTCAGGGGGGCATGAATGTGCAGAAACAGGACTGACTGGTTTCACGCGCTCCTTCGCTTTGGGAGCGAGCCTCTCTCTCTCTCTCTCTCTCTTCATTATCATCCACCACAACAGCCGCCTGCACACACTTAATAGCGAGGGCGGGAGGGAGGAAGGAGGCAGCCCTCGCACCCTCAGGAGCAGCAGCGGGCACTGAGGGCAAAGCCTGAGAGAGGCCGCCGGCGGGACCTGGAGCGAGGCAAGCGCAGCCGCAGCCGCTGCTCCCAAGCCACGCAAAGACCCGCGGGGTAAGGAGAAGGTGTCTGCGGTCTGGGTCGAGGGGTGAAGCGGCCGGCGTGGCCCCCGAAGCGCGTCTGGCGAGGAGGGGGAAAGGGGCTGGGGCGGCGGGGGACGCTGCTGCTGCTGCTGCCCCTGAGATGGACTCCGCTTTCGCTCCGGAGGCGCTGGCGCTCTCTCCCCCCCCCCCCCCAGCGCAGGGATGGCTCTTCAGGCGCTGCCTTGGACAGGGGGGAAGGAGATGGAGGAGGAGGAGGAGGCAGCTGAGGCGGGGAAGGCTGTGTGAGAGAGAAAGGGGGAGAGGGAGGGAGAGAATAAGCCGCTTGAGGAATAAGCTGAGGCTCAAAAGTGACCGCCTGAAGGAGGGACGTGACACAGCGGCTGTGGCTCTCTCGGGCGCCCTTTTCCTGAGGGGAAGGTGGGGCGGCCGGTGGGGGGGGGGAGGCAGATACTGAGGTGACCGGCGTGTGTTTGTGTGGGGTCTCCACCTTGGGAGGCCAGCCGCCTCTTCCCTGCAGCCAGCGCCGTGGCGACCTCTTCCCCAGCTTCTGCCCGGGGGGTGAGGGCGGGGAGAAAGGGGTGATGATGATGGTGGTGGTGGTGGAGGCGGCGGGAGCTGGCAACCTCTCGTCTTTTGAGGAAGGGTGAAAGTAGCGGGAAACCAGCCGCTCTCCTCCTCCTCCTCCTCTGCCCTCGCCTCTCCCTCCCGCCTCCCGCCCTCTCTCCCTCCTTCGCCAGAGCGCGCGCGCGCGCGCCGTGCCAAGCTCTCCATTAGGGAGAAGCTCCCGACTCTTTCCGCGGGGTTATAAATAACCGGGCCACTTGAGTTGTAATGACAAGGCGCCCCTTCGCCAGCCCTCCCTTGAAGCATCCTCCTCCTGATGGCTCTTTATGCTCCAGGGCGGATACAATGAGCAGGATCCCTTGGGGGGGGGGTGGAGAGAGAGCTGCCGAGGAGTTGCTCCCCTCAGGCTCTCTGTGACTGGCTGGCAGAGCCTCTCATGGCTAGAGGGGTGTGTGTGTGTCTCTGTGTGCAGTGATTAAGATACACGTGTATCTTGCCTCCCCGATGCACGTGTGAACACACACCAATACCACAAACTGAATTCCTCCAGCAGGGATGTATGGAGGCGAACCCGTTTCATGTGCTGGGTAAAAATGCAGTTGGGGGGGGGTGTCCACAGCCTTCAGTGGGGTTTTGGGGGGTGGGTAACAGTCGTGGCCAGGACCAGGTGTGGGGAATGGTGGTCTGGTAGAAATCTGCAGCTGGAATGCGCCGTTTGTGCAGGAAACCCATAGGGGGGAGAATAGCTGGCCAATGCAAGCGCGCCAAGGGGCTGGATGTTTGCATTCAGAGGCGGATTTCTGAAGCAGACGACGGAAAAACAAGCAAAGCAGCGTACCGGAGGCGAAAGGCGCTGAGCTCATTTGGTCCACTTGCAAAAATGTGGACTGTATCAGCTGCCCGATCCCTTCCCCGTTTCCCCCTCCTCTAATGCAAGGATCTCCAATACTGTGCCGTGTAAATAAATTAGGAGCGGAAGAAAACTCGGAAGCATCACTTTCCTTAATTCATTCCATGCGCTTCTATGCAAGGGTTATGGGTGTTTACCTGGCTTTTTACTTGAGCCCCCCTCACCTGTCCACCTTTCGTCCTCCCCAATTTGTGGAGGTGTTTATCGGCAATATTTTGCTGCAGTGCTTCAGCACAGGAAGATAAACGATCCCCATTTTCCCCGGTTGCCACAATGACTCAATCATTAAAAAAATCCCCAACTTGGAGCTGAAAACGGCAACTTAAGCAAAGCCCCTGAGGTGGGGAGTTGGAGGGTGGGGAATACAGAAGTGGGAACATTAAAAAGTAACTTCAGCAGCTCCTATTTTCATTTGCAGTGCCTACTTTGAACTAGGAAGGGTTAGTGAGCTGCTGCAGGCTTTTGCAAAGACTGGATTCAATTTTGGAAGCCTGTTGCCAATATTTGTGAGTCATTTCCTTGGAATCCTACCTTTGGTGTTTATTTCCCTTAGAAGGATTCTTGTAAAAGTGTAATAATAGCTCTTAAACTTCATGGAAAGTAGCACAGGCTACAGTGAAGACAACTTGCTTTTTGCTTCAAAACACTTATTTTGGTTTTGTTTGCATTATTCAGTGGACAGAAGAGAAGGCGGCAATGTAATTAACCCATAAAACATCTAATTTATTGTACCAGTGACATTTGTGTACTGCTGCATTAGGGTTCAGAGTCAGTTGGAAAGGCAACCTTAATTGGTAGTTCTTTTTAAAAGAATAATTAAAGAATCAAGAGAACCATCTTGTGATTTTAGAGGTCTTTGTTAAGAGGAGTGGTTTGCTTTGTCAACCCACTCGGAGTTCCTTGACCCAATTTCTTTAAGTTTTATACCATTCCAGCACAATAACAATACATATTAATTACAGCGATGTGAAAACTTAAGATGCACTATATAACAGCCAGAACTTTTCTCCCACTTGATATGCAATTGTTTTGCAGGTTAGGTTATCTTAGGACTATTTCCCACATAAATGTTCTGTGTTTTTATAGACTTTTTAAAGCAAGCACATTGCTTGAATACCTCCACGTAAAAATGTTACATGAAGATTAGTCATCCATGCAACTTTGGGTCCATGAAGTGTAGAAGCAGGGGGAATCTAGGATTATCTGGTCAGAAATTAATCCAAGAACATGTAAGTGGTAAACAGAATGCTTTTAGAAATCTGAACTCAAAAGAACATACTGAATCTAAAAAATATCAGCATTGCCATTAGTATGGCTGTTAAAGTGAGGCAGTCAGCACTTGAGGCTTTCCTAACAGTCTTAGAGATATATAAGCAACTTACTGTTCTCAAAGTACTGACAGGTTCTTGGCTAATATCTCATCATACCATAAACCAAATGGAGCCCAGCTTCCTAGATACAATGCATTTGCAAAAATCTTCATAATGTAAATTAATTCATGTTCCAAACTATCATAAAGAGGTGACCTTTCTATTCCACTTTCAGCAAGGAAGTAAATACTAGATACCAATGTAGTATTGAAAAACTAGAGTGATTGATTAAGAGCAATCTTCTTAATGCTTGCCATGTCTCTCTTTCCTGATGTAAAACACACACACACACCAAATCTATTTCTTTTGATTATTGATGTTATATCTTTTCCTAATGGTAGTTTCTAAGAAAACTGAATGGGAGTGATGCCAATTAGTTCAGCCCTTTGCTTAATTATCACTTAATTAACCCCCCAACATTTTAAAAAGAAAGTGCAGGAAATCAAGCTATTTAAAACAGCTGTTTCTAGGGATCCCAGAAGAGTAGTAATGAGATCCTGAGGCCATACTTTGGAATACTAGAAACACAAAATGCAGGTTCTTTTAAAAAAAAGAGAAAAAAATCAACCCCAAAACATCCCAGAATGATTTGTTTTCTCAGTGAAACAAAATGATAGCCTCAAGAAAGTAGTTTCAAGGCATCTGTGGTATAAGATGAAAAAAGTAGTAGTGTATGTTTCACATGTGTGACCCCTCAGATCCAGTTCCTTTCATGTCCAGGAAAAAATATATGTAAGCGCTTGTATTTGAACCTGGAGAACACTGAAGGTAAAAGCATCATTGGCTGGACTCATATAATGCAGTTCCATATATGGGGTGAGGTGGGGGGGGGTAGGGAATCTGAGATATGGATATATTCAAAATAGAACAATATTTAGCCAGAAGTGTGTTTTTGGTTGTTGTTTTGTTGAAGAAGAAAAAAAAGCATAGCTGCTTTATCTAAATGAATGCTAGCACAGTAGTTGTAAATTTAAAATATTAAGTAACATAATTTCATAAATAGTGAAAGATGATGTTAAACACTTCTCTTCCGGAGGGGTTTATACACTCATACAGCTCACTCACTGGCTTCATATTTTTTCTTGCACTAAAACCATCAACGGAACCAGTGAATCGTTTGTATTTCTTTTTTGGGGGTGGGGAAAATGAACAGCGGGGGGGGGGTTATGAAAATGACACACTGGACTTCTTTAGAAGATCAGTAGTTTATTTTCTTCTTCTTCTCCAGTTGGAAACTAGACTGGTGATTCAATGTTCGAACTAGATTTTAACCCTCATGCTGGTTTTGGAACATAATACAAGTGTAATCCAGTCGTTATCTACATTTCCAGAGTAGTACTTAACAGGAATGAATTGAGTAATAATTATGTTGCCAGTCAGATCAGCACTGACATGGGAGAACTAAAGAACCTGTGTAACTTATCTTCCACATATGTCTACATTCGCCTTGCTTTCTTTAGTCTTTCACTTTACCATTTCCTCCACCTCTTTGTTCTTTTATCACCTCCTATTGGGCCATCTGCCTTTAAACTAACTAAAGGGTGAACTTGCTCTTCTTCAGGCTGGCCTAGACAGTGAAGTCACCTCTCACTTTTTAAAACTTGGGCTAGTGCGTAATAATACTGTACCTAGGAGGGACGCGGGTGGCGCTGTGGGCTAAAGCCTCAGCGCCTAGGGCTTGCCGATCGAAAGGTCGGCGGTTCGAATCCCCGCGGCGGGGTGCGCTCCCGCTGCTCGGTCCCAGCGCCTGCCAACCTAGCAGTTCGAAAGCACCCCCGGGGGCAAGTAGATAAATAGGTACCGCTTACCAGCGGGAAGGTAAACGGCGTTCCGTGTGCGGCTCTGGCTCGCCAGAGCAGCGTTGTCACGCTGGCCACGTGACCCGGAAGTGTCTCCGGACAGCGCTGGCCCCCGGCCAATAGATGTGAGATGGGCGCACAAACCCCAGAGTCTGTCAAGACTGGCCCGTTCGGGCAGGGGTACCTTTACCTTTACCTAGAGCTTTTAATTTCCCACTTTTCTCGTATGAAACACATTTCTGTTGCAAAATGCCCTTGGGCAACCTGCATTTTTAAAATTATTGTTTTACAACTACTGTAAACACAAGGATTTGACAAACATTTCATATCCACTATTTTCCCCCCTCACCATGCTTTTGTTACTGACACTCGACAGCCATGAGGCTGTTCTAATGTGTCATTGGCTTAATGTTTCTTGTGAGTGACACTCTAGACATGGTGTTCTCAACTGGTTAGGAAGACTGGTGATCTGAAAATGGAAGGTGTAATTGTCAGTTCACTTCCTGCTGACCATTCTCTTATACATGGATAGAACTATTAGGAGGGTCTGTCCCCAGAGATCGATGGATTCAGATCAATTGCTTAAAACCACCAGGGAGTTCCCAGTTAGCATGGCTGGTACTGTCAAAGCCTAACTCTCTCTGTGGGATATGGAGGTGACCCTGGCAATTGACACAATCTTTCCTAAGCAATCTCTCCTGTTAAACAGAGCCTGTTCATCTTCCTGATTTATTTATCCCAATTTATTATTTATTACAAAGCAGTGGGGGGTGGCTCGAATGCCAGTGACAGAAAATTTGAACTGGAGTCTGACCAAACACAGGTAAGAGCTCATTTTGGAGCTTGTTCTATTGTGATGATGAAAGCCAAGAAGCAACACCTTTCAGCCTCCATTGCAGTGCCATCCAGTTGAGTTTTCCAAGTGGTTCAGGGCTTTTCCCACTTTGTATTGCAAAGTGATGTAGGTGGTCCCTCTGTGACTTCAAAGGTAAAAGCTGCTCATGTTCATCTTGACTTGGATGCTACTTTCCTGTAATCCATCCTATGGACATCTCCAGTACAGTGTATAGTCCTGATTTGTTGGATGAATTTATTGTTTATGCCTGAAGATGGGGGGGAGGGAGGTACTTGGCCAATCACTTGTGTTCTCAACCTTTCCCTTACTGACTAGGTAAAAAAAGGTAAAGGACCCCTGGACGGTTAAGTCCAGTCAAAGGAGACTATGGGGTTGTGACACTCATCTCGCTTTCAGGCCAAGGGAGCTGTCATTTGTCCATAGACAGCTTTCTAGGTCATGAGGCCAGCATGACTAAACTGCTTCTGGTGCAATGGAACACTGTGACAGAAGCCAGAGCACACAGAAATGCCGTTTACCTTTCCACTGCAGTGGTACCTATTTATCTACTTGCACTGGCGTGCTTTTGAACTGCTAGGTTGGCAGGAGCTGCGACAGAGCAACGGGAGCTCACTCTGTTCTGGGGATTCAAACCGCTGACCTTCTGATCGGCAAGCCCAAGAGGCTCAGTGGTTTTGACCACAGCTAACTAATATGTAGCAGGAGAGATCACTGGCTAAGTCCAGGAGGTAATTAATGACTTGTGTCTCCTTGAAAGAGGGGGTTACCTGGCCAACTTGAAGTGATTAGTGATGAGACCACTTCTAAATACCCCTACTTTGGACCTCAAGGATTTGAGTGACTTTTGGCTGTTAGCAAATCTTCTTTTCTCGGGCAATGTGCTTGAGTTGCCATACAATCCAGGCACTCAGATGAGACTGATTATCTGGATCCATTTCAGTCTGGCTTTGGGCCCACATTCTTCATCAAAACAGCCTTGGTCTCTCTGGTGGCTAATCTATGCCAGGAGTACAGGCAAAGTTTGATCTTGCTAATTCTCCTGAATAGGCTTATGGACTGTGTCTGGGAAGAGGATTTGGGGCACAGAACTTCGGTGGTTCTGATTACCCCTGCTCATATTGGCTTCTTCTGACAATGAATTATGCATTGACCCCACGTTCTGCCACTTACATCTTTGGAGATAGGATGAAGATTTAAAAAGCAAAACAAAAGCTGAGATCCTCAGAAGGTGTGGTTCTGAAATCACTGCAAAATTCTACATTCATGTTGAATTGCATAATACATTGGATGTGAGATCAAGTAAAACCCTTGCCTGAAAGCAGTTTCCTGCAATGAATAGCCAAATTGATCATGTCCTTTTATTATTCATAGTGGATGCCACACCATGCCTGAAGTGCCTGAATTCAGGAGGAAATATAATAATACCAGGGTTCTCAGATTTCATACAGATTGTAAATAGTTACATCAGACACAGCTTCTTGCGTTGTGATGGTACAGTGGTGCACAAGTAGAAATGGCAACCCAGGAAAGTGAGCTCATGTACCTGCTAAAAGGAAATCAAGGTACCAAGAACAAACTAACATGTAAGATATAAGCATCCCTGGACTCTTGTGACACTTCAAAGACTAACAGATTTATTATGGCAAATGCCCGGTATATACTTTTTGGATAAAAGCCAACTTTACCACATGCAAGGTAAAAGTAAGGTACCCCTGACTGTTAGGTCCAGTTGCGGACGACTCTGGAGTTGCAGCGCTCATCTTGCTTTACTGGCCGAGGGAGGCAGTGTACAGCTTCTGGGTCATGTGGCCAGCATAACTAAGCTGCTTCTGGTGAACCAGAGCAGCGCACAGAAACACCATTTACCTTCCCACCAGAAGGTAACTATTTATCTACTTGCACTTCATGCTTTTGAACTGCTAGGTTGGCAGGAGCAGGGACCGAGCAACAGGAGGTCACCCCGTCGCGGGGATTCAAACCGCTGACCTTCTGACTGACAAGCCCTAGGCTCTGTGGTTTAACCCACAGCAGTATGCCATAATAAATTCTGCTAGTCTTTAGGGTGCTAGAGTATGCAAGCGTGTGTCTGGTGGACTGGGTGATGCAAGACAATTGTCTCCTTTCCTTTATGCCTAAAATAGAAGGCTGAAGTGCCTACTAGTAACTAGCTTCAGTTTGAATCTATTCAGTCCAGGCCCTGTGTCAATTTAAGTGGCAGTCTGGAGTGACCCCTTGTAGATGGACAAAGGCACATAGATAGATTCACTTTCCCATTGCTACAGAATGTACCGTTTTGTGCAGCATCACAGTTTTGTACCTTATAGTGCTCCTCATTAGTCATGATGTGTACTGTAAACATGCAAAAAATGAGAGGTCACATCCGCACCACATGCTTAATGCAATTGGCATCTCTCAAATAATACAGGGAACTGTAGTTAAGTATGCTTGGAATTATAGCTCTGTGGGGAATAAACTACTGTTCCCAGGATTCTCTGGGGGAAGCCATGTGTTTTAAATATATAGTGTGGATGTGATACCCAACCCCCCAACTCTAAATGAATTGAGAAGACCCTCCCTGCTTAAAAAATAACACCACCTACTGGTGCTCTTGACATATCCATAGTAATACATAGTTTTCAGAATTCAACACAATTATCTTTGATTATTCAGTGACTAATCCCACAAACCCACATTTCTAATTATCCAGACATTGTGGATTGTTTCCAGACCACTTGGATGAGTAAGGTTATAATCCATCCTCAGATATGAAAGCTAGGAGCTGAATGGCACCTTAAACCTAGGTTACGGACGCAACAATGGAATGTCTAGGCGTGCTTTTTTAAATAACAAGAATACAAAGCTGAAAATGAATGAACTGCAGCTAAAATATTATGTACATTTTTCACATGGTCCAGTCCATCCCCTGCCCGCCCCCCTAATATTCTTAAGAGAGTCTCTTCTCCAGTCTTCAGAGAGTAGCTGGAAGTGCGGAGGCAAAAAAAGCTCCTCCTTTCCTTCCACACTTCAGTACTGTGCCCAGAACTCAGAAACTGCTCGCGCTAATGAAACTCCCTGTCTCAAAATGCGCCTTGAACAATGGGAGTTTTGAATGCTGTCTATCTCTGCCTTTCTATGACCAGCTTCTTATCTCACATGGTACCCAACTGTATGTCACCTAATAAAATGATGCATCACCATTATGTTTTGTTGATCATATTTTAATGCATTTGAGTCTGCAGCTGGCTTTAGGGTCCTAGTGGGCTGGGAGGAAGATTATAAATTTAAAATAAAATAAATTAATGACTAGAACTGTCAAACTGTTAACAAATAAATATTCTTCCATCCAGCTATGTAAATCTCATTGCGTTTTCTTATAAGCACAGGTAAGCATAATGGCTTCATACAACTAAGAAATCAAAGAGTTTCAGAATTAGCAATACCACATGCTGTTTCCACAGAATATAGGGTAACTAATGAGGCCCTGCCAATACCAGGCATTGCTTCCACCTTTACTTTTTGGCCTTTAGGGATTTTAGTCAGATTTGCAGCATTATTGTAACAAGCATTTTAAATTTAACTTCTGTTTTAGTGGCATTCTGGAAATGCATAAAGACCTTTTTTCATTGACATTGTGAATTGCATCATTACAGTTCTCTCATTAGCATCATAATGACTCCAAAGGAATAGTGAGTGAAAATGGAGTAGTTGCTGAAGGAATAGTGAGCAAATGGAACAGTATAGCACTACATAGTAGCCTCTTACAGAGTAGAACTGCATAAATGCAAGAGGAGTCTGACATTTTAACCTTCAGGCTGCTTTGGATGCCTCAGGGTGTTCTCTTAATGCATGCATTCGGCTGGCAACAGGGAAAATCTGTGGTAGCCTAAGGATTAAAAGCTGGATTTAATAAAAAATAAAAATGGTCTGGTTTCCATACCACACAAAGCTTTGCAAACAGATTTTGAAGCCTGGATCTAGCCACAAATCAAGGCTTTATGTTACACTTCTTTGCAGAAAATATGTAGTGCACTAACTTCCCACCCTTTCATTACAAATAAGGATAGTGGTGCATTACCAGTAAATAACTAAATGTCAAGAACTATGGAGCTGAAGTCGAATAACAACTTTCTATACGACACACTAATGGAAATCTTTAGGTGCAATAAGTAGCTTCCATCATTCTCTTTCTTTGTCACATGCCTAAAAGCCTAAAATTTAATCCCATGCTGCATCCCAACAAGAGACAGAATGTGGGCCACTGATTGGCAGATGAAGGGGTTGGCTTAGTCTTCAAAGGTGTCTGCTGAATTCTACAGAACAAAGTATGTGGACGGTGATTGTCCCTAGGCATGGCTAAGAGGAAAAAGCTGCACCCCAGCTGCCCAACAGTATCTTTCAATGCACCCCTTTACTTTCTCAATATACAGGTGCTATAGTCAAATACACTTAATCATAAGAATAGATGTTTTGGCAGTATATAATAATTACTGTGAATCTTATGGCTGAAAAACATCTCTATAGCTTAGTTGGTAGAGAGTGAGACTCTTAATTTGAGGGTCGTGGGTTTGAGCCTCAAGTTGAACAGAAATATTCCTGCATTGTAGGGGTTGGACTACATGACCAACCCCCACAATACCTTCCAACTCTATGATTCTATAATCTGGTCAATTTCTTAGTTTAGGTTCTGCTTCCTGGAAATATCTGGTGGACCATTGTGGGAACCTGGTTCTGGACCAAGTAAGCTCTTCATCTGATCCAGAAGGGTTCTGTGTGGGGTTTAACAAATCATGACACTTTACTACAATTATTTCATAAATATAGAATTTGATCCACCAGGCACAGTCTTGAGAAGGCTTATTTGCAATAATGTATTAAATGTGTTGCATTATGGTGGTTCAGGTTGCCTTCTGATTCCATAACACCTTGGTAAATTGAATGGCGCAAGCAGCAACTTGCGCTTCCAAAATTGCAATGTATTTGCAAATGGGACTGGGCCTTCCAGCTCTGCCCTGTTTCCTGGGCAAAAACCCCTTGCAGGCTTATTTTTAGGTAAGTTTGACATAAGGATCTAAGATCAGGTTCTGCTCACTGGTTTGGCACGCCAGCACTTGTTGCTGAAAAGCTTTTTGGAATAGCTGATATATGGACAGTCTCTGGGACCTCTCCCTTTCTGGCACTAGCCAAACAAAGCAAGAGAATTTGTGCAGTGCAACTGAAGTATGTTAAGTTGGGGTTTTTTGCTAATCAGCCATGCAAAGAGCTGCTGCTGTTTCACTGCTCAGAAGACAGGTTAGAAAAACTTGTGAAGGTGCCCTAGGAATCTAGTGCTCAATCTTCTGCATTTGTTCATGCAGCAGCCTTTAGCAGTGGGCAATTAAAATAATATTTTCTGGTGGTGGTTTCTGTGTGTGAAATCAGCAGTGGTTGTAGACACTCCTGGAAATAAGAATTGGTTTCTTGGATGCACAACATTATGTACCCTTAATTGGGAGGAAGTCCCAGTGAAATGAAAAGGCCTTGCTTGCTTATGAGTGAGGATGCATTGATTGTGATGTGAATTTTCTACCTAGTAGAACTGTAAGTAGTTCATGCTGGCTTCTGAAAGCTCTCCCTTAGGAACAACATGGCACTCTGTGTAAGTTAGTATGATAAAGTGGGACAGTGTGCACAACAGCAAATTGATATGTGACAACAATCTGCAGACTGCAAAAAAATTACAACGAAGATAAATGTAACGAATTGAGCAAAGTTTGGCACTGAAGATTTCTCAGTGTTTACTTAGCAAAGAACTAAAAAGCCGGAAGCATTGGAGCAGCAGAGGTGTTCTAACATGTATAGATTCCGAAACTCTCCACTGTTTTGGATTAATCTATGTGTGCAAAAAGCTACTGTATGCAAAAAGTTATTGTAACACCCACCCCCGGTATTTCTGAATACCACCTTTTGCAATCTTCCATAATATTTCTCTTTCACCTCCTCACTAAGGCTGCAGTACCATGCACATTTACTGGGAAGAAGTCCCATTGAATTCAGTAGGAGTGTGCCAAGTTACAGAAGCAATCAAACAGTTTAGAGGAATGGATTCTCAGTGTGTTGCCTACAAAATGTGTGTGCTTGAGAGGTAAAAAAGGACCCCAGGATGGTTAAGTCCAGTCAAATTCAACTATGGGATGTAGCACTCATCTCTACTTTCAGGCCAAGGGACAGCTTTTCCGGGTCATGTGGCCAGCATGACTGAACCGCTTCAGGTGCATGGAGCACCGTGACAAGTGCCAGAGCACATGGAAACACCATTTAACTTCCCGCTGCAGCAGTAGCTATTTATGCACTTGTGCTGGTACGCTTTCGAACTGCTAGGTTGGCAGCCCGTCACTTGGATTTGAACTGCTGACCTTACGATCAGCAAGCCCAAGAGTGGTTTAGACCACAGTGCCATTTGTGCCCTTTGTGCTAGAGAGCTGTAATGCAAGGCATACAAACTTTATTAGGCCTGATGCAGCAAGGGCAACGCATGTATGAAATAAAATAGGTCTCTATGCATTTATCCATCTGGACTCCCCTCTTCTTTATGATGTTCACTGTAGCTCAGTCGGTAGAGCATGAGACTCTTAATCTTGGGGTTGTGGGTTCAAGCCTCACATTGGGTGAAAGATTCCTGCATTGCAGATGATCCTCATGGTCCCTTCCAACTCTACAATTCTGTGGTTCTGTGGTTTGTGTTTGAAAAGCTATACTGCTTTTACTCTACCAAAATGGAGGTACTCAAGTCAGCTTTGAAGACTGACCATCATGAAAAAACCTTTGCATCCAACAGCAGTGTTTTAGAGAGTTTGTGTGGATCTAGCCACTTCACAAATGGGGTCACACAGCAATAATCAGTTCAGTGAGGGAGGTACTACAGCTTCAAATGTGGTTGCCTCTGTTTTCACCATTAATGAATTGGCTCCCTTGTATGACTTTATTTAAAATTTATGTAAGACAAATAGTAAAACCCGAAACATGTGGATCTCTCTTGCAGGAAATTTAGTGATACTTAAGTTCTATTGAAATCAGTGTGGATCAAGTTAGTGGTGAGTAGCTTAAGCCCCATCAATTTCAAAGGGGCTTAACTGTGACTAATTTGCTGGGGGTAGTTTGAGTGAGGATGGACTTCCCTAAGAATGAAAGGAATATATTTCAGACGCATAGCTTCCAAATGCAGAGTTATGCAGCAGAATCCATGGATAAATGACAATTTTGCAGTCTGCTAGACAACAGAATAGGTTAAGGAGCCCCGCTGCTAAATCTGGAGCACTTAAGTAGCCTTTTCACATTTTTCATCCAGAAGCCGGTGGAAATATTGCAAGGCTTGATCTGTTAACCATTTGTAGCTGGGAATTTCAAAAAGGTGGTCCTTCGCTTTTGGCCCCAGCGCTATGTGCAATTGCAATCCCTCCTCTCACTCAGTTGAAACAGCAAGGGGCTTCTCCAACCAGTCTCGAATATTTCTTGTTTCTTACTGTTCTAAGTCTTGACCTGCTGCTTCATCAATCTTGTCCAGACAGACTTTAATTTGTAACATGCTGCTGGCTATCCATTCCCTTTCCAACTTCTGCCTCCCCCCCCCCCCGCCGAATTTGGAGGACCCTGTTGTCTTCCTGCAGTGGTCCTGACTTGAGAAATATATGGAAAGAAAACAAAAATTCTTGTTTCTTGGAGAGAGCAGGGGAAGATGGGGGAGGCGCCTGGCTTTTGTGCCAAAGAGTAGGTGAATTATTGTAGAAAGTGCATTGTGATGCGGTTTGCCTGCCTCTTCAGAAAGTTCTTTCTCTCTCCCTCTTTCGCTCTCTCGCTGCTATGGGGCTGGATGGAGAGCTCACACAGCCTGGCTCCGGCCCCGGAGTCCCTGCTCCTGTTTAATATTCTACTTGCTCCACTGATGTTGTGCTTGGCTCCTGTGGGACTGCAACTCACGGCTTGAAACCGGAGCCAATTTTCTGTCTTAATCTCCGTGTTTTGACTGGAGGCAGATCCAGTTCAGCCCAATCGGGGCTGGTGGAAACAACTACCTAAGAGTCTCGCTCTGTTTCGCTTGGGGAAGGAAAAAAGAAGGGAGGAGGAGTAGGAGGAGTGGGGAAAGAAAGGGGGGTAAAATAAAGGAAGGGGGAAAAAAAGAAAAGCCAGCCTGCCTGCCTGCCACACATAAGAAACACATGCAGGCAATGTCGTTGGCGAGGTCGCTGTGTTTGCGCGAGTGAGACCGGCAGAGTATGCGGAGAGAATAAAGTGATCGTCTGGCAATCTGCGAGCATCCCTCGGATCGGTTTGTTGGCACTTTCTTCTTTCAGGAAAGGAAGAGGGGATCGCCGCTGAGCCGGAGCGCAGAGAGCAGCGGCGAAGGGATTTGGGGGGCAGCCAGTCAGCAAGCGAGCAAGAGGCGGCGGGGAGGGGTGGGGTGGGGAGAAGACTTGCCTTTCCGAGGGGAAGGGGCTGCGGCGGTGCTCCGAGCTCACTTACCTGGAAGTAAGGGCCCCCGGAATCCGCGGCACTTACTTCCAACCAAATGCGTTTGGAGAGGGGCGCGCGGAGAAGGTCAGCTCTTGGGTCTGGTGCCCCCCCCCCAGCAGGATCGTGTGTGGTCCCAGGGCAGCCGGGAGTGTGAGCCAGAATCCGTGCCAAGCGAAGATAAAGAAGGCGAAGGGGGAATGCTCCCGAGCGCTTGAAACCTGGAGCGCGTGAGTGCGAGAGGGCAAAACCTGGGTGAGAAAAGGCAAAGCAGGAGGCTGGGGAGAGACAGAGAGAGGATCCCTCGGTGGCAGCGGCAGATGCCAGGCTGACTGCGGGGCGCAGGCACGCAATGGCCGCTGATGCCGCTCGGGCAAGGCAGGGCAGGGCAGGGCAAGGGGCGGGCGGCTGCTTGCCTGCCTGACCTGACGGGTCGCGCTCTACCTTTGTCTCCACTTGCAGATCGGAGGCGCCGCGATGACTCTGGTGCTGCCCCTGAGCAGCTTCTGCGAGCCCATTGTCTCCTCCGAAGGAGCCGCCGAGTTCCAGCCGCTGTGGGAGTCGCGCTGTTGCAGCAAGAGCAGCCCCGCCTCGGATGCAGCCGCCGCCGCCAGCAGCAGCAGCAGCAACCCGGGCCAAGCGCAGCCGCTGCCGCCGCCGCCACCGAGCAACGACAGCAGGGCAGCGGCTGGGCAGCCCCCGGCGCCAGGTAAGGAGGTGGCTCAGGGCTTGCAGTCGGTTGCATCAGCATCAAACCACCATCTCCGGCTTCTTCCTCCGAAATCACAACAGTGGGGTGTGTGTGAAAGTCAGTAGTCATCCTTGGATGCTTACACGAAAGAGATGTGGGCAATATATGGCCTCCCCTCTGAGCGCGCGCCGTGTTATCCTCATAACAACCCCTCGAGGTAGGTCAGGGAGGGACTGAGGGCTCAAGGTCACCCAGTGAACCCTGTGCTGAATAAGGGTCTAAATGCCCACCTTGTTCAGTATCCTCTTTCCAACAGGGGCAAACAAGATGTTCCTGGGAAGCTGGTGGCCAGGTCTGAAGACAAGAACCTCCCATTGTTGTTGTCCTCCTCTGGTACACAAGAAGGACACTATCGCTGCACTTGAAGGCTTTGTTCAGTTATCAGGGCTGCTCCCGCTGCTCTGCTCTGTAAGGAGAAGTGTCAGGGCAAAAGCATTTGTGCAGAAATCTTTTGCAGCCACTTAGAACTGCCTTAAGGATTAGCATTTTAGTTATCTGGGGAGGCTAGTTTTGCGCCACCTGCTCCAACACACTTTTGCAGGTGTTAAGATCTCACTCTGAGCCCCTCCGGTGTGGGAGATAACTGTGGGACAAAGACTGAAGGTGCCCTGACTCAAACTGGATGGGAAAAGATGCTTTGCAGTGGCTGGCTTTGAAAAGAAAAGAAAAAAATCAAAGAGACTCACCAAATCCCAGAGCTTGCTTTTGGTGGTACAGAGGAGTCCCAGAGCATAAGAGGGAATAATAAAGACAAAAGAGTGTCTGTGAGGCATAGTCCTCACAGAGAGAAGATGAAGCGGCAAATCTGTGTCTAGATGATGCTACTTCAGGCTAGTGGTAGGAATTAACATGATTGATGTTCCTCTATACAAGGTAACACACACACACACACACAAAGAGAGAGAGAGAGAGAGAGAGAGAGAGAGAGAGAGAGAGAGAGAGAGAGACTCCAGGTAGATAATCTGGGATGCCATTCAGATCAACTGTAGGTCATTGCTCTCCCTGACATGCCTCTTTTTGGTAGGACTTTATTTTTTGGCCCCAGGGAGTGGCGAATGGACGTGAACTTAATCACAAGAGTTCCTACCTGCAGTCTGAAGTGATGTGGTCTAGAGATGATTTTACTACCTCATCATGCATCTGAGAACCAGTCTTCTGTATTTGCAGTCTCTTAGTGCACAGAGTATCCTTTCCACATAGCTGAAGGCCTTACACATTATGTCAATTGGGTGGCTGTCAATATATATATATTTTTAAATGTAGACCTAGGCATGGCTTGTGGGAGATTTCCACTGGGGCCACAGTGAACGGGGCAAGGGAGGTCTAACCTTTTTCTCCCCAAGTGCAATCCTGGAGAGAAAAAAACCCCTTCGCTACAAAACAACATAGAAAAAGTACCCATTGATGCACATGAAAATCCAGTCCCTGCTCCTACATACCTAGGATTAAATTGCCACCCCCCATATGCTTCAAGCTGCACAATTAATATAACATGTAACAGGTAGGCCCTAGGTTTCCACCACATGTCCTATCTGCAATCTGAGTTCAGGGCAAAACTTTGCGGATTTCAGGCACAACGCTATGATTTATGGGAAGATTTGAATACATCATGGTCCCATGGTCTAGACCAGCCTTTGCTGGTGCCCTCCAGATGTTTTGGATTACAACCCCCACCAGCCCCATCCAGTTGTCAGAAGTTGGTCTAAATGAGAAGTTGGTCTAGATAATCCCCTCTCGCTCTATTCTTATGCACACAACAAGAGAAGTATGGAACTGCTGGTGGAATTGTGGTTTATTCTAGCCAAAGTTACTTAAAACAAATCAGAGTCAGACAGATCCAGTTTTGTTGATTAATTCTGCTTAAAATTAAAACTCCCCAGATGTTGATGTAAATGTGGAGCTGTGGATAGTTATGAAATAAAATTGGAAGCTTTTAAGGCAGCACCTCTTGAATAGAAAGAATGTTGAAAGGAGAGGGGAGTACGTGAGCCCAAAATTACCCAAAGAGATAATTCCTGATCACTTTAGCCATGGTTTAGATGATCATCTAAACTGGATCATCTAAACTTGGATACGCTAGGCTAGTGTTTCTCAAACTTGAGGCTCCAACTATTGTTGGACTGCGACTCCCATCATCCCTTGCTAGCAGGTCAGGGATGATGGGAGCTGTAGTCCAACAACAGCTGGAGACTCAAGTTTGAGAAACACTCTGCTAGGCCTTACTTACAAGTAACTATAGATGTGGAAGGGCAAATTGTGTTTTCTTCAGCGCGTTTAGAGACATTGAGCCTGCACATGCACCATACAGTTAAAGCACACCCACCCTCGAAAGGATACTGGGAACTGTAATTTACCCCTCACAGAGCTACAATTCCCAGCACCCTTAACATACTATAGTTTCCAGGATTCTTGATGTGAGTGTGTGCACTCTTAATATATGGTGTGTATGCAGCCTTAGTCTGCTTTGCTTTGAAATGTCATTCTTTGGCTATCTAAAAAGGCCTGGTTCTAAATATACTTGAGAAAAAGCCGGGGGGGGGGAAGGATAAGATTAAAATTCTAAATTGATAACTGTAACTGTAGAACTAGCTAGTTTTCAATACTGGTGATTGCTTAAATGTTTTTATATTTTGCCTGCAGCCATTGCATGAGCTTGTTGGCTAATTGTCAGTACAGTCTTTTTTTTAATAAACTAACTAACTAACTAACTAACTACCGTAAGTAACTAACTAACTAACTAACTAACTAACTAACTAACTAAGTCACTAACTAACATGCCACATGTAGACTTGGGAGTGTTCTGCTGCAAAGGAAACTAGATGCCACCCAGTTTGTCTTGCACATCATTTATTGGAGGTTGAAATTAACACTAGGAGGAAAATGCAATAAACCCCAAACAGGTGGCCATATTAAGTGCTAGGCAGTAATTAAAATTTCACTCTCAATGGTAGCATATGGTTTGATTGGAGTATTGTGACCCAGGCTAGATTACAGTATCCATTGGTCTCAAAAGAGCTCAAAGTAATTACATTTTTGGCTACCTGTTCCAAATAACTTCCTTTCTATTGGGCTTAAAGGGCACCATCCCAAGTTGGTTATTACAGCAAATTATGCTTATTTGATAAATAAATTACAAATTGGATTTGTCTTCCCATGAGCCCAGCATTTTTTTCTTGCCAGAGGAGGGTGATGTAAGTGTACTGTTGTTAAGAATTGAATTTTTTTGGGGGGTAGGGGTGACTAAAAAAAGCTCTGGCACTTTAGTTATTAAAATCAAATTCTTGATTAACGTAGCATTAATTTTCACAGCCCGCTTAACTACATCCGTTAATAATTCTCCTTCCCAATAATTTGGAGAGTTGTCTTAGCCTTTTCCAAGAAGGTTAAGCCAAACTTATAAATCTTTAGCAACTAATACTTATACTACCAATGCATTAAACTTAATCAGCCCTGTCTAATTCCTCGAACTACTACAGAGTGTAGTCGTGAACGTTGCAGTTTTTCAAATGCCTTGAACAGCCAGAATGAATGTTTCCTTGAATTAAAATATGCAGAGGGTGCTTACGCTCATGTGACAACTGTGCTTAAATAAACAGACCTGTTTCCTAAACGGTCTTGCAGCACAACCCTTCATTGCCTACAGCATTTTCTCACAAAAACTATTATTAAACTAAATTTCTGTTTTGTTAATGCTGTATAAGCATATAAAGAAATATGTAGTAGAGTTCTGATGCACTGGGGAAGACACGGATAAGGTTTTTCTTCTACTTTTTTTGGGAGTGGGGGGGGACCTCAGACAGATTGCTACATGCTATTTATTTTCTCACAGGATCTCACCACAGAGGAATTTCAAATCCTGTAACAACATCCAAGATCACATACTTTAAAAGGAAATATGTGGAAGAAGAGGACTTCCACCCCCCACTCAGCAGCTGTACACCTAAAGTAAGTTTCAGAGAGCAATCTTTAGGAAGCCATCTGCCTTGAAGCCGAATGCAACATACATGTGGATCCCAGCTAGCAATCAACCCAGGCACGGCTTAGCTTCAGCAGAGTGGCACTCTTGTGGGCCTTCAGACTCTACTGTGTTCCACTGCTTGTATCTGAAAATACTCCACCTGGGTTATGTCCATATTTCAGTTCCTGTTTCGTTTTTTGTGTTTTTAAATATATCTGTATCTGCTTTCCCTCCACTTGCACTCAACTAGTATGATGAATTGAATAGCTGTCACTTTTGCTTTCTTTACAACAATCAGATATAGACACCCTGAACGCTTATACAGCCGTACAGTCATATCTCGAGTTGAATGTGCTTCGGGTTGAGCTCGTTCGAGTTGTGCTCCGCAGCAACCCGGAAGTAATGGAGCTCTTTACTTCCGGATTTTGCCGCTTGCGCATGCGCAGACGCTCAAAATGATGTCACGTGCATTCGCGGAAGCGGCAAAACGCGCCGCGCCGTTGCATCTTGCGTTCCGTTTGGGATGTGAACAGGGCTCCAGAATGGATTCCGTTCACATCCCGAGGTACCACTGTACCTTGGTTGACGAACGCCTTGCAAGTTGAACGTTCTGGCTCCCAAACACCGCAATCCCGGAAGTGAGTGTTCCAGTTTGTGAACATTCTTTGGAACCTGAACGTCTGACGCAGCTTCTGATTGGCTGCAGGAGCTTCCTGCAGCCAGTTGGAAGCCACAGCTTGGTTTCCGAATGTTTTGGAAGTCGAACGGACTTCTGGAATGGATTCTGTTCAACTTTCTGTATACCCAATGAGTCTTGGAGCACATTTCCTTTTTGCTCCTCAGTGAGTACCTAAACTGGTTGTTGGAATGCATTTCATTTCATTTATTGCCTATATTTCATTTTCCCATTCCTGGGAAGAACCCAAAGTGGTCCATAGCAAGCACCTCTGTTAAGACAACATATCAGAATAATCAATATATTAAAACATAGCACATGTAAAAATATAACACAAATTAAAGTCACATACATCTCTAAACAATAGTACAGCAAACCTATTAAAGCCATACAAATTAATTCAATAATAAGGTTCCTCCTTCATGTCACCATTCAGTGTCTCCATACTTAGCTTTGTGTGTACACAGATGGGAGCTACTTCTCTGTGGGATGATCCCATGTCTCTGAACAATGCATCTGAATAGCCTTCCAGCCATGTGCTCTAAACTTCTAGGCTCTCAGGTTCACACTGGATGAGGCAGATGAAACCTGGGTTGGCCCTCACTGGGACACTCCTAGCATTCTTCTTGCTTTCATACTGAGAGCCAGTGTGGTGTAGTGGTTAAGAGCGGTAGTCACATAATCTGGGGAACCGGGTTCGCTTCCCTGCTCCTCCACATGCAGCTGCTGGGTGACCTTGGGCCAGTCACACTTCTGTGAAGTCTCTCAGCCCCACTCACCTCACAGAGTGTTTGTTGTGGGGCAGGAAGGGAAAGGAGAATGTTAGCCGCTTTGAGACTCCTTAAAAGGGAGTGAAAGGCGGGATATCAAATCCAAACTCTTCTTCTTCTTCTTCTGCTGCTCCCGATCTGCTGGATGGCAAATGCTCTGGTGTCCAAGGGAAACACCAGGAGTAAAACAGAGCAAACAGCTGTGTCCCTGGCTTCCCACCTTTGCAATCCACCACTGCTACCACTCCCAGTTCTGCTACATTGCATGATCTTCCTTCCCCACAATGTTGAATCCCAGTTACCTAGCAGATAAAGATGGTGGTAGCCAAAGACATTTTGGAGGCTGGGGCAAAGCATACAAATGTCACCTTGTTCAATGGCGTGAAATATATATAATATATATATATATATAATATAATATATAATAGCCAACAAAACAATTGAGAATTTGCTGTTATTTAATGGTGCCCCCAAATCTACCGCCTGATGTAGGCTGCTTCACCTGGTCTAAATTGTAGGATGAAACTTGGGCAAAATATCCTGGGTAAGGACTGATTGATCCCATTTAGATAAATCTGGGAAATGCCATCAGATTTTACTGATGCTGAGGGAAGGAATGGGATAGAGCAGGGGTCTGCAACCCGCGGCTCCGGAGCCGCATGTGGCTCTTTTACACCTTTGCTGCGGCTCCGGGGCGAATACTAGCAAGGGGAGGAGGCGCATTGTGCGCCCCGACACTCCCCACTGTGGAGTGCGCTGTACTGGCTGTGACGTCGCATGGGGGTGGTGAGTGCGTTAGTCACGCACCGTCCCGACGTCACCTTCCCGCCCGCCGGCCCGCTACATTGTAAGGGGCATGTACGCTGGTCACTGCATTGAAAGGGGGCATGTACGCTGGTCACTGTTTTGAAGGGGAGTGAAGAACACACACACAAAGGTAACTTGTTAATTTAACGTTTATTTCTATGAGGAGGAGTAATTCTGAGGGGTCAAACGAAGAAATAATAAAAAAGTGACAAAAAAGTTCTGTTTATAATGACGAGTTTTGCGGCTCCCAGGTTTGTTTTGTTTTCTTCGGAAACAGGTCCAAGTGGCTCTTTTTGTCTTAAAGGTTGCAGACCCCTGGGATAGAAGCATGGGAAAATCCTGAATCATGAGCCAGATGTCCAAGCTAAATCTCAACTCAGCTAAAAACACATTCATAGGCGCCGACTCCATGGGGCCTGAGGGGGCCCGAGCCCCCTCAAAAATTCGTTTGGGGGGGCTCTGCCCCCCCAATAATCTCGGGCGCCCCTCCAGCAGAGCGCCACCACCGCCCCTCCCCCAGCCCAAAATGCACAGGGTCGGGCTGCATGCCTCCTGCCCTCCCTCCCGAGCAAAAGCTCCACCCAATTTCCTTCGGAGCTGATTAATAGGCGCAGCACGCTCTCCCCTATTCGCTCACGAGGAGGCGGCGCCACTTTATCTGCATATTCATGAGCTTATTTATTATTCATGAGTTTTCGTGGGCTCCCCCAATATTTTTTATAAGTCGGCGCCCCTGAACACATTGGACAGCCTTAACCTTAACCTTCAGCTGTAGCTCCTTGCACCTAACTAGAGACCACCTTAAGGGGTTGTTGTAAGAATCATGAGGGCCAGTTTACATCTTAGAATGGCTGTGCATTGGTGGACAGGAAGCAATTGCATTTAAGTATTCCTTCCCATATGCATCGCTACAATGCTGGTCCTTGCTCTCACGCTCCACGGTCCATGCAACAATAGTATGATACATGTGCCAAGGAGCCTTTTGCCAGCTTGCTGCTGGACTGAATTAAAAGTGCTGCCATTTGCCTTCATTGCCTGAGGCTCACATACCCCTGAGAACACTTTCCCTGGCATAAGCCCTGCAGCAAGCAGATATGTTTTGGGCAGTAGCTCCAAGGCGACCCTCTTCCAATTGTGGTACAAAGTTGCTCCTCCCTCATGTCCCTCTGCAGAACTGGCTTAGATCAGTCTTAGAAAGTGTACCGCATGGGTGTCCTGCTAAAGCCTCTTGTTCCACTTTGGGCTGCAGTCCTAAACACATTGACTAGGGAATATGCCTCGCTGAGATACCAAGGCTTGCTTTTGCACAAACACGTATAGGACTGTGTTGTTAATGTGGGGTTTGCAAAACACACACACAACCCCCCCCCAAACTCCCATACCATTAAAAATAATAAAAATGTTCATCTTACTGTTGCAGGATGTGTTTTGGTTTTCGATTTGGTTAGCCACTTTGAGCCATTAATTAGTCAGCTGTAAGCATGATTTTTATTTTATTTTTTGCTTTGTTTTTGGTATTGTCACCTACACGTGATGGCTTTTCATCATCCTGCATGTTGAAGTGGAATTTCTATTCTGTCCCTATAATGTATACAAATTTCCTTGGACCCCTGAGAAAAGCACAGTATACTATGACTTGGATTTTGAGAACCACAGATGGAAGGAAGTTTACAAAAGGGGATTTTCCCATCACTTTCTCCCAAGTGTCCTGCTCGGGGCCCTTTGAAAGCTTTTCTTGAGGGTCAGTGAATCCTCTTGAAAAGTAGGAATAGGGATTGCAGACCCTGCTGAGGAGGGAGCAGAATTCACCCATAACTGATCAGAGCCAACTTCTATGACTTTTAGTATATATTTTGTCTTTTTTATGCTGCAAAATGCCCTGAGATCTATGGACAAAGGGTGGTATACAAATTTAATTGACATTGATAATGATAATAATTCTCCTTCCATAGCATCCAGTTGTGCCCCTTCTGCTATTGTTCAAGGGTTAGGTGTTTATTTATTGTGACAAGCAATTGCTTTACATTTCACTCTGCTGAAGGCTCAGCCATTCAGATAGCCACAATAACATTAAAAAGCAACTTTGTTTTCCATTCACATACTATTTTTCATTGGGACACGTAGCAAATGCTGCTGTTGTTGCCGTCCTTGTTACTATATTCCCACAAATTCCAAAGAGAGGCAAAACGTCTGCAAAGGGAAGTTTTAATGTAATATGTAGCTTTGCTTCAGCATACTCATAAAACAATGCTCCAGAGCAGGAAAAAAACAACAAACCACCACCAAATTTACCTGTTTGCTGTTCCTGGTGGCATTAGCTGAAATATGAAATGTTTGAGAGACAATGGGCTAAAAAACTGAAACAAAAACATGGACTTTGTTCCCCAAAAGCAGATTTACAGAATAGCTCATCATAGTGAATGAAAAGAAATGGAATACTGTATAGCTAAAAGTGCCACTGGAAAGGAATAGTCCTGAAGATCACTCCCAGTGGATATCAAACTTTCTAGTTTCTGAATCATAGTAGGTGTCAGTATTAGGAAAGCAGTGTTTTACAGAATACCCACGGTTTAGATATACAGTTCTTACCTAATTCATTGTTCACTCCCACCCCTCATGAGATCAGGCAGCAATTTTGCAGACCTTGCAACTTAGATCTTTCTTTTCAGCCTACTGAAAATATACTACGGAGAGCAAATTAATGTATAAGAGCATTGCAAGCTTGCCACATTGCCCAGACATCTGGAAAATTAAGCTTTAAGCCCAGGGGAATGTTGGATTCTATGCTTCATGTGCATCATGACCTTTTGGCTAAGTAAGGTTGCCAAATGCGATGGCGATTTTTGTAAAGCAGATAGTTTTCCACTGGGAACTGGACAGAGACCAGCAGATAGTTTCACAGAAAGCTTTGCAGCCTGCCAGATATTTGTTGGTTTCTAGTCATGGCAATAGTGACTGCAACTGAACCAGGGACTATAAGAGGTCTTTAAAAAACCCAAGAAAAAAAGCACCACTGAGTGCATGCAATGAACTTCTTGTATAAAACTGGGTTTATTTTAGAAACAATATTTCTGAAGCAGGGTAACTAATTACTTCATCTTTTTTCACTTATAGCGTGCTTTTTTTGCATTGCATATTTCCCCTAGAAATAGCCATTTATTAGAAATTAATAAGGAATTCCGTTTCAAAGTGGGATAGTGCAAAGCCTGGAACTAGTTTCTAAAGCACCAGAAGTGTTGTCAAGATGCACAGAAGGTTTTGCTCAAAGGGAAAGGATACTGCATTGTTTTGAGAGAGGCTATGAGAAAAATGGACCTTATTATCTCCATAGGAAAGATTTTTCCTCTCTGCCAAAATTCTTTGGCCACAAGGGAAAATCGGAACAAGAAAAACAAGACACAGAGAGGAATATCTTTTTCTTCTCATACAATATTTGCGTATGTTTTGGCTTATCTTAATCAATCAAGAGAGGAAGAAAGGAGGCAATTGTGCCAAGAGCAAATCTATGGGCTGGTAGCCCACGCTTCCTTCACCAAGGCTTCTGAACTTGAAGAAATTCTCTGGAGCTTTCCCCACTCTAGCCTGCTGCATAAAGAAACAGATGACATCACTTCCTGTTTTCTGTATCTGCTTCTGCTCCTATGCAAATAGCAAGAAGCCGCTTCACAAAACAGGAAGTGACAGTGTACCTTCAGGTGGCAGGAAGAAAACAGGGCAGGGGCTAATGACCACCAGAGACAACAGCAGCAGATAATGGGGCAGAAGGTTGCAGCAGGAAACAGGCACAGTGACAGAACCTGTCACAGAATTTTGGATTTGATGTCCCGCTTTATCACTACCCGAAGGAGTCTCAAAGCGGCTAACCATCTCCTTTCCCTTCCTCCCCCACAACAAACACTCTGTGAGGTGAGTGAGGCTGAGAGACTTCAAGGAAGTGTGACTAGCCTAAGGTCACCTAGCAGTTGCATGTGGAGGAGCGGGGACGTGAACCCAGTTCACCAGATTACGAGTCCACCGCTCTTAACCACTACACCATGCTGGCTCTCACAGCTGACACCAGTTGCCACATTACTTTTTCTTTCTTTTTTAAATACAATTTGTTTTTTGTGGGTTGAGGAGGTTGGGTATGCTGCTCAGTGAAGCACCAATGGAGTTTCCAGGCATGTCCATCACCATCCTTTCCCTGGAACGCTTCTTGGATCCATCTAGAAAACCATTGGGGAAGGTACTGCAGCAAAAGGGGGAACATGGCAAAAGTAATCTTCCCTCTTTTCCAGCATGAATTCCTGTGGGATTGCAGTCCCTTTGGCAAACAGAAGGACAGCTCTATGCCTTATGATAGGAACATATAGATACTTAAGGGTTGCTGAGTTCATAGTATCAGAATTGTAGTGCTGGATGAGACCCCAAGGACCAGCTAGTTCAGCCCTCTGCAATGCAGGAATCTGAACTAGACCATACACAACAGACAGCCTCTGCTTAACCTCTGCTTAAAAAACTCCAAGGAAGGAGAGTCTCTTGAGAGTCTGTTATGGATATGAAATTAGCCTGTGTATTAAGGAAAGAAGCTTTTTTCCAGATAAAAACATCTCTGGTTAAATTAACCCTCTGCTTAATTCACGTTCCTGCAAATCTCATTTGAGTCATTTCTTCATTAGAAATATTTTCCCCCTGCCATGGAAGCTAATGGTTGTTGGAGGAAGTATGGTACTGCTCAAAAGTACAGATAATTTTTGGTTTGTTTCAGTTTTTCCCCTTTCTGCATATATACTATTCTCCACAAGGACACAGTTGGCTCAAGAAGATTCCTCACAGCTGAACTAACATTGAAAAATGTCAATATTCCAGCACCGGAACACAGGAACATAGGAAGCTGCCTTATTATAATTCAGACTGTTGGTTCATCTAGCTCAGTACACGCCTGGCAGCAGCTCTCCAGGGTTTCAGACAGAAGTCTTTCCCCAGTCCTAACTGGAGATGCCTGGGATTGAACCTGGGATCTTCTGCATGCAAAAGAGATGCTCTACCACTAGGCTACAGCCCTTCTCCTGGGACCATATGGTCTCGATTCCTTCAGATCTTGGCTATTGACTAACTAGCTTTCCTGGGCTGCACTTTGGTAATGACAAGCCCACTAATCAGCTACTGGTTTGGGGGAGTTGAATGTGCTGGAGGGCAGGGCGGAGAAGTCTTAAAACAGGCATGTTCTAAGTCTGTTTTGGGGGCCTAATCCGGCCTGCTGGTGTAATCCCTGCCCCTGTGGCAATTTATTTCCTGGGGGGAAATCCCCAAAATAGCTCAACAACTTCAATCCTCAAAGAAGCTCAACAACTTTGGGGTAAATTTGTAAAAAAAGGGCTCAACAACTTTGGGGTAAAATCGTAAAACTTCAATCCTAAAAGAAAGGTCAATAACTATGGTTGGCCCTCATGCTTGTTCACTTCATTAAATCTGGCCCTCTTTGAAAAATGTTTGGGCACCCCTGTCTTAAAATAAATATGACTGCCCTAAGTGTTAAATGATGGTCAGACAGGTAGAATCTCAACAACATGTTTCAGCTGATCTGCATTACACCCATCTTAATAATAATAATAATAATAATAATAATAATAATAATAATCGCTGATCTGGCTGGGTTTCCCCAGCCACTCTAGGTGGCTCCCAACTGAATATTAATAATTTGTTGTTGTTATCTCCTCTCTCTTTCATCTGTAGACGATATCCGTCTTTGAGGAGCGGGCGCATATCCTTTACATGTCTTTGGAAAAACTGAAGTACATTGACGACCCCGAAGTCTACTTGAGGAGATCCGTCCTCATAAACAATTTAATGAAGAGAATTCATGGGGAAATTATCATGCAAAACAACTGGTGCTTCCCTGCTTGCTCCTTTGGGGGGGCCTCTGCCCAGGAGTGGTTTGTTTCTCATGACTGTCCTTATAGAAAACGCCTTCGGATGGCAAGGGAGGACTGCGAAAAGATCCACACCTGCTGTTTTTACCAAGAATGCAACAGCCACTATTTAAGTTTGCCATCGTCTGCTAATTCTGCAATGGGAAATTCCTCTTCTTCTTCCTCCTCCTCCTCCTCTTCTTCCTCCTCCTCCTCTTCCTCCTCCTCTTCGATATCTATGCCAAGTTGTTCCCAACAGGCGGAATATGGTGTTGGCAGCACCCCAGTTTACCGGAGCGATGATCAGATACACATCAATGAAATTTTCATTACTAATGCTGGGCTGCATGGGCACCAGGACAAGACCGTATTAACCGATGAGAAAGGAAGCCACGATATAGAACGAGACCGTGCCTCAGATTGGGAGCCTATGAAAAGTGACCATGGCATTGCATGTAAAAGCAAATGTTATGATTATTTTGAGACGGGGCGGGTTGACAAGAGCAACATGAACGAATCTTGGAAGAAATCCTTACGGAAAAGGGAATGCTTACCAGGTGGCAAAATATGTTGCAGTAAAGGAAGTAAAATATGAACCACCTTCCTAATAACTGCAGTTCTAAAGCACGCACAAGCATGTTGAATTTATCGAACAATATTTCATTCCGGATGAATTTTTCTGATACTTTTATACCGCCAATACAATCATATCACAAGCTTCATGGATAGTTTAAAGGACTTGGCAGCAGAGTGCGTTGGAGCGTATGTATGTATGTGTGGTCTGCATCACAGAGCTATTGATACATATATGGAATCTTCATAAAGAGCTCAGTTGAATTGCTATGTGTATTTTAGCTTTTGTCGCTGAGGAAAACCAATAAACCAGATGGAGAAAACACACAACCCTTTTCACCTAGCCCCCTGGGGAGTCTGACATGTATTAAGAGGAATCTCCTTTGTGCATATCAATTAATTATATATCTGATAAACAAATTATTACCAGCAAAGGGGGAGGTCTACTTCTTGCCCAAGAATAATGGCCGTGAGAAAGACTAGGGAGAGTTGAAGAGGAAAACACCCATATCGTTATCTAGTATTGATGCCATTCAGATGTATTTATGTGTCTGGTTCAACTGACCCAAGTGGTTGCAATAAGACCTTTTATGGAATCTTAATCAGAAGCAAACAGTTCCAGCACATGCACAGTTTTCAGCTAAGCTGCAAGAATGAGTGAGCCTTATGGTGGTTTGTTGCTATAAAGGGCAGAATTTCTTTGGTGCCTTACTTTTTAATCTTAATTTTTCCAGGGTGAAAATTAAGTTGTTGTTGGTTTTTTTTTAAAAAAAAAAAACAAACGAAAACAAAAACAGCTACAGCAGGGATGTAACCTAAACAGGAAATAAAATAATAATAACAGGGTGGATCGAATATTATTAGAAACCTGTATCCTTTGAAATACTGTGTTTGATTTCCTATTCAAATGCATCTATTCTTCGTTTTTGCTCAATTGCTTTTTGATTTGCCATAGGAAGGATTGAAGAAGAAGAAGAAGAAGAAGAAACAATAGGGAGATGTCTCTTGTAAACAAGCATTAACTGCTTGAACATTTCTATGGCAACTGTCTGTTGCTGTGATTTTTTCCTTTTTTTCCTGGTATAATGAAGTTCATGAACCAGTGGCATGCTTTATACTTTATTCTGTTTCACATCATTTTCTCTCTTTAAAATTGTAAAGAGCATGTACTGGGGTTTCATATAACTTTAGGGGTTTTTTTATTTTGGGGAAGAAAAGCACAATGTTACTAAATGATGTGGTGATATAAGATTTTATCTGAAATGAATGTAAGGGTTTTAATTTTTTTTTAAAGATTATCTTGGAGAAACAGGGGGGATAATCTTCAATTGTAAGAAGCCCATTTTGTTCATTTTCAGGTGTCTTCAATTTAAAACACACATTTTGAGCAGGATCTGGCTGAAGTTCAGCCCGTTTGAATCCCACACGTAACAGGGGCAGGGTTAGGCACACCATGAATTTTGCCCCACTGAAATCGCCAAGATATTTTGATTGCTGAAAGAACCAACCAACCAGATTGGGGGGGGACACACACCCAACTCTTTACATTTATCCTCCCCACGGGAGAGCAAGACCTGAATTAAGAGCAATCTTAATTTTAGCACAATGCTTAACTTTGACTGAATCTTGCCCTTGTTTTTGTTTAGGGGCAAATGAAGATCTTCCTTTAACTGAGACTTACTCTATGTTTCAGTCACCACAGAATTCCAAATTATCAGCAGGGTGTATTCAATTGTAACCTCCTGTCACACACCCCACACAAAAGAAAGGTGTGTGTGTGTTTGATCTTCAAGGCCTGTTTGCTGTTCCCTTAAACCTCTATTTTTTATTCCCAGTGCAATAGCCACATGGATTACTCAAATAACTATGGGCACTTCCAGATTGTGCTATTTTCGAGTGGGATTCAACCATGTACCAGCAAATTCAGATTGTGCTGTTGATTTAACCTGCAAATCCCCAACCTGCAAATTTAGACTTTTTGTGATATGGAAAGTGATGGGAAAATGTGCTGGAAAACGTCTAACCTACCCATAAACAAACTGGGATGAAGGCACAATAAATAGGTCATTCCTCACCCTATAGTCTACAGGTTGCAAAGTGAGGCTAATTAACTATTCAGCAGCTCCTGTTCACCTATGGGCACACTTTTGATGCAGTTCTCAGCCAGGATGTGATGGGAAGGACTTCTGCCAGAGGGCTGCTGCCAGCCAGAGCATGCAATATTTGGCAAGTTGGATACAGTGTCTGGCATGGTATAAGGCACTTCCTATGCTCAGGTTTGACCTGAGAACCATTCGACCTAATTGCAGATATGGAAGGTCCATTGTAGCTGCTCAAAATAGATCCCAGGGATTATCTGTATGGTGGTGGCCTAGGTACCTGCAACTAGCAACCAGTGAGAATTTCCCCTGGTTTTATTTTAACAGTGGAACTGGGAGCTCACTGTAGGGACAAAGCTGACAATGTGGTAGGGATCTTAAACCAATTTGAAATATGTAGGGTTCAGGAATGTGAGTGGGCAGTGCAGTGGGTGACCTTGCTGTACCCTTACCTGTTTGTGACACCCATGGGCCACCAGGTTAGCCAAGCTGTTATGCTTCCACATCTGCTGCAAGCCAGAGCTGAGCAGGGGAAGAAGGATAATATGGGTGGATTTTAACAGGGCTTCCAAATCTGAGAACATGGGACTAGTCACAGAACTACACAAGCAAGCAGATGGGTCAGGTGAGGGACACTCCAACAGCTGGGAAGGGATGCAAAGCAGGAAGCTCAAGACCTTAGGAGCCAGCCATGAAGAAACAAATCCTTGACCAGGGACAACTTCATTACGGATTTCAGTGTTTTCCTTTGTTCTATTCCACCCACCCTCCTGCCTTCTTTTTAAAACACCTAGGTGAGATTGCACAGTAGACCAACACATTCTGTTGTCATCGTTAACAGCTTGTCATTTGCATAAGGTATGATTGTGTTGAAGATATTTCTACCTTTCTTGGGTGTATTTCTTGGAAATACAAAGACAAAATTCTGCAGAGAATTAAATATAACCTTTATCTATGCCAAAAGCAAGAAATTTGCAAGGATGATCAATTCTAATATTTTTTAAAATTATCCTACCTTATTTCTCCAAGACAAAAGCATTTTTTAAAATTGCTATCAATATTAAATATAGGTCTCATTCATACAGTGTATGAGTAGGATCATTTAGTCATTTGTCCACATGGACCATTTTTTTTAAATTGCTGATTTTTCTTGTGTTTATATTCAGTTGAGAATAGAAAAATCTGTTCTTTTCCAGTATATGTCAAACATCTGATGTTTTAAGCTTAGATATTTAGGTACTTGTATACTAAGTGGTGTTGTAGTAAAGTGAGTTTTTTTTCTTGATATATATTTATTAAAATGATTAAAAAAATCATTTTGATTTAAAACCTTTAAATGTGGTGGTTGTTTATTTCGCCATCGAGAAACAGCATTTAAGTGAAATGTTTCTGTGGGCAAAATATATGGCTGATTCTGTTCCTTTTGGCTAGATCAACCCAAGGATTAAATCTCAGATCACTTTGGTATGTCAATCTATTATGCCCACTTTATATATTGATAAATGCCTCTTGCAGTTTGCAAGCACTGAGACTTTCCAGCTAAAACGGATAATCCCTCTTTCCCTTTTCCTTAATCTGATAATTGTTAACAACATGTGTACATGAAAATTGCCCCGGATTTGGACAGCAAATTCCCTTCTTCTAATGTGAGGCTGCTTTGCAATTCCCACCGCTCAACAATGAGTCCCCATTTTGCTTTTCCCCATGTGGGAATGAAGGCCAAAATCAGTGGTGCATCTTGGGGCTTCAAATTTCAGTGGCACCCTGTGCGACACCAAAATTCAGCACCCCTTTTAACTGGTTGTGCTCCCCTAACTCCACCTCTGCCACTCTTACGAAGCAGAATTAATGCTGTTGTTTAAATTTCATGGGGAAGATGTCAGACATTTCCAGTAACTGGAAGCCTCATTCTGAGGAACCACTCACTTCATTAGTGGGACTAAACCAGTGAGGCCTACCCCTGATCACACATACTCTGCCTAGCTCCAACTGTGCACAGATAGCAGAGTTGGGGCCAGCCAAATTTTGTGATATTAGGGGCAGAACTAGCTGGCAAAGCCCCATTCCACAGCTTACACTTCAACAGAAGGTATGAGTAGTATGCCGGAACAGGGCTAAATTATCTTGGACTACACGATTATGGGTACTAAGCTTCTGCCCTGATGAGGAAATCCATACAAATTGGGATGATTCTAGATGGCCCATGAAGGGATTTGAACTCATGGAATCTCCTGCTCATGGAATAGGGGGGAGGCAAATCCATTTCTGCAGGTGGCAGCCTCCACTGGATTAGCAACCTTTTTGTAAACATAAGGTCCTCTGACACTCAGGAAAGGAGACTCCATTCCCTCTAAATTGGATTGGCAGAACAAAACATTAGAATATGCAGAGTTAGCAAGATTAGCAGCAAGATTCAGAGATTATACAGACCAATATTTAACAGAGAGTGGGACATTTACAGAGTATACCTAAAATAACATTGTAAAAATCTAAATTCTTTGGCAGGCCTGGATTGACTTCTGCAAGAAATAAGAGAATTTTACAAAACCAATACAACCAGAACAACTTAGGAGAGAGAAAATTAAGTGAGTAGTCAAAAATGTAATTTAGGAACCACAATGGGGGATTGGAAATCATGTTGGAATCAGTTATGTATGAATCTATTTTTATTTTTTTGTAATTAGTATCGGTTTTGGATTGTTTTTCTTAACTGTTTTGTGTTGTTTTGTTTTTAAAACCAATAAAGCATAAAAAAGACATCCAGGAAAGTGCCAAGGCGTACGTGCTAGTGAGACTGAATTTGCTGCCATTGGCAGTACTACAGATTCCATAAAATACCACTTGCAGAGAGACTATGTCCCTGTGAACAGAATCCTATAGAATCAGTTGTGCATGTTCTTTTTCACTGCCCCTTGTATCAGGCAATTCAATCTAAGTTCATCAAGCAGTGGTGCAGTTTATGCAGATGGAGATAGTAGCCAGGTTTCTGCAACGTGCCACGAGGATTCGTGAATGTTATACAAGAGTATTATAATTTGTTAGATGCACCAAACCTTTCGGAATTTTGTCTATATACCAATAGATTGATTGAGGAAAGTGCCACTATGGATCCAAGCCAATTATAACAACTTTGTATTATAATGCATTTGTATATGTTAATAGGCACATCGCCTTGTTATTCTTATAACAACCCTATAAGGTTGATTTTTATCTCCCTATTGTAGAATTGGAGGGCAGAAGGCTAGTACTCCTCTGTGTGTTCATGGCAGAGATGGAAGATTCCAACAAGGGAGTTTCTCATTTGTAGCCCAGTCTCTTAGCTGCTGCCCTATGCCTCCTCCTCACATGTGGAAAAAGACTTCCACATACATTGTTGTTGTTTAGTCAATTAGTCATGTCTGACCCCATGGACCAGAGCATGCCAGGCACTCCTGTCTTCCACTGCCTCCCAGAGTTTCGTCAGATTCATGTTGGTCACTTCTATAACACTGTCCAACCATCTCATCCTCTGTAGTCCCCAAGGAGTGCCAAGGAGTGTGGTGGAGTCTCCTTCTTTGGAGGTCTTTAAGCAGAGGCTTGACAACCATATGTCAGGAGTGCTCTGATGGTGTTTCCTGCTTGGCAGGGGGTTGGACTCAATGGCCCTTGTGGTCTCTTCCAACTCTATGATTCTATGATTCTCCTTGTGCCCTCAATCTTACCAAACATCAGAGTTTTTTCCAGAGAGTCTTCTCATGAGGTGGCCAAAGTATTTGAGCCTCAGCTTCAGGATCTGTCCTTCCAGTGAGCACTCATCCACAACAGGCATCCACATACATATCACCAGCTAAATCAAGAACTTCAAGCATAAGCCAGATATGCCTCCCCAGGCAGGTACCATCGACACCCACTTCAGTACTTTCAGTGAGATGTGTTCAAGGATACGCATTGAAAAATGTATCCTCAATTCTATCCTGGAATATCTAATCACTCATGACCCTTGGGGTCCCTTCCAACTCTATGGTTTTATGATAAAACCAATTATTACCTTTGACCAGGGTTGGACTGTGGTGTTCAGCTTTCCACACTGATGTAGAAGAACCTTAAAGATTCTGATATCTTCTTGAGCGAGTGAAGCCAACACATTTTTATATAGAAAGATGAACACAGACAGACAGACATTTCATTCATTCAAATCATTGGAAGAACATCCAAAGGTGTGTGAGGTCCCCCTCAATTCTGACTTGCAAATTATTGATGTATGACAAAATCCTCACTTGAAGAATTCTCAGTGCAATCCTATTCTTGCTTACTCTGATGTAAATCCTGCTGGAAAAATTACAAAGGAGAGCTGGGCCTAAGCAACAAATCTTATGGGGAAAGGTGGAAGAAAGTGGGTTAACAAAAACATATTAATTTTTGATTTTTAGAAATTTAAAGAAAGGGAAGAAAGGGGGAATTCTGTATTCACTGAGGGTAGGACAACAAGCTCTAGGTTCTAATTCTGAGATGTGTGTTATAATTAAACATTGGGGAATACTTTTAAAATGTCTGAGCATATCAGCAACACAGTAAGTAGCACAGGGGTACAGTGGTGTCTTATATCCTTGGAGGTTTTCAAGAAAAAAGAGTGTGCAGGCAACTAGAAAGGCTGTGAAGAATGTCCTGCTGGGCAGAAATTAATCCTTATATGTAAAGTTGATTGGTTCCCCTCCCCTAATATTTTTACTGGGGGGAAACTAAAAATAGAACATTTAATAAAATAATATGTGCCTAAGGGGAAAGGATTATAGGACAAGATTGTCCAGAGCTGCTTGTCAGAAAGTGGGCTCTAGCTAGCATTATGGATGGATGGATGGATGGATGGATGGATATCCCACCTTTTCCCCAAAGACACAAGGCACCATTCAACGGTTTATGCAGGCAGCAGGTTAAATCAAGGATAAGCATAATGGGTCCTGCCATTTCTTGAAGCCTAACGAGGTAGAACCTTTACATTTCCAAGGCCACATACCAAGACCACATTACTTGGAGAAGTAATGAATGACATCTATCAGAGGAGCTCAGCATCAGGGCCACCTACCCATGAGGCAAGGTGAGGTGACTGCCTCATGCTGCAGGATCCCCAGGGACAGGAGATCCTGATGTTGATCTTCCTTTCCTCTTTATTCCTGATGTAGATGTTTCATCACCGTTCTTCTGTGGTGGTGGGTAGGGGACACCATTTTGGGGTTGTTTCAGGTGCCAAAATTTGCTGGGCCAACCTTGCTTAGTATACGGACCTCCTCCAAGTAACACAAAGCCCATTAATTGTTATATTTACAATCCCAGAATGGAGTAGGCCTGACAAGAGTACTCAGACTTGCCTTCTGGCATGTCAGGGAAACAAGGCAATATTGCGCGGGGGGGGGGGGACAAGAAGGGGGCTGGGGGAAGGAAAGACCCACGCCTGTATTTATTACAACAGACTGTCTTGCAAGCTTACCAAATGGAATTTGGAACTTTCAAATGAGTGCATTGGTTACAATTCACAGACCCAATTTCACCCCTTCAATATTCACCTTCAAACAGTAAATTCCAGGGACAGTAGTGGGTTTCCTCAAACAACCACTCTCTGAAGCCATTTCTGTCATCTCCCTAAGCTTGTGGGCCCCTTCTCTGCAGCTCTTTGGCCAGCATGACAACGTCTTACTGACGTACTTGAAATTAAATCTGATGATTTTACCTTAAAGTTGCATTGGCTAGCCCTCGGCTTGCTTCCTTTTGAATTTGTATTTGATTTGGCTGCTTGCTGTTTTTCTTTTCTTTTCAAGAATCTTAGAAGCTCTGTGCAGCTCTTGTTAATTTCATTTCATCTGCAAGTTAGCTCTCACAATGCTGCTGCTCGGGCTTTTTTCTGTCCTCGGTCCACAGTTGTGGCATTAAACTGAAAACTCTATCACAGTAGGCATTAGACACGCCATCTCAGAGTATTCCCTTTTGTTTGTTGTAGCAAATGTAAACTTTAAATAAAAATGGAGGGCCCCTGATGGATTCACTTTGCTTCAGATAGTTCTGCAACTGAGAAATGGGTCAGCAGTTAACACATAAATGTAAAAGCCAGATAGGACTGCAAAATCATTCTGCAAAATTATTCAAAAATGACACAATTGTTAGCTCGTTGCAATGATTTTCTAGAAGTATGCTTGCAGTATCGACTGGCCAGGTGGATGGCATCTGTAGTCCCAAACCTCTGGACTGCACCAGGTTGGGGAAGGCTGATATATGTTGTGAAGAGGCTGAATCAAAGAGGCATCTAGACAAACTCTTCCACGAAGCTATAAAAATGTGAAGGTTTTACAAGCCATCATCTATAATTAGTCAGATCAGGAATATTTCAGACACACACCATTTCCAGTCATCCTTTTATAAAAATAGAGTATCACTTCTGTTGCTGAGGCAGATGGAAAGAATTGACTGTACTATAGTACACAGAGATTCCCTTGTGATGTTGCAAACTATCTCTCTGAGGTCCAGTTTTATTTTAATGTAAACACACCCCTGGCAGTCTGCCCAGATCTTCTGAAGCAGTTAATCCAGCTCAGATTAATTCTGAGAATGTGAGAGATGCATCCAAGACCATCTAAGGCTCGGTATTGGCCCCTGTGAACTGAGCAGCTATAAATGCTGGGCGTGCGGAAGCTCATTAGGATGTCAAGATGGGATCTCCAAGGCTTTCCAAAGAATAGATAATGCTGTGACAGCAAGGCCCTGGATGAACTAATTGTCACATAAGCAGCCTCTGGTAAGATTTGCAATGTCTCAGATCAGATTTCCAGGCCCAGCCAGCTCATCATGCAGTCACATCTTGGTTTAGGAGTAGCCATACTATTCCTTTCTTTCTAGGATGCTGTGCTAATTGAGCATTCACAACACTGATCTCGAGGTCTATGGCACGTTCCTTTCACATCTAAGAGGGACTCTGTGGACCAGGAACCTCAGAACAAGAAGCAGCTAGCTTTCCAGCAGGTGGGTCACTGAGGCTTACCAGGAGGGGGCGAGGCAATGGAGAGGCTGGTGCAGTGCAAATGCACTGGCAGGAACCCCATATTAAGTCCACTGGTACATTTGCACTGCACCAAACTCCACACTGCTTCACCCCTCGCCCTTTTTCCTTACTGGAAAGCAACAGTGACCCACCTGTCAGGAAGCTAGTGCAGCAGCTCCTTCCCACATATATGATCTAGTTGAGATCCATGCATTACAGGGGGTTGGGGGAGAAGACTGTTGGGGGCCCCTTTCAATTCTACAATTCTGTGATTAAGCAAGGCTTTGGACCCATCTGCCACTGCATGTTGGTTCTTCAAGGCCATTGTACAAAATGAAGCACAAAAATCCGAGGTAAGGGAATATAGCTAGGCAGCAAAGGGACTAAGAGATCAGGGGTGGAGAACCTCTAGCCTATGGGGGTCAAATTTGGCCCACGAAGCTGTTTCCCTCAAAATGTAATTTGTGATGTCAGGCATGGAGCAGCCAGAGGCGTGACAGCAGACGCAGAACAAGGAGACTTAAAGTGTGCTCCTGATTGTGTGTTGGCAAGGGGAAGTAGACTTTGACTGCCAAGTGTGGGCCCATGAGGCTAGCTTCTGGAGTGCAGAGTAATAATAATACTAATAAATAATAATAATAAAAAATATTTATACCACGCCCTCCCCAGCCAAGACCGGGCTCAGGGCAGGTAACACCAGCTATAAAACAATTGATTAAGATACAACTTAAAAACAAGATTAAAACACAACATTAAAATGCAGCCTCATTTCAATAGAAATTCAAATCGGAAACTTTTGGGGGATGAAAACGTCAAATCTTCACCAAGGCTGACTATTCAGACTGGTCCTACGTGGGCCAGAAAAAGCCAGGGAAGTCCCCAAATAGGAGTTCCATCACAGAAGGAAAAAGGAAAGAGGGGGAGGGGATCCAAGTTGATTCCAAGCCAAAGGCCAGGTGGAACAACTCTGTCTTACAGGCCCTGAGGAAAGAAATCAGATCCTGCAGGGCCCTGGTCTCATGAGGCAGAGCGTTCCTGGTCTCATGAGACAGAGCCAGTGTTGAAAAGGCCCTGGCTCTGGTTGAGGCTAATTTAACCTCCTTAGGGCCTGGGACCTCTAGGGTGTTGCTATTTGTGGACCTTAAGGTCCTCCACGGGGCATACCGGGAGAAGTGGTCCCATAGGTATGAGGGTCCTAGCAATGAAGGGCTTTAAAGGTCAAAAACAGCACCTTAAATCTGATCCTGTACTCCGCTGAGAGCCAGTGCAGCTGGAAAAGCACTGGGTGAACCGAAAAAGGTTCCCCACCCCGGCTATATGTGCTGATAGCAAATGATTCTCTAAGTGCCTAGTATGGAGAAAGGGGATAGAAAAGCCCAATATTACACTAGAACTCCTGGATGTCCAAGGAAGCTGGATGTTGGAACCTGCAGGGGACATGAAAGAGAGCTATTCTTCACGCAGCACATAGTTAAACTATGGGATTTGCACCCGGTGGTGGCGTTAAAAGAGGATTGGGCAAATTCATGGAGGATAAGGCTATGAACAGCTACTACCGTGCTGGCTGTGCTCTGCCTCCATAGCTGGAAGCTGTAATGTTGCTGGATTCTACACTCTGGTAACTGTGGGAGGGAAAAGTGTTCCTGTGCTTTGGTGCTGCTTGTGAGTTTCCCACAGGCATCTGGTGGGAACAGGATGCTACACTGGGTGAGCCTTTGGCCTGATCCAGTAGCCTCTTCCTCTATTCTTATGCTTAAGTGCCTAGCTAGTATTTGGGCAGCCCTGCTAAAGATGATTTGGTTGGTCCTAATAAAGTGATTGCCCAACTGTGGATTTTGAGTATTTTCTTTATGAACCACCTTTGCTTTTTAATTTTTTAATTTTTAGTTTTAGTTTTTTTAAAAAACAACTTTACAAGCATTGCTTGTTTCATTCTTTTTGGTTGTTCCTCTTCATCAGAAAATGTTTTTTTTCAGCTACTCGGAGCTATTAGATGCACTTAGGGCCAATTCACACATGTTATGTGTATCACTCGATATCTCAGCTGACACACACCGCTTCATTCATCGCCGAATGTGCAAATTGCTTCCATTGAAAAGTTTTGTGTTTGGCATAGTATGAAAGCACCATTTGATCTGGCACGGCTGCAAATCATCATATTATGGCGTTTATATGGTGTTTATTGATAGATGCAGTTGTGTGTGTGTGTGTGTGTATGCATGTGTGAAATCTTCACAGGGGTTTCTGAACATAAGTTCTTGTTCAGAACTGTCTTGCTGTCTTGGTGCCAATAATGCTGTTGGAACTTTCATCTGTGTGAAGGCAAAGAAAGGATGTTACCTGCTGCTAGTTCGAGCTTTCATGGACAAATCTCCGGTATTCTACATAGCTGCCGTAGGGAAGAAGGAAGGGCCATAGCTGTGTTATAGTGGACATACTTGGCACGTAAATAGTTCTAAATTCAATCCCTGGCATCTTTAGGTGGGGATGGAAAGCTTCCCATTCAGAATTCTGCAAAGCTCCTGCCAGTCAGTCAGATCTCCTGAAGGTCCGGATTGGTCCGCCCTAAACTTTAGGCACATATTTATTTATTATATTTATCATCCCATCTTTACCTTCCAAGGATCTCAAGGTGGCACACATGGTGCCTTCTCCCTCTCCTCCCCATTTCACCCCCACAGCAACCCTGTGGCTGAGAGACGGTGACCGGTCCAAGGTCACCCAGTGAGCTTCATGACTGAGTGGGGATTTGAACCCTGCTCTCCCAGTCCGAGTCTGACACTCTAACCATTATGCCACACTGGGTCTTTCTCAGACTAAGGACCACATAAGCCCCTCTGGGCAGACAGCTGGGACTGGGGGCACGTGACAGTGGTAGGTGGGGCCAGAGGGAATTTTGAGCAAAGCAATGGATGCAAATGCAAACAGATGCAAATTTATTACTGCTTTCACTTTCAGGGATAGCCTCTCTCCCTCCTAGTAGCAGCAACAGCTGCACAGTCCATCATGCTTTGGTCCCCTTTAATCAATCTGGTTCCACTGGATCCACGCCACTTTCGGATTGCAAAAATCGCTGCACATGTGGGGAATTAATTGTTTGAATCCAGTCGGAGGGCCTGCAATTTTAGAAGTAGCAGAATCCTTCAGAGAAGGTGAAGAAGGCTGCCCTCTTCCCCTCCTCCCAACCCGCTTCGCTCCTTTTTAATGGGCTGGCTGGCTCTTGGCTATGATTGCAGGGCAGCTTGAAGCAGCTGGCAAGCGATTATTAGCATAACAAAGGACTGTATAACAGCATTGTTCTATGCACTTGCAAGCTTTCAAAATACCGTATCTTGAATCTGATGTGTGCGTTTTTACACACAGTTGAGTTCCATTTAGAACTGGGCAAAGTTAAAGTGCGCTTTTGGACATTCGTGGAATGAAAATTATAGCTTTGCCACATTGCCACAGTCTGGCAGTGAGAGATTCTTCTGCACATATCTGCAGACCATTGTTACACACACACACGAGTGACATATGCATCTGAACAGATACTTTCTCCATACGTCAAATTTCAATACTTCTTTACTGTTCTAAAAGGAAGAATCGATGCTGGCACTGAAACCTAAGAGTTACACACTCAGATTTGGAACGCCTGCCTGATAAGTGTGTGTGTGTGTGTGTGTGTGTGTGTGTGTGTATTTACACATTTTGGGGCTCAGGCCAGACATTCAGAGCAGTTTTGAAGGTTGAACCTGGTTTAAATTCAGCCAAGCTCAAAGAGTGAATCCGGATAATCTATTTGCATGATTCTAAGCTCATCTGGAGCAAGCTCCCCTACCCACAGGCAAATATTACTTTCAGATGTTCAGAAAACTTCCTGGAAAGGAGACCTCAAATCTACGTTAAGTTTCATATATGTGTAAGTTTTAGCAGGACTGTGACAATCTGAGTCACCATTTTCACCAGCGTTATGGATATGTTTTCCACAATCAAGGAAAGTTGAAATACTTGCAGAAATGCGTAGCCATTTCTGGACTCCTTACGGATTATCCTGTGGTCCTATTGAGATACCTGCCAGATGGTTGTTGGAGGGAATTCCTAAATTTAGGCTTCGTAAGGTTATAAGATTGTAAGTTGTCCCTGAGAAGTCCCTTCCTCATGCCACCAGGCCACCATCTTCACCTACTGTTGGCACTATGAGCAGGGCTCCCTTGTAGGTGTTAACACATGGTCCAGAAGTTCTGATGGAGAAGAGTTTGGATTTGGATTTGATATCCCGCTTTATCACTACCCGAAGGAGTCTCAAAGCGGCTAACGTTCTCCTTTCCCTTCCTCCCCCACAACAAACACTCTGTGAGGTGAGTGGGGCTGAGAGACTTCAGAGAAGTGTGACTAGCCCAAGGTCACTCAGCAGCTGCATGTGGAGGAGCGGGGAAGTGAACCCGGTTCCCCAGATTACGAGTCCACTGCTCTTAACCACTACACCACACTGGCTCTTACTTTTATGGAGGAACACTTTTATGTCCTCAGGTCACTGTGTGTGTCCACAAAATCCTGAGCTGACACCATGTGTGCCTTTTCTCAACACAGAGAGGCAGTGATGGGAAAAGAGAGAAAAAGCTGCACTTGCTATGCTTTTGCCAGTCATGAAGCTTTTTGATGCACAAAAGCACTGCCAGGAAGAAAACCTCAGCAGCAGCAGAGGCAGAGCATCGTGAAACAAAGCCCAGTTGGTGGTTAGGGTAATGCAGGCCTCTGCTTTGGTACTTTCCTATTAGGTATAGGGAAGAAATTTGATTCAGTTCACATTTGATTCAGTTCGCCCAATTTGTACAGAACAATAGTCAGCATTTGAATGTTGCACTTCTCCAAATCTTGCCTATACTGCTTTCTCCAAATGCATATAGCAAAGTGTGCAGGATACAGTGGTACCTCAGATTAAGTCCTTAATTCGTTCTGGAGTTCTGTACCTGAAACTGTTCTTAACCTGAAGCACCACTTTAGCTAATGGGGCCTCCTGCTGCCGCTGCGCTGCCGGAGCACGATTTCTGTTCTCATCCTGAAGCAAAGTTCTTAACCCGAGGTACTATTTCTGGGTTAGCAGAGTCTGTAAACTGAAGCGTATGTAACCTGAAGCGTATGTAACTCGAGGTACCACTGTACATGCATATATTAGTGCAAATGGCATATGAAAATGCATTATATACAGGGTCAAATGTCTTGCAAAAATGTTTATATTCGGTGGAACTGTGCACAAGGTGAGCATAGTAGGAGAAATTCGCACCAAAACGGTCTCCTAATTTTCATGAGGATTTGCCCCCCCCTGTAAAAACTCATGTGGAAATGTGGAGAACCGAACCTAAGAGTGGAGAAACGAGAAACCCAGACTGACGGATTTACCCACCCCTATCAGCCAAAGTCGGGCATGGAGCCAAGCCTAAAGCAGGTACCGTCGAAGGCCTGGCAGTGCGTGAGGCTACCTATCAGACTTGCCTATGGGAATTGCTAGGTAATGGGAATCTAGGTTATTCTCTGTCAAGACAGCTGCTAAGGGAAATTACATCTACCAGGATTTAGAGACGCTGCAGGAAATGAAGTGAGAGAAGCAGAGCGATCAATGGCACAGCTTCGCGAAGCTGATCCTCCCCTGGGTCCAACGCCTGTCAGATATGTTTGCTGCACACAGATGCTTCATGCTTTCAGAATGAGGGATTTAAAAGTTAAACCCTCGTCGGAGACTTTTCTCTCCTGCCCCAGATCAAGAGTCCCTGACAGGGCAGGAAAAAAGTAAATCCCAGATTAGGCGACAAGTTCTGTCAGCCCCCCTAGGATGTGCGTGTGGCAGCGGGGGTGGCGGGGGAAGGAGGCTGCCTCAGCCTTGTCACCCCCTCATATTAGTTATTCTTGTCAAGCTGAAAGACGCCTAGCCAAAATGGTCCCTGCGGAAGGGCAACACACAGGCATGCTTGAGTTCGTAGCGCAAGAGGCACAACCTCCCCTTTGCAAAGCACAAACACACACACATATATACATACCTTATTAATTTATTCCTGAATTTATAATCCACACTTTCATAAAATTATAGCAAGGCAGAGTGCCGCATAAAGATACAATGAACAGAAGATCCATTAACACGTTGTTAAAAACATCAATGAATACTGATGGGTTAAAAAGAGAAAATTCACACTGCAAAGGCCTGCCTAAACAATATAGTTTCAAATGCCTGGCATAAAGGAGAGATCCTTCTTGATGAACCTCTACTCCTAGGGAGTTCCACAGGGCAGGGCCTGCCATACAGAAGGACGCACTGAAGTCTCTGTTGAAGGACAAACAACCAAAGCCAAGCCAATGGGGAGCCACCATATCAGAGCAACCATGTCAAATATGGCACCATTATCAGTGCCATATCAGGGGATCTCAGCAACTGAGGTGGAGCCTAAGCAATCAGGTTGTCCCTACACATAAACACCCACCATTCATTTATATCTATATATTTTTAAAAAACGGAATACGTGGCACATCATTTTCATAATGCACATGTAGGTGGAGAACAATCTTAGCTCCATTTCCTGAGTAGAAAAGTAATGTATTTTATTAATTCCAGCAAAAGTCCCATGTGCTGATGGTGGGATCCCTTGCCCACCATGTCTGTTAGCTCATTGGATAAAAGCGGACCAATGCGCTGCATCCTCATTGTCAGTCTTTCCCGGGAAAGCCACCCACATATTCAGCCGTCTTCGAAGCTCCGATTCTGTTAGTCAGTTTCTGTGCTGAAGGCAGTAAAATGCAATTTTGGTTATTGATCTGATTTTACTTTCTCATTGGTATAATTTGATGTATTTCATTCCCCCCCCCGATGTTTCTGGGTGCCCTTTTGTTTATGTGTTAGAAAAGCAGAGTAAAAAAATCCTACAGACACACTTACACACACATTCTCTGACTGATAGATGATCCTTGTGTAGCCAAAACACACGAGAGGTACCGTAGCTAATAGCAAGCTTAGGGGAATCCCAAGGTTTGCAGAACAACATTTTTTAAAAAAAGAAAAGAAAGCTAAGTGGGGTGTAACCCTCACTGACGGCTGAGCTGTGCTTAGTAGCCACAGAGTGCTGGCTGACTGTTGTGGGAGCAATGGAATGAAGTATCCTGGGAAAGGGTACGAAGCCTGAACAGGAGCACTCCACACTGCAACCTTTTGTTAGTTAGTTATATCCAATCAAAATTAAAATGGGGAAAACTGTATATATTCTCAGGACGTGAGTTTGTACCCAAGGGCAGCTGTGCCAAGTTGGTTCATCTGTAATCTTCCAGCTACATACACAGAAATAATAGAAGATGTGCATAACGTGCATTTGTGAAGGCTGATTATTATGATGACATGGCTCCCCAAATCAACACATACTGTGGAAACTTCACGCTGGACTTCAAGCATCTGGCATTGTGTGCCTCCCCATTCTTCCTCCAGACTCTGGGTCCTTGGTTTCCAAAGGAGATGCAAAAGCTGCTCTCATCAGAAAAGAGATTTGGGGAGCTATGTCATCAGCTGGTGTTGGTGTACTGTGCTTCATTATGTCCAGGGTCAACACAGCCATCTACCAGGAGATTTTGGAGCACTTCATGCTTCCTTGCGCAGATTAGCTTTATGGGGATGCTGACTTCATTTTCCAGCAGGACTTTGGCACCTGCCCACACTGCCAAAAGTACCAAAACCTGGTTCAGTGCCCATGGGATTACTGTGCTTGATTGGCCAGCAAACTTGCCTGACCTGAACCCCCATAGAGAATCTATGCGGCATTGCCAAGAGACAGATGAGAGACATGAGACCGAGCAATGCAGAAGAGCTGAAGGCTGCTATTGAAGCATCCTGGTCTTCCATAACACCTCAGCAGTGCCACAGGCTGATAGCATCCATGCCACGCCACATTGAGGCAGTAATTGATGCAAAAGGGGCCCAAACCAAGTACTGAGTACATGTGCATGCTTCTACTTCTCAGAGGTCCAATATTGCTCTATTTGCAATCCTTGTTTTCCTGGTTTCATTTAGTATTCTAATTTTCTGAGATTGTTAATTTGGGGTTTTCATCAGCTGTACGCCATGATCATCACAGTTGTAACAAATAAAGGCTTGACATACCTCGCTTTGCATGACATGAGTCTATCTCATATATTAGTTTCACCTTTTAAGTTGAATTACTGAAATAAATGAACTTTTCCATGATATTCTAATTTTCCGAGTTTCACCTGTATATAGCCTTGCAAACTATTGTTCTCTTGTGCTTGACCCTACGCAGCCATTGTCAATACTTAAAGTGTTCTGTCTCTCACCCATCCATGCTTTGCTTCACGTTGGGCCTCTCCACCTAATCCCCCCTAACTCGGGCTGGAGCTGCCTCTGACAGGTGGCCCGAGTGAAGAATTCCAAGCATCAAGGCTAGCCACTATTCAGCAACAATAACCTGAGTCAACTCATGGATTTAAAACAAAACCCCACACACCTCAAGACTGCAGAAGAGTGGCAGTTTGATGGAATTTGTGAAAGCTGTTTTGTTTGAGCCATTTAAACGAGACTGGGCAAGAAAGTGGAGAAATCTACCCTAACGAACACTTCCGCACCTGCCCTCAGGGAGGGACGACCTGACCTAATAGCTCTTTTCTCTCTCTGATCTCGCTGTTAATCATCACCTGTGAAATCCTTGCTCTGAGGGAATGAGATAATTTCTCCTGTGGCCAAAACATTTGTTAAATCTTTGTCTCATGAGAGGAGCTGAACATTCAACAACAAAAAACAAAAGCCTGGGCGTTTCTGAACAATGCCGAAACCACTGTGAGAGCCTCTGAAGTAAATCTGCGCTGTCTTATTCTTGATTTGCACCCACCTTGGAGCACCTCCCAGTTTCTCTCTTCTTGATCTTAAGAGATGCTTTTATACGTGGAAGTTTGACGAATGAATGAAATATGCCAGAACTTTTACATTCTTCTTTGAAAGAGACCCAGGCTATATTCCGCCATTAGAAAAATTCACATCACAACTGTTTTAAAACTATATGAAAATGACTTTTTCAGAGATCCTGTTACACTGCAATCTGAAATGGTTTTGACCAGGAGGAGGGGAAAAACCTTTATTACTGGATTCTGTTAAACATATAAACTGGTCTTCGGCAATTAAAACTGGGCTGCAACTTGGACACTAAATTCAACCAGCCTTTGGTGAGTCAAGTCTCTCAAATTAGTAATAGCACTGACAAGACTGATTCCACATGGCAAATTTTATTGAAGAAGATAATGTGTGTTAATGGGGGGAAGGGGTGTGTGTGAAACAACCAGTTAATGTGATCCAGGCTGCAAGCGACCCATTTGCAAAAAATAAGTGAAATTTAACAAATGTAGGTGCAGCAATCATATCAGGATTTGAACTCTGCACTTCAAGTGTTGCTTTTCTCAGTAACAACTTTACTGTTAATGACCCATAACAACCCCACCAGGCCTCACCACAAGCTAAATATTGTTGTTGGGCTTTGTATTTGGTGTGTGCTTTTGTTTAGGGTTGTTGTTTTTTGTGTTGTTTTTTTTGCAACTTCAGATCCAAAGCAGAGCAAGAAATGTAGGGTAAATGTAAAATAACACACATGTCTGGAGGATTAGTTGTCTCTTGTCCAGAAATGCCACACCTCGTAATTAGAGAGGCTGTTAGTCTGTGGCATAGGAATGTGTAGGGTGTGGGCCCTTTCAGATTTACAGGCTTCGGGATTTATGAAAGAGCCTGAGTCCTCCTGGAGTTGCAGAGTTGGCAAGGTTACTGTTTTAACTCCAGTAGAGCTTAGAAGCTCCAGCAGCTCTCTTGGAAAATGGGGGAGCAAAACACCCTCTTTCCGATCCCTGCTCACCTGGGAGTAAGTTCCTATGACACTTAAAGGGACTTCTGAATGGATGGTTATAGGAGAGCAGAATTACAGTGGTACCTCGGGTTACAGACGCTTCAGGTTACGGACTCCGCTAACCTGGAAGTAGTACCTCGGGTTAAGAACTTTGCTTCAGGATGAGAACAGAAATCAGGTGCAGTGGCAGTGGGAGGCCCCATAAGCTAAAGTGGTACCTCAGGTTAAGAACCATTTCAGGTTAAGAACAGACCTCCAGAACGAATTAAGTTCTTAACCTGAGGTACCACTGTATTCCCATAATTAATCCCAAAGAGTTTTCTTTTAATTGCTTTCATATGTCATTTCCTAAACTTTTGGAGGGTGCCTCAGTCTCTCTCCCAACCCCCTCCCCAGCAGCAGGGCTTCTGTGTCTTTAAGGCAAGTAGGAAATTTAGCAGCTGAAGCTTGGTTAGCTCCATGCTGGTGATACGGACTGAGGGGGGGGGTGCCTATTTCCTCCCTTCCTTTTGGCGGTCCGAGGCGATGACCTCAAGGGTACCACCGCACACCCACCCTCGAACCCCCTTCACCGTTGCACAAGCACCACATGTTTCCCAGACCTTTTCCCGAGCGAAATAAGCTCGAGTATATATATATTCCCTATCCTTTCCTATGCCTATCTGCGCTCCATACTTAGAATGAGTAGACCGAGTGTTTCCCTTCTCCGCTTATTCCTATGGCCGCGCTTTGGCCAATCACAGCCATGCATTCGTCCTGCAGGAGCTAGCTCAGGGAGCTCTTGCACGCCTCATTTAACCTCCTGACGAGCTGCTGACGGCCCCCCATGGCGAGAACAATAGAACCGAAACTCCCGACCTCGTAAAACTGTCAAACCCTTGTTACAATGTATCCATTTCTGCAAGAATGGATACATTCTGCTTCCGCTTTTGATCTAGGCTACGGAACGGACTGAAAGTCATCAGAACCTTTCAAAATTCATATAAAATCAACCGCAGCTCCAATTTTCTTGCTCTTGGTGTCATTCGACTCAGTTTCCCCAGGACTCCATGATGTTGGCCGACTCCATAATCCTCGAGACGGCAAGTCACGTACACAGGAACTCCTTAATCCTGTCAGATCGCTCTGCCCAGCCCGTCCCCCGGGCAATACCAGGTGGCAGACAGTGCATATCAGTAACCCATTGTCTCACCGCCACCGGTACTCATGAAATGTATATTTGTGTATGACCCTCGCTCTGCATATTCCCCCTCCCTTTCCTCAAATGTAAATTAGTCTAACCCCACCTTTTCTCTGACATATTCATGACGTGTGTAATGTATTCATGATGTAACCCATGAAATCCAACCTTCCCATAATGTATTCATGACGTTTCTCGCACTGTGTTATGGGACTTGGTGGGAACTTTTAAAAGTTTATGTCGCCCCATTCTCGGGGTTCAATCTCGTCTTGAACCTGTTGCGCAATAAACTTGGATCTTCGCATTTTGCTCCTGCGTCCGGCTGAGCTTCCTTTTCTTCCGCTAGAATCCACGGACTTGGTCCGATTGGCTGGGTGGCAGGGTAGATACGCACCCAGATTTTCCGTAACAGCTTGGCGCCCAACGTGGGGCTGGCGGTTCTCCCGGGTTGCTGACCGGAGGCCCCGAATTCTTCAGCCGGCTGCGGGCCAATTTGCCCGAGAAGACCCTTTTGGACCTCCGGCCATCTCCCGGGCGGTAATCGGAAGCCCCAGGAGTTCAGCCGGGGAGCAAAAGGGATCCAGCCGGCTCATTCATCGATCCCGGGATCGGATCGACGGGAAGACGCGTGAGTATAGGAAAATCCAGTGCACTGGTGGGAAGGGGTGGAAGTCTCCTGGCAACTGAATTCTCTGCCCTCCTCTCTATCGTACCTTCTTGCCTTTCTCTTGGTCCAGTCAGTGAGAGAGACCGTGGACCGCTGCTCGACCCAAAGGGGGGTTCTGAGCTCTATCTCTTTATCTAAACCCTCCAGCCAGCCGCACCAATTGGGAGCCCGAAAGGTAAGACGGAGAGACCCGACTTGAAAGATAGCCGACTCTCCGCAAACGGGCATCCCAGTTGAAAGCAAGGGGTTGGAGCTCTCTTTCCGATCTTCCCGAGCGTCCTTTCTAGGGGGCAGGAAGTGGTCTTGCTTTCTATCCCAATCCCAGCCGCACCGGTCGGGCTACAATACCACGTGTACTGTAAGCCCGCTTCCGAAAGCAAGGGGGATTTTCGACCCAAACCTCTGTCCAGGGACCACCCGATCTGGCACCGCACGGTGCGGGCGTTCAGTAGGGCCCCTTTCCTGAGTTGTGACGATAGGTAGGAGGTTGCCAGGAGGGAATAGCCCATGAGGAATTGGGCGGGATCGGCAGAGTGGAAAAGGGACCCCAGGTGAATGGTTAAGGAAAAGGAAGTAAGGAATACCGGATAGCTAGAGCTCTTAAAAACCTCCCTAGGAAGTTGCCAAGCGACTAAAGACCTTTCATTTTACTAGTCCTTTGTCGAATAACCCTAGACCCACGAATCCTTATCGACCCCCTCCCCTCTCCTCTTTCCTATCTAGACACGCGTGAAGTATACTATGGGTACCCAGGCTTCCAAACACGAGCGGACTCATTCTGGGAGGAAGGCTTCCCGGAAGCCATCCCGTTCCCAGAAGGATCCCGACTCCCCTCTTCAATTTGTCATCGCGTGTTGGAAGTCGATTCCTGGCCACAAATTGTTATCTAAGGAAAAACTAGAGGACCTCTGCTCCGGAACCTGGCCCGCCAGGACTGCCTCCGCCAGACCCGAACTGCGGTGGCCACCGGGGGGTTCGTTTAATGAAGAACGCTTGAACCACCTAAGGAAAGCCCTGATAGAAGAAAAACCCCGCCAGTTAGAATACCTGGCCACCTTTGAGGCCGTAAGAAGAATGCTCCAAGCCCCAAAGGGAACAACATCTTACCAATTGCCTATATTAAATCCCGGGCGACTGCCAATGCCCCCCCCTTACGAAGATGACGATGTACGACAGACCCTGGTCCCCTTTTACTATCAAGGACCACCGCCGCAAGCCCCGACATCCAGCGACAGCGACTCCAGTAGTGGGGAGGAAACGGGGGAGGAGGATGAGGCACAAGACACCGAAAATAGGAGGGTCACACGACTACAAGCGAAAAAGGACAAGGGGGGAGCCAAACAAGTTAAAAACCCCGGACAAGCTAAAACTAAAATCCCCTCCTCTACTCACCACAACACCATTGAGGACTCTACCCAAGTCGGGAATAAACCCGCTCCCACGGAACCTCAAGGCTCCGAAAAAGGGACCCGGGGCCGTGATAAAGAGACTCCGGGGACTTCTGACCAAGTAAGCTCCACCGTGAGTTCTACTGCGGTCCAGATGCCCTTAAGGGCCCTGCCCATTCCTCCTCTCGACCCTGATGGGCCCCCGCGGATGGTTTACACGCATCAACCCTTCTATACCTCAGACCTGGTAACTTGGTCAAACCAGATGCCCTCATTGAGGGATGACCCGGACAAATGCCACCGCCAGGTCAGCGCTATCTTCTCCACACACAATCCCACCTGGCCCGATGTCCACGTCCTTCTGAATGCCCTCTTCAACGAGGCGGAGAAAGCGGACATTCTAACTAAAGCTGGGGAAGCCATAGAACTACCTGACTACCAAAGGGGACGGCCTCAGGGATTGCAAGCGCTCACAGCACAATGTCTCAGAGTAGAACCAGAATGGGACTATAATACCACTAACGGTATTTGGTGCTTAAACCTATTTAAAAAGGCCATTTTGGACGGTGTAAAGGCCGCCGGACAACGCACCGTTAATTGGACCAAAGTCCAGTCGGTCATGCAGGGACCAAATGAACACCCGTCCGATTATTACACTAGATTGGTCTCTGCCATTAAAACATGGGGAGGAATAGACCCCAACAACCCACAGCATGAAGTAATCATTAAAGGGTTCTTCAAGGATCAGGCTTGCCCAGATATCAGGAAAGCTCTGAATCTCCAAATTGGATACGATGGAAAGAGCGTAAGTGAAATCTTGTCCATCGCAAAATCTGTCTACAACTCTCGGGATGAAAGAAAGAAGAAGGAAACAAAGCCCGAGGTCGAACAAATACTAGCCTTAAGCATGGAACCTGCCTATGGTCCTAATCGAGGCAGGGGATTCCCTCGAGGAAAGGGAATCCGTGGAGGAGGAACCCCAAATCCCTATAGGCAATGGGGACCGGGGACTGGAGGATGCTATTACTGCCAGGAAGAGGGACACATAAAAAGATTCTGCCCCTACCTAAATGCGACACCCTACGGGGGACAGGAGCCTAAGCCTTTCCCTGTACGGATCACCCACCCTCCTTTCTCCCCGCAAGCCAACGTAACCCCAGGCTACAGCAACCACAACCCAGCGGCTTATACCCCACCGGCGGTCTCGAACCCGATCCCTCAATCCCGACCACAACCGGGACCCCGGACCCAAATGCCGGCCACCCAACTGCCAGCCATAGACCAGCCTGCCCACCCTTGGGCGAATGCTACTGCTCCTCCCTTGCACCCTCCAAACCAACCACCTCCCGATGATCAGAACACTTATTGACAATTAGAAGGGGATCCCGATCAGACCCAAACCATCTGCCCTGTCCTTACATTGTCACCCGAGGACCCGGTCTGTACTATCGAGATAGACGGCCACCCTTACCAATGTCTACTGGACACAGGGGCCACCTATTCCACCCTAACCGACAGTCACCTGGAACCAGGGACAGTAACCAAGAAAGTAATGGGACTGGATGGGATACCCCGCACTTGCCCGCTCTCGCGACCGGCCAAGGTCACCCTCGGACCATTACTAGCGGAACACACTTTCCTATTAACAAGCAGCCCAGTCAACCTCCTCGGCAGAGACCTCCTCTGCAAACTTAATGCCACCATAAAATGCTCCCCGGATGGCATTTACCTACATATGCCAGGGAACTCCATTCCCATTTTCCAGGGTATCGTTCAGGAATCCAAAGCGGACCGACAGTTTCCCGAACTCCCTTTAGAACTGGAAAACGAATTGCCCCCCTCCCTATGGGGCACTGAATCAACCTCAGTGGGATTCTTACTCTCCGCCACTCCGGTTAAGATCACTTACCGAAGCGACTTACCCTTCCCATGCACCAAGCAATACCCTCTGCCCAAAGAAGCCATAGAAGGCCTAACACCCATGATTGAGGACTTCCTCGAAAAGGGGATTCTAGTCCCATGCGCTTCACCCTGTAATACCCCAGTTCTCCCGGTCAAGAAACCCGCTAAGGAGGGGGCACCTATACGGTACCGTTTTGTGCAGGACTTGAGATTAGTGAACCAATTCGTGATCCCCCGACACCCGGTAGTTGGCAACCCGAACTCCCTCCTAAACGCCATTCCAGCAGGGACGACTTGGTACTCCGCTGCGGACCTGTGTTCTGCCTTCTTCAGCATACCCCTAGATCCAGCCAGCCAATTCCTTTTTGCATTTACCTGGGGGCCCAGCCAATTAACGTGGACCAGACTGCCCCAAGGCTATGTAGAGTCACCCGCCATTTTTTCGGCCGTGTTACATCAGGACTTAGAGGACATCCACCTACCGGCCAGTTCCACCCTGCTTCTCTACGTGGACGATATTTTATTATGCTCTACCAGTGAGGAGGCGTGTAAGATAGATACTAAATGCCTCCTATCAGAATTAGCAAAGAAGGGACATAAAGTGTCTCCTAAGAAACTCCAATATTGTAAGCAAGAAGTCAAGTATCTCGGACACATCTTGGGAGTAGGGACCAGAAGTCTAGCCACTGACAGGATTGAGGCAGTCACTAAAATTCCCCTCCCAAGAACAAAGCGACAGCTCCGCGGCTTCCTTGGCATGGCCGGCTTCTGCCGGGCATGGATCGCTGGTTACAGTGAAATAACGAAGCCCTTAACTGCCATGACCCGCCAGGACCACCCAGACACCTTAGTCTGGGAAGATGAAGCTTACAGCTCTTTTGAACGACTAAAACGGGAACTCAGATCTGCTCCTGCCCTAGGATTACCCGACTACCGAATCCCTTTCAACTTGTTCATCCACGAACAAATGGGGGTAGCCTCTGGGGTCCTAACCCAACCATTCCGCGACCAAGAGAGGCCAGTAGCATATTATAGTCTACAACTTGACAATACTGCCAAAGGGGCTATCAGTTGCCTCAGAGCCATTGCTGCCGCCGCTGTCCTCCTCGAGAAAGCCCAAGAGACGGTTCTAGGCCACGAAATCACCCTCCACGTTCCCCATTCAGTCTCAACCCTCCTAACCCTAAAAGGATGTCACCATTTCTCCAACTCCCGCCTCAACCGCTACGAAGCCCTCCTACTAACTCCAACCAATGTCACCATTAAACGTGTCAACTCGCTAAACCCCGCTACCCTACTACCCCTTCCCGATGATGGCACCCCGCATCATGACTGCACCACTATAGTCCGGCAAGCCGAAAAGCCCCGTGAAGACTTAGATCATCTTCCCCTGGAGAACCCGGACCTAATATTATATACCGATGGTAGCTCTAAAGTGATCGACGGGGTCAGGAAGACCGGGTACGCGGTGGTCTCCGACTTCGAAATAATAGAGTCAAATCCAATTAACTCTCAGTACAGTGCCCAAGCCGCCGAGCTAATTGCGCTACTGCGTGCCTGCGAGATTGGTGAAGGGAAGCGGATAACCATTTATACGGATAGTAAATACTGTTTCGGCTTGGTGCACACAACTGGCCAAATTTGGCTCCAAAGAGGCTTTCTAACCGCTGCTGGGTCTCAAATCTCGCACGCCGCCCTGGTTGAGCGACTTCTCACAGCGATCCACCTACCTGCCGCTATAGCCGTTGTCCACTGCAAGGCCCATACCAAGGGCAGAGACTCAGTTTCTAAAGGAAACAGACGAGCCGACAAAGCCGCACAGATGGCAGCCTTACGCACCCCTAACAACGAATCCGAGTTCCAAGCCCTCCAACTGCCAACAGACCTAGACCTCACAGAAATTTACAAATCTGCCCCAGGGGATGAGAAGGCTACGTGGGAATCGATAGGTGCCACCGAACAACAGGGTATCTGGGTCCTCCCCGATGGAAGACCCGTCCTTCCAAAGGCCTGGACTCCAAAAGTAGCGAGGTTTCTTCATCAGCGAACACATTGGGGAAAAGGGAGATTAATGGAACATGTAATTAGATCTTGGTACGCACCCGGGATAGCTGCCGCAGCAGCAGCAGCATCAAAGAATTGCATTACCTGCCAGCGCTTCAATCCTAAGCGTCAACCCAGGAGGCCGCCTGGAGCCAGACCATGGACCTTTGTCCCCTTTGAGAACTTGCAGCTCGATTTCATTGATCTGCCCCAATGCCAAGGCTTTAAGCATGCTTTGATTATCGTTGACCAATTTTCCTCGTGGGTGGAGGGATTCCCTTGCAGAAAGGCCACCGCATCCGTAGTTGCCAGGGCCCTCCTACAGGACATTATTCCCCGCTATGGCATACCCCGTCGCCTAGACAGCGATAGGGGGACCCACTTTACTGCAGAAGTGGTGCAATTAGTGGCCAAATCACTCCAAATCAAATGGGACCTCCACACCCCATACCACCCACAATCTTCTGGCCAAGTGGAACGTATGAACCAGGAAATAAAGATACAGTTGGGCAAACTTTGCGAGCTCACTGGCCTAAAATGGGTCAATGCACTCCCACTAGTTCTTCATAACATCCGCAGCGCCCCAACCGGACGTTTGAAACTCTCCCCATTCGAACTCTTATTCGGGAGACCTCCTCCCGTCTACAACACCCTATTCCCACTATCGGAACTGGAGCTCGGGGAGGCAGAACTTACTAATTATGTTATTCAGCTCCAGACACAGCTACAGCGTCTCCACCACTACGCGGCCATCGAGGGACAGAATCTTCCCATCGACGTCCACGCTCACTCCTTCCACCCGGGCGACTGGATCCTCGTCAAGGTCTACCAGAAAGAACCACTCCAACCCGCGTGGGAAGGTCCCTACCAAGTACTCTTGACATCGCCAACCGCCGTGAAAGTAGGTGAGAAGAATTCCTGGTTACATCACACTAGGTGCAAGTCCTCACCCCCTCCACAGGAGACGGAAGAAAGCAACGGCGAGGACTTCACCTTTTCGACTCCACCGGCTTTACCGACCTCATATATTGACGACGACGACCAACGGACCGGACCAGTTGATCGGGGCCAAGGTCGGGCTCAACAGACCGGACCAGTTGATCGGGGCCAAGGTCGGGCTCAACAGACCGGACCAGCCGATCGGGGCCAAAGTCGGGCTCAACAGACCGGACCAGCCGATCGGGGCCAAAGTCGGGCCCAACAGACCGGACCAGACACCGCGACACCCAACTGGACGTCTGAAATCATCCCAGATACCAACACCATCAAGCTACGTTTCAGACGCGCCGACAACCACGCTTGACAGCTCCATTGACAGCTTGCTTCGTTTGACAGCTCCATTGACAGTTTGCTTCGTTTGACAGCTCCATTGACAGCCTGCTTCGTTTGACAGCTCCATTGACAGCCTGCTTCGTTTGACAGCTCCATTGACACCTTGCTTCGCTTGACAGCTTCGCCTTTGACAGTTCATCTGACAGCTCCGTTCAACAGCGCTATTTGATACCTTCGCTTTACAGCCTCACCCTGTCCGGCGCCTTCGTTCGCTCACGCATCCGAGCCATGCGCCTGGTCACCACCGCCCTTCTCCTCGCCACCTTATCCTGGGTCACGTCTACCTCATCAGACCACTGCACAGGATTACGAACAAACTACCACTTCTTGGACTATCATGAGGTCGAGACGGGAAGGTCTAACCCTGATCGAATGGGGGACTTTGATTTCTGCCTTCCCGAGTCCCGGACCTTCCTGCGCCATTCCCTAGTTCCCCAACTCGCCGAAAACGAATATTGGGAACTTTTCATTCGAAACAAGGATTTACATCGTGTCGGCTCTGCGGCTCTCACTCTTGACCACTCCTCTTACCGGCTGACCTGCAGAAATGGGACTTACCTTCTTTACGAGAACGGGGAGGTCTCGCAAACCCCAAACTGGACCGAAGTCGAGACAGGAGGGGCTACTCACGCTTATACGGAATCAAGCCACCCCTCTGGAAACTTGATTTTCGGCTTCCAGTGCCTCCGCTCCACCCCAGAAACCCGGAAGCCCCAACTCCAAGGACTCTGCCTACGACGGTTCTGCTGCCTATGGGACTTAGGGGTCACTCATGAGTGGAGAGGGGCTGAATATCTCGAAGGGTGGCACCATTCCTTACACCCCTCGCGCTCCCCCTCATGGGACCACGTCGGACCCCTGCGATGCGGCGGTATCGCCAGGGATAGGCGACTACTGAACACCACCGACCCCCTCCATCCGGTTGGCACAGCACCCCGACAATTCGGCGCCGACCCGGCACTCCCGGGAGAAGACCTCCTGTCATCCTGGGAGCAAAACTCCTATATTAAGCTTCTCAGCCAGGTGGCGAAGGAGTCACCCTACCCGGACTGCTGGATTTGCGCTCACGCACCCAGCCATCTCCAACAGAGCCTCCCACTGGTCCCTGTACCAGTGACCCTAGAACAGTTCCGTTCCGGAAATGTTACCTCCTGGAACCTGACCGCACTCAACTTAACACATCAATACCTCTACCTCACCGGCCCTACGAAGGGACCCCTTTGCCGCAGCTTCTCAGGGGAAGGAACCTTCATCGGATCCAGTACATGCACCAACACTTTGGAAATCCTACCAACTGGACTGGTCACTGTCTCTAACACAAGGGACTCCCGAACTTTTCCTAACCTTACTGTTGCCTGGGCCGCTGTGGTTGGACATCCCTTGGACTGGAAGCCACAACCCGCAGACACCAAGCTACTACAAACCTTTGCTTCAGGCCGAATGGAATCTTACCTCAGCGGCCTATTCTGGGTGTGTGGGCACCGCGCCTATACATGGGTGAGCCCACACATGTCCGGATCCTGCTTCATCGGCTACATCGTTCCCGGAATTAGAATATTACCACACCTACCGCCTGGAAGACAACGGAACAGAAGGGAGCAAAAAGAGCTGTCAGACCTGTCAGACGTTGCTGCGAATGGAGAGACCGTAGGCCGAGCACTCTTCCCCGCCTACGGTGCCGGTTCAAACCACGTGGATATTCTCCGACTCACCGACATCCTCCTTAAGTTCATGCAGGAGGCGACTCAGATCACAGACTCTCTCATGTCGGAACTATCCGAGGTAAGACAATTGAGCCTACAGACGAGGATCGCGACAGACTTCCTCTTGTCCAGTCAAGGAGGTACCTGTGCATTAATAGGCACAGAGTGCTGTACATACGTGACTGACCAGACCTTAAATATAACTGGACATTTAAATAACATTCATGAATTAGCAGGGAAACTCCACGACATCCAGCATGAGGGGCTATCCGACGTAGACTTATGGGGATGGTTGCCCAAGCTGGGATGGCTCAGACAACTATTGAAAGTCGTGTTGTTCATCATTTTAACTGTTTTCCTCTGTGTCTCTATCCTATGTTGTACTATGCATTGTATTACCCCTTGCTGCTCTCTCCTCCGTCATTCTGCTTCTGCTACCTCCTTTTCTCTTCGAGCCTATTCCCGCTCCCGACATGCTCCCACTTTCCCAGACTATGTACAGATGAGACATTTGGGAGAAGGTGAATATGAGATCACCGAAATTTAGTGCTCAAATGGTGCGGAGAAAGGATTTGCAAGTTCTTACAGAACTTTAATGCAAATCTATCTCCGAATGGGGGACTGATACGGACTGAGGGGGGGGGTGCCTATTTCCTCCCTTCCTTTTGGCGGTCCGAGGCGATGACCTCAAGGGTACCACCGCACACCCACCCTCGAACCCCCTTCACCGTTGCACAAGCACCACATGTTTCCCAGACCTTTTCCCGAGCGAAATAAGCTCGAGTATATATATATTCCCTATCCTTTCCTATGCCTATCTGCGCTCCATACTTAGAATGAGTAGACCGAGTGTTTCCCTTCTCCGCTTATTCCTATGGCCGCGCTTTGGCCAATCACAGCCATGCATTCGTCCTGCAGGAGCTAGCTCAGGGAGCTCTTGCACGCCTCATTTAACCTCCTGACGAGCTGCTGACGGCCCCCCATGGCGAGAACAATAGAACCGAAACTCCCGACCTCGTAAAACTGTCAAACCCTTGTTACAATGTATCCATTTCTGCAAGAATGGATACATTCTGCTTCCGCTTTTGATCTAGGCTACGGAACGGACTGAAAGTCATCAGAACCTTTCAAAATTCATATAAAATCAACCGCAGCTCCAATTTTCTTGCTCTTGGTGTCATTCGACTCAGTTTCCCCAGGACTCCATGATGTTGGCCGACTCCATAATCCTCGAGACGGCAAGTCACGTACACAGGAACTCCTTAATCCTGTCAGATCGCTCTGCCCAGCCCGTCCCCCGGGCAATACCAGGTGGCAGACAGTGCATATCAGTAACCCATTGTCTCACCGCCACCGGTACTCATGAAATGTATATTTGTGTATGACCCTCGCTCTGCATATTCCCCCTCCCTTTCCTCAAATGTAAATTAGTCTAACCCCACCTTTTCTCTGACATATTCATGACGTGTGTAATGTATTCATGATGTAACCCATGAAATCCAACCTTCCCATAATGTATTCATGACGTTTCTCGCACTGTGTTATGGGACTTGGTGGGAACTTTTAAAAGTTTATGTCGCCCCATTCTCGGGGTTCAATCTCGTCTTGAACCTGTTGCGCAATAAACTTGGATCTTCGCATTTTGCTCCTGCGTCCGGCTGAGCTTCCTTTTCTTCCGCTAGAATCCACGGACTTGGTCCGATTGGCTGGGTGGCAGGGTAGATACGCACCCAGATTTTCCGTAACACTGGGTAAAGCTTTACCAGTTGAATACATGCCTGTTTTGCAAATGCTACAGGATTCCTGTTTATACCTGTTGATGCTGCTGCTTTATTGGTTTGGGGTTGCACATGCATTTTAATTATGTTTGTTGTGTGGCACTCCCCCCCCCCCAGCTGCCAAGGAGATAAGTAACTATTCAACCTTTAGAAGACATTTGAAGGCAGCTCTGTATAGGGAAGTTTATTTTTAATGTTTAATGTTTTATTATGTTTTTATATATGTTGGAAGCTGCCCAGAGTGGCTTGGGCAACCCAGTCAGATGGGTGGGGTATAAATAAAATCATAATGATGATAATAATAATAATAATAATAATAATAATAATAATAATAATAAAAAAATTAATAATAATATTGAATAGGTCACTCATATTTTCTTTGGAGAAATGTTGGCAGGTATGACAGAGTGTCACTGTGCATATGTGCAGAGTGCCTTTCCCTTAGACCTGAATAATCAGGGCCAGTCCCTGCACATCTGAAATTACCGTACAGGAGAAGGATTTCAGGGTAGCCATTTCCAAGCAAGCTTGAGCCCCACAACCTCACATTTTAAGAAATGGTGCTTTGCGGCCTGTGATAGATTCTTTACCGAACAAACCATTGCCTCAGTGCCAGCTATGTGCTGCTCATAATTGATTAGTATGAAAGCATTTTTAGTTTAAAATAAATCTCATGAAATCTGCCCGCAAGCTGCCCCAGCCTCTTCTGGAGCAGTGCTATGCTTTGTGCGTTCTCGTTTGCCTCGAATGCAGCCTGATCCTTGTGTAATAATTCCATGGGAAAATCCAGCACTGACTGCATAACTGATTTGGCATGGCACTGGGCTTTAATTGCTTTCAGGTTTTGCTTGCAAAGGCCAAGAAACCCAAGCCCCACATAGCGCTGCGCTGCTCTCCCTCTGCAAAGAGCGTCTCTGTGGAATAGAGGGCTGTGGAAGTGAGTGCTGCGCACACTCAAAACGAAGAGGGAGGCTTTTCAAAAGCCCAGCAGATGTCTGACTGATGGCCCATGTGGCAAATCAAGGCTTTATTAAGTCAGATTCTGTTACCAAGCTGAATTATTTCCCCTGGAACCAGGTTTTCTTCCAAGGCTGGACTTTGACCTAGCAGGCTTCGGTTAAGATCTCCAATCCAGCACGGCCCCACTGAAAGGATCCAACAAGTTGATTTTTCTCAGCTTTGGTTTCATATCTGTTAAATAGGAATTGCAATTAAAAGGTGGCCCCTTTCTTGCAAGCTGGGTTAAAGGTGGTTTGGTCCTAAACACTTATTGATTTGTTAAATATGTATATTGCCCTCCATCCGCAGGTCTCAGGGCGGATCACGACATAAAAACACAATATAAAAAGCACAAAATACATAATAACAATAATAATAATAAAACAATAATCCACCTTTCCACAACACATTTAAAAGGGCATGGGATGTTAATCAGCCCAAGGCCTGGTTGAAGACAAAGGTTTTTGCTCGACACTTAAAGGTGTATAACGAAGGTACCAGCCGAACCTTCTTGGGGAGAACATTCCACAAATAGATCGGAGTGTAATCGTTTGCCGGATATTTCACTTCTCTGGATTTTGTGATGGAATTCTATGTTAAAGAAAAATTGAGGGGGGGGGAATATGTATTCAATGTTGGTATTTTGAGATCCAAAATACTTAAATTTGAATTTTTAAAGATTAGTGTGGGAATTAGTTGGAAGAGACTTGAAATATACTCAGAGTTGCAAAGTGATTTCATGCTCTTTATTCAGCTCATAGTGGTGAGGAGGAATGAATGAAAGTCCCCTCAAAGTGTCTGCTTTATATACATTATTTACACAATGGGCTGCACATGATTGGCTAATTCTGGAATTCTACTGTAAGCCAATCAGGTTGTGGATTCACTTATATCTGGAGCATGATTGGGTGGTTCCTGCCAACCAATCATACTGCTGCATTGTTCTAGGACCAATCAGACTGCTGCAATTTGGATCCTATTGTTCTAGGACCAATCAGACTGCTGCAGTTTGGATCCTATTCAACTCAGTACATAACAAGACTTTTGAACAAACACCTGCCAAACTGACATGGGCTTAGAATCATAGAACTGGAGAATTGGAAGCGAACCCAAGGATCATCTAGTCCAATCTCCTGCAGTGCAGGAATCCTGCCGTATGTGGACTCAAACCACCAGCTTTCTGGTTAACAGCCAGACACACTAACCCATTGTACCCCAGAGGTGCCTGAATGGAAACAGTCTGATTCATTCATTGCTAGTCTCTCATATTCTTACTTGCCATGCATATAACATATAGTGCCTATAATTTAGGCTGCAATCCTAGACATTCTTTCTTAGGAAAGTGCCCATCTGAATGGACCACCAAACCCAGCGTCCTGTTCTCACAGTAGACAACCAGAGGCCAGTGGGAAACTGACAAGCAGGACCCGGGTGCAACAGCACTCTTGCCTCCTCTGGTTTCCAGCAGCTGCCATTACTGCCCCCAACTGTGGAGGCACAGCTCAGCCATCATGGTGAGTAGCCATCAATAGCTTTTCTCCAAACTGTTCTAAGATCCAGTATGGTACATTGGTCTGACTTGGTATAAGGCAACTTCCTACATACCATTTGCTTCAACAGCCGTTGTGTTCCTTTGTTCCCTTGCGCATGAACCAAAAGGTGTGATGACGTGAGGAATTTCTCCTTGTGACTTTAATTTTAAGAGTCTTCCGCATGGCCCAGTTAATCTGAAAACAGCATCTTCCAGGAAACTACATTTTGGTTAATGGGATGCTTGACATCTGCAGCCTAGCAGAGGTCTGCCAACTGTGTATTTGGGGCCTGGCAATGTACATCCAGACGAAGCCCAGCGTCGCCCAATCACAATGTGCCCATTTCCCCAGTCTCCAAAGTTGTAAGTCTGACAACAGAGTAGCACCCAACCACTGGCACATTATTATTTTTTTTTATAAAAACCAACCAACAAACAAGTTGGAACGCTGATCAAATAGTGGATGGTTTTGTTTCACTGACCTACTTAATTAAAAAAGCAGTTTCTAAAAATGGAAATGCTGTTTGATTTAATATGAAGATGGAGCTGTGTTTTTCCAACATCTGTGTCCAGAAAGGAAGAAAAATCCTGTTTTTACTGGCCTTCCTCCATCAGTCTTTTTTTTTCATTTCGTGTCTAAAGCACAGTAAGTTACATAAACATTCCATTTCTTTCCATAAATTGGCTCCAGTTTCTGAACAATAGAGTCACTGTGAAGAGGAGAAAAACCACAGACACACCCCACAACTGCTGGTCACACAGCCAAAGAGAACTAAAGAGACATTCTTTGAAAGTACCAAAAAGGAAATCCATGGTCTTAAGGCAAGACCTTTTAATGTTATACTTGGAAGTGTTCCTTCTTTCCCCCTACTTGGCTTTCTTCATCTTTGGCTGTCTAGTGCAGAATGCTTGACAGTGCAAAAGAAAGAAAGAAAGGAGGAAGGAAAGAGGGCCTGGAGACAGAATATTATTCTCTTTTAAAATGTGTTGATAATAGCTGTCAGTATTCACTAACTTCTGAGTGGGGAGCGCCAGAAATTTCAAGCACCTCACAATATGGGGAAACAATTATGAGTGGATTTAGTGCAAACAACACTGTTGAGGCTGCCCCTAACTGGCTGCCCATAATATTTTAGCTGTGGAAAATAGATAAGCTATGTTTGAAACATGAAATATTAGCAGTGTATAATGACAGCGAAGGCAAAGTAAGCCAGAGCAGTATGATTTTCAATAGAGTGGTGTTAGGAGGATAGTTAGGAAATAAATAAAGAGCTTTTCTGCAGCCATTTTTATATACTACTACTACTACTACTAACAACAACAACAACAACAACAATAAAATTTATATTATTATCATGATCACCATAATTTAAAAGTGCATAAAGTAGTAGGAATCTACAACTAAAGGTCTTAAGGACAAATCCAGTTTTCTGCTATTTAACAAATTGTTGGTAATAGTCTCTCCTCTTAAAAAATCCATACTCTCTCATAACATTTCTCAATGCTACCTTATTAAAAATTGTTCAGGGTCTAATTAGAAAGTTACCACCAGCTATTTGTAAGGAAAACTACCTCATGAAGGCTGACTACGTGTTCTGAAGGCAATATTCTCTGTTGCCCAATATTCTCTCACCCCTGCTTCCTAGCATTTGCCTCCTGAGGTGGTTGCATCACTTTCTGCAAATATTTTTAAAAGAGGTTTAAATATGCTTTGAGATCAGCAGTTGATGAGCTCTTGGAGGAAGAGTGAGGGTGAACAGAGAGTGGTGACGACGAGGAAGAGCAGCAGCAGCAGCAGCAAGGAGGGACAGGATGCTCTGAGATGGACCTCAGAAATAGGCCTCAGCAGATGCCATCCTGTGGCGCCGGCTGGGATGAGCAGCATGGAAGTATAATGAGACTTCTGGAACCGACTCCAGCAAAGGTCCCGATGCTGTTTGCTGTTGTCTGGGTAAATGCAGCCTCAGGGCTGGGGCACACTTTAAATCCACCACATGGAAACCATTTTAAATTGCTCTGTGTGGAGACTGTGACCACATGGTGAGCAGGTTGTGTGTGTGTGTGTGCGCGCGCATGCGCACCCAGAGATTGACCATGCGGATGAAGTCTAGATGAAACTCTCTCCAAGCCACTTTTTTATTTTATTATGGAGGGCACCAATTGTGGTGGTAGGGAGGAAATTGCCCGATCCATGTGGTGAGCTGCTGCACGCGAGCGTGTTTGGACAGCTGCAGCGTGGAGGGATTTAAAGTAGCCTCCACAACATAAGCTTTTGCCCACATTTAGTGCTGACTTGTAGATTAAAGGCCTATTAAGGGCTTTGCTAAACTGAAATAACTGTTCCATGACAGGAAAAGAACTACTCTCAGAGATAGGGAGTGGGACAGAACGGTGGAGACAGGAAGGGGGTTTGTAAGCCTAACTCATTTACATTTGAATTTTTCTGTAACTTTCACAATTCTGTCTATGCTATGGTAGAATTATTTTTGAAAGGAAAGGGGGCTAAGAGCTAGAGGCAAGATAGGCACACATACCACAGACCCTCCAAGCATCCCTATTTTCCAGGGACAGTCCCAGATTTACAGAAACTATCCCGGTTTCATTTGATCCCTGAATGTCCCACTTTTCCTTAGGATGTCCCTATTTTCCTCAGAAAAATGTTGGAGGATATGCAGCCTTTAGAAGACACCTGAAGGCACCCCTGTAGAGGGAAGTTTTTAAAAATGCTTGATGTTTTATTATGCTTTTATATATGTTGGGAACCACTCAGAGTAATGCAGTCAGATGGGCGGGGCATAAATAATAAAATGATGATGACGGAATAGGACGTCCCTATTGGAGAAATGTTGGAGTGACATGATACCAGTCTCTATTTCTTTCGGTTTCTCATTTTCCCAATCTTAAATTCAGTTAGCCACATTCCCACACCAGCATTTTAGCATGCATTCTTCTTAATACGCTCAGGCCTGTATCCAACGTAGTGCTCAGTAACCATCCCCTCTGTGCAAGGATTTACCCCATGCACAATGGCACATTAAAATCTGAAGGTGTTATAGAATTCTAAGCATGTAAGAGGCACAAGATCGTACCCACCAACCTCTGCCTCCTCCATCTCCAACTTTGCAACGTCTGAAGGGTGATTGCCTGGACAATGCATACGCATTCAGGGACTGAACTCGCAACAGATGAACATCTGTTTCATTTTTGACAGTTATCCAGGGTTTAAAAACTCTGCACTCAGTCTTGCCTCCAATTAAATATTTAAATGCACACGTTTAAAAATATCCCTCAGGGTCTGGGAGATCCTCTGTTCAAATCAAGAAGCAACTGGCCTGCCAGCCTCAGAAGCATCTTCAGTCTTTTGTCAGATGATGCAGGATGGCATGCTATAATAACAGAACAGAAACTCTGGCCGCTCTCTCTCTCTCGCCACACTCTCTCTCAGTGAGGACCTCATGCTTTCTGTGTAGGGTCCTTCTCCTTCTCTGACCCTATATATGCCACTATATATGAAGGTATGGGACACAACAGCAGGGAACTTTCCCAGAATAATGGAAGTGATATTAAAAACACCTTTAACGGAGGCCAGTTCAACCCCCTGTTAGGACTCACACTTGTAGTAAGCAAGAAGGTTAATGTGTTCTCTACTGCTTGCCTAATTGCTTCTTTATCCGTGATATCCAACTTTCCAGCCCCTGAGTTAGTGTCTGAAGCCAAAATTATCTGGACCTCGCACAGAACTTTAAGCTGTGGGAAAGCGCAGCTCAAAATGGCTGCTATTGTTTTCCGGTAACCTTATACTTAGCGTTTAATATCCTCAGCAATTTACAGAATGCTCAGGATTCCATTTTGGCTCTTTCGGCTTGGGAAATCCCAGGCTAGACTTCAATTACCTCCCCCCCTCTTTTTTTTTTTTTTTTTTTGCTGTAACACTGTAAGATCAAATGCTACAAAAGAATAAATGTGCTAAGCACAACACACCTCAATATGTTTGCAGAAATTGCTTTTCCCCCTCCTCCTTTGTATTTTAAAAGACACATTTTAATTACTGAGGCAGATGAAAAGAAGAGAAACTATGTTGCTTGCTTCACTGACTGCTCTGTTAAGCAGCATGTTAAATCTATTAACGTGAAATCCAAGATGCTAAAAGGGCGGTACGAACCGTACAAATGGAACAAAGGACTTGTAAACTTAGTCTGCAGTCCTAGGCACATTTTCCTAAGTGCAAGCCCCATTGAACTATACGGGACTTGCTTCCAGGTAAACGGGCACAGGGCTGTACTTTTGCTGTCAATGTTTTGATTTCCAAAAGTGACTTGTGAGCAAAAAGAAACAACAAACAGAAGAGGCTCTGTTCTGTTCATGGTCTGTGATACAGTTCAGGAACATTTAATTTTACATTAGTAAAGAAGGTTTAGAAGAAGAAGAAATCACACTTCTATTCCCAAGCTTGGTAACAATTATAGATACAACAAAACCAATACAATAATACAGATAAATAGTATATTGTACCACACATTTTTGTCTCTCCTGCCCCATTTCTAAAACTGAAGTGATATTTTAAGGGACAGGAATCAGTTATTTACTATGGGCCTTTGCTTAAGCCAGTCTTCCCCAGATGTTTTGGGTGCCCTCCAGATGTTTTGGGCTGGTGATGATGGGAGCCATAATTTAATCTTATGAACAGAAGTGTGTGTGTGTGTTTGTGTAATAGTGGGCTTCTGTGAGTAGAACAATCATAGAATTGTAGAGTTGGAAGGGACCCCAAGAGTCATCTAGTCCAGTGTTTCCCAACCGGTGTTCCTGGTGTGTCGTGGGAGGGAGGCAGGCGAGTTGGGCGGCGAGAGGCGGGGCGGCGGCGGCGGCGAGGAGAGGCCGCCTAGCGCGGGGCTCTCGCCGTCTGCCTGCCTGGCTGCCTGCGTGGCGCTGACGTCACGGGGCTGTAACGTGCCCCACATAGGCACACGCGGGGCGGCGAGTGAGCGAGCTCCCACATCCCATCGCCGCTCGCTTCGGCCGGCCTACTGGGCTGTCGCAGGCGGAAGGCCTGCGCATGCGCGAGGTTTTCGCGCCTTCGGGATTCCCTTCACGCCTTCCTCCTCCCGGGTCCTTGAGAGTGCGGGAAGCGGCAGCGCGAGACCGGCGTTGAGCCTGGTAGGTATTGCGCTTGCCAAGGCAGTCATTTGGGAAATGAAAACTTGCAAAGCAAGCAACCAGTTCAATCTGAAGTACGTGTATACTTAATATCCTGTATCTGAAACCTGTTCTGCCCCCTCCCTCACACTTGGTGCCATTTTCATCTACACATGCAGCAGAGTAAGTTGACCCAGAATAGTACCAATTCAGATGGCAGATGGGAGAATGACAGTGCTGAATGCTTTCCCATGTAGAACAGTCCCTGCAAATAAAAACCTAGCATATTTGGAAGAGGGATGCTAGCCTAACCATTACCTTCTATGCTGTTACTATTTATTTATTTTTTAACATAAGTAAAAAGTGACCTTTCCCCATCTGGCATGGTGGTGTGCCTCGAGATTTTTTTCATGAAACAAGTGTGCCTTTGCCCAAAAAAGGTTGGGAAACACTGATCTAGTCCAACCCCCTGAAATGCAGGAATCTCAGCTAAAGCATCCATGACAGACGGCCATCCAACCTCTGCTTAGAAACCTCCAAGGAAGGAGAGCTTACAGCCTCCCAAGGGAGACCGTTCGGCTGTCAAACAGCTCTTACTGTCAGAACGTTGTTCCTGATTTTTAGTCGGAATCTCCTTTCTTGCAACTTGAAGCCATTGGTTTGAGTCCTACCCTCCAGAGCAGGAGAAAACAAGCCTGCTCCCCCCTTCATGTGACAGCCCTTGTGATATTTGAAGATGGCTATCATATCTCCTCTCAGTCTCCTCTTTTCCAAGCTAAACATACCTAACTCCCTCAACCGTTCCTCATAAGGCTTGGTTTCCAGTCCCTTGATCACCTTGGTTGCTCTCCTCTGCACACGTTCCAGCTTGTCAACATCCCTCTTAATTTGTGGCACCCAGAATTGGACACAGTATTCCAGGTGTGGTCTGACTAAGGCAGAGCAGAGCTGCACTATTACTTCCCTTGATCAGGACATGTCTCACTGCTACAGATAATATGACCTCACGTGATTTTTGATGGTGCTGCCCAGTTCCTTCTGCAATTGGTCATGGGTCCTTGCCAGTGGAGGCCTGGGATGGAGGTAACACCTAGCAGGTGCTATTGCAGGCATGGTTTCCCACTGTACTAGCTGTTGGGGTTGCAGGAAAGGAAACTATCACAATATTATCCAAATGAAGCGATGTGGAAGGAAGTGGCTGCCTGAATTGGCAGAGACCCTGAGGCACTGCCTCTGAGGTGTGAATTGTCCCATTAATTTTAATGCATGCTAACTCAGATGCCAGTTTTTTAGATTAGCATGGCCCTGGTTAACTGTTTCATTCCTCTCAAAGAATGCAGGACAGAAAAAGGGCTGCAAAGGAGAGTGACAAAAGAGACCCACAAGCAACAAATTAGGGGCCATGAAAGACTCAGGGTTAATGGGTTCACCCATAAAATTATTCTGAGGGAAAACAACAATTAATAGCAGTAACTCAGTAACAATATCATGCTTATTGTAGATTAAATTTGGCCTCTGGAGGAGGCACCCCAGTGGTCCATAATTTGCACGCATCTGTTAACTGTGGGCTGTCTGGTTTTGGGCCTATAAAAAATTATAACAGCAGCAGCAGCAACAACTATTTATTATTTATACCCCGCCCATCTGGCTGGGTTTCCCCAGCCACTCGGGGCGGCTCCCAACAGAATATTAAAAACACAATAAAACATCAAACATTAAAAACTTCCCTAAACAGGGCAGGCACCACCACTGAGAAGGCCCTCTGCCTGGTTCTCTGTAACCTCACTTCTCACAGTGAGGAAACTAGCAGAAGGCCCTCGGCGCTGGACCTCGGTGTCTGGGCTGAACGATGGGGGTGGAGACACTCCTTCAGGTATACTGGACTGCGGCTGTTTAGGGCTTTAAAGGTCAGCACCAAAACAAGCACAACAAGCATGAAAGAGAATTTTACTGTTCTGAGTCAGTCCATGGTTTTCCTTGGCCCCATGTGACATTAGGGCACACCCACAAATTGCCAGCTTTCAATAATAGGGTGACTGGTGTGCCAAATTAGGGAATAACTTTAAAGTCTATATGGTAAACTATTACTATGCCTGATAGCTAGGTTGCTGTATGAATGTGACACTTCTCCCACAGGAGCTGTGCTGATTCTTGATTTCTTTGGAGCCCACTTTAATATTTTATTTTTGACAGATAAGGCCCTAAACAACTTGGGACCTGCTTACCTGAAAGACAGCATATTCTTCAATATGAAACTGCCTGTTCACTATGACCTTTGGATGGAGTCATGGTTTGTTTTGGTCCACCAGGCAACTATGAGAAACAGTGCATTCTCGGTGGTGGCACCTACGTAATGGAACGGTCTCCCTCCCAGGCATCTGTCAAGCATCCTCAGTAGTTTCCTTTCTCTGGCAGTTAAAAACATTGTTTCCCTGAGCATTTGCCAGATCTTTATTTTTTCCTGCTCAGTGATTCCCTGTCTGCTGTTTTATTGTATTTTTCCTGGCACGAGGCAAATGTCTTTGGCTAGAGCCAGAATTTCCAATGACTTTAAAGTAATTTGTGTGGTCCAAGTAAGAAAGAATTGTGTTCTTACTGTTATCTAGATGAGTGGTAAGAGGTAGTCTACTAAGTACTTTAATTTTCTCTATGATTACCCCTTTCCTACCATGTGAATATATTTTGTAAGGGCTTAATATGCTTACTTTCATAAATTTGCAGGGGTTTTGTTTTTGCACAAGTGGAAAAAATTCTTTAGAGGGCTGGAATGCACTCAGATATGTTGTTATAACTGGCAGCAGTAGAATTCAAGTTTTTACAAATTACTTTTTTATTGTTCTCCACAGACCCTCCTCACCTGCCACTGCCAGTTATGCAAGCAACAGACACAACAAAACCTCCAGAAATGCCTGCTGGGGTGGTTCCCCTCCTGCAACTTGGTGTGAAAATACCAGGGACTTGGGGATTTTGAGTTAATTTATCTTGGTGCAAACATGCTGGAATTACATACCATTTAGCAAAACAGAAATTTCCCCAAGTGCAAATACTTTGCAAAAAGTCTAGTAAAACAGAAGCTGGGTTTCAAATGGCTTGAAAAGGTGGCGTGAAAGTAGAGGAACCATCGAGCTGTATAATATTAACAATGAGTATCACATTCCGTTTAAGTTGAGGCATAGCGAGTGTATCATATTGCACTTGTGGAGTGGTACACACACACACACACACACACACACACACACACACACAGAGAGAGAGAGAGAGATTTTATAAAGGGCATTGGGCAATCTGGTCCTAGGAATCAGTTGCAGAAGTATGCAGAGATTTGCATGCCTGAATGTTAAACCTGAGCCTTTTCCAGTCAGCAAGGCAGGCAGAGTCAGTGAATTTTTTCCCTTCTGATTGCCAATAAATTAACCTTAATGCTATTAAATATGGTCCGGGCCTGTTTGTGCCAGCCTCCCACACTCTGCTTCTAAGAGTGCAATCTCCCAGGGGGCGTCTGGTTGGTTAGTGGTGAAAGAACAGAAGGTTGGGGTAGTTTGAAACTTTAGTTTAAGCTAGCAAAGCAGTGCTTATGCTGTTAGGAATCAAAATAGCACACAAGATGCTACACAAAGGAACTTGAAGAAACCTTCCCCTTCCTCTCTCTTCCCACCATTGCCCTTCACACACCCTGTTGCCAGTTTGGGTGAATTGCCTGACAAGCTACTGTAAGTTGATGCTTCTGCAGTAGCCATGGAACTAGCAGAAGCCAGCACCAGCATGCAAGGAGGAAAAATGTCAGAAATAATTTCTGAATTTGCACTTCCTGAGAAGGAAATAAACTGAAAGACATCAAATGGTACAGTTCTCCGGATTTTGCAATGCAGTTCTCCTATCCAAAAATGGCTGGTTCCAGAGGGCTGCTATCTGCCTGCACAGATAGACGAAAGGATGGTCACTTGGCAGCAACCTCCTTTGGCTGTGCCAGACCCCCTCTCTGGGGTGGGCCTTGCCTGCGAGGCCAATCAGGGCAGGAGCATGGGGGATGGTTGCTGCCTGCTCCTGCTATGCTTAAGAGAGTGATCATTTGCTGACTGTTATGGGATTTTTCACCCACCCACCCAGTCCGTTAGGGGCCCTCTCATTGGGGGAGCGGGCAAGTTGATGTAAGGACCTTGCTATGGTTTACTCGGTCCCCATATTCGGGGCCAAGGATGAATTTTCTCCTGCAAGCAAATTGGCCAGCTTTCAGATTTCTGCCTGCCTAATGGCAACCATTGCAACATTGGTGGATAAGGCATTGGACTGGATCTTTAGCCCAGGAGAGGTGACTCTGTCTGGGAGTCCACACAGGGACCAATGGGCCAAAACACCTCTCCCAATGGTGGCCTGTGCAGGGTCACAGCAGCTGATCTGTGTTGGGAGTGACTCCGCAGCACACGGTTGACCCCACTTGGTTCCTGTTGGGGAGCATGCAAACTGCCTGGTGCTGCATGCATGCCCAATGCATCAGCCAAACCTATTCTTACCTGTAATCAATAAAGTTGTGGTCTAGTTCAACTCAGTACCAATCTCCTGTGTGCATTTCCTTGGTCTTCCCTGCACTGGCTGCAGACATCATGCATCTGTGGCAGCAAAGGATGTCCCTTGAGACAGATGCCCAAAACCCATATTAGGGCAGTAAAGGTAAAGGACCCATGGACAGTTAAGTCCAGCCAAAGGCAACTATGGGGTGCAGCGCTCATCTTGCTTTTCAGGCTGAGGGAGCTGGTGTTTGTCCACAGACAGGTGTCTGGGTCATGTGGCCAGAATGACTAAACTGCTTCTGGTGCAACAGAACAGCATGACAGAAACCAGAGCACACAAAAATGCCGTTTACCTTCCCGCCATGATGATACCTATTTATCTACTTGCACTGGTGTGCTTTTGAACTGCTAGGTTGGCAGGAGCTGGGACAGAGCAATGGGAGCTCACCCCGACGTGGGGATTCGAACCGCCGACCTTCTGATCAGCAAGCCCAAGAGGCTCAATGGTTTAGACCACAGCACCACCCGCTGTCCTATTAGGGCAGTACCTTTATTAGGCCAGCTTCAAGTAGGGTTGGTTGGAAATTCACATTTAGAGACGGATCTATAAAACTGGCACTTTCCAAACCGAGATGAGAACCGAAACACAGTACAGATACAGAATGTGAGCTCCACACCTTCACCAACGCCTGCCATTCCTTCCTTCTAAAGGTTGTGTGAGGATCCATTTGGGCTTGACATCATATGTACCACCAATTTAGTCATTCTCCTTTAGTGCTAAATGAACATTTCAGTAGTACTAGCAATGTTTTTCTTGTGCCAGTAGAAGCTGATGTCGAGGGGCTGATCTGCACAGCCGCCTTGAAATGACTGTGAGCTGCAGAAGAGCACAGCAGATGGGAGAGCGATGCGCTGCCTTATTAAGAACCACATCCTCAAGCCTAGCAGTGCTTGTTTTTCTTTCCCGTCTCTTGGTTTTACATTGCGATGCACATATGTACCCTGCTCTCTCTGCCTCCTCGTGCATAACACGATGTTGCACTGCGATAGCTTATTCTGGCAAGGGCTGGAATAGTAAATAGGCAGTTTTTATTTTAGATGTCACAGTTCATTAAGAACGATGTCAAGAGCTTATTCTTTACCGGGCTCGGCCCTTTCAGACATTTATCTAACAACGCTATCTGATCTTAGATTACATTTGTGTTGCTTTGAATAGCTAGCTGCCTGTTTTACATTTAAGCCTCATTCTGTAAACACAGGGTGTAGCGAGGAGCGTTCGGCAGGCTCCCTCGCTTTTTCAGTAATGCTTTTCATGCGCTAATCATTCGGGCCTTTCGCACACTTCTCTGCCAGCCTTCAGAGAAAGGTGGAGTGAACTTTGTGAGCCAAAGTACATAAGTTGCTTTCAATGTAGCGCTAAGGATAAGGTTCCGTCAGTGCATGGATTTTCCTTTTGTGACAGAGCCTTCTCCCCCCTCTGCACACACTCTTGGTCTCCAGAGTTGTGGACTGTGCAAGGAGAGGTGAGGGAGGAAAATTTCCATTTTGCTAAATGGAATCTTCGACTAGCTTCCACTAGTGCAACAATTTAGTTGAATGCAGTCCTTTGCTAGCCAGGGTAGCTTTCTTTCGCCAGTTTTCCGTGTGTGATATAATCAGCTACTTGTCATCTGTTGTCTCCAAACACATCATGATTATGTGCTCTCATGTGTGTTTGCTTGTCCACCGGCCTGCAAGCGCTCCAACTGGAGAACAGCCTTTACCAAAGGTGTCATGGACTTTGAAGATGCTCGAACTCAGGATGAAAGGGAGAAACGTGCAAAGAGGAAGGCATGTTTGGCAAACCCTCACTGTGACCAACTCCCACCCGGAAACCTGTGTCCCCACTGTGGAAGGACGTGTGGATCCAGAACTGGCCTCCAGTCACTTACGGACTCACTGTTAAGACCGTGTTTTCATGGAAGACAATTTTACTCAGCTACAAGTGATCGCCAAAGAAGAAAGAAGCAGAACACTTGTGCCCCTTGCATTCCAGCTCTCTCTTGACCTGTTTCATTGTGCAGAGCTATATGGAATCTCCACTTAGAAGGCACTTAGGGGCAGTTGTGGTGTTGTCCCACTGCTCCTCACCATTCCATAAAAGCCTTAACAGAATTCCCAGCAGGGGCTACTGGAAAATCCCCCAGAGCATACAGAAATCTAGCTTGGGTTTAGATCCAGTTTGGGGACAGATTAGGACAGATGGCTGACCTTCGTTTGGAGAGGAACAAGAAGAGCGCAACTCTGTTGCTTCTCCTGGCTCTCGGCAGCTTTAATACTATCAACCATGTTATCCTCTGCACCATTCCCATGAGTTGTGGATTGTGGCCAGTATTTACACCTGTTTCAACCCAATTTACAAAGTCAGCTCCAGAAAGTAGTAAAAGGTAAAGGTAAAGGTACCCCTGCCCGAACGGGCCAGTCTTGACAGACTCTGGGGTTTGTGCGCCCATCTCACATCTATTGGCCGGGGGCCAGCGCTGTCCGAAGACACTTCCGGGTCACGTGGCCAGCGTGACAACGCTGCTCTGGCGAGCCAGAGCCGCACACGGAACGCCGTTTACCTTCCCGCTGGTAAGCGGTACCTATTTATCTACTTGCCCCCGGGGGTGCTTTCGAACTGCTAGGTGGGCAGGCGCTGGGACCGAGCAGCGGGAGCGCACCCCGCCGCGGGGATTCGAACCGCCGACCTTTCGATCGGCAAGCCCTAGGCGCTGAGGCTTTAGCCCACAGCGCCACCTGCGTCCCCAGAAAGTAGTACTGGGTGACAATTCCTAGGTCCCTTGCAGTCGATTTGTGGGTTTCACAGGGCACGATTTTGTCCCCAGTGTAATTTAATACAAAAATGAAGCCACTGGAGATTTGGTACACATGTCACCAGGATGCTGATGCTACCTAGCAACCTATAACGGCCAAATCAGGAGAGGCCATGCACATCCAAAAGTGATGCCTGGGTGCAGTCATGGGCTGGAAGAAGGCTGTGTCTTCATGTTGACAAGATGGAGGCCTCCAAGAAAGGTCAGTTCCTAGGTCCAGGAATTGAGTTGTATGCTAGCTCTGGAGGGAGGGCACCCTCTGAAGCAACAAGTACATAGTTTGGGGCTTCTCCTAAAGCCATCACTGTCAACAGAGCCTCAGGTGGTCAGCAGCTTGTCAGCTGGTGATAATGTGGAAATGGTTATTCTTGGTAATAGCACCCACTGCCTGGAACACCCTCCCTTGGGTAATTTGTGAGGCAGAGGCAGTAATGACCTCATAAAAGCTCACGTTTACCCAGGTTTTCCTAGATTCTGGTTCTTAATTTAAATTTTGTTTTATTTTGCACACTGCTCTGTTTTATTCATAAAACATAGTTGCATTTTGTTTCAATGTCATTTTTTGGAAATGGTATTAGATTCTGTTGTTCTTTTATATTTTATATTTTATATTACTACATGCCCTTTACCAGGAGGTCCCAGGGAGGGTTACAGCAATTTAAAATTCAGTATTTAAAACATTTAAAACCAATTCTTGTCACAGGAATAGGGTGTGTCCTGAAAACACACACCTCAGCTGCCAAAGGCCACTTGTGGCGATGGCAGTGTCCTCTCAGGGTTGGAAAGCAAGTCCTTTGTTGTCATATGTTCAATAAACCTTTGTTTCAGCTTCTTTTAAAAAAATCCTGTTGTAATTTGAAAGATGAGCAAAAGTGCCACCTTTAAAAATGCAGCAAAGACATGGACTTGCCTTCTGGAAATCCACCAGAACACCAGCTTCTCTGAACACGTTTCTAAAGCAGCACAAGTAATTTCTATTTGGACAGGCTTTGGAGGGTCCACTGGTAAGAGAGTGCATATTTAAAATTTAAAGTGATCAACCTGTCTCCAGAAAGAAAACTCTTAGTAAGTTATTAAATTTTAAAGCCCGCTTTCTGCCAAACAAATAATCAAATATGTATGCAGACAGCATAGGGTCATATTCTGTGATCCCCAAATGTACAAAGCTCCTAATGCAGTTCTAAGATTTCTTCAGCGAAATGCAAGAAAGAACAGAATTTCTGCCAAATCTTGCCTCAACTTTGGCCTACTTATTTCTTGAGTTTCTCAGAAAGCCAGAGTGGTGAAACAGTTCGGGGGTTGGAGTAGTATTGGGGTGACCAGGGTTCAAATCCCCACTCAGCCATCAAGCTCCCTGGATGACCTTGGACCAGCCAATCACACAGCTTTCCACCTTGCCCAGCTCATAAAGGTATTGTGAGGATAAAATGGGGGAAGATCCATAAACTGCCTTGAACTCCTTGGAGGAGACCTGTGAAAGAAATGTAGTGAATAGATAAACAAGCCTGGTCTGAAACACTGGAACAAATAAATATATATATATATATATGTAAAGAGACAAATGGCTACGGGTTTTCCTATGTGTCAACTGCAGTATCTGCATTAAAAGGCAGATTATAGATGCAATCTAATGTGCAGATTTGGGACTATGAAGCCCAGAGTGGTCAGAGTGTCACTGAAAAATGTTTACATATCACTTGAGAAGACAGGCAAACTAATGTCAGTGTACTGGAAGAAGCAAAGATCATCAGTGTCGAAGCGATGATTCTTCAACATCAACTTCGTTGGACTGGTCATGTTGTTAGGATGCCTGGTTATTGTCTTCCAAAGCAACGACTCTATTCCCAACTTAAGAATGGAAAGCGTAGTGCCTGTGGGTGACGAAAAGGGTTTAAAAATGCTCTCAAGGCAAGTCTTTAAAAATGTAGTATGAACACTGACAACTGGGAATGACTGGCCTGTAAGCACTCCAATTGGAGAATAGCCTCTACCAAAGGCGCTGTGGACTTTGAAGTAGTAGGAACTCAGGACGAAAGGGAGAAACGAGCAAAGAGGAAGGCACGTTTGGCAAATCCTCACCGTGATCAACTCCAGCCTGGAAACCTATGTGGTAGGATGCACAGATCCAGAACTGGCCTTCACAGTCACTTACGGACTAACTGTTAAGACCATATTCATGGAAGACAATCTTACTTGGCTACGAGTGATTGACAAAGAAGAAGATACATGAATTTTCTACATGAGTTCTGCAATCAGTAAAGATCAAGTGGAGATCAAGAGTCCCCTTCCACAGAAGAGTAAATGTTGGCATTGCAGAGCCTTTTCAATGGAGGACTCTTCATTACAACCTCTGTGGCCGAGAGTCTCTTAAAAACAATCCATTAAGGCTTTTATGTGAATTTCACCTGGATGAATCAAACAACAAGGTGCTTGGGATTAGGAAAACTAATAGTCCAGCTTTGTTTAAAAATAATTATGAACCAATGTGGGAAAAGTTATGATAAATCTACAAACTTGGTTTTGCTTATAGCTCTAGGTACTAGGAAGAGTTAATGCAGCTGACACACTTTCAGCTAATACCAAACAAATAAAATTTTTGCATGTTGAAAAATGTACTGTGGCATACAAGTTTTTAGACTAGGACCTGTAAAACCATATGCGTGAACTGTTATTCAAAGGTATCATTCACAAATGGCAACAGCACAATAGTTTTGCTTTGCTAAGTTAAACACCTATAGTAGGGCAGAAAACCCCGATAATCTCAAAACTGTCCTTTCTGTTTTGGAAAGTAACTTTTCAAGGTGAAGACAAATTATTAAAGGAATAACAAAAAGTTAGTCAAACGTTTATTGGGTACAATCAACTTCCCATATTATACGTCAACAGAGGACACCATTTCTTGCACCTGCTATTTGCTGTTCCATATAAAATCAGCTCAGGATGCATAGAGTACAAGTGCAGTAGGCTGTGTACACTCTACCATTTACTTTTGTTCCAGTGCACTCCCACCACTGGTGTTTGAAGCTGTGTACACATAACATTAGCCACTATCTATACGTATCCTGTGGTACGCCGGTGGCTCTGTGGGTTAAACCACAGAGCCTAGGGCTTGCCGATCAGAAAGTCGGTGGTTAGAATCCCCACGACAGGGTGAGCTCCTGTTGCTCAGACCTTTGGCCCCCCAAATAAAATATTTGAAGGGGCTGCCCCCTCAGTTTGCTGGGAATTGCCATTCAAATGGTGTGTGCGCACTGCATCATGTTCTCGTGGGTCAGGAAATCGGCTTCACCTGCTGAGCAGCAACCTGAAGCAGCAGAAGGCAGAGTGATTCCACCTGCTGCTGGCCAGCCTTCTTGCTCCTGATGTGACCCAGCTGGCTTCAGCTTTCTTAATTGGGGGTGGGGGGGTTCCATCCTCAGTCAGTTGCTGGAAACAACTGCTTCTTGCTTGGACTCTTGGCTTTCTTGACCTCCAGATCGTCTTGACTACATGAACTGAGATACTCTTGACCTTAGGACTGGACTGAACCTTGCATAAGGATTCTAGCTCCAGGCAAGTACCCCTCTGAGACTTTGCTGGCCGGATGGCCTCTCCTGCCATTGAGCTCTGCCATGGCTGGGCAGTACAGAACTACAATACATGTGACCAATTATGCAGGGCTGGGTTTACCTGGGGCCCCCAATAATTTTATGCAAGTTGGCACCCGTGCAGATAATAATAATAATCAATAATAGTTTATTATTTATACCCCACCCATCTGTCTGGGTTTCCCCAGCCACTGTGGGCAGCTTCCAACAAAGTATTAAAATACAGTGGTCTGTTAAACATTAAAAGCTTCCCTAAACAGGGCTGCCTTCAGATGTCTTCTAAAAGTCTGGTAGTTGTTCTTCTCTTTGACATCTGGTCACCACTACCGAGAAGGCCCTCTGCCTGGTTCCCTGTAACCTGGCTTCTCGCAGTGAGGGAACCCCCAGAAGGCCCTCGGTGCTGGACCTCAGTGTCCGCGTAGAACAATGGGGGTGCAGACGCTCCTTCAGGTCTTCAGATGACAGTGCTCAGGCATAGGGAAACCAAACAGCTAATGCACATCAGGCAAAGACTTCCCTGCGCCATCTCTGGTGTGTACAGCAATGTACAAATGTGACTTAAAATACAGGGGGTGGGGGAGGGGAGAACAAAATCACTGTGTACCTAGTCTCTCATGCGAGTGAGCTGGCCTGGTGATAGATAGGCTGAAGGACAAAAATAACCACCATAACAGAAATAACTATTTTATTGGTCTTGTTTGTATAATCTTATTACTCTGCATTCTGTTACCTAAGTGTACTTGTCTTTATTTATATTATTATTAATTATAAAATAATGTGTGTGCCACCTTTCATTTTCAGAAGAGATACCAAGGCGATTCACAAAAACAAATCACAAGTCCGTAGCAAAATAACAATGAATATGAAAATAACTATAACAAATATAAAGCGGATTATAAAAATATAGCTATCCATAAAGCTCATGCTTTACCAAATGGTGTGGAAAGACTGCTCCAGCAGGTCATGCCCCCTGCCCTTGTCAGAAAAGAAAAGAAGTGATCTCCGAAAAGGAGTATTTATGTGTGTGAATCCAATGCCATCGCCATAGCAGATCATTCTGATCCATTTGAATGTTTTCCTTCACATGATAACTTCCTTCATGAGACTGTCATATTCCTTCCTCTAACAGCACACTGAAAACAAGCCCAATATAATCAGGCACAGGGCGACTTAATATGTGAGCAGATCATGTGAAACTTTTTTTGTTGTTGTCCGCTCTGAGTCCAGCTTCGGCTGGGGAGGGCGGGATATAAATAAATTATTATTATTATTATTATTATTATTATTATTATTATTATTATTATTATTACTACTACTACTGCTACTACAGGCAAACAAAGCACTGCAGAATGAAAATGAAGCTAAGTCTGAATAAACCCAAGGACTTAACTGGATTGCATATTTATTAAAACCTGTTGAATTCAGACATAAACACTGGTGGAGTTTGCTGGTGGAGTAAGGAATGTAGGTTATGCCTTGTGTGAGGGAGAACCTTTTGAAAAATATGCGCTCATTCTGTAGTAGTTGAAAAACTCCCAGTATTCTGTTTATGCTCAGTAACAGGTAAAATCTCTCTGTCTTCTTTTGGCAAAGAGCTATAACTACGTAAAACAGTGCAGCGAATTCTTTGCAGCTATTTTAGTAATCCACCAGGATGTATTTTGCTCCTCCTGGATTAAAGCCATTATCAAGCCAGTTGTCAGAAAGTATCAAGTGATGAAATACAGATAGCACACTGAACATTTGTTTAAGTTCATGATTACTACAACTATGCTCTGGAAAGCATTGTGGCTTAGGCTTTTAATAAACTCCCTCTAGAGATCAATTACCCAGATTTATTTAGTGGCTATACTATAGTCTGGATTTTTTTTTATTTTTAAAAGAACCTCGTCTGTTAAACTGAGAACAAAATACTGAATCATTAGATCAGAGATAAATAATCTCTCTGATTATATATTAAACAATTCCAGTTGGGCCAACGGAACTGTTTAGAATATCATATTACAGATTTAGGAATATTAATATTAATGAAATCAGTTTGCCATCTTCAAATCTTTTTTTTTTTTTAAAAAAAGATAAAATATGATGTCTTGGAACAATGTGTGATATACAACATTAGTCATACTCCGAGAAAGCCCACTGAAATAAAGAACTTAATAAGAAGCCCATAACAATGAATATAAACCTGATGATTTCAATGGGCCTATAGCTCAGTCAGTAGAGCAATAAACTTTTGTTTGTCCACATTGGGCAAAACGATTTCTGCATTGCAGGGGATGAACTAGATGACTCTTGAGGTCTCTTCCAACTCTGACTTAGTGGGATTTCAGCCAATATTGCGATCCTTTTTGGTGAAAGCATGATTGACATATGCTAAATATTGGGAACAATGGCTTTCAGTTTTGATCAAATGGTAAAGATATCCTCTAGATCTGACTGCAACAAAAGCGATTTATCTCAGTCTATCTCAATTCTTGTAGGCGTGCAAGTTTTGTGGTCCAAAAGAGCTTCAGCTTATTGATAAACAAATAGGATTTTGTGATCAATGAGAAAGAACAAATAAAAAATCATTGGCGACAAAAACATACTATTTATGGCAATGTTCAAATACGGGATAAAGAAGTGGATATGGACATTGAGAATATGAAGAATTGGTTATCAGTATAACAGTATCTAGAAATTAGGAAATGAACTCTGAAAGAACAATCTGATCTTTGTGGAGAGTACTTCAAGGTGCTAAAGATAAATGTGACTTTGAGACGAAAAAGAGCAACCTTTTTTTTTATTTTCATTTTCAAATATTTGCAGTAGAACTTGCCCAGATTCAATATTTGTAATACAAGCTATGAAAACACAATATAATTCTACAATATCCCCTAAGTTACTAAGCCAGCAGTAATGAAAACACACACACACAGCCCAAGATACAAGACAGAATGCCACAACACAACAGTTAAACAAAGCACCTCTTGGCCTTCATTGGTATTGGCCATGCCAAGGTGACCTGAAACAGGTAGCTGTTCAAGGCCTTTCAAAAGGACTGGAGTGTTGTAGCCTTTGGAAGTCAGGTGCTAATGAGTGCCAGAGTTGTGGGGCCACCACAGAAAAAAACTTAATACCCGCCAACTTTGCTTACCTAAGTGGCAGGCAACTGAGAAAGGATTTTGGAGTTGCGCAAAGGAAATACAATGGTTGAGGCTGCTTGACAGGCCACCACTGTAATATCATAGTATATATTGGTCAAACTGTATGAGGTTTAAAAAACAATGCAACAAAAATCCCAAGGAAAACATGATCAAATAATGCATAATCATTTCCTATTCAGTGACAAAACAATATTTTCTTGAGCTAAGATACACTAAAGGAGAAGGGATTTAAAACTGAGTCACTGCTAGTCAATATAGGCAATACTGAGTTAGAAAGATTAGTGGTATGACTTTTAAAAAATATTACGTGTTTATTAAATTTGAATACGCCCTTTCGTCTGAAAATCACAGGGTGGTTCACCACATAAAAATACAAAATGAGAACACAAAATGCCTAACAAAAGCAAAAGATAAACAAGCCAATAGCCCTCCTCTGACAAACATATATTATTTTTATTTATTAAATAAAGTTGGCATAAGGCAGCTCTGTTGTTCCTGTGCTTGCCAAATCGTTATCCCTGTTGTGGGTTACTGTAATACCAATTTAACATTTCGAAAGAAATGGGTACCATGAAAGGAAGTTGTGGAATTTTATGTTTTTTTCCAGGAATTAAAACCATGTTACCTATCACAACTGCACATTATTAATGCACGGGATCTGTTCAAGTCAAGATGTCTTGAAAAGTGTGCCAGCATCATGCATCTGTTTTACATCTCCCTCCTCCTCCTCCACCCCTCCCCCTTTGAACATTTGTAGTGAAAAGTTAAAGACGGGAAGATGTTTTATTTGGTAGATGGAATGTATAATGTTTTCAGAGTTTTAGCCAGGAGAGAATATAAGGGCGTGCTAATATAGCAGCCTGCTCACTTACTACTAATAATTTTATGTTATTCCATTACGTTGAATATTCAGGCACAAAGCACACACACACACACAAAAGTTTAAATGATTCCATGTCTGTTTGGCTATTCATCTGAGCAATCAAATAAAACGCTGCCCTCTCTTCCCATCTTGGAGACAAAAGCCATTATGCAGGCAACAGGGGTGGGGAGGGGGAACAATCTTTGTGCTATGAATAACTTTTCAGCAGCTCAAGGAAAAGAGCAAAAAGCCTTATTTCCAAAGGGAACTCTCTCTGGAGAGTTTCACAGAAAAGTGTTCTCACCAGAAATCTCCATATTAACAGGCGGGGGGGGGGGGAATAAATCTGTGCAATCATAAATACAGAGGGCTGAAATGAGGAGAGGTGCTTTTCAAATGTTTATGACTGACCACTGACCCTTGAAATAACAGACCGGCCATTAGAATTGCTCTCTGCTCTTTCTGGCCTGGTTCTGATGTCATATTGAAGTCATTGTTCAGGACTACAAGAATGAGATGCCATGAGCCCCCTGCTTCTGGGCTCCCCACTCCTCATCCAACATCGCCACGAGGAGGATTTCGGACATTGCCGCTTTCAGGACCTCAGGACTTGTTTTGAACAAACCTGTGGCTGGCATCTGTCTTTCGAGAGACAATGGAGGAGCATGCCTTGGGGGGGGGGTGAGATCAAACTGTTGGAGGTTGTAGCGCCTGCTGTAGAGAGTGATATGGGAGACACATGTTTTGTTGCAGCAAGGGCAGATGAAGGTTAAAGGTAAAGGTAAACTGGACCATTAGGTCCAGTCGTGGCCGACTCTGGGGTTGCGGCGCTCATCTCGCTTTATTGGCCAAGGGAGCCGGCGTACAGCTTCCGGGTCATGTGGCCAGCATGACTAAGCCGCTTCTGGTGAACCAGAGCAGCGCACGGAAATGCCGTTTAAACTTCCCGCTGGAGTGGTACCTATTTATCTACTTGCACTTTGACATGCTTTCGAACTGCTAGGTTGGTAGGAGCTGGGACCGAGCAATGGGAGCTCACACCGTTGCGGGGATTCAAACCGCTGACCTTCTGATCAGCAAGTCCTAGGCTCTGGGGGTTAACCCACAGCGCTGCTGCAGATGTGTCATGGGGTTTCTTCTGTCTCTTCTCTTCCCTGTGGCCTCATTTCACCTCTCCTCTGGTCACTGCTATGGATACATAACTTGACTGCCTCTCTCCAGGCACTGCGGTTGTCTGCAAGGGATTCCCACATAGCAGGGCTGATGTTAGCCTTTGCATGACGTTTGCAGGCATCTTTGTAGCACGGAACTGGTCTGCCAATGGGCCTGGTCCCTGAAGCCACCTCCCCATATAGCACATCCTCAGGGATCCTGCCATGTTTCATTCTGTGGACATGACCAAACCAGTATACATGTCGCTTAGACATGAGTGCAAATATGCTGGGAGTGTGAGGGTTGAGAGATCACATCTTTGTTTGGAATTCTGTCCTGCCATGTGACACCCCAAATCCTTCTGACGCAGCGCTTCAGATCCTTCTGACGTTGCCCGTGAATCACTTCCACAAAGCAGCATGCTCAACACACAAGCCTGGTAGACCTCCATCTTGGTCTTGGGAGTTAGGATCACATTCTCCCATATCCTTTCGGACAGGTGGGCCATTGCCATAGCCGCCTTGCCAACACGCTTGTCCAGTTCAGCGTCAATGGAGAGGTTGCTGGTTATGGTGGAACCCAGGTAGACCAATGCTGATGCATGGAGTGCTGGCGACATTGGTCTTCGTCAGGCTGATGGTAAAGGCCAAATTCCCCGCAGGCTTGGGCAAAACGGTTGATGAGTCTCTCTAGAGCTTCCTCAGAGTGTGCTGGCAAGGCTGCGTCCTCTGCAAACAACATATTCAGGGATCCACAGCATAGTCTGGGCAATGGTCCACCTTGCCGCTGATGCCCCCCAAGTCACTTGTGTGGTTGTTGTTTAGTCGTTTAGTCGTGTCCGACTCCTCGTGACCCCATGGACCAGAGCATGCCAGGCACTTCTGTCTTCCACTGCCTCCCACAGCTTGGTCAAACTCATGCTGGTAGCTTCGAGAACACTATCCACCATCTCGTCCTCTGTCGTCCTTCTCCTTGTGCCCTCCATCTTTCCCAACATCATGGTCTTTTCCAGGGAGTCTTCTCTTCTCATGAGGTGGACAAAGTATTGGAGCCTCAGCTTCAGGATCTGTCCTTCCAGTGAGCACTCAGGGCTGATTTCCTTAAGAACGGATAGGTTTGATCTTCTTGCAGTCCATGGGACTCTCAAGAGTCTCCTCCAGCACCATAATTCAAAAGCATCAATTCTTCGGCGATCAGCCTTCTTTATGGTCCAGCTCTCACTTCCATACATCACTACTGAGAAGTCACTTGTACCCCCTCCTCATCCTCTTTGTAGCGTGCAGGAATGCCATTGTCCTCCCCGCACCTGGGCCACCATTGTCTGGGAGAATGTAGAGGCAACACTGGGATGCATTGCCAAGAGTTTTCCCCCTCCAATGGAACATCAAAAACAGGATAACCAGTTGAATGAGTAATAAAGGCAAGTGGCAGCCTGCAAATGTCCTGGTGACAGTTCCCAACAACTTCAGGGTTGTTCCTCTCCAAAATCAATATATATATTATGTTAAAGGAAATTACTTAGCAAAAAATATTATATTAGGGGAAATTGCATACACACACACACACATATCTCAGGAGAAAATTGCACTAAAATGATACGGAATTTTCATGTGACTTTTAAAGAAGTCACAAACTGATGTGGAAATGTAGACAAGTGAACTTAAGAACAGCAAAATGAGAAAGTGAGAGAACCCAAAACTGATAGATTCATCAGTCCCCTTAACCACATCCTCCGGCCACCAGGTCAAAAACTATTCTTTTTACCTGAGCTTTTTAATTGGACAGTGATGGTAATATTTTTTTATTGCTACTACCAAAGAGTTATGCAGTAGCAGAGTTTCATTGTTGCTTCACCTTGGTTTTATGCAGCTTCCCTCTCCCCACCCCGTTTTTGCAATAATGGTTTATTGTTTTCCTCTCTTACATTCTGCTGTGTTTTCATCCTTTGGAAGCTACCTTTCAGTTTATTTGGGGTGGGGTGGGGGTGGGGGACGTGGGGTTTAAATGGAAAGGCAGCTATAAATACCTGAAAGGCTTGCATTGATTTGGGCTCGGAGCTTTCGCATTGTGCAGATTTTGCAGGTCAGATATATTACATTCACATTACTTCAAGAGAAGTAGGCAGTAAAGGCAGAGTGCTGACAGGCCTCCGAGACAGAGCCAGAGGGGGGTGGTTCTTCCCTTTTTTCATTTAGCCATTTGATTTGCACCTAGCTTCCCTGTCAGATGCTTGATGATGAATAAACCCCTCAATCGGCATTTTATTATTCTGCCAAAAATCCTTTACAGACCTACACAAATAAAGAGTGGGGGTGGAGAAACACCCATTCCTCGGGAGGTCTGTCACAATAGTTTTATTCATGCAATCACATTTTACAAGTAATTTAATCTGCTCTTTTATATATTCTAAATGCCTAATAATGATGGGCTATGCCAGTTCAAAGAAAAGGAACTAACAAAATTTGCCTAATTCTCACACTTTAATGAGCCCGGACATGTTCGTGTTGGATGTCTTGGATAAATAAATACTCATTTCCCTTCTTGCCAACAGATGTTGCATTATTATTATTATTTTTTGCCATGCACACCTAAAGAGTCTGCTTCTGTAGAATATAAAACATGTTGCTGGGATGGGAACAAGTGGTCAAAATTTCCTTGCAAACACACTAGGCAAGATTGCCATTGCCTAAGTTTTGGTTTGTAGGTTTTGATGCTGCTTCGAAGGGGAGTTGCCTCAGGGTTCCCATGGATTCAGCCATGACAAAGAAGTGATATCTAATGCATAAGCTTTAATGGACTAGAGCTCACTTCCTCAGTTGCATGGAGTTATCCACAGGTGATATGCAGACAGACAGATAGACACACACGTACCCTCCAATATCTAGCTGATCCAAATCGGAACACTCATTTTATTTTATTTTTTGGACCCGAGCTTTCGTGGGAGCCCGCTGACTTGTGCGAGAATGTAAGATTAAAAAAACAACAATGTATTTATGTCTGCTGCTCTGGGAGCCCCCTGACTCACACCATAGCATTGGACCAAAAAAACAGGACATTCCCAGATCCAATCAGAAGTCGGGATGGCTTCTGTAATTCTAGGATGTCCTGCTTAAATTGGGACAGCTGAGCAGCATGCAGACATGGGTAAGGAGACAATGAGCTTCGACTGACCGAACCCTTATATACCGTATTTTTCGCACCATAGGACGCACCGGACAATAGGACGCACTTTGTTTTAGAGGGGGGAGAACAAGAGAAAAAAAATCTCCCCCTCTCTGCCCAGCGCCCCTTCAGTGAAGCGGCAGGAGGCGCTGCACAGAGAGGGGGAGAACTTTCCCCTCTTGTTTTCCCGCTCTAAAACAAGGTGACCAGCCCCAAAGAGCAGGTCAGGGAGCAGCGGAAAGGCGCAGCGGAGAGGCTCCTGCCATAGCCACGCGTCACCTCTCCAGCCAGGAGAGGGTCGTGGGGCTTTGGCTTCTTTAGCCCCGCGCGCGCTCTCCTGGCTGGAGAGGTGACACGGGGCTGTAGAGGTTCCTGCCATAGCCGCGCATCACCTCTCCAGCCGGGAGAGGGTCGTGGGGCTATGGCGTCTTCGCTCCATAGGACGCACACACATTTCCCCTTCATTTTTGAAGGGGAAAAAGTGCGTCCTATAGAGCGAAAAATACGGTGCATGCTGAATAGTACTGGGGACAATATATTGTCCTGTGGCACTCGGCAGGGCAGCTCCCAGAAGACCCCAAACAACCATCCACTGCAACTATCTGGAATCTTCCCTGTAGGTATTTATTCACTCTCAGGGTGGTTCACAGCATAAAAAAACAGAATACAACCACAAAGTACATCATAAAATAGCTTCCTCCCACAAACACATTTAAAAGGACTTAGGATTGTTTTCACCTGGTGGCTAAAGATGAAGGTGCCAAGCAAACCTCTCTGGGGACGGCATTCCTCAAACGGGGAGCCACAGCAGAAAAGACCCGTTCTCATGTTGTCACCCTCCAGACCTCTTGTGTAGGAGGCACACGAAGAAGGGCCTCAGAGGGCTCCCTAATCTGAAAGCTGAACCAGTAGTCCAGGCATAGGCAAACTCGGCCCTCCAGATGTTTTGAGACTACAACTCCCATCATCCCTGACCACTGGTCCTGTTAGCTAGGGATGATGGGAGTTGTAGTCCCAAAACATCTGGAGGGCCGAGTTTGCCTATGCCTGCAGTAGTATATTATAGTTTAGGTTTAACAGCAATGTTTCGGTGAACATATCATCTATCAGAGTGACCAGATATGTCAAGAGTGCGTGCAGTTACACCCCTTCTCAACTCCCAAATAAATAAATAAATAAAATAAACTTGATCACCTGCTTCTTTTTTAAGTAACTGGGAATCATTGGATCCAGGGCAGACCAGTGTTGGAGCTTCATGCTCCGGCACTGGGGGCGGCGGAGAGCAGGCGGGGGCGGTGCACGTCCTGGGGGCGTGGCATCCAGCGCTGGTGGGCGGGGCAGCCGCGATGGCACCCCACCGGGATCACGCTGCGGGGGGGGGGCGGTGCGCTCCCCCTGCACTCCTCTTCCTCCACCAGTGGGGCAGACTTCACTGGCTGTTTCAAAACTTTAGAGGCAACTAATGATAATTGCAGTAATCATCATCACCCTCTTTAATCCAAGTACACCACTGTTTTAAAACAGACCTGTGGGTTTCGGCTATTACTGCCATTGGTTTTCAGCCACCTAAACTGATTCTAGTGAGAATTTCTTGCTTTATGTGGGTTGTGGATCACAATAGAGCTATGATCAGCATCCCAAAGTTATGGATGATTGGGACAAGCGAGAGGGCTTTTTTGGTGGCTAGGCCCAGGCTTGCAATTCCCTGCCCAGGGAGGCCTGCCTCACCCCTTCCTCGATCATCTTCCATTGCTGATGTGGCTTTGGGCTTTTAGTGGCTTCCTCTAAATCTGCTTATCTAGTTTCAGCTGTTCTTCTTGTTTTACCTGGGGATCCCCTGCTTCTTTCTTTTTAATTTGTAAAAAAAATATTGAGGGGGATATGCTTGTTTTATTTTTATTTTTTGTTCTGCTTTGTTAGCTGCCTCAAACTCTTTGGGAAAGGCAGGATATAAACATTTTAAATAAATAAACGAAAAAGATGACCAGATTTGCTAAGTTGTCCAAGTCCTGACAGGTTCACATGAACAGGCCTTGTTGATATGATTGCTCAGGAAAGCCTTTGCAGTTTTTTTGTCTTGTATAGGAATATCTGTATGCTCCAGTTGGAAAGGTTGGCTGCTCTTTTAAGATGTGGCAGAAAATAAATGCCTTGAATAGCTCAGATCTTTTGCAAAGCTATTCTAGTAAAGTATTTTCACCGACTATAATGTATTTTCCACTTGTGAAATTCCTCATAAAATTTGAGAATTTTCCTGAAGTGGTGCTGATTCTCTTTAAGCCCCAAATTGTTAATGTGCACTGTGTTACTAGTTTCTCTTCCAAATGTGCATAAGTACCCCCTTTTAAGGCAATTTTTACAGTAATGTTTCATTTTTGTGTCTATTTCACTTGCTTTCTTCTGGGAGGAAAAAAAACCCCGCCACTTAAAATTACCCACTTTCAAGTTATGGTAAGTTTATCTCCTCTCCCTCTCTTTCTCTCTCCATCTCTCTCTTTCCATCCCTCCCCGCAACTCCCACCCCCAAAATGTGAATTATTTCTTTATTTCCTGATGATTGGCCTTATTTGTGTAAACGGAGCCTGGTTGTGCCACAAGGAGAGTTGGGTAACTAATGCTGAGGAGGTGGTCACTAACAACAACAACAACAACAACAACAACAATTTATTATTTATACCCCGCCCATCTGGCTGGGCTCCCCCAGCCACTCTGGGCAGCTTCCAAAAAAATATTAAAATACTGTAATACATCAAACATTAAAAGCTTCCCTAAACAGGGCTGCCTTCAGATGTCTGGTAGTTGTTGTTCTCTTTGTTATCTGGTGGGAGGGCGTTCCACAGGGAGGGTGCCACTACCGAGAAGGCCCTCTGCCTGGTTCCCTGTAACTTGGCTTCTCGCAGTGAGGGAACCGCCAGAAGGCCCTCGGTGCTGGACCTCAGTGTCCGGGTAGAACAATGGGGGTGGAGACGCTCCTTCAGATATACTGGACCAAGGCCGTTTAGGGCTTTAAAGGTCAGCACCAACACTTTGAATTGTGCTCGGAAATGTACTGGAAGCCAATGTAGGTCTTTCAAGACCGGTGTTATATGGTCTCGGCGGCCGCCCCCAGTCACCAGTCTAGCTGCCGCATTCTGGATTAGTTGTAGTTTCCGAGTCACCTTCAAAGGTAGCCCCACGTAGAGCGCATTGCAGTAGTCCAAGCGGGAGATAACCAGAGCATGCACCACTCTGGCGAGACAGTCTGCCAAAAATGAGGAAGTGCGTTTCCAAGAGACAAAAACAGGAGATACATTTGCACAACATTTACATATATAGTGTATATTTATATAAATTTATAATGGCTATACTTTAAAAGGATACATCAAATGCCTCACCATAGCAGGGAAGGCCAAGGCCAAGCCTGCTCAGTCTGCTGTCCAGGTGTTCCCTGTGAAGGGGCAACTTCAAGGCTCTCCACTGTCTTCCTTCTGGCAGTGGAGGACACAGTCTAGCAATCCTGGAAATAAAATAAATAAGCAAGCAATCGCCCCACTATATGCAACATATGCATGGGCTGTCATGTTTCTTTGAGCCTTTGAAAAATGACAATTTTACACACACACACACACACACACACACACACACACACACACACACTTGCTTTCATGTGAGACCTGAGGCTTCTCTGCATGAAGCCACTTAACTGACCTAAATCTGCATCCACATAGCAACTCCTGAGTTATGATTTCTCTGGTTTACATGGCTCTTGGCTCACGTTTTTAAAAATAAGCTCGCAGTCATCAAGAAAACTTTGGGGTTTTGAATTGCAACGCCCCTGCAGCATCAATACCAGGTCAGCTTTTGGTTTCTCCTCAGCGATGCCTTTGACTGCAGCCCTTTGATTACTCTCCCCCACCCCACCCCCAATGTAAATGACATCTATTCCAAAACCCTGAAGGGAATGGAACCGGGGCACAGTCTTGTGGGACTTGGCATCCAAATGCAATGGAATGAGATGGTAACACACCAAAGTCCTAAGGTGGACTGCACCACTTCAGACTGTGGGTGAGGGAAGTCTCCTAGATTTCAAATGCCATGCAAACAGAAAGCCAGCAATTCAGCACTCCCCTTGAACATCTCTTCCAGATGCGCTAAGTTTTCTGTTTCCCCTGCCCCCATGTAGGAATGGTCAAAAACAGTATCTGTTGACTTCAGGGGTACATCCATTGCTGGGTGGTGGCCATCTGTCACTTTAGAGCAAAGGATATTCCCTTATTTGAAGGACTGTGTGGTCCAAGTCCAGTTTAAGGCTAAAGAACCAGTGGAAGGAGTTGCCTATCAACAGTTACACACACCCTCAACTGTCCCGATTTAAACAGGACCTCCTGTTTTTTTTGGGGGGGGGCATGCTCTCTCGTGAGTCAGCTGGCTCCCACAAGATCATGGCCCTGAAAGATGCACATTTGATGGGCTGTTCTCTCGTGCGAGTCATGTGAACTCACACAGGAGCATGGCCCTGAAAGACACACATCCTGGTTTTATTCTGGAGCATGTTGGAGGGTATGCAGTTGCCTTCTCGATAGTAGACTGAGCAGGTCAACAGGTAACCTGGGCAGGGACGCAGACTTATAAAAAATATTGGGGGGGCCCGGGAAAGCTCATGAATAATAAATAAGCTCATGAATATGCAAATAAAGTGGCGCCGCCGCCTCGTGAGCGAATAGGGGAGAGCGTGCTGCGCCTATTAATCAGCTCCGGAACAGCTGATATGCGGGAAACGTGGGGTTGGCCGGAGAAGAGAGGGCGAGCCCCCTCCGCTCCGGCCCTAAACCGCTGAAACCGCCAGGAGGAAGGAAATTCCCCCCGGCAGTGCCTTGGCAGTGGCGGTGGTGCTGCGAAGCAGCGAGGCAGGAGCCCCCGCCCCCGGGGATTCCCTAATCTCACGGGGGACGGCCGGGGCTCTCCAACTAGGGCGCGCGGCTGGCTGGCTGGCTGGCGAGGGAGCAAGTGGGGAGGAGGCGGGGGACGGCGGCGGCGCTCTGCTGGAAGGGCGCCCGAGATTATTGGGGGGGCTGAGCCCCCCCAAAAAATTTTTTGAGGGGGCTCGAGCCCCCTCAGGCCCCATGGAGTCGGCACCTATGAACCTGGGCACAGTCTTCCCTATGGCAGTGAAGTGTAGTGTACTTCTATTTAGAGAACAGCTACTACTTCCAAATTTGCTTGCATATGCACATATCAATTAGCTAATGCACATGTGAATTTTTTGTGATGATGATGATGATAATAATAATAATAATTTTATTTAAACCCTGCCACTCCCGGTTCAGAAAACCGGGCTCAGGACGGCTAACAACAAATTTAAAACACTTAATTGACGCAACAAAAAATAAAATACATAAAATACAGTATAAAACATGAATAACAATAACTTCAGAATTCAAAAATCAATTTAGGGGGGAAATCCATCCAATAAACATTAGATGATCACCAGGGCTAGCTGGCTAAGTTAGTCCTATTTGGGCCAGCGAGGAGACCAGGGGAGAATTAGCTGTAGGATCCCAGAGCGGGTAATGTTCATAAAAAGGGGAGGGGGAGGGAAGGAAGGAAAATAAAAGATCAGGCTAAGTTCAAATTGAAAGCCAGGCGGAATAGCTCTGTCTTACAGGCCCTGCAGAAGGAAGTGAAATCCTGCAGGCCCCTGGTCTCATGGGACAGAGCATTCCACCAGGTCGCATATGATGCATAAGTGGCCATCCTACTCTGTTCTCATGGGTTCTTGAGATGCAAAACATTTCCAACATATTGAATGGTACACAATGTGGAGCATCCCCATTCGCTACCAAGTCTCTTTGTGGCTCTTTCCTTAATATTGTTTTGAGCCCAGTTTCTCCCCCTAACTCACCCCACTCTACCGACCTCGCTTCAAGTTAGTGGTGTCTCTGTTTGCTGGCTTTGGGCACATCATGCAGCCTTACTGGCTCTGTTGTCTCATCAATATAATGGCAATAATATTTACTTATTTACCAGGGACTGTCCCAAAAGTATTGTAAGGCTTATAGCTAATGGAAGGAAAGCACTTTGAAGATGTGAGAAAAACACTGTGTAGGCGCTAAGATTAATATTAATAGTTGTTCCGAACACTCATTCTGCATCGTATTATGTAATCATGTCTAAAGATCAAATGCCTGAAGCACTTATTTTCAAGGGATAATGCCTCAAATTCCCAGTACTTATTACCCTGCATTATTTTAGATGGGAAGGGTAATAAAATGCTATTGTTATGCAAAATAATACTCCCAAGAATTTCTTTACTTGCATAGATATTAAGATTCGAGAAGAAGGCATGCATCGCATTAGGAACACTGTGTGTTAAAGCACAGTAACTCAGTGGGAACAAGGGGTGAGGAGTATTGTTAATATTGTCATTATTGTCATTATTGTTGGATTTCTTACCTGAGCTTCACTGCAATGTCCCAGGGGCAGGTGCAACAATATAAAAATACAAGGTTAAAACAATCTACAACCAAAAAATAGGGCAGGTCCCCTGGCCCTGTGGGTGGAGAGGACGGAGATCACAAACCTGAGGTTTTGTTCAGGCTCACTGCAAGCCATGGTTTAGCATTACGTGTGCCCTGGGCCCAAAACACTATAGCAGGAGAACGGAACCTGTGTTCTGTTCCAGGTGATGTAGAACTCCAACTCCCATTAGCCTCAGCCAGCATTTCCAGTGGTCAGGGATGATGAGAGTTGATGTTGGCATCCATCAGTCTTGAGAGACAATGGGGTGCACCTCCAGGTCAGTGAAGTCAAACCTCTGTGTTAGCAGCACCAAAGTTGGGGCGCAAGCCTGGGAAGTGTGTATGGAGGTCCTGGGCTGCCCAGATGACAAGACACTCCCCCCCCAGCCTTGCTGATGTGGTCCAAAGGAAAGCAGAGCCATACGTTTGGCCCCAGCTTGGCTGCAGGAGTTGCTGGAAGGAGGCGTACAAGGCACCATCCAACTGTCTTAGGGACTCTACTCCCAATTTGTGTAGGGTTTTATCAAGGGGATGATTAGCTGCTTGTGCTTAAAATAGTGCCCCTTCAGAGTTTGTGCGACCCCACAAACCTCTGTGTGTGACAGAGCTCCTCAGACATGTCTGCTCTAGTCACTTGTAGAGTCCGACAGTGGCTGTCTGCGGAAGCGCTTCCAGCAAAGAAGTTCCTTAACGGAAACGCGTCTCCTGGACTCACGACGTGACAGCTTCCGGCGAAGCATAGGTCTCCCTGCAGTTGCTTCTGACACCTCCCCGCTATTTTCGCTCGAAGTGTCTCTCACCCCTTTCTCTCCCCTTCTGCTTCCTGCCTGGGCTGCTGCGTCACTCTCAGCATTACTGAGATCCTCCTCCAGAGACCCCGCACTCCCCCTACTGGTCCCTGCTTTAGCTGTTGACCCTCTCCCAGTCTCTGGGAGCCCTGCCACTTCCCTTTCCTCCGATGTCAGTTCCCTGACATCCACCTCCCCTCCAGGGCCCCCCTCTTCCCCGCCCCTACTCTCTCCTCTGGGCGGTGAGGAGCTGAAACCCCTAAAAGAATCCTCCTCATCTTCCGACGTCTCGAACATTTCCCTCCATCGGTCCTCGTTCCGACTCGCTGAATCCTCCTCCACCTCGGAATCAGCGAACCCCTCCAACTCTTCTTCTTCGTCGGTGGTGGCGAAGTATTCCCTCCGGAACCTCGCCACTGGCTGGGGTTTCCGAGGGAATCTCTGATGAAAAGTTTCAATCAAAACCTCGTCATCTACATCCTCTGCCCTGACCCAGGTGTTTTCCGACTCCGGCTCCCCTTCCCACATTACCAAATACTCTACTTGCTCTCCCCTCCACCTGGAATCGAGAATCTCCGCTACATGGTAGCTGTGTTCCTTTTCCTCCATAGCTGGTCCCCTATTGACCCTCCCCTCTCTGTCCCCTATATACGGTGACAGCAATGATCTGTGGAACACTGGGTGCAACTTCATGTGGTTAGGTAACCGGAGTCTGAAAGCCACTGGGTTGACCTGTTGCGTGACTTCAAATGGGCCCAGTCTTTTGGGTCTTAACTTCTTACAACCTCCTTTAAATGGTAACCCTTGGGTGGACAACCACACCTGATCCCCCACCCTAATGCTTTCTCCTTCCCTTCTGGTTTTGTCTGCCTGCCTCTTATATTCCTCCTTCGCCCTGTTTAAATTAAGTTGGAGCTGGCGATGGATCGCTTCCATTTCTTCCACGAACTGTTCTGCGGCTGGAACGCTCCAGTTCTCCCCCTCCCCCCCTGGGAAGGCTCGGGGATGACACCCGTGATTGGCCAAAAAAGGGCTCATTCCCGTGGACACGTTCTCCGCATTGTTATAGGCAAATTCTGCCAACGCCAGCTTCTCCACCCAATCATTCTCTCTGTCATTCACATAACACCTCAAATATTGCTGGAGGACACCATTAGCTCTTTCCGCCTGCCCGTTGGTTTCTGGATGACGGGCAGTTGAGAAATTCACCTCTACATGCAATAAGCTCATGAGCTTCCTCCAGAACCTGGAAGTAAATTGTTTCCCTCGGTCCGAAACCACCCTCAAGGGGGCACCATGCAATCTAAACACATTTTCCACAAACAATTTAGCGGTTTCTTCTGCTGTGACCGCATGTGAGCAGGCTATAAAGTGGGCCATCTTGGTTAACAGGTCTACCACAACCATGATGGCTGTCTTCCCTTTGGACCTGGGCAGATCAGTCATAAAATCTATTGCCACTGCCTCCCATGGTCTTTCCGGCGTGGGTAGTGGTTCTAATAAACCTGCCGGTGCCCGCCTCTCCCCCTTGGCTCGTTGACATCGGTCACACCCTCTCACATACTCCCGCACATCTTCCCTGACCTTGGGCCACCAGAATTCCCTGGTAACCAGCCACATGGTTTTGTGTTGCCCAAAATGCCCTGCTGTGGGGCTATCGTGCAGTTGCTTGAGTACCTTTTCCCTCAATTCTCCTTCAGGTACGTATAACGCTCCCTTGTAGTACAACGCCCCGTTTCTCTCCTCAAAACCCCCGGGTTTGTCTCCCTCCCTCCTGAGACCCCTGAGTTTGTCCTGGGCATATTCATCCTGCACCGTTCCCTCTATCAGTTCCCTTAGCCCCACCAGTGCCGCCCCACACACCCAGCGATCCTCGGGAATGACATGGGTCTCTTCGGGTGCACCCTCTCCCTCCAAATATTCAGGTTTGCGTGATAGAGCGTCCGCCCTAACGTTCTCCTGGCCTGGTACGTAACAAATCTCAAAGTTAAATTTGGAGAACTCCTGGGCCCATCTCAACTGCCGTTGGTTGAGCACTCGCGCAGTTCTCCAATACTCTAGATTCTTATGGTCCGTGCGTACTTGCACCTTCTGTTGTGCACCAATTAGTAGGTGCCTCCATCTCCGGAAGGCCTCATAAATCGCAAGAAGTTCCCGGTCATACACCGTGTAGTTTCTCTCCGATTTGTTCAGCTTTCGCGAAAAGAAGGCACACGGTCGCCACTCGGACCCCTCCTTCCCTGGCTGCAGAAGAAGCACCGCCCCTATGGCTCTGTCAGAAGCGTCTGTTTCGACCCTCAGCTTTTTTTGTAAATCCACATGTAGAAGTTGTTCGTCAGAGGCGAAGGCCTTTTTCAGTTCCTCAAACGCTCGCTCCGCCTCCCCCGTCCAAACAAACTTCTTTTTGCTGCTGAGACAGTCCGTGATGGGCGCCGTCAGGTGAGCGAAGTTTCGGATGAACTTACGATAAAAGTTTCCAAACCCTAGGAACCTCTGCACATCCTTCTTAGTCTTGGGGGTTTTCCATTCCAGCACCGCCTGAACCTTGCCGGGGTCCATGGCCAACCCCTTGTCTGACAAGCGGTACCCCAGGAATTCCACCTCCTTGGTATGAAACTGACACTTCTCCAGTTTCACCCACAGTCTGTTGGCATGCAGCCTGCTCAACACTTCTCTGACGTCTCTCACATGTTGCTCCTCATTCTCCGAATACACCAACACGTCATCTAAGAAGGCCACGCAATTCTTGTAGAGCAAAGGCCCCAGTACATGGTTCATATAGGCTTGAAAACACGCGGAGCCTGCTTGTAATCCAAAAGGCATAACGAGATATTCAAATGCCCCCAAAGGGGTGAACATGGTGGTCTTCCATTCATCCCCTTTCCTTATACGTATCAGGTTGTACGCCCCCCTTAGGTCCAGCTTTGTAAAAATCTTTCCTTTTCGCACCCTGGTCAAAATATCATCAATCCTGGGCATAGGGAAAGCCACCGGCTCTGTCACTGCATTTAGGGCCCGAAAGTCACATACCAGTCTCGGCTTGTCCGTGTTCTTTTTATCCACAAAAAACACTGGGCTACCCCCCGCTGCCTTGGACTCTCTGATGAAGCCTCTCTTCAGGTTCTTGTCAATGAACGCTCGCAACTCCTGCATCTCCCTGTCTGACATGGCATACAACCTGCCTACAGGAAGCTGTGCTCCAGGGAGTAAATTGATCTGGCAATCAAAGGGCCTATGCGGGGGTAGTTGGTCAGCTTCCTTCTCGCTGAACACGTCGCTGAGATCAGCATACTGTGATGGCACCTTCCCCTTCTCCATCACTTCCGTCCCTGCTAGGGTGGCTTGGGCCCCTGCTGACCCCTTTTCCCCCCTGCAGTGTTCTAAGCAATGTGCGGAACCGAAGGAAACCACTCTTTGATGCCAGCCCACCAGCGTATCATGTAGGGCTAGCCAGCTCATTCCCAAAATAATGGGAGCGCCTCCCAAGGTGGCCACATTAAACGCTATCAGTTCTGTGTGCCTTGCCACCCTCATTATCATTGGGATGGTCTGCAAGCTGACGCCTCCTCCCAACAGTTCTCTGCCATCGATCGTGGTCACCTGCAGGGGGTTGCTTAAGGGGATAGTCTGTATCTGGTGTTCAGCCGCAAACTCCTTGCTCATGAAATTGCAGGAGCTGCCTGAGTCTAACAGCGCCTTTATTTTTAGGGGGTGTCCATTTTGCAACTCTAGCGACACTTCAATCACTAGAGCAGGTCGAGGAGCTTCTGGCACTGGCACTTGGGAAAGGGGCACTTTCACTGCTCTTTGGCCTGGCTGCAGTGCCCTGCTGGCAACCAGGCGTTGGCTTTTACCTGCTCCGTTTCTCCCTGCTCTTCCCCCTCAACAGTTCCCACCATCCCTTGCCATTCCTTCCTCTGGGGGCAGACTCTGGCAAAGTGGCCTGGCTGTTGGCAGAGATAGCATTTCCGGGGTCCCTTTCCCTCCTTCTTCGCCCCCTCACTGGGCTTTGAAACTGCGCGCGCGCGGGCTGTTCCGATTTCCATCGGCTCTGCCGGCGGGAAAGCTGGCTCAGGAATGTCTGGAATGCGTAACTCCTTCCAACGTTCCCCTCTCCCTTCCCGCCTCTCCAAGGCTCTTGCCTCCTGGCGCGCTCCAATGGTCAGTGCAGATTTGGTCAGCTGATCCATAGACACCGCCCTGGGGCTCCTGGCCAGCTCGTCTTTCACAGCTGAAGAAAGACCCTCTTCAAATAGCATCTGAATGGGTGCTGCCGATAAATCCCACCCCAATCTGTGAATCAGCATGGTAAATTCAGTCCAGTACTCACGGACAGATCTGCCTCCCTGCTTGCAAGCCATTAGCTGTCTGCGCACTCCCCCCTCCTCAATATCGCTGGAGAACATGATATCCATTGCACGAAAGAATTTCATAGCGTCCTTCAGGATATCGTTGTGCGTTGCCATCAGGGGTCGAACCCAGTCCCGCGCCCCCTTCTCAAGATGCCCAATTACGAAAGCAACTCGGGATTCCTCATCAGGGAACTCATCAAACTGCACATTCAGGGCATATTGCATTTCAGTCCTAAAGGCATGGTAATCCTTGGGGTCCCCCCCAAACTTCTGCACTAATCCTGGTACCTTTCTGGGGAACTGAGTGGTTCTCCCCTTCTTGTCTGCATCTTGAGCCCTCCTCTCCTCGAGCCTCGCCGTCTGCAGCGCAAGTTGGACTTCCAATGCTCGGTATCTGTCTTCCAAGCTTGGACCAGCTCCACCCCCTGCGGCTCCGGCTCCTGCTGGGTCGCTCATGATGCCTTCTCCTGCACAGGCAGCGTACAGAGACTGTCGGACTGCTATCAAGGGGATGATTAGCTGCTTGTGCTTAAAATAGTGCCCCTTCAGAGTTTGTGCGACCCCACAAACCTCTGTGTGTGACAGAGCTCCTCAGACATGTCTGCTCTAGTCACTTGTAGAGTCCGACAGTGGCTGTCTGCGGAAGCGCTTCCAGCAAAGAAGTTCCTTAACGGAAACGCGTCTCCTGGACTCACGACGTGACAGCTTCCGGCGAAGCATAGGTCTCCCTGCAGTTGCTTCTGACACCTCCCCGCTATTTTCGCTCGAAGTGTCTCTCACCCCTTTCTCTCCCCTTCTGCTTCCTGCCTGGGCTGCTGCGTCACTCTCAGCATTACTGAGATCCTCCTCCAGAGACCCCGCACTCCCCCTACTGGTCCCTGCTTTAGCTGTTGACCCTCTCCCAGTCTCTGGGAGCCCTGCCACTTCCCTTTCCTCCGATGTCAGTTCCCTGACAGGTTTGACTCCCTAGCTTTTTCTCCTCCCAAAGATATCCCACAGGCAGTGGGAGTTTAGGATCAGAGATTTCCTTTTCCTAGATGGGCTACCTTCCCAGGAAGATGAGCCCCAACTGCCCCTCACTTCCCTCTATAACACATGCAGTACAGTGGTACCTTGGGTTACAAACAGTTCGGGTTACATACGCTTCAGGTTACAGACTCCCCTAACCCAGAAGTAGTACTTTGGGTTAAGAACTTTACTTCAGGATGAGAACAGAAATCGTGTGGCGGCAGTGGGAGGCCCCATTAGCTAAAGTGGTGCTTCAGGTTAAGAACGGACCTCCGGAACGAATGAAGTTCTTAACCAGAGGTACCGCTGTAACTGCTTTCTTGACTGTTGGACCCACTATCAGTCTCATCTGCTCAATCTGCCAGAGCCTTTCTTCACATAGAATCATAGAGTTGGAAGAGACCACAAGGGCCATCAAGTCCAACTCCCTGCCAAGCAGGAAACACCATCAGAGCACTCCTGACATATGGTTGTCAAGCCTCTGCTTGTTGTTGTTTAGTCGTTTAGTCGTGTCCGACTCTTCGTGACCCCATGGACCAGGGCACGCCAGGCACTTCTGTCCTCCACTGCCTCCCGCAGTTTGATCAAACTCATGCTAGTAGCTTCAAGAACACCATCCAACCATCTCATTCTCTGTCGTCCCCTTCTCCTTGTGCCCTCCATCTTTCCCAACATTAGGGTCTTTTCCAGGGAGTCCTCTCTTCTCATGAGGTGGCCAAAGTATTGGAGCCTCAGCTTCACGATCTGTCCTTCCAGTGAGCACTCAGGGCTGATTTCCTTCAGAATGGAGAGGTTTGATCTTCTTGCAGTCCATGGGACTCTCAAGAGTCTCCTCCAGCACCATAATTCAAAAGCATCAATTCTTCGGCGATCAGCCTTCTTTATGGTCCAGCTCTCACTTCCATACATCACTACTGGGAAAACCATGGCTTTTACTATACGGACCTTTGTTGGCAAGGTCCTTGCCAACAAGCCTCTGCTTTAAAGACCTCCAAAGAAGGAGACTCCACCACACTCATGCAGGAGAAGTCTCTAACCTAGCTGAGTTCTAGACTGGTGACATGGTCCCTGGTCTACCCAGCCAGGCCCCATTTTGGCAGTTCTCTTGCGGGTAAGGCAAGGGAAGTGGAAGCCTCTGTGGTCATGGAGAAAGGGAATCTGGCACCAGACCTTCCTCTCCAAGGTCAGGCTTCCCTCTCTATCCTTGGAGAAGGAGATCTGATGTTGCTGCCTGTGTCCCCAGGGACACTCTTCCATTGATTGATCGCACTGGAGCATTGTTGACTTTTATTGTGTCACTATATGCAAGTGCTTAGAAATTCAAAGACCCTAACATAAAAAGCATATCCCATGACAAATCGATAATCTGATTTAAAATAAACACTAGCTCTCCGCGCTCTTGCTGCATTGGGGGTTGTTGGGCATCTCTCTTCTATTCAAATACACAAAGTCAGAGGCAGGGACACAACAGAGAGGATGAGGTCAGGGATTATTCTTCCAGTCTGGCCTCTCATGCAGTTGGCTTTGTACAGGGAGGAACACCTGGATCACACACACACTTTCATACTGATTATCATGTTTCATTTCCAGTGTTTTATTCTCCGTTACATCTTTCTAGAGGGAAAAGTAGTCAGAAGCAACCTTGCACATTCACAGTCCTGTATACGCTGTTACGGACTGCAGAGAAATGTGATTCAAGTTTGCATTTGGACGTGTGCCTAATTTGCACATTCTAAAATAACGTGCAAACCAGAACGCAACCCTCCTTCAAAATACACACTCCTCTGAGTTCTCCAGCCAAGCAAATGCATATACTAGGGCAATGTGTGCATATAAATGCATTTATTAGTGGGAGAGGAAATCTGCAAAATGCATTGTATTGGGGGAAATAGCTTTGCAACAATGAAAAATTGTACTCCATGAAGCGGAGAAATTTGCCCTAAAATGATGGTGAATTTCCATGAGGACTTCTTTTAAAAACAAAATCAGTAAAAGTTGTTTGACAGTGGAATGGACTCCCTTGGGAAGTGGTGGACTCTCCTTCCTTGGAGGTTTTCGAGCAGAGTTTGGATGGCCATCTGTCATGGATGATCTGCCTGAGATTCTTGCATCCCAGGGGGTTGGACTTGATGACCCTTGGGGTCTCTTCCAGCTCTGCAGTTCTATGGTTCCATGATTCTAATATGCCGCCTCTCATATGGATAGAGCAGTGCAACTTGTGAAATTCCCCGTTTCCCTGTTCTTGAGTCTGGCACTCACTGTGTGCTAAATGAAGGAGGCATTCATTTTGCCTCACTCCCCTAAGGTAGCCGGCCAGCTGACTGCGGTGTTTTGTCAAGTTGAGAGGCTGTGACTCGCCCTGTAAGACTTGTGGTTCGGGCAGGATATATAACCCAACTCAAAATCCTTGATCTAGCTATTAGACCATCCAGTTTCTAAGCAATGCGCTAAGGAACCGAAAGTGCCACTCATCATGCATCTATCCCCATCCCACATAGCGGGGACCTCTGCGTGTGTGTAAAATGGCAGCCTTTTTGTTTTGTCTGGAATCATTCCCATCAGGGCAGCTTTGATGTGCTGTGCATTCCCTCCCACCCTTCTGTTTCGCTGCTCCACATAGCAATGAGAGGTTTCCTCCAAATCACGTACAAGCTTCTCTGGAAGCGAGTGTGCAACATGCTGTCCTTTCTGTCTATATGTGTTTTTTTATATATATACTAGAACTTGGTCCAAATCTAATTTTGAATTTGTTCTTTTGGCAAATATTGGAGTTACTTATCGAGTGACTGGTCCCTGCTGTGTGGACACTGAGGTCCTTCAGGACCTTTAAACAAAAAACTGGATCCTATAAGAGTGGGGAATCTGTGCCCCCCTCCAGATGTTGTTAAGCTGCAACTCCCATTGGGTGTATGGGGTGTTAGGGAAGGGGTCAGACCTCTGGTGGGGGCCACACTGTGTTTCTTCTGGGGTAGGTTGTCCATCTTTGGTCCCTACCCTGCACTTAGCACTCACCTGTGGCTCCTAGAGACTGTCAGCATGTGACAGGGGCTGGGCCCCGGGAAGCAGCTTCAACTGGGCAGCTAAACCAGGTGAGGGTAACCAATGGGTCTCAAACCCTCAGTGAGTTTGGATTAAGACAGGCATAGGCAAACTCGGCCTTCCAAATGTTTTGGGACTATCCCTAGCTAACAGGACCAGTGGTCAGGCATGATGGGAGTTGTAGTCCCAAAACATCTGGAGGGCCGAGTTTGCCTATGCCTGGATTAGGATGAGCTAAGTGACGCGGGTGGCGCTGTGGTCTAAACCACAGAGCCTAGGCCTTGCTGATCAGAAGGTCGGCGGTTCAAATCCCTGCGACAGGGTGAGTTCCCGTTGCTCGGTCCCTGCTCCTGCCAACCTAGCACTTCGAAAGCACGTCAAAGTGCAAGTAGATAAATAGGTACCACTCTGGCAGGAAGGTAAACGGTGTTTCCGTGCGCTGCTCTGGTTTGCCAGAAGTGGCTTAGTCATGCTGGCCACATGAGCCAGAAAAACTGTCTGCAGACAAATGCCAACTCCCTTGGCCTATAGAGCGAGATGAGCACCGCAACCCCAGAGTCGTCCGTGACTGGACCTAACGGTCAGGGGTACCTTTACCTTTTAAGTGTTGCAGAGACCTGATCCACCAGAGAACAGAAATGTTTGCAGAACTTCTCTGAGTTCAAGTAGAAGTATAAAATGTGTGGGGACAGAAAGTGTCCCACTCCGAGATTTTTTTTTTTAAGAATTGCATGGCCTTCTCCTTGGGAGGGCTGTGTCCCAGGAACCCTAGCAGACCACTCAGCACTGGGTGTGGATGAGCTCTGAACTCTGAAAGAGAACCAAAGAACAATTAGGACTAAAGGGGGGCAGGACCAGAGAAGAACAGGCCAGGAGTCAGGCCCAAGGAGGAACACCAGAAACTCAAAACATGCAAGAGCTCAGGGAGACCATGTTGCTCAAGCAAAGCGTAGCTGGCAAAGGAAGTCTTTGATACCTCTCTCCTCCCTCCCTAGAAAGATTAGGAGAGCCTGGGTGGGCGAAGTCACCGAGAAGACTGCAACACACACAAACACACACACACACACACACATTCCAGCAGCTCCTGACATCACCAAACATCCTCCCTCCACCCTCCTTCTACCTGTGCACATTGCACTTCATTAGAAACCACAATAGGGTGGAATATTCAGAGACAGAGAGAATATGTGTGTGTGTCTATTGGTGATATTTAATTTATGACACATCTTTACTTTTTGCTGCAACTAAAGAAGAAAGGACCATAGCTCAGAAGCAGAGGACATGCTTTGCAGAAGGCCCTGGATTCAGTCTGGACATCTCCAGTTAAACAATAGGATTGGGTAGCAGGAGATGGGAAAATCCTAGAATTGTAGAGTTGGAAGGGACCACAAGAGTCATCTACTCCAACCACCTGCAATGCAGGAATCTTTTGCCCAATGTGGGGCTTGAACCCACGACCCTGAGATTAAGAGTCTTGTGCTCTACTGACTGAGCTATCCAGGACTGCCTGAGACCCAGGAGAGCAAGCCACTGCCAGTCAGGATAGACCAGGGGTCCCCAAACTAAGGCCCACAGGCCAGATAAGGCCCGAGGGACTTGTTTATCCGGCCCGTGGTGACCCCCGCCGCCTGCTGCCGCCGCCCACTCATACTGGCATTGCACTGCGTGGCTGCCCATTCCCAGGTCGGAGGAGTACCGGAAATAGCTTGTGCGCATGCGCAAACATTATTTGCGCATGCACAAGCATCATTTGTGCATGTGCAAGCGTTATTTCCAGTGCACATTCAGGTTGGAGGAGACCCGTGCACATGCGCACAAGCTATTTTCGGTGATACTCCGACCCGGAAGTGCGCCGGAAATAGAGTGTGCACACACATATGGGCACGTGCTCCCCCGCCCTCCGGCCCAGTGCGTGATTGGCGCTGGAGACACCGGCCTGAGGCGCGGTAAGTTTGCTGACCCCTGACCATACTGGACTGGATGGGCAATTATAGTCTAGCCTGGTAGAAGGTAGGTTCCTATGTCTCGAGAACAGGCAGCTCCCCTTTAATGAAAGACAAAATGGGTTTTTGCTAGGGAAGGGAGCAGCGCAAGGAAAACAGCCCCAGATGTTCAGATCCATATATTTTCAGAGTCCTTTGTGCAGCCTGATTACATGGCATGTGTAAGATGAAACAGCCACGGTTTCTAGCAAGCCTCCCCAAATCAGCTGCTCAGCTACACAATGATGCTAACCAGATGTTTCACTTTTGTCTTCAGCTCATTTTCTAAATCCTCGGGAGCCCTGCACGTAATAAGACCCTTACCCAGCTTACATTACCCACCCATCCCCGAGCTGTGCCTTAGCTCCTCTGCTGCAAAAGAGGAGGAACACTGCTGGCTTGAAAGAGAAGGCAGGCCAGTGGGTTCTGTGCCCGGTAAGGGCTGTGTGCTTTTCCACTCGTTTGTAGAAGTCCTCAAATATATTCTCGGCATCCGTTCAGTCCTGTGAGTCAATGAAAATAAATGCTCCATTCACAGGCAACCAAGCTGAGAGTTGGAGAATGATATCCGTTGCAGAGAGGCAATTGTCCTCGAAACCAGACCAGTGAGTGAAAGGCTAGCCCCAGACTCGGCCAAGGCAAACAAGGAACGGTTGGCTGGGGAGGCGCAGAGTGGGACGAGGTTGCGTATTTTCCTCTCGGAATTCATAGCCCTACACTTGGGAGCTCTGAAAGGAAGTGCATGTCAGCCTTGACTGCATCATATTTAACTTGGCTGTTGAAATCGCTCACTTGGCTCTTTCGGCAAATACCACACCTTTTTTATGTTCTTTTCTCCCACCTTTAACTTGTTCTTTAGCGATTTTCAAGATTCTGAGCAGAGTTTAAAGTGTGTGTGTGGGGGGGGGAGGAATGCCCTTCCCTACTTCATTCCCCCTAGCCTAGTTTCTCACGAGTAACAACAATGCTCTTACTCTATAAGTTACTAAAAATACATAATTCGCTTACAGATATAGACAGAACTAGTCTTTCTAGTTTCTCTGCAATATTCGCCTATGTGCAGGTATGTTTTTGATTTGTCGGATTCCCACCCAGCGCACTTGCAGGGCTCTACACCTTTGAAGCATTAACAACAGGCAGAAAAAACATCCCTTGAGGCGTTCCCTATTGCTGTGTTTCTGTGCCCAGAAAAACTTCTTGTGTTGAATTCCTGCATTTCATACAGTTCTTAAAGTTGTAGTCCAGGAAAAGCCTCGGCCCTGACCTAAAGATAGCAGGCAGAAAAGGGAGGGAGGAGGAAGCCAAATAAATCAAAAGTAGCTGAAAAGAGATAGTAAGTACAGAAAAGCCTGTACATAACTAAGAATTTTGGACATAATAAAAGGCTCCTGTTGCATATTGATTTGAAATAGTCAGACACATATTGGACTACAAGCCTCTAATAGCAATACATGCAGTCTCCGGGTGTAGGAAATGGATGGCTCTGTTCAGTGCTTTTTTTCTAGAAAAATTGGTGCCGGTACTCACCATGGAGTTGTTACAGTTAGTGCCACATGTTTTAACAACAACAAAAAAGAGGTGCAGTTACTGCGTACTGGAGTACCCCCTGAAAAAAAGCAGTGGCTCTGTTTATTTCTGGTCCATGTCAATTTCACATCTGTCCAGTCAGAAATCTGTTCCATCTTGTTTCTCCATTAATCTGCATTTTTTAATAATAATAAAAATTGCTTGCATTAAAATTCAGATTTAAATATGCATTCTCGAGAAAGTATTTTCTCAATTTGCAATGCTGAACATACTTGTCCTAAAATATGCATGCTTGTGAACATATTTGTACCTTTTGTGTTGTTGTTTTTTTGAGTCAGGAACCACACCCCAAGTGTGAAATCTGAAGGACAATGGCACCTTAGCCTGGGAGATTTGGATCAGGTCAGTTCATAATCACAATTTGCAAAGAACAAATCCCTCAAAGCATCCCTGTGGGAGAAGCACTGCATTTGCCCAAATTGTAAATGCTGCAGCTTGGATGCATGTAAAAATGTGTGTGTGTGAGAGAGAGAGAGAGAGAGAGAGAGAGACGTGGCATGATGTATGCAAACTGACTTAGAGGTAGCCTAATAAACGAAGGCTCCAGGAAACTTGTCACTTGTTTTCTCTTTCTTCCAGAGGTGGGGGGGGGGGGCGAACCCAGGCTGAGCAGCTACGGAAGACGTATTCCACCTTGAGAGACCAAGACAGTAAGCTCTTCCAGATGCGATCACTGTCAGGGTTGATCAATGTACTGACCTACTTAACTTGACAGTGCCTTTTTACCTATAGCAGAATGGTGGCTGACATCAGTATAATAAATATGCATGGTTTTCCCTCCCAGCGATTCCTTCCCAAACATATCAGCTGACGGCATGTCCCTGTTATTACAGCAGCGCTGCTTAATCTGGGAAAGAACAGGACTTTTGCACATAACACTCGTTGTAGTCTGCTGCCACCCAGTGGGCTCCTTGTTCAATAACTGCCGTCCTCTTCTAAGTAAAGGGAAATGCAGCACAATAGAAGTTACTGTATATATCATTTGGTGGCTGTTCTGACTCTCTAGCATATGGGTAGGCAAACTAAGGCCCAGGGGGCTGGATCCGGTCCAATCACCTTCTCAATCCGGCCTGCAGAAGGTCTGGGAATCGGTGTGTTTTGACATGAGTAGAATGTGTCCTTTTATTTAAAATGCATCTCTGGGTTATTTGTGGGGCATAGGAATTCGTTCATCCCCCCCCCCAATATAGTCTGGCCCCCTCACAAGGTCTGAGGGACAGTGGACCAGCCCCCTGCGGAAAAAGTTTGCTGACCCCTGCTGTAGCAGTTGTGCTATTTTACTAAAACAAATACCAGGGTAACTATTGGTACCTCATGTTTGTCAATGTTTGCTTGTTTGTCCCAGCTAAGGTTCTGGTGTCCCCACAGTGGGGTTATAGAAGAAGGGAAGAAACTCTTGCATATCTCTCTCCCCCCCCCCCCAAGATTCAGACACCCTGAGCTGCTTGGTCACTAGGATTGGGGAAGAATTTTGTTTTTATTGCATGTTAAAGGTAAAGGTAAAGGTACCCCTGCCCGAACGGGCCAGTCTTGACAGACTCTGGGGTTTGTGCGCCCATCTCACATCTATAGGCCGGGGGCCAGCGCTGTCCGGAGACACTTCCGGGTCACGTGGCCAGCGTGACAAAGCTGCATCTGGCGAGCCAGCGCAGCACACGGAACGCCGTTTACCTTCCCGCTGGTAAGCGGTACCTATTTATCTACTTGCCCCCGGGGGTGCTTTCGAACTGCTAGGTTGGCAGGCGCTGGGACTGAGCAGTGGGAGCGCACCCCGCCGCGGGGATTCGAACTGCCGACCTTTCGATCGGCAAGCCCTAGGCGCTGAGGCTTTAACCCACAGCGCCACCCGCGTCCCTGTTTATTGCATGTTATATTTACTTAATTAATATCCCACCCTGCCTCCCGAAAGAACCCAGGGTAGCAAACATTTCCACAACAAAATGATTGTTTTATTTTTTAAAAAAGCTTTCCCAAGAGTTAAAACATTCCAAAACCATTTTCTCATCCAGTGATCTTAGGGTTGTCAGGCACAGTGCTCTTCAGTCATCAAATAACTGGGTAAACAGGAACGTTTTAAAATTGCTCATGAAAGTCAATAATGATGGGGACAGATGCACCTCACATTTTAATGTGGTGCTTCTTAAACCAAAACCACCCCTCTCCCAGACTTGATGTATTTATTTTATTTAAGACATTTATATACCGAAAAAATATTGGGCTAGATGATGAGCGACGTCTGCGTGTGGGATTTTTCAGGGGAAGGATGGAAGAGAGAGAAAACAAGCTTTATGGACATGGGTAAAAGCTGGTTCCAGCAAATAAAACGAGATCTTACTGAAACTGCATGTTTACATAGGGCACCACCCAAACCACCATCAAATCAGATTCAGATCCCTATTTGTAAGATCCAGTCCACCGGGCTAGATGAGAAGTGTGCTTTTGACACGCATTTCCCATGCAAAAACTATGCAAGCTGCAGATTCCTATTTTCGTGCCACGGTGGCACTGGAAAACGCCGGAACTGTTATCTGATGCTGGCCTTGTAGGGGCATCTTGGAGGATCCATTTTTTTAAAATATAAATTTGCTTGCAGCCAGCTTTTAGCTTCTTCCCCGTTTCATTAAAAAACACACCAGTTGCTAAAGAAAAGCTCGCAAAAAGGTCAGCTTGCCTCGTCATTCCAAAGTTGATCTGTGCGCAGGGAAGGAAGGAAGGAAACCAACCCACCCTATTGCGCTCCGCGAGGCTTACACTCGAGTAAACAGCCCCACGGTCTCGCAAGCTGATCCTGAATGTTGCAAGCCACGCGCACCGGGCCCAGACCGCGCGCGTCCCATCGCTCTCCGCAGAAGGGGCGGAGCGAGTGCGCGCCTGGCCGGGGCCGGAGCCGGAAACAGGGAGGGACGCCCGGGCCGCGCATGGAGCCGCGCTCCGCCGCAGGTCGGTGCTTTTGATTTGTTCCGCGCGGCTCCGCGAGCCATTCGTTGCTACAAACCGTCAAGGCGGGGAGTGGAGGTCCGCCCCCTGCGCCGGGAGCTGGGCGGGAGGGAGGCGCCGAGCAAGTCGAGGAGCGTCTCGCTCCGGGTGCAGAAGACCAATGCATGCATGTTGCAAGCGGGAAGGAAATTCCTGTCGCGGAAAACTTTGTCTGAGGACCCTGGGAGCGGGAGGGGACTCTGAAAGCGTCCTGCCCCGGAGCTCCGCTTGACGGTCGCAGGAGGGTTGCGCGCGCAAAGATGCGCAAGAACATGTTGCCTCTGGGCATGGTCAGAGGAGTCCTGCAAGCACAGTTCAGCACCTAGAGGTCCGAGCAGGCGCGCCCGAGCCACAAAAGTCCCGGCTAAAATAAACGTGTGGGGCCGCAATTATATTACATACTTACTTGGGAATAAGTAGCGTTGAACTCAAGTGAGGCTTAAGTTTGCGCTGTAAGGTTGTTGTGCAAAAAAAACCCCAAACAGTGGACTTTCCTGTAGTACAGTACGTTGCAAAATTTTGATAAGGCTCCTGAGTGCCTGCTGAGTGGCTTCCAGTCTTGCGGATCTGAGATTAGGTTTATCAACTGGCCAGAATTTCACTCTCATTCCTAGTTGTCAGAAAATGATAAGAATCCGAAAGGAATTCATGCGGTTGGTGTTTTTGTGTTTTTAGCTATTCCTCTACAGTGTGGTTTCGAAAACACCATGGTTTTTTTTGAGGAGGAGCACTTCGTTCTGTTTGAAGATGTTAGGTACACTTTTTAGAAAGCTTTTTGTATCTTTTCTTCAACTGTTGGGTCGGCACCGCTAGTGGATTGCAGGCTGCTCCAAGATGCACTCCCACCTGGCAAATATAAGGCAAAAGATTAGCAGATGGGTCCCCAAAAGCATGTTTGGGTTAAAAGTGGGTCCTGGTTCTGTAATGGTTGAAGATACCTTCCTTAGATGGAAGATACTCTGCACATGCTCAGAGCTACTCAACTTGAGGTTCCAGAATGGTTTGAACAGAAAAGTTGGCAAACCTTTTTGGGATGACATATATTTATAAAATAGTGTTCTCGGTCGGTGTCCAGCTTAACTTCTCCCTCCCACAGCTAACAATCTGTATAGGTAGAAACATTTTGGGGAATATCTGAGGAAATATCTGTAGGAAAACGGGGAGGCAGGAACAACAACAAAGAGTCTCTTCCCATGGCCTTTTCCCTTCCCATTGCATCATTTTCCAAAAATGCCACAGGGCAGCAGTGTGGCAAAAGAACATCACCTGCCCCCTCCTTGCTCCCGCAAGAGCTGTAGTAAACCAAACAGCCATGGATTTTAAGAATAGCAAATGGAATTTGTCATGGTTGGCCACCATTGCTGCCCTGACTCCAATGGCATAGTTTCAAGGTGTATCATGTAGCAACTTTGGTGAAGTTAGCTGGGCCTGGAGGTGGTCAGTGCCTGGAAGAGAAACTACTCATAGGGATAACATAGGCATCTCCCTTTCGCCAAGCCAGACCAGTGGTTCATCTAACTCTGTAGTGTCTACTCCAGATGTTGCTGCACTGCAGCTCCCATCATCCCTGGCCATCCCAGGTCTATACTGACTGGCAGTGGCTTTCCAGGGTTTCCCTCCAGCCTTACCTGGAGATATTGGGGATTGAACCTGGGACCTTTTGCATTCAAGGCAGGTTTCTCTGACACTGAGCTACAGCCCATCCCTTATGGAAACATATCCATACAGCTTTTGTGTCCTTGGGGAGGGGGGGATGGTATAAAATGGGAATGAATCAGGGCCCTTTTTTAGCCAGAACTTGCTGGTACTGCAAGAGGGAGGTGTTCATATGAGTTCTGGCACCTTTTCCCTAGAAAAACAGCACTGAGAATGATACATTTTTCTGCTTGTCCGTTCATTATTTCGTTCTACAGAACACTGACCTGAAAATCATTTTCAGTGCAGGATTCTATTCATGGTGAACAATGGCTGAAGCGCCTGCCTGCCATGCTGAACTTGCTCCTTTGCAAGCCCTGAGACACAAGCAAAGGACCCACGAACCCCATCCTCCCTGGTGCAAACAGCAGCAGAGATGCTAACAGGCTTCTCTCCTTTAGGGGAAGGGCCGTCGCCTGCTGGTAACACCATGCTCCCCTCGAAACCCTTCTCCATGCTTCAACGAGGCTGAAGAAGGCTTCTTTCAGCAGCGGGAGGGGTAGGTGGATGGGACTCTGTGGTTGCCTGGAAAGGCCTCTGAGGGCAACATGCACAGCTGTGAGTGCCACACTGGCAACTCATGTTATGTGTGCATTGGGTCCTGAACTGGACTGTTCTATAATAATGCAGTTGCCATTGCTCATGATTGACAGTTCAGATTAATATTATCTTCCACATAGAACTGTTGTCCTATCCTGGAGACTCCTCTGGATCTACTTTTAAAAATTCATAAAATTATCTTCTTGTTTTGCAGGCCCTATCTACCAGGATGTTGTCCTCCTAGGTTTCGGGAACCCGGAAAAATGCCGTTACAATTAGGACTGCTGCCGGTATGGGAGCTGTCTCTTTACCTGTTCGTTTCCTTCGGCTTTCATTTTTATTCCTTTTATGAAGTCTTCCAAGCCTCTCGAGGTAAGGCTCTATTTCAGGCTCATTCTCGTTAGGTACTTATTATTTTTATTTTTTGCTTTTGTAGTTCACAATGTATTGACTTAAATAGTATGTCTTTAATGGAGTACTTTGTAACAGCTCCCAGCAGGGCCCCCCTACAAAGGCTTTTTGCCCGGAGCTTGCGGGTACCCTTCCTTTGTGTGAGCCGAGAGCGGCAGCGGAGCCAGGTGGAAGGTACACAAGCTGTGCATCTCCTTTTAATGAAAGTGTAATTCAAGGTTTGTACTTCAGCTAGTCAGGGACCACTAGAAGCAGTCAGTTGACATTTACTTTGTAAAAGGAAAAGACGACGTAAATCTGAAGGTTAGCCCACTAATGTGTTTTCAAATGGGTAACAATGGAAATTTGTTTTCATTTTCCTAACAAGAGTATTTTTCTTGCGTGATGGAGAGCTATGGATGTTTGTGACTTAAATTCATTTGCTTAATGGTTTAACCCTTGAGAAGTGGCATTTACATTTTGTACGAAACTGTTTACTTGGATCATAATATGCCACCGTGTATAGCTTCTGGTCTGGTTAAGTCCTTTTTTTTATTACCTATCACATACTTTATCACTTGGTTAATTTGTACAATCGTACCTTGGTTCTCGAACGCCTTGGTACTCGTACTTTTTGGCTCCTGAATGCCACAAACCTGGAAGTAAGTGTTCCGGTTTGTGAACGTTTTTCGGAAGCTGAATGTCCAACGCGGCTTCCACTTGGTTGCAGGAACCTCCTGCAGCCAATCAGAAGCCATGCCTTGGTGTCCGAACAGTTTCGGAATGGATTAAGTTTGAGAACCAAGGTACCACTATATTTTCACAAGGGCTCAGGTAAATAATTAAGCAGACAGGCATGTTGAGCACCTTCTGGCCAAGGTAGCTTACTTGCAGAAGCTAAGAGTTTCAGAGAGCTCTGTGTATTGAGGGATTTGGGGATGCACCCACTCTCAGGATGATAACTCCTTTAATGGAAAGTGAAGGTCTTGAGGAAGGAGGGAGCCATCCAAGTAAGATGTAAAAGATGAAGGCCATTCCTTAGGGGCTACATTGATATCAGCTTGTGCATCTGAGGTTGGGGTGGTCTCCTAGCTGTAAAGCGATTGGATTATTAGAAACTCAGAGTGATGAGTTTCTGATGGGTGTGTAGCCATTTCCATTTTCAGAGGAAGTTGTCTGTTCCTGCTACTTCAGCAAGAGTATTTAACAGCATGTGACACTAGCAGACTGCCCCAGTCCTTGTTGATCATTTCTGTTTTTGTCAATTTCCAGTTTGATGTCCAGTTTCCCATTAATTTTGCAGCCGTTGCTTCAGCACAGTTATCCATAGTTATACTCATTGTGTGCCAGTGAATTCTACTGGTAAATTGCACACACTGTGAAAAGGTTGGTCTTGTGTACTCTGCGTGCCTCAGTTGCACGGTGTATGTGCTTTATCTATGTTAATGTTTACACCTTGAGCATAGAACCCACCTTGCTAATATCTGTTGAATGTTAGGTTTCTATAAATATATTTTAAGAATAGTTTTCAAAGCAGACTTGGTGCTTTGGGGTGAGATTGAACATAATTCAGCACAATAATTTTGAGAGCTGACGTTGCACAGGCATAACAATAGCTGTTGCGCTGGCAGCTGCAGAACAAGAGTGTTACTGAGTGCAATAACAGCAGTTGCGCTCAGTGTTGCTCGGCACCTTTCCCAAGGGCAACACAGCTTTTGCATTTGGCTATTGCATTATGTTAAGAACAAGGTCCCCCGCTTGCAGAATGGCTGTGGACTGCTGCAACTGGATATCACCTTTGAAATTAATGCAACCAACAAGTCCTTTCTCCTCCTTGTGCTTCTGGCATAAGTACATCAGTTTTCCCTGATTCTCTCATAGCATTAAAATGCATACCTGTTGAAAGTCACAGTTGTCGGAGAATGTTTGATAGCACTTTTTATTGGAAGTGTGGACCTTTTCTCCCTCTCAATGGGATATGTTGCTTAAGAACAGAAGGAAGGATGCTTTGCTGTCTCAATTTATCAGTTGGGTGTGGAGTTCCTACCCATCAGGATGTACTTAGGGGGAAGACACAGGTGTTTGTCTTGTGGTAGTTCTGTTCCTGTTGAACATGTCTTGCTGCTGTGTCCATGGTTCTCAAGTGTGTCACAGGCCTTTTTGCGTGTTGTCTGTTCTGAATTGTGGGTGACTCCTAGAAGCTTTGTTGTTGTTTAGTCGTTTAGTCGTGTCCGACTCTTCGTGACCCCATGGACCAGAGCACGCCAGGCACTCCTGTCTTCCACTGCCTCCCGCAGTTTGGTCAAACTCATGCTGGTAGCTTCGCGAACACTATCCAACCATCTCGTCCTCTGTCGTCCCCTTCTCCTTGTGCCCCCAATCTTTCCAGGGAGTCTTGTCTTCTCATGAGGTGGCCAAAGTATTGGAGCCTCAGCTTCAGGATCTGCCCTTCCAGTGAGCACTCAGGGCTGATTTCCTTCAGAATGGAGAGGTTTGATCTTCTTGCAGTCCATGGGACTCTCAAGAGTCTCCTCCAGCACCAGAATTCAAAAGCATCAATTCTTTGGTGATCAGCCTTCTTTATGGTCCAGCTCTCACTTCCATACATCACTACTGGTCCTAGAAGCTGCCAGCATGCAATTGTGGCCACACCCTGGGAAACGGCTTCACCTGACCGGCTAAACCAGGTGAGGGTAGTCGGTGGGCCTCAAACCCCTAGTGAGTTAGGGACTTCCCCTGCATCAGAAGACAGGCTCTGGTGGATTGAGCGGACGAGACCCATAGTGGGTCCAATGGTCAAGAATGCGGTTTCTGCATGTTAGATAGATAGATAGATAGATAGATAGATTCTTTATTGTCATTACACTAGTGCAACATTGCACAAGTGCAACGAAATTGGATGCCATCCCTTAAAAACAACAAAAGCAAAACAACAACAACAACCAAACAAACCACCTTCCAACCACACCCACACCCATCAAACTCCCAGGTCTCACTATCGAGTTACAGTATCGAGTTCTGTGGAGGGATGTGAGGGGCAGACAATGCTTGTCAATTTGGGAAGGAGAAGGGGGACATCTTCGGGAGAAGAAAAGTCTAAGGAGTAAAACCCTACACAAATACAGAGTGGAGTCCCTAAGACAGTTGAATGGTGCCTCCTTCTGTCAACTCCTGCAGCCAAGCTGGTGCCAAACGTATCGCTCTTCTTTCCTTTGGACCACATCAGTGAGGCTGATGGAGGGTGGTGGCCTTGTCTGGGCAGCCCAACCACGCTGCCTAGACTTGCATCCTGGGGAGGTCACTTTGGTGCTGCTAATGCCGTAGTTTGACTTCACCCCCGGAGGCACACTCCATTGTCTCCTGAGGCAGATGGATGCCAGCGAAGAGCTCTGTTGGGTGACTGATCTCTTTTTAAAGGCAGTTTCCATTATTGGGAACAAGTCACTAACAACATAATTCTCCTTTTATTTCCAATGAGGCTAGCAGTGCAAACTGCTGCTGTTCCATAAACACATATACTGTACCTACGTTCCTATCAGTTTCAGTGGGTTGGATAACGCTCTTCTCTTGTCCAGATATCCTCTCCCCTTGCACACATGCACATGAGATATGAGCATTCCACGTGTGAATCATTCATGTATATGCTCAATATATTAAGTGTTCCTCTTCCTTGTTGAGCTTTCTGAATCTGGCAATTTGATGGCTTCATTCAGATGTGCCTTGGATATTTTAATGTACAGTGATGCCTCGCAAGACGAAAAGAATCCGTTCCATGATTCTCTTCGTCTAGCGGTTTTTTCGTCTTGCGAAGCAAGCCCATTGATGGATTAGAGGATTAGCACTATTAGTGCTATTAGCGGCTATTAGCGGCTTTTAGCGGCTCATCAGCTTATCGGATCAGCTGATAAGCGGCTTAGCGGCTTTTTAAAAGGGGGGGAGGAAAAAAACCCCGCAGGAACTCGCAAGACATTTTCATCTTGCGAAGCAAGCCCATAGGAGATTCGTTTTGCGAAGCACCTCCAAAATGGAAAACTCTTTCGTCTAGTGAGTTTTCCGTTTTGCGAGGCATTCATCTTGCGGGGCACCACTGTATATATAAAAAGAATACACAACCTTTGTTTGTGGCGAAACATTTTTACTTTGACTCGAAGTAAATTGCCATGCTTATTTTTCCCCCACTAGGGGGAGATAGCAAAACAGTCTTTGCAAATGTTGGAAATGCAATCCCTATCTTGCATGTTGTGATTAGGGCAAGCAGACATAGATTCTTCAACTTTTGCACTCATTTTTTCAGTGCTGCATTCTGTCTTTATATACCGAAAATGACTATAAAAATAAAGCAAGGTTTGCTTAAGGTACATGCTTATATAAAAAACATTCATTGTGTCCAGGTTTCTGCCTGACATGCGGAGAGAGATTCTTACTTGGAAGTAAAGTATGTAGTGGTACAGACTCAGCAGCAGATACAGGGCTCACAAGTCATGGTTCCCAACAGGCTTCATTACCGCACCCGCCGAGCTTTTAAAGACAAGGTGTGGCATGTTCACTCATGACACTTGCTCACCTTGCAGGGATGATGGGATTGCAAATGTGTGGTCTGTCTGGCCACATCGGTCTGCTGCTTCCATCTGCAGAGGTGGCACCTGGCTCTAGGTGGCAAGACTGCACCCTCAGGCTCTTGTTCGGGCACTGCCACATCCTCCCTTGGCTGATCCAAGTCCTCCCCAGCCTCCAGTGCTAGGGCAGCATTTTGTCACTTTGGTCCCAGAGATTGGAGGATGCTGATTGGGCATTTGCAGGAAGTCTAGACCAGATAGAGAGGGTTGAAGAGTGTGTCTGCTGTAGGGCAACCTTGAGCAGCAGACTTGATAACTGTACTTAATAGGCAGGTTTAGAATCAGCAAATAGCCATCTTTAAGTGGATGAGCATGCAGTAGACTCTGCCAGAGTAAAGCAGGAAGAAAATGTTATGCAGGGGATGCAAAATAGGATGGGACAAAGCACACACCGTTCATGAAGGACAGTGTGAGCAGACATTTGCTGGTTATCCTGATCAAAAGACTGAGTGAGAACAGGAGATTCTGAGGAGGGTGGGGGATAGTTGGGTTCTTCTTGTTTTTGTTTTTATTGTGTATTTTACATTCTTATATTGTGATTTTATCTTGTGAACCACCCTGAGACCTGTGGGTATAGGGTGGTAAACACATGTTGCTGCTGGTGTTGTTATTAATACTCGCTTTGAACCTCAGAAGGAGTTGGGAGAAGAATGGCTAATCCGCCTGATATTTCCCTGATGTTTCTTTTTTTTGCCTGCCCTAAGTGTCCCATAGGCTGAGGATGGACCTGAGAACCCCAAATGACTCTGATTGTGAGTTTGTTCCCCCTGCCCCCGCCGCCTTCTGCCCACAAATACAGTTATCTATGTCTGTTGTACAGTTCAATCATGGCACCATCTTTGTCAGTAGGCATTTGTGCATGCTCATTTCTGCCACTAATCTGCTGGCTGTTCTGACCCTAGCAGTTGATAGCATAATGTTGGAGAAGTGATGCTTTGAAAATGAATTATGGGCATGTTCACATTAGCGCTAGGGCTGATGGGAGTTGTAGTTGAGCAGTATCTGGAGCGCCAAAGGTTCCTCACTCCTCTTTTAAACCTTTGATTTCTGCCTGCGCTGCTCTATCTGTGTCTAGCAGAAGCACCTTATAATCATGCTTTGGAGGCAGCCAGCGATAAAGCCTCACGTGCCATTAAATAATCTCCAAAGTAACTCATTAAAGTTCTGCGTCTATTGAATAAAATACTTCTTAGTCTACATTTTTGGGGTTGCTCTCTGCAAGGTCAGTGGTGCTGGATTAATAGGGTCTGCAGGTTGACCAGGGAAAAAAGGAAAAAGAAGCAGCAAAAATCCCTCAGAGAAGATGACGCTTTCCCTTGAGATTTATCTTGGGTGTCACAAAGTGAGAGCAAAAACTCATTCTGTTGAGAGATGAATTTCTTCAGGTAGAAATTAAGAATCCCCCTCAGAAAAGCAAAGGTGATAAATCAAGCGTTTGGCTCCTCGCTCGCAGAGCTTTTTTCTTCCCCCTTCAGCTAAGCAAAGTTAACTGTTTGAACCTCTGAGGCAGTCTCTCTTCCGTGTGACTCCAAAATAGGACTTGACAGGCTTTTGTTGGGGATAAATTGTGGGCAAGAGTGCATTTGATATTCAGTGGATTATACATGTTGAAAATTTTGCTCTGAGTAGCCAATAGTTGTGCAAGGGCAGTACCAACGTACACACACACACACACACACACACACATGTCTTAAGGCTGTTGTTAATTGTTAGCAGATCTGGCTTTTAACAGATTAATTAATTGACTGATTAAATTCAGGTTAAATCTGCATTTATTTGAAACGCCAGCAAGCTGTGAAGGAAGCCCAGGAAATGGATGTGGATCTGTAACAGAAGTTGCTGGGTATGCAAGGGAGAGAGAAAATTAATTGGAAAGCCCGTGGGTGGACAAGTTGGAAGGGAATTCTGCTTTTGATAACCTTACAGACTGAACTCTCAACTATTGCTTCACTGCTACCTACCACTCACATTTATTATTGATGCTCCTTTTGCCTATATTTGTCACTTTTTCTGTGAATAAGCTATCTGATCAATTCAGTAGGTCACTGTTACACATTCTGTGAAATTGAAGACATTGACTATCTAGCACAGCGCTCACATGCTTTTTTGACTATTGCTAGTATGCTGTGGGCCACCCTGAACATTGGTTTTACAGTAGAAGGATGGAATATGAATGCTGCTGAATATTACAAAAATCTAATTAGTCTGGCTTTTATGTGTAAATTTAAGTGATAATGCAATAAACCAAAATAGACATGCATCGTTAGAAAGGAACCACTTGCTTCAATGCTTTTAAACATGGGTTTTCTGTGATGCTATGCAGTAGAACTAAAATAGCATTTATTTATTTTTAAAAGATGTGCAATGAATTTTAAGCCCTGGTCAAACTGATTGTTACTCCTTTCTGAGTCTAATGGTCGCACAGTGAGTGGCCACTTCTGATGAAAGATCTTGGTTTCATTTTGCACCTTTCCACTATTTAGTAAAAATGTCTATAGAATGAAGGCTTGGCATCATTGGCCTGTTAGCATTTTGACTCCTTGTCTCTTTTAACTAGCACTAAGTATTTCAGCAAGTGGAAGTCGTCAGGTTGTGGCGGGGATATGAAATGTTGTGCCCATCCTCACCTCTAGGAAAGTCAACACAAGGCTTTTCTACACCACACCTTGCTTTAAAATTTGGCAGGGCTGTGGGTGACTAAGATGGAGTTGCTGGTGATGACTGAATCTGACAGCTGGCCCCCTCTGACATAGAAACACAATCTGTAATAGCTCCATTTTCAGCCTAAGCATGTTGCCGTGCTCCAGCGATGACACAGAGGCTGAGGTGCCAGGGTGGCTGTCTGAGGAGCAGGCCATTGGGCCTGAACACTCCCACTGATCCTGAGACCCCCTGAGACTGGATCAAAGGCTCCATCCTTTGAGCACAGGTGCCTTGCATGAATGCCTGGAACGTGCTAGATTCTGCTCCAAAGCGCTACTCCTTTAAGGCTCCACAATTCTCAGCAAAGGGGTGGAGATGGAGTGGACAGTTTCAAGGAGCACTTGTCTCAGTTGGGAAGATGCATTCATTGAAATAAGTCCTGTGTTTCCTAGACTCTGTCCAGGGTCCTGAAAGACCTGCTCTTAACTTCTCACCTTCAGGCATTTAAGCCCTGATGAAACCCAGTCCATTTCTTTCATTCTATTCCAAAACGGCTTGATGGATTTTTGCCCTCCTAAGTCAGCCATGGCTTTGTTTGGGGTTTTTTTTTTTACTAGGAAAGGATACATGCTTACTTGGAAATAAGCCCTGCTAGGCTTAGTGGGATTTCATGTTTAATAGTTTGGGTTAGGTTGCAGTTGTTGCGTAACAGAAACTGATGTACATGTTGAGCTGTTTATAAGAAACAGCCAACTTCTGTTACTTCCTGATAATAACTTCTTATTTAATGATCTGTTATTCCTGGCAGAGTATGAAGAGGAACTTGATAGAGAATTTGAGCTGGAAACTGATTCACTGTTTGGAGGATTTAGAAAGGTAAGGTCAACGAATATTGCTGAGATATTACTTTTAATTTGAATAAGCATGGGAATAAGCAGTTTGAATTGCCTTTCAGTGAACTGTAATTGGCTTTGATGACTGGTGTGTTAAATTGCGCTCTGGATGAAGAAGGAACAGTTTGGCACAAATTGTGATGGAGCCCCAATGCTATCCTGTGCCATATGGCTTGTCAGGTTGGCATGGTTAGGCTTGCCAATTAATATGGCCTGTGTTGCTTGGCGGAGAAATTGAACTAAGTGCTGCATTAAACTTTGCAGATCTGATCTGTGCAGCTGTGTGGACTTTAGTGTGCAAACAAATTCAGATTTGCTTGCACACTTATCTTTCAGGAGTCAATGTCGCAAGCACCTGTTACTACTGTCATCATATGAGCTAAATAAAACTATTAGGAAAAGCAACAACAAGATTTCCTCTTCCCTTTTTCATGTTTAGTGGAACAAACGCTAAAAACTCAACAGTTAAAAAACCACACAGCATTATTCAGTATATGCAATCATTATTAATATTAGGCAGGCATCTTTGTTTTCCTGTTTTTGATGCCTGCTATAACAAGAAACCTTATTGTTTAGGCCAGCCTACCCAAAGCTTTTGGCATGACGATGAAGATATTGTTGACAATTCGCCTTAACTGGTTATGCCACCTATGTTCAGTCTAAAGCAAAAACGTGAAACAAATTTGGGTAGCTTTTTTCTAGAGCTGAAACATCTGCAGAATTTTTAAGAGGAGACAAAAGAGAATTAGTCTGCAGTTTTACGCAGACTTGCCATTGAATTCAGTGAAGCGTTCTTCTGAGTAAACATGCATAAGATTGGATTGCTGCGTTGTCTGTATTTTATAATGAAAATCCGTGGGGATGGGGTTTGGTTATCTCTAGATTTCTACCTCTGGTGAAATTTGAAGCAAATCTGGAAATTCCTCCTCAAACAAAGCAGTGTTTCACAAAGGGTCTGACCTATCTCCAGCCTTAATGCAGGCTTTGCCAACTTGGTGGCCTCCAGATTTTGTTGGACTACAACTACCAGAATCCCTGACCATTGCTAGCTGGAGCCTATGGGAGTTGTAGTCCAAAACATCTGAATGGCACCAGGTTGAGGAAGGCTGCTGCAATATATCGCTGCTGTTGACTGTATTCCTTCTCAACTTCTGCAGGAATAGCAATAAGGGATGGAACTGGCCTGATTACGCATTTTGCAAGCCTGTTCTAATGAGATATTCATCTATCCTGGGTCTGTTGCCCCTGGAAATGTAAAGAGCTATGACAGTATGCTCAGATACTCTGAGAGGGAATGCTTTAACTAGTTGGCTTCTTTTACTTGTCTCTTATATGTCGTGTCTGTTCATAAATACCGTATTTTTCGCTCTATAAGACACACTTTTCCCCTCCTAAAAGGTAAGGGGAAATGTATGTGCATCTTATGGAGCAAATGCAGGCCTCACAGCTTTCGCTGAAGCCAGGAGAGCAAGAGGGATCGGTGCGCACGGATCCCTCTTGCTCTCCTGGCTTCAAGGATAGCTGCCTGAAGCCTCCTGAGCGCAGCAGGAGCGCTCCTCCCGCTGTGCTCTGGAGGCTTCGTGTTGCTTTCGCTGAAGCCAGGAGAGCATCCCTCTTGCTCTCCTGGCTTCGCCTCACTGGAGAGCCGCTGCGAAGCTTTCCCTCTCTGCGCAGTGCCCCTTCAGAAAGTGGAAGGAGAAATGGAAGTGGCAGGAGAGGCAGAGCCCCTTCCATTTCTCCTCCCGCTTTGCTGGAGAGGCGCTAAGCAGAGAGGGAGAGAACATTTTTTTCTTGTTCTCCTCCTCTAAAACTAGGTGCGTCTTACGGTCGGGTGCATCTTATAGAGCGAAAAATACGGTAATTGCAGGAACTGGTGGCATTTCACTTAGGCCAAAGGTTTGGAAACATGGAAGTCACCTTTATGTTATGACCCATCTAGGTCAGTATTTCCTACTCTAACTGTCAGCATATCACCAGGGTTTCAGACAGGAAGCTCTACTTGGAGATGCCAGGGATTGAATCTGGGACCTCTGTGTGTTCGTTCTCTACCACTGAGCCATGGTCCCCCCCCCACACTGCTTCCTTTAAATCAATATGGGAGCTTCGCTCCTCATCCCTGCAGCTTACTGGGAAGTACAGAGGGAGGGGTAAGGCTAGTGGGCCAAACATAGCCGCAGAACTAATCTGGTTCTTCCACTGCATTGACTTTGGTGCTGCCTCGCCTTCCCATTTTACTCCCAAGATGAAAACATGACACAGGCAGCAGGAGGAGGTCAGGTGAGCCCCACCAATCTCCCCAACAACTGGGTGGCCTCCCTGACCACCCAGTATCCCTTCCCCTTTCAGATCGGCCTTCAATTCCTTCCATCATTTTTTTTGGGAGCATTCTTTCTCTCCGCCCCATCCAACCTCCCAGTCTCTCTTCCTAGTCCTCCTTGCTTCCCATGGTTTGCTGCTGACTCAGCCCCAGCTTGCTCTTTTCCTAGACTTGGTCTGTTCCTCATGCTTCGGCAGCAGTTCCCGCCCTGCCTAGCTTCTGAGGAGCTCAGCAGTTGGCGATATTCTTAAGGATTAGAGTAGCTCAGCAAATTGCAAGCAATGAACCTTAGCAGCAGAGCAGCTAAGCCTACGACCAGTGCTTTTTTTGGGGGGGGGGGAGTATGTAGTGGGACGCAGGTGGTGCTGTGGGTTAAACCACAGAGCCTAGGACTTGCCAATCAGAAGGTTGGTGGTTCGAATCCCCACAAAGGGGTGAGCTCCCATTGCTCAGTCCCTGCCTCCTGCCAACCTAGCAGTTCGAAAGCACAAAGTGCAAGTAAATAAATAGGTACTGCTCCAGTGGGAAGGTAAACGGTGTTTCCATGCACTGCTCTGGTTCGCCAGAAGCGGCTTAGTCATGCTGGCCACATGACCCGGAAGCTGTACACCGGCTCCCTCGGCCAATAAAGCGAGATGAGAGTCGGTCACGGCTGGACCTAATAATCAGGGGTCCCTTTACCCTTTACCTATGCAGGGGTATGCATACCCCTAAACATTTTGTGAATCTGAGTTTGGCCTCATTGAGGAGCAGTATTTCAATATGAGTAGGAAAGTGAGAGTACCCCTAAACATTTTTTTTAAAGAAAAAAAGCACAGCCTGCACCTGTGTGACTATCTAGTCTTCCCACCCTCATGACGGGCAGCTTAGCCAGCGACTCCTGAAGGCATCATTGCTACTGTGACACCCAAATCCCTTAGCATATTACTGGGTTAATTTATACGGATGTGTTCATATGTGTATTCCCCTATACGCCTATTGTGTGTACATATATATTTGTAAGAGAAGGATGTGGTGCATAATGTATTAATTTAGCTTCACACAGCTTTTCTATTGTCATGTCATGAGGACCGCAGACAGCGAAATGTTATACGGCCGCTTTGTCGGCGCTAAAGATTTTGTGGTTGTTTCATAGTCTTCAAGCTAAAGCAAAGGGGAGGAAAAATTCTTTCAGCACCTACTTGAAAACTGTGCCACGCTTTTAACAGCATAAATTCATACAGACACCCAGACAGTGATTGCTGTCTGCTTTCTGTTCTAATTTGGAAATTCCTTTTGATCAACATTGTGCAAAGGATGGCATTGTTCTTGGCAGGCATCCTGGGAATATATTCAGGAAGCGAATGTGGCCATACAGATTGTGATGGATACATTGCCAGGGGAGGAAGAGAGAGAGTGAGAGTGAGAGCGAGAGCAGGGAGGAAGTATAGTACTTAAATTTATATACTGTCTTTCTTTCAATGCACTCAAACGTGGTTTACAATTTAAAAACAATGAGTTACAACTCAATGGACAGTGATAGAAAAAGCCCTTATGTGTTAAGTTGGATACCTGTGCAGAAGTTCTTCAGCCATGGTTTCTCCTGGTTTGTGACCTAAATCTAAATGCAAGCAGTGACCATGTACTTCCAGTCTTCTCCTCATGCTTTAAACCCATTTTTATGATGGATTTATGCCTAGGATCCCATGGATTTTGAATGGAATTTTTGGATGGAATGGGGTAAAGGATATATCCTGTGGCTTCTTTTCGGTCACCTCACGGTATCACAGCTGTCCAGCCTTTACATGAAGAAGGTAGGCGACTTTGAGCTGACCTGCTCTAATTTGGAAATTGCTTTGGATCAACAAATATGTCAACATTATCTCTAAGAAGAATAAGAAAGCTCTAGTTTTACAGTACTAGTAGCGTAGACGCGTTTTGTTGCCTCTGTGGCCTCCATCCAGTGCCATTCAGTCCTGGTAGCAACCCTAAAAGGTGGGATGTATACCTGCCCAATGAGATCTCCTGTGACCTCTAGGGGCACAGAGCTTCACTCAACATCGGAGGCTGGATCAGGGGCACAGCTGTAGTACCCTTTAAATATGTGGTGCTCTTTCCAGTCCTGGGTAGAGTTTGTCTGACGTTTGAGGTGGGAGCCTTGTCAGAATGAAGTTATAAACTCAAACTAAAATGCCACCAGTCCCTAGCGGGTTGCCCCTGCCAATTTAGCCCTCTGAGGCCTGGAGTAAGTGTACCCAGCTGCCCCACTTCTGCACAGGCCCCTCCCATTTCTCATGGCTAATGTGTGAAGGGTCTAGAACAGGCAGAGGCAAACTCAGCCCTGCAGATGTTTTGGGACTACAACTCCCATCATCCCTAGCTAACAGGACCAGTGGTCAGGGATGATGGGAATTGTAGCCCCAAAACATCTGGAGGGCCAAGTCTGCCTATGCCTGGTCTAGAACAAAGCATGGCGGTGGTGGGGTGGATAGCAAGTGCTACATCAGCCACACACTCTGAAATGTGAAATGGTTAAAAATAAATAAATCAAAAATTACAACTCAGTCAGTAAAAAGACATGGTTAAGAGCTGCACATAATGTTCCAGTGCTGCTCTAAGTAGAGTCGAGGGACATTGTGTGACCTAGCAGAGGGGAACAGCATTTCAGATAATATTCAATGTTTTTCAGCTGTTCTTTGGAAGTCTTCAAGAGGCCTGTCTAGGTGTCTGCTGGTTTCTTAGCCACTCTTTGAAGCTAAGAAAGAACCACTGTATAGCAATTCCAACTGCGAAGAAAACTATCCTCTGCAACTGTCAATTTTTGTAAGGGCTTCAAAATTTAAGCAGAAATGAGGCATAAATATATCTTTATTGGATGCATGTTTGAAATATTAACTGAAGAAGAAGAAGCCCTTAGTTTTTCAGAAACAACCACATTTGCAAAGGCAAAGAGAAGAAGAAGAAAAACTCTCTTATTTATGTAGGTGGGGAAATTAGTTCCCCTTCGGGCCACATGAACCCATTTCTTCCCCAGTCCTTGTAGAAATGCATGGATTCCCTTTTCTCACCTGCTTTAGTGCCACAGTTCAGTGGCTTCCTCCCTTCTCTCTCCTCTAGTTTTAATAATCTTATGGAACAGAGAGCCTGCAACACTGCTCAGCATGGAATTCATTAGAAGCAAGCCACTTTTATTTTCAATTATTCCTTCAAGAATTCTTCCTATTTTAAATATTTGAGGGGGAGTGGTTGTACAGTAGCTTGAAATTAAATATCACACACTTTCCACAGATGTCTCTGTTATATGCTACAGGTCGACACTGTGTTTTTGTAATAAAGGCAGGCGCTGACATTTTTCCAAGCGCCGCAACCTAAGTGTGACTAATGGGTTGGTTCCAAATCTACAGTGAGGGGAAAAAGGTATTTGATCCCCTGCTAAATTTGCCCAGTCCAGCCTTGTGCAGGTCTACAATCTTGTCCCTGACATCCTTGGACAGCTCTTTGGTCTTGGTCATGGTGGCTACTTTGGAATCTGCTGGATTGATTGCTTCTGTTGACACGTGTATTTTGTACAGGTACTGTAACGAACTGGGATTACAGGTAAGACCTCTCCCTTGCAGCAGGTGCTTCTAATCTCCGCTTGTTACATACAGTGAAGATACCAGGTAGCCTGACATATGGCTGGTTAATGGGGATCAAACACTTATTTCACTTATAATGCACATCAATCTCTGACTTTGGTCTTCTGGGTTTCTGGGGTTTTTCCTGTTGTTATTCCGTCTCCCACAGCTACAATAAACCTACCATTAAAATTATGGACTGCTCATTTCTTCGTCAGAGGGCAAACGGGAAAATTTAGCAGGGGATCAAATTGTACTCCTATTCCATCCCTTGTACAAACTGATGCAAAACTGAGTTGCATCTGGAGCTGAATCTTGAGTCGTGCATTGAACCGAAAGCGAGTGTTTTCATTCATTTTTGTCCTCCCTGTCTTTTTAGTACAAACCCTGGTTTCTGATGGTGTATGGCATGGCAGCCTGTTGGTTTCTGCTTGGTACCAATGGTTTGGCAGTGATTTTTCTACATGTAACTTTCTCATACGGAGTGGCTCAATATAAGAACCCCTTTCTGATGTGGCTGGGCTCATTGCTTCTATTGTCAACTTTGCGCATGTCTGCCCTGGAAGAAATAAAGGTAACTGGTTGGGTTTTTTTAAAATAAAAATAATACTTTGATTTATTTGTTTAAATTCATTCATACCTAGCGCTTTATTGTTGAAATAACCACTTTTCAATTTGGTTCTGAAAATGTGCATTTTGAGGAATCTTCTTTTATAAGAAAGCTTAAGGTTTAAAGAATAGTTACCCCTCTCACTTCAGGAATTTCCAACATGTGTGCTAGGGCGAACTAGCGCAAAGTGCTCATCCTTGGAGGAGGGGTTAGCCACTGTCTCTCTGCATGATGTACTGTTCTGGCTTTGCCTCTGCTGCTGTTTTGTGCACTCCTCTTGTTTCTCTGCCTCAGGAAGAAGTGTTATCAGCATTGTTGCTGTTATTTATCTAGATTTTTAGACTGCTGTCCATAAAATCTCTTGGTGATTTCAAAAATGACTGAAAACAGCATCCAATAAAACAAAAACCAGTGTCCCAAACAACCAGCAGAGGAACTAGCGTAACAAACAGAACAATAAATTTATGTCTGAAAAAGACCAAGCTGCTGCTATCTCCAAAAAGAGCAGGAATTCTTTGAGGGGTTTTATAGCGGTGTGGAGAGGGTGACGCTTATGTCTAGAACAGTAACTCATGCTAGGGATAGACTCCACCCTGGACAGGCAAACTCAACTGCCTGGATTCTGCCTAATGGCTTAACTATGTTTTGCTTTCTGCCAACAAACCACAGTTTGAAGGCATGGTTCGTTGGCTTCCGAACCTTGGTTTTGTTTTTTTATGCTTCACATATTAGCTCTGTTATTAGACTTTTCTTTTAAATACCCTAATCATCATTTTCTTTGTCAAGCTGGGCCTTTCATAGTGTGATTCATGATTTCATAAAATGAAGACAAGACTTGTAGAAGTATTCAATTCCAGATCCATGTCTCCTTTTTATATTTCTGCAAGGTTCCATATTCTGTGGTCGTGCTGACCTTTCGAATCATCAGGATAATGGAGATAATAAGTGCCTGAGTGTTCTCTCATCCAGTAACCGGCCCCACAAACCTAGTACCACTCTGTTTTTATGAGGTCTCTGCATTCTCCTGCTCCTTTCAGTGTCGTCAGCAATGGTCTGTGGTTGGTGGACGCAGAGTCAAAAACTGCTTTCTAGTCTTATTGGGATCATTTTTCTTAAGTTTCAACGGGAAACAATTAAGGAAATGTCAATCTGTCGTGACTCCCATTGCCAACCTGATACTTTTTCTAGATAAGTTTTTTGGTTTTCTCTGACTCAGAACTTTCATTGTACCAATGAAATCCCCTCTGACTTTAAGCTTACAGCTGCTGGCTAATGCCTTTGTTCCTGTTACCTACCTATCCCACATTTGAAAATGGGAGAGGAAATGAGGGTTTCTCATAATGAAGCAGTGATTTTTGCTATTTTAATGTTAGAACTCTACTGGTGGAGTGTTTCCCATGCAACCCACTGGGACTAATTTATGCTGTTAGCACTGCTTTCAATGACCTGTGCCTCCAGCTTTTCCACCATAATATGAAATCTGTCTCTCTAAAGACACCAAGAGTTGTTTTGTATTACCTTGCCCGGGGCCAACACCAATGTGCGTTATCAACCTCTGGGGTCATCCAATGAGCATTTCCATGCTCTTCGACTTGTTCCCTTCTCTTCTGTGCAGATACCATTCATCTGGTACCCTTTATCACAGGGGTGGGTATCCAGTAGTCTGTGAGCAAATCTTGGCCAGGTCTAATAGTAGGTCAAGTTGGTCATAATGAAATCAATTCTTTATGTTGTGTTCTTTGCCTGAGAAAGTCTGCCTTGAGGAGGAAGTCCAAACTTTCACTTTATGTTCTTATCATATAAAATGTTATGCTAGATTTCTGGTACAAACCTTTCTGGAAGCTGTATCCGTGAAACTACAGGCAGCAATGGTTTTGCGTGCATCCAACTGACATGTCACCGCTGATGGGCAGGTCCTTTTGGACCCAGGAGGGGGAAGAACGGGGGCAGAATGGGAGGCAGAATGGGGTATAGGAGGGCAGTAAATGGGCAGAGCAAGTTTATGCATGCTCTGTGGACACATGCGGGGGCTGGGAACGGAACCCCCATGCAGATGGAAGTGGTTATGCAATTTGCCCAAATGAGCCCTCTCTGTGCCATTGAAATTTTCACTTCCCTTGTTAAAGCACTTATCTCCAACAGCATCAGATCTCTGATCTTCCTTTTACAGTCCTGGGCAGAGTTTGTCTTAATTGCTCAGCAAACTGGAGGGTTTTTGGGTTTTTCTTTTTTTAATAAAGGCAGACAGGAGTTTTAGGCCAAAAGTGCACGATAATGCAGCTCTCATTTTGCTTTTTTGTGGATTCTTTCCCCAGAGGTATACAGCCCATAGCAGGAAACAGAAAGTGTCTGAATAATGTTACAGACCTTTGTGCATGTGGGTCTTGTGCCGCTGGGTTTATTATTTCTGCCTTAAGTTTCATCCTCTTCAGGCCTTATCTCAATATTGATTTCTCTCCCTGAATAGAGAATGATTTTCAGTGCTGTTACAGAGCATGCAACGGCTCCTATATAACTTTATACATATAGTACCGTATTTTTCACCCCATAAGGCGCACCGGACCATAAGACGCACCTAGTTATTAGAGGGGGAAATCAAGAAAAAAATAGCCTGTCTTCTCCCAGAGCTTCTTGGAGCTGCCGGGGGAAGCCCAGGTCCCACCCCCCCCCCAGCCCCAAAGAGCAAAGAAGCCAAGACAGCCAGCGGGATCCATCCTGCTGGCTGTCTTGGCTTCTGCCATAGCCACGCGCAGCCTGTCCGGCAGGGAGAGGTTGCGCACGGCTATGGCAATTCCCCCACAGCCCACAAAAGCACCCTTTAAGGAGCACGTGGCTCCTGCGGGCTTTTCTACGAGGAGGGAGAAGGGACTGACTGGCCACGTCAGTCCCTTCTCCCTCCTGGGGAAAAGCCCGCAAGAGCCGCATGGAGCTTTTCCTGCCTGCCTCCTCCCTGCATTCGCTCCATAAGCTGCACACACATTCCCCTTACTTTTTAGGAGGGAAAAAGTGCATCTTATGGAGTGAAAAATACGGTATATGAGCTTGTGCTCTGCTCTGTTCAGATGGGGAGGCATAGCAGCACTCCGGATGTTGGGTGTTTGACGCAGAAGATTCAAATTGTGTTCCCTGGTAAAATACCCAACAACTTGCCAACATTTGATGGTAGCTCAAATCTGCCCAAGGCGGTACCTACTCTGCTGATTCATATGGATTTTGCTATATATCATGTAGTTTTTGGTATCACACACACTGGGTTCTGCCCAACTTTGTGGGTGCCTGGGTGTGACATCACGCTGCAGAAGGCGGTCCAACAGGACCCGCTGCGGCCACGGGGAAGCCCAGTGAGGCCTGTTGCAACCACAGAAAGGCCCCAACAGAGGCCCTGTGGTGAAGACAAAGGCCTCAGTCTAGTCGCCACCAGGGCACCAGAAAGCAGCTAGGCAGCAGGTGGGCACCCAGAGTCAAAATATTGTGGGTGCTCAGGCACCTAGGGCCCTTCAAAGATGGCACCAGTGTTTGGTATATTCAATAAAGTAGAAAAGTAGCATTTTAGATAGTAGTACCTAATACACTGAGCACTAGAGCCAAAGTTATATAAACACAGAGTATCGTAAAAATGATTAGTTTGTGGTTGTGTGGCATTGAATCCACAATGTTCTTTATCTCCTTAGATGTGTGGATGATACTTCACATAATTTTTGATCTGCTTTTATTCTACAGAGAGGCTGGTATGCCAGTGAAAGTGAATACTACTTGCTTCTTTTCACCCTGACTGTCCGCTGCCTCTATTACACAAGCTTTGGTCTAGAGTACTGCTGGTACAGGTCTGCTGAAATGACTCATCACCCATTCCTTTGGATGCTGGCTTATGTGTTCTATTATCCTGTCTTTCACAACGGACCCATTATTACCTTTGATGGATTTTATAAACAGGTGACAGCACTTTTTGGTATCTTATATGCAAATGGCCTTGAGACAGTGGTTTAGAAGGTGATTGATATAATGGTGATGATAATAATAATAATAATAATAATAATAATAATAATAATTTGATCCTGGCAGAATAGCGATTTCTGTACTGCTCATGGCTGCTGGTTCTTAAGTCCCTTTATAACAGGGTTTCCCAGACTTGGGTCTCCAACTCTTTTTGGACTACAATTCCCATCATCCCTGACCACTGGTCCTGCTAGCTAGGGATGGTGGGAGTTGTAGTCCAGCAATAGCTGGGGACCCAATTTTGGCAAAACCCTACTTCATAGCAACATATGTACCTGCTTTGTTGCCATAGCTTTCTCTCATGCCTATGCCAGTCAGGACTCACCAGAAGGCCTCTGGCCACATGGTTTTCTGACACCACATTGATCTTACCACTTACATGATTCCCAGCCTCTTGGGAGTTGCGTTGCTTTTGTGGCATGCTAAACACACTGACTGTGCATCCATGCAAGTAGGAGCTTTGGCATGGCCTCAGACCAGTGTAGCCACTGGCAGGGCCTGCTGGCTGGATCAAAGAATCCTGTGATTCAAAATTGTCTATGCAATATCAAGGTGCAAAGGGAGCTGAAGACAGCCACAAGAATAAATCCAGACTCATCTATTCCCCCCCTCCCCACTTTACTAGCTTAATGGGTTGTGGGAATACGGTGGGTGCAATTCATCTTGATTTCAGCAAAGCATTGACAAAGCTCCCCAGGATAATCTGGTTAACAAACTGCTTAAGTGTTGATTAACAGCTGGTTGGGAGGAAATACTCAACAGAGTGATCATCGGTGGTTCCTCAGCAGCTAGAGTGAGGGTGTTTTAGTGTGGCACTGCATAGACTCTGTTCTGGGACTTAGGTGAAGGGTTTGGGGAATCCTTATCAAATTTTGAGAGGTGGCAGCAAAGATGGCGAGTGGCGTGGAAGGGATGTCACATGGAAAGAAGACAAAGACTTGTTTGCTGCTGCAGGACTACATCTAATGGGCTTCAGAGCTACAGCAGAAATTTCAGTTGAGTATTAGGAGAAATGTTTTAACCGTAAGAGCAGTTTGACAAAGGAACCAGCTATCTAGAGGGTTGGTGGCTTCCCCTCACTGCAAGTTCTCAAGAACAGGTTGGACCGCAATCTGTTGGAGATGCTCTTGTCCTGGGTTAGGAACATAGGAAGCTGCCTTATGCTGAGTCAGGCTGTTGGTCTATTTAGCTCATTATTGTTCGAAATGATGGACAGCAGCTCTCCAGGATTTCAGACAGGGAATCTTTACCAACCCTACCTGGAGACCCCAGCAGGGGGCTGGATGTGGATGACCCACAGGGTGGAGGTTTGGCCCAGGGGGCCATTTCTTCAACATCCCTTGCACCTGCCAATCAACTGCGAGTGACACCTGCAGAGAGCAGGATTGAACCCTCTGCTCAGCTGATGAGTGAAGAGTTTGTTCCTGCTGAGTGCTGCTTCACCAGCACATTTTTTTTTGCCAAAAATATTTATTAGTTTTCCAAATTTTTAACAAATCAGTGTCGAACTACATCAACTTTAATACAACTTTCTAAAAAAGTTGACTTCCTGCTCTTCGTATGAGATGCTTCCCTCCTTCCTCCCATCGCTGCTTGATATTACATATTTTTCTCTAATTCACATCATTCCTTATATTCAATTCACTATTGTTATTGTTATATTTTATGTTCACCAGCACATTCCCTGTCATGAAGCAGACCCCTGTAGAGAGCAGGATGGAACCCTCATGGCATGGGATGATTGATGGGCCCCACCCACTTGTTAGAGTTGGCCTGGGGGATGGGAGATAATGATCTGCCCTGCCCTGCCAAAAGGGTTCCCCATCCCTGCTGTAGCTCTTGATTCCCTGCACTCAGCAGGGGGTGGATTGGGTGACCTACAAGATCCCGTCCAGCTCTATAATTAGGAAAAGTCTATGGGCAAAAACTTCAGGTCCCCAACCCCTAAGGGCAGGAGTTACCTAATGCGTCTGGTCAGTGGAAGCTCTGTGCAAGGGCTTATGATTATGCAATGGGACTTTCCCTCTCCCCCCTGTGCACCCCCTGAAATTGTCTTGGGAGGGTTGAGAGAACCCCCAGAACAGCATGCGGGGGGGGGGGATTGTTCTGTCTGGCAAACTGAAATTTTTGCACAGTGCAACATTGAATTCCTCCCTAAGTGTGCAGCTCGCAAATTACTAAGTTAGTTCAACTGTAAGTTAGTTCATCATGTTGATTTTTAGAATGGACCATCAGATCCAGGAAAGCTTACCTCTTTTCTTGGCCATCAGATTTAGGCCAATTTCGATGGAATATAGCTTTGAATTTTGGGGATGTGTCGGAGGTGTCGTGGGAGCTGGTTGCGTGTGTTCCAAATAGGAGGTGATAAGATTTTCTTGAATGCCTTGAAAGAGATTGTCATTTAATCATAAGGATTTTTTAGCAAAGCCAGAAAGCTCTTTTCAGATCATGCTGAACTCCTGTTCTCATTATCTCCTTTAAAAATGCATGTTTCCTGACTTCAAAAATTCTCGCTGATGAGATTTTAAGTGGATAAATGTTTTAAGCATTGGCGTATTTACATAATTTTACATGACAGTGCTCTCTACAGGATGGGAGCTGGGGAGAGTGGGACACAGCCTGGCGGTCCTGTTTCTGCAACAGGTGCAGACAAATCTTGAATTTTGGGGGAAGGTGCATTAAAATTTATGTGCTTCACTGATAATATTTGTTGTTGTTAGGTGCTAACAGGTGTTGCTAATAGGCTGTTTGTGCAGCTCTCGAGGGTTTCCTCAGCCCTGCCTGGAGATATTGAGGATTAAATTTGGGGACAATTAAATTTCTATCTATTAAGCAATTAAAAGCAATCTCTTGTCTTAGTAGACCACATGAGTCAACAGGCCATAATCCCTTTTGGGCAACATTCTGTGGCTCACTTGCCATTTGGGTCCGTTGTGGGGAGCAATGAATGCCCGTGTTACCATTCTATGGTAGCCTAGATTCTTCAATCTCTCTATGCTCCGTCCAAGCCAACAGGAAGCATTATCAGAGTTCAGTGACACAGAGTTCAGCTAGACTGGTTATTGGGGGCAGCCACCGAGACCACATAACACCGGTCTTGAAAGACCTACATTGGCTCCCAGTACATTTCCAAGCACAATTCAAAGTGTTGGTGTTGACCTTTAAAGCCCTAAATGGCCTCGGCCCAGTATACCTGAAGGAGTGTCTCCACCCCCATCGTTCAGCCTGGACGCTGAGGTCCAGCGCCGAGGGCCTTCTGGCGGTTCCCTCACTGCGAGAAGCAAATCTACAGGGAACCAGGCAGAGGGCCTTCTTGGTAGTGGTGCCCGCCCTGTGGAGCACCTTCCCATCAGATGTCAAAGATATAAACAACTACCTGACATTTAGAAAACATCTGAAGGCTATTTCAGGGAAGTTTTTAATGTGCAACATTTTGATGTATTTTTAATCTTTGTTGGAAGCCGCCCAGAGTGGCCGGGGAAACCCAGCCAGATGTGCGGGGTACAAATAATAAATTATTAGTATTAGTAGTATTATTCCAGCCAGGCAAAAGCACTCCAAAAGACAAGGGCTGCTGAGGGATGTGTCTCTAAAGGGTGTGTAGCCTAGAAAGAGGCCTGAGGGCCAGAGAGCGAGAGCGAGACGTGCATTTGGTCCCCCAGGCCTGAGGTTTCCATCTCTACAATATAGAATAAAGAACCGGCAACTCAGGAAATAAACGAGAGAAGGTGGAGACCTGTGTGCTTGCATTAGTGAGATTCCATTTCATCTTGAATTTGCAGCTGCTGTATCGGCAAGTCTATAGCAGGAACATCAGCTGCTGTAAGCACCTTTCTACCAGTTCCATAAAACGAAAGGAAAATTACCTCCAAACTAAAGATTTTCAAAAGCTGCTGAAGGAATGTCGATACCCGGTTCCCACTAAAAGGAAACACTCTACGGCCTCGATAAATCTCTGCTGATGTGCCTAAATGAATATTTTATTTCATGATTTGGTGCTCGAACAGGAAGCAGATGTGTCAACATGCCTATAGAAGTCTGATTGGCATGCATCACAACTGAATTGGCAGCAGCCCAGAAATTTCCAGTCTCCCCCACCAAGCACTCTGAAGAATGGTAGTTTCTTCAAAGTATTCGCTGCTAGTGAGATGTCATTAAAGATGAGTCAGAATAGTGAAAGCATCCGGCAAGCTCCCTGAAAGATGTAATAAGAGTTATTAAGTAATCTTCCATTCTTTATGGAGAATAAGCCAATCATCTGTGTAATCATTTCCCAGCGATGAACAGAGCAAGGAAAGAAAGAAAGGGGAAAGAATAAAATAAAGAAATGGTAAGTTAGCTGAATGAGGTGTTTCCTCGTTCCCTTACCCTTAACAACTGAGGATTCCCCCCCCCCTATTTCCCCACAAATACTTAATTTACTTCAGAAGTATAAATCACGACACACACACACACACACACACACACACACACACACGAATGAAGGTAAATGCTTAATTTTTAGATAACAAACATGCAGGCAAACAAACATATTATACAAGTGGCATGTTGGACATTATAGTCTAATATCTGCTGCATTTACAGTTTCTTACTAAATAATCAGAATCATAGATCACTGACAGTCTTGAGGAGGCTGCTGCTGAGTTTTGCCAGGTGAATGACTTGGCTGTGCTGGAGGCTGACTTGGTCTTCCAGAAAGGCTCTTTTGTGGATTCTGTGACCTTGGTGCATAAGCCTTCCTGCCTGATTGTCAATGGGGAATGTGGGAAATTTACTGTATTTTTTCCGTGTATAAGATGCCCCCATGTATAAGAAGACCCCTGTTTTGTTAAACCCAAATCTTAGAAAAGTTGTTGACGCTGATCACTGGGCAAACTGTATTTTAATTGCTGGTTCTGGAAAATCTTATGTGGAACAATGAATAATAATAATAATTTATTATTTATACCCCGTCCATCCTGCTGGGCTTCCCCAGCAACTCTGGGTGGCTTCAAACAAAATATTGAAATACAGTGGTACCTCGGGTTACAGATGCTTCAGGTTACAGACTCTGCTAACCCAGAAATAATACCTCGGGTTAAGAACTTTGCTTCAGGATGAGAACAGAAATTGTGAGGTGGTGGTGCGGCGGCAGTGGGAGGCCCCATTAGGTAAAGTGGTGTCTCAGGTTAAGAACAGTTTCAGGTTAAGAACGGACCTCCGGAATGAATTAAGTTCTTAACCTGAGGTACCACTGTACAGTAATCCATCAAACATTAAAAGCTTCCCTGAACAGGGCTGCCTTCAGATGTCTTCTAAAAGTCTGGTAGTTGTTGTTCTTTTTGACATCTGGTGGGAGGGATTAATGGAGTTGAGTATGTTTAACCTGGAGACTGAGAGGAGATATGAAAGCAATCTTCAGCTATCTAAAGGATTGTCACATGGCAGATGGAGCTAGCTTGTTTTCTTCTGTTCTGGAGTGTAGGGCCCGTATCAATGGCTTCAAGTTATAAGAAAGGAGATTCTGATGGAACACCAGGACGTACTTTCTGACCTTCAGAGCTGTTCAACAGTGGAACAGACACAAGAGGTAGTGGACTCTCCTTCCTTGGAGGTTTTTGAGCAGAGGTTGGATGGTCATCTTGTCAGGAGTTCAGCCTACACTCGAGTAGGACCCTGGCAGAGACACATGCCCAACTGGCATGTTCCCTCCCTCCTGGTTGATCGTTCGGGAGCTTCATAAGCTTTCTTCAGCCCGAACATCACAGTGACCGATGTCAACCGACACCGGCACACTTAGGGATCTGCAGAGTTTGTGCACCTTGCGTGACAGACCTCAGCAACTCAGCATTTTGGCTAATCTACTTTATTTGCATATAAACACACACGGAGCACTGCAACGTGGCTCCCTCTCTCTCTAGCATCAGACAGCAAAGAGAAAAAGAACAAAGGACAATAGTCCCACTTCACGGAACACAGGAACACAAACATCCTGTCTCCGTCACATCCCATTCTGTGGAGTCAAAACATACACCGTCATGGGATAGACATGGAAATTCTAACACATCTGTCATGTATGATCTCGTTGAGACCTCTGCTTTGCAGGGAGTTGGACAAGGGTCACTTTCAACTCTACGGTTGTGTGATTCTATAATTCTATGTAATTTAGTTGCTGTTTTAAACTAGTTTCTTTTTATTATTTTGTATTTTGTAATGCTATTTTTCAATGTTAGAAGCTGCCTTCAATCTAACTTGGGAGAAAAGCAATACACCCACCCACCCACCCACCACGTTTTAATGTACAAATATACATATAACATGATTTACAGATCTGTAATATAAATGAGCAGTGAAAATTATCAATTAATCATCATAAATAATACAAAGTCAAATTCTTTCTTTCGGGTTTCTTCACAATAGCCTAATAATCCATAATTAAGTAAACATTTAAGAGGCCTTACCCAAAGCTGAAAGATGAGCAAATGTGATTTCATTTTCTTTAGCTGAAGAGCATTATCTTAGTTTCTTTTTAATTAAGCAGAATTATGTGTTGAATATTAAGCATGTGCGATGTTGTAGAATTTATTTTGCAGTTTTAGGGGGCTGTGTTAGTGGTATGGGAAGCTTCCAGAAAATTGCATTAACTTCCAAGGTTGTTTATGGATTCTTGCATGAAAGATGATAAGGATTTACAGCTGTTGTGGTAGAGAAGGACCACAAAAATTGACTGCCTGAACTGATGTGCTTTATCAGGAAATAATCTATTTTGTTAGGTTCTAAATATCCACGTCATCTCATAATCATAGTCCAGAATTTCCTGCAAAAGGGAGATGCGAGAAGGTGGAGTCATATTCACTGCACAGCCCAATTCACTGTGACGATGCTTACCTTTCAAGCCTTAAATGGCTTGGGACCCAAACACTGGGAAGAATGCCTCTTCCTATATCATTTTATCTGTGAATTAAGAATCTTAACTACATTAGTCAAAAACCGTTTTGAATTCATTATAAACATGCAACACTAGATGGTTCCAAAGAGCAAAAATAAAAATAAAAATCGAAGGAATTTATACATAGCTTTTTAAACATTTTGTTATAACAATTTAATTTCTGACTTATTTATAGCATTTCCCCCCTGTATTCAGAACCACTCTGAGGGCCTTCTACAGGTGTTGTCACTTTCTGGAGTGTGTTAATGCTTGCATATAGGAGAGGAGCTTTTCTGTGGTGGTGCCACAACTTACAATTGCCCTTTCTAGAGAAGCTCAGTGGGTGTCAGCATTATTATCTTTTCAGTGCCTGGTTAACAGAGCAGTCCTAACGTAGGAAGCTGGCGTAAATTGTGCCAGTAGAGCTGAGGTGAAAGAGTTATGCCAGTATAGCAACATTTGATGCTGGTTACAGATAGGTAGCCGTGTTGGTCTGCCATAGTCAAAATAAAAAAAATTCCTTCCAGTAGCACCTTAAAGACCAACTAAGTTAGTTCTTGGTATGAGCTTTCGTGTGCATGCGTATGTGTATCTGAAGAATATGTGTATCTGAAGAAGTGTGCATGCACACGAAAGCTCATACCAAGAACTAACTTAGTTGGTCTTTAAGGTGCTACTGGAAGGAATTTTTTTTATTTTAACATTTGATGCTGTAGAGCAGTGATGGCCAAACTTGGCCCTCCAGCTGTTTTGAGACTACAATTCCCATCACCCCTGACCACTGGTCCTGTTAGCTAGGGATGATGGGAGTTGTGGTCCAAAAACAGCTGGAGGGCCAAGTCTGGCCATCACTGCTGTAGAGAATAGCTATGGCTGATCCCTGGCTCAGCTGATTGCAGACATGTGCTGTAAGACTTCCTTGTTTGCTCAGGCATTTTAAAAGGGCCGCATTCGTTTGATTTTCCCTTGTCTTTCAGTTTTTATACTTTTATGGTGGGCTACATTTTGCTTCTATGGCTTTTCATTATTGTTCCCACTCCTGATATCTTTGGATGAGGGACATTTCAGATTTTTTTTCCCAAAGGAAAGAAAGAAAACCAGGAAACCTGAAAGATATTGGAAACTTTTAGATGAATAGCAGAATTTTAGATGATTTGAGATTTAGGCTGAATCATTCATAGGCAAACTCGGCCCTCCAGATGTTTTGGGACTACAACTCCCATCATCCCTAGCTAACAGGACAAGTGGTCAGGGATGATGGGAGTTGTAGTCCCAAAACATCAGGCGGGCTGAGTTTGCCTATGCCTGGGCTAAATCCTCTGTGTAGATATATATCAGTTAGGTACTTCTGAACTATTCTGGCAACTCCATTTATGTTTTATACTTCTGTTTTGCATGTAATGCTTCCTTAAAAGAGTATGTACCTTCCATGAATCTGTGAAGAGAGAGCGAGAAATGCACACTGCATTAAAGGTTAGGTCTCATAGTTGAGGAGAAACTAATAACCATTACTCAATCACAGAGAAAAAGGGAAATGTTAGCTACCTTAGCTCTTAGTGTTAAGGTCCTACTAACTTGAAAGCATCCCTATGAGAAACATTTTGCAGTCTGTCAAACCCCTGAGAAGCCATTCTCAGCAACAAAGTTCTGAAAAGAGAATATAACATCCAGAAGTCAGGGGTGGGGGGCAAGAAAGAGAATGGTGTCCAGCCCGAGGTTCTTATTTTTGACCTTCTGGCCTACCGTAGTTTGAAAGTGGGCCACCACCATTTAGTGTATGCTCTCTAAGTAGGGTCTGGCTATCTTCACATCAGGGCTCATCAAATGAGTTTGCTTGTGGAGGACAAAATTGTCTTGAGTGCAAAAATACATAGTTCATTGTGTTGTGGGAGATAGCCTCCCCAAAGAAGCTCCCTTTCTGTGCCTTTTCTGTTATTAGTCATTGTAATTAGATTTCTTACCTTATCTCCACCATGAGGTCCCAGGGTAGATTTAAAAAATACACTGTTAAAATCAGTTAAAACAAATTAAGGCCTTTCAAATGCTTTTTTTGTTAACCCAGGTGTTCTAACTGTGTCCTACATCTGGGCTGAAAATTATTTTATGCTGCTTCTATGCAAGGAAGGTGGGGTTTTTTTTGAGGGGGGTGTTAATTATTACTGTGTTTTAAAAATATTTTGTGTAAGCTGGCCAGTGTTTCCTGAGGGCGTGCTTAATAATAATAATAATAATAGAAAGTGGTATTCACACATTGAACAAAAAATGAGTTAACACGTGAGTATACTTCTGAATGAATCATTTTCCTGCTTTATTGGGTTGCCTGAATGCCTTCCTATAAAGGCAACTTTTTCCAAATTTAATATTTCAAAACAACATTTTAATTATTCCTGCTTGAAATCCTGAATGCAAATCCTGAGTGTAAAGGGAAATAAGCACATTTCTCTACGGTTAATTGCCTTTATTCATTCAGAATCTCTTTCCTGAGAGGTCAGGGAACAAAATGCTTTTTCACAAACAATTATCCCAACAGGTGATAAAGACTAGATGTTGAGGCTATTCTAATCTCACATGCCTTTTGGGGGTGGGGGAGGCGAATTCTACCGGCCATTATGGGTTGAAGGGAACTTTGCAGAATGATTAAGCATGATGCTCAGAGAAGTGAGTCAGCTCTGCATGATGTGAGCAGACATTAGAGAGACGGATAAAAGTGAAGGGGGATGAAAGGCTAAATCTTTTAAGCTTTTTTATGTGTTAGTAATTTACTAAGGAATAAAAATTTGGTCAGGTTTTTTTTTAAAAAAATAAAGTCATATCCACGCAAGCAGACTCATAACTATTACACAAAGATCGTCATAAAGCTTGAAGCGTGGGAATCCTGATAGACTTACTCTATTTAAATCATTTAATGAACAAAATGCTAGAAAATCTGACAATGTAAAGAGAGCACACTCATTCAATCAGTGCAATGACTTTATGCCATGCCAGAGAACTTCTCCTCTCCCCATATCCCCCCTGAACCTGATCCAGGGCTTGCCCCAACTCTGTGGAGCAGGGCCCAAGGTGTGGAAACAGAAATCCTTTCGCTAACAGAACAAGTGCATTGGTTGACGTACGTGATCCAGAGTTAGTGTGAGTCGATGAAGCACTTATAAAGAAACATTGAGAGTTTAAAGTGGGGATTTGATAATGTTAGACAAATATCTTGGTTGGTCCTCCTTCGATATACGATTGGATTCTCTGAGGAAACCTGGTGTGCAAGATCAGGAAAGATCAGGAAAGGGCAGTGCTTCTTTTCAGTCAGTTCTTTTCTTTTCACAGGAAATCAGTTCCAGCTTCTCTCAGTTGGGCACCGTTGCCATTATAAGAGAACAAAGGATGCGTTTGTAGTGAGTTCTGTCACCTCTTTTTCTAGAATAAAGCACTGGAAAAGGGACTTTAAAAACTGCATTCCTGCAGTAGATTTCACACATAGGAAAATTCAGTTGAAATTGGTTTACTTTGAAGTATTTATGTTTTAGGATCAGGAGCATGTCAGAAGCACTTCAAATGTGATGGATTCCTGCTCCTTCTGTTTGGAAATTGGTTACAAGAAGTAGAGCCCGCAGTTTGTCATAATCATATGGGTACAAACAGCAAAATGCCACGTGTGAGTCCCCCACCACACACCATGATTTATATCAGGTGTGGGGAACCTTTAATTTTCCAGTTGTTGTTGCTGAACTACACTTCCAGCCATTGGCCATGCTTGGTGGGGCTGCTGGGAGTTGTAGTTCAAAGCATCAGAAGGGCACCAGCTTGGAAAAGTCTGGTCTTTGTGCTCATTTATTTACAGAAGCGCTATCCACACATCTCAGGTTTTTAATTACTCCACACTTCAATAATGGCCTTAATATTACACTTCAAATACATATACCTTGGTAGTCAAACAGCTTGGCTCCCGAACAAATCGGCTCCCGAATGCTGCAAACCCGGAAGTGAGTGTTCCGGTTTGTGAACGTTTTTTGGAAGCCAAACGTCCAATGCGGTTGAGTGCAGGAAGCTCCTGCAGCCAATCAGAAGCCACACCTTGGTTTTCAAACCATTTTGGGAGTCGAATGGACTCCTGGAATGGATTAAATTCGAGACCCAAGGTACCACTGTAATAAAATTTGTCAGCCAAACTGAGACTACTGTACAAGCCTCCATGAGCACTGGCCAGCCGAATACATTCAGTACTTTACTATCCAGACATACCTTTTAAAATATTTTAAAATGAGACTGCTTGTCTTAATTAACAGGGCAATCTTTTGCATGTCTGCTCAGAAGTAGAGTGGTACCTCAGGTTACCGACACTTCATGTTACAGACACTTCAGGTTACAGACTCCGCTAACCCAGAAATAGTACCTCAGGTTAAGAACTTTGTTTCAGGATGAGAACAGAAATCGCACGGCGGCAGTGGGAGGCCCTATTAGCTAAAGTGGTACCTCAGGTTAAGAACAGTTTCAGGTTAAGAACGGACCTCCAGAATGAATTAAGTTCTTAACCTGAGGTACCACTGTAAGTCCCACTGAGTTCAGTAGGACTCACTCCCAGGTAAGTGTGTATATAGGATTGCAGCCTAAATGTCCTATCTTTTCTATACAGTATTGTTATCATTCATTATCATCACCGTTGTTGTTGTTGTTATTATTTCTAATACAGATGAATAAACAAGAAACCTGCAGTTTGAAGTTCAACCTCTGGGTTTTCATCAGGGGCTCCGTTCGTATTTTGCTTTGGTGGTGGCTGGCAGAGTCAATGATTCACTTTATGTATATACATGCCATCTGCAGCAGTCCTTCACATCTGGAAGCAGTGACCTACTGGACCCTAGGTTAGTGCCTGTCTATTGGTTTTATGCAGTAAACCAGTGAGATCTGCAGTGTATTGTTCCTCCTAAGAGAAGTACATTTGTTTCAGGTTTCTGCTGCTGGCAGGCTCCCTGTAGGCAATATCCTGTTCTCGCAGTGGCTAACCAGATGCCTACAGGCAGCTTGTAAGCAGCAAAGGTTCAGCAAACGTCCTTTGGCCTGATCCAGCAGGACTCTTATTTTGTTTTTAATGTACGGGTGCTTCCAACGGCTGTCAAAAACAAAGCCTGTTTTCTCAGGCTTTCCCCAGCTTGGTTATTAGCCCATTTTAGATATTGTGGATAGACCTGACAATGTTCATTGGCTGTTGTTGAATTTATTTAGGTTTTATGAATATTTTAATACATATCATACATACATGTACACACACACACACACACACACACACACACACACTGCTGTTGATGACATCCATCTGTCTCAAGAAACATGGAGTTGTGCCTCCAAGGGTGAAGTCAAACTGCTGCAGCACCAAAGTGACCTCCCAGGGTGCAAGCCTGGTCAGTGTGTATGGAGGTCTTGGGCTGCCCAGATGATGAAGCCCCCCTCTCAGCCTTGCAGATGTGGTCCAAAGGGAACGCCCTCCCACCAGAGGTTAAAGAGAGCAACAACTACCAGATTTTTAGAAGACATCTGAAGGCAGCCCTGTTTAGGGAAGCTTTTAATGTTTGATGTATTACAGTATTTTAATATTTTTTGGAAGCCGCCCAGAGTGGCTGGGGAAGCCCAGCCAGATGGGTGGGGTATAAATAATAAATAATAAATGATGATGATGATGATGATTGTTGTTGTTGTTAGCAAAGCAATATGTTTGGTACCAGCTTGGCTGCAAGACCTGCTGGAAGGAGGCATAGAAGGCACCATCCAACCGTCTTAGAATCAGAGTTTCCCTTCTCCTAGATGGGATACCTTCCCAGGTTGACAAGCCCCATCTGCCCCTCACTTCCTTCTGCAGCACATACAGAAACTGCCCTCTTGACCATTAGACCCAGTGTTGGTCTCATTCGCTTAATCTGTCCATAATTCACCGATGGCTTGAGATCTATTGGCTACCCTCACACACACATATATATGTTATATTAACATTTTAGTGTTGAATTTCATTCTGCTTCAAGATATTTGGGGGCAAAGCAATGACTTAAATAATAATAAATGAATGATTTGAGGTTGTGGTAGGCCCATGGAGCTTTCATAGTCCGTGGGGCTACCTTGTTATCTTCAGTCCTGGGGAAAAGCTGGCCTTTCCTGTGCCATGCGCAGATTGGAGCAGCCTGGAACTGTGGCTTACAGCCATTTGATAATAACTTTGGCCCAATCCTGCTCTCTCCCTGCCAGTGTGTTATATCCATTTTGGCCAGCCTGACCCATGGTCTTGGGTGCTGGCAGGCGAAACAGTCACAAATGGCATGGGGCCGCTGTGTCTTTTTGAAATAGCTCCTTACGCTAATCCTTTTGAAAATACCCGAAAGGAGAGAATTTGCAGGTCTGGAGGGGTTTGCTGGCAACTCTACCAACACTGTGACATACATAAGCGAGGAAGCTGCAGTTCATCTTGCACCTCAGGCAGGAATAACAAGTCCTAGAACGTTGCCCACACAAAGAGACATGTTTTTCTCTACAGCTTTATTAGGAGTTCATGAAATTCAGAACTGATGATTAATGTTCAAATAAGGATACCATTCAGTAAGCTAAAGAAGGTCTAGTTGCTGGCACATTTCATGTTTAAATGACAGAAAATTAATAACTGATGGAACATATTCAGCCTTATTCTTTTACCGGTAAATTAAGAGACCAAATATAGGGAACCCGTGCTCTTTTGGGTTCCACACATCTGGACTCAATACAATAAAGAAGAAATTGATACGACGTGGAACAAGCAGCGTTGTGAAATCGATTGCCGCCAAGTTCGTTTAATGCAATCGGTGTCAGATCTCGATAACCGCAAGATAATCCTGACCAGGTGATTGGAAATGAGATGCATGGTCATATGGTGGATTTTTGAAATTGATGGTGAATCAGGTGATCAATCAGGTGATCATTTGATAATGTAAGCTTAAGCTTGCTTTTTTTGTTTCTGGCGCTAAGAAAGAAAGAAAGAAAGAAAGAAAGAAAGAAAAAGAAATGGGAAGGGAAGGGAAGGGAAAATAGGGCATTCTAAAACAAGTCTAATGTTAATTAAATGTGGAAGGAATGCACAACTGTGAATGCTTACCTTTCTGCCCAGGCTTTCCCTGAGCCTCAAACTGCAAATAACAGAACAAGGAATGCTATTGTTGATCATACCCAACTTACACAAAGCTCTTTATCTAGACCAGGTGTGAGGAACTGGATCTAGCTGGTGGACTGGATCCTTTGCTTCCTCATCATCTCATCCCCATGGGCAAAGTTTGACATTTGGGCAGAGCCACCCACCTGTCAATTACCTGATGTCACAAAGATGTCAGGTGACCCATATTTTGTCCATGCCGACGTTCAGTTGATCATGAGGACTTGCACCTGTACACAGAGTGAGCCCTGGTTCTAGCTCAGGTGGTCCCTAACACTAAATGTGATTCTTACTGAGATTCTGGCAGGGGTGCCAACTTGCCCCCCACATTGAGGGGGCCTGGCGTCATGTGACCTGTCCCTCCTCACCAGGCAGGCCAGCACTCACCCATCGGCAGTGGGGGGCGCAGAGGGTGAAAATCGTCCTCCATGCCTCCTGCCCCACCTGGCAAGCAAGCCCTCATCTGTTGGTGGTGGGGAATGGTGGCCCCTTCAATATTGTGGGGGCTTAGCCCCCTGCCCATAAATATTGAGGGGGCTGAAGCTCCTTCTGCCCCCTATAGTTGGTGCCCCTGGATTCTGGGAAGGTTTGAAATGTATGGAACCTTCTTTAGGCAGGATGAAGCGGGAGACTGCTCAGCCTCATCTAGTATGAAAAGAAGCAATGACCAATTAGCAATGTAAACCTGAAGCCAGTGGAGATAGATAACATCATTAGTAAAAACAAAACAAAAATAAATGCAAAAAATACAATCTGTGCAGCATTTGAGGATTAGACAGGAGGGTTGTATACTTTTGTAATGGTTCAGATCTCTGCTTAATCTGTTATTTTTGGAGGACTGAAACTGCATATGTTAAAACTAAGTCTTTTACGAGATGGGAGTGGGTGGCTCTTTGGTCTAAATCACCGAGCCTCTTGGGCTTGCTGATTGAAAAGTCGGCTGTTCAAATCCACGTGATGAGGTGAGCTCCCGTTGCTGTGTCCCTGCTCCTGCCAACCTAGCAGTTTGAAAGCACAGCAATGCAAGTAGATAAATAGGTACCACTCTGGCGGGAAGGTAAACGGCATTTCTGTGCACTCTGGCACTCGTCATGGTGTCCCATTGCTCCAGATGCAGTTTAGTCATGCTGGCCACATGACCTGGAAAGAAGAAGAAGAAGAGTTTGGATTTGATATCCTGCTTTATCACTACCCTAAGGAGTCTCAGAGCGGCTAACAACCTCCTTTCCCTTCCTCCCCCACAACAAATACTCTGTGAGGTGAGTGAGACTGAGAGACTTCACAGAAGTGTGACTAGCCCAAGGTCACCCAGTAGCTGCATGTGGAGGAGCAGGGAAGCAAACCCAGTTCACCAGATTACGAGTCTACCACTCTTAACCACTACACCACACCGGAAAGCTGTCTGCGGACAAACGCCGGCTCCCTTGCCCTGAAAGCAAGATGAGTTCCACACCCCATAGTCCCCTTTGACTGGACTTAACTGTCCAGAGGTCCTTTCTTCTTCTTCTTCAAAATATAATAAATTGAAAACAACCACATGGAATCTGGAGGGTTTCTTTGTGGTGAGAGCAGTATCTATTTTTCATGTGAAGCCTAAATAAAAAAAATCCTTCCAGTAGCACCTTAAAGACCAACTAAGTTAGTTCTTGGTATGAGCTTTCGTGTGCATGCACACTTCTTCAGATACACTGAAACAGAAGTTGCCAGATCCTTCTATATAGTGAGAAGGTGGGGAGGGGTATTACTCAGAAGGGTGGTGGGAATGGGAGATTGGCAGATAGCTGAGATGAGCCTGTTGACGACTCTTAACGACTGCAATAGGTCTTACAGGAAAAGGCAAGGTGAAAAATGGCTTAGTCATGTATAATGAGATAAGACATTGGATTCTTATCTCATTATACATGACTAAGACCTATTGCAGTCGTTAAGAGTCGTCAACAGGCTCATCTCAGCTATCTGCCAATCTCTCCCCACCTTCTCACTATATAGAAGGATCTGGCAACTTCTGTTTCAGTGTATCTGAAGAAGTGTGCATGCACACGAAAGCTCATACCAAGAACTAACTTAGTTGGTCTTTAAGGTGCTACTGGAAGGAATTTTTTTATTTTGACTATGGCAGACCAACACGGCTACCTATCTGTAACTGGAATCATGTGAAGCCTGTGTGTTCATCAGTTTCATAGAATCATAGAATCTTAAGAGTTGGAAGGGATCCCGAGGGTCATCCCAATATTTTAAAAATGCAAATGGCATCAATCAAGGGTGTGTGATTACTATTGGGATTGGAACTGGAGGGAAGGGGAAACTTAACCCTTTCTTTCTGTGCTGTGGTCTTGAGGAAGGTACTTCCTCTGATATTGTTATTTTCATTTGCACCACTGATGGGTCTCCTTTTAATGCAGAGAGCACCTTCAGAGGTGGAAGTTTCCTCAGGACCACAGAAGCAATGCGGTAAATCCCTTCAATTTACAGGACTCCTGGAAGCCATTGTGATTATTCAGGATCGGCCACTCTGCCTGCTGCAATCCTGATATTGATGAACATGCCCAGGTGATGCTATTTGCATTTTAAAATACCTTCACATAACATTAAAAGACTCATTTTACATCCATCTTGTGTGGTCCTCAGCCTTTTCAGCATAGTGTTTAATAAAACAGGGGCGGGCACACAGGATTGTGTTAAGGAATAATTGAGCTGATATATGTGAACTGCTTTGCACACTGTCATGTGCTCTATAATTGCTAAATTTTATTGCTGTTTAATTTATTATTGTCAAATTAAAACTGGAGCTTGATTCTGATTGTGTCTAAGAATACTATCTGTAGCTGGTGTCTTTTAATTTGTTGTCTAATAATCCAGAAGATAAAGCGAGAATTGGGTGAGTTCAGGTTTAAAGCTTCCAGTGTTTTGTTTTTGAACATATTAGTGTCTGTGCATTCATCTACATACTAATGGAAAGTCAACAAAAGAATCTGTTTTGCTGCTGTTTGGGGCTTTTTGCTGTGGTATCATTATTCTACAAGATAAGGAGGAGGAAGCGAAATATTTGGCATCTTGCATTTGAAAACAGACAATACAAAATATAATTTAGGGTGCTTAATGAGATGTTCCTCCCCAAACAAGGGACAAGTGAGGACTTCATAAAAAGTATTAATAGGAATATGTATATATATTAAAAAGCCCTCCAGCAGGTGAAAAGTAGCTATCCATGCAGAACATTTTAAAGTCTGTAACAACTGTTGAATAGTCCGCGGCTTGGTGCTTGTTTTTCTCAAGCCTTTTGAGATTATCTTGACTGGAGAGAAAAAAACTGCAGTGTCTTCTGTGCTCTTGGTTTAAGCTCCTCATTACTGGCAGACAACTCATCCTTGGACTCAGTTCAGGAATGGGCTTGGTGAACAAAGTTGTTTTCCTGAAATAACTACAAAAAGTGTTGTTGTTTTTTTTATGCCAAATTCAGAAACCCTTCCACTACAACCAGATTAAATTTCCAAGAAGCGTTCAAAGGATATCCAGAATGCCCATTATTACAAAGATGTAATAATATCAATACTAAACAGCTGAAGCCCAGAGGATAGATCAAGGGGAGGCATCAATAAACTGTCTTTAGCTATGTTGCATTCTGTTTCTGATGCGACAGATTTCAAGACTAAAGATCCATATAAAGAATGCTGCTACAAGCTATGTTTCTCATCTTTTGTCTAGTCTGTATCCTCTAAATAAGTGGAAGGTTGCTGAGGGTGTATTTGTCATGATGTGAAGGAGTACTAGCACCGCGGAGGCGGTAGGAAAGAAGATTGCATATCTTGATGATACTTCTTTCAAGACTTTCCTCACTCTTTGAAGCCAATTCAGATTGGTGGTTTATTATGTAGGATGTACGGTATGTTCAGGGATTCAAAAACCCCGTAACCTATTCTGCCTTTAATAGTTGGATCTGGCAACAGCCTCCTGGGATGCTGTGGGCAGAAAACTTTCCCTGACTTTCAGACAGTTAGGCACTGTGAACTTTTTTTTTTTTTAATGTACTTGTATTTAGTTTCCCTCTTGAAAAAGGGCTCTAGCCTGAAGCGTGTTGGGCTTGATATATTTTTCCATGCACTTTCTAGATTCTTCCATGAATAGGGCTTGGTGCCTCCCATCTTCTTTTGGTAGGTAATCGCAAAAGGAAACATTGGATCCTACCCCAGACACTGACCCATGATTTAAAGATAATTTACTTGCTTTTCATTGTTTATCAAAATGTGTTTCCCTCTCTCCTCCTGCATTTGAGGGAAGGAGCTTCCAGTATGTGTTTTTTGAAAGGAGAAAATTAGCTTTGAAAGACACACAGCAAAAATTACTCCTTCCTTTTTTCTTTCAAGGTTGGATTTGGAAGAGCGACCCATAGTGATAAAGGAAAACTCAGTCATAAAATCTCAAGTCTATACTCACTTTTCAAAAGAGGATACATGACAAAGAGGCTCACAGTACTATAAACAAGAGAGGGGGTGAATCAGTCGATTCCAGTTTTTCTCAGTTACTCATTTTTTTCAGGCTTAAGTTCAGCTTTACACTTTTTACATTGCTACCCTGTGCTCTTTTGTGAGGAGTGTGTGTGTGTGTGTGTATAAATTTTATTAATAAATGAATAATCATGCAAATTCATTCTTCCTCATGAAACTCAGTGTCAGCATTTTAGTGCAAAATTTTCCTCACACATTCCTGCAAGCAAATTCCCTTAATACGGTGTATTTTTGTATGATATTTCCACTCATATGTGCACACTTTGACTAGTGAATGCATTTCTGCGCAGGTTGCTTGTGAACACAATGGGAGTTTGCTTATTTATTTACTTATTTATTGCATTTCTATCCTACCTATCCAAGGAGCTCAAGGTGATGTACATTCTGTTTGCCCTACAATTCCCGCAAACAGCCGTGTGAGACAGGTGAGGCTGAGACTAGATCAAGGTTACCCAGTGAGCTGAAGGGCTGCGTGGGGATTTGAATCCTGATCCAGCTACAGCATTTTAGCAGCTTGAGCTAGGCTGGTTAGTTCCCTTCCTGCTGGAGTCCAGAGTGCCTCATGGCTGATTGCTTGAAGCAGGCCCAATTCTACCTCATGCACTTGGCCGTGGAGCTCCCTTTCTTTCTTTCTTTCTTTCTTTCTTTCTTTCTTTCTTTCTTTCTTTCCCAGTTGCAAGAGGAGAACTCTCAACAGCAGTTTTTATCCCAGTAAGCCTCTTTCTAATGTCAGGTCGCTTTTCTTACCAGGGGCATCTAGATAACGCTTATCAAGGCTGTTTAAAGTTGAAAGGATATCTGAGGATGCGTCTTTCGCTATACAAACGCTTCCCATCCATTTAGCTCCCCTGAGGAGGCCCTGCTTTCAGATACCATCTATCAATTGTGTGAAATCAGTCAGTGGAATTCCTTCCCCAGGAAGCCTGCCTGAGCTTGACAGGCCTCTGGAAGGAACTGGAAACACTACTCTATTTAGGTCTCAATCCTCCACACCTGGGATAAGCTTCGCTGAACACAGTGGAGCTTCTCTGCAAGGTTACTCGTTTGACTGTATTAAAGTGTGGTGCTTCGTGATTATTTTGCTCTTTAGGCTTTCGTCTCTTTTCGTAATTGTTGAGTTGCATCTTGCAAAAGTGACATTAGCCGTCTTGGCTTTCCTGCAAAAAGGGGGGAAACGCTCTTTCAAATGAACAAATAAAAAGATACCTTGTGGTGAGAGGGATTGGATTTGTCCAGGGAAGGGAAATATGGCAAAGTTTTGTTCGCAGTAAACATCTGCCCCATATCTTTTCCTGGACATATCAGTACTGTTTTAGGGTCAGAAGCAGCTGTTTTCAGCTGGCAGTTTAGCAGGGCTAGCCTAGCTGTATCAAAAAGGATATGGTTTCCAGACACCCCGTTATATTGGAAACGAAGCGGCTTGTTAAGCCCTGGCTCATAATCTTTTACTCGCTTCTGCCGATCAATTGAAGCAGTGCATAGAATATTCTCTTTCGAGAGGAGCATCTCTGGTACTAACACAAAGATGACTCAAGCAGGTGTGCCAACAGCCACTTGCTAAATAAGGGTGGTTGGAATTGTAAGTAAATTATTTAAGGGCCAATGCTCTTGTTTTTAACAGCGCTTGTTATGGTGGCTGCTGCTGCTGCATGTATTGCAGGAGAACTCTCTGGAGAGAAAACATTAACATGGAAACCTTCAGAATAGCTATCTATGCAAACCTACATGTAAGGAGCTGTACGTTTTCCAATGTAGTTTGGTTATTGGCCTTGATGCTAAATGCAGAACTGGCCCAAGGAGGTTTGGTGCTTGAGGCAGAAAATCCAAAGAGATGACCTCAAAGTAAAAAAATAGGATCATTTGGTAAATAATTAACGATTAACTATTTCGTGCCACAGATTTCCTGCCCGAGGTCATGAGCTCAGTTTGCCTAATTCCAGGACCAGCCCTGAATAAACTAGAATTGTGGTTTGATTTTTTTTTTAGTGACCTTTTCATGCCCAGAAAGTGAATGATGGGAAACAGTTAGCACAAGAACTTTCACTTTTATCATGCGCATGCTTTTGAGAAATGAACAGGAGAATGAATAGTAGAATCTTCTAGCCAAATACAGTGACAGCCCCAGTTCATGGATTACAAAATATATTTGGAGTCTTTCATGTATATCTAACCCTTTAGAATATGCTACAGCCGGGGGTGGGGGGTGGGGGTGGGACGGGACAGGATCTGATTGGTGGGCAAAGTACTCAGGCCAGTTAGGCCAGTCAATCACCTGAAACCATTAACATCAGCTGACCCAACTTCAAAGGAAATAATCAGGAGTGCACTCTGAAATAGCTCCCAATTCTTCCCTTTCTTTCTTTGTTGCCTGGTTGGACCTCAATCCAGGTTGAATGGAAGATCTCTACCGAAAGGGGCTTGCACTCAGCACCTGTCAGCTGACTGGCATTGACTGCAAATCCCATTGGGATCAGGAAACTGAACGCAGACATTCTCTGCTGCACTGTGTGGGTGGTATTCAACTAAATTTTTATCAGAGTAGGCCCACTGAGATTAAGGAACATGGGTAAGAGAGGTTCATTCATTTCAATAGGTCTCTTCTCGGTTGACTACCACCCGGGATCTGCATCTGAAGGGGAGAAGAGGCGTAAACGAGTGTGCTTGCCACAGCTGGTGTGGCACCTGTCATGAAATTCTACTCAAGATTGATCCAGAGTAGATTCCAACATATGGTTAGCAGAGTAAAAACTTAAACACGTTGCAGGATTCCCAAAATATAGACCAGAATCAATTGTATTTCATCCAGCAGAGCTTTACTGCTACTGAAAGCAAATGAGCATAATGGTCACAAATCCAATACATTCAAGACTGGCACTGTCCATAAGAAGTCCAGTTGCAGCAGACTTAAACATATAATAAGTCTAAATCTTAACACTAAGCGTACTACAGAACACCACACCAGAAGGAAAAGAGAAAGAGAAAGTGAAACCTAGGCTCCTTCTGGCCCTACTTTTATAGTCAGCATGACCTTGACAGAAGAGAGAACAGAACCAGTTTAAACCAACTGCACTCAGCTTCTCTGAAGGAATAACCCAAACATTGTGAACCTTCTGCTTTCACACAGAGAAGCTTCCAGAACCCTCTTGAATTAATTAGAATAGGAAAGATCTCTGTACATCAGATCAATACTTTCTGCACTAAGAAATGCAAACTGACAGCATCACCCTCTAGTGAGTGAGATGTGCGGAGGGAAGGGTAAGCAGTTATTTGCTGCTCCACAGCTCCATATTTGGGAGAAAGGCTAGGGGATTCTTTGATAGCAGAGTGGGAAAAGCTCCCCAAGTCCCTTAGCCATGCTGCCCTTTCCTATTCCAGAGCAGGAGAGGTGGGCAAGGGAGAAGGATTGGCTATCACTACATGGGTGCACTCTGCATCTTTGGGAAGGAGCATCCAACTGTGCGTCTTCCTTCTGGCCTTTCCCTCAGGAGACAGCGGTGGTGGTGGTGGGTTGGTGACTTCACTATTTGGCTTAGCCACCACCATTGCTGAAAAAGCAAGCCTGCAATTTCTGTCTCCTGTAGTGAGTGGTGTTGCCCAGCAACCACTACAGCAATATTTTGTGTGAGGCAAAGTGTGCAGAGTTAAGAGTCACAATTTCCCGCTTCTTTTTGGTGGCCTTCATGGGTGTCAACGTTCATGCAGAAGCCTCAGTTGTGAAGGACGTGGGAAGCTGGCGTATGCGAAGTCAGACCGTTGGCACATCAAATTTAGTACTGTCAACGCTGGCTGGCAGTAGCTCTCCAGTGTCTCAGACTGGGGACATTCCCACTCCCTACTGGAGAATCTGGAATCATTTCCATGCTAATCAGGTACCACTAGGCTACTACCATTCCGCAAGTAAAGCTCACTAAGGTCAGTGAGTGTGTATGCTTAGGATTGCACGCTAAAATATTTCTAACTGTGTGATACTTTTCAAAACCAACAAATACTATTATACCCCTTTAAACAGTCACAAGGGATCCTGGGAGCTGTAGTTTCCCTCACAGAGGTACAGTCTCCAGAGTTCCCTGGGAAGAACTAGTTTTTAAACTGCTCTGGGAATTGTAGGAATTCACAGAAAAGCAAATGTTCAGAACTGAATGTTGGGAAGGTTGTCTTTAGGAGCTCAGAAATTTCCACAAAATGAAAGCCAGTTGGCAGGCTGTTACCTTGGTTCTTTTTTTCTAGGGTGGTGGGGTGTGGGCAGCTTAAAGCACATTTTTTGGAACACATGCTATAAAAGACCAAGAGAATTCTGGGCGGACAAGTAGAGCAATGTCTGTAATAACACTGAACACACCAGCTATTGACTTTATATTTAGGGCACATGAAGATTTATAGCCCTTTGAGGGTAAATATTTATCTCCCAGATCAATAGGTCTTGATTTCCGCTGAGCTGAAAATCAATATTTGCTTATTATACCAATCCAAACCTGGAGGTCCCAGCTGAGATTCTGGAAGGAAGTGTGACATTTCTGATGTTTTCTTACACCTGCTGTGGTTCATAAACTAGAATGAGCGAAGGAAGAGGTTTTAACATATTGATGCTCTATGTGTATATATGAGATGCACCTGAGATTTCAGGTGCATGTTTTACTCCTTGAAGAACATGACTTGAACATTGCTTTACGTTAAGCAGACTCCAGTGTGGTTGCAATCAATCTTTCTATGTGGGAATGTGTCAGGGATCCTGTCCTGGGTGGCTTACTGCAGGTCCAGAGATGTTTAGCACTGTGGCCACTAGGGACTCAGCTGTACAGCTGCAAATAAAATGTTTTAAGTGTGTTGTAAAGTGCATTATGTTTTCCCTTTACCTTTTTAAAGTGCATTATACAAATGTGACACTAGATGGCGATGGTGAGCTATGGCAAATTATATATATATATATGCATTTTCACAACGTTTTTTATATGTGTGTAGATTCCACCCAGGTTGGGCTTGTGATCAGAGTCACCAAAATAGTTTGTTCTGTTCCACACTTAGCTTTTCCTGAAACAGTCCTTCAAGAGATCAGGGAGTGGTTTAGCTGCGGAATCACGAAGGGCCGGAACATCCATCCAGAAAATGATGGAATCCATAAGACAGAGTTCTGAAAACATTGGATTGTATCCAACAAAGTTTGTCCTATTTGCACAAGAGCTTCTGCTTGTACAATGGAACTCCCTGGCCCCTTCCTCTCTCCTCATGCCTGTCCCATTTGATCTGGAAGGTATCTATTTGGTAGGCATAGGGTGGAGGAGAGGGAAGGCAAGTTCTGTTGCCTTCCTTGCTTGAATGGGATAACCTCATTGCATACAACTGCACACAAGATGATCAAAGGTGACCCGGAAACTACAACTAATCCAGAATGCGGCAGCTAGACTGGTGACTGGGAACATAACACATAACACCGGTCTTTAAAGACCTACATTGGCTCCCAGTACATTTCCGAGCACAATTCAAAGTGTTGGTGCTGACTTTTAAAGCCCTAAACGGCCTCAGTCCAGTATACCTGAAGGAGCGTCTCCACCCCCATCGTTCTGCCCGGACACTGAGGTCCAGCGCTGAGGGCCTTCTGGTGCTTCCCTCACATCGAGAACCAGGCAGAGGGCCTTCTCGATGGTGGCACCCGCCCTGTGGAACGCCCTCCCACCAGATGTCAAAGAGAACAACAACTACCAGAGTTTTAGAAGACATCGGAAGGCAGCCCTGTTTAGGGAAGTTTTTAATGTTTGATGGATTACTGTATTTTAATATTTTGTTGGGGTGGCTGGGGAAACCCAGCCAGATGGGCAGGGTATAAATAATAAAATATTATTATTATTATTATTATTATTATTATTATTATTATTATTATTATTATTATTATTATTATGAGAATCAGAGGAGATATGGCAGCCATCTTCAAATATCTACAAGGCTGCCACATGGAAGATGGAGCAAGCTTGTTTTCTCTTGCTCCGGAGGCTATGACTTGAACCAATGGCTTCAAGTCACACGAAAGGAGTGCCAAAGGAAAAGTTTTGCTTTGACCTGTTTAATAGGCACAGTTGGTGTACATGTTCCATGCATCAGAATCATAGAATTGTAGAGTTGGAAGGGACTCAGAGTGTCAACTAGGCCAAACCCAGCAGCACCCACATCCGCAACTGAAAGAGATAATAGACACTGACCACCTTAATGATGTATATTTGCACGATATGAAAGAGTGAGCTTATTTACGGGGAGAGGGAAGGACGATGAGTATTAAAATAATGACTTGAATCTTCCCACCTTGCATTCTTCTCAGGTGGGCTGGCGTTAGCTCAGGTCCTCTTCTTTTATGTGAAATACCTCGTCCTTTTCGGTGTTCCTGCACTTGTTATCCGACTGGATGGGCTGAAGTCTCCCGACTTGCCGCGCTGTGTGAGCACCATGTACAGTTTTTCCGGAATGTGGAGGTTAGTTTTGCTTTTTATTGCAAAGGTTTATTGCAGATTGAATTTTCGCGAAATGGCTGCCTGGCATGTATGGGCTGTGTGGCCTTCCGCCTGTGTGCCACATGACACATGGCACCTACAAGAGAACTTGCAAATTGATAAGCAGCATTGCGTTTCCATTCCTAACTGCTTCTCTTTCTAATCTTTTGAAAAACTCCCTTCCATCTAATAATTACTTTTCTCCTGCCACAGAGGTGAAGAGAAGGCTGCCTTTGGGATGTTCATCATCTTAATGATTAGAATTGGATCTAAACCGCTTAGCTCCACTGATCGGATAATTATTTTCTCCCCACATCTTTATGAAATACGATTCATTTTTCATTATTGTCCCCCCTGAAAAAGACACTTTGTGTGGAAAATTCATGCAGGGAAGGATAAGTAATCTTTGATTAGGTGACCCTGCAGCAAAAGTGTTGAGGATGATCATTTTCACTATGCTTTTTGGAAGGTAATGGGTTTGCTTCAGAAAAAAAGTAACTTTTAGAGATGCCTCAAAATTTTGCTGATTTCCATAGGCCTTTATCTGGTTTTGCACCTCCAGTTGGGTTTTTATTAGAAATCTAATGGTCCTTGGCAGCTTTTGAAGCAAGGTTTACCTGAAAGGGGTGGGATTACAATCTCTGTAGATGAAGAAGAAGAAGAAGAAGAAGAGTTTGGATTTGATATCCCGCCTTTCACTCCCCTTCAGGAGTCTCAAAGCGGCTAACATTCTCCTTTCCCTTCCTCCCCCACAACAAACACTCTGTGAGGTGAGTGGGGCTGAGAGACTTCACAGAAGTGTGACTAGCCCAAGGTCACCCAGCAGCTGCATGTGGAGGAGCGGAGACTCGAACCCGGTTACCCAGATTACGTGACTACCGCTCTTAACCACTACACCACACTGGCTCTCCAGATCAGAAATGCAGCCTAGGTTCTTATTCTTATTCTTAATTAGGTATTAAATTTCACTGCAGTTTGTGGGACATACAACTAAACCACAGTCTCCCTTCCGTAGAAGTATGGACTTGGCAAAGAACTGGCTCCGCCTAAACTCAAATCTCCCTGGTTTACTATCCCTAGTACTTCAAGACTCCCATAAAAGTGCCTGGCTTAAAGCCATCTATCAAAAACTTCACTCTTGTGGCCTATCCCCACAACACCTACTCACTATGGGCGCTACTAAAACAAACAGTCTAATTGGTCAACGTCTAAAAGATATCGAGCATCAGAACAACCTGGCCACTGTAAGGAAATTCTGCCCTTGGTATGTTCATTTTCCACCTCCCCATTTTGATTCTCTGGCCCCATATCTGCACAAACTTCTTATCCCAGACGTGCTTTTACACTTGCAAGACTGGCTGTTTTGCCATCTGCGGTACTTGAGGGTCGATTCCAAAATATCCCGCCTGAGAAACGTCTTTGCCCCTGTGGAGATGGTAGCACTTAAACAGCGGCACACGTCCTCCTGTCCTGTACTCTCTACAAAGACCTGAGGAACGTGATCATCACCCCACTCGTACTAACCGTCCCAGGGCGCTCAACCACTGCCACAATGTCCTTTCTGCTATCAGATCAAAATGAGCCGATAACAGCAAATGTTTCCAGGTTCATAGCAGGGGCAGTCAGAACAAGGGCCACTAACTGACGGCTGATTCAGGACTTTAAATTGTGCTCTTATATCAAATTTCCTTTTCTGCGTATACTGTAGTGTTTCACTGTTGCTATGGCAGTTGGCTAATGCGAATAAAGTTTTATCTATCTAACAACTAAACGACTAATCCACCAAGGCAAACAAAAAAAGATAGCAAAAGTCTCCACCGGTTGTGCTCTGCAGGGAAGGTGTTCCATTGCCAGGGTGCCACAACAGAGAAGGCTCTCCCTCCTTCACATGTAATGTGTAGAAGGTACAGTGGTGCCCCGCAAGACGAATGCCTCGCAAGACGGAAAACTCGCTAGACGAAAGAGTTTTCCGCTTTTGGAGCTGCTTCGCAAAACGAATTTCCTATGGGCTTGCTTTGCAAGACGACAATGTCTTGCGAGTTCCTGCGGGGTTTTTTCCCTTCCCCCCTTTTTCTAAGCCGCTTATCAGCTGATCCGATCAGCAGATAAGCCGCTAAAAGCCGCTAACGCTAAAAGCCGCTAATAGCGCTAATCCGCTAATCCTTCAATGGGCTTGCTTCGCAAGACGAAAAAAACGCTAGACGAAGAGAATCACAGAATGGATTCTTTTCGTCTTGCGAGGCACCACTGTACTGTGGGGAGGGCCTTCCTAGCACATCACATCCAGCACCTCAGTTAAGTTATAAAAAATTGTTAAAAGCAACCTTCTAAAAAATCTGTTAAAAACTCCTAAAAGCAGCCAACTACTCTCAAACTAATAATTTCAAGGTTGCCAGGGACAGAACTTTCAACCGTCAAATGCCTGGGGAAGCGGGTATTCAACAAAATGATGCACCCAAGGATTACCACTAGTGCAACGGAACTTCCTTCCTCCCAGGACTCCCTAGGCCATCTACAAATCCGATCCAGAGGGTTGGGGGAACCCTTAGAACAGATTTAGAGGGTTCTAGGGGGGAGGAGAACATAGGGAATTTCAGCCATAGCACTACATTGAATACAGTCATATGTAACAGCATTCAGTTAAAAGTGAAGCAAAACTCTGCCAAAGTCCTCTTCCTAGTCATTTGGGAGACTTGAGGGGGGCAGTGTCTGAGCCAAATGCTCCCCCCCCGGCTTGCTCGTATAGTGCAAAATTCCTCCAACCTAGGGAAGCTGGCTGAAACCGATGGGAGGTGTAGTCTAAAACATCAGAGTGGTTCAGCGTTATGTACAATGAATCTGTGTTATGTGTGTGTGGTGATAGGAGCTGTTATTTCTGCAAAGGATTTCGTTTCGGCTGCTGATCAAACCCAACCCTTTCAGGCTGTTTTCACCCTCCATGGGTGAAAATATTTCATAGCAGGAATAAAAGCCTCTGTCTCTCTGTGTGCGTTTGTGTGGATTTTGATTGAGAAAAATGTGTGGTGAAACGGTTAGGTAACATTTCTGCTCTTGCTTGCAATCTCTCAAGCCAGATTATTATTATTATTTTTAAAAATAAAAATAATTGAAAGTTTCTCTCTCTCACACACACCTTGCATATAAAGTCTAATTTGGCCTTAAGGTATTCATCTTGAAAATTGTTTTTAACTGTGCTTAGTACAATTCTAGCTATGGAAATTTGGGAATTATGACTTCTATTTCAGTAAATCCCCGTATTAGAAAGCAAACTGCCTGTGCTTCTCCAATAAACAGGTTATAGTTATTATGTCTTAAGGTGCATTAGTCAGTCTCCTTCCATGAGACTCTATGCACCCCTCCTTGTAATAGAGAAACAACGTTCTCTGGTTCTTAGTGTTTAAATAGCAATAACCTCAAACAATGTGGTGTTGTCTCCATTGATTTTGATAAGATATTGTAGGAAAGACTAATAAAGGCTAAAAACTCTTTACCGAAGCGCTTCTGTGTTTGCCTTCTGTGGTTTTAAGGAAAGAAAGAAAGTAATGAATTCTGGAAGAAAGAGAATCATTAGAGTAGCTAACAATGGACCCATTTAAATTAAATTTGCTGTTTTGAGACTCCTCAATTGCTCTTGTTTAATTATTCCAACTGAAAGGCCATTTTTGACAACCTTCCTCCTGATGACTCCATCACTTGCCCATCTTCAATCTTTGAACTGGTTGAATTTTGCAACCACCTCCATATGAACACCACAGTTGCATTCTGAGCTGTTCTGCGGGCAGTTCTTTGGTTTTTTTTTTTGTTTTTTTTTTATTCAGGATTTTCTTGTTTTACAGGAGTGTAGTGCCTCGTATTTTTTTTTCCCATGTAACATTTTTACAAATCCATTTCATTTGTTGAGGCATTAGGGGGAGAAGAAAAGAAAAAAGAAAAAAGAGAGGGGATGGAGGGAGGGAGGATGGATAGGGGTGGGGTCGGGTGGCGGTGTTTCTATTATGTTTAATGTATGTAGAGTTTGGTGTCAGCGTTGCTTGTGTTGTTCACTTGTGTTCCTTTGGTGGTGAGAGAGGTTGGGGTTGGCCTAGGGTGTGATTGTTTGCTTGCGATTGGCTGTGGTGATCTTTGTTTTTGTGTGTGGGTGAGGTGGGTGGGTGTTTTGGATCAGGTTAGCCATATTGATTTGTATGCTGTTGGTGGATTATTGTCACTGTCCTGTTGGGCTGTGTATGTGATAAAGGGGAGCCATACCGGGGTGAAGGCGTCTTCTTCTGTTTGTCCCCGTGTCAGTTTCAGTTTGTTAGTTAATTTTTCTAGTAGGGCTGAAACTTTCAGGTGTTGCCATGTTGGTGTGAAGGGGGTGAAATGTCTGAACAAGCATCTTGAAATTATGTATGTTCTGGCATAAATGTTGCGGTAGCTAGTTTAAATGTTAACCCTAAACCACAGGCGTGCCAAGAAAAAAAAAATCACAGGAAGGAACAATACGTTTTAAGCAGTATTGTACCACTTTAATCAGTCATGGCTCCCCACAGAGAATCTCAGGAACTGTAGTTCAAGTGTGTTGAGAAGACCTCTCGTCCCCTCACAGAGTTGCAAGTCCCAGAGTTCCTTGGGAAGAGAGATTGACTGTTGGACCACCAAAGGGTGGGTTTAAAAGGGATTGTTCAAAGGCTATTAGTGGCCACCACCCATAATGGGTATGTTCTGCCTCCATAGTTGGAGGCTAAAAGCCACAGGAAGGGAGAGTAGGTTTGTCCTCAGGTGCTGGTGAGATTCTCACAGGCTTCTGGTTAGCCACTGTGAGAACAGGATAGTGGCCTAGATTGGCCATTCTCCTGATCCAACAGCCTCTTCGGTCTTTATTTTTTTTCCAGCCATATTTATTTTTCTTTCAGACATATTTTTTATTGCTGTTTTGGCCCGTTATGCATAGCAAGCAATGCCTGTCCCAAAAAATTAAATGTGATCTTTTCGCAGATGGGATTGTGTGTGTGTGTGTGTGTGTTTGAAAATCAGTTCATGCCGAACGGTGTTATGAAGAGTTACGCGAGGAGCAACATCTCCCATGGCTACCATGGTGAATTATGGGTCAATTTCAATTATCTAAGAAAACCTACCCAGCTTGCCCTCTGCTTCTCTTGAATTATGACTCCTTCATGCCCTTACAGTTAAAATAATGGATCACGGCTACCCACGGGGTACAGAGATATTTTATTTGTCCGCTGCCTTTTATAGGAATATGGTCGTCAGTGATGGAAGGCAGAAACAGAGATTTCACAATGAGAGCGTAGTCTGGGCTATTGCAGGTGCAGGGCAATTGTTGCTCAATGGAACTTACTTGAATTTGCACAGGGTCATGGCCTAAAATATCAGAAAGCTTTGGAGGTGGCGAGGGATTGCACTGCCCTGGGCTTCAAACTGGAAGGCCACAAACAGAGGACAATAGTGCTGTTTGGGTATTCAGCCTGATTGGGGGTGGGATGCTAAACATGCATGAAGGCCAGGCATACATCCATACATCCATGTATCCATGCATGCACACACACACACACACACCAGCTCCACCAGCTCCTGTACTGTACATTGGACAACCCACCTGCTTCTGTTACCTGTGTGTGTCTGTAGCAAAGACCTGACGGAAGTTTCGGGGGGGGGGGGAGAAGAGAAACTGACAGAAAACAAAACTGACAAATTCACCCATCTTTAGCTGTAAATCAGGGGGAAAAGAAGCACAGCAGGAGAAGTGCTATTTAACACTTTTGCCTCTGGGCACTTTCCGAGTCAAACTCTCTTTCCTCAAGCATCCTTTTCCACTTATGGGAGAAATGATATATGAGATCCTTATATTTTTTCCCCTGTGGTTTTCCCCATGGGAAAGAAAGCAACTCAGAGGTGGGGTGGGGGTGGGGGACAGAGGGAAATAAATAAGCCTCCTCTCTCCACCCACCCTTCCTCTGTTCTGACTTTTAGTCTGCTTGGGCGGATTTCCAGAAACACCATGAACAAATCGCTAATATGGAGTTCCTTGTAGTCTGAGCCTGAGTAGACCTAATGAGTCTTGTTCCTCCCACCCCAAAATACACACAACCTTTTACTTGGAGAATATAATTTTTTATTCTGTTCTGGAGTACTCACAAGTGTATTAGAACATCAAAGTTGTTAATCCTATATAGCGCGAAAACTGGCATTGTTGAAGTTTCCGGAATCCCTAAAGACAGCTCCCTCCAGGCTCATGGCGATTAAGAGATTATCCGGCTAGAGGCAGAAGTGTTTAATAAATTGGAAGGCATTTGCATTGCTGTTTTGGCTCCGAGTCGCTTCACATTTCGCTACTCGACTGCAGTCAGTTTGGATGGGGGATCCTCTTTGCGGGAGTGGAGAGCATGTTGGGATTGAAATTCTAGCAGGTATGCGGGGACCTTTGTCACTGATTCTGAATACAAACAAAAGGGGAACTGATGGAAGGTGGTAGTTGTGGTGGTAGTTGTGGTTTGAACTGAAGCAGGTAGAGCAGAGCTAGTGCAGTGGTCTGAGAGCCATATTCCCCTCTGGGCAATGTTCCAAGGGCCACGTGTCAGTGGCGGAAAGAACCCGTGGCAAAAGTCTGTACAGTAGTCTAGTTTCTCATCTCCCTCTCTCCGTCAGACACATCTTGACAGGCAGTTTCAGATTTCAGTGGTACACTCCAGCTAGGCAAAAACATTTATTTATTTATTGAACTTATTAGTTCTAGGTCTTCATGTGACTTACACTGAGGAACATATACATAATTGCATTATAGAATAGGAAAGTAGTAGAAATGTTAACATAACATTCTCTCTCTCTCTGTGTGTGTGTGTGTAAAACCGTACCCTGCCAACAGCAATAACAATATTGGCAGCACGGTAACAACAAAAAAACCCTATAACCCCACCCTCTAGCCAGTGGAGAAAAATAAGAACTTGAGTACCAACACACACCCCTCCCTAGCTCAGAAATCCTTAACCCAAAAAAGTCAGTCACATCAACCCAGTTTTTGTTTGTAGCTTCCTCTGTAGTGGTTCCCTTGCTGGAGGTCAATAACAACATAGTAATATATAAGTAAACTTTTATTTTGCATGTGCAAAGTGGCAACTCCAATGCGGAAGTCACTACAAAGGATACAAAGGCAATGCAAGCATAGATACAGCAGTGTAAACTTTATCAAACTCACCCCGTAAAGCCTCGTTTCAGCCACTAACCAATTATCAGTTCACACTTTTTCACATGCACAGTCAATCCCCTGTGTTGCTACCTTATTTTAAGGCATCAGCTATGCACAGAGTGGTTAATCTGCAGCTCTCCTTGAAGACCCTACAGCGTGACTTGTTGCCTTCTCCTTCTCCCGTGGTCTCCAATGTTCTCTTATCAGTAGCATAGCTTGCTCGCTCCCTTTCAATCATATCAAACATGGCATTGTTTTCTTCCCACCTAGCAGTTTCTAGGACACGGGTGGCGCTGTGGTCTAAACCACTGAGCCTTGGGTTTGTCGATCAGAAGGTCGGCAGTTTGAATCCCCGTGACGGGGTGAGCTCCTGTTGTTCAGTCCCAGCTCCTGCCAACCTAGCAGTTTGAAAGCATGTCACAGTGCAAGTAGATAAATAGGTACCGCTCCGGTGGGAAGGTAAACGGCGTTTCCGTGTGCTGCTCTGGTTCGCCAGAAGCGGCTTAGTCATGCTGGCCACATGACCCGGAAGCTGTACGCCGGCTCCCTTGGCCAATAAAGCGAGTTGAGCGCTGCAACCCCAGAGTTGTCCACGACTGGACCTAACTGTCAGGCGTCCTTTACCTTTACCTTTAGCAGTTTCTCTTCAAGACAATGAAACAATTTAACTCTTTCCATCTCTTCACCCTCTCCTCCAAGAAGTCCAGCATCAAGGCCAGGTGTGCTGTAAGTCAGATAGTCTGAGAACTCTTCTCTTGCAAATATAGCAGCAGGAAATACCAAGCAAGAAGAGATGGCAAAAAAATTACCTGTTCTGCAGCTGTTCCAGCTGCTGCTTCACTCTGAATGTCCCTGCTTTGCACTGCCAAGGAATCAGTGGTTTTCCCCCCAAGGGGCACTCAAGGGTACTTACTGTGACAACTTCATGGTGAGTACTGGCACCTATTTTTCTATTTAAAAAAGCACTGCGTAGTATAGAATTGTAGAGTTGGAAGGGACCACAAGGGCCATCTAGTCCAACCCTCTGCAGTGCAGGAATCTTTTGTCCAATGAGGGTCACAAACCCAGGACCCTAAGATTAAGTCTTATGCACAACTGACTGAACTATGATTCAGGTAGCAACATTGAAGGTTTATTTCCAAAAACCAGATAGAAGTTGGAATCTAGACACATATTTAAAAAATGATGTGAAAATGCTTTTTTTTAAAAAAAAGTTTTGAAAAATAGATTGAATTTGCCATAAGCTCACCATCACCATCTAGTGTCACGTTTGTATAATGTGCTTAAATCACACTTAAAACGTTATATGTGCCACTGTATAGTTGAGTGCCGACAGGCCTCAGCGCCCCCATACCATGGCGACTGATCCCACTGCCCCATAGTAAAGGAATAATTGCTAATCCTGTGGAAAGTAGCAGAGGATTTTGTTTTGCTGCATCAGCATTGGGGCTGTGTTGCTGTAGACCTATTTTAAGAATGCTTTGCAAAAGGAGGAAAATAAGCACCTTAACCCTTCTAACGTTCTGCTAATGTGAGGGTTGCAGTGCGTGGCACAATTTGCTTTGCACAGCACAGCTGATTCTGACTTGCATCCCATCTGTAGCCGTCTTCATTCCCTGATAGCTAACCAAACAGCCATTTCTTTAACCCCCCCCCCCCCCGGGGAGTTATTCAGCAGCTGAAGCTTGAAAGAAAAGGAAGGGCAAAGACAAGCTGACACTTCCTTCTCCCTTCCTCTGTGTGCCGGTTTCAGAAAGGCACCACTGTGACGTTTCCCCGTCGTCTGATTTTCTGTGTGGTGGGAATATTCCACACACACCCCTCGCACTGTCTTTAAATTAAAGGAAGGAATCAAAGCAGCTGAATCAAGTAAATATTTCAAACTAATTGAGGGCATTAGAATCCTGCTGACTCCTCCCCATAGGAGCAGGCTTTTCATTAAAGCCAGTTTTAATGTTGCAAAGCTCTTCCAAACCTAGCTGTTCCACATCCCGTTCCTCTTCAAAGAGTGGATGGTCCCCGAAGGTTTCTTTTGTCAAGCAGGCCTGGGTTTGAAAGAGACCCCCGTGGTGCTGAGATATTCTAGTTTCAGGGGCTCAGTCCATCAGTGAGTAAGTGGCTGCTTTTGAAATCCAAACTTAAAAGCCTAGATGGTCCCTACTTGGGGGAACTGAATGAACTATCAGTTTAAACAGCCTCGGAAATGGCATGCATATTCTTGCAACCCTACATAAAACATCTATCGGTCCTCGCTAAGCAGATTCTCTCACATGTTTTGGCTTTGCCGCCTAGTTCTGATGGTGCACCTGCATCTCATGTGCCTATCCTTGTGGTCCAAATCCAGTTTCCCAAACTCCTTATATGTACAGTAGTCAAGTGTCCTCTGTTTGAAGGGCTGTCTGGTCCAAGTTCTGTTGCTGTTAGCATCCTTCTGTCTCGAGAGACAATAGGGTGCACCTCCAGGGATGAAGTCAAACCACAGCATTAGCAGCCGAAGTGACCTCTCCGTTGCCCAGATGACAAAACCCTCCCTCTTGGCTTCACTGGTGTGGTCCAAAGGAAAACAGGGCAATACGTTTGACACCAACTTGGTTGCGGGAGTTGCAACACCCAACCTTAGGGACTCCACTCCGGATTTGTGTAGGGCTTTGTGCTGGGCCCGGGGGTTAACCCGAGCCACACGGTCCAGGTCCGGTCCCGATTCCAAGGATTCTGCGAGGAGTCAGTCCAACAGGGCCAAGGCAGGAAACTGGGCTAGGTTGGGCACAAGGCAGGTTCCAGCAAGCAGCAATGTTGCTCCTACAACCTGGGGCAAGGTCCGACAGCCTTTTATCTCTGACGGGATAACAGCCGGTCCTGATCCCCCAGCGATTCACCTCCCTTTCTCACCCGAAGGCGAGCACTCCTCCTGCGAGTACTCAGGTCTCTCCTTCTCTCAAACCTGAGTCTCTGCAGCTCAGGAGATGTCGGTGGGTAACTAGACCCAGGGGCCGCCTCAGCCTCTTCTGAGCCAACTGGTAGCGGAGCAGCTGTACGTGATTGCCCAGCCGAGGGCAATGAGGTAATCCCCGCATCTGGACCCAGGGCAGGCTCAGGCCCCTGACTCGGCCCAGCTGGTACTTGTTGCAGGGGAACCTGTGCAGACTGGGGCTCTTCAGAATCAGGCCCCAGACTCGGTTCAGATGCCACCTGAGGCAGAGGATCCGGTGAGGACTGAGACTCCTCCAGCTCCGAGTCCCAGTCCCAGGCCATCACAGGCTTACTCCTTAGTCTTTTCTTGTCCCAACAATATCCCGCAAGGCAGCTGATGGTTTGGATCAGAGTTTTCCTTCTTCCCAGGTTGACAAGCCCCCTCTGCTCCTCACTTCCCTCTACAGCACACGCAGAAACCTCCTCCTTGACCGTTAGACCCACTTCTGGTCTTGTCCACTCAGTCTGCTGGAGCCTTTCTTCACATGCAGGGGAGGTCCCTCAGTCTGGGTCCCTTCTTGCTCCACCATTCTGTGATTCAAAGTTCAGTTCAATGATAAAAGTATCAGAAGAAGGGGAAAGGTGGGCCTTTGCCCATCAACAGTTAGTGGACTGAGTGGCTGCCTGATCATGGTATGGGATCTAGTGATGGAAGGTAGGTAAAGGTAAGGTAAAGGACCCCCCCCCAACTTCTGCCAACCTAGCAGTTCGAAAGCATACCAGTGCAAGTAGATAAATAGATGGAAGGGCTGTGGCTCAGTGGTAGCGTATTTGCTTTGCATGCAGAATGTCCCACGTTGAGCCTTTGGCTTCTCTAGGTAGGGCTGTGTATGTTCTGTGCCTGAAACCCCCACAGAACAACTGTTGGTCAGTATATTCAGCACTGAAGTACATGAACTGACTGACTGACTGTGAACTGACTGTGGATGGTTGTACAAGAGGATTAGACAAATTCCTGAAGGAAAGGGCTGTTGAGAGCTACTAGCCATGATGGCTTTGAGACAGCAAGGCTTCTGAATACCAGTTTCGGGAAACCACAACAGGGGAGAAGGCTATTGTGTGCGAATCCTGCTTGCTGGTTTCCCCGCAGGCATTTATTAGAGTTCAGGGACACATTTCAGCCACTCAAAAGCACACAGGGGGTGAAGCAGGACCAGTTAGTGGGCACAACCTGGAAAAAGGAGTGTGACCTGGGCAGAGTTTCGAGGACCAGGTAGTGAGGCCTAGAGAACCGAATCTGACCCCCATACCTGATGTTCCTCATCCATTCTGTACCCTTTTACTCCACGTTCCCCTGCCAACTGGAGTTCAACTGGTGGCCATGCCAAACGGGGAGTTGCAGAGTTGCGGCATCAGTCTCCTGGGATGCCCTACTGATAGAAGAAGGAGTTGCTTTCTGGCTGCTCCTAAAAATATGACATTTTAATGTCAGCTTTTGCTGGTGGCTAATAGCTTGCGCTGTTGCCTGCTGTGCTAATGGCTTTGAGCTCTTCTTATTTATCTGAGGTGCATATGTGTGGATAACTGGTGCATTGTTGTTTTTTGTTACCACTTTTGTGTTTTGTTTGTTACCGCTTTTCTTGTACGGTATCTGGGATTATGCTTAACTTTTTAAAAATATTGTTGGCCAACACTGCTCACTGATTGATTGACTGAGTACTGTTGGCCTCTTTGAAGTTCCAGCAGTTGAATTCCATCTGCATTAGTACTACTTGAGTGGTATTAGGAAGGACTGTGCCTTCCTTCCAAAACAGATAAAAGCACGGCGTGAGTTTCTGGCCCCGTTGGAATGAATGGGCAAGGATCCTGCAGACTTCACTTATGCCAGAATTTCATGGCTAGTCTGTAACACTTGATTACTTACCTATTAAAGGGGCATTATGGAGACCTTGCAAGTCTCATAATGGGAAGTGTTTGGCTGAATGAGGTTTCTCAATCTTTATTCCATTCAGGGCAGATTTTTTGTTTCTTTTACAAATAGTGCCAGTGTGTTTTACTGGTTAAAGTGTTGGAATGGGATTTGAAGGACTCACATTAAAATCCCCAGTCAACTGTGAAGCTCACTGGGCTTTAGCCCAGTCACTGTAACTCTCAGACTAACATATCTCACAGAATTGTTCTGAGGATAAAAAGGGCAGGACCATATATGCTACCTTGAACGGCTTGAAGGAAAGGCAGGGCATAAATTTCAGGTCTCCTCACTTGGCTTATGTGGTGGTGCACAACTCTTCAATTTTAGGAATATGCCTAGCTGAAATACTAGTGTTTTTGGTTTTTGTGTGTGACAGTGGCATCTTCTGCAACATGGTGATGTTTTGTGTGCTACTTAGATCAAGCCATCTTATTTCTCTCTGTTTCTCATTTTCTAATCTTAAATTCAGATCGCCACATTTCTGCAGCAATGTGCATTTTTTAAATTTTCGTCCTTATGAAAAGTTGTTATTTAAGGGTGAATTTATCCTAAGAATCACATTTTTTAAAATATGCAGTTTGGAATAACATACACATTTCTGCAAGCAATTTACCCTGGTATAATGCATTTTTTCATGTTTTTTCATGTTCATTTTTATACAGACTTCCCTCCTAATTAATGCATTTTTGCATACATTTTCTGAGTGGGGAACTGCATCGCAAAATTTGAAGAAGGGCACATTTGACCTGGTGGAGGCTAAGCCAGGTTTGTTTCCCAGTTAACAATTTGGCCTATCATAAACATAATATAGTTTATACCTTACATTTAACGAGCTGCATGATACAGCAATAATGCTGCCAAGCCTCCTTTCAAAGGGGCTGTGGTGATAAGGAATTGCATGGATGAAATGCAACTGTTGGGAAATGGCTTGAGGGCATCTGCGACGCAGTTGGAGCTGACTCATCATTTCCTACGGCCATCTCATAAATGCAAACTAATCACAGTTTTGCACATGCTTTGACTTTCAGATGTGTATGTTATTGCTATTTCAGAGCAGGGTGGAGAGGGCTGTATATTTTTATTTGCTGTTTGGCAATGTGTGTGTGCGCGCGTGTGTTTTAATCAAATGGGTTATTGCTACCAGTAGAGCGTGGACATTTTGCATGAGGGCCTTTGAGTCTCCCCCAGGTTTTGGGTTTATTTTTGTATGTGGGGCTTTGTGTACGACTGTGTGCTGAATACCAATGCGGAAGTGGCATGCTAAGGAGAAACAGCAGGCTTTTGAAATAACTGCCAACAGCCCTCAAGAAGAGCGAAGTGTCCTCTCGGGCAGGCTTTGCCAATCTCGTGTCCTCCAGACGTTTTGCACTGCAGCTGTGTTGGCTCAGGCTGATGGGAGCTGTAGTCCAAAACAGGGCACTAGATCATGAAATCATAGAATCATAAAGGGACCTCCAAGGTAAGTGTCAGGGAACTGCCATCAGAGGCACGGGAGAAGGAGAGGGTCTCTGATTCTGCAGGAGAAGGTCCCAGCGCTAGGGGGAGACTCAGCTGTGAAGGAGGGGAAGAGAATGAGTGTAACACCAGGGATCCAGGAGAGCAACGGGACAGGGAGGTGCAGGGGCTCCAGGACTCTTCGTTGGAAGTTAGCGAGGAGAGCCCAAGCACCCCGCTGCCCACGCCCACCCCGCGCAGGAGACTCCCGCGCAGTGAGAGGCGGAGACGCTTAGGCGTCAAACAACTCTTATGTTGGCAGCGCTTTAAGAAACGCCCACAGACAGATTCTACGAGTGACTAAGGGCAGCCACGCTGAGATGGGCTGTGCAGTCTGGAGGGTTTAACCAGGCAATCCGATGCTCAAACGGGGCAGGATTACGCACGAGTAACTCCCAACCACTACAAAAAGTTATTTTTTTAGAAAATTAAGAAGTAATATCTTCTCTTCTGGGTCTCTTCTGTTATGTGGCCTTCCTCTGGGTCCCGGCCTGATCTCTTGGCACGCTATCTGCCATGGAGTAGGCTTGGGTCGAGCCTGGACTTAGCCACATGTCCTTGCCCTCCTGGTGCTCTCCTACCTCTCTTCCTCAGCAGCGGCGGCAGCGTGGCAAGGTCAGGGCTCCCCTCTTTTTTCTCCTTCCTCTTTCTCTCTCTTCCTTCTCCTTCTCCTTTCCTCCTCCCTGCATCGGCTCTGGGGTTTTTACTGGCCCTGGAGGGCCGCTGGGCAGTCTGCCAGGTGGCCAGGCGCTTTCGCTCCTGGTTCGGTTTGGGTCCTGGGGGTGTGTGTCAGCAATTCCCCCAGTTGACATGCTGGACATCCCTGGTTTCCCCTCAGCAGCAGCAGTCTCAGCAGCTCAGAGCCAGCATGGTAGCACAGTTGGCTCTGGCTGGCTTCAGGAACTGCTCGCTGCTGTGGCACCCGCCATTTTGCCTTGCCGGAAGTCCCCATATGATGTGTCTTGTGCCATTGAACCAATCACGCAACATTCATACCCTACTAATAAATCTACAACACTTAAAATATAAATCCAGGGGCATTAAATGAAATCCGGGGACGGATTTTGTCCGGGGACAGATTTGTAAATCCAGGGACTGTCCCCAGGAAACGGGGACATCTGGTAACCATACCCCAAGGGCCACCCCTTCAATGCAGGAATCACGGGTAAAGAATCCCTGATGGGTAGTTTTAAATCACTGCTGGAAGGCCCTGCTCCCTAATCTGAAGAATTTAACCCAGAGGATGGCCTCTTTGAAGGCGACAAGACGCAGCCCAGTGTTTGAGATTTGGAGAGGGGGAAGCAGTGCTGAGGCTTCTATTCCCTGCTCCTCCACCTGCAGCTGCTGGGTGACCTTGGGCCAGTCACACTTCTCTGAAGTCTCTCAGCCTCACTCACCTCACAGAGTGTTTGTTGTGGGGGAGGAAGGGAAAAGGAGATTGTTAGCCTCTTTGAGACTCCTTAGGATAGTGATAAAGCGGGATATCAAGTCCAAACTCTTCTTCGTCTTCCCGGTAGAAGGCTCAGAGCTCAGTTGGATTTCAAGCTGTGTACGTCAAAACAGGTCACCTGTTGTCACTGTGACATCAGGTGATTGCCCCGATCGTCTGTCAAACTTGACCCACAGCATATAGGGGAGATAAAACCCCTCCCACTGGCAGGATCCTATTGTAGGGCCTTTCACATCTGTAGGGTACAAAAATAGGGTTTTTTCAGCTTCCTCTTGTAATATTTGCTTTATTGCAATCATTGCAATTGTTCCTTTTTGCACTTCCCCCTGATTTGAATCCATCCTTCTTTCTGCACAGAAGTGTACAGAAGTGGATCCAGTATTGTGTGCTTGATTAGACCTGCAACTCCTCTTGTTGATGGAAGTGGAACTTGTAGGACTCTTATCAGAAAGTGCCCACCCGCCTCTCCTCTGAAAATATTGCTTCTGTGGTCTTCTGCATTTATTAGCCTGAATCCCCCACCCCTTTTGCTTATTTCCACTTTCTAATATAGTACACTTGCATATTAAAATATTTTCTTTCTTCTTTTTTTACAGAAGTTTTGATGTTGGGCTGCACACATTTCTTGTCAGGTAAGTCAATATTTATTATTTGCCGCTGGATTCTGTTGTATATAAAAGTCATTTCAAGATAATTTTCCAAACTCTGTGTTGGCAAACCTTCTGAGGAAGTCCGCCACCTGACAACAGTTATACACTGTTGGATCACCTTAGATTATGTGACTTTAAACAGCCAGCTGCCATCGGTGGTATAGCTTCATCATACCACCTCAGATGGTTTATTGTTAATAGTTATGCATTCTAAAGTGATCCAACAATGTGTGTGTGTGTGTGTGTGTTTGTCAGTTTCCTCCCTTAACAAATTAGGACATCACATCAACTTGATGTGAAACTTGACATGAGCCAACAGTGTGACGCGGCAGCTAAAAAAGCCAATGCAATTCTGGGCTGCATCAATAGGAGTATAGCATCTAGATCAAGGGAAGTAATAGAGCCACTGTATTCTGCTCTGGTCAGACCTCACCTGAAGTACTGTGTCCAGTTCTGGGCACCACAATTCAAGAAGGACACTGACAAACTGGAACGTGTCCAGAGGAGGGCAACCAAAATGGTCAAAGGCCTGGAAACGATGCCTTATGAGGAACGGCTAAGGGAGCTGGGCATGTTTAGCCTGGAGAAGAGGAGGATAGCCATGTTCAAATATATAAAAGGATGTCACATAGAGGAGGGAGAAAGGTTGTTTTCTGCTGCTCCAGAGAAGTGGACACGGAGCAATGGATCCAAACTACAAGAAAGAAGATTCCACCTAAACATTAGGAAGAACTTCCTGACAGTAAGAGCTGTTTGACAGTGGAATTTGCTGCCAAGGAGTGTGGTGGAGTCTCCTACTTTGGAGGTCTTTAAGCAGAGGCTTGACAACCATATGTCAGGAGTGCTCTGATGGTGTTTCCTGCTTGGCAGGGGGTTGGACTCAATGGCCCTTGTGGTCTATTGCAACTCTATGATTCTATGATTCTATGATCAAGAAACATGCAGGTGATTTTTCAGTGCTGTTTGAAAACAGGACCTGATTATAACCTACAACTTTGACTACCAGAGAGCAAATTAAATTGAAAGGTCTCCTAATGATTCTCACAGTAAGGTTTGTTTATTTATTTGAAGATCTTGGCAGGAAGAATGATTTCCTTTCAGAGGCAGAATGTTTAAATAAAATTTGGAAAACCAACAGCGAAATATCTTGTTAGTTTTTCAAAAAGTAGGCAAAAAAATCCTACAACCGTGACCAAAGACGCACCATAGTTTATCACATTTTGGAATAATGGAAATAATTTTTATTATTATAATACAGTAGGTTTATTCATTCATTCAGCCATTTAATGAATTGCCTTTCTCACCCTGCAACCAAAAATACAGAAAACAACAAAAGATACATTTTGAAAACAATATGGATAAATGCAGATACCTTAAAGAAAAAGAATCTCATTCAGCTGAAAAAAACGTAAACAAAAGTGTGTGTGTGTGTGTGTGTGTGTGTGTACACACCTGTGGCAGGTACCTGGCAGAAAGATATCAAAGGCTGTTACTCTGCTATTTTTTGTTCTGCAACTATTTAGGATCCTCACTTGACTGAGGTGAAGAGGGTATATATTTTTGCTTTCTGCTAATGGAAAAATAGATAGGTGATTTGCAGTCTTGCTTCTCTGTGCTTTATTAAGATTAGACATGCATGATAATGGGATTTGTGGGAATATTTTCATCAGAAAAGAGAAGCTACTTCATTCTTTCCAGGTTTTGCAAAGCCAGTTTATGATGTCGGTGTGACTGCTGTGCTTTTTTGGAAATCCATAAGCTTCTGCGTCTTTTTTTTTTTATAAACCCACTGGAAATGAGTTCTTGAATATGTGAGATTATTTGCTCCTGTGATGCAAAAGTCTGCCTCCTCTGAGGTTTCAGTGTGCTATGGCTGAGGAAGAAAAAAACAACTAGTGCCAGGGGATGTTATGTGTTTGGGGTGACAGGCAGTATTTTTATCTGTTCAGAAAGGGAGGTGTGGTGGGTGTCCGATCCTGGTATCCAGTAAAATGTGGTCATATTTAATGGTGTGTGTAGGAGACACCAAGGCAGTGGAAAATAAGCAGCAAGAGAAAATAGCCTTATGCACTGAAGATTGATCTGTCATCTATCAAGAGATTGATATGAAATTAAAATAACAAGAAATATAATGCTTTTGGAGGGCTGTTTACTGAGACCTTTCACAGACAACAGAAGAGGTACCAGTGGGTAGCTTTCTCTTTGGTTTGAAGTGGATGACATGCTCTTTCTTATTCAGGCAAACCTGTTTATGACTTTTAGCTCTAAACACAATGGCAATAGGAACATAGGAAGCTGCTTTGTACTGAATCAAACTATTGGTCCATCTAGCTCAGTATTTTTCTAAACTGACTGGCAGCAGCCTTTCAGAATAGCAAACAAGGAATCTTTCCCTGCTCTATTTGGAGATGCCTGGGATTGAACCTGAAGCCTTCTACTACTGCTACTACTACTATATTCTTTATATCCCACCCATCCGCCTGGGTTTCCCCAGCCACTCTGGGCAGCTCCCAACAGAATATTATTGATAATAATAAAGCTATAAGGCATCAAACATTAAAAACTTCCCTAAACAGGTTTGCCTTCAGATGTCTTCTAAAAGTCAGATAGTAGTTTATTTCCTTGACATCTGGTGGGAGCGCATTCCACAGGGCGGGCGCCACTACCGAGAAGGCCCTCTGCCTGGTTTACTGTAACTTTGCTTCTTGCAGTGAGGGAACCGCCAGAAGGCCCTCGGTGCTGGACCTCAGTGTTCGGGAAGAACGATGGCGGTGGAGACAATACACCTGCTCTTCCACAAAGCTGCAGCCATGTTTCCGTATCACAGTGAACCATAGTTATGTGCTATGTGAATGACCAGGGATACACCACACCACAGGGAGCCTTCAGTGCTCACATTTTCCTTCCCTGTATTCCTCCCTCATGGCTGGGAGAAAGAGTTTAGGAGGAGTCATTTCCTCTTTTTGCTCAACTTCAATTTGTTATTTTCCAGATGTACAAACGGGTTAGTGTTAATTATGCTTTGTTTCAGACGAGCCAACTTGAAGACATTTTGCAGTTAATACTACCATGCTCTCACATGCGATTCATCAGTCCTGTTGATCAGGACTGACAGCACATACCGCTTTTGAGATGGTATTTAATATTTTAGTGAATTGTTTGATTGTGCCGTAACCATTCCAGTTCCTTATGAGGTCCACAACCACTTAGCTTCTGATATAGTATCTGGTGATCCCAGTCCATTCTCTGGACCCAGTTGCTACTTGTTGCTATGTTTACTTTTAGTTTAAGGATCATGGCATAGAAGGGAGTGAGCTTTCATGTCTATTTTCTTGTTGTTATCTCTTTCAACATCAAAAGAAAAGAAAAAAATTATGGAAAACTGTTTCGATGCAGCACCATCCTCTGTTTGTTCCATTCGAATGCAGCACCTGTGTGTGAAAGCAGAATTTGTCCTACACAAAAGAGTCTGTGTAGAGTTCTAGGTGCATTTTCTCCTTCTCCTCCCAGCAACTGCACTAAGGCCAGAAGATACACAGGGAAGTGTGTTCCAGCCTAGTTATCCTTTGTTGTCATTCTTTGTGTTTGGGATTGGCACTCCCACAGGGTCCAGCCTATTCCAGTGCTGCCCAAAAACTAACAGAATTTGGATAATGAACCATCTGTTGGTTTGCTAAGTGCTTTGTGCCTGAAATTGGCAAAGGTAAGGGGGAGGAAACTGCTGGTTAGTCAACACTGTCTACCCCCGTTGCATCAGAAAAGTGGCATTGTGCAGCATAGTCAGTGAGTATAGAGTACAGTATATTTATTTCTGCTTGGTTTTAAGGAGAAAGTATACATGCTTTCTCTCTTCCTTCACTATGTAGAAGGCTTCTCTATAGACTCTGAATTGAATTGGCTGAATTGAGACAATTGGAAATGAGTCACAGGCTTCATCTCTCTTTGCTCTCCTTCTTCTCTCCCCATGCATGGTTACTTCTTGGTTTGAAACCCTGGTTTGGAGGACTTGCTCAAACCATGGTTCAGAAGTAATGGCAAACTGTGGTTTGATTAAAAGAGGAAATCAAGACAGGAGGAGGAAGTAGTGTTTGGGCTGCGGTTGAGTGGTTCTGGAGTCAATGAATTGGGCAGTCAACCTGTCCTGGATGGGATGACACTCCTCCTTTACTTTTGCCAGTTTCAGACATAAAGCAAACTTGATTGGCAGCCACAGCTTGATTCTTGTTTCCAGCCCTGGTCTGAAGGGCAAACACAAAACATTCAGTTTACTTTAGATCCAGGAAAAGAAGGGGAGCTCTGTGTATATTGGGAAGACTGAGTGTGTTGACCCAAGACTCGTTGATGGCTGGTTTATGTTGTGCTAAACTATGATTTGACACTGTCTCTGTGTTCATTAATAGTGGAGATTTGCTCAGTGAAAGTTCTGTTGTATTCTTGAAGCAAAGTGAATGTGAAAGCAAAGTCAATGTGAACTTGATCAGAACCCGGATGAGAGACCCACTAGGAGCTGCTCTGAGTTATCTGAAAAATAAAGAGTGGGATAGAAGTGAAATAAAAATAGAAATGAAACTGAGAAATATTTGAATTACTAGCAGTGCAATTATGTTTTACTCTTCCTATATCTGTGAATGATCATAGATAAGAGGAATAGTTCTACTGTGTTAGAATGCATCATCTGAGATCATCCTGATTATAGAAAATTGGACTGGAAGATATTTGGTCCTTCCTGCTCTATAAGTTTCACATTCTTACTAATATCCTAAAGTGAAATTTCCACATACTGCAGGAATGTTGAGTTTAAATACAAATGATTTTTTTGTTATCTAGGAAACAATAAAAGGACACCATAAAAACTCCTTCTGTTATAGTTTCCCTTTATAGCCTCAAGAGAATGAATTCTAAGCCACAGTTTTAGAAAAACGAACTGCAATCTGTTTGCTATATAGTGAATTAGCTGATGAGCATGTTGCGAAAATAAACGTCACGTTCTTGCATCAACATAAGCACATATTTATGTAAATGCAACATTTTAACTTTTGAAAACTGATGGCGTGGCAAAGTCAAGATTAAGAAAGCTGTAGATATAATCATGCTTGTGTCATCTCCTTGGCTTGTGAATTAAAGGTGCTTTAAGAGATCCAATCTCCCCCTGTTATTAATAAGAGAAAGTATACAGCTTGAAGCATTCCTGGTAATTTTGTAATAATAGTGGCTGAAATCCAAAGGGCCATGTGTATCTATTGGAATTTTTGCAGTTCAACACTGGAGCTGAAATGGAAATCAGGGGAACTCTGATGGCCTGAAGGAGTTTATGGGAACTTGCATCCCAGCAAACAGATCTGCCATAAGACATTCTGCCACAGAGACAGAGCCATGTCACTACCTGCACGCTGACCTCCATCCTTTTCTTTCTTTTGACAGCTGCTTGGATATGTGAAGGCTCTCCAGGGCCTCCCATCCGAAGCATTGTTCTTATAAATGCCCCTACGGAATGTCCTTCTAGAGTGAGGCATTGTGGATGAGGCAGCCCTGAAGAATGCCTGGGCTGCTGTGGTTTCGCCACAGTGGGAGCAAATACTGTTTGCTATGGCAATGTAGCAGTGGGCCATATGACCTCTGAGGCTTTGTCCAGGACACTTTGTTCTTCTTCTTTTTAAAAAATATTTTATTTATACTTATGCATCATACAAACAAATGCCAAATAAAACAAACAAACATTACCGAAACTGAAAAAATACAAAAATACCAACATAGTAACGTAAATTCAATCAAAAATATAAACATTATATTCTCCTAAAAAAATAATAATAGAAAAAATAGAAAGAAAGAAAGAAAAAGTTGACTTCCAACTAACTCCATGTGGATCTTTATTTCTCATATAAATAAAGAAGAAGAAGTGTGCATGCACACAAAAGCTCATACCCAGAACAAACTTAGTTGGTCTCTAAGGTGCTACTGGACATTTTTAAAATTTATTTTGACTGCGTCTGACCAACATGGCTACCTACCTGAATCTTTATTTCTCATATAACTGGACACTTTGTTCTAACGAAGAACTTCCACAAAGCAGGGCATGGGCAATCTGGTGCCACCATAGACTGCATGGCAATGTGCCATTGATGCTCCTGGAGTAGTGGGGTACATGGTTAGGGAAAGGCTTGCAAATCCACGACACTTCCTGTTGCGCCACCCAAGGCAAAGCTGTTAGTGTAGGTGAGCCAAACCCTGCTAGCAAAATTGTTCTTTAGTCGCATCTGCTGGTCCTAACTGGCGAAATGAGAAGGATACTTTCAGTACTTCCATAGTCTAGATATTTGAGACACTTTAACCCGCACTATTCCCTGCCACCCCTAATGTCTCATTGATTCTCATACTAGAGCAGTGCAGGGTGTCCAATCTGCATAAATGAATTTCTTGTTTGAATGTAGGAATGTTCCAAGGGGGGAAAAATTACCTAGCCATTTGCAGGCCAGTACCAAGGGACATTCCCTTGGGACATGGGTGGCGCTGTGGGTTAAACCTCAGCGCCTAGGACTTGTCGATCGCATGGTCGGCGGTTTGAATCCCCGCGGCGGGGTGTGCTCCCACTGCTTGGTCCCAGCGCCTGCCAACCTAGCAGTTCGAAAGCACCCCCGGGTGCAAGTAGATAAATAGGGACCGCTTACTAGCGGGAAGGTAAACGGCGTTTCCGTGTGCGGCTCTGCCTCGCCAGAGTAGCTTCGTCACACTGGCCACGTGACCCGGAAGTGTCTGCGGACAGTGCTGGCTCCCGGCCTATAGAGTGAGATGAGCGCACAACCCTAGAGTCTGGCAAGGCTGGCCCGTACGGGCAGGGGTACCTTTACCTTTACCTTTTACCAAGTGACAACTGCAAACCAGATGGCTGCTTTTTTATTGTGCCATATTTTTGAAATATTAAATAAATTACTATACTATGGCACATCATTACATCATGCAAGCTATTCAAGTGAAGAAGAGGAGTTTCCACAGAAGACTTGAAATCTGAAAAACATGGCTGTTACTCTATATGTGTGAATTTTCTAAAGATGCCCTGCGGTTGTGATGAAATTATGTTCTGTGTGTATCTGGTCTTGAAAACATTTCTTTTGTAACTTGGTCGTGCTTTCAGATTCCTGAATGCCTTGGTTTTTGTTTTCTTATAGGAATTTCTAATTCCTTTTAAAGACGGGAGAAAACTCCCTTTAAAATCTTCACATATGGCCTCTGGTTGATGTCAGCATCTTTACATACATATGGTCCATACGGAACATTTCTCCCAAACTCTCATTTTTAAAATATTTTGAAAAACAACCCAACCCAAATGTTGCATTGGGTGTAACAAAAAAAACAACAACAAAAAAACCAAACAAACCCCTAACTAAATAATATAGAAATGTGTTTGATTTATGTTATATATTATAGCAAACATGGGTTGCAGAATTTGATATTTATTAGCATGGAATCCGTGTCAATAAAAGTTCCCTGTATTTTATGCTAGTGAAGTATAGAGTTTTTTCTTTTGCTGCTTTCTGGCTCCTGTTTTGCATGTCGTTAGCTGTGTGCTGTCTAAAAGTGATATCGGTTCCCAAATAAGTTATTTTCAATTGGTTGTCTGTAAAGTGCCTTTTGTCTCTCTCATTTTAGTTTCATACTCTTTGTCTCTCATTTGGACTTTGGCAGACGGGAAGACAGCTTATGCTTCCAGGTGATTAGGATTCAATTGACGTAGAGCTCATTACTATGCTGTCAAGCCTGCCAATTGGTTTCACAATTATTTCATAAGCGTGGACTTGTACATTTTCAGCACGCTTTAAAAAGCAGCTTGTCAGACTTGCGCAATCATCTGTTGGTGAGGGTTGGCCGTGGACATGAGCAGAAAGAAAATTGTGCAGAAAGAGGGGGGGAAACAAGAGTTTCATGCATCCCGCTAGTTCTGGTAAATGAGACTTGTATTGTATATTTGGACCTTTGCACTGATAGCGGTTTATGTAAATTTACTTTGAAATAAGGGATATTGAGAATATGATGATGATAAAATTGGTATTCCCACCCCCCCTTATTAGCTCTTAATTAACAGCTGCATTGAGGTTTTCTTATCTAACCATCAAACTCCACTTCCATGTTTTATTTATGATCTTTGGTTATTGGTTTTCTGTTTTGGTTATCTGTCTTGGGAGACAATGGAGGAGTGTGCCTTTGGGGGTGGATAATAAAAATATTATAATAATTGATTATTTATACCCCGCCCATTAAACTGTTGGATGTTTGTAGCGCCTGCTGTGGCTGTAGAGACCCATGCGGGAGAGACATATTTTGTTGTAGCTGGGGCAGACGAAGGCATCCAGTTGTGTTGCTGCATTTGTTCTCTCTGTGCTCCTCCCAGGGGTCAATGGCATTGTTGGCACAAAACTCTGACCAGTTGCACTATCCGAATGTGGAGGTATTTACTTAAAGGTCGGATCACATTTGACTGCTCAATCGCCCCCCTTTGGCAGTACATTGCTTCTTTCTGACTTCAGAGGAAGAACTTACTGCTATAGCTTCCTTCCAGTGTTAAGCTGAGCTCTTCACATAAAGATTTCAGTTCTGCAGGACAAAACTGGCTTATGGAATGTGCTCAGAAAACCACAGGAGACTAGAAACCTGGAACCACCAGATTTGTGGCCTGTAGAGGGCAAACATATCTTCTATGAACGCATCCACACTGTATGTTTAAAATGCCATAGTACCACTTTAACAGTACTTTGAACATCCTTCAAAGAATCCTGGGAGATGTAGCTTGTTAAGGGTACAAGGAGTTGTTAGGAGACCCCCGTTACCCTCACAGAGCAAAACTTCCAGAGTGGTTTGACAAGCTCTGTGAGGGGAATAAGGGGTCTGTTAAAGTTTTATCACAGTGCTTCAAATGTCCAGTGCAGATGTTTGTCAGCCTCTGTGTCTTCTCTTAACTGCTGCTATCAACAGTATTGAACGTTTCTGAAAGGTTAATGGGGATCAGTTAAGCCTTTCACTCACCAAACACATATGGTCAACTGAGGTCAAGAATGAAGACTTGCCACTATGCCTATTTATCTGTGACCAGTCTATCATCCTTTAAGAATCTGTGAAGTAACCAACTACTCCAACCCTCTTCCTAAACAGAAAGATGGAGGTCCTGGGCAGATATTACTGTTCATCAGAATCAATAGATGTCTCTGCTTTGGGCAGCAATAGTGAATTTTGAAAGTTGTGTACAAGAGCTTGGTAAATTTGGGAGGCTGCCATATTATCTTCATGCAGTATGTGTGAGGTAACTTCGACTTGCTATTACAAGTATTGCTGCCACTAGAGGGAAACCTTGCATTAATATTTTAGGGACCTACTTAATTCTGGGTCTGATGCTTGGTGGTGTCAAACAACACTCTCAGTTGCACTGGAGACAACAGGGAAACCTCCCTAACTCAAAGCTTTATTTTCCCTCCTCCTGCCGCCCCATTTCCTAGTACTCTGACATAAATCAGAGTTGGCTTTGATTTGCACCATAACAATTTCTTTTAAGTTCTCTGGAACTGGGTGGTGAGAAAACTTATCAGATGTAGAAATCAACTGAGCATCTTAAATTAATCTGTACTTTCACTCCACTCTGTACAAGTAAGAGTCTTCGCTTGATTATGTGAACTTGCATGAAACTACAGGACCATGATAGGAACAGAATCCCCCTCCCCTTTGTGAATTCAGACAAGATAATTTGTAGCATGTGGCAGGCAGAAGCTCAGCTGGTCCAGTTTTCTGTGCTGTAGCAATTCAGTAGGCCAGATATCTGCCCTTCTCTGTTTGCTGCGGTGCTGAGTCATAGTAGTCTTTTTGAAAATGAAGAGAAATATATGATGTGGTAAAATTGTTGCCTCAATTCTTACTGTATTTTAGTGAGTCTCTTGGGCATGAGGGATTGCATGGTAAATGGGTGTACAAAGACTGGTTTATAATTATGGAACACCCATATACATATTAGCAGAAAAATAAGATAATATAAACGTTAAAGATACAGTAGTAATATAAATATATTGCACGTAAAACATAGATATTTCAATTATGCTTATCTTTCCCCCAAAGCTATTTCTTTTTAATATAGTTTATTATAATGCAAGAATGAACTTTAAATTCTTAAAGTACTTATATACTTCATTTACAACATCATGAATACCCTCCCATAACTATTTTTACGTGGTATATTGCTAAACGTTATTTATCACCATTTGGTGATTATGTCATAATCAGTATTTGTCAGCATGACAGCTATGTCGGCAATAGTCTGAAAATCTACGGAATATCAAAAATTGTTCTGTAGCTAGATGGTTATACAACTTTTCATAATAAATATTAGCTAGGATAGAATGTGGTAGCAGGGATGCTTCGGTTTGAGGTCCTACACAATCATAGCTTGGCCCTTCAACCACAATATTTTCACAATATCATTTTTGCCTGAGGTATCAAAGGGTGAAGAGCAAAGGGGCTGTGGAAGACAGCACTGATAAATAAAAGAATGGGGCTCTTCTTGAAGAGAACATGGGCCAGTCAAGTGGGGTGGGGGGATTAATTGGTGGCATGGAGGAAGACATGGAAGATCTTGTGAGCTATCCACTTACTCAGAGTAGACCCATTAAAATAAATGTGCATGGCTAACTTTCAAGTGGTTGGCTCTGAGTGGAACTAAGTTGGATACAGCCCATTGGGTAGTATAGTGGTATCTTGGTTCTCAAATGGCTTGGCTCCAGAACAAATCGGCTCCTGAACGCCGAAAACCTCGAAGTGAGTGTCCCAGTTTGCGTACGTTTTTCAGAAGCCAAACGTCTGACGCAGCTTCCACAGCTTCTGATTGAGTGCAGGAAGCTCCTGCAGCCAATTGGAAGCCGCGCCTTGGTTTTCGAACGGTTCCAGGAGTCGAACGGACTCCCGGAGCAGATTAAGTTCAGCAACTAAGGTAACACCGTATCTAATGTTGCCCTGTTCAGAGTAGACCCCCTTGAAGTTAATCACCACGTATTTGGGTGCAGTCATTTCAGTGGGTCTTACGTAAGTTGGACTTACGGTGGTACCTCTGGATACGAATTTAATTCATTCCAGGGGTCCGTTCTTACCCTGAAACATTTGCATCCAGAGGCGCCACTTCTGCGCATGTGTGCGGGGCGGAAACCTTTCTGTTACTTCCGGGTTTGCCGCATGCGTAACCCGAAGGATATGTATCCAGAGGTGTTCGCAACTAGAGGTACCACTGTAGTTGAATACAGCCTGATGGGAGGGATTCAACATAGTGCTAAGGAGATTGCCTCAGGAGTGCAAGCATTTTGTGTGCCTGTTGGAATGATTTTCCCTCCTCTTTCACATGGTGGGTTTTTTTTGTGTGGGGGTGTGTGTTTCTCCTGACCTTCCACCAACCAATTTAGAGGAGCGAGGGCAAGGAGATGGGTAAATGCCTGTTGTACTAGCAAAAGTCATTGAGCAGACATCTGCTAGCAGGACCAGTTAGTTGAGTCTGACCCGCCATGTTTGTTTCTATGGAGAGACACTCAAGTTCTAGTTGGACTCCCCAGTACAGCCAAGGCTTGGGGGATCATGGGAGTTGTAGCCCATCAACTTTTCTGTTCTGCCAAATGGAAATATAAGAAGGGAAGACTTGTTCTGCTGGATCGGGTCCAACTAGTTCAGTACTTTGTCTTCAGTGGGACCAGCCATATGGACTTGGGATATTCACAAATGTAGCATGAAGGATGAATTTTGTGTTGCTTATCCCCCAGTATCTGATAATTAGAGCAGTAGTTCCTCCGAACATAAGTTTCCAATCTTCCTGATGGTAACTAATAGCCATTGGCACACCTGTCTAATCTGTTTTTAAAAATCCATCTGTGCCAGTGTCCACTGCAACATCTTGGGGTGATGGGTTTCATAAGCTAATTATTGCGTTCTGAGAAGTATTGTTTCGTTTTGTTTGTCCTGTACCTACTGCCAATCAGTTCCACTGGATAACCGAATCAAAACTTGATAGGGTAGCAAGTTGAAACGACTCTTTCCAAGTCATTTTTCTCAAGCAGCCTTTAGCGTGCTGGGGGAGGATCCGCATGTGGACAAATAAAACAAATATTCAAGTATACTGCATGTAGCTGGAGCGCTCTATGCAGAGGTCAACTCAGGTCTCATCCAGAAAGTACCATAAAGTGGCCATAACCACATCCAGCGTAGAATAAAAAATAAAATACAAAAATGCATCAAGTTCAGCAAGACTGCTTTCACTCATAAAATTTATGCATGGCTTGATTGTAAAACAACAACAACCTCAAAGTACCAGTGTGGTGTAGTGGTTAAGAGCGGTAGTCTCGTAATCTGGTGAACTGGGTTCGCTTCCCCGCTCCACCACATGCAGCTGCTGGGTGACTTTGGGCTAGTCACACTTCCCTGAGGTCTCTCAGCCCCACTCACCTCAGAGAGTGTTTGTTGTGGGGGAGGAAGGGAAAGGAGATTGTTAGCCACCTTGAGACTCCTTCTGGTAGTGCTAAAGCGGGATATCAAATCCAAACTCTTCTTCTTTTCTACTTTTGTGAGTTTCAGCTCTGCTATTGGGGGCTCTCTCTTGCTAGGGAGTGTGCAAAGCCATGCATTGTGAATCCAGGCACCAAGCCAGTTATTTTGTTCTTTACCTCACACATGTGAGTCACAGGAATTCATACATCTCTCTCCCCCCCCCCCGATGAATGCTGAAAAGAAGGAAAAAAGTAATAAAAAAGAGACACAGGCAGCTTCTAATCCACATTAAACTCTAGTGTGGATGAGCTTCTAGATGGGAGAAGTAGAAAGTAGCAACAGAATGGCTTCATGGTAGTTAATATGGTCAAATTCCAATGACCTTAAACAAGTTGTATTCCATTAGTTTACCAAAGACCATTAGCCAAATTGTTCCAGAAGTTCTGCTGTTCCAAAAATTCTGCTGTTACAGAAATGTGACATGGTCTCTCCCAGCCTTCACCAAGCTGGTACACTCTACACCCCCCTCCCCCAACCATTGACTGCTTGAGAATTGTGGGTGGTCTTGGTGGGCCCCGTAATGATTTTTCTGCCTATTGTAGCAATTGTATTGCATTATGCTGGAGGCTGTATTAATTTTTAATAGTATTTTGTTATGTTTAGGTTTGCTTTCCATAGAATTCAGTTCTCAATACAATAAAATAAAATAAAATACAATATAAGAAAGAAAAGAAGCAATAAAAATACAATTAAAACCAATGAGAATATTTAATGTGGACATGCCTTAGACTACCTGAATGAAGCTTGTGGACCACAGTTTGGGAACCTCTGCTATAGATGCTCCTGACTACAACTCCTGTAGTGTCTGAGCTGGATCATGGTTGCAGGCCAAAGTATCTTAGGGCACTTTTTACTATTAACAATTAACTATTAAGTAGTTAATAGACAACATCAGGAAAGAATTCAGGTGGCTGGTTGAATGAATAAATAATGGCAGTAAATTTATGTAAAAAGAATTAAGGAATAAATGGGAAGTCGGGTGTAAAAGATAATGAGATTTTTTACTTTTATTGTAACATGATATTGTAATCACAAATTTTTGTCATAATTTTTATCTTAATAACAGCTTGTGTAAATTTCATTTTCTTTCCTTTTCCCTCCTCTCTTAAGTTGTACCCTCTTTTCAGTACTGTTCCCTTTTTTTGTATGTAATAAGCGTGGAAATAATAAAAAAGAATAAATAAGCAACTCAAAATCTCTGCTATTTATATTGGGCTTCCCCTTCCCCCATTTTATTAATTCCTTAATTTAAGTACTGTATATCTCTGGGTGTCATGGGTTATATAACATGCATAGGAGACATTGTCCCTTTTAACTTTTATCATTTAAATGACTAGAACAACTAATTGTGGGAGACGAGTGCCCTTATTAAAAAAACCCATTTGTGTCACCTTCCTTTACTTCTAGTGCAATGTTTTGGCACATTGCGTTCCAAGTATGTTATTTAAAAGCATGCTGTCATGTCCAAATATAGTTACTCCTGACATTATTTACATGTACATCTACTATCTGGGTCACTTTGCCTTTTCTTATGGTTCCATAGCAGCCATATTTCAAGCAGGAGGACAGTCAATGTGTTAGTTCCCGGCCTATGCAGTGTGAACCTGAGGCTAAATTTGGTTTTCTGTTAATCCAAACCCTGGTTTTCAAATAAACATCTAAAAGTAAATCAAGGTTCTGCTCTCGTGTTTGTAGAGACTTGTAGAAATGGAGTAGGAGCTTTTGTGCCTTAGCCCTGTTGTTTCTCCCTTGGCATAGAAACACAGGAAATTGCTTTATGCCACAACGAATGTCAGCCCAGTGGTCCATCTTATTATCTGGGGAGCCTCCTGCCCATGAGCCAATCCATGGGAGGGCATGGGACACGCACAGAGAGAGAGGAGAGCGGGGGAACTTCTGTTGTGCAAGTGAAAATCCTTCCACTGATGGAATGAGTTAGCTGCATACAACTCAGTCTTTTAATTCAGAGTAGTGCTTTCCAAACTTGGGTCTCCAGCTGTTTTTGGACTACAACTCCCATCATACCTAGCTATCAAGACCAGTGGTCAGGGATGATGGAAATTGTAGTCCAAAAACAGCTGGAGACCCAAGTTTGGGAAACACTGATTTAGAGTATTCAATAGGGATCTAATCTTGGCAGGGCTGGCCACGCCATTAGGCAGAGTGTGGGGGCTTCTTCAGATGGGGCATGCTGGGTTGGGAGTAGAAAGTGGCAGAGAAACAGTGGAGGGGGAGACAGTGTTGTGAGTTCCATGGCCTTGGTCCAGTATATCTGAAGGAGCGTCTCCACCCCCATCGTTCTACCCGGACACTGAGGTCCAGTGCTGAGGGCCTTCTGGCGGTTCCCTCACTGCGAGAAGCCAAGCTACAGGGAACCAGGCAGAGGGCCTTCTCGGTAGTGGTGCCTTCCCTGTGGAACACCCTCCCACCAGATGTCAAAGAGAACAACAACTACCAGGCTTTTAGAAGACATCTGAAGGCAGCCCTGTTTAGGGAAGCTTTTAATGTTTGATGTATTATAGTATTTTAATATTCTTTTGGAAGCCGCCCAGAGTGGCCGGGGAAGCCCAGCCAGATGGGCGGGGTATAAATAATAAATTATTATTATTATTATTATTATTATTATTATTATTAGCCTGTCCTGCACCCCCTAAACTAGCCTGCTACCCTCTGATATAGTGGACAACAGTATCTCAGTGTTGGAAGAAAGATTCTCTGTCACGGTCCGGTCTACGGGTGATCGAAGCCCCGGCTGAGGACGTCGAGACCAGGGGCAAGATGGCGGGGTGGGAGCAGGAACGAGAGTCCAGAAGCCGGGGGTCCGAAGGTCAGGAAGCAAGGAGTCACGAAGCCAAGGGTCCGAGGGTTGAGAAGCAAGGAGTCAAGAAGCCAAACACAGCAAGGCAGGAGGCATGTTGCTGTGGCCAAGAACCAAAGGGAAATGCTGACCTTATATCCCTTCTCGGCTCTTGCCACCAGGTACAGTGAGTTACCCATCAGCCTCACCTGTGCGGCTGCGCCTTGCCTCTCCAGAACAAACTCGGGAAGGCCCCAGTCCTGCGAAGCCCTACTGGTCACAGGGCCTGGCTCCTGCAAACACTCCTGACATTCTCAGTCTGATGGGCAGTTGTATTTGAGAGGGCAGCAAATGGATGTAGGAGTATCTAAAGCAGATACCAAGCAAGTCTGGATCTGATCAAATATTATTGATCCCTTAGACGAGAAGCTACCATGAATTGATTTAATATGAAAAGCACTCTGTTGTGAATTAATGCAGGAATATCCTGATAGTTTTCATTCTGCAGCTTCTAAGATAATCCCCTTAAGGGAATGCAACATGGACTTTTTTCCATTCCTTAGTTCTACTCTAAATACATGCACTTTTAAAGCCCATACTGTTCAGAGAACTCTGATATTTTGGGTTGTACTCCCATCCCACATTTATGAAGATCAGTCAGGCAAGTCTTAAGAGTTTTCATAGGAATTATTAACTTGTTCCAGTCCCTCCTGGATATATGAAAAAGTTAGCATGATGCCTTCATGTACAAATAAACATGTACAGTGGTACCTCGGGTTAAGAACTTAATTCGTTCTGGAGGTCTGTTCTTAACCTGAAAATGTTCTTAACCTGAAGCACAACTTTAGCTAATGGGGCCTCCTGCTGCTGCCGCGCCGCTGCTGCGCAATTTCTGTTCTCATCAAAGTTCTTAACCCGAGGTACTATTTCTGGGTTAGTGGAGTCTGTAACCTGAAGCATTTGTAACCCGAGGTACCACTGTAAATTAAAAAGTTCCTTCCAGTAGCACCTTAGAGACCAACTATGTTTGTCATTGGTATGAGCTTTTGTGTGCATGCACACTTCTTCAGATACACACATGTGCATGCACACAAAAGCTCATACCAATGACAAACTTAGTTGGTCTCTAAAGTGCTACTGGAAGGAACTTTTTTATTTTGTTTCGACTACGGCAGACCAACACGGCTACCTACCTGTAACTAGCACCATGTAAATTAATTATGTCTCCTCCTAATGAAAAATGTTTTGCTCTTTCAACATTAATATTAATTGGTTGTGTTAATTGTCTCCTACACCCTTTTTATATGACTTCTCGTTGGGATTGCAGTGCCCTATTTTTCCATTGCTCTTTTCTGTTTCAAATAAATATACAATACAGTGGTGCCTCGCAAGACGAAATTAATTCGTTCCGCGAATTTTTTCGTCTAGCGAATTTTTCATCTTGCGAAGCACGGTTTCTCATAGGAATGCATTGAAAATCAATTAATGCGTTCCTATGGTCAAAAAAAGTCCAAAGAAAGCCAAATTTGGTACAACAAGAGTTTATTAAGTGCTCTTTAAAGTCACACATACTGTAAAGAGCATTTCAAAATTCAAACCCATAATTTTTTTTAAAAAACAGCAGAGTGGCCCAATGGTCACAGAAAATCATAAAAATGCAGAAAAAAAACCACAAGTTTCCAGATTCTTGCAAACCCCTCCCCAACTGTTCCCCCAGCCACCCAGCACACAGAAATTCAAATCCAGATTTTTTTTTAAAAAACAGCAGAGTGGCCCAATAGTCACAGAAAATCATAAAAATGCAGAAAAAACACACACAAGCTTCCAGATTCTTGCAAACCCCTTCCCAACACCAAGTCCTTGAATTCCAAACACCCCAACCCAAAATCCAAACCCCCCCCAAAAAAAGTTTTAAAAGCTTAACTTACCAAATGGCTGCAAAAGAAGTTTTGGAAAAGCTTCAATAATCACCAAAGCCTTTAAAAACCTCAAAACAGGCTACTATGTACACTGCGTTCTATGAGTTGCTCCTCGAAGTCAAGTCGCAACTGTATTAACGGTGTTAAGAAAAAGGAAACAAACTTGCAAGACGTTTTCGTGTTGCGAAGCAAGCCCATAGGGAAATTCGTCTTGCGAAGCAGCTCAAAAAACAAAAAACCCTTTCGTCTAGCGAGTTTTCCGTCTTGCGAGGCATTCGCCTTGCGGGGCACCACTGTACTTTTATTTTTAGCATTTTAGGAGAGCTTCAGCATTCACCATGTGCATGTCACAATACCAAATATTTAAGCAGCATCTAAATAATGTGCATTTCAACGGCAAATTTGATCATTTAGGTCACTTGTCAGTGAAAACACAGAAATAGCTTGCTGGAAAAGATTGAGCTGTGCCACCTCTTTGATGTAGGAGAGGGAAAGTGTCCTCAATCTACTGTTCCCCCTAACTATTAAATCCCTATCAAAATAACTTCCCCCTCCACTAACAGCATTGAACGACAAGCAACATTATTCATTCCCAACAGGGCAAGGAGGCTGCTCCCACTAGCTGCCTGCCGTTAGCTCCAGCTGCAAAAAGTGTGAGCCCACTCCAGAAGTTGGCACAGCTTCCCACAAGTGCACAGTTCCAAAATGCCAGGTGCCTGTGTATAAATATTTAATTGGTACCTTTTTGTTTTGCAGCAATAGCCCAAAAAGGCGCAGATGGAATGAACTGAAACTCAATTATAAATAAATGTTTTATGTAGGAAGGAAGGAGAGAGAGAGAGAGAGAGAGAGAGAGAGATGATACACACAAGACTGCAATCATTATTTTTTTTTTAAATGAATGCAAGGATGCAACACCTTCTCTACAGCTCTATTTCCTGTCCCCATTCATTTGTTTAAAGGCTCAAGGCAGGAAAATGTGTGGCAATAATCAAGACAGTTTCCCCAAAATCATATGGTTTGATAAAAATTGTAGATGATGGGGGTTTTTTTTTGGGGGGGGCGGGTAAACGTAAGAGGCAGCTCTTTTCCTGTGTCAGCTGTGCACTTCTATGCGGACAATGGAGTTGCTTCCTTAACAATAGTTAATGATTGTCCTGATCCAAACCAGTCATAATTGTTGTGTTATTCAGGTTGTTCCTTGGCACCTGAGAACTCCAGGTGTGACCTTACTCCAATCAACTGGCCTGATTTTCACATCCCCATTATTAAGGAATAAAGACACTCCAGAAATCTCATGAAGAAAATGAATGCATTAAAAATTACAGCGCTTTGAGAATGATTTAGAAAGGCTTAAAAAATTACTAAAATTGGAGGCTACTTCATTATACTTTCTTTAAAAAATGGGACAGAGATTGCATCTTAAAGGCAAATTATTTTTCAGTTTCAAAATAAGAATAATCTCATTTAAGAATCCTCTACAGATGTATATATGAGTCACAAATTGCATTTCTACACAGGACAACGCACTTAATGCTTTATAGTGTTAGGGTTTTGTTTGTTTTTTTAAAAAATGTTTTATAGAAAATAATACATTATTTGAATTTCAAAGCACATGAAAAATGAGTTTCACATCAGAAAGAAATGCAGATGAAGAAATATATTTTTGTGTGCAAAATACCTTTAGTAAAGAAACGTATGGGATTTCCGGCTTTTAAAATTATGTGTTAAACTTGCCATTAATGTGCTACATGTGTAATCCCTGGGTGGTATCCCTGGGTGGTATCCAGCTTTCTCATTCTGGTACCACAAGCCATCTCCGGAAAGGGAGAAAGGTGTGGTTTGGCCCACCTTTAGAACAGCCTCCGCCCACTGCTGGTTTCAGCCCTCCCAGCAAATTTCCCCCAGTGCACACAGCCCTCAAAAGAACACAGGCTACCTACCCAAGATATATATGATTAGGATGAAAATCTATGGAAAGGAACTGGACCTTAGAATGTAAAGCCGGAAAGGCTTAATTTCCTCTAGCTGCTATGACGTGCCAATAATATTATCAAGGCTCTAAAAAGGAGACACATCAATAGAAATTAATCCTACTTCCTTTGGAAGGTCTAACACAACGAGATCTAATATGTATAATTAAATGAAGTGCTGACTCAACAAGCAATCTCATTAACATTACTTATTTGATTGCAAATAAGAAGGCTGACCGAGTTAAATCATTTGGAGAAACACACAACAGGGCAGTGCATGTTTTAACCATCACTCCTTGCTCATTACAGTGCACTTTTGTTTTACTGGACACATACTTTTCAAGTATCAGAGAGGGTTTGAATAAGCAACAGTCCTTCAGTTAATACTACCTGTGTCAAATAATCATAATCTACCTGATTACCTAATTATACCTGTCCTGAAGCTGAGGCTCCAATACTTTGGCCACCTCATGAGAAGAGAAGACCCTGATGTTGGGAAAGATTGAGGGCACAAGGAGAAGGGGACAACAGAGGACGAGATGGTTGGACAGTGTTCTCGAAGCTACCAACATGAGTTTGACCAAACTGTGGGAGGCAGTGGAAGACAGGAGTTCCTGGCGTGCTCTGGTCCATGGGGTCATGAAGAGTCGGACACGACTAAACGACTAAACAAGAACAATCTGGATCTTCAGTATGATTTCATGTCCAAACATGGCATTGAAACCACCTGGGTCACCCTAGTTGATGACACTTGTTGCGGAAGATAGAAAGAATATAGTCCTGCTCATTCTCCTTTAGCTCTTGGTGGCTTCTGATACTACTGACCATGGTATTTTTCTGAAGGCAGCCCAGGGAGGTTGTAGGTATTGTACTTAAGTGGTTCTTGCTCCTACCTCCAGAATTGTTTCCAGAAAGTAGTTATGTGGTACTACAGTTGAGTGCCATGGGAATTGTCCTGTGGTGTCCTGCAGGGTTTCATCTTCTCCCCTGTGCTGTTTAACAACACAGCTAGGAGCTCTCTTCAAGAGATTTGGAGTGAGGTGCCATCAATATACAGATGAACGCCAAGCTCTATTTCTCTGTTCCATCTGAATCAGGAGAGGAGGCTGAAATGGTAGACTGGTCCTTGGAGGCAGAGATGACCTGGGTGTGTGGCAGTACATACATGCCCACATACATAAATAATTTTCTTGTTTGCTGCCTTTCTAATGTTTAAACCACAGGGACGCGGGTGGCGCTGTGGGCTAAAGCCTCAACGCCTAGGGCTTGCCGATCGAAAGGTCGGCGGTTCGAATCCCCGCGGCGGGGTGCGCTCCCGCTGCTCGGTCCCAGTGCCTGCCCACCTAGCAGTTCGAAAGCACCCCCGGGGGCAAGTAGATAAATAGGTACCGCTTACCAGCGGGAAGGTAAACGGCGTTCCGTGTGCGGCTCTGGCTCGCCAGAGCAGCGTTGTCACGCTGGCCACGTGACCCGGAAGTGTCCCCGGACAGCGCTGGCCCCCAGCCAATAGATGTGAGATGGGCGCACAAACCCCAGAGTCTGTCAAGACTGGCCCGCTCAGGCAGGGGTACCTTTACCTTTACCTTAATGTTTAAACCATGCTCCGAGGTGGCTTACAACATGAAAAAGCACCTAACTGCAACATAACAAAAGGAATCCTAAACTATAAATAAAACACTTTAAAAACAAACACACACACAACCAAATGGAACAGTTTTCATAGAAATCACAAGATCTAAACTAAAGATACAAAAACACCACCAGCAGCAACAGAAACAACCTCCTCCTCAAGAAGCACCCCAGCCAAAAAAAAAAAAAAACCCTCAGCCCAATAAACTGAAGCAGAATCATGATAAGACAAAGCAGAGATGTTATATGTTCAAAGTTCTTAATTCCAGGAGGAGAGGAGAAGGCCTGTTCTGAGTGGGGTTGTACTCCCCTAGAAGGAGCAGGTTTGGTGGGAGGAGAAAAGAGGGAGGAAGTTCCATTGTGCATGTGGAAATGCTTTTGCTGACAGAAGAGGTTAGTTACATGCCACCCCTTGCCTTTTCACCTGGGGAAAAGAAGAAGAAGAGTTTGGATTTGATACCCCGCCTTTCACTCCCCTTCAGGAGTCTCAAAGCGGCTAACATTCTCCTTTCCCTTCCTCCCCCACAACAAACACTCTGTGAGGTGAGTGGGGCAGGGAGACTTCAAAGAAGTGTGACTGGCCCAAGGTCACCCAGCAGCTGCATGTGGAGGAGCGGAGACACGAACCCGGTTTCCCAGATTACGTGACTACCGCTCTTAACCACTACACCACACTGGAGCTTCTAACAACCATTTTCTATTGCTTGTATGTTCAAGGCTGTCCTAGGCTATTGCTACTTGTATTACGTGCCCCACCCCCAATGAAATGAAATAAGATGCGCTGGAATTACTTTAAGCTGCACGTGGAACAATTTGTTAAATACCTTCCCTGGGCCCTTTTGATATTAGAAGTGGCCATTACAGGCCTCCTTTATTCCTACCTCTCCACGAATGCACCTAAAAACAGCGAATTGTGGCAAGCCAGCATGTGCGCCAGCCCTTTGCTGTTACCAACTCTGTGTTCTTGAGCATGAAGGTTGTCTGTTGTTCCGATCTTAATTTCCAGGTGTTGGCTCCGAACACCGAGGGTTTAATTAGCTTGTCCCAGTACGCAGAAATGCAGGAGTCGTTTAATTCAGAGTGCTGTTCACCTTCAGAATTGGCGACAATGCTTAAGATAACGTTTGTCAGTGTGCATTTATTAATGTGCGGTGCCCTGTGATAAATTAGTGTCAAGTGCTAACATTGCTCTGCAGTATAAGTATGTTGGATTGGCCTACAATAAGTTCGAAGTTATACCTTCCTCGGGTTTTCTTTCCAATTCATCAGAAGCAGTTTCCTCTTGGTGTTTTAACTCTGTATTGTTGTTTCGTTTATTAATCGCTTCCCATGAGGGACTCCAAAGCAATTTATTATACTGTAATCCCAAGGGTTCTGAATATACACAAAAATCTCAATATACCCAAACCCTTGAACCAGCCCATGGCTAGCAGGTGAGAGGGGTGGGTGGAGAGATATCATCATTAGCTCCTCCAGAGCTGTTGGGCTGAGTGGGCCTTGCCCTCGAAGCAAGACCAACATCTTGAAAGCTCTTTTTGCATCAAGCCTGCTTCGGGTTACCTGGTGTGAAAAGAGTGCACAGACTCCAGAAGTCTAGAGATGCTCAAGCGAGAAGAAGAAGAAGAGTTTGGATTTGATATCCCGCTTTATCACTACCCGAAGGTGTCTCAAAGCGGCTAACATTCTCCTTTCCCTTCCTCCCCCACAACAAACACTCTGTGAGGTGAGTGGGGCTGAGAGACTTCAGAGAAGTGTGCCTAGCCCAAGGTCACCCAGCAGCTGCATGTGGAGGAGTGGAGACGCGAACCCGGTTCACCAGATTACGAGTCTACCGCTCTTAACCACTATGCCACATTGACTCTCAGCGAGATCTCACAGGAACGCAAATTGCCCCACAATATCTTGCGAGAGCATCCCAAGCTAGACTTGACTTGCCCAATTTCAATCAACCATTCTTCAGCTGCGTATGGTTGAAATCATGCAAGTCAAATGCACATAAAATGAGGGGTTACTTTATCTGAAAACTATATATGAAAACAGTTTTAAAATTTCATATATAAAAACATTTTTTTAAAAAAGAATGAAAAAAGAAACCTGTTTAAAACATCATCACCATACAGCACATACATAAAATTCATTTATGCCCAATGCAGATACCAATGGGGGGGGGATCTCAATTTGAAGGGCTGTTGAGGGGGAAATCATAGGTGGGGCTGATTCATATGCTTGTGACAGATCTGTTCTGTGAAGTGTGGTGCAGGAACAAAGCTCTGTAGATGCAGACTGAGAAGCCCTGGTTGCAAACCCGTAAGTTTGGTGAGGATCTGTGGCCAAATGCCACTTTCTGCTTCACACTTTATGGTATTTGTTCTTGCAGTGTATATGTAAGCAAATGTTCTCATTGTGTAAAGCAGAAGTTGGGAACCCGTGGCCCACCAGATATTTGGGGCTACAACTCCATCACCTCCAGCATTTGTCCATGCTGACTGGGGCTGATGGAAATCATAATTCCAACCACATCTGGAAAGTCACCTGTTTCCCTTGCCCTTGTGAATGGGTTGCTGAGTTCCATTACACATTATTGACTGGATGCAGCGTTGTAAAAGTGGAATGTGGCAATCCTCATGCGCCAATCCTCATGTGCTTGACACTCCAGCTTTTTTTTGGGGTGGCTTTTGCCATTTGCAATCATTAGCGTGTGAACAATGTGGGTGTAAACGACTGCCATTCCCATTAGCTGACTTTCACACCCATATCAGACAGGTGTAAGCTATTACATGGGGTCTGAGGCAGAGGAGAAATTAGAGCCCCTATTCATGGCTGGATAATCAAGTGACTTGGCTGATCTACATGGGATTTGGGAAAATGTTGACAGTTTAGCAGATTGGACTTTTTAAGTGGCAGATGGCACTGAAATGTCAAAGTTAAAATATGCATGTTGGGGACAGGGATGAGAATGTTGAGAAAATGCTCCTCACAAAAAGGTTATTTTTAGGAAGCAGGTTTTTGAGGACGTTGGGTGGGTTTGGCCGATCCTTGTGTGGTGGCAGAGACGACACTTTCCTGGAGCGATGTTTTGTATTTCCAGGTTCGGTTGTAATTCTCAAGTGCTTCAGAGTTTTCTTTCTCGAAATGACAATCAATATTATTGTATCGGTTCAAGAAAAGGAACGGAAAGAAAAATGCATGTTTGTCTCAAAGAAGAAGCAGTTTAATTTTGTATGTTATGGGCATCTTTGGGGAGGTGGGGGATGCTTCCAGCGCTCTGAACTTGGAGCACTAAAAACTGACCTTGAAATATTAAACACTGTTTAAAAATAAAGGTTTTCATAATGATGTCAAAGCATGGTGATAATCCCCTGGTTTTTTCATCACTTTAAAGCAGCCTCTGTTTTGACTAAGCTGGGAATGGGAGAGAAATTCAGTTTGGTTCAGTGCTGTTTTTCCTAGAAAAAGAGGTGCCGAAACTCACAATGAACACCTCCCTTGTTCTCTAATAATAACAATGGTGCCCACCTATGAGATGCCGGAATTCAGCCGAAAAATGCCCCCTGGTTTGGTTTACTTATTCATCATCTCTTTTTTGGACTAGGTGAGCCTTGGTCTGATCCAGCAAGGTAATTCTGATGTCCTTGCAATCATTTTTAGTTTAGAAAGTGTTTAATTTGACAGGCCCAGAGAGCTATTGCTTGGCTTTTGCCCCTGGTTAGCTTTGGCCCTCACTTCAGTTTGGCTTTGGCTTCTGTGGGATTTGGCAGCAAGTATAAGCTATTGGCTTGTAAATGAGGAATGGAAAGAATAGGTGGAACAATGAGCGTTCAAGGGCCAGATTGTTGTTTAATAATGTTTCAAGCTTTTGAACATACACATCCTGCGTCTTCCCAGTTTTTTATTTAAAATGTCAACATCGGTTCCTGCAGAACATGCTACGTAGTTGCTAGAAGTCTCTGTGTGTATTCTGTGCAACTTAGAAGCTGCTGTAAGTGCTTGCTTATGTCAATAAAGGATTTTGTCTTGGGTGCGTGTTGATACTGGCCTATTACAGGTGCCTCATAATACCCATTTCACATTTGTAAGAAACCAATATTTTAGTGTTGTAGCAACTACACTTTGGACTGTACCCTTTTTGATGCCTGCTAGAAATCTTTTTGGTTAGGCAAACCCACCCAGATATGTAGAAATTTGATGTGTGTTTTATCTGTTTTAGTTCACTGCTGGTTTTAATTTTTTTAAAAAAGTTGTTTTTACAGACAATTTTGTTGCTTAATTCACTTTGTAAACTGCTTTGAGGTTTTTTTTAAAAAAAGCAACCAAGCAGTGTATATTTAAATGAATGAATGAATGAATGAATGTGCAGGCAGTGGGGCCAATTCATAATCCTGGGCCAGCCCAACCCTTCTCTTCCCCCAGAATTCCCCATTTCAAGCTTTCTGCTGATGGATGGACAGGGGAGCATCAATAGGGTGGGGAATCTCATTACCCTATGCAAAGGTATTCGTACCTTGGTGAGAGATGATTTAGGAATGGCTTAAGGACTCCAACCGGCATAAAACAGAAGAAGAAGAAGAAGAAGAAGAAGAAGAAGAAGAAGAAGAGGAGGAGGAGAAAATGTATTACAGTATTTTAATATTTTTTTGGAAGCCGCCCAGAGTGGCTGGGGAAGCCCAGCCAGATAGGCGGGGTATAAACAATATATTATTATTATTATTATTATTATTATTATTATTATTATTATTATTATTATTATTATTATTTAGGAGGAGTTTGGACTTGATATCCCACCTTTCACTCCCCTTAAGGAGTCTCAAAGCAGCCAACAATCTCCTTTCCCTTCCTGCCCAAGGTCACCCAGCAGCTGCATGTGGAGGAGCAGGGAAGCGAACCCGGTTCACCAGATTACGAGTCTACTGCTCTTAACCACTACACCAAGCTGGATTTCTGATCTCATATCTTATAATGAGGTATAGGGTACACATGCATTTTGGATAACACCATGTGAACACGGATCAAAAACCCAGCACTGGAAATGCAGTGAATGCACAGTAAGCAGGAGTGTGAACACATCCTTAGTTTCTATGCTGCATCATCACCTGGGGTTGGGTATGAACCTGCAGTAGGTTACTGGAGGAGAGATAAAGCTTTTTATGCCTCTGCTAGAAGCCTGCTTGGTTCTTACACCAGGCAGGGAGGAGGAGCTTCCACTTCCCTATGGCCGGATGTAGAAACACTATTAGAGCACCATACTTTTTCTGATCACCTGCTTACTCAGATCTGATCACCTGGATGAAATTCCTATGGCAGCCATGTAACTGATTAAACCACAGTTTCGTGCTTTGAGCATCACAGGAAACTTCGACGTAAGCAACCACAATGAAGATCAAAGTAGGACATGCGAGTGGAAAAACGGGAAGGGAGTCCATAGCCACATAACTTATTCTCCGACTGATAAGTCATGGTTTATCAGACTGATATCATGACATGGGCTTCCATTTCTCACCTTGTGAGCTTTATGCAGTTAGCAATGCTCTGAGCTATTATAGTGTAATGAGAACATAAATAAAGTGCATGCTCTCTCTCTCTTTTAGCTGTCAAGCATTCTTATTAGCTTGGTTGGTAATAACCTAAAGATGATGACCTCTGTGGAAATTAATGAAATCCCATTATAGAGATGTGTGCCTTGGCATTCCCCTCAAATTGATAATGGGATGCAGCTGCTGGTAATAGGATGCATGGCTTTTCATCTTGAGGTCAATAGTTCAAATGAAGCCTAGGACAGGAACATCTCCCAAGTGTCTTCTGTGTCTTGGCAGTTCCATGCCAATCTTATTTGTGGACATTCGCCAGATTTTCTCCCCTACTTCCTTGACCTTGAATTCCCCCTGTAACAAAAGGAGTGAGGTGTCAGCAGTTCTGCTGAAAACTTTCTGTTGACAAAGCTACTGTTAATTTTTTAGTCCTAGTCAAGCAGATTTTGGTCCCTTTGGTAGCATCAGAACATAACAAGGAAACATTTTTATAGCTGTCTTCTGTTTGCTATAGCAATTTTTTATGACTGAAAGATCATTTTCAGTGTATGTTTCATTTTAACATAAGGCATAGATATTATTGACATATCTTTGCCCATCTGTAATTAGCTGTGGTTGGATTGTGTAAGATTCTTACTGGAAAAGTAAATGTTTTGCCTGTAATGGACTCTGGGTGTTTCCTGATAACACTCAGATAACTTTTTAAAACCCAGTGGGATCCAGTAAATAAAACTTTTGGGTTTGACTTGGTATTTGGGATTCACAGCAGTCTCCTGACATGGGCTTGCTGGGTGACTTACACTGAAAGTTACAGCCTCAGTTTCTCTTCCATAGAATGTGTATGATTGCGATCAACTTCACATGACTTTCTGAGAACAAAGCAAATAACCTCTGTAAAATGCTGTATATATTATAACAGTTTCAAAAGTGTGAGGATTCATGGAGAGGAATGATGAATAGGGCTGTCATTCAATTTAAGAAACTTTTCCCCCTCAGTTAATCATATTAGTTTTACAACACATAAGAGTTTTGCAACACAATCCTCTACACATTTCTTCACGTGGAAGCAATTCCCGTTGTGTTCTGTGGACCTTATTCCCTTGAAAGTGTGTTCGGGATTGTAGTCTTAGTCAATTCCTTGATTCATGAATTGTATTCAGTGGTGGATTTGAGCTAGCAGAAAGCTCACACAAGGTGGGGCACCTGATTCTTGCCTCGCACTCCACCCCACTGCAGTTCCCCCGCATGGTCCTGAGAACAGGATGCGATGTAGCACTGGAGAGCTATAGAATCTAGTTGGGTTGTCAAGAAGCAGGTCCTCTATCTTCCTTGAGAGGAAGAGTTTCCCTATCAATTTTTAGGTATCTCTTCACCCCCCACAAATGAGGCAGTCGTCACCCCTGGCACCTGCCACTATCCCCTCACCCGTTGCCTAGGGTAGCCTTCTTGCTCCTTAATAGAGTTAGCTGACCATGTGCCTAGGCCAAAGATCCGTTTCTACAGCTCAGTCCAGGTAATTTTCAAGGCCAACCCATTTTACAGCAGAAATCATGTGCACCCAGGAGTCAGGCAGCAGCTACTTTGAAATAAAGGCCTTTGATATTGCTATTCAGCTTGTGCTCTTTTATTGCAAACCTCTCCATTATATTTTCTTATGGTTGGCCTCCAGGACATACAATATGTTTGAGTGTAGGGCTCCTCTCTGAGTGATTGCAAAGACCTCCTGATGAAGGGAGGGCTCAAAAGGGCAGAGCTCATCAGTTCCTCAGTTCTCTTGCTGTCGATGAGAAGGCCAAGGCAGGATAAAGGAAGGGGGACCAAAAAATAAATAAAATGAACTTGAATTAGGGGATTTTATTATTGGAGCAACTTTTGTTTGTGGAAAACCAGTTTCTTGTTAGATGTTGCAGTTTTACAATTTCTTAGCATCAAGTCACATCTTTATTGTTACGGTCAATGGCCAACATTAAGAAAGCAAGAGGGAAATAAAAAGAAAGCACATAGAACACTCTATCCAAATGTCCAAATAATTTCTTAGGTTATCTGAAGCCCAGAGGGAGGCACATTGCACCACTTCATTCTGTGGGGGATGTTTTTTGGAGAACTTTCCTAATACTCTCCCTGTATAAAGAAAAGATTGTGGGTGATATCCAGTGTCAGTAATACACATTGATTTCAGTGGGTCTGCTCTGTGTGTAACTGATGTTGGCTCATACCCTAAGATCTCCCAAATGAAACATTAGATTATTCCTTTAATGTTTACCTGTAGATTTCGTAGACTAAATTCCCAGAGAAGAAACTCAATTAAAGCTTTGACCTATAATATAATGTGATCCTTGTGGTCCCTTCCAATGCTATGATTCTGTGAAATAGCTGTATTTATCTGTGGGCAGCTGTATATGGAGAGAGAGAGTTGCATCTTTTTTTCTTGGGATTGGTCACTTTCTCTTAACTTCCCACTTTCTCCATTGATGCCAGGTACCACATTGCCAGTGGTTGCCCTAAAAATCTATCCATCTCTGGGATAAGGCCCATTTTTGCTTCATACTATGATGGCCCCAAAGCAAAGTTTGAATTCTAATGTTTCAAAACTCTTTACTCTGGTAGCATTTGCACTTACCCTCTCAAATAGCAATAATTGACCCCGGCAGCAGCTTCAGCCATCAAATACTTTATTTTGGCAGATGCTTATAAATAGAAGTAATTTATTCCCCAGTGTGTTGGCAGTGTTCAACTCCAGACCTTCCCTGATCTTTGGAGGTAATGGATTCCCACTAGGTTTGCTTTGCAACAAGGCATGTTCTGGGGGTAATAGGGATGGTTTGAATGCAGAGCACACTGTGATAATTGTAGCCAAGAGAAGCAGGTACTCTCAAGATAAAGGAAAGGACCCCTGGACGGTTAAGTCCAGTCAAAGGCAACACTGGGGTGTGGTGCTCATCTCGCTTTTCAGGCCAAGGGAGCCGGCATTTTTCTACAGACAGCTTTCCAGGTCATGTGGCCAGCATGACTAAACTGCTTTCTGGTGCAACGGGACACCATGACGGAAGCCAGAGCGCACAGAATGCCAGTTGTTGTTGTTTGAATTTATATACAGTGGTACCTATTTATCTACTTGCACTGGTGTGCTTTTGAACTGCTAGGTTCGCAGAAGCTGGGACAGAGCAACAGCAGCTCACTCCATTGGGCGGATTTGAACCGTCAACCTTCCGATCGGCAAGCCCAAGAGGCTCAGTTGTTCAGACCACAGCACCACCCACATGCCCTCTAAAATAATGCATCAGACTAAGAACAAAATGAGAGGCAGAATGTGTTGTGTCACCAATAATCAAGTCCCAATTAATAAATCAATATACAGATTAATTGCCATAGTGCCTTCTTGAACTTCTTTCCTCCCTTCTCTTAAATAGATCAAAGTGGGCTTTACAATCTACAGTCCACCAGAGACTAGTGTAGAACTATAACCCTTGCCAAGTTAATATCAAGAAGGATATTGTCTCCATGTAATTCTTAGAGATGAGATAAGCTGTCAGTGTTCTGTGATCCGGAAGGTCACTGCTTGTAACTCGTGTTGCCAGCTCCTTAATTGACACTGTTCCTGTACTTTAACATCAGGCTGACATACCAAAATTTCACAGCTGTAGCTTTTCCTCCCAGTAAGATAAAGCAGTTGGGGGGGGGAGAGAATCATCTCTCTAATTTTTACATGTTTCAAGCACCTCTGCTTGCATTCTCACTCTTGTCAGCTGTAGAAAGGCTCTCATGCCTGGGTTTACAGTGCTTTGGCTTTCCAAAGCCAGCCAGGGAAGCAATATTTGCTTTTAGTCTTTGGGATCATCATATTTACAGAATCTGAGAAGTGGAAGGGAATTATAAAGCCGATGCCCTGAGGCAAGATATATATACCTCAAAGTGTTTCTAACAGATCCCCATACAGATTTTGCTTGAAAAAACCTCCATGGGTGGAAATTCCATATCCCCTTTTAGCAATTTTGTTCCACTGCTGAGCCGTGCTTGCCATTAGACATTCACCCATCTGGCATTTAGCTATAAATCTGCCTTCTTTAAATTTCTAACCATCATCATCATCATCATCATCATCATCATTTTATTTCCCTTTTTCCCTGTTGAGACTCAAGGCGGCTTACATGTAAACATGAGAACTGCTAAAAACATAGAAAAAGAACTATAATTAAAAATCATTAAACGTTGTTAGAGCTAACAACTATGTACATATATAAAACCATAGAAATAATCACAATAAGAATATCATGGCACCAGCCCTTTCATTCAAAGCAGTCTCCAAAATCCTATGTGGGAGCAAAAAAGTCTTCACCTGCTGGCAGAATGACAACAAGGAGGGAGCCAGTCAGAGTCCTCTGGGGAGGAAGTTCCAAACTTTAGGAGCAGCTGCCGAGAAGGTCTCACCATGACCATTCTTTACAATACTAATCTTGTAATAATGGCTCATCTCACCAGTAATTGCACAGACCTCTGTCAATTAGCTCTCTCTTGACTTCATTTGCGTGCCTAACACATTTGTTCTGTTGCGCAGAGAACCATCAACAAACTTTTCCCTACTAAACTCTGGAGCCTTAATTACCATCAACTCCTGGATCCAGTTGGGCTTATCTGTCAAATGGCATAGCTAATTTGTGCAACTAATCTGTCTGTCTGTCTGTCTGTCTGTCTGTCTGTCTCCCTCTGTGTTCCCGTTCTTTCCAGTTGCTGTCTCTGCTGTTTTGATGTTGTGTCAGTTTTGCAGAAGGTGATATCTGTTGAAAACAAAGAACTCACATCTACCTGTGTGCCATTTTCCTATCATTTTGCTCATATTTCTTGCCCTTTAGTAATATACATTTATTATACGTTCTATTTTGGACTTTGAAAAACATGAAAGGTGACAGGAAAGTGGGTGTTTGCGGAGTTTGGGCATAATTTATTAGCCAGGATTTGTCACTGCTTTGAATCATCAAATACTTTTGAAAGGGACTTCAGAAATACAGACCAGGAATGAAAAAAATCAGGCAGCCAAGTTTCTTAAAGAAAAAGTTTTTATTTGGTTTTGTCAGACAAAAGCAAAGGGTGCATTTCAGAAAAATGAGAAAATGCCCACCCCTCCTTGGGGGTAGCTAACTCATATACCCTCTTGCAAAGCATAGTTCAGCCCCTTGGCATCCCTTTAGCCAATGATTGACAATTTCCTATGGTCATTGATGCATATTCATTAAAGCTCAACCAATTAATAAATTGGTGTGTCCTTTCGGTTCCAAGTTGCCTATTCCACTAGGTGGCGCTACTGGCTTATAACCTATTTATTAGTTCCAGGAAATACCCCTAGCTGGTGTTTCCTAGAACTGCGTCCTGTGGTTTTGACAGTTTCTCTAGGCGGTTAGCTACGTCCTCTTTGTCAGGGGTCGTTTCTCAGAAATGGCTTAACCTCAGGTGCAAGCTACCCTAACCGCATCCTTGCAAGCTAGCTGCCTCTACAAAAGGTGGCAAAGTGGTAAACAGGAGAAAGAGAAATGTGCTTTTAGCTTTTTAGATGGCTCTATAATATGGCTTCAGAGGTTCTTAGCCTGGCTCTCCATTGGTCATCCTGACCTTCACCCCTCCATTCCCCCCTTTCCATCACGAAAATGCTGACCGGCACGGTTCTCCATTTTCGCTTGATGGACCTATAGGTACAATATCATAGAGAGCCAGGAAATGTACACTTCTGTGGATACACGGGCCTCCCTCTATGACCCTGTCAAGTCTTCAAATATGGTGCTGGGGAACCACGTAGGTGGTGTTCAGAATCGTGACCTCGCACGCATACCCAGCACTCAGACCTGTTCAGGCTCTTGGCCACAGCCGTGGTCATGTTCAGGAAGGTGTTCTCCCTCCACCCGGTGGCCATCTGAGAGGCGAGAACCATCAGGAGGCAGGGTATGATCCACATCCTGATTCGAGGAATGTTTGGTGCCCCAGAACAAAGAACTGTACCACCAACACAGAAATACCACAAAAAGGGTAATACCACAGGCCAAAGGGATGGGGGCCCACGAAGGCCAGGTCATGTGGGCCTCTAACTCCTGGCCCTACTGAGGCGTGAACAGCGTCTACACACAAAACGTTCCCACTCTACACAGGGAAAAGTGGCCGCCTGACACTGATACACTGTTAGGCCTCGGGATGGCAATAGACTCTGTAAAGTTCAAAGGCTGGTCCTACTGGGTGGAGGTCACCTACGTGGTCTCTGACCAGGGCCTATGGAGGCTGAAGCCTGGGGTGGCAACTCTTATGCAGCCACAAGAATACCCTACCACATTCAAGGGTATTATGTGTGGAGTTACCAGGCCAGGTATTCTTCTGGGATTATGGGAGGCTCGAGCCACCACGACAACCACAGGTGGGGCTGCAGGATTTACTGGCACTTGTTCAGCAATTTCAATGCGCACCTGGTTCAGGCTCCCTCCCCTGCAATATTTGCATTAAGATAGGCTCCGTCCCATGCAACACCTGGATTAAGATTAGGACCTGGTCTACCAGATGGGGTTGGTACAGTGCTCTACCCCCTGAGTGACAGTTGGTTACCCCCCCCCACAACAGCAAGAGCGGTCCAGAACTCGATAGATTTCGACCGTCTCTGCAACTTCCCGTAGGAGCAGTACCCATGTGCGCTGGACAGTGGTGTGGAAGAGAAGCCACAGTGGGGTAGTGGGATGTTTCAATACGGCAACCTCATCAAACCCCTGTTCCCAATAGCCAATGAGCACGCCATTTCTTACCACTGGCAAGACGAACCAGTCATAGCAGAGGTCCGCAGGCCAATAGGGTCGGTATGGCTCAGTGGGGTCAGGACAATAGGACATAGAGCAAATCAATACAGAACATAATAGAGAAAAGGGGAAAGTCCTTGTGAAAGTCCTTGTGATGATCAGTCGCAGGATCTAGTTGCCCGTGGCCTAACGCGTTTCCGGTAGCGTCAGACACAAGGTGATGATCAGACGCGTGTGATGCACCCAGGGAATCACGTCAGCTATTCTCACCGCAGTTGGGATGGAGAGGAGGACGGTATACGGGCCTCGCCACTTAGGGATGAGGGGGTTGCGCTTCCACGCTGTCACCCGGCTGGAACTGGTGGACCGGCTCAGCGAGACTGCACGGTGTAGGCTCGAGGTAGTACCTGGAAAGGGAAGCAAACACACACGGGGACAGGAATTGCACTTGTTCCTGAGTGATGTGATCTCCCACCCGCCCCAAACTGGCGGGGATGTCTCGGACGAAAGGGGTGGCCTGCCATACAAAAGTTCAAAGGGTGATAGTCTCAGTCTCTTGGTTGGAGCGTTCCGAATCTGAAACAAGGCAATGGGCAGGACATCTATCCAGTGTAGTCCCGTCTCCTGGGTCAACTTTGGCCAAGTGGGTCTTCAAGGTGCGATTCATACGCTCAGGTTTTCCCAAACTCTGGGGTCTGTAGGCTGTGTGTAGCCTTCAGTTTATCTGCAGCGCCTTGCACACTTCTTGCACAACTTCATCAATGAAGGCAGGGCCATTGTCACTGCCAATACTTCTGGGGAGGCCAAATCGGGATATGAGTTCATGTAACAGTTTCTTGGACACTTCACGAGGTATCTCTGTTCTAGTGGGGTACGCCTCTGTCCAAGCCGTCAGGGTGCAGACAAACACAAGCAGGTATTTGATGCCCCTAGTTGGTGGTAGTTCAGTGAAGTCCACAATCAGGCTTTCCATAGGGGTAAAGCCCACGTGTTGTACACCCGGTGGTGGAAGGTGGCCTTGTCTGGGGGTGTTCTTGGCGCACAGGACACACCCCTGGGATATAGCAGCAACTAGTTGAGAAAGGTTAAAAGTATCCCAAGGTGTGCTCTGGCCACTGGACCCCCTAGATGAGTGGACTCGTGGTAATTCTTCACAATCACGGTAGCCAGATGTTGGGGCACAAAAACATGGTTGTCTGGTAGACGGAACCATCCCTCCTGGAGTGTTGCTCCTTCCTGGCATGCCCACTGTTGTTCCTCCAGTGTGTAGCGTGGTTCCACATCATCTGGAGTGAGTTGTGGGATGAGGGCTGTGGTACGTACTGGTGGAGGTTTCAAAGCTGCTTCACGAGCTGCGTTATCTGTCTTCCGGTTGCCCCTAGTGACCATGTCCCGGCCTCTCCCATGGCTTTTGCAGTGGATCACGGCAATCTCTTCTGCTTCCAGTAACATACTGCTTCCAGTAACATCTCAACTTCTGGACGGTAGCCTTGCATCTAGTTGCCAATTGCAGGGCAATGCCTTTTGCTGTTGGACTTCGTCTCAGAGCACAAACAACTCTTGGAGACTTTGGCTTTCTTAGAGGTCTTGGAACGGCTTGCCTGGCTTGCACCCCCACTTCTGGGTGCTCTGCTGCCTGAGGAACAACTTCTAACTGCCTTCCTCTTCCCAGGTCTCAGCCTCTCTCCAGCCCACAGTCCATCACACAGATTTATTGAAGTGTAGAAACAGCTTCCGAAAACCGCCTCACCCCCTCTGGGCTTGGTACTTTTTCTGGGCATCCTCTAGCCCCCTCTGGGCTTTCTGGGCGTCCTACAGCCCAGGCCCCTCTGGTCTGGCTGGCACTGTGGCCTGACATGTTGTCTTCAGTTCCTGCCACGCGACCCAGGACTTCCTCCCTTGGAGTATTGGCAACAGCCAAGAATCAAGGCTGGCCCTTAAAATGGCTAGGACCCTTTGGTCTCTCTAGAGCACCAGGCACGTCTGTTTCACAAGCTTCCATTGCGCCTGCAGACTTCTCAATGGGTTGGGCAAAGCCTGTTTACCCTGTATACTCCTTATATTCCATAAGGGTGAGAACCGAATGGGGCACATTCACATACATCTCCTGGCCAAACATGAACTTGCCTGCTTCTTCCACTAGTGTGGCGGTGGCAGTGACAGCCCACAGACAGGGTGGCCAGCCTTTCGCTGTGGAATCTAATTGCTTGATAGTCTCAAAGGCTTCTTGTTGGGCCGGTCCCCACTCAAAGGAGTCTCTTTCCCTTCCTCTGGTAACTTCATTTAGAGGTTTTGCTAAAATACTGAAGCCTGGGATCCCGATTCTGCAAAAGCCTGCTGCTCCACAACTTTAAACTTGACTTTTAGGGATATCACAATCTCTGCCTTTTTTTTTGCAATGACCTTTTGACAATTTCTAGATGGTCAATATGTTCAGCAAGTTGTCTGGATAAATTAGGTAAATTTTCATTCCCTTTTTTTGCCTTTTGTAACGTGAACTGGTTGTGCGAATCTTTCACTGATTTCAGCTCATTCACAAAACTTTGTTCTTTGTTTTTCTTTTAATTTTAGTAACTTGTTCAATTTCTCATTTGTAGAGATATGTTCATCGACCTGGGATTTAAGATGGTCTGTTCCTCCTTACATTCTATTTCTGTTTCTTGCAAATTTTGTTAGGTGATTTACTTATTTATTCTTTAAGCAATTTGATTTGTGAGTCACACTCCATGAGTTTGTTGCTGTAAGTAACATCACAAGTATTGATTGCAGAATGAAGATCTTTAACTGTTTGGCTAGTCTCTTTGTTTTGCCTAACAAATTCTTCATTCTCTTTTGCTTTACTAGCATTTTCAAAAATTTTTCCCCCTCTCAGCCACTTCTGATTTTTATTGCACTTAACTGTTCAGAAAGTTCTGAAAGCTTTCTGCCTCCACTGTTCACACCTTTGGTTTGTAAATCTTTCAGTAACTGGACTTTCCTTTCAGTCTTAGACAACACTATTTCCCTGTCTTGCATTTCATCCTCTTTGCACTTGATCTGCCATTTCAGAGTATTAATCTTCTCAGAATACACATTTGTATTTGAAATAATAGCAGAAATTTCTTTGTCTTCTTCAGCTAAAACCTCTCTGAGGTTGTCAAATTCTCTTCCATGCCTCTGGAGGTCTTGAATTAGTTGAGACCTCTCTTCTAAATGACTTGTGTTTAATCTATTAAGTCCTTCATTTGTCTGCTCAAGATCCTGTTACATTAATTCTATAGCAGCATCCTGTTTCATGGTCTTTTCTTTTATTTTCCTCTGTTAATGCAGTAATAACTGCTTACTGTTCTGTACACTCTTCTCCATAAACACTGCACTTCTTCTGGACATCTTCCCTCTCCAAAACCTGACATGAGGGAGTGACTTTGCAATGTTCAGTCCTGCATTTCTTCAACCAGGGGGTGGGGTGGTCATCTACAACCTTCAGCCAGTTGTCTATATAGGGGATCTGGTCAGGATGTCCCCCCTGGTCTATGCCATAGTCTCCACTGAATCCTTTCTTGAAGTTGTTTAACATACATTGAAGGGGAATTACTGGACCTTTCAAGCCTTTCAAGCCTCCCCCCTCCCATTTTCAGTATGGCCCTGTACAGCGTCCCCACACCAAACACTCACACATTCATTTCGCAACTTTTCTCGCCCAGGTGCGGTCGCCCGACTGGGAAACGGAGTACTTGTTGCTACGACCCCAGGGGAATGCCCTGGGGTAACACACATACATGCACAAAATGCCTCTTTTGTTGGACGTTGTACGACACACTAACCACCATGTGTTTCCCCTTTCTTTCTTTCCTAATACTAAAGCGTGGGTGGTTCTCAGGGGTCAACCCTTCTACTTAATGCCACTATCCACGCTGGAGATTTGATCAGAATCTCCCTTCTCCTTAATTAATTAAAAGGAGGATTTCCTATCCCCTCAGGGCTTGTTGCCATGTACTCACCCCAGCCGGCTGTTCTCTGCCCTGTCCTCCCAACCTCGGCTCTTCAAATCCGTTGTCCTCTGTCCCAGGATACAGCAAGAGGGTCAAGTTGCCTTCTGTCCCCCTCCGAAGAAAAGGTTCGGTGTGCACTTGGAAGCCAGGAGGTCTGTTGGCCCTCCGCCGTCACTGCCCAGAGGGCAAGGGAGCTGCCTCCTGGTCTCTGAGGACACTTAAAGTCCTTCTGATCCGAGTCACTTTTGGCACCAGAAATGAAAGGGACATCAGAAATACAGACCAGGAATGAAAAAAATCAGGCAGCCAAGTTTCTTAAAGAAAAAGTTTTTATTTGGTTTTGTCAGACAAAAGCAAAGGGTGCATTTCAGAAAAATGAGAAAATGCCCACCCCTCCTTGGGGGTAGCTAACTCATATACCCTCTTGCAAAGCATAGTTCAGCCCCTTGGCATCCCTTTAGCCAATGATTGACAATTTCCTATGGTCATTGATGCATATTCATTAAAGCTCAACCAATTAATAAATTGGTGTGTCCTTTCGGTTCCAAGTTGCCTATTCCACTAGGTGGCGCTACTGGCTTATAACCTATTTATTAGTTCCAGGAAATACCCCTAGCTGGTGTTTCCTAGAACTGCGTCCTGTGGTTTTGACAGTTTCTCTAGGCGGTTAGCTACGTCCTCTTTGTCAGGGGTCGTTTCTCAGAAATGGCTTAACCTCAGGTGCAAGCTACCCTAACCGCATCCTTGCAAGCTAGCTGCCTCTACAAAAGGTGGCAAAGTGGTAAACAGGAGAAAGAGAAATGTGCTTTTAGCTTTTTAGATGGCTCTATAATATGGCTTCAGAGGTTCTTAGCCTGGCTCTCCATTGGTCATCCTGACCTTCACCCCTCCACTTTTTGCTCTACGATCCAAATGTCTCAAGATGCCAAGGTAGCAAAAGGGAGTGGCAGCGAGATCACAACCTGCTCTAAAAGCAGATTGTACCAGCTGTGCAACACTTATTTAAATTAATTTTAACCACACCTTTCAATAATAATAATAATAATAATAATTTATTATTTATACCCCGCCCATCTGTCTGGCTGGGTTTCCCCAGCCACTCTGGGCGGCTTCCAAAATAATATTAAAATACTGTGATACATCATACATTAAAAGCTTCCCTAAACAGGGCTGCCTACAGATGTCTTCTAAAAGTCTGGTAGTTGTTGTTCTCTTTGACATCTGGTGGGAGGGCGTTCCACAGGGAGGGCGCCACTCCTTTAAGGGCAGCATAGCTTACAATTATTATTATTATTATTTACAAAAATACAATAAGAAATTACTGACCAACAGTGCACCAACAGTTAAAACAGTAACACATCTGTAAGAGCCATTCAAAACACGTAACACGTCAATAACACTACTAACCACCTAGAAAATCAAATCGCCACCCATCTTCCCCAGCCCACAATCTTCACAAGCCACATCCCTCACAGCCTGACTTTGTACCCTCCTTGGGAAGTTTTGCCCTTGAATCCCGACAATGGTAGCCTGTGTGGAAGATAAAGAGGAGTGTATGAGTGTGAATAAACTAGTCTATAGTACAGAAGCATTTTTATTTTATTTTATTTTATTGATTACTCTATTCACTTCTGCCCATTTCCTCCAGAAGGGACAATGTCTCTCATGCTGGAAAGCGTTCTCCACCTTGATGTAAAACAACTGTTTGGCTTACTGGTGGAAGCATTATTTTCATGGGCAGGATGGGGGCGGGGAGCCTGGAGGAGAAGGAAGCAAAATTTGGCAGAGAGGAACTGGAGAGTGGGATGGGGTGGCTTGGGCACTCTTGTGGGCCTCACTGCAGGCCTTTGAGGGGTGCATGCATCTGGCAGGTTCTGGGTTACTCACATGCACTAGTGCTTGCCGGACAGTTTGGAGGTCCTTCAAATCAGCATCTAAATCTAAGGGTCCCCCCCCCCTTTCAGATTCGCATTTGAGAAACAGTAATAGCTGCCATTTCTCTGGCAAAAACACTGCAGATCTAGGAGACAGAGTGTGGGGTGAGAGAATGCAATGAGGTTTTAAAAAGAGCAGAGTTTGCACTTGCATAGGCTGAGCTTTCACCTATTCAGCAGAACAAAAGCCACAACTAAGCTCCTGTCCAATTACACTTACATATCCAATATTGAGCCAAGGCTATCTTCTTCTTCTTCTTTACACGATCAGTTAGCAAGATGAGTTTTTTTGTGCAGAGCCTTAAGGGCATATTCATGAAGGTAATTCCAGAAGGAATTAATATGGCAAATTGTTAAAGATACATAGGATAAGGTTCATTCCTCAGTTGCACTTGTTCATCATTAAAGTAAGAAAAATAAGGCGAAGTTGTCATGACCCCAGATCTCAGCAGCGATCAGGACACAAAGTCAAAGGCTGCACAAGCAGTGGCTAAGGAGTCTGACCAAGTATCCAACTCTGAGCCTGATGCTAGTGACCAGGGGGCCGCTAAATCCAAGGCCGGTGGGCAGGAGCCCCCGGGACAAGATTCCACAGCACCAAACCCATGGAGTCTGAACCCTTGGAGGCAGCTTCCCTTCAAGAGGAGTGCTCATCAGCAGTCAAAAGGATTGGCCTTTTAAGGACCTCAGTTCTCAGAAAGGGGTTGGAGCCTAGGAGACGTGGACAGGAGACAGAGATCCAAAAGGTCACAGTAAATTTCTAGCCTTTGTTGGAGCAAGTTGCTCACTTGGAGCTCTCCATGGTCCTGAAACTCCTAACCTGCCTTGACACCTTGCCCTGTTGGCTTCCAGAACAGAATAGTATTTTCTGAAAGTTCTCAGTTCTTGGTTTTTTGTTTAAATGATATTTATTACTTTTTGAACAGTTTCAACACAACACTACAAACAAACAAAAAGGAAAAAAAAGAACAATACAAATACAATACAAAAACACTACATACAAAACAAAACAAAAACAAACAAAAACAATTTAAAAACACCTCAAACATTTTCAATATCTTATCTTTCATTCGCCTATTTCCATTGACCTCCTCACACCTCCCTTTTTGTATTCCACTTCTATTAATTGTTTCAGCAATTCCTTTCCATCTTCCTCTGTTTTCTATCCTATAATTATCTTAACACATTCTTGCCTTATTTTTTCCTTTAATTTTCTATTAATCTATTTATACTTAATTCCTTATAACATTTCTACTAAAGCCATATAACTTCATTCCAACATTCTTCTAACATTCATTAATTTTACAATATTTCTATAAATAGTCTTTAAACTTTTTCCAGTCTTCTTCCCCCGACTCTTCTCCCTGGTCTCGGATCTTGCCAGTCATTTCCGCCAATTCCATATAGTCCATCAACTTCATCTGCCATTATCAAACACTTCAGTGCTTTCAAGAAGCAGCCATTCTCTCAGCCAGCAAAAAGCAGATAGTTCACAACAAAGTTTAGGGGTCTGGCAGGGCAGGTCCACCTCCTTCTTTGGCATCCGTCAATATCTTAAATTTTACTCGAGGCTTCCTGCCCTGCCAAACAAATCCAGAAACATCCCTCTGCCACCTCCTGAAACAATCCATCCCATCCAAAGCTTGCAATGTTTGAAACAAAAGCAACATCCCCGACAACACAGCAACCCTCATCCCCACCACAGCAACTCGGCCCAACAATAACAACTTCAGATTTGTCCATATTTCCAATTCCCCCTTCTCTTCAATCCAACATCCTTCACAGTTATCCTTGAATAAATTCACATTTCTGGCGGTCATACTAACCCCCAAATACCTCTCTTTCTCAACCGATGTTAGTCCTGTCTCCTCCTGAAACTCTGTCAAGCTTTCCTTTTCCTCAGGTAGGGCTCTGATCTTCAAATTCATCTGTTTCTCTTTGAGTTCAATCATAACAAATGTCAGCTTATGTTCATCAAGTTGTCCTTGTATGGATGGGACTCTCTCTCTCTCCAGTTGTATTGCTTTACATTCAGCAGCAAGGGTTTTCTCCTTGACTTCATCCGCATTTTGCCGTATCAGAGTAGATTCCTGTATCAATTTCTGGATGGTTTCTGTATTGGTATTCACCCTTTGTCCCAGATTATTTAAACTTTCTACAGTTAAGTCTATTTTAATATTTGCAGCATCCACTTTCACATTTATCACGTCTGTTTTCATGTGAAGCTGTTCCAGCGAATCGTTTATTTTCACTAATACGACCGCTAAGGCTCTTCTGTCGACGCTCCGTCTGTTTTTTCCTTTCCATTTGCCATAACACTTAAGAGATTCAAGGTCAATCCCAGAGTCTCACAATTTTTTATCTTGCAGCTGGAAATTCCCCAGCCCAGCTCCTGTAGAGCAACCAATTTCAAAAGCTTCCACTAGGGGAAAACAGTTTCTATTTGTATTAGTCAGTACTGTCCTCTTTTAAACAATGTTCCAATAATCCAAAGTTAGTTTCAGTTTTCAGTTACTTTTACTCCTTTTTTTTAAAAAAAAAAGCAGCCGGAGACAGTAGAAACAATGTATTCTCTTGTTTAGCTACCTGTCAATGAACGTTCTAAATGCTGTCAATGAACATTCCAAAAGACATTGATCCTGCTAGCAGCCCGTTTCCAGGATCTGAGCGGCAGTATTTTAACTCTCTTGACTCTCTCCTACAGGCATATTCAGTCCACCACTTCCCCCCCTCTTCTCCTGTCTCCAGGGGGGGGTAGTTCTTTGCCGATGGAGATTTAGTCTTTTTACAAAAGGCTTTCCAAGACTTCAGCTTGCAGGCTCATTGCTTTAGTTTATTTACAAAAGGGGAGGTAGACTTCCTGTATTGAACCTCCCCATTTCGATGCCAAATTAAACGTTTAAAAATCCAATTCTCCCACTTCAGCTCTACTCACGGGTAATTACTTTAGAGTCAAATTGTCCACAGGAAAAAGTCAGTGCTGTCTGGCAACAGCTATGCGGCTTTGCTCCATGGAAGAAGCAGACGATTCGAAGCACTGCACCGCTCACCCCATGTTGTTCCGGATCCCCGAAACCGGGTTTCCCCGCGAGTAGGGGAGGCTCAAAAGGTGCCCGCCGAATCCCACGTTCACAGGCTTCTCCCGCCTGTGATTTTTACGGGTCTCTGCCTTCGCCGTGGCGGTACAGACCCAAATTCCCACGGGGCAAATTCCTCCCGATCAGAGGAATTCCGCCATTGCCGGAGGCACCAACCCGGAAGTTCCTCAGTTGTTGGTTAAATGTAACCCGCTGTGTTCGACAAGGTTTATTCCTAGGTAGGAGTGCGGTCTTATCTGATGCATCAAAATGCTGCTATTGAGGTCAGAGTAAACTGGAGTGGGGTGAAACTCTCAGGATCACAGGACTTTTGTGTCCCCTTTACAGTGTGCAGCAGCACCAGCCATGCACAACTGGAAGTTACAGCTTTCTTTTTTTGTATGGAAAAGGCAAAGGTGTCATTCACATGAGAAATGAGCAGAGACATATCCCAAATTCACAAATCCATCCAGATGCCAATAAAGATACATTCAAGGAAAAGGTTCTGCTATGCTTAATTTAAAGCCAAACGAGTTTACATAGTGAAATTGATTAGACAATCGTATATATTTATCTGCATCTTCTATCACATTATTTTAGTGTGTAATTCAGGTCGCCTCATCTCAAAAAGGATATTGTAGCATTGGAAAAGTTTCAGAAAAGTGCAACCAAAATAATAAAGGGGCTAGAGCGTTCGTGCGCACCCACCCACCCACCACCCCAGTCAAGAAAGGTTGTTGCAAATGACACGCCGTAGTTTATAGAAAAGGTTAGGAAGAGGTGACATGTTAGAAGTTCATAACTATGCATAGCATGGAGGAAGCGGATGGGTGAAAGTGTCAGGAGTTCAGCCTACACTTGAGTAGGACCCTGGCAGAGACACATGCCCGACTGGCATGTTCCCTCCCTCCCTCCTGGTCATTCGTTCGGGAGCTTCAAAAGCTTTCTTCTGCCCAAACGTCACAGCGACTGATGCCAACCGACACCGGCACACTTAGGGATCCGCAGAGTTTGCGCATCTTGCATGAAAGACCTCAGCAACTCAGCATTTTGGCTAATCTACTTTATTTACATATAAACACACACAGAGCACTGCAACATGGCTCCCTCCCTCTCCAGCATCAGACAGCAACGAGAAAAAGGACAATAGTCCCACTTCATGGAACACAGTAACAAACATCTTGTCTCCGTCACTTCCCACTCTGTGGAATCAAAACATATACCATCATGTGAAAGACAAAAATCCCATGACTGCAATCATGGAGCAGGAATTCTAACAGAAAGTCCCTCTCCTCATGTAACACTGGAACTTGTGGACATAGTTGAACTATGGAGCTCACTCCTATAGGAGGCAGTGGTGGGTCACTTTAAAAGAGGGATAGATAAGATAGCTCAGTCAGGAAAAGCATGACTCTTAATCACAGGGTTGTGGGTTTGAGCCCCACGTTGGGCCAAGAGATTCCTGCGTTGAAAGTGTTTGGACACTTGTGGTCCTTTTCAACTCTAAAATTATATGATGCAAAGACAAATTTGTGGAAGCCAAGGCTACCAGGGGCTACTAGTCACTGGGGCAGTTAGTGGGAATCACAGGTGGGCAGAATGCTGTTGCCCTCAGGTCCTGCTTGCAGGTTTCCCACAGGCACCTGGCTGGTTACTGAAAGGATACTGGACTAAATGCTCTGTTGACCCAACCCAGCAGACTTCTCTTACTTTCTCAGCACTCAAAGTCTTTCTCTTTGTTTTGATGCCTTTCTCTCAGCAGCACAGGAGCTAGATCTGACAGCAATATAATTAATAGGTATTATTTTACAAACAGTCTAAGGTGTTCTTACACTGGAGCAAATCCTGGATGTGAGTAGTCTGCATTCCATCCAGATGGTCAGATCTTAAGCAGTAAATCCTCCTTGACGGCAGTCATTCATCTTGCTTCTTACTAAAAGCACCACTTCAGCAAGGGATGGAGACAGAGAGTCTCTCAAATGTGTGCGGACATTTGTTTCCATCATCACATTACTGTCTTGTCAACTTAACTTCAAGCTCACTCATCTACTATATTATGTGGTTAGCTTTAAATCAATAACAGAAAATGTAGTAGAAGAGATTTTCTTATTTAGTAGGTAATTTGTTTATGGTAATGTACATGCTTCAAGTTTAAATAAAATGTGGATATGACTTTGGTGACCAAAGGTGGATCCTAGAGAGAATGCTAATAAGTTACTTTTTAAAACAAGTCATTTGACAAAAGGCAAGTCTGTTATTTGATCTGCAGTCAAAGGTCTCCAGAGCTGCAGTTTCATCACTTTCTAGAAAGTAGTGAATCAAGTACAGTGGTACCTTGGGTTACAGACGCTTCAGGTTACAGACTCCGCTAATCCAGAAATAGTACCTTGGGTTAAGAACTTTGCTTCAGGATGAGAACAGAAATTGTGCAGTGGCAGCGGGAGGCCCCATTAGCTCAGGTTAAGAACTGGCCTCCGGAACGAATTAAGTTCTTAACCAGAGGTACCACTGTAGTGTGCAATTAAGAGGACCTTGACCCCCTACTTTGCTCCAGGTTTCTAACCATTTTAATTTCATTGCGTATATGTTCTCATTTTGCTAAACACTGCAAACTATAGACTCTCACAATCGTTTGCAAAATAACATCATCAACAAGAACAATCCACTCTTCACCCAAAGGCCCCAGGATACAACTATTCACAATCGAAACCAAAAAAATTAAGCAATAAGATTAAAACAGCATAAAACACTGCTAGTGTGATGGCATTTCCCCCCTCTCCTTCTCCCTGTGCCTCCTGAATATATTCTAGGGCTTCCTCCAGTCTTCCAAAGCAGATTTGGGAGTGGAGGAGGGAAAATCCTATTGTACTAGTGATAATCCTTGCACTAATGGGATGAGTTAGTTGGAAAAACCCCTGAGATATTACTAAAACCAGCAGTAGTGACAGAAAGTCAAATGCCCAATAAACCTCATCTCTCTAATCCTCTTCATTTGCCAACAAAAGAACACCAAGGATACTGGTGAGACACCACCTCAGAGGGGAGGTCCTCACAAAGGTGAGAGGTCATTGTAGAGAGAGTCCACCCATGGGCCCCTGACTTAGAATTGCATTAGGCATGGAAACCACCAGCAGAACTTCCCCTGCAGATCTTTATTAAATTGCATAAAGGTAAGTAAAAATACGTATTCTGTATTTTTTGTTAACCTGTGCACAAAGTGTAGCTGTTATAACCAGTGGCAGCATGGGTCAGTGCATTTGGCTGTTAATCAGAAGGTCGGTGATTCGAGCCCACCCAGGGACGGGTGTTGGCAGGATTTCTGCACTGCAAAGGGTTGGACTGAAAGACCCTCCGTGTCCCTTCCCACTCTACAATTCTATGATCAGGGCCTTTCTACAGACAGAACTCACCGGTACTCAGTTCCAGCACCTCTCAAGTGGGCACCATTGCCATTACAGTGGAACCTTGGTTTTCGAGCGTCTCAGAAGCCGAATATTTCGGTTTTTGAACACCGAAAATGTGGGAGTAATTGCATCTGTTTTCAAACGCTTTTCAGGTGTCGAATGGCTTCCAAGGAGTTTTTCTTCTTTTTTTTCCATTGACTTTGCCAACCACTCTTTGTGCCTCGTTTCAGAAGTCGAACGGTCTTCCAGAACGGATTACGTTTGACAACCAAGGTATAAGAGAACAAAGGAGGCATTCATAGTGAGTTCCGGCACCTCTTTTTCTAGAAAAATAGCACTTTATATGATTAGATATAAAGATCTTTCCTTCACTCTTTTGACCTGTTTCTGACAGGGAAGAGCCTTTTCAGCTGAAATGCTTATTCCACAAATGGAATCTTATTGCCGTTCCTACATCAGAGGCCTGTCAGGCAAATAGAGGTTAAAAACCTCTAAATGCTTCCCTCCTAGTTGATGGTGGCTCTTTCAACATTTAATGGCTATTTATTGTGGTTACTTGTAGATGACTCCTGTAAGTTCCTTATTGGGTGCCCTGTCCTATCTTAGATTTGTGTCTAAGCTCAAGCATAGTATAGTATGTGTCAGAAATACTCAAAATAGATCCATTGAAATCAGTGCACTTAAGTTACTCATGTCTATTTATCTGCTCTGAGTTTGACTTAGTCAGATACAACCCCTAATCTTCTTAGCTAATAAAAGGGATATTTACGGTACATGGTTGTCACTGCAAGATGTGCTGTGCTTGGCCCACAGTCACACTGGCTAGGTATATCAGTCTGTCATATATTACCAAAAGGGTACTGAAAGCTACATAGCACACCCAGCTTATTCCTCTTTAGCTGTTTCCCAGGGAGCAACTATTCTGGGTCAAAAACGCCGCCACCTGATAGCTAGTTCCAGTGAATTGTCTCTGAAGTAAAACCTGGTCCAGTGGTGGATATAGGAGAGCCCTACCAGTTCGCCAGTAATGGGTGCCGAGCTGAGAGAGGGGCCACAACAATGATGTACACTAAATTTTGTTGCTGCACAGGGCGCCACTGAAATTTGAAAGTCCACCACTGCCTCGCTTAAAGCCACTTGCACAACCAGCCTTTCTCTTCTCTTTCTGTTTTAGTCACCTATAACCTTCAATATGGGACGCGGGTGGCGCTGTGGGTTAAACCACAGAGCCTAGGACTTGCCAATCAGAAGGTCGGCAGTTCGAATCCCTGCGATGGGGGTAGGCTCCCGTTGCTTGTCCCTGCTCCTGCCAACCTAGCAATTCGAAAGTACATCAAAGTGCAAGTAAATAAATAGCTACCACTCCCGCAGGAAGGTAAACGGCGTTTCCGTGCGCTGCTCTGGTTCACCAGAAGCAGCTTAGTCATGCTGGCCACATGACCCAGAAGCTGTACGCCGGCTCCCTCGGCCAATAAAGCGAGATGAGCGCCGCAACCCCAGAGTCAGCCATGACTGGACCTAATGGTCAGGGGTCCCTTTACCTTTACCTTTTTAATCTTCAATATGGCTTCTCCAGAGGGTTAGAAGGCCCTTCCAACCAGCATGATTTATGTTACACAGGACAGTACAGTGGTACCTCAGGTTACATACGCTTCAGGTTACAGACTCCGCTAACCCAGAAGTATTGCTTCAGGTTAATAACTTTGCTTCAGGATGAGAACAGAAATTGTGCTCCGGTGGCGTGGCAGCAGCAGGAGGCCCCATTAGCTAAAGTGGTGCTTCAGGTTAAGAACAGTTTCAGGTTAAGTATGGACTTCCGGAACGAATTAAGTACCACTGTAGTGCATGGGAGCAAATACTCAATGGGTGCACCAGCCAAGCACTGTTCCATGGAGGGTCCCTCTGTCTGATTTGGGGCAATGCTCCAAATTGCAGCTCAGTTCAACATGGTGCACACCAATCAGAAGTGGGGCCCTAATCCTCTGGAGAAGTTTTCTGGTGGTTGCAGGGAGAGGAGGGAGAGAAAGACAGTGGTTTTTCAAAGCTGCCTTCTGCTTTCCCAAGCTGCAACCCCCTGGCTTGTCTGAGAAATGCACTAACCCAATCTGCTCACTTTGCTTTTGAAGAAATTCTTTTGGCAACTAAAGGCAAATGCCTTGACTTGAGTCATGTGCAACATTTTCATCAGTTAACAAAAGAAATGAAGATTACAAGATGGTTACCTTGTAAAGTTGGATAGAAATGTATTTGGGAACTGCCCACTTAAAGGAGATGGTACCTATAACCCAGTTACGCTTGACATTTTCATTGGACATTTTCATTGGACACGGCATAGAAAACATGCTTTGTCATATTTGCAGGTGGGGGGAAAATGTGTGGAATTACTCGCTCGAAACATCAATACCAGTATAAATGTTTCTGTTGATATCTGCCCCAGCGTTGAACAATTTTCAAAGTTAAAATGCCACTCCCCCTTTCCTGTTTTCTATTTTACCATCTAACCTTCCAGTCTATCTGCAGTATTACTTGTAAATCTTCAAAGCTTTTACTCTTCCACCTTAAAAGATCATCTCCCTTGTGTTTTCAATATAAGGTTTTTTTGTTTTGCCCTTTAGGATGTCATGATTCCTTTTTACTCCTTGAAATGGCCTGCATTTCCTTTCCCTTTATCCATTAGCCTGAGCCCCTAGAAATGAAGATTAAGAGGATATAGGTCCACAGGAGAACGTTTTTCAGTCTGGTTGGAGACTCATCTCAGTGTTTATAAAAGAGTTTTTCTGTATATATATATATATATATATATATATATATATATATATATATGCTTTCGTAGATTTTCACGGGTACAGGAATGCAGGTTTTGGTGTCTTCGGGTGTCTTCCCGTGTAAGAGTCGGGGTGTCTGGGCGACGTTTCGACGAGGTCTCACTCGTCATCTTCAGGCTGGTGCTTTCGGCTTCTTGTTACTGGAACAGAGCAGAATCTGGTGTTTGAGTTCCTATAAATACTGTTGAGGGGTGTGGTGTATAGCCTCCAACGTTCTAGGCAGAGAGGAAGTTCCTAGATTAGTGTGCCTTTAGTGTGAACAAGAAGCCGAAAGCACCAGCCTGAAGATGACGAGTGAGACCTCGTCGAAACGTCGCACAGACACCCCGACTCTTACACGGGAAGACACCCGAAGACACCAAAACCTGCATTCCTGTACCCGTGAAAATCTACGAAAGCATATATATATATATATATATATATATATATATATATATATATATGCAGGTTTTGGTGTCTTCGGGTGTCTTCCCGTGTAAGAGGAACAGTCTGTTCCAGTAACAAGAAGCCGAAAGCACCAGCCTGAAGATGACGAGTGAGACCTCGTCGAAACGAGGTCTCACTCGTCATCTGTTCCGTGTAAGAGGAACAGTCTGTTCCAGTAACAAGAAGCCGAAAGCACCAGCCTGAAGATGACGAGTGAGACCTCGTCGAAACGTCGCACAGACACCCCGACTCTTACACGGGAAGACACCCGAAGACACCAAAACCTGCATTCCTGTACCCGTGAAAATCTACGAAAGCATATATATATATATATATATATATATATATAATCAAACATGAATTTTTAAACCAAATAACAACTCAACAATTGATTTAATCAACAATTAAATCTCATTTAAAACTATGGAAAAACAGCACAGCAGCATATAACATAACTAGCAGCTTCGTTCAGAACCTTAAACCCTGAGTTTCCTGTACAGTACAAATAGGGTGACTGAATCAGAAATATCTTTGTTAAGTTCCAGTGTTTTGTTTATTCGGGTAACTTACAAATCACTCTTCATTCAAATCAATCTCAGACATTACCCCTACACTTAACACTCTGGTTTGGATTCCTTGTGCAAACATGAAGCTCCTAATACTTGCCATATGAATAACAGCCTGCTCATGATGCATGTTCCTGTCTCTTTTGATTCGCAAACGAAAATTTGAAGCTTTTGCCTACATGCTCCGTGGCTGCTCAGCTGCTTAAGCCCAGCCCAAGACTCTGAGGTTTGCATACATAGATAATTTTATTTGTATGCCACCTTTCCATAGTTTGAACCATGTTTGTCCCAAAAGTCGTCATAAGCAGTAAACAAAACATCAAAATATACACAGCCAATTTGGACAACTTCCACACCAATCATTCTAAGAGCTAAAATAAAGATGCAAAAATCAATAACACTTTCACAACAACAACAACAGCAGCAGCAACAACAACAACCCAAACAGCACTTCAGCCCAAGAATCTCCTCTGCAGCTTCAGCTTTTTGTAGCTGGAGTCAGTCAGGGCCCTGCAATCCCAGACTAGGTGGAAAAAGCTTATGGTTCAAACATTAGAATCCCTGAGCAGATTCCAGCAGACATCTTCCTTTTATGGCTTAAAGTTATTTGGAGGGTCCATATGGGGCATAATTCAGTGGTGGACCACATGCTTAGTGTGCGGAGGGTCCCAGATCCAAGCCCTGGCATCTCCAGTTAAGTCAGAGTACACTCAAGGAATGTTCCCAGTGTGTGTGTCTGCTCTCAAAAAGGCTGGCCTAGAATCCCTGCTCTACGATCCCTATGTGGATTTCATTCATTGACTTTATCTGGAAATTGTTGAGGTTTCTGTAAACTTTAAAACTCTGTTGGTAAATGTATACGGAGGTAATACTTAAGCCTAGTGTTATGGTGTTTCCCTCTGCTTCTCAACATTGCCCATCTTTAAGGACGCTCCAGTTCTTCTGTCGGTCTGGTCTCTGGGCCATTGACTTCAGTTTGTTGGACACATTCCAGTGACTTGGGTAGGTGCAATAGGATCCCTGCATGTTGAATTATTCAATAGCTTCTTTATAACTTTGCTGAGGCAGAAAAAAGGCACTATCTTAATTAAATGTTCTATCGCTGCATTTTGTTTCTCACCAATAATTTCTTTTCCTGCTTTTTGCAGCAAAAAGCTTTTTTGAAGGAAAGTAGGTGGGGGGGGGGGAACGGGACTATGCAAACACTTAACAAAAGTTTGTCTAGTTTCTGTGTTCTGTAGTTGCAGGATGCATTTCAAACAGGGGAAGCACAGAAGCTGTGTTCAGAAATTACACCAGGGCTGCTTTTTTCCATGCCATGTTTTATGGGTTCCCACATTGCTCAACAATGTTATTGGATTTACCACATGGTCTGATTGCATGAGGCCGGTCATCATCATCATCATCATCATCATCATCATCATCATTTTATTATTTATACCCCACACATCTGGCTGGGTTTCCCTAGCCACTCTGGGCGGCTCCCAACAGAACACTAAAAACAGAATAAAACTTCAAACATTAAAAACTTCCCTAAACAGGGCTGCCTTCAGATGTCTTCTAAAAGTCAGATCTGATAGGAGGGCATTCCACAGGGCGGGTGCCACTACCAAGAAGGCCCTCTGTCTGGTTCCCTGTAACCTCACTTCTCGCAATGAGGGAACCGCCAGAAGGCCCTTAGCGCTGGACCTCAGTGTCCAGGCTGAATGATAGGGGTGGAGACTCTCCTTCAGGTATACTTCAACATGGTGGCTCCAAATGTTTCCCTCTCCACTTTTGCAGCTAGTATCACTGATGATAATGGTGACAGAGCTTTGGAACAAAGAAAAGTGAATGAAAGTTGAGGTCCGAATACATTCCTAAACTGAAGTGCAGAACTAGTATGGCCAAGATCACTGCAGGTGCAAACAATCTTTTTAAATACTCAAATGCTTTGCAGGCAAATCTCAGTCCGCCCCAGAGGGTTTGCTCACATCCCCCTGAAGACCAAAATGAAGGAGGCACTGAACCATCTGGCAAAACCCTGCTGCACTCTGCCAGGGTGCAAAGGAAGATATGAAACTTCCTTACACTGAGTCAGATCGCTGACCCAGATAGTTCCTTCTTTCTTCAGCAGTGATGGTTAACTGCAACTCCAACTCCCATCAGTCACAGAAAGCATAGCCAGTGGTTAGGGCTGATGGTAAAAGGTAAAGGTAAAGCGACCCCTGACCATTAGGTCCAGTCGCGGACGACTCTGGGGTTGCAGCGCTCATCTCGCTTTATTGGCTGAGGGAGCCGGTGTACAGCTTCCGGGTCATGTGGCCAGCATGACTAAACTGCTTCTGGTGAACCAGAGCAGCGCACGGAAATGCCGTTTACCTTCCCACCGGAGCGGTACCTATTTATCTACTTGCACTTTGTGCTTTCGAACTGCTATGTTGGCAGGAGCAGGGACCAAGGAACGGGAGCTCACACCGTCGCTGGGATTTGAACTGCCAACCTTCTGATCAGCAGTCCCTAGCTGTAGTCTAACAACATCTGGAGGACACCATATTGGCAACCTACAAAGCGGGCTGATCCTTCATGGCCTTAGCTGGAGAAGCTGGGGATTAAGCCAAGCCTGGGATAACCAACCTTTTTGGAGCCTCAGGCACAGTTGCAAACTGCTGTCGACACAACACACACACTGCAACTTATTCCATTGGCTACAGTATAAGGCTTCTTTCAAGTATCATTTCAGCAGCATTAGGGAGAGGACCTTGTGGTCCCCAAGGCAGGTATCTATGGACTTGGGTGCACTGATAGTTGTCTAAGCCATGTGTCAGTGATCTGGGAATAGGATGCCAGGTCTACAACAGCAAGATACATATATAAGCTCAAAAGCTTGGTGGAACAGAAATTACTAGATGCTGGTGAGCCAATAAAGAGAGGCCCAGGTGAGCTTCTAAGCATGGGTGCCATAATGAAAAAGGCTCTGGCATACATCCCAGCTAGCTGAACCTCTGATCGCAGGCAGGACACAGAGCATGGCCTTCGATGAGGCACAGTGGGCAGTCAGGTTCTTGAGGATGAAGGTGATCCTTTCAGTCGCCTGGTCCCAAACAGTTGTCTTCTTTGAAGGTGAAGGAACACAGAGTTGTGCCTTGAAAATTACATATAAAAGTTTCCATTTCCCAAGTGATTTTTGCAAATGCGTGCCTTATGTGAGAACCGATATAGACACAAATGCATGTACACATAGGCAGTCTGCTTAAAAAAGCATTAGGTTTAGTTACAATTAAGTAATCCTGTCTCATGATAGCAGATTTCTTAGTGGATTAATATGGATGTCAGATATTGAGGTCAAAAGAAATAAAGAAGGGCACAGCCCGGATACAATAATGTGAGATTTCCCTCTATGCTTGATCACAAGAGATAAAACACTTTGCTGTCTTATTGCCTTCAAATTATTCCTTACATCTTTGCAAAGCATCTTGCAAGGGTTTACACAGGTTTAAACCAATTCACTTGATGGGCTGAAGGAAAAGAAAAATCCATTCCATTTAAGCAGCTGTGATTTCTCTGTAGAGCACACAGGAAAAGAAAGCAGCCGAAAACAACCTTATTTTCATCACGGAAAAAAGTAGACGTGGCTCTGAATTCATACAAAGGACATTGAGCAAAAAGGTGTCAACTTTATCACCCCTTCCTGCATCACAAATCTACTATAAGCCACAATTTTTAAAGCTTCTTCTTTTTTTATTTTTGAAAAGGACTTTGAAACAATGGAGTTATGTGCTTAGACTTAGAAGAACTTGGCTTGAGGCCAGTACCATCTTCACAGTGGTTGGGTTTTTTAAAGCATCAAACACGGGTCATAAAAATGAACATCCAACTTAATGCAAAACCATCTGTGCATTTGAAACGTGGGGAATGTTTGCACATCACCTGATGGATTCCAGAGTGGATCCGAACACTGGGGGGGGGGGATTCTAACCCATTTTATTGCATGGAAGAGCAGCTGCTCATTAGGACGCATGCATTACTTAGTTCCAGTTTCTTCTCTCTCTCTCTCTCTCTCTCTCTCTCTCTCTCTCTCTCACACACACACACACACACACACACACAGCAATCATCTTTGAAGTGTATTACTTTGAAGATATCTGTTTTTGTAATCAGTGCCACATTATTGGGTTTTCTTTCCCTTCACACCCTTAATTAAATTGCGCTTCGTTGATTAAATGTGTCTAACTGGTGTCAGAAGAAAGTCTGAGAAGGAAGCACTGAAGGAAGTGTTTTCAAATCGTTGTCTAACATTCTGAAGCGGCACAAAAGCCCCTGCCCACCATTTTGCAGTCTAAACAGAATACTTCTGTGTTTAGACTGTAAAATGTTGGACAGGGCCTTTTCTGCCGCTTCAGAATGTTAGACAAGGATTTCTGATGTTATCTTTCTGATCTTCAGGTTGTGAGACCCATTGCCCACAGAGCCAAAATAGCACCATGCAGGCACAAGAGTATTAAGAGCGGGAGTCGCCAGCTTTTTTGGACTTGTGGACACATTGCAAATTTCCAAGAGCGCTGGGGGTTCCAGTGACAAAATAGCTGCTATGTCGGGCACGGCAGAACACAAGATGGCTGCCATGGGGAGTGTGGTATTACTCAAAATCAGAGAGACAGCAATTTCACACTTCCCATAGGAGGTCATTTGTTGCCTGCTGTTCCCGGTTGTGTGGATCACACAATAATGATTTTATATACACACCCACATCCACACACTGCATCTAATGGCAACAGGGAGCATTCCTAAGTACCAGGGAAAATATACAAGATGGCTGCACGACACTCAATCTCATTTCACAGAAATTGCCTAGAAATTACTTGCACATTTTGCTGCCCCATAACTCAGAGTCTGGGGCACCTGCCTGGGGGCACCAGTGTGGGCGTCATGGAGCCTGCATGATGGAATTCTTGTCTGGAATTCAGTTATTTCAGAAAAGAATAACACATAAGTTACAGATTTCTAAGGGACAGGAAGATCCTGATCATTTTTATTCAGTATGATGGGATTATATTTCATATAGTTTGGTTTCAGATTTACAGGTATTTCCCCTACGTTTTCTAGAGAAATATGGTTGTCATGGTTTTAGAAAGGGTGTTATTATTTAATAAATTTAGGTTTTCTATGCCATTGCCTTTAGTTGAATATATCATTGAATTTTTATATTCATCTTTAAAAAAAATTAATTTTATTAATATTGTATCATTACACTTTGTAGCCAAGATCGTTACACATCAAACAAGCTTGCTTGTCAGGAAGAAAGAAAACAAGTAGTGAGGGAAAGAATAAAATAAAATAAAAATGACATGTGAAGAGAAAAGGGGGAGCATATTAAAAAAACATAAACCCAGCCCACAAAAAACTTTAAAATGCGGTGAATAGATTAAAAGGATAAATATCACCATTTAGATTGCCATTCCAAAAATGTAAAACAAAGCCCACCTCTCAATAACTTTGTTCTCCTGATTATCATGTATTGTTTTATCTCATCTGTAAGTTTTATCGTTAAGATAATCTGCCAAGATTTCCTCAACCAATTAGTTGTAGGGGGTGTTGTCTTTATTCTTGTAATACACTGTTGCAACAATTTTGCTGTTGTTTGCAGTGTAGTAATCAGCTGTAGATCAGTATGAATTACTTCACAATGAAGCATAATTATTATTAATTGTGAAGATTTGATTTGATTTTTTTAAAAAACATTGCAAACTGATTCAAAAATGAGGGATTGGAAACATTTAGATAGAGAAAGAAATAGAAGGACAAATTTGTCCATTCCTACTTTGACCACAGAAGAGTGAAAGAAATTGAAGCCCCATATATTATTATGATGACCCCTGAGATTTTTGGTGTATTATTTCAAATGAAGTGCAAAGTAGAATGTGAATCCTGGGGGGGGGGGGAGATGCTCATTAGTTATTTTCCCTCATCTTCTTCCAACTTCTGGTCTTCCATTTGGTCATTAGCAAAGTTTCTACGGTTCATGGCTTTAGTCTCTCCATCTTCTTGCCCATTAAAATATTAAAATCTAGCAAGCACTTAGGCAAGCTTGTTAAATTAGTAAGGAAGGTGTTTAAGAATTTAAATACTGGATAGATTGTAATGCACTTAGGAGCAGTTGTTCCTCTGCCTCAAAAAATTAGTTGTCCTTCTCTGAAACTTGGGTATAGCCATTTTGTAGCTCCTTGTTCTCCAAAAGTCACTTCAGCCATTCCTACCTTCGTCTGAAATACATCCATGTAGCATGTCTCAAAGACACAAATATTTCATTATCAACCAAGGAAAAGCAATAATGGATGGTAGAGAGGGCTGTCATAGATTTTTTACAGTTCCATAATGGACAGTGTGTCCTTTAAATCACTTTTGGAAGTTGGATGACTTTAAGTAGATAATCATATTAAGAGTCATAAATACCTTCTCTGATTTCCATAAAGTGCATGCAAAGCTCAGGTGGAATTCCATTTTTAATTATGTTTTCTTGACCCTGATCAAGACCTCTCTGGAGGGAAACAAATCTGCATAGTCATATTTTCGTAGCCCTGGTTCTCCATGTATTGCCATAGCGGTGTTGAACATTCCTTACACCAAGTTTAATTAAAAGCCCTCAATTTTTGTGTGTGTAGGTGTCCCTTGCGGTCACCCTGCATCATTGACTTTGTGAAAGGGACTTCAGAAATACAGACCAGGAATGTAAAAATCAGGCAGCAAAGTTTCTTAAAGAAAAAGTTTTTTATTTGATTTTGTCAGACAAAAGCAAAGGGTGCATTTCAGAAAAATGAGAAAATGCCCACCCCTCCTTGGGGGTAGCTAACTCATATACCCTTTTTGCAAAGCACAGTTCAGCCCCTTGGCATCCCTTTAGCCAATGATTGACAATTTCCTATAGTCATTGATGCATATTCATTAAAGCTCAACCAATTAATAAATTGGTGTGTCCTTTCGGTTCCAAGTTGCCTATTCCACTAGGTGGCGCTACTGGCTTATAATCTACTTAACCTATTTATTAGTTCCTGGAACTGCCCCTGACCACATGCTTCCTAGAAATGTGCTGAAGTGAGTCGTGTGGTTTAGCACCTGGAGCCTGGCGGTCAGCAAACGTCCTGCTACTTGCCTTTGTCAGGGGTCGTTTCTCAGAAATGGCTTAACCTCAGGTGCAAGCTAGCTGCCTCTACAAAATATCCTAACCACACTTGCTCTTTGCAAACAGTTGCAAACAGGAGAGAGGCTTTGCTCTCAGAAAATGACTTCAGGCTTTTAGCTTCTAGTTTGCTCTCTAAAATGGTGTCAGAGGTTCTTAAATGGCTTTAGAGGTCCTTAGCCTGGCTCTCCATTGGTCATCCTGACCTTCACCCCTCCATTTGTAGTATCCTTGCAGTCTCCAAACTGAAAATCCTATGTGCACGATTGAACAGAGAGACTACTCATACAGTCACAATGCACATGCAATGTAACATTTGAGATGGGCGGAGGCATGTTAATTTGTTTCTACATCCCCACCCCGATTCTTGCAGCATTTTGCTCATACACCAACCTTTCTCTCCCATCTTGCAAGTAGCTGTAGCATGGGCCCACTGCCCCTCCATGTGTATGATGTTTTTGTATTGGACATTGCAGTTCTCTGGCACATGCAAGTTTAATTAATAAGAAATAAGAAGATTTGGCGTGAAAGTGTTAAAATATTGTAAAAAAACAACAACCCAAAACCAGATGGCTTGATGCAAATAAGGTGAAAATGCCACAAAAATGCAGATCTTGCAGGAATTCAGAGTGCTTATTCATCCAGAGGCAGCTTGTAAGCAGATTTATTGAAAGCATGATGGATTTGGGAAGTCTAATACTGAAGCCATTAAGCAGCAGAGTTTGCAAGCACAAACAAATGCTTCCAAAAGGCTGTCTCACTGTGCTGCAGGTAACACTTGTAAGAAACTAAGGAAGTGGTAATTGGGTTTGAAAGTTTTACGTCTTCAAGAAATGTCATTCTTAAATATTTCAGTAATTATGTTTGTGATGCAATAGGGATTTGAAGGGTAGTATTTACATAATCTGTCCAATTCACTAATGGGCATCTTGTGAGTTAAAATTATGATGTGCTGCTTAAATGGAACAGCTTGCCTGCAAGAGATAAGCTGACTTTAAAAAGCTGCCCAGTTACTTGAAAAAGGATGCTGTGCAGTGTAGAAATGAAAAATCACGGGAGACGAGAGAGGCAGGTGTAGCTAGGCGTCTGTCAGGGCGGGCCCTGAGAGCCTATTTTATTGAATATTGCAAGCATTGCCCCAGGTGGGCCTGTGGTTGATTGGTTGATACATACACACAGAAACTTGTAATTGGTTAACATAAGTACTAAGGCGGGAATTACATCTGAAAGGTGGGGATTACATGTGATCATTTATCATTGATGGGGAGAGGCTGAGAATCTGAGCTAGAACTGGACAGGCGTGAAGCCTCCTAATTGAATTGTAACTAGGGATTAATTGGCACAAACAATATAACAATCGGGTTCTGTAAATGCGGTCAGCTAGGCATGGAGAGCAGGTACAGTTTGTTTTCCATGAGCTTGGGATGTCTGTTACTTAATGATTGATCATAGCATGAGACAATGTAATAATCAAGTTCTGTGAATGTGGTCAGCTAGGCGTGAAGAGCAGGTTCGTACAATGTGTGCAAAAGCAGGGAAAAGCCTACAAGCAGAACTTCTCAGAAAGCATGAGAAAAGAGGAGCAAGGCTTCCCCAAAATGGAGCAGTTTTGTGCAGAAAGAGACTTAACAGTTATGTGCAGAAAGAAGACTTCCCTTTAGTGCAGTTGTAGAAGGAGTGCTTTGCACAATCACCACCAATACAAGGTGGGCTACTTTTCAGTAAGAAATACTTTAAATTCAGGTAGGTAGCAGTGCTGGTCTGACGCAGTCGAAATAAAAATAAAAATAAATTATCTAGTAGCCACCTTGTAGACCAGGAGTAGGCAAACTAAGGCCCGGGGGCCGGATATGGCCCAATTACCTTCTCAATCTGCCCGCGGACAGTCCGGGAATCAGTGTGTTTTACATGAGTAGAATGTGTCCTTTTATTAAAAATGCATCTCTGGGTTATTTGTGGGGCCTGCCTAGTGTTTTTACATGAGTAGAATGTGTGTTTTTATTTAAAATGCATCTCTGGGTTATTTGTGGGGCATAGGAGTTCGATCATCCCCCCCCAAAAAAAAATAGTCCAGCTCTCCACAAGGTCTGAGGGATAGTGGACGGGCCCCTTCTGAAAAAGTTTGCTGACCCCTGTTATAGACCAACTATGTTTGTTCTTGTATACGCTTTCATGTGCATGCCCACTTCGTCAGATACACAGTGTATCTGAAGAGGTGTGCATGCACATGAAAGCTTACTAGACAATTTTTTATTGTACTTTAAATTGTCAGGCTTTTTTCATTAGGTAGATAAAAATTCTATAACTTAGAGTAAAGACTTCACAATCCATGACTGGGCAATACCTTTATTAGAACCAAACAAAATGTCACGCATTTACGGCAAATGGTTGAGTTCTCCAGATTTTATTACTCAAGGCAATATAATAATAATAATAATAATAATAATAATAATAATAATAATAATTTATTATTTATACCCCACCCATCTGGCTGGGCTTCCCCAGCCACTCTGGGCGGCTTCCAAAAGAATATTAAAATACTATAATACATCAAACATGAAAAGCTTCCCGAAACAGGGCTACCTTCAGATGCCTTCTAAAAGCCTGGTAGTTGTTGTTCTCTTTGACATCTGGTGGGAGGGCGTTCCACAGGGCGGGCGCCACTACTGAGAAGGCCCTCTGCCTGGTTCCCTGTAGCTTTGCTTCTCGCAATGAGGGAACCGCCAGAAGGCCCTCGGTGCTGGACCTCAGCGTCCGGGCAGAACGATGGGGGTGGAGACGCTCCTTCAGATACACTGGACCAAGGCCGTTTAGGGCTTTAAAGGTCAGCACCAACACTTTGAATTGTGCTCGGAAACGTACTGGGAGCCAATGTAGGTCTTTCAAGACCGGTGTTATGTGGTCTCTGCGGCCGCTCCCAGTCACCAGTCTAGCTGCCGCGTTCTGGATTAGTTGTAGTTCCGAGTTTACTACTCAAATACTTCATTATCTACATAAATGTGATTGGAAGGACAGACCAGGACTATAAGTACACAGTTTCCCGTGAAGCTGGTGGGACAAATCAGCTGTGAATTAAGTCTCCTATGATTTCAATGGGAACTAACTGCCACTATCATTATTATTTATTAAATTTATATCCTGCCCTTCTTCCCCAAAGAAGTGCAGGACCTCAAACACACAAACTATAAAACATATGAAACATTTAGAAACAAGTCCAATGTAGACCTGGAAAGATCTTTGCATACAAGGCTTGTTGGAAGAAAAAAATCTTCTGCGGGTGCTGGAAAGACAGCAGAGAGAGTGCCTGGCTAATATTCAAGCAGAGTGAATTCCAAAGTGTGAATGTCACAACTTAAAAAGCCCAGTTCCTACATTGGGTGGAATGGACCTCCTGATAAGATGCTGTCTGCTGGAGGCCCTCAACTGCAGAGTGCAGGGATTGATGAGGTATCCATCAGGTATCCAGTTTCCCCAGGGACATTTCAGGTCTCCAGGTCTCCAGCTGTATAGGTCTGTATACACCAAAACCAGCACCTTGAACTTAACCTGGTAACTAGTATAGCTTGAGTCCAATCTTTCATCAGTTTTAAGTCACAGCCGGACACCGCTTGTGCAATGTGTTACCATCTAGCTCTTAATGGTTCCACTGTCAACACTAAAACTATACCTGGATCCCACCCCCCTCAAAGATTCACATCCAAGACTTTTCATAAGCAAAAAGGAATTAATGCTCAATTAACCAACTGTTGGCACTAGATTGTAAAAGTCAGATAATTGAATCTCTTTCCCTCCTGTACAGCTGCCTGAGCAGTCACCTAAGGAGAGCCAATTGACACCGTGTAAACTGAACTGTAATTGAAAGCACGCTTTTAAATTAAAGTTGTCATTTCTAAGGCTGTTCCTAGTGATGGTCACATTGGTGCCAATTGAGATCATTTGCACAAACAGAGGAGTTTCCTGATGAGAAGCAGCCTGAATCTGCTATAGTTAGAGGATGCTTTCGTGGAAAACATTCTTGAATTATCCTTTCAGGGACCAGCTTGTGTCCTGCGATGTTCACCTTGCTGGCTAGGGCTGTTAAAAAAAACTTCAGATGAGCTTAACAAGCACAACAGCATATTACTGATGCGGAAACACACAGTGCTCTGCTTTTTCTGACTTCCAAACCCTGATTCTGACAGATATATTGCCAGACAGAGCTGCCTTCCTCAGCCTGGTGCTATCCAGATGTTTTGGACCACAACTACCATAATCCTTGGCCATTGACTGTGTTTGCTGGGCCCAATGGGAACTGCGGGTTGAGGAAGGGAGACCTATCCTTTTAAAAGAACCCAATTGAACTGTCAATTGGAAATTTTTATGTCCCATGTTTTAGCTATCATTAGAACTGATTTTTACATGAGGGGTGGGGGGCTTGTATATATTCCATACTGAAGGTATGCAAGAACAACATGAGAGAATCTAAACCACACAGGATAGATCATGTCCAGTTCTTCAAATGAGTCCTGGTTTGTTTCCCCAGAAGGAGTTTTCGGCCAGTGCAGAACTACTGAAGAAAGCCTGGCAGTCTCTCAATTGGAATGTCTAAATTGCAAGGATGGATAGCACTTAGAAAGCACTTCTGGGCTGCTTGCATAACCTCCAGCTACGATAACATTTGCGGAGCCTCAACATGAAGAGTAGAGGGCTCTTATTACACTTCCCATTCCCCAATTCCCTAGTTTTGTTGTGTGTTTGAGACCAGGATCTAATAATCAAATATTCCCTGGGGGAAATGGCACTAATTAACAATGCATCCCTGTGCCGGTTTACTCAGAAGTAGATGCCACCTCATACAATGAGGTTTATTCACTAAGAAGATGTATGTTGAGGATGGAAGCCTGATTTATGGAACAGAAAGACCTCAAAGGCTGGTGTTGACCATCATACAGAGAGATGAATAGTGATTCTGAAATGTCGTAAGCATTTGAGAATTAAATGTTGCTACTTCTAATTGCATTCTTTAGTTAGATCTATATCTCCTTAATCCTGTACAATTTGTTTCTATTTCTTTGAAATATCGCTTGGGAAGGGGACTTCATTTCCCCTCAAAACCAGTGGAGCTGTAATAATAATTATAAATGTAAACATTATGGATCAAATGACTGATTGCATTTCCTACCTTAAAAGGAAAACTTAGGTTGGGACCATGTTACAAAAATGGAAGTCTTGGGTTGGGTTCCCCACTCTGTGTGACATACATTACAACTTACCCTTGCTCTGGGTTCCATTACATGGCCTGATCCTCCCCACTCCACCAGCATCCCTGCCAATGTGGAGAAGAGCCAGTATCTAACTAAGTCATACTCAGAGTAAACCCAGTGAAATCCATGCACTTAAGTCGGTTGATTTCAGTGTGCCTACTCTGAGTTTGACATAGTCAAATACGATGCAATGATGTCAGGTAAATTGTGGGAGTGAGAGGAAGAACTGAATGCTTCCATTCTCAGCAGCAGCTCTGAACTTTGTGTAATACTTCTGTATAGATACTTATTGGAAATAAAACAGAAAGTAAAAAAGAAACAATGTGAACGAAGGCAAAGATATTACTAAAATTTACTTAAATTTACTAAAATTTACCAAACAAGGTTTTACCAAAACTTTTCAAAGAAAGTATTTCATCCAACAATAGTGTTTTACAAACCTATTGCGGAAAGATTTAAGAAACCATGCAAGTAAATATGGAATTATTTATTTGCTGTGTAGATGACTGCTTGGTCCTGGTTAATATCCTGTTCCAACACACTGTCTATTTTTAATCGTGTTTTTAATACTCTGTTGGAAGCCACCCAGAGTGGCTGGGGAAGCCCATCCAGATGGGCAGGGTATAAGTAATAAATTGTTGTTGTTGTTGTTGTTGTTGTTGTTGTTGTTGTTGTTGTTGTTGTTGTTAAAGTTTAACCTCACAGGGAATGTGGCATAGCCTGTGTATTCAGTTTTGGCATCTTCCAGGTGGGGGCAGGGGGAGGGAGATGCTTCAATTTGCCAAAAAGCATGAATTATTATTTTTTAAAAACAACAACAACACAAACTCATCCACTGTCTTTAAGAAACTATAGAGGTTTCGGAAAGAAAATGTCAGGTAATTAGTCAAGGCAGCACTTTAGAGCTGCTGGTAAAAACAAATTTATATTGCAGTAGTTGTATTGCTGTGATTTCAATGAAGTCTTAATTACTTCTGCTTATAATTTCCCTGGCAGGTACATTTACATCCCGATGGGAGGATCCCGCTGCAGCATCTTGAAGATGCTGTTCTCCACAGCAATCACGTTCGCTTTTGTAAGCTATTGGCACGGCGGCTATAGCTACCTTTGGTCCTGGGCGATACTTAATTGGCTTGGAGTAGCGGCCGAAAATGGAGTGAAGAGGCTGGTTTCTCTTCCAGCTGTCCGTGACTTAATTGTAAGTTCATTGGTTTTCATGTTTGTAATGCTCAGAACTGTGTTTAGGACTAGAGACTTCAGGTGGTTCAGGGCTGTCAGAATGTGCCCACCTGTTGGACTCGAGTTTTGGAATTGGCAACTTTCTAGAGCTACATAATACAGAAAGTGGTTGTGCTGCGAAATACAATGACAACAAACGGTAATTAAAAGTCCTTAAGGTCATCCAGTAGGGGATTTTACTTTGCTTAGCCATCTTTAGAAATTTAGTGCAGCTGTTTGTTCATTTATCTGAAGTTGCTAGACTTCAATTCCCACCACTCCCAGCTAGCATGGCCAATTGTAACGGATATTGGGTGTTGTAGTACAACAACATCTGAAGGGCCACCCCGATTTAGTGCAAAGGAAGTTATTTGGGTCTCTTGTCTGCCTGTATCTCATAGCTTGGTAAGTTATATAATAATAATAATAATTTATTATTTATACCCCACCCATCTGGCTGAGTTTCCCCAACCACTCTGGGCGGTTCCCAATCGAGTCTCAAAAACAATACAGCATTAAATATTAAAAACTTCCCTAAACAGGGCTGCCTTCAGATGTCTTTTAAAAATAAGATAGCTGCTTATTTCCTTCATATCTGAAGGGAGGGCATTCCACAGGGCGGGCGCCACTACCGAGAAGGCCCTCTGTCTGGTTCGCTGTAACATCACTTCTCGCAATAAGGGAACCGCCAGAAGGCCCTCGGTGCTGGACATCAGTGTCTGGGCAGAACGATGGGGGTGGAGACGCTCCTTCAGGTATACCGGGCCAAGGCTGTTTAGGGCTTTAAAGGTCAGCACCAACACTTTGAATTGTGCTCGGAAACGTACTGGGAGCCAATGCAGATCTCTCAGGACCAGTGTTATGTGGTCCTGGCGGCCCCTCCAAGTCACCAGTCTAGCTGCCGCATTCTGGATTAGGTTCAAGGGAGAAACCTAAAAGGCAAGTATCTTGAATGAGATCTTCTGTGCTAGAAGCCCTGCTAGTGAGACAGAAGCGTACATATGCTCAACAGCTCAACCCCTTCAGTGTTGGTAGTGAAGCTTCACCCCCCAAGTGCAATTCAGTATAGATTCTTGCTATGTGAGTATCAAATCCTTTTGTGCAAATCCCATCTTCTCTCACTGGGTGCTTCTAGGCGGCCTGCTTATTGAATATTCATCCTCGTTTGTTTGCGAGAAGATTAGATGACATCAGCTATTTAATGAGCATTCGTTTTGATTTGTTTGCGGGGAGATTAGGTGAAGTTGCATCAAAGCAACTTGTTATTGCACACTTTCCAGTGCATTTGTACAGCCATATTCCCACCAGTGTATTGAACATAGTACTCATCTCCCCACCACCTTGCCCCCTTCCACTCTTTTCCTCCTGGAGCCAGTATGGTGTAGTGGTTAAGAGTGGTGGACTCATAATCTGGTGAACTGGGTTTGCTTCCCCGCTCCTCCACATGCAGTTGCTGGTTGAACTTGGGCTAGTCACACTTCTCTGAAGTCTCTCAGCCTCACTCAGCTCACAGAGTGTTTGTTGTGCAGGAGGAAGGGAAAGGAAATTGTTAGCTGCTTTGAGACTCCTTAAGGGGAGTGAAAGGTGGGATATCAAGTCCAAACTCCTCCTCCTCCTCCTCTTCTTTTTCTTCTTCTTCTTCTGGTTAACAGCAATGACTCTGCTGTTGGGAGGTCAAATAAGCATCACGACCCCCCCCCCCCGAGTTGTGCTTTGTGCTTCTGGGGCAATTTAGGGAGGGATATAATCTGTCCTCCAGCCTGCTTTCCAGAAAAGCGCTAGCAAAGCACTTGCTACGAGACAACCAAGAATCTTCCTGGTATTGGGTCTCAGGCAGAATTGAGAGGCATCCCAGCATAATATCCAACCTTCCCCACTGAAGAGCATACCAGAAGCGGATGCGAAAACTACCCTACCACACACAATCCACCCCAACACACAAGGATGGTTTGCATTTGTAAAAGTCACATTTGCATAACGAATGCTCTTCTCTTGGTACGCACCTGGATTTTCTTCTGTAAATTGCATTCCCTTTTGAAAAGTTCATGTCCATTCAAGCAACGAAATGTGTGTCAACCAACTGCCAGCGCAGCAGCTTCCTTTCCTGAGCACTTAGTCTGAATGCAGAAAGTACAGGCGCAAAATAGGTACACAAGTTCAAAGTGCTCCATTTAAATGATACGCAGGAAACCATTTGCAGAGGAATGAGAGAGCTTGCGTCAAAAACTCATTTGCATTATGAGTCAGATATTATTGAATGCTGATGTCATCACGGACCATTTTAAAGCCAACTTGAACACCTTTGAAAAATGGATGAAACGAATTTGTGAAATATAAGGTGGGGGTTGGAGGCTCTCTACTTCAGTGGTTTCAATCTCGGTAGTGGCACCTGCCATGTGGAACGCCCTCCCACCAGATGTCAAAGAGAACAACAACTACCAGACTTTTAGACGACACCTGAAGGCAGCCCTGTTTAGGGAAGCTTTTAATGTTTGAGACATTACTGTATTTTAATATTGTATTGGAAGCTGCCCAGAGTGGGGAAGCCCAGCCAGATGGGCAGCTTATAAATGAATTATTATTATTATTATTATTATTATTATTATTATTATTATTAATCCTACCTCCAGGACCATTTCCAGCAAGTAGTGAAGGGGGCAGCAGCACTGTTCAGCACCATGGAAGTTGTCCCTTGGTGTCCACTACGGTTCCATCTTGTCCCTCATATTATTTGACATCTATATGACACCTCTGGAATCTGTCATCAGAGGATTTGGAGCAAGGTGTTGTTAATATGCTGACAACCACCCAGCTTTATCTCTCTGTTCCATCTGAATTGGGAGAGGTGGCTGAGGTGTTTTAAGGCACCGATGGTTTGCATGTGGGCCAATAAATCAAAGCTCAATCCTGAAAGACAGAGGTGTTACATGTACCGAGTTCTCAAGTCTGGGAGATAGAGAGACAGCCTGTCTTGGATGCGGTTGTACTCTGCTGGAAGGAGCAAGTCTATAGCTCGGGAGTGCTCCTGGATTTAACATTGTTACTAGAGTCTCAGGTGGCCTTGGTGGCCAAAACTGCTTTGTCTGCCCCTTTGGGGCAGAAATGTTGATATTTCATGTTTGGAAATTTCCAGATTGGACTATTGCGGTGCACCCTACATGGGGTTGCCCTTGAAAACGACTTAGAAACTTCAAATGATCAAGTGCTCTTTGCTTTAAGATATATTTTTAGGGTCCACTCTAGTTGTGCCTGTGATTTGTCTAATCATGATATCTGTATATTATTACCTCCTGGATCAGAGAGAACATGGCAGTTCCTTAACTGGGGATCATGAGTAGGGGACAGCCATTTCAGTTATGTCCTGCTGTGGGCTTCTCAAAGCTGTCCGGTTGGCCATTGTGGAGATAGAATACTGGACTGGATGGGACTTTGGTGTAATCCAGCAGGTTTGTCACTCAGAAAACATAATGGTGCATGCAGAGTGTGACTGGACAATGAAACAAATGGGCAGTCCCTGCTTCCACAGGGGTACATGAGCAGCCCTTGTGTGTACACTACAGGTTAGAAGGTCTGTATCAGTGCATATACTTTCTTTCTTCTGGGTAAGTCCATTTGGTGGCTTCCATATACATTAGATTCTCCATGCAAGCATCTAGAGCAGGGGTCAGCAAACTTTTTCAGCAGGGGGCCAGTCCACTGTCCCTCAGACCTTGGGGGGGGGGGCTGGACTATATTTTTTTGGGGGGGGAGAACGAATTCCTATGCCCCACAAATAACCCAGAGATGCATTTTCAATAAAAGGACACATTCTACTCATGTAAAAACACACTGATTCCCGGACCGTTCGTGGGCCGGATTTAGAAGGAGATTGGGCTGGATCCAGCCCCCGGGCCTTAGTTTGCCTACCTGTGATCTAGACTTAAGCAGATACCCAGTGTAGGTACATTGCACGTGCTCTTTCAGTCATGGGGACTGGAACTCAATTCTGTGTGAAGTTCAGCAGGCTCTGCCCCTTGACAGCATTTAAGCAGCTCTTAACAACCATACTGGGATGTGGGTGGCGCTGTGGGTTAAACCACAGAGCCTAGGACTAGCCGATCAGAAGGTCGGTGGTTCGAATCCCCGCGATGGGGTGAGCTCCCATTTCTCAGACCCTGCTGCTGCCAACCTAGCAGTTCGAAAGCACGTCAAAGTGCAAGTAGAAGGTAAACAGCATTTCTGTGTGCTGTTCTGGTTCGCCAGAAGCGGCTTAGTCATGCTGGCCACATGACCTGGAAGCTGTACGCCGGCTCCCTCGGCCAATAAAGCAAGATGAGTGCCGCAGCCCCAGAGTCGGTCACGACTGGACCTAATGGTCAGGGGTCCCTTTACCTTTACAAACAATCATACTGCTGCTTTTCATCGCTAATCTGGTTGTGGCTGTGGGTTGTTTTTACCTATGGGGGGAAAATGGTCGTCTGTCACGGATGCTTTAGCTAAGATTCCTGTATTGCCAGGGGTTGGACTAGATGACCCTGGGTTCCCTTCCAACTCTTAAGATTCTCTGAGTTTATAATCATGTTGTTCATGCTGGCTTTAGTAACATTTTGCACTGTTTTGAAATGTCTGCATTTAACTTTGTTTTAAAACTGCGCTATGCTTTATATGTTCATGTGTGTGTGTGTGTGTGTGTTATTCTTTTTATAAAGCACTCTGGGTAGCACTGGGTTTGAAAATCAATCTGTAATTTATTTTAAATGAGTAAAAATATAATTAAATAAATCTTCGTGCCGGAAGAGCAATCCCCAGCAGACCAGAAATAAAAAGAACCAGGACACATACCACTTTTACAGCAGTAACATTCCTGCACTGAGTGATGCAAAAAGCAAGCATCAATTGAAACTACGTGCAGATGACTCATCTTAAGGGGTGACTGAAAAATCCATCTCATTTTTTTTTAAAAAAAAAAACCCCAACAACAACAACCAAAAAGCCAGCTTTATGATTTAGTCTTTGGAGAGCAAGGTTAGTCATTCTCCTCTTAACTATTTAGCCCATTTCTGAATCAGTGAAAATAAGTTCAGGGGGAAAGCTACGGAGAGCTTACCTTGCAAACATACAAATAAATACAGGCTTTCTTTTCAGACAGACATCCCCACCACCACCACTTAGGCACGATTGACTCACTCGCGACCGTATGATGACCGTGTGATGCTGGGAAAATAAATAAATAATCTTATTTTAACCTGAAATGGTGGGAGAGAGGTGGAAAGTCCTTGTCGGTGAGTCAAAAATCCGGGGGGGGGGGGGGTTTGATTCCAAGGGCACCAAAATGGTGTGAGCGAGCTCAGCAACTGTTGGGTGTGAAACTGTTTGTATTGCAACGGGCTCCCCACTTACGTGTATGTGTGCTTGCTGATTTTGGTTCCACCCACCTCTGGCATGGTTATAACCATAGTTTAGAGGTCCCGGGCCCTAAGGAAGTCAGATTATCCTCCATCAGGGCCAGGGCCTTTTCAGTGATGGCTCCGACCTGGTGGAATGGTCTGTCCCATGAGACTAGGGCCCTTCAGGATTTAACCTCCTTCCGTCGGGCCTGTAAGACAGAGCTATTCTGCCTGGCCTTTAATTTGAACTCAGCCTGATCTTTTATTTCCCTTCTCTTCTCTCCCCCCCCCCCTTTATGAAGATTACCATCTCTGGGACGCCACAGCTAATTCTCCCCTGGCCTCCTCGCTGGCCCAAGTAGGACAAATTTAGCCAGCTAGTCCTGGTGACTATCTAATGTTTGGATGGATTGATTTTTGAACTTTGAATTTTATTGTGATTCATGCATTTATACTGTATTTTATGCTGCTTTTATGTTGTATTACAATTAAGTGTTTTTAATTTGTTGTTAGCTGCCCTGAGCCTAAGTTTCTGAACTGGGAAGGGTGGGGTATAAATAACAATTTATTATTATTATTATTATTATTATTATTATTATTATTATTATTATTACCTGTGGGGGGGGAGCACAGCCTCAGGCTTAAAAAAAATCACCTATCCCTGACCCTAAGGAATATATTAATTACTGTATCTGTTCGGTTAGTGATGTGATGGTTGAAAAGTAAAATTTGAGGCTGCCACTATTGTTTAATGAATGCCTGAGACCGCAGTAGATTAACACTCACACTTTTATCGTCTAAAAGTGACTATACAACAGCCCTAACAAACCCACAAATGCAGATCTTGCTTGTGCTTCAGTCCTAGGGTCACATTTCACCACAGCTTTCTCACTGCAGGTTTGTTGATCAAAAATCATTGCCTGTAATTGCTGTGTCAGGCAGATGAGTCAAGCAGTGATAAGTCTATTTGGCACCTTTGTTTATATTTATGGATGGACATTGACCCTACACCCCACGCGCCCATCCCCTCTCACAAATATTCATGCTTTCCAAAAGGGCAACTTTCACAGCAGCAATCAGAGCTCATGAAAATTCAACGCAACACACTTTAATAGTATTTATCAAGTGGTACTGGATTATCAAGATGCTCCGCAGCTGTCTGTACTTTGTAGTGTTCTTACTGCATTAGGAAATATCATCCAGCAGACAAGAATGTGCAAGGATTTGAACTGTCTGATCAAATGAACAGATTGATTTATAGGCACTTGAAGCACAAATAGTTTTGCTTTCTCTCTTGATTGTCCACCCTTCTCCTTTTGTCAGTAAATTACTGCTTCCTCTGTGCCAGCTCCAGCAGAATAAATGCCCAGGCACTCCCATATTTTCTTTCTGTGCTTGACATGTGAAGGATATTTGAAAGTTAGGTCATGATAAGAAGCTAAAGATGTCAGCGGAAGTCATATGTGAACGTCCATAAAAATTCCATCTGTTTAATTTGAAAGGTGTATTTGGATGACACAAGGCACAAAAAAGAGATTATTTCGATTTTTGTGTATGGGGGGGGGTAACGTTTAAATGTTGGATACCCGTTTTAAAAATTAGTCCTATTAAGATGTTAAGATATTTACCATTTTTTATGGGGGGGGAGAAATCAACAGATGGTGCACTTTTTATGCAATTAAACTGTTTTTGACTAAAACATATGATTTAATACTTTTTAAATTGCTGCTTTTGATTTTTATGCCTTCAAATTCTGTCCCTCAATGGACACTCAGTGAACACAGGAAGCTTCACCTGATCTGGTCATGGAAAGGGTTAATGGATGGACAGCTTTTTCATGATTCCATAGGTGGAGCTGCATGCCTGTTCCTCATTGGTGGGATGATTTTGTATGGGTAATTCCACAGTCAGCTTTGGCTATGTGTTGCTGTCCTCTTCTAAGGAAACTGCTGCTAATGGCAAGTGGGGAGGCCACTGCCTGTGGGACTTCCTACGGCAGGGGTTCTCAACCTGTGGGTCCCCAGATGTTGTTAGACTACAACTCCCATCATCCCTGAGCTCTGGCTTTGCTAGCTAGGTGTGATGGGCGTTGTAGTTCCACAACATCTGGGGACCCACAGGTTGAGAAAGGCTGTCCTATGGGCATCTGCTTGACCAGTGCAAGTAGAAGAGGCTGGATTAGTTGGGCTTTGGCCCGATGCAACAGCGCTCTTCTTGTGTTCTTATGCTCTTGTTGCAGTTGGTTGCCAGGAAGAAAATCTGGCAAGTGGTGAACAAGGTGCATATCATGCAATGCAGATACGGTCCTGTGCTGTACCTCCCACAGAAGTCTGTAGTTTTGTGCCTTGGCACGAACTGAGGACATCACTCGCTAAGTAGGCAATTGCAGCAGCATGGAGACACTGGCTTTGCGTGAGCTGGTCTCTCTCCCCATTTCTGGTTAATAGCCAGCAGTAACCTTGTAAATGAATGGGTCCATCCCTCTTGTATCTCCAACCAAAGACTGCTGCTGTGTGTCCTTGCATGAACTGATGGCATCACCTTCAGGAAGCCAGCATTGCAGTGTGATGAAACCATGCCCGGTTAGTTTTCAGTGACTACTTCTCAACAGTGGCAAACTGCTTCATGTAGTCGCAGCTGGTGATTAGGACATTTGCAGATGAACCACTAGTAGACAATGATCATAATCCATACAGCCTTCAAGGTTGGAGGACATTCTACTGGGTGATTTATTTGTTTGCTGAATGAACAGATCATATTCACCCTTGGAATAATGCTGATTGCATTTTTATCACGGCATGAAAATAACATGTACACACATTTACAACTTCTGCAGGAAGATATTTCTTCTGTGGCTTATATTGTCACAGAAATCTGCAAAATGAGTTTGAATTCCTAGAGCACCTTACAGGATGGCTCCCTGATGCCCCTCTTGCAAGGGATAGGATTTTTGGTCCTGCAGGGAATTGCATGCAATATCTTCCTTCCACAGAGTCACAGCCGCTGCTGAAATTATATGTTGCTTTCTGTTATTATCTTGTTTGTTTTTGTGATGTGAGTCTACTGCAAAATATTCACCAACATTTCTCGCCTGGACAGTGCTGACTCACACACTCTAGATTGAGTACCAGGAGTGGCAGACGATCAATTGACACCATATTTCAAGCACAGAAAAGGAAATTATAATGGTATTTTTATACCCACGCCTTCCATTCATATGGCAGCTTAACCCTTCCATTTTCATCACATTCTAGACTGCCAAACTTTTATGCTTACATCGACTTGTGGCATTTTACCGTATTTTTCGCCCCATAAGACGCACCGGCCCATAAGACGCACCTAGTTTTTTTTTGGGGGGGGGAAATAAAGGGAAAAAAAATTATTCCCCCCCCAGGTGCGCTCCGCTAATCCCGAAGCTTGGGGCGTGCGGAGCTCAGCACACCCCAAGTTTCTGGGTGCCGGCAAGGTCTCCGCTAGCTGTGGGAGAGCCGGGAGCCTCTCCCAGGGCTAGCGGACAGCTGCGCTAATCCTGAAGCTTGGGGCGTGCTGAGGTCAGCGCGCCCCAAGCTTCTGGGTGCCGGCAAGCAGTCCGCTAGCCCTGGGAGAGCCGCGGAGCTCTCCCAGGGCTAGCGGACCGCTGCGCTAATACAGAAGCTTGGGGCGTGCTGAGGTCAGCGCGCCCCAAGCTTCTGGGTGCCGGCAAGCTCTCCGCTAGCCCTGGGAGAGCCGCGGAGCTCTCCCAGGGCTAGCGGACCGCTGCGCTAATACAGAAGCTTGGGGCGTGCTGAGGTCAGCGCGCCCCAAGCTTCTGGGTGCCGGCAAGCTCTCCGCTAGCCATGGGAGAGCCGCGGAGCTCTCCCAGGGCTAGCGGACCGCTGCGCTAATACAGAAGCTTGGGGCGTGCTGAGGTCAGCGCGCCCCAAGCTTCTGGGTGCCGGCAAGCTCTCCGCTAGCCCTGGGAGAGCTGGGTCTCCCACAGCTAGCGGATAGCTTCCTGAAGCCTGGAGAGCGAGAGGGGTCTGTGCGCACCGACCCCCCTCGCTCTCCAGGCTTCAGCGAAAGCCTGCATTCGCCCCATAAGACGCACCCACATTTCCCCTTCATTTTTGGAGGGGAAAAAGTGCGTCTTATAGGGCGAAAAATACGGTAAGTACTTTGGGCATATCCCAAAGTTACCCGTGTCATATATGAATTAATGATACCCTGGAAAACCATTGAAGATAGGCCTAGATTGATGATCTTGATTTATGTTTGAATATGGACAAATGATTTGTCTCTGCATACAGAACCACTGTTTGATCCTATCAGTATCTATACATCTGTCAGTAGAATATTTAATAACCACATTTAGCTTCTTTCCTATCGCATTTGGAATGTTTATGGATTGTTCATAGGTCGGGAGCTTCAGCAACTGTAAATATTAAGAAAATATGTTGAAAATGTTTTGGATTGATGCAATAAATGTCTGTGTACAGATATCAGTCATTCCTGCCTTCAGTTTTGAAGCTGTATTTGACTGGTGATATATAGATGTAGATATAGATATATATAGGTATAGATGAGCTAACAAGGGTAAGTCACTTTGTAAAAATATAATGCATGTTTGTTATTAGTGCTGTTTCTCATACTCAGTCAGAAAATTGATACATAAGATGATAACGTCCATGAAATAATAAAAATATGCTTTCCAAATCCATATTTAATAGTTACACACACACACGATAGTTACCCTACTGTGCTTGAAGTAAGTCCCTTGATATCCCAGTTACAGTGGTACCTCGGGTTACATTACCTTCGGGTAACATAATTTCGAGTTATGAACGCTGCAAACCCAGAAGTTTATACTTCTGGGTTTCGTCGCGCGCACATGCGCAGAAGCATTCTGCATGCTTTGCGCATGCGCAGAAGCGCTCTATCGTGCCATGCATGTGCTCAGAAGTGGTGCCTCTGGATACGGACTTTTCATGGTAAGACCCCCGGGACGAATTAAGTTGGTATCCACTGTATTTTTATGAACTTCCTATAACAATACATTAGGATTGGAGTGCATGTTGCCCCACTGCTTGCCACAAGACAAGTTCAGGCAAGGGAAGGTGGCTAGAGTAGAAACGAAGCCCTGATTCTGCTTGGCAAGATTTGAACTGATGTTTGGCTGAGCAGGATTGCTCACCTATTCAAGCACCCCTGCTTGAACTCTCATGACACCCCAAGGTGGGGTATTACTAACAAATAATTCATGTAGAATCAAAGAATCATAGAGTTGGAAGAGACCACAAGGGCCATCGAGTCCAACCCCCTGCCAAGCAGGAAACACCATCAGAGCACTCCTGACATATGGTTGTCAAGCCTCTGCTTAAAGACCTCCAAAGAAGGAGACTATGTAAATAGCACATGCTGGCCTCATCCTCCAGTGTTCCCAACCTTGGTCACTCAGCCTCCAAACTTGATTGGAGAAGGTCTGAAGGTTGTTGTTTTTTACTGTGTTTGCTTGAGTGTAAGTAGGAACCACAGTACAACTCAGGATTCAGGGTTATGACCATCCAGATGGTTCTACTTGTGTTCAATGAAGTGCCAGTAAAAGCCAGTGCTGGGAATGAACTAATTCAGTTTAATGGAGTACACTGAACTAGTTCAAAAATTTATGAGCTATTTCTGAAGATAGATTCCATACTAGCCAGGTGAACTAAAGGTGAATTACATTCATTTTGGGGTAGAACTCTTAATAATGTCTAGCTCATCTTCATGTCCATACCCTTCACCCATTCAGCAAGAGGCCCGAATCCTTAGCTTTCTTTCTTTCTTTCTTTCTTTCTTTCTTTCTTTCTTTCTTTCTTTCTTTCTTTCTTTCTTTCTAGTAAATCATTTGGACATCTCTGAAAAATTTAGAAAAACAAATGTGGAGTCAACTTTCTAAGGCTTATTAGGCAGATATGGGGGCACTGCTATGGCGAAGGACACTTACTCACTTAAGCACGATTGCTAAGCAATTAAAAGGAATGAATGTGAGGCATTTTCTGTATCTTTTTCTGCTGAAGAGATTTACTCTCTTCAAACAGGACCTGTTTTCAGTGAGGATAACAGGAACACTGCAAATGGTGCCTTGTGCCTTTTACAGCTGTGTGGCTGGCACAAAGTAAACAAGGGTAAACTTTTTCCTCTATAAAAATACAATTACAAGGAAAGCTTCACCTGTTGACATTTTCTCTGTCAGACATCTTTTTACTTGTTTATGAACCCTGATTTGGTTTGGACTCTATATGTCAGCCCAGCGGCTTGCAACATACCAAAAGCTGAAAGAAAATGGCTGTGGATGAACTTTTTATGAAGAAAAAGTTTATTTGGATGAACTTGAACTGAATTAGTTGGTTTTGTACAAAGGTGGACTTAAACTCAGGGTTTTTTTCAGCCGGAACACACTGGAACTCCGTTCTAGCACCTCTCAGGTGGGTGCCATTGCCATTCTAAGAGAACGAGGGAGGTGTTCATGGTGAGTTCTGGCACCTCTTTTTCTAGAAAAATAGCACTGCCTACACAACTATTATTTTCTGTCACAAAGTAACACTTGAGCACGGCTTCAGTTACCCATCACAACATTTTCCTCTGTGAATGTGGGCTTCTCTTGTGCAGACATCAACTTATGGATGGTGTACCTGGGATCTGTGCAACTTTGGGGTCAGAGTCAGCCCCCATTCCCCCTTCTACACAGAGAGCCTTTCATATGGATAACATGAGAAGAGGACTTAAAGCAGCAATTAAACCAACCACATGAATGGCATTTCTTACGGTTTTGAAACATGTAATTTAGCAGTAAACTATGGCTAGTTTAACCCAGTTCACTGCAAGGCTAGTTTAAAAAGTTTCAAATAAAAATACTGCAAGTGCAACAGAGGGCTAAATGTGTTTCCAGACTGTTCACTCTAATATTAATGTACTCTGTGGTTGGTGTCAACCTTGTAATAAGAAAGCTCTGAATGTTTTATACATGCATAACATTGAAAGCTTCACAAACATGGCCAAGGGTATGTAAAAAATGTAATAAATTATGGATTGCTATCTTTGAAACAAATAGAAGTAGGAATACTGTTGCTTGCACATATTAAATGGCTGCAAACCTATACTTGCTTACCTGAGAGTGAGTTCCCTTGAACATCTGAGCAGATGTGTCTAGTTCTCTGCTGTTAAGTTTAAACATACCGTATTTTTTGCACCATAACACTCACTTTTTTCCTCCTAAAAAGTAAGGGGAAATGTCTGTGCGTGTTATGGAGGGAATGCCTACGGGTGGCATGCCTACGGATTTTCCTCCTCTAAAAACTATGTGCGTGTTACGGTGGCAAAACCTCTGTTTCCAAAGTTATTTGATTTGATTTTTTGGAAAACAATCTGCTAACCCAGTGATATGAATTCTTAGCAGCTTTAATAGAGGAAGGTATATAGTAATATTAATTGGATCCTTCAATAAAAACAATTATGGTAGAAGAATAATCATAAAGCTAAATTATGGAGACAGGAAAGGTATTTATATTTTGAGTTAACTTCCCTGTGCTTAGTTTGCTATGTGAATTTAATTTTTCCTACTCGCTCTTAGCCTATAGTGACTTCTGTGTTGCTGTTTTTGAAATGCATATTGATTATTGTAGTATTGAACATTCAAGCTGTCAAGCACAATCCAGGCTCCCTGCTTATGAAAAAAGCAAGAACATAAGAAGAGGCCTGCTAGATCAAGCCAAAGATCCATCTTGTCCAGGATTCTGGGCTCACAGTGGCCAACCAGATCATAGAATTGTAGAGTTGGAAGGGACCCAAGGTCCAACCCCCTGCGGTGCAGATGCCTGTCAAAAGCCTTCTAGCAGGACTTGAGTGATTCCCAGCAACTGGTGTTCAGAGGCATATAGCCTTTGGCAGTGGAAAAAAGAATGTCGCCAGCATGGCTAGCAGCCACTGAAAGCTTTAAATATTTCAGCATTCAGCTTCACTGGATGACCCCAAATTCTGCTATTATGAAAGAGAAACTTCTCCTTTTCCATTTTCTCCACATCTTGTAACACTATCACCATGCATAATTATCACAGTTATGCACACACGTGCACTACTGTTACAATGGCGAAAGTTAACGCCATTGTAAGTTCCCCCGTTCCAAACAGTTCACAAGGAACTTGGATGAATTTGACTTACGCCACCCTTTTCATGAGCTATGTTCTGCTGGGTTGCACAGTTGCATGACTGAGCTGAGAGCGGGGTTGGAATACATGTAATTCTCTCCTTGTCCCGCTGCTGGAAGAACCCCTTTTGGGGACTAACTATAGTGTAAGTCAAGTTCTGCCAGCTGAGTCCCAGCTAAAGTGGGGTGAGCGACTTAGGCTGCCATAGCCCTGGCTGAGTACACATCTCAGTTGGGAAAGCCCAAGATCTGCTGAATCTAAACCCTCTTATCTCAGCAGATCTTGGGTTTGGAGTTCCCTGTTAATTGGTTTGCACAATAACCATACAGTTTGCAAAACCAGTGAGTTGTCTGGAAATATAGCTGCTTCTAATCGTATGTGCTCTGAAACTTTCTGTGTAGTACCCCTGGAAGACAACTATTGACTCTGTTGGGGGGGGGGTGTTTTTTAAAACCTATATAAATCCCAGGACAATTCCTTTAAATGTGGTGCACTAAGCCAAGGTGCTTTCCAGCGTTACTTTCAATGCAGCGGATAATTCTTCCTAGAATGATGCCTTATTGCTGTAAACCAAGGACCGGGAACTTGCCACGCTCCAGATTTGTTGAACTCCCACTTCCACCACCCTCTGCCAGCGAGGCCAGGGGCAGGGTAATGGGATTTGTAGTCTAACAACAGCTGGAGAGTGGCAAGTTCCCCATCTCTTTTTTTAAAATATTAACATTTACAGGAGAGCAAGGGTTTCTCCCCACTCTCACGACTTCACTATACCTATAGCGGTCACCCTAACACCACCATGATTTATTTCTAACCTTCTAGTATTAAGATTTTATTGTTATCTGCCTGTTTAAAATTTGCTTTTCAGAACCATTTTATTGATATTTTTATGGTTTGCAATAAACAAGAAGTTTACAACGCAGTAACAAAATCTCCACCTGAGAACTTAACAATAAACTGAAAACAACATAACGTCTACGTTATAATATTTGCTATTCCAATATATCAAGAAAAATACCCGTTTCTCCATGAATTTATTTGCTTGTATTCTCCGGTAGTAGGTTAGTTTGACCATTTTCACCATGGTCTTTTCAATCTCTTTAAAAGTAGTGAGAGGAGCTAAAGTAATCAAATTGATTGCCATCTCTTGATCACTGTCTATGAAAGCACCTTTTATGTATCCAAGCAGAAATGTCTTAGGTTCCATAGGGATTTGTGTTCCTAACGATTCTGATATTATTTCCAAGGGAAAACACATCCCTGTATTTGGGGACAGTTCCAGAAAATATGGCGGTAATCTGCTTTTACTTCTCCACATGCCCAGCAATTATCCCTTCCTAACTTGTGTATTAAATCCACCTTACCTTCTTTTCAGAACCATTTTTTGTCCCCAAGAGGCTGTCGGCGACTCCATGCAGCTCTGGCATCTGTGTCCACCATGTGGTTGATCTTCTCCAACCTTATCTTTCTCGGAGGGAATCATGTTGGCAGAATCTACTGGAAGAGGATCTTCATAGAAGGCAAGCTATAGCAATCTGATTTTTTAAAATTATTGTTATTATGAGACATGCCTTCCTGGAATTTGATTCAGCATTGCAAAACACATGAGCAGCTTTCTCAGACGCCGTTCCCTGTGTCTTGCACTATATGCTTTTTGTTCAGTTAGTCCTCCTTCTCCTTGACATCATCTCAGCAGTAGTCATTGTAGCATTTCCCCAGGGCTTGTTGGCTTTCAGCCTGAACCTTTGTTATTTATTTTTATTTCAGGCACTTTTTAGAAGCATTTCCTGCTGGTATTTGGAGTGTCCTATAGCACAATGGACTAGAACAAAAAACAATAATATAAAATCCCTAAAAGTGGACAAGTATTAAAGCCAAAGTTGGATAAACTAAGCAGCAGCATTTAAAAAATATTGGGTTGCATCCAACTAAGTTCTACTCTGCTTTGCGTGCAGAAAGTCCTTTGTTCAACCTGTGACATCTCCAGGTAGGGTCCAGAGCCACTGCCAGTCAATGTAGACAATACTGAATTAGATGGACCCAATGGTCTGGCTCAGTGTAAGGCAGCTTCCAGTGTTCCTATGTAAAAGCATATAGAGATGAAAGAGGAAGTGGGAGAGAGTCTCGCTCTTCCTACTTCCTCTTTCAGCTCACTGTGTTTTTCAAGGGAGACAAAGGTACCCAGCCTTGCTGCCTTGTAATGAAGGGGGCAGTGAGTGTGTATAGGGAGGCTCAGAGATTCTGTGGGTGCCAGGAGTTCTCAAAGGTGCCATTACACTAGTAGGCATCACAGTTGGACGAGCTCTCATGTATTTTCATTTCACACAACATTTTGCACCTTTTTTGCATATTTTTTTTTGTAGCATGAACTTTCATAGGCAGGGGACTATGTCACCAGATGCAGAGAATGTCTATGATGCCCGGAATGTTTCCTCTCCTCATCGAAGGCACTCACTGCATCTGTATGCATCATACAGAGTTTTTAGGTGCCTCAGCAATAATTGTTTTTCTGTACTGCCCCCATTGTGCAGTAAATAGGATATGAAATATCACTTTTAAGCAATTTGCTGGTCAGACCCATAGTACTGAAAAGTGAAAAACTCAATTTCAAAACTGCTCAGGGCAATGGTACTACATCTTCCTTGTTGAGAAGTAAGAGACATTAAATTACAGAGTGTTAAAAATAATCTTTCTATGACTCTCTCTTTCCTCTGCTCCATTTATGTGAGAGGTAGTTACCTAGAAGAACTTTGCAAATAATAGTTTGTGAGATGGCAGGCTACCACCGACAATTCCTTATTGTGCGGTTCCTTCCCTCGTTCACAGCCACCTAATTACCCATTGCTTCAACTATCAAGGAATCACCACTAGCATCAGGAAAAGCTCTGCACTTACCCATCCCAGAAACACAGAGCAGCACCATAGAGCTGTGGACACTTTTCTTTGCTGTTTGTCTTGCACATTATATAGGGTTGCCATGCATGGGCTTTCATACGTCCCAGACATTTAAGCGATTTCTGCCCGGATGCTGTTTACAAGGGCTGAATACCGTCCATGTCTAGGAAATTCCCAACATGTGGCAACCCTAACATTAAAGGCCAAGTAGCTCTATAAATAGAGAGCAGGGAGTGCTGGGATCGCAGCACACTATGCTGTAATTCTGGGTTAAAAGGTGTGAGCAGCCATTTGCTACTCCTCAGCTGGCCTCTTATAGTGCAGGTCCAGATCTGAACTTTTTACAGTTATCCCATTTGTGCATTTGCACGTGTATGTTATATAAAACATGTTAAACAATACAGTTGCGTGATTGAACACACTAGGATAACTTTGGGACCAGATCATGTTTTTGGAGGGATACCAAACTTTGTGTTACACCATGCTCAAGTAGAAACATTATTGCAAGTAGAAACCACGTGCCTCAATATCTGAAAATTGTCATTGTGTTTTAGTCCACAAATGATATGAATTTGGTGTTTTTGTGAAAAGTGTAAGATCCTTCCTGATTGTGGTTGAAATATGTAAAATTGCATCTTTGAACCCGGCAGAAGAAAGGTGACTTTTCTCTTGGATGGGAACTTCTTTATTTTGTCTTCAAATGATCTGCCTTGCCATTTGCAACAGTAGCTTAAGTTTGAAGTACAGCAAAACAGACATTTTATGTTTTGTTTTCTACGTAATCAGGCCCATCTTTATGAATTAGGTGCTGGCTGCATCGTTACAGATTATGTACAAAGCAGATCAAACACGAACCAACACCATATCAGCAGCAGTCTTCACCTGGACATCCAGTGTCATCGGGAGGCAAATGACATAGATAGCCTGAGCAGGGTGGTACAGGCAGGGCGGCACTGTTCATACAGCGTGTTGAGCTCCCTATGCCTTGTCCTCCCCCTCTCAGTGACTGGCAGCGATTCATGGCATTGGGAAACCAAGAGAGCAACACCACTCTCTCTGCGCCAACCTCTGTAGGTACATAGCCCAGTTGAAAGAATCAATGTTATTTGGACATCCCAGATAAGGGTTTATGGAACCATCACCATCACTCTCCTTGAGAAGTGTTTCAGCTACATCAAAACTTCCTTGAGTCCCCTCCAATGTCTTCTGACGTGTACCAACCACAACCCTCTCAGAAATTTCACTGTGAGCAAAATGCAGGGCAAATGTAGCTTGTAAACTCGGCAATAATAATTCTCATTGTAGCAAAAGCTGGCTTGGTCACAGGAATGGTTGGATCCTATATCCAGAATCGCCGAGTTCACACATTACAGTAGTCTGAAAGGGTCTTGTCCTTCAGCTGTCAGGATCCTTTACATGTGCGAATGAAGAACTGGGTGAACAGGCTCATAGTACGAAGGTCTGTTCTTGTTTCAGCCACCTGGCACGTAGCCAAATATAACCTGGTATTTGTTCTGTCTGTTTGCATAGAGCTGAAAAACCAGTCATTGTCATAGGGAAGGTAAAACAGCATTTAAAAAAGAAGAAGAAGAAGATGTACACACTATTTTTAGAGGCAAGAGACGAAAGCATGATTTTCTCCCAGATTACCCGATTGTCTTGACTGCTCAGGGTTCTGTTGAAACAAATGACTTTGGGCAGGCATTGTATTTAATAATGAAGTGGAACATTGCAATTTTAAATCAAAGAAAGCTACTTGGACTTGTAAGTGTACAACTTAATCTACACTCACAGGCCCTGGACCTGCGATCAGATTAAGGTGGCCCTGTTCTCTTCTTTGCAGAGGACTGTCTTCTGTTTGAAGGGCTGTCAGATGATCCTCCTCTGTTAGAAGGGTCCAAGAACAGTTTAAAGATAAAAGAGCCATCCAATGGGAAAACAAGGTCCTTGAAGTTGCCCATCAATAGCGGCATGTGGGCAGCAGGTGGAGCAGTCCCACAAGCCACCTTGTCCCAGTTGTCCCCTTGTGGGGAGACAACTGCATTTCTAATAATTGCAGTAATTATTTCTGAACTTGCATCTGTACATGTAGGATTGTATTTTAGTCCTATGCAACTGGGTGTCTGCTTGTGAAACAGGACCCCTCTTTCCTCTCCTCCCCCATGGGCCCCCCAAATTTGCTCCAGAGAGTCTTCCAGACCTGTGGGGAAGTTCAGATGTACAAGCAGACGTCCCCTACGGGAGCAGGACAGCAGTGCTGGATACCAACACATAAAATGGTATACGCAACTGCTATGCAAATCTGTGCCCTCTTTGGCCCACATTTTTGGTAATGCACATAAGTTGCCACCTTAGGTCAGAGTGATTGCAAATGCCTGTAGTTTCTGGGTACCCCAAAACTACCATATGATCTCTAAATTTCCTTCATTCTTTATTTTACGTGAGCTCATAGTATTCACTGTACCTCTTTACTTTTTGTAGAGGACTTTGGCATCCTGGCCTGCAGCATTCTGCTTGATATTGCAAGGTGAAACATAACATAAGAGAGAAGCATGATTGTTGAGAAGTAACTGTATATAAAATATTGAGTATGGACTCAAGAAACATTAAGTGAGCAATAGTTAGCTTGGGGTAGTGAGCAGACGTGCCTCAGGAAATTTAATAATTGAGATGCCAGGTCTGTTGCTCTGTTCTGCTGAGATATTAATGTTCTTTCCCTATTTTGTTATATGGGCTGTTGTGGTTTGTTTTCTGATAAATGATTGTCAGCTGCCTTAAGGACCTGCTTGAGCCAAAAGACAAATTACGGATTGAGTAATTTCGTTGTCCCCGAAGGGGGCAATGACAATAAAGATATTATTATTATTATTATTATTATTATTATTATTATTATTATTTTAAAAAGTAAATAACGGCGCAAGGCAATAAACACTTCTTTCCCTGCATACATATGTTACTTAGCTCCCTACTTCCAATAATTTATTGGTTGGTGTTTTTATTTTACACAAATTAAAAACAGAGTGCTGATCCGAAAGAGTTCACCATTGGGATTGTGCTTTGGGTGTTGTCCTATTTTACACAGCTGGCTTTTCACTAATCAGCTCTTTGGTGTACTGGTTAAGAGCGGTGGACTCGTAATCTGGTGAACTGGGTTTGCGTCTCCGCTCCTCCACATGCAGCTGATGGGTGACCTTGGGCTAGTCACACTTCTTTGAAGTCTCTCAGCCCCACTCACCTCACATAGTGTTTGTTGTGGGGAGGAAGGGAAAGGAGATTGTTAGCCGCTTTGAGACTTCTTCGGGTAGTGATAAAGCGGGATATCAAATCCAAACTCCTCCTCCTCCTCCTCCTCCTCTTCTTCTTCTTTGGGTGGTCTAGTACAGGCTCCAGACTGTGATGTTCCTCAGGTGCTAAGTGGAACGATTTCAGCCTTTTTGTATGCAAGACCCCACACAAATATATGTGGAGAAACTCACACCCAAATCTGCTGGTGAATTTTCATGAGGACTTCTTAAAATCATCCCCAACATCATCACCGTTGCAAACTGATGTGGAAATGTGGGGGACTGCATTTAACCGAGAGAAACCAACATTGATAGATTTCTCCATCCATGCCTTAAAGTTATGAGATTTCCCCATCCATACATGCAACCCAGCTATTGGGTCAGACTGGAGAAAAAATATGCATGGCAAGGCCTCCACTCCATTCACCAGCTCTCCTGAACTACAAAAAGTGTTGAAAGGTTAATCTTCCACCTGGAGGGGGGCAATTTCCAGCTACCCCAGTCACCACCAAGCAAGCTTTATTTATTTAAAACATTTTTATGCTGTAGCCATCCACAGTGTCTTACTGTCAAACACAGACACATGCATATCCAGCATGCAGGACATTTTATTCTCTTCCCATTCATCTCTGTGTGCAATTCCCCCATGCAGTTGGGATCCAGACATGGTAGCCTCTTGCCATGGGCTTTGATTCCTGGATGAGTAGGTGCGATGATGCTCGGGCAAAGAGAAGCAATACTATGTGCAGCCCAATTATGCTTGTACTGTTTAAAAGGATGCTCTTGATATTTGTATTGCCACATATTCTGGACGTGCATGTGAACAACAGTTATATTTTATTATATTTTATATGAGTTATATTATATTTTATATGAGTCGCTCCTGCTAGAATTTGGATTTTTGAGCAGGTGCCCTGGGCTCCAACCCTTTGCTCACTTCTCTTCCCCCGATCACTTCCCCCAAGAGACAGAAGGAAAGCACATGTGCACACAATTCCTTTTCCCAATGTATCTGGATAAAAGTTGGATCCAGCAGAATTAAGGCTTGTCTACACTTCCACTTGTCCCATGTCCAGAAAGTTCAGGTCTGAGCAGTTTTCTGTTTGTCCCATGGCTTTCCCTGGGAAAACTCGCTCTTTGGCACTGAATCAGAACAAACATCAATCCGTGGAAAATCCAACAGACTTTTGCTGTGGTTCAGCGGCAAAGGTTGGGTTTTGCTAGGGGCGGGGCGTGGTGGGACAAGTAGAAGTCTGGAAGAGCCCTTAATCTGAACCTTGGAAAGCACCATAGAGCTGAAAGATAAAGCAGGAAAGAGTGTCACTCTTCTATCTTCCTCCTTCTGCTCCATGGGGGTGAGGAATGGGGTTACTGGTTTGTTCTTGTTTCTGCTATGTATTTTGTGATTTTATCTTGTGTTTTTATGCTGCGAACTGCCCTGAGATCTACAGATGAAGGGTAGTATACACACAATGTGCTTTTAAGTGGAGAGAAAGATAATTGCTCTCCCCACCTCATGACCAAGGGAGCAGTGAGGGGGGGGGGCACAGAGGCTTTGTGAGCACCAAGGAAAGACCTCAAGGGCACCATTGTGCTGACCAATGCAGCAGAATAATATTAAACTGACTCCTGATGTCTTCCCCTACACTCCAGCCTAATCCCCATCGCCTTAAATATTTTATTAGACTAAGGCTGAAACTTGTTTAAAATGTAGCAATTTCTTTGCAAAGTCTGCCTTCCACATATTTGCACAAAAAATCATTTGGAAAAAGTGTTTTTGTCTTATTGTAAATTACATCTCTTTGGTGTGTGTTTTTTAAAAAAAGAAAAACACACATCCCTTAACTGTAAGCATCATTATTCTTGAAGCTTTGATGGAAATTCTACATATATTTACTTTTGTTACTTATCGCCCTTTCCCAGCTGCAGTAAATAACAGTGATTATCCTTCCGGTAGGAAACTGTGCTCTCGTGGGGAGCAGAAGAATGTGGGTACGTTAACTCACTGGGTGTGCAGAAATCAAGCATTTTTAAAAAATCATTTTGAAAGACATTCTAAATGTTAAAAATGGCTACCCCCAATATATATTTTATATATATATATATATATATATATATATATATATATATATATATATATATATGCTTTCGTAGATTTTCACGGGTATAGGAATGCAGGTTTTGGTGTCTTCGGGTGTCTTCCCGTGTAAGAGTCGGGGTGTCTGTGCGACGTTTCGACGAGGTCTCACTCGTCATCTTCAGGCTGGTGCTTTCGGCTTCTTGTTACTGGAACAGAGCAGAGTCTGGTGTTTGAGTTCCTATAAATACTGTTGAGGGGTGTGGTGTATAGCCTCCAACGTTCTGGGCAGAGAGGAAGTTCCTAGATTAGTGTGTCTTTTCTTCTTTTGTTCCTTAATTACTTGAGGGATATCTTGGGTGATTTCATGAGTGATATTCTGAATATCACTGGGTGGGTCATTAAGTGTAGATTAGTTGCTAAAGCTCTCGTGTCTTGACCTCTTGAGCTTGTGAAGAGTTTTTCTGAGAAGATGGCTGTGCTGCATTTAGTTGTGCTCTGGCTTGGCTTCGTGTATAGGGGCGAGCTATGGTTTTGTGCCTTGTGCCAGCCAGATCTGTGTAGGGATTGCAGGGGGGTGCAGCATCCGGAGGTGCCGCTATAGTTTGGTTGCTGGATGGAGTCTGTAATATGTCTGTGGAGAGGGTCTGGGTTTGGGTCTGGTGTGGTTGATTGGTGACGGCGTTCTGTGTGCCTCTGGTTCTGGTGTCGGTTTTTGTGGGGAGGGCTAATTTCCAGATGTCTGGCAGGCGGGACGTGTCGTCACGCTTGTTCATGTTGTGAGGGTGTTTCTCTATCTCGATGGCTTCCATGATTATTCTCTTGTGGTGATGTTCCATGTTAAAGAGCAATTTGGAATCTGCAAAATTAATTTCGTGTCCTGTTTCTTTCATGTGTTGGAAAAGAGAGGAAGTTTTTTCTTCTTTTTTGACGGCATTCTTGTGTTCTGCGATACGTGCATTTATTCGTCTGTTTGTTTGTCCAATGTACGTGGCTGGGCAGACTTTGCAGGGTATTTCATAGACCCCTTGGTTTTCCAGCTGGATTTTGTCTTTTGGGTTTCTGAGGATATTGGCTATTTTTTGGTTGGTGCAGAAGGCTGTTTTGATATTGTGTTTATGGAGGATTTTGCTGATTTTGTCTGTAGTGCCCTTGATATAAGGAAGGAGGGCCATGCCATTGTTTTCTTCTGTGTCTTGGTTTTTGGGGGGTGTTTCTTTTTGGATTAGCTTCGTAACCCTGTTTTTCTGGTATCCATTGGCGATTAACACATTTGAGAGATTCTGTAACTCAGTTGTCAAGTGGTCTTTGTCAGCCAGGCGTTTGGTTCTGGAGATGAGAGTCTTGGCTACGGAGTTTATTTGTGCAGGGTGGTGGTGTGATTGTGCATGTAAGTAGCGGTTGGTGTGTGTTTTTTTCCGGTAGATAGTGTGTCCTAGGGAGCCATCAGGTTTTTTGTAGATTAGGACGTCAAGAAAGGGGAGTTGGTTGTTGTCTTCTATTTCCATAGTGAATTGTATTTTGGGGTGTAGGCTGTTGAGATGTGTGAGGAAGCTATCTAGTTTTTCTTTCCCGTGTGGCCAAATTACAAAGGTGTCGTCAACATATCTGAGCCAAAGTTTTTCTCAACAGCCTACACCCCAAAATACAATTCACTATGGAAATAGAAGACAACAACCAACTCCCCTTTCTTGCACCAACCAAAAAATAGCCAATATCCTCAGAAACCCAAAAGACAAAATCCAGCTGGAAAACCAAGGGGTCTATGAAATACCCTGCAAAGTCTGCCCAGCCACGTACATTGGACAAACAAACAGACGAATAAATGCACGTATCACAGAACACAAGAATGCCGTCAAAAAAGAAGAAAAAACTTCCTCTCTTTTCCAACACATGAAAGAAACAGGACACGAAATTAATTTTGCAGATTCCAAATTGCTCTTTAACATGGAACATCACCACAAGAGAATAATCATGGAAGCCATCGAGATAGAGAAACACCCTCACAACATGAACAAGCGTGACGACACGTCCCGCCTGCCAGACATCTGGAAATTAGCCCTCCCCACAAAAACCGACACCAGAACCAGAGGCACACAGAACGCCGTCACCAATCAACCACACCAGACCCAAACCCAGACCCTCTCCACAGACATATTACAGACTCCATCCAGTAGCCAAACTATAGTGGCACCTCCGGATGCTGCACCCCCCTGCAATCCCTACACAGATCTGGCTGGCACAAGGCACAAAACCATAGCTCGCCCCTATACACGAAGCCAAGCCAGAGCACAACTAAATGCAGCACAGCCATCTTCTCAGAAAAACTCTTCACAAGCTCAAGAGGTCAAGACACGAGAGCTTTAGCAACTAATCTACACTTAATGACCCACCCAGTGATATTCAGAATATCACTCATGAAATCACCCAAGATATCCCTCAAGTAATTAAGGAACAAAAGAAGAAAAGGCACACTAATCTAGGAACTTCCTCTCTGCCCAGAACGTTGGAGGCTATACACCACACCCCTCAACAGTATTTATAGGAACTCAAACACCAGACTCTGCTCTGTTCCAGTAACAAGAAGCCGAAAGCACCAGCCTGAAGATGACGAGTGAGACCTCGTCGAAACGTCGCACAGACACCCCGACTCTTACACGGGAAGACACCCGAAGACACCAAAACCTGCATATATATATATATATATATATATATATATATATATATATATATAATGGCTCCCAGTCTAGTATTTATACGGAAAGCATTATTATTGTGGAGAATAAGGTTGATGAAGGAACATAGTGCAGAGCGCAACTCTGTGGTTCTTTCCAGACGTAAAAGTTTCACTACTAATCTTAATGCTACACTTTTTGGGGAGTAGCAGTCTTTAGTCACTCCCTTCTCCCAGTACCTGAAGTGTGGGGCAGTGGCCAACTAGAGAGCAAGAGTGACACTTCAACTGGAAATGGAGTTTAAAGTGGCCATGACCTTTATTGGTTACAGTAGAGACACAGGCTTTCAAAATTTTACTAATATCTATAAGACGTAGTCTGCAGTGTCTGCCCCAGCAATAGAACTGGTTTGTCCAGCCTCCATGTACCTCCCCCCCCCCCCACACACTGGTACCTATTTTTTAAAAAGCACAGGCTAATTCAGTTTCAACTCTCAATAAGCCATGAAGATTGAGTAGATCACTCTAAGGCTTGTCATAGTGAAAGTGACTCTGTCTTGGGTTAGCCCTGCCGTTAGGCAGAATGTGGCAGCTGCCTCAGGGGACAGATAAAGCGGAAACGATTTGTCTGTTATTAAAGTTATGGTTTTGTTTTCTTTTCTTTTAAAAAGAAGACTGCTTGAGGGCACCATTTGGCTTTGGCTTTTGAAAATTACCAGGATGCAACTGCTCAAAGAACACTCCTTGTTTTGGGAGGGGCACGGGGGAATCTAAGCAGGAAGCGCTTGAAATATGAATGCAAGCTACTGTGTTCAGGCCTAGCTGTCAGCAGCCAGAAAAACAGGGTCCCGGGTTGTTCATGGCAGCTGCCCCCTCACATGAGGATTAATTGCCTCTGGAAGCAAATCTATTCCCTTTTAAATTCCTTAATTTGAAAGAGTAATTCTCTCTGCAATGGCAGAGGGAAACTCAGCTGGGATGCCATGAAGAGCGCAAAGTTCAAAACAGATCTGATTGCACACAGTGTGCTGAGCTAAAATAAATACCCCTCACCTGCATGAAGCAAGAATTAAAATGGTGGGGTGGGGGAAGGGAATTTATAAATCAGACCGTACAAATTAAAGTCTCCTGGGCAGCAGCAGGCAAGCTACATGGCTGGCTGAGATAGCCAGCGCAGGCAAACTGACCTTGGGTAGCATTACCAAGCTAATCCACACAAGGGGATGAATGATTTCCAAACAATGTCTCTAGTGAGAGAGATTATTCACAAATAGGATTTTCCTTAACACTACGAGAGAGGTTTCTTCAAATCACGCAAGAATAAAGCAAGTGTAATTCGAGGCACGATCAATGGGACAGATTCTTAAGCGGTGTTATGGCAGCTCAATCTGCTTGTTTATTTAGGCTTTTAATCCAAGACATCCTTAAAGGTTAAAAGTGAGGTGACTGCATTGTTTAAAACAATTTTGTAAAATGTTAACCGTCTCGGAAAGGAACTTACCCAAGAAAATACAGCACTGGTCTCCTTTAACAAGAAAAGAAGTTTGCGTCACTTCTGGAGGGTAGTAAAGGCAGTTTTATACATTGTGTTCAGCCTGTAGCTTCATCAATGCGTCCATCTGCAGATGGCAGTCTTCCTTTTGAAATAGTCCTCTGTGTGATCAGCTGTTTAAACCACTTCCAGCTGAAGGATAAAGAACCAGGGTGTTGGAAACTGCCCATCCATTGGAACAGCCACGGGTCACAGTTTTCCCTACTATATTTCTGTCTAAACTATCTTAAGTATTTCTCTCTCTGTGTGTGCATGTAAACTAGCATATACAAATTGTATGCAAATATATGTCCTTTTTTTGGGCTGATGCATTTTCTCTTTGCAATGCATTATATAGCAGCTGTGTTTTGCAGTCAGCCTCTGCTGACTTCAACCACGTTGGTCTGGCTGAAATCAACACAGATTGGCTTTCCTCACCCAATTACAAAAAAAAAAGGTCAAACCATTTCCATTGTCTCCCAAGACAGACAGATGCCAGCCAAAAGCACAAATTGTCATTGGGTTGTGGGATAGCTCCCAATAACAGAATTAGGCTGACAAAATCTACAACTTTAGCCCAATCTCACTTTTATCAGCCAAAAAGCTTGTTGAGGCATGTGTATGGTAAACTAAATCACAATGACTTGTTTTTCAAATATGCCTTAGTGATATGCAAACATGTTATCTTCCTTTATACAGTGGTACCTCAGGTTACATACGCTTCAGGTTACATACGCTTCAGGTTACAGACTCCGCTAACCCAGAAATAGTGCTTCAGGTTAAGAACTTTGCTTCAGGATGAGAACAGAAATCGTGCTCCGGTGGCGCGGCAGCAGCAGGAGGCCCCATTATCTAAAGTGGTCTTCAGGTTAAGAACAGTTTCAGGTTAAGAACGGACCTCCGGAACAAATTAAGTACTTAATCCGAGGTACCACTGTACTTAATACTAAGATAGCAAAGCTGGAGAAAGTATGTAAGTGGCTGTTCTTGGATCTGTGAGCTTAGTAAATGAGAACAAATGAGAGAAGAAGGAGGGAGGGAGGGAGGGAGGGAGCCTTCAAACATCACAGAGAAGACAACCGCTTGACTCCACTGTAGTGGCAGCTGCCCCCTGCAGCACCAGAGACCACTTGGGAGACGATAGGTCTGAACATCCTGGCGTGTCTCGCCTGACATGCATTGTAATATGGCATATCAGAGACTGGTAACTAATTGTACCGGAGAGGGAAATGGGGAAAGAGGTTTGCTTCTTTAATGTCATGAAATGAATGCGCAATTCATATGAGCTCTTTCTTGTTCGTGTTGGGCAAGGTTTGGAATTTTTTAATGGAAAACTCCATAGCTGCATAAACCGTGTTGAGGTTGCTTTTGCTATTAGTGCGCTGTCTTTTTTTTTTTTTTTTACTGGTTCCCCAAGACTTTCAAAATTCAAAATATGCCTACTGGTGATCCCTGTTGAAACCAACTTCTGCGTGCGGAAAGGAAACACAAGACCAGAAAACACAGTGGATATAAGGAGCTACAGTTTGGGTTTAATTCCAGGCCAATGTGATTGGCAATGTTTTATCGTAGCCGACAGGTATCTCCTATGCAAAACATAGTTAGCACCCCATGTTCAAAGAAGAGGAGTGGTTAGACATGTGCCAGTTTTATTTGCTTTAAAAGCACTGTATTCAGAAACACGCATTATCTTTCCAACATTGCATCGTTCTTGATGATTGCTATACTGAGTGTCAAAAAAAAATGAAGGGATTCAGAAGCAATCAACAAAGATAATGAATGTTTAGAAAAGAAATAGCATATGAGGAACGCTCAGCGGTAGCCTGCCCAAATCTTGTGCTGTGATAACAAAAGGGAAATGTCAGGGGTAGCCTAAGACATATTCTGTGTGGGGCAAAGGGCCAGATGGTGAGGAGGAAGATAATGATGAGTTGCTGGGTTGTTATCCCACTCTTGCTTCCGAAGGAGACCAGGGCAGCGAACAACAAGACAATAATAACAATATTGAAGTAGCTCCTTGAGGGGAATGGAGGTCTCCTAATGTCAGCACCCTTAAATAACAGTTCTCGGGATTCTTTGAAGGAAACCATGACTGTCTAATGTGGAATGATACTACTTTAACTGTAGACTAATGGGAACTTACTGCGGGGGAAGAATATGTGCAGTAAAAAGGTAAAGGACCCCTGAAAGTTAAGTCCAGTTGCATACGACTCTGGGGTTGCAGCGCGCATCTCGTTTTACTGGCCGAGGGAGCTGGTGTTTGTCTGCAGACAGTTTTTCCGGGTCATGTGGCCAGCATGACTAAGCCGCTTCTGGTGAAAGGGCCCCATTACCTTCAGTAGCTTAAAGGTAAAGGTAAGGACCTGACCATTAGGTCCAGTCGTGACCGACTCTGGGGTTGCAGCTCTCATCTCGCTTAATTGGGCAAGGGAGCCGGCGTTTGTCCGCAGACAGCTTCCGGGTCATATGGCCAGCATGACTAAGCTGCTTCTGGTGAAGCCAGAGCAGCGCATGGAAACGCCGTTTACCTTCCCGCTGGAGTGGTACCTATTTATCTACTTGCACTTTGACGTGCTTTCAAACTGCTAGGTTGGCAGGAGCAGGGACAGAGTAACGGGAGCTCACCCCGTCGCGAGGATTTGAACCACCGACCTTCCGATCGGCAGTGGTTTAGACCACAGCGCCAGAAGAATGTGTGCAGTAGCATTCAGTTATTCCTGAGTGGTCTTTCCTCTTCCAGGAGATATATTTTGTTACACCAAGATAGCTCCTTAATTGCAAACCACTGTTTCCTTGACTTTCTGTTTCATTCAGAAAAGAATAGAAATCACACGGGCACTCAATAATTATTGCTTTATTCTCACAAGACAATAATGCTTTCAAATGAAGTCTGGAGTTTATTTAGATGCAGGAAGAGTGAGAGGCAATTTCTGGCATAGTGGAGAAAATATATTTACTGAGGAGGTGGGCTTCCGGTAGAGTAAGATGCCTTTCCCCACCTCAGCTCAGGCCTTGCATCCTGCCTTAGCAAGAAAAAAACCACACACTTTAGGATGAAGTTTTATTGCTTTGGACATAACATCTCTGCTTCTCTAAATTTCCATAAAAATGAAGCTGTAGAGTCGCGTCTGTTGACTCTGTTGGAAAGGTTTTTAATTCTCATCCTTCTTTTCCTTGCTGATAGGCCAAATGAAAATACAGGGTCTTCAGCTTTATCATCAAGTTTGTTGTCTGAATGATAAGGCAAAGCTAAAGGAATAAGAAATGGAAATACAGTGGTACCTCGCAAGACGAATGCCTCGCAAGACAAAAAACTCGCTAGACGAAAGGTTTTTCCGTTTTCGATTTGCCTCGCAAGACGAATTTCCCTATGGGCTTTTTTCGCAAGACGAAAACGTCTCGCGACTTTGTTTCCTTTGTCTAAAAACAAAGACATGTTTTGTTTATAAAGTTAATTTATTTTCCCTTCAATTTTTGAACTGCTCTTTACAGTATGTGTGACTTTAAAGAGCAGTTAATAAACTGTTGTTGTACCAAATTTGGCTTTGTTTGGACTTTTTTTGACCATAGGAACGCATTAATTGATTTTCAATGCATTCCTATGGGATTTCGTGATTCGCAAGACGAAAAATTCGCTAGACGACAAAACTTGCGGAACGAATTAATTTCGTCTTGCGGGGCACCACTGTACACAGGCGTTGGTGCGGTCAGGATTCTGGGAAGAGATATGGGAAATAGTTTTGACTAATGCATGTGTAGTCAATGAATGCTTTACATTCACCTCCACTTCGTGAAGGTTGGCTCTTGAACAAGTTTGATGCATATGTTTTGGGTTTGGGTTAATTTTACAAGCCTGTTTCAAGGTTGACCTGTTCCAGCCTTTCCACATACTTCTTTAAAAATCATATCTACAGTATGTACTATTATAATTGTCCTATTCCGTTAGTCTGAGCAGGTATTGTGAATGTTCCTGTTCAGGGAATCTAGACATCCATGCCTACAGGATACTCCATTCCACCCCACCTCATTTTCTTTCTTTTTTTCTCAATTAGATTTTTATTCAATTTTCTTTTTGCTTATATTGGTTACAACCATAATTACATATTTACAGTTTTTGAACCTCCACCAACACCTCCCACAATCATCCATTTTTCTTATTTTCTCGCATTTTCTATATAATATTGCTGATTTACAATTAGTTTACACCTCTCTGATTCTGTCATGCAATATACCTTACAGTATTACAAAGTCTCTTTAAACCCCACTAGCGTTGTTTGTTGATCACATATAGTTTCCAGATATACCGCAAACTTTCCCCAGTCCTCGATGAATTTTTGATCTTTCTGATATCTTATTCTTCCAGTCAATTTATCCAATTCTGCGTAATCTATGAGTTTCATCCTCCATTCATTCAAAGTCGGTATTTCCTCCTGTCTCCACCTCTGGGCCATCAGTATTCTTGCCGCTGTAACAGCATACTGAAACAGTTTATAGTCCCGTCTTTTTATCTCTCTTCCTGTTATACCTAATAGGAAGGATTCTGGCTTCTTAACAAACGAGTATTTAAACATCTTTTTCAATTCATAGTAAATCAATTCCCAGAAACCCCTCACCTTCCTGCAATCCCACCACATGTGAAAGAGAGATCCCTCTTTTTCTTTGCATTTCCAGCACCTATTACATGTCTTGTACGTTTTTGACAGTTTTGCCGGTGTAATATACCACCTGTACACCATCTTCATTATGTTTTCCTTTAGTGCTGTACATGCAGTGAATTTCATGTTTTCGTTCCATACCTTTTCCCAATCCTCTAATTGTATACTGTAACCAAAATCTCTGGCCCACTTGATCATGACCGACTTAATCTCCTCGTCCTTTGTTTGCCATTCCAAAAGTATTTTGTACATTTTCGAAATTATCTTAACATCATTATCAATTATATCTGATTGAAATTTAGACACTTTTTCTATATAGCCCCTTTCTTTAAGATCTTTGTTAAACATTGCATTTGCCTGAAAATAGTGCAGCCAATCATAAACCTGATCCTTAACTTGTTCATATGGCTTCAGTTTCCATTTCTCCCGCTCTTTCACTACCAATTCACCATATGTTATCCAATTTGGTCTCATATTAATATTTTTTACCGACATTACCTCTAGTGGTGACAACCAATGCGGAACTTTAAATTCCAGAATATTTTTGTACCTGTCCCAAACCTCTATTATAGAGCCCCTGATAACATGATTAGTGAAACCTTTGTGGACTTTCTTCTTCTCCAACCACAAATAGGCGTGCCATCCAAACCTATTATCGTGACCCTCTAGATCTAATAATTTGTTGTTATTTAACTTTATCCACTCCTTTAACCAGCAAAGACAAGACGCCTCGTAATATAATTTCAGGTCCGGCAGGGCAAAACCGCCTCTTTCCTTAGCATCTGTCAACAGCTTGAATTGTATTCTTGGCTTCTTGCCCTGCCAGATATATCTCGAGAGCGTTCTTTGCCTTCTTTAAATACACTTGTTCCCCTAATTATGGGAATCATTTGAAACAAGAATATCATCTTTGGGAGCACACACATTTTGATCGTTGATATTCTGCCCCAAAAGGACAGTTTCAATCTAGCCCAGGTTTCTAAATCTTTCTTAATTCCGTTCCACACCTGAATATAATTGTTCTGATATAAATCAATGTTTTTTGGGGTCAACCATATTCCCAAATATTTTACCTTTTTGGCTACATCAATTCCTGATTCTCGTTGCAATTCCTCCATTAAACTCTGGTCAATGTTCTTAACCATTATTTTTGTTTTCTTCTTATTTAAGCTAAATCCAGCCACTCTACCAAACTGGTCAATTTCCTCCAGTACCTCATTTAAGCTATTTTTGGGTTCTTCAATCGTTATCACAATATCGTCGGCAAAGGCTTTAACCTTATATTCATTTTTAGCGACTGTCACTCCTTTAATCTTATCATTATTCCTTATTGAGTCCAAAAGGACTTCCAGTACTATTATAAATAGCAACGGCGAGAGAGGACACCCCTGTCTAGTACCTTTCAATATCTTAAATTCTTCAGTATGCATATTATTCACAATCAATTTAGCTCTCTGTTCCGAGTAAATTGCCCTTATTCCATTATAGAATTCATTCCCAACCTCCATCATTTCTAAATTTTTCAACATGAATTCCCACGACACATTATCGAAAGCCTTCTCTGCATCCACAAACATTAGTAAGGCTTACTTCTCATTCCTTGCAGACAGGTATTCCAAAGTATTTATTATATTTCTAACGTTATCTCTCATCAATCTGCCCGGAAGAAACCCTGCCTGATCAACATGTATTATTTCCTGTAGTATTTTCTTTAATCTTTTTGCTAATATTCCGGCAAAAATCTTATAGTCTGTGTTTAGCAGAGATATTGGTCTATAATTCTTTACTTGTGTCAAATCGGCATCTTGCTTGGGAATGAGTGTAATGAAGGCCTCTTTCCATGTTCCTGGGATGTCCTGTTGTTTCAATATATTGTTCATAACTTCCTTTATTGGTACTATTAAGACATGCCTCAATTCTTTATAATAGCTAGATGTTAAGCCATCTGGTCCTGGTGCCTTCCCTTTCTTCAGTTCTTTTATGATTTCGATTATTTCTTCATTTACAATTGGGGCATTCAGTCGGTCTTTCTTATCTGCCGGGATCTTTTGCACACTTTTCCCTTTTAAGAATCTATCTATTTTCTTCATGTTATTCTTTTCTCTGTTGTTGTATAGATGTTTATAATAGTCCAAGAATCCTTTCCTGATAGCTTTAGGGTTTTCTACTTCTTTTCCATCTAAGGTAATTTTATTGATTATACTTTCTTCCTTCCTCTTCCTAATTTGCCACGCAAGCCATCTGCCAGATTTATTAGCAAATTCGAAATTTTTCTGTCAAAGCCTTTTGATATTCCATTCCACCTCTTTATTTATAATCATCGCGAACTGTGTCTGTAGGACTTTAATATTCTCTTTTATTTTTAGGCTGTTTGGATTCTTGATTAATTTAGTTTCATTGTCCATTATTTGTTTTAAAATTTCCTTCCTCCTTTTCTCCCTGTTCTTATTCTTAATCGCATTCTGTTGAATAAATAATCCTCTTATCGCTGCCTTACTGGCGTCCCAGACCACACTCATTTTTGTACCCTTATTCATATTATCCACAAAGTATTCTGACTGTTTTTTCTTTGCATCTTGAATAAGCTTTTGGTCATCCAGGAGATAGTCATTAAGTCGCCACCTAAATGATCTTTCTTCATAATCTTTAACCTCCATTTTTATTGGGTTGTGGTCAGATATTATTTTTGGTTGAATCTCAATCTGTCGGATTCTTGGAGTTAACTCATTAGAGACCCAGATTTGATCAATCCTTGATAGAGACTGATTTGGTTCCGAGTGAAACGTAAATTGCTTCTCCAGCGGGTGTCTGAGTCTCCAAATATCAACTAAATTAAGGTTTTTTATCATGGTAAAAAAAGTCTTTGGCAGTTTTCCTTCTCTACTTACATCTTTCTCTCTTAATCTATCTAATTCCAGTGAGATTACCCCATTCATGTCTCCCATAAGTATCATTTTTTGGTCTATATATTCAAGCAGCTTATCTTCCAGGTTTTTATAAAAATCGGTCTTGTTTCCATTGGGTGCATAGATCCCGACGATTATTATTTTTTCACCTTGCCATTTAATCTGTATTGCAATTATTCTTCCTTCTTCATCTTTAAAAATCTGTTGAGCCTCAATGTTCTTCTTTACATATAGTACAACCCCTCTCTTTTTCCCTTTATCCGAAGATACAAATTCGTTTCCCAGTCTATTATTAATCAAAATTTTCCTATGCTTTTTTGCCACATGTGTTTCTTGAAGACAGATGATATCTAAGTTTTTCTTTTTTAGGTATTGTTCAATTTTATTTCATTTCTTCCTATCGTTCATTCCATTTATATTCCAATTCCATATTTTCAGCGCCATCTTTCCTTCCCAATTAAAAAAAAGAAAGAAGAAGAAAAAATTATCTAATTAGTTAGTGTCTGGCTTCTTCCTGTTCTTCTCCCTCCTCTTCTTCTTCCTCTTCCTCTTCTTCCTCCGATTCTGCGTTTTCCTTTCCTTTTTCCTCCAAATACTTCTTCTCCAGTGGGTCAACTCCTCCTACTGCTCCTCTTTCTTCTTCTTCTTCTATTGTCAATTCCTTATAGCGTCTCTGAAATTTACTTGTTTCTTCCGGACTAGTAAGTCTATGTTTCTTACTTTTATAATTAAATGAGATCCCTTGCGGGAATTCCCATTTAAATTCAATCTTGTTCTTCTTGAGAATTTGAACCAATGGCTTATATGGGTCTCTTCGTTTCAACAATCTCACAGGAATATCTTTAAAGATAATTATGTAGTTCCCATCGATGTTTAATCTTTTTTCTCTGTTTTTTTGCAGAATTAAATTCCTCATGTCTTTATCTTTAAAGGTAATCAAGCAATCACCAGGCATTTTCTTTGTTCTATTTGTTCTTATTTTTATTCTAAATGCATTTTGGACTGATCTTTCAACTTCTTCTTTTTGTATTGCCAACCATTGTGCTAATTCTATTATCAGTTTTTCTCTGATATTTTCACCTTGTATTTCAGGGACTGCTCTCAGCCTGAGGTTCACCTCCCGTTGTCTCAGTTCATTCATCGCGATTGCGTCCCATACTTCTTCTTGTGTTATATTAACTTCCGATAATCCTGCTTTTAGTTTCTCTTCTTCCCGTTTCACTTTCTTCATTTCTACTCTTGTTTTTTTCATTCCTTCTTCCAGAGATTGCGTTCTTTTAGAAACATCTTTAATTTGACCTCTTAACTCTTTTACAGTTTCGTCTATCTTTTGGTCCATTTTCCCAATTCTCATATCCACCTGTTCTATTCTCGTATTCACATGTTCCAGTTTATCCTCCATATTCTTTTCACTCTGTCTAATTTCAGCAAACATTTTCAAAATTTCTGTTTTAAAGTGCATCTGGTTTAGACCCTCTCCTATCTCCTGGTGTTCCACCCTCCCCACCCTTCTTGGGTACGTGGAACATTCTCCCAATATAACCTTTAATTTAAAGTTAACACAACCTTGATGTCCTACTATCCCTTAACCTTTTTATGGGTTCCCACCTTACTCACTTGTAGCACTTATACACTTACAACATTCAAAATCCAATCCAAATTCACTAATTAACCATATTAAGATTCAACAATGCATTTTCCCACAGATTCACTAATTCATAAAAATTTGACTTAGTAATATCAAAGTTGGGTCTTTCGCCAAAGCTTTCGGGTTTTACCCCCCTCTAGGGTCAAGGGGTGGTGGTTAGTTAATCCAAAAAACTTCAAAAAAAAATAAAGGAAATAAGAAAAAAGGAAAGTTTAAAGAGCGTTCTTCTTGCCCCTGTTAGGCTACTCCCTTGTAAAGTCAAAACTTTCCCAGTTATGGTCCAATTAAGTCACAAGGAAGTCCAATTTAGGTCACAGGGAAGTCCAGACAAGTGTAGAGAAGAAGGAAAAAAGGGGAAGAAAAAAAGAAAAGAAATAAAATAAGAGGACAAAAAAAAAAGCGTTCCCAATTCCAGTCACCAGATACAAAAGGGGAAAAAAAATCCTTCTGCCCCAATTGGGCTAGTCCTTATAAGTCCTTATAAGTTCTTGTAAATTAGTTATAATAGTTATAGTAGTTATAGATCCAGTTTTAGTCCATTTTTAGTCCAGTCAAAGGGAGCACGAACCACAAGTGAGGAATCGGTTGAAAAAAGAGGTAAAAAAAACAAAAAAAAAAACAGATTGTAATTATCCTCTTGGCCACTGGGTGTTCAGAGTCTCTGGAGGTTAACTAGTTACATGTAAGAGGAGGAGAGAAAAAGGGGGAAAAAAAGAGAACAAAAAAATAGTACGGTATTTCTGACTACCAAGCCAGTTCCTAAATTCTTCGGTGTTAGTTGGAAGACCAGTATTGTAAATTAAGTCCAAGTAAGTTACTTGAGGGACGCCAAAAAAGATCTTTTGCAAAAAAAAAAAAAAAAGGAAAAGGCAGAGAAAAAAGGCGGAAGCCCGGGAGGCCGGCCAAACAATGGGATCAAAAACACTTCCTCTATTACGCAGTCTTTTAAAAAGAAAAGGAAAAAAATCGCGCTTAAACTTCCAAAATTCCCAAGAGGACCTTAAAGTAGTAAATCGTCACCCTCCGTTCCCCCCTCTTAGCTTGGTTCTTCAAAAGAGTTAGTTGTATCAGTTAGTTTGTAACAGCTTAAAGGGGGAAAAGAAACAGTAGCCGCGAGTGGCAGCTTACTTTCACTTTTAACGACTTTGCTTCCCAAATGCGCACAAGTTGATTGAAGACAGCGCTGGTCTCATTATTACTTATTTTCCTTCCGGACTTTCCTTTGAGATTTTAATCTTCCTTTAAAGATATTTTATGCCCGAATTCCTTGGTTTTGAGAGTTGTGAGCTCCCCCGGCAAGCTCGGGGCTTCGTTTTCCGGAGTTAGCTATGGCTTCCCCTCAGCCTGCTTCTCCTCCCTGCCGCTCTCTTCGCACCCGTTGGAGTTACCTGGCGGCCGGGTGATCCGCGTTGTGGCTCTTCGCGGGAACCTGAGCGTCTGGACACCCTCCAGACACTACTTCAGGGGGTCACACGCGCCCAAAGACCCCCCTAAATCCTCCGAAAAACCCGGGATTCCCCACTACGAAGGAATCCCCGCTTGCGATGGCGTCGCTCACAACCGGAAGCTCTCCCACCCCACCTCATTTTCTATCCCTCACTCCCCTCCAACAAATATTGAAGTTCCACCAAGCATACTGATACACTCTCCTTGTGAGAGGATGTTGCCATTTTGGTTTCATAAGCGTCCACACGGTGAATGAATTCATAGGAAGCTATTTGTAGAAATTATTATTATTATTATTATTATTATTATTATTATTATTATTATTATTCATACTTAGTAGCCACTTCTGTACAAAAAATGAAACTCAAAGCAACTTACAAAAAATTAATGTTGTAAACAAGTATAAAAACATCCTAAAATACACAAATGAGAGAGAGAAGGAGGGATCCGACTCTACCCTACTCTGCTAAAATTAAGATCCAAAGGCCTGGGTGAAAAATAATGTTTTTGCCTGGTGCCTAAAAACAGCTAGTACTGGGGACAACATTCCATAAACGGGGCCACCACTGAAAAAGGCCTGTTTCATGTCACTACAGGAGAAGTTATTTACATGAAAACAATTTCCATAATCAACCTTTGCAAAGCATTGGATTCTAAAATAACTTGACATAATCAGAACTATGAACAGGGAGCTTGGTTTAATATAGGCTTTCATTAAAATGGGAAGCAAGACAGGAAAGAGGAGCTTCATACTGTTTTCTCCCTCTCTCCTCAGTATTTCAGCTTCCTTGATTTCTTTCTTTTTTGTGCAGCTTGCATTGTGGATACCAGCTCAGCGTGGAACAATCCATGCTCTGGTCATATTTAACTGGAGATAGGTAACAAACAGATTTCTCCACTGTCTGCCCAAATATCAGGCCCAATTTCTGAGTTCTTGTCAACGTGACGTTGAGGTCTCCCAGGGCACCGTATCTAGGGAGCTTCCTTGAAGATCACCAGCAACATCTCTGTCAGTTCCTTTGAACAACTGTCTGTTTGGGGGTTTACTGAGAAGCAGAAAATCAATGTTAGCTTTGACTCTTTTTCTTTTGGAAAAAGTGAAGACAGCTAGCAAATTCAAAACAACCTCAAAAGTAATTTCCTCTTGGCTATGTTGATGATCTTTGCCTTGCAGTTTTCTAACCCAGGGTTATGCAAAAAAAAAAAATATATATATAGATCAAGATGTGCTGGTAGATCTCTGGGTGATTTGCAGTAGATAAGCAAACTCATAATTGTTTAGAAGCAGCATTTTTTTTAAAAAAACAACAACACCCTTTTTTCTAAATTAAGAAAGACTGGGTGGAAATCGGGAGTAGATTTTTCTATAAAAGCACCGAGAGTTCGATTCTTATACTGAAAAATCCCTGGGCAGAGCATCCCTTAGATGGCAGCTTGTATCCATGCCACTGTTTTCTGTCTCTTAGGTTCTGGTAATAAACAGAGTAGATCCCTCAAGACTGAAATGTGTCCACTTCTTTCCTACTTCATTGAGCTGGTCTATTTGGGGGCACTGGTGACCAGCTTGAAGCTGCCTGCCTTTTGACTTATAACCAGTCATGAGAAGGCTTTTTCCACCACTGGCTCTGGCTTCAGCTACTATTAGTCCCTCTGCCTACCAGTCCCAAAGGATACTCCAGTAACGAGAGAATACTGGGGAAGACACATAAGACTCACAGCTCTACAGGCAAAATAAAAAAATTCCTTCCAGTAGCACCTTAAAGACCAACTAAGTTAGTTCTTGGTATGAGCTTTCGTGTGCATGCACACTTCTTCAGATACACTGAAACAGAAGTTGCCAGATCCTTCTATATAGTGAGAAGGTGGGGAGGGGTATTACTCAGAAGGGTGGTGGGAATGGGAGATTGGCAGATAGCTGAGATGAGCCTGTTGACGACTCTTAACGACTGTAATAGGTCTTACAGGAAAAGGCAAGGGGTGAAAAGGTGAGAAATGGCTTAGTTATGTATAATGGGATAAGAATCCAATGTCTTTGTTCAAACCAGGTCTTTCCATGGTTTTAAGTTTGGTAATGAGTTGTAATTCAGCAGCTTCTCTTTCCAGTCTATTTCTGAAATTCCTTTGTAGTAAAACAGCTACTTTGAGATCTTGTATAGAATGTCCTGGGAGCTCTACAGGGTTCAGATTAGGGTTGGGTGGCCATGCATCTTGCTTGACAGTGGACAGTAATCTATTTCTCTATTTCAAGGCCTGTCCTGTGGAAGCAAGGTTTTAAACCCTAAGAAAGGAGAGAGAGCAGGGCTTTTGAAGTTGCCCATCAGCTTGCAGACTTAACATATAGAATAAGAGAACAAGAAGAACATACGTTTAGAGAAGATTGGAATATGTTTGTTGAATATATGGGGGGATTGTGTTACTTGAAAACGTTGGCAGTATTAATTCAACAGTGTAAATAAGTTTTGATGGATGTAATATTGGAATACTGAATGGTTTTGTTTTTTTGTAAAATATGCAGGCGTTTATAATATGCAAAATGAAGCATGGAAAGAGAAGAAGGGAAGTCATTGATATTTTAAGGGTGTTTAAATGAGTATTCTAGATTGTAAAACAGAAAATTTAACAAAAAATTATACAAAAAGAAGTTGCCCCTCAACAGTCAGTACCTCGATTAGCAGGTGGTGAGATGGATTGGATTTCTATTTAAATTATAGTCCAATTAAAAAGCGATTATATTATTTTGTAATCTTGACTTTAGAGATATGCTAGATATGTGGAACGCTTGGCACTTATGAATAACACAAGGGGGAACCTTCTTTGAATAATACTTTCAGCTACCTGGGATAATCTGCTCATGTATATTTATGGGAGAGGTCCATAGCTCAGGGGCAGAGCATCTGCTTTGCATGCAGAAGGTCCCAGGTTCAATCCCTGGGTAGGGAACCCTGCCTGACACCTTGGAGAGCCACTGCCAGTCAGTGTAGACAACACTGAGCCAGATAGACCAATGACTCTGTTTAAGTGTATGTGTTATATTTGCATTTTCATATCAAGTAGCATATGCAAATTTTACACAGATCTGCGCCCACTTTCATTATCTGTTTTGGCAGTGTGCAAGTGACCATGAGAGATTAGAGCAGGGGTTCCCAAATATGTGATTCACAGACCACCAGTGCTCCCCAAGCTTCATTCAGGTGGACCACAGCTTTTCTGTAAAAATGCAATTAAAGATCATTCACCACCTAGCATGCACATTACATTTGCTACGACGGGCTGAAAAATCACTGGTTCGCCAAGACCCTCAACAGTTTTCAACCATGGAGGGTGGAGTCTGAGAACACTTGATTTCAAAAGTGATGGCGATCATGAAAGTAAATGTTGGCTCCTGAGGATGTCATTATTTCTGGAACCCAAATTTCCACCATCCTCTTTCTCTAGATTTATGTCCTCCCAAGCCTAAAATTGATGCACAGCTACCTTCTCTTCCCCCCTAGACAGAGGTTGGAAGTGAAATGGGGTGGGAGGAGGCACCTGAGAAGGTTGAAAGCTGAAATATTTTCCATCATCTCTGTTTTCACTTTGGATTTTGCATGGCCAGATTAAGATCCTAGGCCTGGATGGATTTCCAGTGCCCCGGACAGGGATTTAGTTCAGGGATTCAACTGTCTTATTGCAACCTGTGGCAGATGACATTTTGAGTCCATTCATGAGACGTGAGAGAGCTTGTTGCTTATTCTTCACATGCTGTCCAGAGGAGATTAAAAGCTTGCCTCTTCTTGATGAGTCACTGTAAGATGAAGGGGGTTTTTTGGTGCTGATTTTAACGTCTTTTGTAAATTAAAATCCGTAGGGAGGAACGGTGGCTTTGATGTTTATTATGCCATTGGAAATCCCACCAGCTGAAGACCAGAACATTATGCCACACCACTTCAGGAGCATGTGTGTCAGTGCTTTGACTCACGACTAAGTAAACATAGCCAGACACTGCACATCTGGGTATACTTGAGCTCTGGTGGCTTATTGCTTTATTCATTGGTTTATTTTGCATACATAAATATTCATGCAGCGCTGGCTGTTGTGAATTGGCACAGTGCTGTATTTAAGCACACAGCTGGTAGCCGTAGGCAACAGAGAGCAATAGGCCGCTAGGTGAGTGGACTAGCAGAGGAGGAGTGGAGCACTCTGTCCAGCATCAACAGCAAGCCAAAAGAGGAAAATGTCCTCTTCTGTAGCATCCAGCGTGGGAAAGCAGGGTACTTTCTGCACCTCTGTTTTCAGATGGGATTCAGTCACACACCAGCAAACTCAGGTTATGCTCTAATAGTTGGTTGGGAGGTTGTGTAACAAGCCCACTTTCCCAAAAGGTTGGCCTTTCTGAGACAAGGAAAGTGACAGGGAGCTACATTGGAAAGTGTGGGATAACACTTGATTGGACATCATCTAACCTCCCCACAAAGAAACCATAGAATCATAGAGGGACCCCTAGAGTCTTGACCAACCCTCCGCAGTGCATCAACCATGATGAATTGGCTGGAGTGGGCTTCTGGAGGAAGGGGCAGAGGTCTCCATCTGGGCTGGTCCTGTGGGTTACCCGAAAGGCAAGGTCCAAGTCCAGTCCGTGGTCAAAGATGCAACGTGGAGGCAGTCCGTAGTAGCTGAAGTGCAGGGCAGGGTGTCGGGTGAAGTCAGGAACAGACAAGCAAGCAGGGAGCCAGAGCAGGGCAGGAACTAGCAACCAACAAAGTTGCTCCCGTAACTTGGGACTGGGGCTGGCCGGCTTTTATCTGCCCCGAGGCATAGGGCAGCCCCGATCCTCAGGTGACTCGCCTCTCCTGGCCTGGAGGCGAGCACTCCTGCGGGAACTTAGTTCCCTCTGCCTCTCTGCCCTGAGCCTCTGCAGCTCAGGAGAGGCTAGAGGGTTACCAGACTCAGAGGCAACCTCAGCTTCCTCTGACAAGGCTGAGAGTGGAGCACCTGCAGGCAATGAGTAAATTACACCACCTCAGGAGCCACAGCAGACTCAGCTGGTGCCTGCACCTGAGGATCCAGCGCAGGTGAGGACCCTTCAGGCTCAGGCCCCAGCCCCGGCTCAGCTGGTTCTGGAGGCAGGGGATCCTGTGCAGGCTGGGATCCCTCAGGTTCAGCATCCGAGTCCAAATCCCAGGCCATCACACCATCCATCCTAGGACAGCCCACAGCAAGGACTAGTAGCTTTTGCCATAGAATCATAGAATCATAGAGTTGGAAGAGACCACAAGGGCCACCGAGTCCAACCCCCTGCCAAGCAGGAAACACCATCAGAGCACTCCTGACATATGGTTGTCAAGCCTCTGCTTAAAGACCTCCAAAGTAGGAGACTCCACCACACTCCTTGGCAGCAAATTCCACTGTCGAACAGCTCTTACTGTCAGGAAGTTCTTCCTAATGTTTAGGTGGAATCTTCTTTCTTGTAGTTTGGATCCATTGCTCCGTGTCCGCTTCTCTGGAGCAGCAGAAAACAACCTTTCTCCCTCCTCTATGTGACATCCTTTTATATATTTGAACATGGCTATCATATCACCCCTTAACCTCCTCTTCTCCAGGCTAAACATGCCCAGCTCCCTTAGCCGTTCCTCATAAGGCATGGTTTCCAGGCCTTTGACCATTTTGGTTGCCCTCCTCTGGACACGTTCCAGTTTGTCAGTGTCCTTCTTGAATTGTGGTGCCCAGAACTGGACACAGTACTCCAGGTGTGGTCTGACCAGAGCAGAATACAGTGGCACTATTACTTGCCAGCTTATTTACCGCTCAAATTTGCAAATCTGAAAGTAATGTGAAGGTGGAGTTGTTGCTTAGGAGGAAGTACTGTATTATTTATGGCTACCTGTTGCTTTTTTTAGACCAAGTCCTGCTTCCCCTTTTCTTCCCCTTTGATCTCTTCTGCAGCTTGTATATCCTGTAGCCTTTGCTGCCATATTTGTTGGGCAGGTGGATCTGCCACATTACAAAGCGAGAACTGAGCGAGTGCTTGCTGCTGTCCCCTCTGCTTGCCAGTTTGAATATTTTCATTTACTGGCAACCTCTTGAGAAGTGTCCTCTCTAGACACAGGAGGTGCATGCCCAGAAGCTAGTTTCTAATAATACAGCAAAACATGTTGCTCTCCTTTATATACTCCTGTGCTGTTTGTGAGGGTGGATTCTGCTGGCAGTGCAGAACACACTTAAGTCATGGTATGGGGACCTTTTTGGTGGGAGCAGTTGTCAGATAAGGTGTCCCTCCCCCCACTTTAATTACACAAATTGAAGAGAAGGAAGTGGGACCATTTTTACCACTTAATCCTGCAAATGCACACATGCCTGCTGGCTTCTGTATGAAATTCCTGCTGTCCCTCATTAATTCAAGGCCAGACATCCCTATTAGACTGGAGAATGGTAGGGAACATCACAGTTTAGTAAATGCAAGCAAGGCCAAATTTAAATAAAGCACGGCTAATTACAAAAGCTTCAAGAAGTGTGATGTGCTGGAGAACAAAATGGTAATATTTCTCTTTCTCTCTTCCCTGGTTTTAAATAAGATTAGGGTTGGGCGGCCAGCCGCTGGAACAATGGCCTTGGAAAATGCTCAGAGCCTCTGCTAAAAAGGCTTTCTGTTTTCTAAATCACCTTCGTTTGAAGTATGCAGTTACTTTCAAAATTAAAATTAGCATTGAAATATCATCTCGCATGGGATAGGAAACTGATCACAGTTTGGACACATTAAGCCCAAATGCGTGGAAAGAAGAAAAAAGGCTAAAGATGAGCTGAATTGGTAATTCTCCCTCGTAAAAGGACTCCCTTGACAGCACTGGTCCCTGGAAGTGAGGGGGGAAGGGGGACTGAAGCCCCTCCCTTTTAGTTTGGGAGGCAGCGGGACAGCCCCACCCTCCAAAATGATCAGACAAAAAAACTTGCATTTTAGTTGGCACTGATTTTATGGTTCCATAAGGGATCCATAATGTTTACTTCGGCCAAGTGTTTGTTAGATTTCTTGTATTTATTATTTGCCCACTCATTAAAGGGCTATAAAAATGTGCTTAGCAAGTAGGCAGCATTCGTCTCCTCCTTTAGCAAGTAGTTGGTGGGGCAGAGGAACTTACCCAAACTCCTGGTAGACGTGCTACTGCTCCTTACCTGAAAGGTGAGGGGCAATGAGGCCGTGAGTTTGGTGCAGTGCAAATGCAGCAGCAGAGTCAATCTGACACCCCTACCGGTACAATTGCACTGCACTGCCGCCTTGCCCTTCTCCCTCCTGGTCAGCATCAGCAAGATCAGGGAAGAGCTTCCACCCCACCATGCCATCCACTACTGACTTGAACCCTCTGCCCCCACCCTACTTTACAAACACATCCAAGCTCTGTGCTTGGCAGCTAAAATTCTTCCCTGATTGGCTGACTAGAGAAATGCCTGTCTATCATAGCAATGGACAAGGTGTTATAGAGGGGTGTCCTTCATATTATATGTGGATACATGTATATAGATACAGATACAGATACAGATACAGATACAGATACAGATACAGATACAGATACAGATACAGATATAGATATAGATATAGATATAGATATAGCCGTGGCTCCCTCTGGAAATGCGAAACACCTCTGGTGTCTCGGCTCCTAGCTGATGAAGAAGAAAGACTCAAAGGAGGATTCTTCCCAGAGGCTTTAATGTTTAGATATGCAAATGGATGGTTTAAGGCACTCCAGCCAATACACATAATTAACCCAAAATACAGCTGCAACAAAGTCAGGTGCTCTAACTGCCACAGCTGTAGGGGTTGATCGAAGACTGTCACACACCCCTTGCTATCCTATATATAGCAATGGAGTTGGCCCAACTTAGTGCAGTAGGCATCTCTGCAGTCTCTCACTATGCCTAGTAAGCAGAAGGCTCTGTGCCCTTTGTCCTTTGGCTCCTCCTACATCTAGGGGACGGGGCAGGTGTCTGCCTTCTGAGAGGAGGCTGAGGCAACATCCCCCTATGGAAAGGCAGAGCTACTCCTAGTATCTGAGGTTGTCGGGCTCGGTAGTGGGACAGGTATCATGGAAGTGTCAGAGGAGGAGGAGAAGAAGAAGAGTTTGGATTTGATATCCTGCTTTATCACTACCCGAAGGAGTCTCAAGGCGGCTAACATTCTCCTTTCCCTTCCTCCCCCACAACAAACACTCTGTGAGAAGTGTGACTGGCCCAAGGTCACCCAGCAGCTGCATGTGGAGGAGCGGGGCCGCAAACCCCGTTCCCCAGATTACAAGTCCACCGCTCTTACCCACGACACCACACTGGCTCCAACAGCTGTGGAGAGGGAAGTGGGACCAGAGAGGGAGGTGGGGCTCATGACTCTCATTGTGGAGACAAAACGAGAAAGCAGGTTGAGGAAACCTAATGCCCTTTCCACCTAATTTCAGATGTGGGAGACTTCAACTCTTACTTTGCATGTTTTCATTATACAAAATAAGGTTTCGGGGTCTCAACTCCTACTCATATTGACCTCCAGGATCTCTTCCAAAGGAGGACAGGAAGGAAGGCTAGCATACTCTTCTGCTCTCCGCTTTGGAGGCCAAGCCTAACTGCCCCCAGCATAGAGTAAAAGGTAAAGGGACCCCTGACCATTAGGTTCAGTCATGGCCGACTCTGGGGTTGTGGCGCTCATCTCACTTTATTGGCTGAGGGAGCCGGCATACAGCTTCCGGGTCATGTGGCCAGCATGACTAAGCCCCTTCTGGCGAACCAGAGCAGCACATGGAAATGGTGTTTACCTTCCCACTGGAGCTATTTATCTACTTGCACTTTGACGTGCTTTCAAACTGCTAGGTTGGCAGGAACAGGGACCAAGCAATGGGAGCTCACCCCGTCGCGGGGATTTGAACCGCCGACCTTCTGATTGGCAAGTCCTAGGCTCTCGTGGTTTAACCCACAGCGCCACCCGTGTCCCCTCAGCATAGAGTAGGCTAGTCTTAAAAAGTCACTTATGCGTTGCAGACATGCTAAGATATTTGGAGAAAGGGCGAGTTAAAATAACACTGCCGCTCTTAAAACAAAGGAGAAAAAAATTAAGAGGATGGCGTAATTCAACTGTATAAAATGCATTTTATGGAAATGTGAGGGCTGGCCTCTACAGACTTTCTTATCAGACAGACACTTTCATTTATTACGCAGGCGACTTCTGGTAATGCAGCTCTTTGAAAGAAAAGGTCAAGTGCACACTGGTGGTGATGATGATGGTGTGTTTTTTTAAAATGCTAGAATTAGAAAGATAAGCATATATAATAAATCACAAGAAATTATCTGGGGAGAAATACTGCAGCAAATGCTGTTTATTTCAGGCTCCTCTCTCTCTGAGGGGCAAATATGATGCTAAACACACAGCAGTGTTTGCATAACAGTTTGAGGCTGCCTCCAACACTGTTTTGCAGCTGTCACAGCACCTTGTAATTGTACTTTTATTTCCAGCACCTACACAGCGCAAAGATCCTGTATTAAATCCAACTTGCTGGCTTTCTTCTGCAAAGCTCTAAATGCTTTAGATAGTGTGCATGTATCCTGGCCATCTCTGTTTAGCCAAGAGCTGTCTATTCATAGTGCCATCTCACCTGCCACTCTTCTGCTCCTCCATCTCTCAAGCACCAGCAGGGATGGATGAACACAGGCTGTGTCCTGACAATAGCTTTCTAGCCATTTGGATTAGGCATTGCGTAGCCATCCTTGCTCACAGTATGTGGCTGTTGTTCTTAATACCCATCATGACCAGCAGGGGTTGGGTAGTTTTTCTAACCCTCCAAGGAAAGGTGAAACGAACCCACAGAAGCATAACCACAGCTCTGCCCATGAGTGTATATGTATGTTTTGTCAGAAGCCCGGCCTACACACGAGTAGGACCCTGGTAGAGACACATGCCCGACTGGCATGTTCCCTCCCTCCTGGTTGATTGTTCGGGAGCTTCATAAGCTTTCTTCTGCCTAAACATCACAGCGACTGATGCCAACCAACACCAGCACACTTAGGGATCTGCAGAGTTTGCGCACCTTGCATGACAGACCTCAGCAACTCAGCATTTTGGCTAATCTACTTTATTTACATATATACACACACAGAGCACTGCAACATGGCTCCCTCTCTCTCTAGCATCAGACAGCAAAGAGGAAAAGCACAAAGGACAATAGTCCCACTTCACGGAACACAGGAACACAAACATCCTGTCTCCATCACTTCCCACTCTGTGGAGTCAAAACATATACCGTTATGTGAAAGACAAAAATCCTATGACTGCAATCATGGAGCAGGAATTCTAACATGTTTTGGTGTGGATGTCAAGTTCTCAGCTCCAACTGCAGTTGCTCTGGGACTGCAGAGCTGAAGGCAGGCACACTCTGCCCTCTGCCACTGGCCAGGCAGCCAAGGGTTGCTGTGAGGTTCACACCTCCCTCCCTTGAAGAACATCACAGCAGGAGGAGGACCAATCCATTAGCCAGAGGAGGAGTAACTGCAAGGAGTTCTGTCTCGCCACCAGGAAGAAGACTGTGCTACTATGGTTAGCTGCCCTTGGTCCACAGAAGCAAGGGGAGGCACACTCTGGCCTCTGCTGCTGTCTGAAAGAACAAGAGCCGCTGGATTTGTCGTGGCCTGTTCACAACTCACCACTTTGCCAAACCGATCGTCCTCTTCTTCATGAGAAGTGAGCAAAGGAAGAACTTAAGAGTGCTGCTGGAATAGACCAAAGGGCTTTCTGCCCCAACAACCTGTTCTCAAAGTGGCCAACCAGATGCCTGCATGAAGTCCACAAGTGGGATCTGAGTGTGACATCAACTTCAGAAGTATACTGGGGAAGAGCCAGAAGTATACTGGGAGAAGATTTGCTTTGCATGTATTGACTCTCTGGCTCAATCCCTGGCACAGACGCTGCATAATTTTGAGAGGGCCTGGCTCCCACATTGTGTCCCTGATTGTGTCTAGTATCTGTTGATAGCCTTCTTTTCCAAGCACTTGTGTAATCCTCTTTTAAACTTGTCACTACCTGTTGTGGGAGCAAACTCCATAGATGAATTATGCCATGGGTAGGCAAACTAAGGCCTGGGGACTGGATCTGGCCCAATCGCCTTCTAAATCCGGCCCACATACGGTCCAGGAATCAGCGTGTTTTTACATGAGTAGAATGTGTCCTTTTATTTAAAATGCATCTCTGGGTTCTTTGTGGGGCAAAGGAATTTGTTCATTTCCCCCCTTCAAAATATAGTCCAGCCCCCCCACAAGGTCTGAGGGACAGTGGACCGGCCCCCTGCTGAATAAGTTTGCTGACCCCTGAACTATGCACTGTGTGAAGAAGTACTTTATTTTGGATTTGAAGAAGAAGAAGAGTTTGGATTTGATATCCTGCCTTTCACTCCCCTTCAGGAGTCTCAAAGCGGCTAACATTCTCCTTTCCCTTCCTCCCCCACAACAAACACTCTGTGAGGTGAGTGGGGCTGAGAGACTTCACAGAAGTGTGACTAGCCCAAGGTCACCCAGCAGCTGCATGTGGAGGAGCGGAGACGTGAACCTGGATCCCCAGATTACGTGACTACCGCTCTTAACCACTACACCACACTGTCCTTTCAACATTCGTCTTCATTGGATAGGCCCAGGTCCTAATATTTTGAGAATCCAGGGCCTAGTCTCTCTACAGAGACTTCTGCACAAGTTTCATTGAGTATACCAGGGCAGGACAAGCAGTATAATCCCATGGCTCCCTTCTGTATGGGCAGGCTCTTGGCCTTGAGAATTTGTGGCTGTGTTTAAGCACATTACAGTCGCTGAGCATCTCTGCTTGGTGCTTGTTCATCCAAGTGCACAAAAAGTGAGATAGTGTCTTATCCTACAGCATTGGTTTTCAACTTTTATAAATTGAGGGAACCCTTTTCCTGTTGTGACTGTTTCTACTGATTTTTAGAATACATGGCTATGTTTACAGATGGAGGGGGGAAGGAGAGTAAGAGAACATTGATTTTCCACTTACATGACAATTACAAGTGCATAACATTTGCTAAATAGAGAGAGGTTTCTTTATTCACAGCAGTAATTAAAGTCAAATCAGATTCATTCATGCAAAAATTTCCCCTGATACTGAGAGTTGGTTCGTTATACATCTTGCAACTGGCCTCCAAAGATTTTTTATTTTTTATTTTTGTAAACACAGAAGGGGAGCCATAATATCCTTAGAGAGGCAGTAGAATTTGAGAAACTAGTTACAGTGCAAGACAAAAAAAGGAAGATTTTTATTGGAAACTTAGTAAGCTCCATGGTATTTCTGTTCAGCTCTCAGTTTTAGGGATGGATGAATCTGACAAGTTAAGTTTCTCTTTTTTTCTCTTTTTCTGCTCTTCAGTTCTCCAAACTTCCAGGCCAGCTTGCAATTTTTTTAAAAAACAAGTCCTCATGAAAATTCAGCAGCATTTCTCCAAATATGCAAATCTTCGTATGCAATTTTCCTTAATATACACATTTTTGCAAAGTTATTTTCTATAGTATAATGTATTTTTGTATACTCTTTCTGCTATCATATGCATTTTTATTTAGAAACCATATTTAGAAGCATTATGCATGTGTAAAGGCTGCTTATGTGGGAGAGGAGAGGCAAAACCTGTGCAGAACTCAGGCTTGCTGTTGTAAGAGACCAAGGCTGTAATGTTACTTCAGCAACAGTCTTCCTTAGGCTGAGCCCTAAATAGGAGCAGAAGTTTACAACTACGGGTACCATATAATGCCTGTTCCGCATTTGTAAGAACTTGATTTTTTATTGTGGCAGCAACTTTGCAACTTCCTGCCTGTTGAGATCAAGCAGGTCCCTTCACTCTTTTTGGCACCTGCTAAAAACATTCCTGTTGAAACAAGCCTACCCAGATGCTGGGGACGCGGGTGGCACTGTGGGTTAAACCACAGAGCCTAGAACTTACCGATCAGAAGGTCGGCAGTTCAAATCCCCGTGACAGGGTGAGCTCCCGTTGCTCAGTCCCTGCTCCTGCCAACCTAGCAGTTCGAAAGCACGTCAAAGTGCAAGTAGATAAATAGGTACCGCTCTGGCGGGAAGGTAAATGCGTTTCCATGCGCTGCTCTGGTTCGCCACATTATTTGTGGGGCACAAATTCCTATGCCCCACAAATAATGCAAAGATTCATTTTAAATAAAAGGACACATTCTACTCATGTAAAAACACGCTGATTCCCGGACCATCCGCAGGCCGGATTTAGAAGGCGTTTGGGCCAGATCTGGCCCCCGGTCCTTAGTTTGCCTACCCATGGAGTAGTACAGTGGTACCTCGGGTTAAGAACTTAATTTGTTCTGGAGGTCCGTTCTTAACCTGAGGTACCACTTTAGCTAATGAGGCCTCCCGCTGCTGCATGATTTCTGTTCTCATCCTGAAGCAAAGTTCTTAACCCGAGGTACTATTTCTGGGTTAGTGGAGTCTGTAACCTGAAGCATCTGTAACCCAAGGTACCACTGTACTCCAATAATAATTAATAATAATAATAATTTATTATTTATACCCCGCCCATCTGGCTGGGCCTCCCCAGCCACTCTGGGCGGCTTCCATAAAAACCAAAAATACAGTAAAATATCACACGTTAAAAACTTCCCTGAACAGGGCTGCCTTAAGATGTCTCCTGAATGTCAGGTAGTTGTTTATCGCTTTGACATCTGCTGGAAGGGTGTTCCACAGGGCGGGCGCCACTACCGAGAAGGCCCTCTGCCTGGTTCCCTGTAGCTTTGCTTCTCGCAATGAGGGAACCGCCAGAAGGCCCTCGGCGCTGGACCTCAGCGTCCGGGTAGAATGATGGGGGTGGAGACGCTCCTTCAGGTATACTGGACCGAGGCCGTTTAGGGCTTTAAAGGTCAGCACCAACACTTTGAATTGTGCTCGGAAACGTACTGGGAGCCAATGTAGGTCTTTCAAGACCGGTGTTATATGGTCTCGGCGGCCGCCCCCAGTCACCAGTCTAGCTGCCGCATTCTGGATTAGTTGTAGTTTCCGAGTCACCTTCAAAGGTAGCCCCACGTAGAGCGCATTGCAGTAGTCCAAGCGGGAGATAACCAGAGCATGCACCACTCTGGCGAGACAGTCTGCAGGCAGATAGGGTCTCAGCCTGCGTACCAGATGGAGCTGGTAAACAGCTGCCCTGGACACAGATTTGACCTGTGCCTCCATGGACAGCTGTGAGTCCAAAATGACTCCCAGGCTGCGCACCTGGTCCTTCAGGGGCACAGTTACCCCATTCAGGACCAGGGAATCCTCCACACCTGCCCGCCTCCTGTCCCCCAAAAACAGTACTTCTGTCTTGTCAGGATTCAACCTCAATCTGTTAGCTGCCATCCATCTTCCAACCGCCTCCAGACACTCACGCAGGACCTTCACCGCCTTCACTGGTTCTGATTTAAAAGAGAGGTAGAGCTGGGTATCATCCAAAACACCTGGTTGTGGCTTTCAGGAGTTGTATTAAAAAAAAACACAACCTGGCTGTCACCATGTTGCCAAACGCTGCTCTAAACTTCACCCTCTGCTGAATCCACGTTGGAAACGCCAGCCCTGGTTTCCCTGGGCGGTTTCACCCAAATACGAGACTATCTGATGTCAGCTCCAGTGTACAGTTTGAGAGCCACTATGCAGCCTGACTTTTATGCGTCTGCTTCTCTGGTTGCAAAAAGAGAAGGGAGGAATCCGGCTCCTGCACTCGGCTGCCGTGGGCTGAGGTTGTGGGAGACAATGCTGAGTCACTGGTGCCATTGCTCCGTCAGGTGCTCCGACGTTTCTGATCCAATAAGCTGAGAGGGGAGCAGGTGCTGTCAACTGATGAACCAGAGAGATGCCTTGGCAGGGATCACGATGCACTGAGCAGCTGGCTGCGAGGAAAGCTGCTTGCGGAAGCCTCTCTGCGCCTCTGGCTGTGTGTGCTGAGCACCTCGGATCTCGCTTCCTTCCCGGCTATCTTTTCCAGATGAAGCATTTCATTAGGGAGCAATAAGGGGGAGCAGATATTATATGCTTGGCTACAGACAAGTACGCATCCTACTGAGGAAACTGTGGTCTCCTTCCCAAGCTGCATAGCCACAAGACATGGGAACAATCCAGTCTTTTCAAATTATTTGCAGCACCAGGCTCAGTTTTCAAAGTGGGATGGGGGCAGCCCAGCAACCAGGCAGCAGGCATTCAGGATCATTCAGGCACTGTTGTCAGGGAAGACATTTTAATCCGCCTGGATTTAAAGGCAGATCTACCAAATATGCACTTTCTGAAACTACAAGCGGCAAACCGAAACATTTAAAAACTTTAATCCGTGTTGCGCTTCTCTGAATTTTGCAGTGCAGCTCCCCAGTCAAGTGGTGTGTGCAGAAATGCACATACCAGGGTAAAGTGTGACAAAATGCATATATTAGTGCATTTATCCAGCAAATGTGTATATTAGTGCAATATCCAAAAAAATGCATTATATTGTGGGGAATTGCTTTGCAAAAGTATTGGGCAAAATGGCATCCGAAAAATGTCTATACTGCGGGGGGGGGGGGGTGCGAGGGGAAATTGCCCCAAAATGCTAGTGAATTTTCATTGCAGGGGAAATGCCAAACTGATATTGAAGATATTGGAGAAGTGAAGTCAAGACTGAAAAAACTAAGAAGCCAAGAAAAACAGAAACCGGCATATGTGGCCATCCCTAGTTGTCACACAACCTTTTTTAAAAAAATGGTTATTGCTCCATTCCATGTTCAGGATCTTAGTTAACAAGCATGAAAGGTGGGGTGGGAAGGAAGCAGACATGAGCAAACGCGTCTTGCCCCCTTCCTCTTCCTTGCTTACCATGAGGTCAAGGGTTGCTTTAGCCCAATAATAATTGCAATTGCTTCCATTACTGCTTCTAATAAGAAAGTTAGAAATTGCAGTTGTCCTAATTTTGGAATATGTGCTGCTTACCCTAATAAATATTTCTAAGGATACCTTTACCAAACACATGTCTGCCACACGGTAGACCTAAGCCCATGAATATGACAGAAACCGTTCCAGCCTTTCTCGTAAATTAGGCCCGATTTAACTTCCAATGCCACCAACTTAATAAAAGTCAGTCTAGCTGTTGGACTGTATATAAATGACGGCGCCGCTTTATTTGCAAAGGGACTTTCCAAGGGACCTCACCATCGTGGTAAAAAAATAAAGTAGTATTCCTACCCCACCACCCATTAAGTTATTAGCATGTGTACAAGAGCAATAGGTGCCAAAATGAAAATAGCCCATCCCTAATTAATCTTGCCAGTTTGCCATAAACATAATATCCCTGTCAGTGACATAGAAAGATGAGAGTTTTATGGAGCACAATCTGTCTGTTTCATGCCATGGATTTAAAAAGGGAAGTGGAAAGAGAAGCCGCCAAGAGGCAGATATATGCAAATCAGCTTCATCAACTTCATTTATCATTTTTATAGGTAGTTTGGAAGGGAAACTAATTAAAGTAATTATAAGATATTTCTTTTTGGTTTCGCACGTATTAAAAACCCTCTTGAATCAGCACCATTAATATGACACGGGAAAAGCAAAGCAGATATTTTCTCTGGTCTTCCATGTGGTGCTTGTGCGTGTTCCGCCTGCCCCCCCCCCCAGCGCTGAGCACTTCAGGTATTCTAGATACACAGGGCATCTGTACGCTTTGCATTATGAAACATGGTCTTTTGAAAACAAATTACCGTGCCTTTGGAAATGTTTGTACATTCACCAGCTGCTATGGTGTCTTTATGCACACCAACCTAGTAGATACACAAAGCTGAGACAACACATGTGTTGTTCGGCTCCATTGTCACTACAGCCTCACCCAGTGCAAATCCAACAGGGTAAGTCAGGGATGGGGAACTTGTGACCTTCCCGATGTTGTTGGACTACGATTCCCATCATCTCCAACCATTGGCCATGCTGGCTGGGGCTGATGGGAGTTGAAGTCCAGTGACATCTGGTGCCCCATCCCTTGTGTAAGCCCCTCCTGCTTGTTAGTTGCAGTCTCATTATAGCCGCTTACTAAAAAAGGGGGGGAGGTAAAGGACCCCTAGATGGTTAAGTCCATTCAAAGGTGACTATGAGGTTGTGGCGCTCATATCACTTTCAGGCCGAGTGAGGTGATGTTTGTCCACAGACAGCTTTCCAGGTCATGTGGCCAGCAGGACTAAACCGCTTCTGGCGCAATGGGACACCGTGACGGAAACCAGAGCACATGGAAATGCCGTTTACCTTCCCGCCACAGTGGTACCTATTTATCTACTTGCACTGGTATGCTTTTGAACTGCTAGGTTGGCAGGAGCTAGGACAGAGCAACACTCCCCGTCACGGGAATTCGAACTACTGACCTTCCGATCAGCAAGCCTAAGAGGCTCAGTGGTTTAGACCACAGCGGCACCTGTGCTTACTAGAAAGGGTCTGTCAAGAGCATGCAGTAGCACTGATGTTGCTGATTCTGTGGATGGCTAAAAGGCTTCTAGAATGACACACACACCAAGGCCTGCCTCTCTGATTCCCACCATGGCGCCTCTCTGTGTATATTCCTATGCTGGCACAGCCCCATATTGAATATGCTTGCAACATAACCAAAACCTATTGAATTTATTCCAGTGTATAAACAACATGTTGGGAGATGATGTTGGTGATTTCAATTTGTATGCCAGGGCAGGAAGCAAGAAGAGCTAAGAAATGCAGGAGGTTTCTCTAAATTTTAGTTCTTGGAGCAAGCTGTTGTCCATGCTTGCTTTTACAGTCATTTCTTTGCATCAGCCATGTTTGCCCTTAGGTCTCAGGTATTCACGCCAAGGATCAGTTGGTACCTGGGATACTATCTTCAAAGACGCTGGCTGCAAATACAGAGTTTAATCATCAATCCCTCTTTCCACAGAACTGTGGGAGTGGTATCTCTGGGAGGGAAATAGAGGTTTCTCAACAATCTTCAGTATAATAAACTGCAGCTCCCAGGATTCCTTGGGGGGGACCACAACTGTTAAAGTACTATCATAGTGCTTTATTTGTATGGTGTGGATGTGGCCTTTGTCTCCAGTCCTTCATCCACAGGCCCAACCCTACCATCAGACAAGAGTGGAACAATTGCCTCCAGTGGCAGGTGGCATAAGGTGACTGTTGTTCTCTGATGGAAAATAGTGTGCGGTGTGCCTCATGTACCGCCGGCATTATCCTGCTCCTCTGTGGTGCGGTGGATGACACTGTCCTGTTGCTAGTGTCAAAGCAAAATTCAACTGCCCGTCCAATTGGCTTCTGGGTGTAGAACTGGGGGGAAGGGAGCACCATCTTGTTTTGCTTCAGGCAGCAAAATACCTTGAGCCAGCCCTGTCTATGCAAGGGAGTTGATCATGTGAAAGCTTGCTTGGAATTTTATGCTGCTCAGGGAAGCAGGAAGCAGAGGAACAGAACAGTAGCTTGACAGCTTTTATTGCTACGTTGCAAAAATGCATGCAATTAATAATGGAAACACTTTCATTGGGAGCAGCAAGCATTTCTATAACTTGGGTGCAGTAAAAGAACTTCCTCTCAGATCACCTGTTAGTACAGGAAGGCTTCTAAAACGTTTGAGTCGCTTTCTGTTCTTTTATCACAGTATAGTCCTGCCGCATCAACATCTATGTGAACTGGTTTCACGAAGCATTCCCTGAAATTTGACATTCCAGTCATAAAATTGGCGAGTTGCAGTTTTTATTTAATATTTACTGGGTGCCAGAATGTGTTATGATCAAAATTCTTGAGGCCTTCTTGTTCTCAGGATCTCCTTTCAGACACGAAGGATACTCTGGGAGCTCAGACTCACCATAATGAAATGCTAAAACTCGGCATTCTCTCTAAATCTGTTGTGACAATCCAGTTTCATGCATGACAGTACATTAAATTATCAGGACTTCAGTCAAATGAACAATGCTGATTGCAGAAAGAGAGAGATCCTGTCATTATCAGGGAAAATTACATTGATTTTGTATTTACACGGTAAACGGTGCAAAGCATTTTACATTTAAGGCTATTAGAATTTATAAGGAATGATTGATGGCGTGCCTTGGATGACACAGGTCCACACTTGAGTATAAACACTGCAAGACATAATTGGATGGACTGTTATCCCCACCCCAAATGGATTAAAAGGTGTTCTCAGGGTCTTTTAAAAATGCAAATGGGTTTTGTGCTGAATTTTTATAGCAGGTAACTTACCTCAGTGATAATGTGTGTGCCATCCACCCCGCCCACCAAAAAAACTGAAGCAGATAGTAAATGGAAATATTAATACGACAGGAAACTGTTGCAGGTTTGCAGTCTAAATCAGTGAGAACATCTACACATACTGGTTGTTGCATGGTTGTTGCTTATATATCTAACATGCAAACATGCATTGGAAGAGAGACCATTTGAATGTAGCGCTGGGTACAATAATCCACATCCACTCTGGAAACCGCAGAGTGACTGGGTTAATTTCCTGGACACCTGAAGAAGCTCAGAATGGGGTCCGCTCCTAAGCAGGATGCGCCCCTAAGCCTTGTTACATAGCCTTTGGCCATGGGCAGTGATCCATGCTGCTGGCATTCCTGGGGAGCTACCCAGATCGGTTCTTAAAATGGAGTAGCAGCTCCTAATTAGTGCCCCTCATAAAGCTATTGTTTGTTTATAAGATTCCTTGCATGCCCTGCACCAAAATAATGCAATATTGAAGAGGGTTAATGCAATTTGCACTGGGCTCGTTTCCTGCAAAGACTGTGTGACAGCAAATACTGTATAGTGTTAGGTAGTCTTCTGTTGGCATCTGCCTGTCTTGGGAGACAATGGAGGAGTGTGCCAGAGGGGGTAAAGTCAATCCATTGGCAAGTTACAGTGCCTGCTGTGGCTGTAGAAACCACATGTGAAAGAGACATGTTTTATTGCAGCTGGGGCAGATGAAGCTGTCTGGCTTCACTGCTGAGATGCACGGTGGTGTTTCTTCTCTCTGCACTTCTCCCAGCAGCCATTCCTCCTCTGATCACTGCTGCGGGTACATGACCTGACCGTCGAGTGTCTCCAGGCACTCAGGGCAGAGTTGATGTTGCCAGCCTTCGTGTCATGTTTACAGACATCTTTGTGGCCCAGACTTGGTCTGCCCATAGGCCTGGTGCCTGAGGACAGCTCCCCACAGATCAAATTATTTGAGGATCCTGACGTCTTCCATTCTGTGCATGTGACAGAGCCAGCATAGATGCCGCCGAGACAGAAGTGTGAACATGCTGCCAAACAAACATACCAACTATTACTGCTAAGTGTGGGGTAGAGCAGAGCAACACGGTCGCTGATTATTTATCAGGGTGGCCAGATACAAAAGAGAACAAGGTTCCTGCAACTCTCATTGCTGTGTGGAAGAGCTTGTCTTCGGAACACCCTGCAAGCTGCCTTAGACCACGTCAGACCATTGGTCCATCTAGTTCAGTATCATCTGCATTGATTGGCTGTGGCTCTCCAGAGCTTCAGGCAGGAGTCTCTCCCACCCCAGGTGTAGATGTTGAGGAAGATTGAGCCTGGGAGCTTAGGTGTGTGAAAGAGATGCTCTCCCACTGTACATGTCGTGCAGATGGGGCCACGACGATCTTGCTTTGTTCCTGGGTACGTACTGCAAGAGCTTTCTCTTCTTCCACTTCATCCACTGCCCTAGAAGCTAATACGCCTCTGCTGTGAATTCATTTGTCAGGAAGTAAGATAAAACGAGGACTTGAAAGTTCATTTTCTCAGAAACACGGCTGGCACATTCCTCTTTAGCATTTGAGTTTGCCTTGTTTCCATAGCCTTTGTGATTCTGGAACTACACCGGTCAAGGGCTGGTTTTGTTTGTACTTCTCTTTTTTGGACTCATTGCTTCAGGGCTGTATTTCCCCCCCCAATTTTATTTCTATCTGCATCAAATTTTATCGGTGCCTCTTCCTGTGATGTACTCAATGCAGGCTCTTGACTGTGCAGTCTTGCAAATCTTATCTATGCTGGCCCTAGCTTTAGATGATGTTTAAACTCAAATTAAGATTTAAAATGTCAGAAGCAAGTGGAGCAGATGAAAATTACTGATCCCCCCCACCGCCCCCATTTTTTTTGGCAACTGAAAAATAAACAGGCTCCTGGCTGGTAATCAGTGTTGCTGACAGAGGAGGTCAGAGTTAGATCTACGTTTTCAAATGACTATTACAGCAAGTACAAATAGAAAAGAGAAAATAAGGCGTCAAAGTCAGCTGCATGCCACCTACTGTTAACTCCCCAGCCCCCAGCGTCCTTTTCAGCCTGCAGAAAAAAACCATTATTGATCACAGATTGGTTAGGATTTGGGCTCTTCTCTCCCTGCGTAAATCAATTACCGAAGCAGCTGTTTAAAGCTGAGCTTTCTCAAAAAGCTGTGGAAAATTTAATGGAAACCTCTGAGCCACTCTGCGTTTCACTTGCGCCGCAGTCCTCCCTGCATTAATTTGCACGTACCTCTCGAGCTGGGAAAAGAAAATAATGACAGCAAGGCATTGTTCTTTCAAGAAATCTCCTCCTGGCAGCATAGCCATCTGACAAAGCACAAAAAAACCCAAAAACGATTTGGGGGCAAGCCGAGTGCTGGATTTCATGCAGCCTGGTTTTGGTTGTTTTTTGTAAAAGTGCTTGCTGCTTTATACACTGCTGAAGATCTATTGCCTGCCACAAAGAATGGGGGTGGGGGAGGGACGGGGGCAGAATATCCCGCTCCAAGTTTTGCAACATCGATTCACTGCAGGAAATGGTTGTTTTCAATTACTGAGCTACTTTTAGCTCTGGCAACGGCAGCCGCCCCTTTGATCACATGTATGGTTTGATGCACAGTTGACGCCTGCATTGTGCAGAGGATTCAAATTAGGAAAGGGACTTGGGAGCCAAATGCCATCTTTAGTCCTTGGCAGCATAAATAGATGCTTGGGGGGGGGGTGTTTGGCAAAGAGGCATCTTCTATGCACCATGCAGATATATATGTATGTGAGAGTCAGTGTGTTGTGGTCAGAGTGATGGGTCTGGGAGACCACGGTTCGAATACCTACTCAACCACAAAGTTCACTAGGTGATCTTGGGCCTCTCAACCTAGCTGGCATCAGAGGGTTGCTGTGGGGATTAAATGAGGTGGGCAGAACCACACATACGGCCTTGAGCTCCTGGGATGCTCAAGGTGGGGTATAAATTTAACCCATTTATAAAATTTAAATTAATTATACAGTCGTACGTCGGGTTACAGATGCTTCAGGTTACAGACGCTTCAGGTTACAGACTCCGCTAACCCAGAAATAGTACATCGGGTTAAGAACTTTGCTTCAGGATGAGAACAGAAATCACGTGGCAGCGGCACAGCGGCAGTGGGAGTCCACATTAGCTAAAGTGGTACCTCAGGTTAAGAACAGTTTCAGGTTAAGAACGGACCTCCAGAACGAATTAAGTTCTTAACCCGAGGTACCACTGTACTGCTTTGAGTAGGGAATAAATTCTTGTTCATATACATAAAGGTAGCATCACACATGTGTGCATGTATGCATGCACACCCACCCACACCCAGAGAGTTTGGGATTGTGAGCTAAGTTTTGCATATCCTGACCCAAACTCACTTTTCTAAGTGGATTCCCCCCTCCCAAGAGCAGGATCAGGTTGGTAAAAAAGGTGATTCCTAATATACCCCCCCAAAGAAACAACAACCCCCCTATTGTTCCTAGTCAAATACAACCATTATCTATTCATAAGCAGAACACAGCACTCAGTGGATACATCAGTAGATAAAGAAGAATTCTAAACAAATACGACTTCAATAGCACCCCTGCATATCAGCCTTTAGCTCTCCAGTTTTTCTAGGTCCTATTGCTGTAACAAACCAGAACCAAAATAGTTTCAAAATGTAAAAATGTCTCCTGACTTTTAAGGTCCCAGTAAATAAATTTGGCCCCCAACCAATTAATAAAACTCAAAATGTAGGGGTGGAATAAGACCTACTCAAATGAATGAACCGAAGTTAGTTGTGTCCTTTAATTTTAATGGGTCTACTCTGAGTAGGACTAGTGTTGTATAACACTAAAAAAAAAAAGGTAAAGGAACCAGAGCACACAGAAACAGTGTTTACCTTCCCACTGGAGCGGTACCTATTTATATACTTGCACTTTTTATGGCGTGCTTTCGAACTTCTAGGTTAGCAGGAGCTGAGACCGAGCAACGAGAGCTCACCCTGTCGTGGGGATTTGAACCGCCAACCTTCTGATCGGCAAGCCCAAGAGGCTCAGTGGTTTAGACCACAGCACCACCCACGTCCTGAATACCACTATAGGTATTTAATCCAGCAATTAAATTGGAAGGAACCATGTGTTCCCATCACCTGCAACCTAATTTTTTTTTTTTACTGGCCCAGAGAGCTGCTTCCAGTCAGAGTAGACAATGCTGGGTTTGATGAAGAAATGGCCTGATCTGGAGTAAAGTAGAGTCCTATCTTCCTGCAATGCAATGCAATAAATAACTGGAAGGTGCTGAGAGACGTTTAGAGCCAACATCTATTTGTTCCTTTTGGGCTTGCAATAGAATCAAGCTGCACAGGGGACAGTGTTGCAAAACAATCCTACCAAGTGCTGCTACTATTGGGCCAAAGGAGCACAGCTTGATTTTTTCTCCCAGCTTTTATTGAACAGCCCAGAAGCCTCTAACGCAGGAAAAGTTCTATTAAGAACAACTGAAGTCTCATGCAGTTGCTCAGTTTTACTCCACAGATGCTGCAGTGCAGGGAAATTCAGAGCCCTCATTAGAATGCTGTCGGGTTCTTTTCCCCATTGCCCGCTGAGGCTCTCCATTGCAGCAGTGCTAGTGCTCCTTCCTTGAACTGAGCCAAAGTTTCTCAAGACATTTCCCCGAGAAAATTCCTTGAGATTCTTTCCCCCTAGAAGGAAAAGAAGAACCTCAGAATGTTCCTACTGTTTTCTGGGGCGGTGTCATGGACTGGCTGGATGCAGAGGAGGGGTGAGAGGCCCCAGCTGGGGACCCCCCCCCCAAAGGGAACCCTGGGGGGCGGGGGAGAAGGCTCAGAGCCAGGGGATTGGTGGGGGGATGACGATGCATGGTCAGAGGTAGAAGACTAGGGGGAGGAGGTGTTGGAAGATGAAGAGGCAGCAGGGTTTAGTGAGCAGGAAGAGGCTGTGATAGAGAGCAGTCTAGACTCAGAGGCAGGAGAGGAGGGGGCGGGCAGGAGACAGAGATGAGGCAGGCTGCTGAAGAATCCAGAGAGTCTCTATGGAAAATGAGCAAGGTCCCAACAAAAGAAGAATGGCAACTTAAGCTGATGGGATATGTGCAGCTTGCGGACTTAACATATAGAATAAGAGAACAAGAAGAACATACAGTCATACCTCGAGTTACAGACACTTCAGGTTGCGTTTTTTCGGGTTACGGACCCACTGAAACCCAGAAGTACCGGAACGGGTTACTTCTGGGTTTCAGGGGTTGCGCATGTGCAGAAGTGCTAAATTGCGCTTTCCTCATGTGCAGAAGTGCCAGATCGCAACCCACACGTGCGTAGATGTGCCTCTGCGGGTTGTGAACACTGTGGATTGCGAACGTGCCTCCCACACAGATCACGTTCACAACCCGAGCGTCCACTGTACGTTTAGAGAAGTTTGGGAAATGTTTATTGAATATATGGGGGCGGCGGATTTTGTACACTTGAAAACGTTGGCAGCATTAAGATAAACTCAACAGTGCAAATATGTTTTGATGGATGTAATAATGGAATACTGAATCATTTAGTTCATGTAAAATATGCAGGGATTTGTGCAAAATGAAGCATGGAAAGAGAGGAAGGGAAGTCACTAATATTTTACGGATGTTTAAATGAGTATTCTAAATTGTAAAACAGAAAATTTAATAAAAATTATATGTAGAAAAAGAATCCAGAGAGTCTCCCCCTCCTGCTGCGACCAGCTCCCGTCCCCCCTGAGTTCCCAGAACACACAGAGGGGACATTAGTTGCCTGCAGATACAGTCTCTGGCTGTTTGGGGAAAACTCTGGAGAGGAGGAGACAGGCAGCTGTGGGAAGGCAGGGACCTTGAGTCCTCGCAACTGGCTCATTGGGGCAAGACCTGCTGGGAATAGTTTCTGTGTTCACTAGCTGTGATCACCTGAGCTGTTGGGGTTTCTATGAATGAAGAATTAACTTCACCGGCATTGGTGTTTTTATTGCTGACCATCTCCTGATTCCAGCTCCTGACTTGCCTGCATGCAACTCCACGCAACTGGCCCGCATGCAGTTCCTTGCTGCTTGTAATGAAAGTGTTGCAACTCTAAAGCAGAATCTGCATTCCAGTTTTATGATTTCCGAAGGAAATTGGGAGACGGGCTGTACAGAATCGGCACATTCTTGTTGGTTTTGCTTTGAGCAGCAGTGATCAGAAATGCTTTCTTTCCTCTCATTTTGCATTCCCTACTTCCCTGAACACTGGGAATTCCCATGAGCAGCATTCCCAGTTAGTTTCCTTTGGAAGGGGAAAGTTGTGCTGTTTTTTGCAATATACCAGCAGAGCATAATGGAAGGAAGCAGGCACTCCTTACCCACAGCTACTAGAGCACACACATGCCCCAAGGCTTTGCCTCCATTCTCAGCTAACTCCAGCTAGAAGTTCAAAGGGTTCTCATTTGTTCAACCTTTACTCATCCCAAACTCTTCTTTCTCACCGACGTGTCCAGCAAAGCACATATTTTTGAGACCTACACCAGTGCATGTATATTGCCCAACAGTGCTTTTTTTTCCTAGAAAAAGAGGTGCAAGAACTCCTGGCTTTTTTGGGGGGGGAGGCAAACAAGCAACACTTTTTTTGGGGGGGGAAGAAGAAGAAGAAGAAGAGTTTGGATTTGATATCCCGCCTTTCACTCCCCTTCAGGAGTCTCAAAGCGGCTAACATTCTCCTTTCCCTTCCTCCCCCACAACAAACACTCTGTGAGGTGAGTGGGGCTGAGAGACTTCACAGAAGTGTGACTGGCCCAAGGTCACCCAGCAGCTGCATGTGGAGGAGCGGAGACGCGAACCCGGTTACCCAGATTACGTGACTACCGCTCTTAACCACTACACCACACTGGCTTCTCCACTCGACTGCTCCACCACCAGCATCGCTGCGGAAGCAAGTTCCGGCTGAAAAAAAGGCCTGTTGCCCATTCAGAAGACTATTCATGGATATTCAAGTTAAGAAACGTTGCTCATCTTTCGTCAACATCCACAATCACTCATTTAACTCACAGTGTTAAGCTAGCAACTCTTGTTCGTTCAAGGACATTGATATCATCTGATTTTTTTTCAGTATTTGATGACTTGTCTTTTTAGCTCACTTACGAAGCACACAAGGCAACTAACATCACTTTTAAAAGGAAAAATGAAAAGTCTACTTTTCTACACTTTTCCCTAACTTCTGGACACTTGTTCTATTTTTGCAAATTGAAATGTTTGTAGAAATCCAGGTAGAGGCAAGTGCTTCAAGAAGAGCTGAGAATGTGAGGAGGAGAGAATGTGACAAGCATACTCCAATGATGTCACTGAAGAATTCAGCTTCTCTGTGATGACCTGCATGTCATCCTGTACCCTTCTCTATAATCAAATAATAAGAACACACGAACCATTCACTTACAGCAGTCATTTCAAGGGTGCTTTGGCCTTACCTAAATCACAGAGTCCTTGCACATCTCAGCAACAAAAACCTGTAATGATGTGTTTGATATCAAGCCTAAGTGGAATGAAATTTCCCCTTAGCATTTCTGGAGAGCTGTGTTCGTTCCGACTTCCTCGTTCCGACTTCCTCTCTTTCCTACTCACCCTGATGCCCACTCTCCAGAGATGGTTTAAATGAAAGGACGCCTTATTTTGCTTCACTTCCTTCCAAAGCCTGGAGCATTCTGCCAAGACCGAAAAGAAAGTCATCTGTGCTTAACCTTCCTTTTTCTTTTTAGTTCTCCATTCAGAAAAAGATAAAAGAGAGAGCTTGAAATGAATCAAAGGTATGAGGCAGCAGGGCCTGCTGGACTGAGCTCATATCAGTTCAATTACATGAATAGGCCTGGAGGGCTAACTTGAGCATCTGCTGAGATGATGCCAGGTGGCATCAGATCTGCTCCAGGCATCCTTATTCATCAGAGGAGCCCTTCTAGATCTGTCCAATTGTCCATCTTTTCCAGCATCCTGTTCTCACAGTGGCCAACCAGATGCCAAAGGGAAGCCCCAAGGCAGAACCTGGACACAGTAGAGCATTCACAGTGACTGCCAGTCAGAGACATGTCATCTCTGACAGTGGAGGTGGAACATAGCCAGCTCGATAGCCTTCTCCTCCATAAATCTGTCCAATCCTCTTTTCATCCAAGTTGGTGGCATCACCACCACTTGTGGGAGCAAGTTTCCAGGCTATGTGAAAAAGTCGTTTCTTGTTTGTGTGGTGTAGTGGTTAAGAGCGGTGGACTCGTAATCTGGGGAAACGGGTTCGTGTCTCTGCTCCTCCACATGTAGCTGCTGGGTGACCTTGGGCCAGTCACACTTCTCTGAAGTCTCTCAGCCTCACTCACCTCACAGAGTGTTTGTTGTGGGGGAGGAAGGGAAAGGAGATTGTTAGCCGCTTTGAGACTCCTTAGGGTAGTGATAAAGTGGGATATCAAATCCAAACTCTTCTTTTTCTCTTCTTCATCTGCCCTGAATCTTCCAGCATTCAGCTTCATTATACATCTAGTGTTCTAGTGTCATAAGGTGTGGGGGGGAAGGAGCTAACCTCTTTCCACCTTCTCCACATCTTGCATAGTTCTAAACGCTTCTCTTATGCCTCTTACTTGCCTCTTCTCTAAACCGAAAAGCCTCCAATGTTGTCAAAAGCAAATTAAACCAGGACTAGCCTTCTACACGAGGCAATAGCCTGGGGATAAGGAGCGATTAGGACAACAAAAGATCAAGGGAAAATCTTATTTGCAAATGAGTGTGTTCCCTCCCTTCTTTCCTCAAATGAGTATTAGTTTTAAAGTGTTTTAGGGTTGCAGGAGTTGTAAAACGGACATAATAAGCCGCAGGCTGGAGTGAGAGTCAGAGAGAAGCATTTGAGAGCAATGGTTGCGGTCTATTTAAGTCCAAGGCTGCTGTGGAGAAGCCAAAACCTCTTGTGGTGTGAATGGTGTGAATCCCTCCAACATCAGCTCAGGTTGTATAGATGTGTAAATGAACCATGTATCATAAAGAAAAGCCTCAAATGTTGTACCTGATGCTCCTCCATTCCCTTTATCATTTGGGTTACCATTTTGTGAACCTTTTCCAGCTCAACAGTACAGTGGTACCTCGGGTTAAGTACTTAATTCATTCCAGAGGTCCGTACTTAACCTGAAACTGTTCTTAACTTGAAGCACCACTTTAGCTAATGGGGACTCCTGCTGCTGCCGCGCCGCTGCTGCACAATTTCTGTTCTCATCCTGACAGTGGCGTAGCGTGGGGGGTGCCAGGGGGGCCGACCGCACCGGGCGCAACATCTGGGGGGGCGCGAGTCCAGAGGGAAGGGACAAGTTCCTTCCTCCGTCGGGCTCCCCGCCGCCACCACCAGCCTTGCGCCCTAGCGCGCGCGCCCCCCGCCGCCGCTGCGGCTGCGCTCCACTCACTGCTCGCAAGAGGAGCAGCCGCTGCAACAGTGCCAACGCCGCCACCGATGCCTGGCCGGGCACGGGCAGCCTCTGCACCCCACCGCCGACGCCATCCCCTCGGCCCAGCCACAGGCGGCGGCTGCTTCTGCCGACTGGGAGGGAGGAGAGCTCCGAGGGGCCTCGCCGCACCCTGCACTCCCCAAAACCCTCCGAGAGGAAGCTGGCGGGCGGGCGAGGGTCTCCCGGCAGAAGGGGGCGCCGCTGGCTCCGGCTCTCAGCGCAAGTCTCAGCCGCGGGGGGGGGAGGACGGAGCACGGCTGGAAGCCCCCGGACCCAGCCGGGAGGAAGAGAGGCGCTCGCCAAGCCCGGATCTGGAGCCCAAGGAGAGGAGGGGGCGGGGAGGCACCCGAGGGGAGGGGGCTTCGGCTGCCTCGGCCCGTGGGGGCTCCGCAAATAATAAATTTAATAAATTCCTTCTGAGCCTTGGGGGGGGGGTCCTTGGCTCCTTCGCTCACCCCCAGCCCCAGTGGCGTAGCGTGGGGGGTGCAGGGGGGCCGGGCGCAACATCTGGGGCTCACACTCGAGTGCTAAAATCCACGGGTTAGGGGGCGCAAATTACTTGCCTTGCCCCGGGTGCTGACAACCCACGCTACGCCACTGCATCCTGAAGCAAAGTTCTTAACCTGAAGCACTATTTCTGGGTTAGTGGAGTCTGTAACCTGAAGCGTATGTAACCTGAGGTACCACTGTATCTCTTTTTTGAGGTGTAGTGACTAGAACACCAAGTACACAGTAGTTCAGCTGGGAGAGCACCAGAGGTTTGTGCAACAGCATTGCAACACTGACAGTTTTCTTTTCAATTCCTTTCCTAAAATGATTCCTTGCGTGGCATTCATCCTTTTCCAGAGCTGCCGAATACTGAAAAGTTGCTGAGCTGGTGAGCTTTGCATCTCTGGCTCATTCACTGGATTCTAGTGCTCTGCATCTGCCTAATCTCTCGTTTCTTCTATTCACAGGCTGGCCATGGGCGACACTCTCTGTTTGGGGATTCCTCTATTGCTACTCTCATGTTGGGATTGAATGGCAACAGACTTACAGCAGGCATTAGCAGTTATTGGAAGGGATGCCTGCTAGACCTCTCAAGAAGGGACCTTTGACCTATGAACCCCATCTTGTGTCTCTCGGTGTACAATGCCGTACCAGTATCCCAGTGTATCCTGAAATGCTGCCCATCAAGAGGTGTAGGAATTTCTCATCTGTATGCATTTGCCAAAGCCTTTGAAACTCTGGAAGTCATTGTAAGATACATGGGGGGTGGGCATTAAATCAATGCAAATGTTTTAAAAACGTATTTGTCTCTCAAGATACTATTTATAGATCAATAACTATTTGGAGATATGTTTTTAATGTGGGGTTTTTTTAAAAAACATGTAGGTATGGGGATGTGGGTGGCGCTGTGATCTAAACGACCAAGCCTCTCGAGCTTGCTAATCATAAGGTCGGCAGTTCAAATCCACACAATGGTGGTGAGCTCCCGTTGCTCTGTCCCAGCTCCTGCCAACCTAGCAGTTCAAAAGCACCTCAAAGTGCAAGTAGATAAATAGGTACCACTCCAGCAGGACGGTAAACTGTGTTTCCATGTACTCTGACATCAGTCACGGTGTTTCATTGCACCAGAACCGGTTCAGTCATGCTGGCCACATGACCCAGAAAACTGTTCGCGAACAAATGCCGGCTCCCTCAGCCTGAAAGCAGAGATGAGTGTTGCACCCCATATTTGACTAGCATTTTCCGAATTCGATTGGACTTAACCATCCCGGGGTCCTTTACCTTTATCTAATGTGGATATGTATGACTATATAATCTGGTAAGTTCCCGAGACCCAGCCAAAGTTAAGCATGAGACCCCAGGGTATAGAGCGGTATATAAATTCAATAAATAAATAAAATTTTGAGATTGGAATCCTTTGGTCCTAGCAGGGGGTGAGAAAAGGCACTTTATCCACCTCCATTCTCCTTCCTCCCACCATTTTTTGGGATTGCCATGAAGGTAATATTGGCAAAAATAAAAATACAAAACACCCCCAAATTGTGTTCTAGTACCATTTTTACTCCCTCACCCCCAAAATCCCAGAAGTCAATTACCTGGAAGCAGGACCCTTTGATTTTAGAAATTTTGAAGAGAAGACGATTTTTGGATACTATTATCTTTTGTTACTCATTGTTTCACATGTTTTTAGGAGGAAAAAAATGTTTACAGATTCTATTTTGATAATATCTTGTACTGATTTGGTCTTTGTTTTCCTGGTTGTTGCATGTTGGAAGGCGTGAACTACGAGTGTCTTGGCTCACTGTAAGACATTTTTCATGACATGTTAAGCCAACCCCTGGCTTAGTGTGATCTCCTGGAGAGCTGCTGACAGCCATTTCTCCTTCTCTGATCCTTTTTGCTGCTGCACCAGGCTGCGCTAAACCATAGTTTGGCTTAGCATGTAATCCAAACAAGGCTTTCAACTAAATCCAAACAAGGCTTACAACTAAATCCAGAATCGTTAATTTGGAATCACATTCATAGAAGAAGGTTGAAAATTTGAGTACAAAAGTGAAATGAAAGAGAAGAGTTTTGAGAAAGGATTAGGGATGAATAAAAGGTTGGTACAGTAAACAGTCTCAAATTGTTTTTTAATTGATTGACACTGTTGTATCAAAATGGATGCAATATAAATGTTTAAAACCTACCACAAGACCCAGTTTGAAAGCAAGCCCATACCTTTAAGTATTTACACCATCAGTCCATCTGCTCTTAGGCCATGGAACAAAAATGACAGAATCTTGGCCCAAAATGGCATGCTAATTGGGCTCTATTCTGGCCTACTGCTTACTTCACTGACAGCTACTCCTTTGAGGCCAAGGTTGTGGATCTAGAAGAGATAATTTGTTCTTTTGGCATGTGAACCTCTGGCCTGCGTCACCTCTCTTGCCTCCATGTGACATCTCCATCTGGCTGTTGTGTACCCAGGAATTAGAGTGGCAATATCATTTCACAAAAAAGCATTTATGAAATTCCTAGAGGGGCACATCTGAATTCCAGTCCGGTAAATATGTGTGTCAGCAAACTGGTCTTGGGAATAGGGTGGTCACTTCCACACTGCCCCCCCCCCAAAAAAACACAAACGGACCACAGTTTTGCATATAATTTGCCTGACTCATCTGCAGAAATGCAAATTTAGAAATAATAAGAAGAGAGAGTTTGGATTTGATATCCCGCTTTATCACGACCCTAAGAGTCTCAAAGCGGCTCACAATCTCCTTTCCCTTCATCCCCCACAACAAACACTCTGTGAGGTGAGTGGGGCTGAGAGACTTCAGAGAAGTGTGACTAGCCCAAGGTCACCCAGCAGCTGCATGTGGAGGAGCGGAGACGCGAACCTGGTTCACCAGATTAAGAGTCTACCGCTCTTAACCATTACACCACACTGGCTCTAATCAAAACAGAAATACATCTCACCATAGAAGGGAAGACCATGACCTCCCTGTTTGCTCAGTGTGCAGTTGAGGTATTGCTCACAGTTGATGGACAGCTTTGAGGTCCTCATGCCCTTCCTAGAATTCTTTATCTTTAAATGGCAGTGTCAGGGACTGGACTGAAGAGGAATGTTGGGGACCACCCCTCCTTCTCCTGAACCTTCCCGAGAACAGGAGGAGAGTATACATTTAGAATAGTGGTTTGTAGAAGGTCATAGTTCAGAGGCTGCAGAGGGGAGAAGCTGGAAAACATTGGAAGAGGAGCAGCAGGAAGAAGAAGCACCAGGGGAGAGACAGCTGACAGACTCAGTGTCTTTGGAAAGCATTCCTGACCCCGCTCCCAGGACCAGGCGAGCATTGAGGGTAGTCAGACAGAAAGCTCAGAGGCAGAAAGCTGATGCAGCCATGGCGTAGAATAGGAGAGACAGAGGGGGTGGGACTTTACTCAGAGCAATGCCATTATCATAGGAAGACTGCATTCCTTCATTGCTCTCTGTGAATTACAGTGGTACCTCAGGTTACAGATGCTTCAGGTTATGCATTTTTGGGTTGCGCACCGTGCAAAACCTGGAAGTACCGGAACAGGTTACTTCGGGTTTCGGTGCTCGTGCATGCGCCGAATCGCGACCCACGCATGCACAGACACGGCACTGTGGGTTGCGAACGCTGCGGGTTGCGAAAGTGCCTCCCGCACATATCACATTCGCAACCCGAGGTTCCACTGTCTTGAATAAATTGTTTGGTAAGAACATTTATTGTTTATCTGCTTCTTGGCTGCCACTGTGGGAGGGATTGGATTCCCTGAAGTCTGACAGGCCGTTGGAGCAGAAAGTCCCTTGAATAGAGGAGAGGCCTGTCGCCTCATAGCCCTTCAGATAGAGCAGGGTGGTCCAACATGCCCTCAAGGCCTTTCTTGGCAGCCATCAGCAGCATTTGACAACTCACTACCCACAGCCCTAGCACTGCCTTCCCAAAGCTGCATAAGGAGGCGGTCTTTGGGAAAGTGGCGTAAGGGCTTTGATAGGGTCCTCCGGTCCTCACCCTCCTTCCCAAAGCCTTATTAGCGTTATTAGCACTAGGAGGTGCTAATAAGAACCTGCCAGAGCCTTGCACCTCCTTCACAAAGCCCAGTGCCTCTCTTAGCCGGCTTGGGAAGGCAGCACAAGGGCGGGGCACATCAAATTTTGGCAGCATGAGGGCTTGCAGGGACATCAAAATTTGATATGTGAGATGCAACAAGCTAGCATAAGGCAATTGCCATTTTGCAACAGTTCTGTTGGTACAATCAGACTAATTGGTGCTCTCTCTCATTCTGCCTTGATTACAAATTGTGCACTAAGCTTTGCTCCCATATCGGTTTCACATCAGAGAATGAAAAGCTTCTTAGTTTGACTAATCTGCTCAAAGCAGGTCAAAGCAGGGTGGGAGCTTAACTTCTTTAAAAAAGAAAAATCCATGAAATAGTCAATTATAACAATAGCATCATGACGTTCTTTTTGCTTTAGTATACATTGATTTACATATGCCCTGAACTTGCTGTTTCTGATTTGTCCTGTAGGTCACTTGATTACGCAAATTTTTCCCAGAACTTTGGAGCAGTGCTTTTTACAAAACTGACAAGTTTGCCATTATAGCTCACCTACCTATGGCGGTAGACAGAGTGCTGAGCAAGGACTAGGAGACCTAGATCAAAGGAAGAGAACCCTTCTCAGACCAAGGGCCACATTCCCTTTTTCTCAACCTTCTGAGGGCCACATGCCAATGGGTGGGGCCACGGCAAAAGTGGGGAGGAGCCCCCAAAAGGGGCAAATGTCCATTAGCCAATTTCCTCAGTGAAAAGTTGTAAGTTGATGGATCACAAAAGGAAGCCTACTCCCTGGGTTAACTCAGCAAAGCAAGAAATCCAGCAATATTAATATTTGAGAGGCAAAGCAATAAACAATTACCTGACATTCAGAAGACATCTTAAGGCAGCCCTGTTCAGGGAAGTTTTTAACGTGTGATATTTTAGTGTATTTTTGGTTTCTATGGAAGCCGCCCAGAGTGGCTGGGGAAACCCAGCCAGATGGGCGGGGTACAAATAATAAATTATTATTATTATTATTATTATTATTATTATTATTATTATTATTTGCATTACAGAAAATATTTGTGCTGGGTGAAGAATTAGCAGGCACCCCTGAGCCTTGAGGAAAGCAGGACCTATGTTTCTGTAAAATAACACAGCCTTCACTGAAGAAGTGTGCATGCACACGAAAGCTCATACCAATAACAAACTTAGTTGGTCTCTAAGGTGCTACTGGAAGGAATTTTTTATTTTGTTTCGACTACGGCAGACCAAAACGGCTACCTACCTGTAAACAGCCTACACTCTTAGGGTAATGAGGCTGCCATCTTTTCTTCTTGCTGGGGTTTTTGTTTTTTTTTTAACACTGAAATAAAAATACTGTCGGTTAGGTGCATTTGCCTCCCATAACCCTTTGCCTGCGGACTGTGTTACGTCAGGCTGCCTAACAAGATGTGTCCCCAGCTGAACGCAGGGATGAATCACCTACAACTGGAGCTTATTATGGACGGATCATCAAAACTGGTGTGCTCCCTGCCTTGGGGCAGGCCGTGACAGCTCCCAGCAAGCAAGCTTCTCGGAGATGTCACATCGAGACCCAGGAGAAGAGGAGCGAGACGAGGAATGCGCTCTGATCATAGTACGACAGACACCCGTTGGGGCCAAGCTGTAGAATGATGTTGTTTTCATATCACTTGTACTTTCACCTGCCCTGTGGAAAGAGGAGAACCTCAAATGCCATCTAGCCCAACCCCCAGCCAATGCAGGAAATCCACTGCTGTAGATTCAGGAAATTCAGCCTTTGCTGTAAGGCTGTAGATCTCTTTCTGGACAGGGACATTAAGATCAAGTCCTTGATCGGTCACCTTCTCATGGCAGCTTGATTAACAAGAGTTGAATTCTGGAGGTGCCTCGAATGAGCAACTGTTGACTAGTGGTATTGGTATGTGTGGTTTTTGGCTTACATAAATGAAAAATTGGCAAGTAAATTAAAAACGATACCATGTTGTCACAAAAACGATTCATTTATTAACACAAGGTATTATTTTATTGCTTTTGTAAATCTAAAAGACAATAGCCCATCATCACATTAGGTGAGAAACTGAGAGAACTGAGGGCTTCACGTGATTCAATTTATCAGTTTGCTAAAGTGTTGCTTTATATTTTTATCTTTCTCATGCTTTCTGAATTCCACATCTCCAAGAAGAACATCTGCTTCTTTGTAATTGAAAGTCTCCTGTTTTGAGCCAATTCATCTGAATCATTCGTGGAGGAAGTATCCACATGTGTGGTCGTTTGCTTTATTATTGCTGAAAATCAATAAAAACATTTTTTTAAAAAGAAAAAAACTGCTAATGAAGAGGAGAGTCTATCCTTCCATGCACTGATGCTACTTACCATTTATACAGCTTTTAAAAATATTGCAAGGAGATTTGTGGACATCAGTGTGTGTGATCTCACAAAGCCCTGGTGAGAGATACTTTTCCAAGGCTGCCATGGACCAGAAATTCAAAGTAGTGTTGCTTTTTACCTTTTACACCCCTGCAATGACTTTTGCTGCAGCCATTTGGGGTCAGATCTGCTGCCTCAGTTCCCCTCCCTCTACCTTTGCTCTCTGCCTTCCTTCCATCAATTTATTCTCTTTGCCTTTTGCTCCATTTTATTGATGTACGAATTTGCTAAGAAGCCAATTTTAATGTGCTTTTGTCGATGTATAAAAGCCTTTGTAAGCCATCAAAAGAACCCTGCCTTTGGTTTCTTAGCAAATTGCCAGCCGGTGTGGTCCTTTCAGAAGTGGCATCACATGCTTGGCGTCCTACTCAGCAGCGAGGCTGCGGCATACCCTCCTAGCTACAGCTTTCAGTAGCTCAGTCTTGAGGTTGCCAACTCAGGGACCACAGTGACTCAGACTACCCCTTGGTGACACATCGCTTCGAATCCCCTGAGGACTCCTTCCAGTAGTTTCATATCAATGAGGAACAGCACTGGGAGCAAGATGAAACCCCCACAAAGTAACTGCCAAGGGGCTAAGGTCCAGGGGGAAGGGGCTGTAGCTCTGTGGTGGAGCATTTGCCCAGTTTGAATCCCCAGCATCTCCATGTAGGACTGGGAGAGAACCTTGTGTGGAATCCTCGAGAGCCGTTGCCCTGCTGCCAATCAGAATAGACAATACTGAGCTAGAATGACCAATGGCCTGACTAATAATAATAACAATAATAATAATAATAATAATAATAATAATAATAATAATAATAATAATAATTTATTTATACCCTGCCCATCTGGCTGAGTTCCCCCAGCCACTCTGGGCGGCTCCCAATCAAGTGTTAAAAACAGTACAGCGTTAAATATTAAAAACTTCCCTGAACAGGGCTGCCTTTTAAAGATAGGATAGCTGCTTATTTCCTTCACATCTGAAGGGAGGGCATTCCACAGGGTGGGCGCCACTACCAAAAAGGCCCTCTGTCTGGTTCCCTGTAACCTCACTTCTTGCAGTGAGGGAACCGCCAGAAGGCCCTTGGTGCTGGACCTCAGTGTCCAGGCTGAAATATACTCAGAGTCGCAAAGTGATTTCATGCTCTTTATTCAGCTCATAGTGGTGAGGAGGAAGAATGAAAGTCCCCTCAAAGTACCTGCTTATATACATTATTTACACAATGGGCTGCACATGATTGGCTAATTCTGGAATTCTCCTGTAGGCCAATCAGGTTGTGGCTTCACTTCTATCTGCAGCATGATTGGGTGGTTCTTGCCGACCAATCATACTGCTGCATTGTTCTAGGACCAATCAGACTGCTGCATTCTGAATCCTGTTGTTCTAGGACCAATCAGACTGCTGCAGTTTGGATCCTATTCAACTCAGTACATAACACCCCTCCCCTCTAAGTTCCAGTCCTGCCCGGGAGGTTGCATTCATAGTCCTCAAGGTACGCCGGCGGCCTACGTGTGTGTTGCGGCCTGGGGTGTTCCCTGGTCCGGGGTTCAGGTTCTGGCTCGTGTTCCAAGGATGCTGGCTGTGATGGGGCTGTTTGGTCTGGCGCAACCGGCTCGCTCAGTCGTGGTTCTGGTTCCGGTGTCCTTTCGGCCTCGCGGGTCCTCTCTGTATTTACTGATTCTGCCTCTCCTGCTGGCCCCTCCTGTTCTATGGGCCTCACTGCCCCACTGTTCCCTTGGGACTCCTCTGACCTGTCCTCCTCCTGGTTTTCTCCTGTTAGCACCTCGTAAGACACAGGGCCAGTGACCTGGTGACTGTGGCGGGTACCCATGCTGGGCCTTCCCCAAAATTCTTTGCGTACACTGGGTCCTGAGCCTTGAAGGTCCGGGGGTTCCTGACTTCCCCCACCACTACCTCATCCTAAGCTCTATCAGCGTGAAGGCAGTCCAATCTGATTGCAAGGCGCCGACCCATTAAGTAGTTCAGCGGGGCTCCGGCCAGTCATTGACAGTCATTGAGCTGGGGGTGCTGTGCTGTGCTAGAAGGAATGTGGCAAGGCGGTACTCCCTATCCCCTTGCGTCATGCGGCGGAGGGTGTCCTTGGTGGTCCGCACCATGCGTTCTGCTTGGCCATTGGTGGCAGGGTGGAATGGCGCCGAACGGATGTGGCGGATGGCGTTCTGCGCTGTGAAGGTTTGGAATTCTCCTGACGTAAATGCGGTCCCGTTGTCTGAGACGAGAGTGTCAGGGAGCCCGTGGGTTGCAAACAGCCTGCATAGTACCCGGATGGCTGCAGACGTAGAAGTGGACGGTACCAGTGCGACTTCCAGCCATTTGGTGTAGCAGTCCACCACTATGAAGAATGTTTTCCCCTGAAAGGGGCCAGCGAAGTCCACATGCAGGCGTGACCATGGTGTTCGGGCGGACTCCCAGGACTGGACTGGGGCCCTTGGGGGATCTGGGCGGGATTCTTGGCAGGCCTGGCAGTGTTTGACCCAGGCCTCTATCTCTCCATCGATCCCCGGCCACCACACATAACTCCTGGCAAGGGCCTTCATTCTTACTACCCCTGGGTGTGTCTTGTGTAGGGCTGTGAGGACCCTTTTGCGGAGGGGCTGGGGAACAACGACCCTGCTTCCCCATAACAGGCACCCCTTGTGGGCCGACAGTTCATGTTTGCGGGTTGTGTAGCCGGCGAATTCTGGCCTGGGGCTGCTGCTGGGCCATCCCCTCCACACCCAGTCCAGGACCCGGGAGATGACCCTATCTTTCTTGGAATGGTGTGCCACTTCTTGTGCCTGAATGGGGCGGTCAGGAAGCAGCTCCAGGCTCATAACCTCTTGTGCAGGTGCTGGGTCGGGGCCTGTTTCCGGTAGTGGTAGCCTGCTGAGGGCATCCGCATGGCCCATCGCCTTCCCAGGACAGTGAATCAGTGCATACTGGTAGCTGGCAAGGAAAATTGACCACCTAAGGACGCGAGGAGACAGCACTTGGGGGGTCTGCTTTTTGGGGGCAAACAAGCCAAGTGACGGCTTGTGGTCAGTCACCACGGTGAATGGCCGCCCGTACAAGAAATCATGGAATTTTTTTACTCCCTTCACAATTGCCAGACCCTCCTTGTCGATTTGCGAGTAGTTCTGCTCGGTTGCGTTGAGTGTCTGGGAAAAGTATGCCACCGGTACCTCTCTTCCATCCGGGAGTTGGTGTCCCAGGACAGCGCCAATGCCATAGGGTGAGGCGTCGCATGCTAGCACCACCGGCAGCCTCTCGTCGAAGTGTGCCAAGACCGAGTTTGAGACAAGCAAGTCCTTGACTGCCTGGAATGCAGCCTCCTGGTGCTGGCCCCACACCCAAGGGGCCCGCTTGTCCAGGAGTCTGTGTAGGGGCTCCGCTACCACCGCCTTATGGGGAAGGAAGGAATGGTAAAAGTTCAATAGTCCCAAGAAGGCCTGAAGTTCAGTCTTGCTCTTGGGTGCTGGGGCATCACAAATGGCCCGTACCTTGTCCCCAGTCGGATGGACCCCTTCTGCGTCCATCATAAATCCCAGAAAGTCCACCTGAGGCACTCCTAGTAGACATTTTTCCCACTTCACCTTGAGACCCGCCGTCTGGAAACGGTGCAGAACGGTGCGGAGGCGGTCCTCAAACTCCTCTGGTGTGGGCCCAGGCAATCAACACATCATCGAAGAAGAGGGTGAGTCCATTAGATTCTGGAATATGCCTGGTACCACACTGACACCGAATCATCATCGAAGAAGAGGGTGACGTAGGAATCCCTTTAAGGAGAGAGTCTATTAGATTCTGGAATATGCCTGGTACCACACTGACACCGAATTGCAGCCGCTTTACCCTGAACGCTTCTCTGTGCATCACAATCGTCTGTGCCTCTGCTGTGACGTCACCTACTGGCAGCTGTTGATATGCTTGGGCTACGTCCAGCTTGCCAAAAAATTGTTCTAGGACCAATCAGACTGCTGCATTTTGGATCCTATTGTTCTAGGACCAATCAGACTGCTGCAGTTTGGATCCTATTCAACTCAGTACATAACACAGGCTGAACGATGGGGGTGGAGACGCTCCTTCAGATATACTGGACCAAGGCCGTTTAGGGCTTTAAAGGTCAGCACCAACACTTTGAATTGTGCTTGGAAACGTACTGGGAGCCAATGCAGATCTCTCAGGACCGGTGTTATGTGGTCCCGGCGGCCACTCCCAGTCACCAGTCTAGCTGCCGCATTCTGGATTAATTGCAGTTTCCGGGTCACCTTCAAAAGTAGCCCCACATAGAGCGCATTGCAGTAGTCCAAGTGGGAGATAACTAGAGCATGCACCACTCTGGTGAGACAGTCCGCGGGCAGGTAGGGTCTCAGCCTGCGTACCAGGTGGAGTTGGTAGACAGCTGCCCTGGACACAGAATTAATGTGTTGCTGTATGCTGAGCTGTGGATTTGTGCCTCTTCTCACTGAAGGAAAGGTTCCTGTGGCATAGCAGGCATGTGCAAACACTAAGGTTTGTTTTTTAAGAAAGCAGTACAGCTCATCTGGATGGGGACATTTTTTAAAAAAACAAAAACTGTATAAAATAAGCCCCAATCAAATACTTCCCCTGGTGCTGAATAAGACATCTACACAAAATCAAGTTTTCTAGTTCATCATGACTGGATCTGAATGGCAGAACCTCAGGATTCATTCATTGAGAATGATGGCAGCTGAACTAGCAGGTGCTTTGCCACGAGGACTACTGACAAAGTTTCTATTACGCCCAAGAATGCTGAGATGCTAGGAGTCCTGATCAATAGTCTCCCCCCCCCCCAGCAGTCTGGCTGCTGGAAAATGGCTAGCACAGCATTCTTGAGCATAACAAGGTCTGGCTCCTGTTATTATCATCTCTGTGGCTGCTACTAGCAGGTGTATTTGACTAGGAAAGTGAGGCTGCAGCAGAAAGAGTTATTGAAGGGCCTGGTACCAAGAGCATTACATCTTAGGTTCTAAGACCTGGTCAAGATGCTGGTTCTTACCTTCAAAGCACAAAAAGGGCTTGGGACCCAAGTGCTTGGAACGAATGTCTCTTCTCATAGTAATTGATTTGTGCTTTGAGATTTGCTGAATGCCATCTCCGGGTGAATCCATCAGCAAAAGGAAGGTTTGGCAAACAGAAAAGGACCTTTTCAGCAGTGAATCATAGAATCATAGAGTTGGAAGAGACCACAAGGGCCATCGAGTCCAACCCCCTGCCAAGCAGGAAACACCATCAGAGCACTCCTGACATATGGCTGTCAAGCCTCTGCTTAAAGACCTCCAAAGAAGGAGACTCCACCACACTCCTTGGCAGCAAATTCCACTGTCGAACAGCTCTTACTGTCAGGAACTGGTGCCCCAGTTGTAGTGGACTGTGCTCCCCAAAGAGGTTTACGTGATACCTGTGTTGCAATTTTTTTTAGTGCCAGGCAAAAATGCTGCTGCTGCTGCTGCTATTTATTAAATTTATATCCTGCCCTTCATTTGAAGGTCACAGGTTATTTGCAGTGTAAAAACACAAGACACATAACATAACAACAACAACCAATAACCAACAATACCCCCTGATAATCAATTGTTTAATCCAGTGGGGTTTTTTAAAAAAAAAAATGTTTGGGGTACTCTCATTTTGACTCAAGAAAATCACCTTTTTATAGTTCAAATCAGGGGGGAAGAAATACAGTAAATGGACAAAAGTGCAAAGCACATGCATTACCTCATATTACACAGCTGACAACTCACAGTAACTTCCACGTTGGCATGAGGCTGAGACTCAGGAAACACGAGGAAAGGAAAGGAATCCACCATTGGAGGTGGTAGCAACGAAACTGACCAATCACCGTGCTAGATTCCAACTCCTACTTCACACATTAAAAGCTCGCTTCTGTCTGAGACTCAGGAAACACCGTGACAGAAAATGACAGCCTAGGAGAAGAGGAATGTTGTTGCCTGACACCTAAAGATGTGTAATGAAGGCACCAGGTGAGCCTGGGGAGAGCATTCCACAAATGGGAAGCCACCTCAGAAAATGTTCCTATTTTAACTTATTGTTAGATTATTTATCCTCCCCCCCCCCCCCGCCGCTTTTTGTGCTGGAATACAGGGTTATGTCCCAGTGATGCCAAGGGCTTTTGACCCAGGAGAGGTGTCTGCTAGCAGAGAAAGAGGTGATTTTCACTGATTCCCCAAAGCCCGCAACAGGTTTTGCTTAGGGGAGAGCTCTGGATGGGAGGAAGCTAAACAGCAAAAATTGGCTGCTCCTCCCCCCCTTTTTTTAAAGGAGAAGCCTCTCCTGGAGCAACAGTCTTAAGAGGACTAAAGGAATTACACCCGTATTTTGTTGAGCACTGCCCTGGAATCCTAAGGGTGGTAAATAAATTAAAACTCTAGAACCAAGGCCTGCTTGTAATGAACTCTGGAATCTTGAACTGTGGCAATTAATTTCTGGAATCCCCAATTACGGAATTCAGAGCTGTCCCTGTCTGCAAAACCACAGAGACCACATGGGCAGTGCCTCCCATGAGAGAGAACTCGAAAGGTTTTTAAAAAATAAATAAATGGCAGAGCAATCAGTTCTTTCACATGCATTCAGAAATAATCAGGCAGCCTTTGAAAAGAAACTTAAAATTACAGTCATTTGTCCAAGCAGAAAATCACACACTGCAGAGGCAAGACACTGTAATGTATAAAATAGTTTATTACTATAATAAATAAAATTAAAATTTGTCTTTACAAATATTATTTGTGCTTGTTTAAAAATGTCAGTAGGGGGGTATTTATTCATATCTTGTGACAGCAACTTTATCAGGACATTCCAAAACAGGAGATATATACTCTCTCTACTGGCAGCTTTTTCAGCTGACCACAAAAATAGTATCTACTTATTCATCTTTGTTTTATTCATGCTCAGTAAGACAAAGTGACAAATGCAAAGAAATAATCAAAAAAGAGATAGTATTTGGTGGATTCTGGAAAGGAGAAAAACAAGTGGAGTACATTTTCTTTTAAAGTGCCAGAAAAACTGCATTACTGGATAGCCATAAAGTGTCCATGCAGACGTGGAAAAGGAAGGTTTCAGCATGTTTTCAGGTGATGGAAAAATATGGAGCGTATGAAGGTACAATAATATAACACATTCATTATGAAAAGTCATATTACTTCGTTTAGCAAGTTCATCCTGATACAAGATTATTGAATCTTTCTATTATTCAAATGATTCCTTTCAAAACACAGGACATTAAATAGGAATAAGACCAATGGGGGTGGGGAGGGAAATCATTGCCCTTTGAAAATCTCTTTGAAAATAAAAATAAAAACGAGCATTTATTCCTTTTAAAAATCCCAGACACCTCCAGCATTGGTAGTTCTAATTCCAGTTACAATGACATTGTGGGATTTGTCACACCGGGTCCTACGACACTCGGGCGTCATGTGGAGATAGACGATGGCGGCAGAAGAAGCACACTACCTTGGTCAAGAAGAATGGGTGTGAGAGAGACTTGGATCAATACACAAAACACTTTTAGCAGCATGAGGTGTCAGCTCCCTGATATATAAAAGTGTCTGTGGCAATGGTGATGAAGTGTCCTTGCAAACGAACGGGGGGAAAGGCTACAGAAAAACTAGTCAGAAGGCAATATGTGGAGAAATAAATCGAATTACCGATGCACGATTTCCATTAGACTTAAGAAATCTAATCAAAGTGCTTTATATCTTGAGGCAACACTGTAGTGAACACTATACAGAAGGGTAGAAAGGGAGTCCCATGACAGCATCATAGTTTCAACTCTTTATCACTGACGGAAAGGGGTCTTAAGGCTAAATGTTAAAAACAACTTATTGCAAGAAGCTTTGTTTTCGTACTTAGCGCAAATCCATCCTTGCCACAGCAGTGTGTGGCATGAGGGTGCGGTAGGGGAAAACAACTCAGATCAAAGATACTGTACTAATGACAGTGTTTCTTATATAACTGAATTCTGGGAAGCCTCCCAGTGAGGATCCCTGTCTTTGAAATGCTTATTATTACTTTGAAATGCAGATGATTGGTTATTCCCTCCTACACCCCTAGAGGCTGTGTTGCTTGACTGTCTTCCACAGAGTCAGAAGCCAATGAGTCAACAGCTACCCATGGCACAAGTGCGGTTGCACCAAGTTGGTAAACGCAGCATGGAGGGGCGCCTGCAAACCATGGCGCTCGGAGTGGGTCAGCTTTGTGATAAGGGCAGCTTAAGAAGCACCTGCAGGTGACCTGTGGCAGTGGTGAGAAAGCACCACCAGCGGGTATATATTTCACTTCACTCACATGCCAAACCTTGCTCCAAAGCAGGGGAGGCTAAACCGCAGTCCTCAGGCCAGATTGGGGAAGCTGCGAGGAATGGCCTGCCAACCCACTCCAGCTTTGCCTCCAAATCTCAGTGTTGTAGTGCTCAGCATGGAGATCAAAAGATTAAATCCCTCTGCCTGCCTGGCAGAGATTATACTCCTCTGAAGAGCAGGTAGAGGAGTTTTGTCTCTCTCAATCACAGCATCAGAGCACTGAGACTGGGAGGTTAAGTGCTGTCTCGGCAAAAAGTAAAAGGCAAAAGCTCTCTCTGTGGTGGTGGTGGTGGTCCTTGAAGCACAGCCTTTTGCTCATCACATATTGTGCTCCCCCATCTTCATACTTGGGTGGGGATGATTTTTTAAGAGACCCTCATTGTGCCTTGAGGGAGGGAGAGATAGAGAAAGAGTTTTGTGTGTGTGTGTGTATGCTTGCATGTTTACATGCAATTTGTATTTGTGTGTGTGTGCGCGCGCACGCGCGCATGAAGGCACACTTACACAAACACACAAATTATATTTTGACCTTGCCCACTAATGACAGGTGGTCCGTGCAGGGATGACTGTCAGTACGACCCTTGGGTCAGAAAAGGCCAGCCACCACTGTCCTGTAAGAAATATAGTAGCTATCTAAATATCCTATATTTTCTACATTTTAGACTACTGGATCTAGGCATGGAAAAACAGGAATCATATATATATATATACTATACTTCGCATACGCTTCCCATAAAAGACACAGGGCATGGCCGTTCCTAAGGGGCTTTTTCACCCATGAGAATAAAACTGGGCCTTGCTTCAGTTGGTCTGTAATGCAGATGGAAAGCTATGGCAGATGTCAGTCTTCCACACACAACCAATAGTCAGATATTCAAGCACATAGCGAGACCCAAATGCAATTTAATGTAATATGGGAATATATACTAAAACCGTGGTCAGTGCCAAAACTCAGTAAATGCTGACCAGGTCCTGGTTCAGAACCCCCATACCCAGGAGTAGGTAGTATCCTAATATGTTGCCACAGGACTTGCTTCAGAACTACTGCTATATAGAAACGTAGGAAGATAGGAAAGTTCCCATCAGACCATTGGTCCATCTTGCCCAGTCCTGATAGCCAGTGGCTCTCCAGTTTCAGACTGAGGGTCTCTCTATCTGGAAATGCTGGGGAGTAGACCTGGGACCTTCTGCATGCAAAGCCACTGAGCTATGGCCCTTCCCAGGTGAATACAGTTTTGCTTCCACCATGTCATTGAGGGGCATAAGTGGTTTGTTCCTGGTGGGTTTCCTAGGTCATAAATTGGGACCTTTGGCCCTTCAGGTGTCACTGAGCTCCATTCCAGCCCCATCTGGCATTGTCTACTGGATGGGTCACCGTTCGCCATCCCGACTCTAGGCCCTTGAATCCTCAGCCCTCTTCTTCATCACCACCTTATCGCTGCAAAGGAGGAGAGCTACAGATTTCGCTGGTTCATCTGGGGAGTCCAAAGAAAGCACACGAGCTAAACAGTGTGAAAGGGTGGGGTGCAGGGAAGACAAGTCCTTCTAGCAAATACAGCCATGACAATAGGAAAAGTGGCAAAGGGTGTTGCACCAGCAGTCCCTGATGTGCGACGAGCACAACTCCTGAAATTCCTGAACTACGATTTTGTACCACAACAATGCCATCCATGCAACAATAAAGGGCTCCGTGAACATAAGCAGGCACTTTCTGCAGCACAAAGTAGGGCGGGCACACACACACTGTGGCAGCATCACAATTTTTTTGCAGCTTTCTGCACACTTGTTGCACAATGAAAGGCCTGGATGAGAGGAGCTACTCCTCAACAGCAGAAAGGAGGAATCAATGCAAGGTCTGATTCCCCACCTCTTGAAATTTGTCTCAAGGTCGGGGCAACATATTTTCCCCACCACCCTGTGCCCTGTGGCACAATTAATGTATTTATTTATTTTGGCCCTCCTTGCCTGCAATTTCTCATACAAGCCTGGCACTGGAAGGTTTGTGCCAGCCAGCTTGGAAGATCTTCACTTTTAAAATTAAAAAGCCATAGGAATTGAAACAAAGGAAAACCATCTCACTTTACATGCAGCCAAGCACACGCAACAGCCAATGGCCTTGTGCAAACACACCCACATCCCCTTACGCGCCAAGAGATGCATCTAGCTAGTGTGGCGTTCAAAAGGGACTTGTGAGTCCACCATCTACATTAGCTGTGACTGTAAAAACCCATCTCCAGGCCTGTATCTTCATGGCTGAATGAAGTGGCCATGCTGATGTGGTCTATGTGCTGCACATTTCATGCACATTGAAATCTCATCCAAGGCAGAGACCTTCTGGCTTTAAGATTATGCTCATGTTTCCCCCAAGGGTTAAATATTAATCGCCTCCTTATTTACACAGAAAGACTTCTAATACAGCTCTGAGATTTCTCTGCATTAAGAGTCCTGGCTGCCCTGACATTTGTTAGACCATATCCCAGCGGCACAGTTACAATTCAATCAAAGTATACTATAGAAATATTAAGCAGAACAAGGAAATTAAACACCCCCGCCCCACTGCAGATTAACATGATCCTCATTGCTGAACTGGACCAACAGAATACATTTGTCCACTGGGGAAGACTTCTGTTATTGTTTTGATATCTTGATCGCAGACTGAAGGATATGCTGTGAATTGTCCAATAACACTAATTATAGACCGAACTAATGCAGACACACGTATTGTGTAGCTGCATAATCACATACACATTTACTAATAAAGATTGCTTTTTTAAAAATAATAATAAAATTGTGTTTTAAATGGGTCCACGCCAACTCTATACTGAGTCAAAACAAAGAAACAAAAATCACCAGGATGTTCACAGCAAATAGCTCTTTCGATTCATTAAGTGAAGGAGTGTAGATGCAGAACATCACCTTCGGAGCTGTTAAACTGGATGTTCTCGGGGAAATCGGGACACCGCTGTAAATGAAATTTAAAGCAAGAAGGGTGTTTTTAATATTGCACAGGAAATCTCCAACAGAAACACATGTATCTGAAGACACAGAACGTTTAAAAATATGGGTGTCAGATTCTGAGAAGAATTTGCATCATTTCAGAGATTTGCTCCCCCCCCCCTCTTTTTTAAAGCCCTGAAATTGAGTACAAATTAAATTTGATTTATCTGGAAACCTCCAAAGTCATTTCACCGTGGTAAAGATCAACATTGTACCACAATGGGGTAGCAGTTTTCAGCATGTATGGTGAAAAGGATATTTCTTTTACACATTTTGCCTATTTCCAAGGGTATATTTAAACGTAGCATGCTTTGCTTATATTTTCCTCTTCCCTCTGCTCATTATGTGTGCTACAATTCATCAGCAACTATACAGCTTGCAGATAACTTCCTTTGTGTTTAGCTGTGGGTGCCCTGTGTTGCAAGATTCTTCCTGGTTCTCTGAATTGTAGCTATCTTACTGATATCATGAATGGAAGAATAAAGGGGATCAGAATGCATGGGGGGGGGGGAATAAGAGCACAATAATTCAAGGAAGTCCTGCACAACTTGAGACATCAAGCCAAAGGCAGCATTCCATGTTCAATAGACTCCTTTTGCTCTTGTCTAGGAGTGCAGAAATTGGGGTGGGGAAGTAGAGCTGACCCTAACTTTCTTGACCAAATTTTGAAAAATTTCTCTTCTGAGCTTCTCCTGATCTATTAAAGAATTCCAGTCCTCCGCTGTATAATATTCTGCATAATGACCTCCCCAGTTTTGCCCTCCATGATTGTGGGTGCAACTGTAAATCTTGTTTTAACGTTATGTAATTTTTTTTAGTGTAGCAGGAAACAATTTGGTCCCTAGCTGATTGCTACCACCCACCAAAATAAATGAACTTTCAAGTGAGCTGAAATTTCACAAGAAATAATTTTCTGATTATTGTTGTTGTTGTTGTTTGTATAATCTTTTCCAAGTTCCTTTTAAACTGTTGAAATAATTTCAGCCCTGGCCTGAAGAATATTCAGTGAAATTCCCTGCCTTTTGCTGCCAACAAAGGCATGGAGAATTCTGAGGGGCCATTTTCTCTCAGCCCCTGTGCGGCTTGTCAAGAATCTGAGAGATTGCAACATGTTTATTAAGCCCCTGGCAGGACACATTTTATGGCTGGTGGACTGTATTGGGCTAGGCGGGACACATGCTGTATTGATCCGTGTTAATTGGTTGGTTCTTGAATTTGCCTTGAAAGTTAACCTGTACAGTGGTGCCCCGCAAGACGAATGCCTCGCAAGACGAAAAACCCGCTAGACGAAAGGGTTTTCCGTTTTTGAGCTGCTTCGCAAGACGAATTTCCCTATGGGCTTGCTTCACAAGACGAAAACGTCTTGCGAGTCTTGCGTTTTTTTCCGCTCCCCCCCTTTTTCTAAGCCGCTAAGCCGCTAATAGCCTTTTAGCCGCTAAGCCGCTAAGCCTTTAATAGCTGCTAAACCGCTAATAGCGCTAATCCACTAATCCGCTAATAGGGTTGCTTCGCAAGACGAAAAAACCGCTAGACGAAGAGACTCGCGGAACGGATTATTTTCGTCTTGCGAGGCACCACTGTAGTCACTTGATTCCACATTGGGGATCTTTAGCATTGCTGAGACACTGCTTTTCTGCACTGAACTGGAAGTGTAATTAAAACTGGTTCAAGTGGTACTTAATATAACGTGATATTATCCAATAACGTCCTTTGCCATGGCCAAGAGCTTATTCTCAAGTAAGTCCCATTCTGCAAAGGTCCCCTGTAAGGTTAATTAGTAGCTTCCATCTTGCAGCTTCTGCCTCCTTTATTGGTTGGGTGTTTTCCCCTCTCAGTGAGATGCTGCGTCTCTTTATGGTATGCACAGTTTAGCATTACATGCATGGGCCTCCGGTTTAGGAGCTCCTCCTCCTCCTCCGGCACACCCATAGGACATTCTCAGTTATATCTCATAGTTATTAGCATTAACTATGTTTTACAGATGCAAGCTAACCTCAGATTGTGGTTAATGATCCCTAGCTTGTTTCGCACAAGAAGCAATAACCAAAGTTCCTGTTTTCCTTCTCGTGGCAGTACTAGAGGAGGTGAGGGCTGTTACCAGATGTATTGCTAAATGTAAATAACTTGACTTGACAAGTAGACAGACAGATAGGGCACTCATAGAATCACCGAATTGCAGACTTGGAAGGGACCATGAGAGTCATATAGTCCAACCCCCTGCAATGCAGGAATCTTTTGCCCAACATGGGGCTCGAGGCCATGACCCTGAGATTAAGAGTCTCATGCTCTACCAGCTGGACACAAAGCAGTAAAAGCTGCAAGAGGTGCAAGGGGCAGCTTTTAATGAAAGATAACAGCAGCCTTTAACCGCTTGGTGCTGCAGAAATCAGACCTGAACAAACGACACTGGACTGCAATGATTTAGTCTCTAGTGTAAGTGAATAAAGGATAGCAATGTGAGGAAGGGCTATTGCAAAAGCAAGACTCTCTGGCAATGGTGGGGCCTTGCAGCCGAGATCTTGCAAGCACATCAGGTTGGCACGAAGGAAACATTAGAATCTAATGATGTACTCATTTGGAAAAATAAGCTTAATTCAACAGAAAGTGCTTTCTGCTTCCTCGGCTATTCTATCCACTGCATACCTTTGCAGAATAGGAAATCAGTTTTTCATATCATTCTGGAGTGGATGCCCTTGGAATCTTAAACCCTGAAATTCTGGCACTGCAAAGTGGAACATGGGAAACTGCTTTACACATAATCAGACCACTGGTCCATCTAGCTCAGTATAGTCTACACTGATTGGCAGCAGGTCCACATGGTTCTAATGGAGATCTTTTACCTGGAGATGCTGGGGACTGAATCTGGAAACTTTTACATGCAAAGCATCTTCTCTACCACTGGGATATGGCCACTACCCTATATTATAAGCCTATAGAGTTTCTCCCTCCCCTTCCTTCGCACCTTCTCTCACACACCTATATATAGATGTATTAAATCCAAGCATCAAGCAAAGAAAACTATTCGTTGGTTATCCACTTAAAGCCTTTCACTTAATAGCCTTTGGTACACAAAATCAGACAAACTTATTAATCCTGTCACCCTGTTCAAACATATGGCTTTTCATTGAGGGAGTAATGAAATAAATCTGCAGACGTTTTCATATTGATAAACAATAGATTTGAAGGGAGGAAAATAAACCCTGCTTTCTTTAATTTTGGAACGGTGCTTAGATGTGTCACATAAGTAGCATCACAGAACGAGGCATGTGTTCTTCCCAAACTGGACCTGCCTTTGTGGTTTTTGCAAATGCCAGTGTTCAAAATGAATGCATTTGCTGGACTCAAAAGTGCTTCTTGTGCAAGCGGAAGGCACTCCCATGTGAACCGGTGTGTGTGTGTGTGTGTGTGTGTGTGTTCCTTGACTCTTCCTTCCAGCTACAGCCCTGAATGTCACATCACCTCATAGGATCACAGACCTTCAGAAGGGGCTCAGAAGAAAAGCACCCAAGACTACAGCATGAAGTAAATTGGTGGGGCCACCTCAATCCATGAACAGAAATCTGCTCCAAGCTTCCTCCTTCCTTCCTTTTTTGACAAACCACTGCCAATTCATGGAAAGGTTAATTAATTTGAAGGTTTTTAATCAATCCACCTAACTGATTAGTCAAGTAAACACTGCGGCCCTGGAATTTATGACTTGGTACAAGCTATAAACATCCTGTGGGATAAACTAAGCAAAATGGCACCAGCTTTCCCACACAGCAGTCTGTGATTGCCTTTGTCTGAAAGAAATTAATCTTAAGGAACTAACGTCCTCCAGAGCTGCTTCTCAGCACTGCAGCAGAGTTACTAACTGCTGAGCTTTATGTACTGTGTATTATTGGAATCGCTTTCTATTTTTGTCCCTAATAATTATGAAGATGAGAGCAAATGCTCTCTCTGCATCCCTGCAGTTTAATGGCAATCAAAACCATATGCAAAGATTCAAAGCACCCGTTTTGGTGCGCAGGACTTTTTTCTTTTTAAGCCCCAGCAGATTCTCCTGCTGCTGTTCCTCAGAAGCGGCATTGCACTCGAGGATATCTGCAATACTGCTGTGCTTTTGATGGGGGCACAAAACGTGGTAAATGGCACAGGGAGGTGCTACTTTGGGAAAGGGAGCTGAGCACAGAGAGTGTAGTCTGACTCACTGCACTGACCCCACCTGCACTCTACGTTTAAAGCAGTATCATATCACTTTAAACAATCATGGCCTAACCCAAAGAATCCTGGGAACTGTAGTTGGTTAAATGTGCTGAGAGTTGTTAGCAGAACCTCTATTTCCCCCACAGAGCCAAAGTGCCCAGAGTTCCCTGTGACTGATTGTTAAGCCACTCTGAAAATTGTAGCTCTGTGAGGGGAACTCTCAGTGCCCTTAACAAACTTTACTTCCCAGGATTCTTTGGGGGGAAGCTATGGCTCTGCAAAGAGCTTTAAATGGGTAGCGCAGACAGAGACTAATACTCAGAGCAGACTCATTGAAATCAGTGGATGTAAGTAATTTGTTGGGACTAATTTGATTTCCATGAGCTGGGCACCACCCGCAGTTCTCAGGATCCGGTCCACATCTTGTAAAGGAAGTCTGCATCGCTGATGAACAGCTCTTTCGATTAAAAATAGTCCAAACAATATATCTCTGAACGTTAAACTGCAGGTCAGTTTAGATTCAGCACTTTGCAGCATTATTCTTCCATGGCAATAAGGATGTGGCACCACTTCCCTGCTCTGATGTGACTGAACTACAGCTCCCATCAGCCCTAGCAAATATGGCCAATGGCCAAGGATTGTGGGAGGCTGTTAACATGTGGAGGGTTCCCCAAGTCCACTAGCCCACTAGCAACGCAGTCTTTCTCTGTTAAGCAATTTTCACCGTCTCCTTGGTGCAGCATCCTTTGGTACAATAGAGTTTTCCTTAATACAAGCAATTTCTTTCCCCACCTGCTTTTACTTCTACTGGTGCCCTAGTTAGTCTTCCTCAAGACAAATACATTTCAAGGGAGACAGCATTAGCTTAGAATATGAGATAAGAGACAGAACAGCACAATCTATCTCCCTAAGGTACCAGGGACCATTACAATGAGAAAATACATCGGAATGGTTGGTGTGCATCATTGGTCTTAACGTATACATAGTTCCACATCCTTTGGCATATATCTTGTTTAAAGGAAACTCAAAAGGCAAAGTGGAGAGTTCAAAACAACATCATGAGCACAAAATATAAATTTTTCGTTGGGGTGGGGGTAGGAGTTTGTTTATAAAATCACAAACGCACGTTAGTGTGGAAGGCCTCTTTTTAAAAAACTCCAAATATTTTTGATGACAGGGATACTCCACCTCGCAGTTTCATGTTTCTTTGCCGTTAGATGATATCAACCCAAATCTGAGATTTTTCTACCACCAGGTGGCAATAAATAATGGCACCTACGAATCGTATGTGAAAATACACACTGCATACTTTGATAAGGAAGTCCACCTTTTGCTCCCTTTTCTGGACCACCTCATTATCACCACCATGTGAAACCTCGCCATTTCACATGATCTATAAAGGCTATGCAGACATAAAAGGAGGAAGGCGAAGGGACTCGCTAAACCATTTCACAATGATGAGATCTTACTCAGCAAGCTGGCAATGTAAAGTCATGTTCAAGCTCCAAAGCTTGAAAGGAGCCCAGTTCATGTACTTCCACTTTCTGTACTCTGGTGTCCTCCAGATATTTTGGACTACAACTCCCATGAGCCCCAGTCAGTACAATGTTGCTGGCTGAGGCTGATGGGAATTGTAGTCTAAGATGCCTGGAGGGCAGGGCACCAGGCTGTGGAAACCTAAAGTGTTTCCTACGGTTGTGGGTCCTCTTGTAATAAAAGTGTTGGAACTCTTTCTCTCCCTGATTTCCACACCACCACACACGCATAGGGACCACAATCACACCACACATTGAAAGCACTATGAGACCACTTTAGGCAGTCATGGCTTTCCCCCAGAGAATCATGGGAGCTGTTTGTTAAGATCTGCTAGGAGCCCCCTAACAGAGCTACAATTCCCAGTATTACCTGTGAAAAGGGATTACTGGCTAAATCCCTCTGAGAATTGCAGTTCTGTGAAGGAAATAAGGGTCTCTGAAAATGCTCAGGCACCCTTACTCCCAGAATTATTTGGGGGAAGTCATAACTCTTCAAAGCTTCGTAGTGTTTTCAGTGTATCGTATGAATGCAGTCAGTGTAATGTTAACATGCAGGTTCATTCACGTGAACGCCTGATTGACATGATTCTTCCCCTTTAAAAGGGGGCCTTCGATTTGTTCATTCACATGTGAAGCCCCTGTGTCAGATACTATTTGACATGTGGAGGGAGAATTTGCCCAGGAATAAACACCATGTAAAAAAGTTCCAACAACCAGGTAAGTATATGAACTGGGCTTAACATATGACTTAGTTTTCTATTAATGTCTCTTTTCTTTCTTTCTTTTTTAATATAACAAAAGTCAATTTGAGGGGTAAAGGATGCACTGACGAAGAAGGAGGGGGAAAATAAACATTATAAACTGTACCCTTGCTGTCAAAAAGACTTCAGAGTCAGCTGCCATCTCGACATGAGGTTGCAATTCCTGTTACTATACCATTTAGAGAGGGGGGAGAACATGGTTAACGGATTGGCCCCTCAATGGAGTTCATCAAGAAAAGATTAAATGTTTCGCTTAAAACACGTTGAAGTGGGTGTTTTGTTGTGTTTGCGGGGGATATCCGGTTGACGTCTGCTTAAAAGAACCACCTCAGCTTGCTCCAAAAAGGTCTTTTTCTGATTCTGGAGACTGTGGCCTTGATATTTCGTACAACTCCTGTGGTGATTGCGAGCTTCTTCTAGAGGCTAATATCCTTAGTATCTCAGCAAGCTGTTTTTCTATGTTCGTTATTTTTGTGTTTAAAGCTTTGATGTCCTCCTTCAGCTCATGCTTCACTTCCAACATCGTGGCCTGAAGAGTCTGTTCGGGGATGGGGTAAAAGGAGTGCTTGACTTCTGCCAGGACGGGACTTCGGTCCTGAGGACTCCTCGTCTCCCCCACGTTGTCCAAGCGCAGGTCGCTTTTCGTGATGCCGCTGTCGCAAGAGTCGGTCTTCTTCAGAGTGGCTTCCCCCACCACTTTCGTCCTCTCCGGCAGCGTCTCCATGGATTCCGCCTTGGAGACTTTGTTCCAGTCTTCTCCCTTCGCGCAGGCATCTTTGAACTTTGCCCAGCCTTTGCGCTTCGGAAAGTCTCCTGCCACCTTCGCCCCTACATAATCTGAGGCTGGGGCTTGAAGTTTGGCCTGGTCAGATACCCCAGATGTTGAAGCGGACTGGTAGGTGATTGGCGTTGCGGGGCTTTCCCTGACGGTGACGATGCTAGCTTTAACCACAGTGCGCGAAGGGTGGTCTCCCAGAATGTTGCCTTTCTCCACATCCAAGTCGTCTCGGCCTCTTTCTGCAGCCAACCGGGCCTCCTTTTGCTGCCTAAATCTTTGAAAAAGCCGGCGGACTGGATGGTCAGGTGGCAAGACTAAAGGGGCTTCGTTCTTCCTTTTCATCCTCTCTTCTTCTTCTCGCTTGACGTCACTAATCTTCCGGAATACAATCTGCAACGGGGAAAAATATATCACACTAAGGGTTAGAGAACCAGAGTGGGAAAGGATATCCATTTTCGTTATTTGAACTGATAATTCTGCATGCTCAATAGCTCATGATACAGGAGCACAGGACTCTGCCTAATGCTAAGCTAGACCATTGATCCATCTTTCTTAATTTCATCTACATTGACTGGCAGCCGATCTCCAAGGGTTCAGGCAGGGGACAGTCCCAGCCCTGCCTAAAGAGGCCAGGAATTTGAACCTGGGACCTCATGCATGCATAGCAGATGCTCTGCTCCTGAGCTATGGACCTTTCCCATAAATATACATGAGCAGATTATCCCAGGCAGCTGACGTATGATTCAAAGAGGGATTTTTGTTGTTATTCAGAAGCACCTAGCATTCCACATGTGGAGACTATCTAGCACATCCTAAATGCAGTATTACAAAACAATATAATCGCTCTACAAGACAGAGGTGCTATTGCATTGAGGTGCTTGTTACATTTCAGTTTACTCCATCTCTTACACAAACTCAAAGTCAATGCAAGGATTGTGGATAGAGGTGAGAATTAATAGACTTAAACACCAGTTTCTCTAGGCTGATTGTATGGGTGGAACCACATAAATCCCCAGAGGCCTTCAAATAGCAGCCAGGCCTCTCTTTGAACACAACCCTCGCTTAGAAGGTTTGTGCATTTCTTAGATAAGAGCAGTCGGGGGAGTGGCTGGCTCTCAGCCAGTTTTCCAGGCTCTAGTACTCCACAAAAAGGCTTGCATTGAGCAAGAAAAGTGGTGGGGTGTATGGGTGTGTGTGTGTGTGTGTGTGTGTGTGTGTGTGTGTGTGTCCCCATTCCATTCATTCCTAATATCACAAGGAAACCCACCCTGTGCACTCAGATTTCCATTTCAATGGGAACATCAATTCTAGATCAGGGGTTGGGAACTTCAGACTCAGGGCCAAATGCAGCCCTCCAGGCCTCTCTGCCTGGCTCCTGGGGCTCAATCAGGCCACACCCCTCACCTGCTTTGCACCTTCCCTGAGTGTTTTTGCATGGGAGCAACGAGTCTGTGAACTCTACTAATGCCTCTTGCTTGCCTGGGTGGAGGATGGAAGGGTGTGTGTAGAAACCAAAGTAAAATCCACATTTGCTGCTGCATCTGGCTCTATGAACAGCCCTACCTGTGATGGCAGTGATGACAAAAATCAGGGTCTGAATATTGCAGCAAGATCTTTACAGATGCTGCCCTTGGCCAGGTATGACTCCTTCATTAATCCAGGCCACACAAGGTTATTCACTGTTCAGGTCCAGTTTATTTGCTACCAATGTAGATAGCGACCATAAAAAAACAAATCCTTTATGGCAGGGCTCTCTGTTCCCTATTTGAGCAGTGACATCATCAGCAGGTGCGGATGGCATGAGTCATCAGCAGGTGCCGATGGTGAGTCATCTGAGTTGTACCAATGCTTTCAATCTGTACACACACACACCCTGCTTCACAGGGGCAACTGGCCCTGGCATGAACAATCATCACATGATCTGGGCAAGGCCCACCAGGGAAACAGCCTTCCAGTAACATATGTACACTCACATCTTCATGTCCCTCAGGCCACAGATTATATTACACAGCTGCAGTTCTGCCACCCTTGCTTTACTCATCGCTGTGGACTTGCTCCCCTTCTCACCTGTTCCCTTTCCTTCTGCTACTAAACCCCCTTAATTTGTAGCACGGCTTTCCCTCAACTTCCTCCTGAAACCTCATCACCATTTATGAGCTCAAGGAGTTGGTTAACCAAGATTTCTGCTCTGAGGTAAAAAGGCTATTGAGATCTGTTGTTGTTGAAGGAAAGCCTCTTTGAAAGGGCTACCCTTGGCAGCCACTTGGGGCATAAGACCGTCAGGAGAGCCTTTTTGGATCGGGTCAATGGCTCATCTAGCCGAGCATCCCATTCTTGCAGTGGCCAACCAGATGCCCATGGAAAGCTAGCAACAGCATTCTTCCCACCTTCAATGCTCAGCAACTTGTATCCAGAGACATGGTGCCTCCGAGAGTGGGGGCAGAACCCAGTCTTCATGGCTGGTAAGGTAAGGTAAAGGTAAAGGACCCCTGTCAAAGGCGACTACGGGGTCTCACTTTCAGGTCAAGGGAGCTGACGTTTGTCCACAGACAGCTTTCCAGGTCATGTGGCCAGCATGGCTAAACCACTTCTGGCACAACGGAACACCGTGCCGGAAACCAGAACACACGGAAACGCTGTTCACCTTCCCGCCACAGTGGTACCTATTGTTGTGCTTTCGAACTGCTAGGTTGGCAGAAGCAACAGGAGCTCACCCTGTTGTGGGGATTCAAACCGCTGACCTTCCAATCAGCAAGCCCAAGAGGCTCAGTAGTTTAGATCACAGCTCCACCCACCTCCTGATTCATGGCTAGTAGCCATTGATACCTTTATCCTCCATGATTCCACCCCCATCCTCTTTTAAATACATCCAAGTCAACAAGTGATAGTGCAGCCACTTATCAGGCACATAACTAAACTCTGCCCCTCCCCACCAGGAGTTATGAACCGAGTTATGATTACTAGCTCCTCATAATTTTAGCTAAGAAATCGTTAGTACCCCAGTAAGAAATAACTTTTGTGTTATAGATGTTAATTAAAAATAACAACAAGCAGCTAAACAAATAAATAAACACATGTCAAAGTGGTATATTTATATTAAGAGAGTTATAACAGGCCCACAAAATAATGAGACGTTATGTTTCCCTGATGATGCTAATCCTACTTGGTATTCTCCTCGATGCTGGGCAGACACACAAACAAATAGCTTTGCTAATTTCTGCCGTTTAGAGAGGTAGGTGAACTTGGCAGTTAGAGCTGCCAAATGGGAAATGAGAGGTTTTTCATCTTTGCAAACACTTCGTTTCCACATCTCAACGCGAAAGCCGTGCATAAAGTAGCAATGGCATAAGAAGATCCAGCGCCAGTTCCGCTGGAAGCTGCAGGGTGACTTTGTACGTGTGGTCGGGATCTGACGGTTTCCCTCTCCACCACAGCACAGAAAGGATAAAGATTCACATCACTCTAATTTAGAGGGTTGTCTAGGTGAGGATGGGGGAGAAGTGTATGCTTCCTAAGCCAGTAAGCGAACTGAATTTTGTGACACAGTTTTCCAGTCAAAACGGTGCACAAAAATGCACCCATTAGAGGAAATAATATACAAAATGGCATTCTATGATGGAAAATGACTCACAAAATGCACACATTAGGCAAATTGCACACAAAATTGCATATGGATGAGAAATGCTCATAAAATGCATAGTTTTGTGCGTGCAGGCTTTTAAAAGACAACTTTACACACGGATGTGGGCTGGCTGAACTCAGCTTTGGTAAAATGAGAAATGTGACAGATTCATCCCTCTCTAATCCAGATGGAATACAGTGGTGCCTCGCAAGACGAAATTAATTTGTTCTGCAAGTTATTTCGCCTAGCGAATTTTTCGTCTTGCGAAGCACGGTGTTGGGAAAGTTTTGGAAAAGCTTCAAAAATCACCAAAAACCTCAAAAAAGGCTACCACACCGCGTCCTATGAGTTGCTCCTCGAAGTCAAGTCACAACTGTATTAACGGTGTTAAGAAAAAGGAAACAAACTTGCAAGACATTTTCGTCTTGCGAAGCAAGCCCATAGGGAAATTCATCTTGCGAAGCAGCTCAAAAACCGCAAAACCCTTTCGTCTAGCGAGTTTTTCGTCTTGCGAGGCATTCGTCTTGCGGGGCACCACTGGAGCAATGGTCCGAATCAGTAAAAGGCAGCTTCCTATGTTCCTACTGACAGAAAGGACTGAGATCCAACTAAGTCTCCCACTGGAAGAAGGAGTTGGTGGTCCAGTTTTGCCCATTCCCTCTCCTGCTTCCTACACTGCCTGTTACATTTTCCCAGAGGGTGCCCCAACATGGCAGAGTAGTATTCAAGGGCACAGGAAATTGTGAAAATTGCCTCAACCCCTCCCTCCAGCAGGGGCAGAGGTAGCCCAGTGACTACAATCCAGCCTTTTACAAATAACATATTCAGCCCCAAATGACTTAGGACCTCTATACTTGAAGGAGAGCCTCTCTCTGTATGTTCCTGCCCATGAGTTGAGATCTTCCAAGGAAGTTCTCCTTAATGTACCATCACTGGGAACTGTATGCTTGGCAGTGCCACGTGGATAGACATTTTCTATGGTGGAACACATAGAAGGCAAATTCATCACTGAAATTCAGATGCCTTTGTTGTCCAGGCCTTTGTTATTTGATACTGCAGATATGTTGTTTTTAATTGCATTTTCTTTGGAATATGTGTTTTAAATGGAGACTTCGTCATTTTATTGATTTTCTTGTGGCCTGTCCAGAGATCCTAGGATAAGGTGGTCTAAACATAGCCGACCTAAATAAACAAATAAACCTCCATTTAATAATTACCCCTTGTTTCTGAACTTGGGAAGTCCTTGCGTAGGCAATGGAGCTTCCTAGATCCAGCGACGCATTATCTCAACTCACCTTTCCAAATCGGTTATGCTGTTGTGTCCCAATGATGATTTATATTCACTTATGTGAACACCATCGGTGTGACCGTTGCCTTACAGAATAATGGGCAAAATGTCAAGCTGTTGCCCTGAGGTGCCTACAATTGAAAATTCAGCCCAAGGGAATGTGAGAAAAATGGTAATGGGAAGAACAGGCATGCTTTTCAGAGGTCTGGAGGACTAAGAGGTTAAGTTACGGAGAAAAGGTGGCTTGGAAGGAAGAGAGATAAACAGAATTGCATTGCATGTAAGGGTAGAATTGTTTCATAGTTTATCTTGTTGGTGTTTGGGAGTTTGATATTGTTTTATTGCATGGTTGGTTATTTTATAAAGCCCCATATAACACCAACCTCTGATATTTTAGTGACGAAGGGTGAATTACTAATGCTTTTACCAACAACAAAAATCATGGGAGACTGTTAAATGCCTGAGGGTGGTGGAAGTTTTAGAAACCGAACGTGCTTCCAGAAGAGTGTTTATTGTGTGAATGATGCTGCTGTTGTTTGCCACTGTTTCCAGCATCCACACACCCCATATCTCTACCCTTCCCAATTTAATCCAGATGTAATCTAGGCTTGCTAGAGAGGTTAAAAGCAACAAAAAAGGCTTTTATGGGTATGTTCGTAGCAAAAGGAAGAACAAAGAAACAGTGGGGTCACTCAGAAGAGAAGATGGTGAAATGCAAACAGGGGACACAGAAAGGGCTGAACTCCTCAATGCCTTCTTTGCCTCAGTCTTCTCCGATAAAGAAAACAATGCCCGACCTGAAGAATTTGGAGCAAATGATTCAGCAGAGGAAACACAGCCCAGAATAACTAAGGAGATAGTACAAGAATACTTGGCTAGTTTAGATGTATTCAAGTCTCCAGGGCCAGATGAACTGCATCCAAGAGTATTAAAAGAACTGGCAGATGTGATCTCAGAACCACTGGCAGTCATCTTTGAGAATTCCTGGAGAACAGGCGAAGTCCCGGCAGACTGGAGGAGGGCAAATGTTGTCCCTATTTTCAAAAAGGGGGAAAGAGAGGACCCAAATAATTACCGCCCAGTCAGTCTGACATCAATACCAGGGAAGATTCTGGAGCAGATCATTAAGCAAACAGTCTGTGAGCACCTAGAAAGGAATACTGTGATCACCAATAGTCAGCATGGATTTCTGAAAAATAAGTCATGTCAGACTAACCTGATCTCGTTTTTTGACAGAATTACAAGCCTGGTAGATGAAGGGAACACAGTGGATGTAGCCTACCTTGATTTCAGCAAGGCATTTGACAAGGTGCCCCATGATATTCTTGTAAAGAAGCTGGTAAAATGTGGTCTTGACTATGCTACCACTCAGTGGATTTGTAACTGGCTGACTGACCGAACCCAAAGGGTGCTCATCAATGGTTCCTCTTCATCCTGGAGAAGAGTGACTAGTGGGGTGCCACAGGGTTCTGTCTTGGGCCCGGTCTTATTCAACATCTTTATCAACGACTTGGATGATGGACTCAAGGGCATCCTGATAAAATTTGCAGATGACACCAAACTGGGAGGGGTGGCTAACACCCCAGAGGACAGGATCACACTTCAAAACGACCTTGACAGATTAGAGAACTGGGCAAAAACAAACAAGATGAATTTTAACAGGGAGAAATGTAAAGTATTGCACTTGGGCAAAAAAAATGAGAGGCACAAATACAAGATGGGGGACACCTGGCTTGAGAGCAGTACATGTGAAAAGGATCTAGGAGTCTTGGTTGACTACAAACTTGACATGAGCCAACAGTGTGACGCGGCAGCTAAAAAAGCCAATGCAATTCTGGGCTGCATCAATAGGAGTATAGCATCTAGATTAAGGGAAGTAATAGTGCCACTGTATTCTGCTCTGGTCAAACCACACCTGGAGTACTGTGTCCAGTTCTGGGCACCACAATTCAAGAAGGACACTGACAAACTGGAACGTGTCCAGAGGAGGGCAACCAAAATGGTCAAAGGCCTGGAAACGATGCCTTATGAGGAACGGCTAAGGGAGCTGGGCATGTTTAGCCTGGAGAAGAGGAGGTTAAGGGGTGTTATGATAGCCATGTTCAAATATATAAAAGGATGTCACATAGAGGAGGGAGAAAGGTTGTTTTCTGCTGCTCCAGAGAAGCGGACACGGAGCAATGGATCCAAACTACAAGAAAGAAGATTCCACCTAAACATTAGGAAGAACTTCCTGACAGTAAGAGCTGTTCGACAGTGGAATTTGCTGCCAAGGAGTGTGGTGGAGTCTCCTACTTTAGAGGTCTTTAAGCAGAGGCTTGACAACCATATGTCAGGAGTGCTCTGATGGTGTTTCCTGCTTGGCAGGGGGTTGGACTCGATGGCCCTTGTGGTCTCTTCCAACTCTATGATTCTATGATTCTATGATTCTACATTTACTGTGGAAAATTTCTGGATTTTCTCTTTCCCCCTCTGCTCCTAATGTTTGTATCTTCAAAAGAAGTGTTTTAAGTGTTTCCTATGAAAGAGAGTTGGAAATGACTGTCCTTCCTACCCCCCCCAATACTGCAAAGAGGGCACAAGGAAGAAGAAAAAGTAAAAACTGAGCAAATGAGATGATTTCAGTTCAGCTCTTTCATATATATATTTTTAAACACACATTGCACTGGGGTGCCTGGTGCAAAATGAATGTGTATTCAGCTTTCTTGTGCAGAGGTGGCAGGAGCTAAGAAATCAGAAACACTGTGAGCCACCAGGTATGCATATTAAAGCTGGCATCACAATTCTGCCTCAGCTGAAGTTCAGAGAGAATTTGGAGGCTCCTGCTCAGGTGAAATATCAGAGTCATTGAAAGGGAAGCCAAAAGAGACTTATAAGCCTAATGAAATAGCTCAGTGGGATTTCTCATGTCTCTAGTATTGATGATGAGCTAAAGGACAGCATGGCTGCCTTACTGGGTCATAGAATCATAGAACCGTATAGAAGGGACCCTGGGAATCATCTCGTCCAGCCCCCTGCAATGCAGGAATAGGCAGCTGTCCCATACGGGGATCAAACCTGCAACCTTGGCATTATCAGCACCACACTCCAATCAACTGAGCTATCCAGGCCCCCAGGGCCAGACTCACCACTGCTTCCAAATCTGATTGGTCTGACCTGGGTGTCTGGCAAGGTCTTTCCCCTCACCTCCTACTTTCCTTTCACCCAAAGATGCCAGGGACTGAACTTTGATCCTTCTGCCTGCAAAGTGTGAGGTTCTGAGCTATGCTCAAAGCTTCTGTTTTTGAGACGTATGGCATGGACATGACCATAGATAAGAACACAATAAGAGCTTGCAGGATCAGGCCAGTGGCCCACCTAGTCCAACATCCTGTTCTTGCAGTGGCCACCCAGATGCTTGGGGAAAATCCACAAGCCAGATCTGAGCACAAGAGAACTCTTCCTCTCTCCTTTCCCATCATTTCTGCCTCCAGTTGGTGAAATCCTCCTTTAAAGCCACCCTTAGTCCTGTCAATTAATTTCAGTTTGTATACTGTGTGGTACTAAAGGTAAAGGTAAAGGTACCCCTGCCCGAACGGGCCAGTCTTGACAGACTCTGGGGTTTGTGCGCCCATCTCACATCTATTGGCCGGGGGCCAGCGCTGTCCGAAGACACTTCCGGGTCACGTGGCCAGCGTGACAACGCTGCTCTGGCGAGCCAGAGCCGCACACGGAACGCCGTTTACTGTGTGGTACTAGCACTGAATAAAAGCCAATCTTTCCCCCTCGCCACACCATTTTTCGTTTTGTATCTCTATTTCATGTCCCACTATGGTGTCAGCCACACTTCTGAAAGCCTGATTCCAATTTGACAGTAAACGGTGGGTTTTCCCAGAGTAAGTAGCAGGACAAAAGGAAAACCTCTTAGAGCCCATGACTTGAAATCACGAGACAAACAAAAGCGCAGATGAACCCTCGTTTATCTTTCTTCTAAACCAAAATACCTCAAGTGCTTTAGTCTTCCTATTAGAAAAGGAATTGTTGGTTAATCCTGCCATAATTTCCCATTTCTGGGAATTTCTCAGACCCCTTTTATATGCCGATAAATAAGATACTCAGTCTATTTCATATAGCAGCTCATGATAATGAACAGAATGTCTGCTGCATTCAAAAAGCTCCCCTTTCCATCATTTGATGTTAGCGTTACCAGAAGGAAGAGTTTATAAAATTCCCCAAAGTCCATTAGTCTCACTGTCACAGGCCTCTATTCAAGAAGCTCATCTGCATTTTTATTACTCTATTTTAAATCCAGACATTAGAAAGCAAGATGGCCGAAGTAAGCAGCTACAAAACCTAGCAAAGGGCAAGTCAACCATACTTAGCATGTGGTAAGAATCCTGTGCCCACAGAAAGACAGCATTGCAAGCTCCTGCATGAATGTGCCTTCACCCCCACTCACTTGAGTACCAGGGCCAACCTTACCAAGAAATGCCTTGGCAACATGTCCTAGTTCTGAAAATTGTGTAGCAGCCCTTCATTAGTACAAGCTGGCTCCACAGATTACTTAGTTCTGCATTGTGTGAAACATTTCAGGGGAGTCACCATCTTTGTTGTGTTTGCTGCCAAAGTTTAACTTTCCAATCCTATGTTATACACGTCTACTCAGAGGTAATAAATAAATAAATAAATAAATAAATAAATAATAATAATAATAATAATAATAATAATTTTTATTTATACCCCGCCCTCCCCAGCCAAGGCTGGGCTCAGAGCGGCTTATAAGCAATAATAAAAACAAGTTGAATGATTACAACTTAAAAACAAAATTAAAATACAACATTAAAATATTGAAACATTAAAATATTTAAATGTAGCCTCATCGTAGGAGGAGAAGGAAAAGAAAAAAGAAAGAGAGGGAGGGAATCAAATCAAATGGTAAGTCCATTTAGGTTCAGTGGGGCCCAATTCCTAAACACACTTAGCATGAAACACCTTTGTGGCTCAATGGGTCAGTGTGTTCACCAAAAGGTTGGTGGTTTGAGCCCACCCAGGGATAGATGTGGGCAGAAGTCCCGCATTGCAGGGGGTTGGACTAGATGACCCTTGAGGTCCCTTCCAACTCTACAATACTTTAATTCTATGTCTGAAGGTTACCCATTGAGCTACATGGTTGGAATGGGAGTCTCAACCCACTCTAAGTATGTGTCTCTAGTCTTTATCCACTACCATTAACTTATTATGCAGACTTTTTTGAGAACAAATAATCACTATTAACTTGCCTGTGACCCTTGGAATAGGAAAAAAACTGATCTAGATGGATCAGTGGACATGATCCTACATGCATATCAGCTTCCTGATTTTCGACATGACCCATCTAATATGCTGAAACTCAACTGCAGTATTTGTATATAATGTTTCAGTTAGCAAAAACTCCTTATGCTGTTTCTCTCTGAGGTGCCAATTAACTGCTCATAATGAAGGCAAGGAAATTTAATACCAAAAAAATTGTTTATTCATCAGCGGTAGTTATGTAAAATATTACTTTGTGTCAAGCATCAACTCTAATGAATTGATGAACAGCACTGTCTTGGGCAACAAACGTTGCTTAAGCCACAAAGCCAGGCTCCACAGGAGTGAATGCAATGTCTCCTGATACATTTTGAATTGGGGAGGACGTAAACAAGATGAAACATGCTAGCCAATAAAGACAATAGGACATGAAAGTCATAGGCAGGGGAGCTAAGAAGTGAATATGCATTAGTTATCCTAAATCACGAACCACTGTACTGGCAATTCAGTGTCTGTGGAAAAACAGTGCAATAGTTCCTCTAAAAAAGAAAATTAAAAGGTCCAGTATAAAACTCCCCCTGCAACGTAGGAATCTCAGCTTAAGTATCCATGACAGATGGCCATCCAACCTCTGCTTAAAGACCTCCCAAAGGAGACGATTCCACTGTCAGGACAGTCAGTATTTCTCAGCCTGGCTGAGTGATAGGAGGATAAAAACAGCAGAGAACCATGTTGTGTGGGATCCATTCCAATCTGTTACCTCTGAGGATGTGGACAGGCTGCTTGGATGAGTGAAACCAACCACCTGTCCCCTTGATCCTTGCCCATCCTGGCTTATAAAAGGTAGCAGGGAAGGGCTGGGCGATGGGCTTTGCAGGATGCTGGATGCTTCTCTCTGTGAGGGAGACTTTCCAGACCTGCACAAAAGAGGCGGTTATCTTAAAAAACCATCTTTAGATGCGGCCAATATGGCCAGCTATTGCCCAGTCTCAAATCTTCCATTCTTGGGCAAGGTGATTGAGTGAGTGGTTACTGAACAACTCCAGTCACGCCTGGAAGAAGTGGACCATTTGGATCCCTTCCAGTTGGGATTCAGGCCTCATCATGGGACTGAAACTGCCTTGGTCGCACTGGTTGATGATCTCCGGCGGGCTAGGGATGAAGGTGAGAGCTGTTTCCTAGTTCTGCTGGATCGTCACTATCGACCATAACATCCTTCTGGACCATCTAAAGGGGCTGGGAGCTAGGGGCACTGTTATACAGTGGTTCCGCTCCTTTCTCCTGGGCTGTGCTCAGAAAGTGGTGGGGGGGATGAGTGTTCAGACCCCGGGGCTCTCACTTGTGGGGTGCCTCAGGGTTCTGTCCTCTCCCCCATGCTTTTTAACATCTATATGAAGCCACTGGGAGAGATAATCAGGGGGTTTGGACTGGGTGTCCATCAATATGCAGATGATACCCAGCTCTACCTCTCTTTCAAATCAGAACCAGTGAAGGCGGTGAAGGTCCTGTGTGAGTGTCCGGAGGCGATTGGAGGATGGATGGCGGCTAACAGATTGAGGTTGAATCCTGACAAGACAAAAGTACTGTTTTGGGGGGAACAGGAGGTGGGCGGGTCTGGAGTACTCCCTGGTCCTGAATAGGGTAACTGTGCCCCTGAAGGACCAGGTGCGCAGCCTGGCAGTCATTTTGGACTCACAGCTGTCCATGGAGGCGCAGGTCAATTCTGTGTCCAGGGCAGCTGTTTACCAGCTCCATCTGGTACGCAGGCTGAGACCCTATCTGCCTGCAGACTGTCTTGCCAGAGTGGTACATGCTCTAGTTATCTCTCGCTTGGACTACTGCAAGGTGCTCTTGTGTGGGGCTACCTTTGAAGGTGACCCAGAAACTACAACTAATCCAGAATGCGGCAGCTAGACTGGTGACTGAGAGCGGCTGCCAAGACCATATAACACCAGTCTTGAAAGACCTACACTGCCCCCTAGTACGTTTCCAAGCACAATTCAAAGTGTTGGTGCTGACCTTTAAAGCCCTAAACGGCCTTGGTCCAGTATACCTGAAGGAGTATCTCCACCCCCATCATTCTGCCCAGAGACTGAGGTCCAGTGTCGAGGGCCTTCTGGTGGTTCCCTCACTGCGAGAAGCCAAATTACAGGGAACCAGGCAGAGGGCCTTCTCGGTAGTGGCACCCGCCCTGTGGAATGCCCTCCCACCAGATGTCAAAGAGAAAAACAACTACCAGACTTTTAGAAGACATCTGAAGGCACCCCTGTTTAGGGAAGCTTTTAATGTTTAACAGACTATTGTATTTTTATATTTTGTTGGAAGCCACCCAGAGTGGCTGGGGAAACCCAACCAGATGGGTGGGAGATAAATAAATTATTATTATTATTATTATTATTATTATTATTATTATTATTATTTACAGCTGCACTTTGGTTCTCAAACTTAATCCATTCCGGAAGTCCATTCCAAAACCAAAGTGTTCCAATACCAAGGTGCGCTTTCCCATAGAAAGCAATGCAAAATAAATTAATCTGTCCCAGACTTTTAAAAACAACCCCTAAAACAGCAATTTAACATGAATTTTACTATGTAAAGAGACCATTGATCCATCAAATGAAAGCAATAAACATTGTACTGCAGTCACACAATCAATCAATCGGTAGGTGAACTAGGTTCTACACAGTTACAGATAGGTAGCCGTGTTGGTCTGCCATAGTCAAAATAAAAAAATTCCTTCCAGTAGCACCTTAAAGACCAACTAAGTTAGTTCTTGGTATGAGCTTTCGTGTGCATGCACACTTCTTAGGTTCTACACAGTCACACACAAAAAAGAGCCGCAAAAACAAAAAGGCAAAATAAATAGCAAAAACAGACAGACCTCAGCGTAACACTCAAAACTGAGCACGTTCGGCTTCCAGAAAAGTTTGCAAACCAGAACACCTACTTCCGGGTTTGCAGTGTTTGGGTTCCAAGGTGTTTAAATACCAAGGCGTTTGAGAGCTAAGGTACCACTGTATTCTGTCTTGAGTTTCCTGGAGGACTGGTGGGATATTAGAGGAATAAAACAAGGAAACATATAAAATAGTTGTTTCAAAATGGCTTGGGAAATGGATCTGGCCAGGAAGAAGCAATATGTTAAAGACAAGCACATTTTATTATGAGATTGGTGTGTGTGTGTGTGTGTGTGTGTGTGTGTGTGTGGACTAGAGTCCACTTCATCAGATGCATGAAATGCTCACCTCAGTGGACAGGTATACAAAGAAAAGATCTGCTTGGCAGCATGTAATGTACAGTTTTGTCCTAATGGACCAATTAGGGTAAAAATAGTAAAGTGCAAAAGAAGGTTAGGAATTAAATGTAAGAACTCCTGTAGCACAAGCATTCAGAAACTGATTTCCAAACTTTTATGAGAGAAAAAGCACAGTCCCCCAGGTATAATCATGTGGATTTGGGTCTGCCATTTCTCCGATACAAGTTTTTCTACTTTCATATACTGAATACTGCAACCGTCACATGTTTGAATGAGAAACTAGAGTTCACTTTTTTCCTCCTACAGGAGTTCAGATTGTTATAGCTGTCCTCAGAGCCCAGCTTGTTAACAACAACCTCATACAATGTTCAGAGCTGAGCCTGTCAACAACAGCTTAATACAGTGGTACCTCGGGTTAAGTACTTAATTCGTTCTGGAGGTCTGTTCTTAACCTGAAACTGTTCTTAACCTGAAGCACCACTTTAGCTAATGGAGCCTCCTGCTGCTGCCGCACCGCCGGAGCATGATTTCTGTTCTCATCCTGAAGCAAAGTTCTTAACCTGAAGCACTATTTCTGGGTTAGCGGAGTCTGTAACCTGAAGCATATGTAACCTGAGGTACCACTGTACAGGTGGGGGTTTTTTTAGTCCAGTTCATTAACCGCTACATCTATGCCAGCTGGATATAATCTTAGAAGGATACATCAGTTGTAAAAGATTGCCATATATTGGGGGGGGGGTATTTTTTTGACTATGTTTTTAATAACTGGCACGTGTCTGTGTGTGCACATGAACACACAAGAGCCATAAAAAAATATTAAGTGATCTGTGATTTACTGTGAAAATATTATTCAGAGAGAGCCTACTCATGAGCCTATTCAGAACCTACGCATGCCCCTGGATCTGTGCTTGCTCACAGTTTTCTTTACCAGCCAGAAATTTTATCGCTTGCATTTTATTACCAGCTTCTTCTTCTTCTTTTTTGGCTGCAGATCCCAATTGTGAACATTCATTGCACTTTACAGCTTTAAAATTAAAATGTTTTGGGGGAAGGAAAGCACAAGGACTCGGGAGGTTCAGGTTTCATTAGCTCCTCCCTGTCACAAAACATTTATTCCTCCGCGGGGATATCACTTAGCTCCCATCCACTCTCTGACACAATTTCCTGGCAGTAGTTCCACGTTGTAGTCAAAGACCGAAGCCATTATAAGGTCGCAAATAGCTACACCATATGTATTATTTATGCCTTTCACTTTAAAGTATGTATTATGCGCCGCTTCCAACCCGGCCTCCCCCTCAGGCCGCAAGCGCATAATGGACTGTGGGAAGGCAGCCTGGAGCAAGAGCTATTTAACACCTCAGAACTCTTGAGCTCCAAGGAGGAAAAAGAGGTGGGTGTGTCACTGAGCAATTTACCTTGTGCACTTAAGACTGGTCTAGCTGAGAAAACTACATTCATCTAATTTCTAAGCTCATTTACTCATTCCTTTGTGGACAATTGTTTTGTTCTCTTTCTCTCTCCACTCCAAACCCCCCTCGCTCCAGTACTTTTCTGCAGCTTAAGCCTATAAAAAAGGTAAAGGACCCCATGGCGGTTAAGTCCAGTCAAAGGCGACTATGGGGTTGCGGCGCTCATCTGGCTTTTCAGGCCAATGAAGCTGGCGTTTGTCCACAGACAGCTTTCCGGGTCATGTGGCCAGCATGGCTAAACCACTTCTGGTGCAATGGAACATCATGATGGAAGCCAGAAATGCTGTTTACCTTCCCACTACAGCGGTACCTATTTATCTACTTGAACTGGTGTGCTTTCAAACTGCTAGGTGGGCAGGAGCTGGGACAGAGCAAGGGGAGCTCACCCCGTCATGGGGATTTGAACCACCAACCTCCAGATCAGCAAACCCAAGAGGCTCAGTGGTTTCGACCACAGCACCACCCATGTCCTGTGGTTTTCCTATGGCTGCACACATGTTTGGGGAAGCAATGGCTGGCTAAAGTGTGGTGCACCTGTGTTAAATGTGTGGTGCAGATGTGGTCTTCATTTCTTAGCTGTGCGCACACCATACATTTAAATTACATGACTTCATCTCCCCTTTCCCCCTGCCCCAAAGAATCATGGAATATGTAGGTTGTTAAGGGTGCTGGGATTTGTAGCTCTGTGAGGGGAGAGGTATCTGGGAAATGTAGTTATTTTTAATTTCAGATTTTCCCTGAGAAATCCCCCACAAAGACTCAGAAAAATCCAGCCCATTCTTAATTGAGAGGGACAGGGTTTTTTTCTTGTCTCTAGAAGAATGGCACATTTTTCACAAGCAACTTGCATTTTTATACTTTATTATTGATGTCTCACATTCCTGCTAGAAAACACAGGCAAGTTTAAAGAGGGCTCCCGATGGTCTTTTATTCAGTCACTAATCCTTATTTTTGCACTCACTGAAGGATTAGCATTCCCAGACCTTTTGTGAGACAGTCAAGTCAGTTGAGGATTTCCCAAAACATTTTAGGACTTACCCAAAATGGCCCTCCAATGTCATTACCCTGTTTCCAGGCAGCAAATTGTGGTGTGTGTGTCTTTCACTAACTTTCTGGGGGTAAAATCTGGCTGAATTTACTGACACTAATGATCCTTGCAGTCCTGGGAGCGGGCAGCTGCCATGAAACTCCTTGGGTGACCCTGGGCCAGTCACTGCCTCTCAGCCTAACCTCACAGGGTTGTTGTGAGGATAAAATGTGGAAGAAGAGAACCATGTATGCCACATGGCTAATTCATAATAAATGAACGAATAAGTTTTAACTACCAGTCCCTAGGGTGAAATCAAGAAGAAATGTCCTTATCGGACTGGCTTCATAATGAAATGAATAACGTTCCCTCTTATTGCTCTGAAAACAGCTAAGACAGAGGGAAATGCTTCCTTTCCTCACTCAAGGAAATTGCTGGGTAAAATAAAAATGGTAGACACAACAAAATCCATTTTTGAACTGAAGTCTAAAGAGAATTTTTGGCTTATCCATGAATAATGCAGTGTTCCATGCATAAGAGCTGCAAATTTATAATTTCCTTTCTATGTTACTGCATTAGGAAGTAATGCTAGAGCCACATAATGAATAAAGGCAGAAGTAACACCAAACTCGATTCAGAAATTCCCCCTGGTTCTAACCTAACCCTTTCAGATGTGCACAGAATTTTTTGATACTGAGGAATATTCTTGCCTTCGAGATGCAATCTTAAATTGTACAACCCGGGTACCGGTTTGCCACGACCGTGAGAACAACGCTGCCTAAACTCTAGCAAATATGCCTGAAGCACAGTATACCTTTATCTTTCTATGAATAATTCTGTGTTTCACATAGTCCAGAAGTTTTCCAGTGTTGCCTTCTTATGAGATGAAATCATACTCATGTTCATTACGAGTCAGCAGTCTTGCTTAGATATACTTCCATTAGGTTCTGATTTCTTACTTTTGCAGTCGGAGTAACACCACACACACACACACACACACACACACACACCCTTCTTTCTCCAGATGTTTGTAGAATCACTTTTGATTGATATTACATGTTGTTTTGTTACTTATAATTCAGACTCTTGTGGTGCTGTGAAAAACATGTTTGGCAGGCTCCCAATTTCCATTTCGGTGTATGAAGGTAATCCATGAGTGACGTCATAAAATTACCTTTAATTCAAGTGATATTCAGCCTATTCATTAGAGAGTTAACAGAGAAATCACTGTGGGAATTCATGGAGACAGTCACTTTGCCAATCTCAGCATGCATATCAGTTACTTTTGCATCAGACCAGCCTGGTACTTGTGCAATATCCACATAGTTCAAGGAACAAGCCTGCTGTTCAAGGGACATGCTTCTGTTGGTTGTATTGAGTGTCATTCAATTGTTATGATTATGACCTGACTGATCCTTTGTGTGTTTACTGAGAGGTCAGTCCCACTATATTCAACAGAGTTTGTTCCCTGAATTGCAGCTGAAGGGTTGCATCCAACTAAGTCCTATTCAGAAGAGACCCACTGAAATTATTGAACCAAGCTAAACCATGATGTCCCAGAATACTATTTGCTGGATATCACAGGTAGGCAGAGTGCTGCTGTGATCATGTCTAGCTTGCAGGCTTCCCACAGCCATCTGGCTAGCTACTGTAAGAACAGGATGCCGGCCATCGTTCTGATCCAGCAGATTCTTATGTCCACTCATTGAAATGGATGACTCTGAGTAGGGCTAACACTGGAGGCAACCCTAAATCTCTCATACTGGATCTTGGAATCAATGGATGCACAAGTTTAACTATGTGAAAGCATCAGTACATTAGCATTAACTGCTTATTTCTAGCTTTCAACATTCCCATTATTCCACTAACTTTAGGAATACCGTCATGTTACACCTTTGCAATAACTATCCATTAGTATTATATAGGCTCTGAGGCCCCTTCAGCCTCAGCCTGCCAGTTTAACTTCCTGCTAAGGGCACATTTGAATCATTTTATGATTTTATGTTCCATTTTTATGTCTCCTCCAATCTTCATTTTATATTCTATTTATGATTAATGAAAGTGTTAGCCCGAGTGCAATTACAAGGCAATCCAAACCTTTTATGTTTTCTTTCTAAAATGTAACCTAGTAATGCCATTTGTTTCCTTGCCAGTTTTCGTTTCTCACAGTGCCTCCAGAGAGGGTCTTGTGCCCCACTTTGTGGAGGGAGATCCTCTGTTCAAAGGAGTTCTCTGTTTGAAGGGCTGTCCAGTCCAAGTCAAATTTAAAGATAAAGAACTATAAAAAGGAAGAGGGCAGGAGACGACATTGCCCATCAGCAGCTGGCAGACTGGACAGCAGGCTAAGGTCACATTCACACCATACATTTAAAATGTTATACCACCACTTTTCATGACTTCCCCAAAGAATTATGTGAGGTGTAGCTTGTTAAGAACGCTGAGAGTAGTTAGGAGACCCCTATTCCCCTCACAGAACTGCAGTTCCCAGATCTGTTTAGCAATCAATCTTCCTTCATAGGAAACTCTGGGAATTGTATCTCTGTGAGGGGAACAGGGGTCTGCCTGAAACAGAATAGGAATATAAGATTTCTGAATTTTCAAGTATAGCATGCTCTTGCAGTTAAATATCATAGCAGCCACAGAAGAAAAACACCCCCAAGCTTAGCAGAGCCTCACAAACTCAACAACAGGTTCAACATTCATCTAAATTACTTCCAAAGCCATTATAAACACATGAGTTCTATTTTTCCTCTGCATTTTTGCATGATTTAAAATGGTGAACACCATTACAATGGCAGCTGTTCTACTTAGTTGCAGATGGGAAGTGATGAAATAAAAGACTTTGTGGCAATTGGATAACAAAACAAATTCAGCAGATGCAATTATGAGGGCCTGCTAAATCTGTCACAGTTCCATGCATGTTATTCCTTCTTTAGGTCAAGTATTGATAAGAGCCATTGCAATCCTTCCTATTTACCCAATACCCTATTAGCCGAGCTCCTTCAGGGTTTCCCCCCAAAATAAAGCACTGATAATAATTATTCTACTTGCCATGACCTGAATAATTTTAATAAACTCTTAAGAGCATAACTATTCTTCAAACTTCACACGTCTGTGAATTTTGCAATACAGATACTGACTAAAAAAATACACTGAAATGTATATTTTAGGATAAAATATGTTTATAAATGCCTGAGTGAAATTAAATCCAAAACTACAGCATTTTGTGATAAAATGCACATGTAAATATTATTATACATGTTTATTTAAATGTGCATTTAAATATGGAGGTTTTTGGCTTGGATTTTAATTATCATCATCACAGATTATTGCAGAGATGGAATTGAACATATGCATGAACACATGTGAAATTTGCACAGCCCATAAATAGACTGATCCATCCATCCTTAGTTGTAAGCATCTATTTTGTGAAAATTTATTTTGCAGGCTACCTAGAAAGTTTGGAAAATATACTCCCTCCCCTTTGATTTATGTGTACTGGCTTGGTTGTTTTCCCCCATGCCACCTGATATATGAAAATAAAAAGAGGGTTTTTTAAATTAAATATCAAAAGATGGCTAGAAGGTGGATAACTTCATATGGTACAATAATTGCTTATTTGAAAAATATCCAGCTAGAGTTAGGAATAAAAACCTTCAAACCCCATGTGTAATCTGTGGGATGTGACATCACTGTAGCAGTCAAGTACAACATTTCCTGTTTGCCCAGAGTGGACACACAGGGGGATGTTACTCCAGGCAGGAGGACTTCCTGTCAGACCTGTCTGGAGCATTCTCCCCCTGTCTGTGACCAGGGTGATGGGTGTAACCCTGTGAGACCCTGTAAAGGGGCCAGTCACGCAGCTATCTTCCTCTCTTTTGCTGCTGTCTTCTGATCTTGATGTATTTTGCTGTCTGCTGGCTCTCAGCCAGCAGCACATGGGCTTAATCCTCATATGGGATTAACTCACACTCTCTTCTGTAACTACAAGCTAAAGCCTGTCTTCAGGATCATACTGTGAACTGAATGTAAGTAAACTTCTTATCATTACTTTTAAAGAAGTCTTTATTGTTTTAAGAGGGAATAAAGGCGAATTTACCAGGAACAATCCAGCATGGACAAGCTTAACTCAAGAGATTCAAACGAATCTACCAACTAGTATTTTCCAGCAATATACAGGGGAATGTACTCTGCTACTGATTCACTAGCGTGAGTGAGGAAGGATAATATTAAATCAATATATCTTCTCCTACTATCCACAACATTCCCACACAATCACAAGGTGAAAAGGTTCTTTCTGTCCAACATCAAGTATTCAACTAATGATATTGTCAGCTAGTTGTAAAATTTTAGCCACTAATTATTATATGAAATAGGCAAACCCTAAGAATTTATTTATTTGTTTCATAAAATGTATACACCGCTTGAGTGTTAAAAACCAACCAACCCTCAAAAGGGTTTACAAATATAAAAGAATAAAATCATGAAAAATCCACAACTGTACTGTAAAGCATACAAAACAGATAAAAATGACGTTGACATTCTAAGCATCTGGGTAGGCTTGTCTAAAGAGGAATGTTTTTAGCAGGCGCTGAAAAAAAGTGCAGTGAAGGCGCCTGCTTGGTCTCAAGAGGCAGGGAGTTCCAAGGTGAGGGGGTTCCATACTGTCAGGGGCTCAGGAACAGAGGTACAGGGGAGAGAGGAAATGGAGAGCGAAGGGGAAGAATCTGAGGGCAGCGTAGGGGAGTATGACAGTGGCCCGAGAGATTCCATGAGCTTCTCCAGCGAATCAGAAGATTCCCAGAAGGAGGCGCCGATGGTCAGGGCAAGGGGGGTCCCAGGGGAGACACACCAGAAACAAGGGGCCAGCGGGGACTCCCAGAGCAGCAGCGGGAGATCAGGACCAGCGTAGTGGGGGGGAAGAGTCCCATGTGTCAGGGCCAGCGTCTCCTCCAGCAGGGAAAGAAGATGAGTCAGGGCTGACCACGCCTCTATCGGAGAGTGGGGGAACGGAGGGGAGGTCAGGTCCAGCTAGCCCCCCCAAAGGGGGAAGCAGTGACAGGAGCAGTGTAACGGTCAGGAGGAAGGTTGCCGGCTGGGCGCGCGTGCCAAGTTCGAATGTACAGGCGCGTGGGACAGCAGAAAACCCGGATTGGGAACCAGGTCCTAAAGCCCGCCGGAGGCAGGGGGAAGACTCAGGGGACTCAGCGTCAGAAGAGTCTAGGAAGGGCGAGACCCCAGCTGACAGGCAGAGCCAGAGGAGGAAAGAGCAAAGGAAGAGGTGGAGCAAGGCTAGAGTCTTAAACTGGTGTCTGGGGGGAGGAGATTCAGACGGAGCTTCGGCGGTCTAGAGTTTCAGACGTAGAGCTGCACGCTGCGGCTGTTAAAGCGAAACTGAACTTCAATAAAGACTTTTGTATATAACAACGAACTGGCGTTGGTCCTTTGTGAGCTGGGACCTCGGGCAGCTCTGACACATACTAAATTATCAATCATTCTTATTATTTATTAAATTTGTATACCACCCTATCCCCGCAGGTCTCAGGTCAGTTGCAACATAAAATCACAATATAAAAATACAAAATAACCAATAAACCCTCAAGCTCTTACAAATGTGGAACAGGTATTCTGTGGCATGAGAAACTTGCTCTTCTTGTGCATTTCCCTTTATTTGGCTATACAAATAAAAACATTAAGTTAGGCTGATAAAAAATAAAGTATGCTAGCTGAAAGCTTGCTTTTAATAAAGAGATGGAATAAATGACATCCCACATCATGGATGAAAGTGTCTGGTGACAGATGTTACATGGAGCGTGGGGGAGGGGAAGGCAATGGACCAAATTGAAATTGAAATTGAAATAACCTGCAGGAACATCTTTCAAAGTAAATGTACATTGGCTATCGGAACCAGAATATTGTTCTACCTCTGAAGCAAACATACTCTAAAGTGCTATATGTTATAAAAGGTAAAGGTAAAAAAGGTAAAGGACCCCTAGATGGTTAAGTCCATTCAAAGGTGACTATGAGGTTGTGGCGCTCATCTCACTTTCAGGCCGAGGGAGGTGATGTTTGTCCGCAGACAGCTTTCCGGGTCATGTGGCCAGAATGACTAAAGCACTTCTGGTGCAACGGAACACCGTGATGCAAACCAGAGCACACGGAAATGCTGTTTACCTTCCCACCGCAGTGGTACCTATTCATCTACTCACACTGGTATACTTTCGAACTGCTAGGTTGGCAGGAGCTGGGCTACAGCAACAGGAGCTCACCCTGTCACAGGCATTTGAAATGCCGACCTTCTGATCGACAAGCCCAAGAGGCTCAGTGGTTTAGATCACAGCGCCACCTGCTTCTCAAATATATGTTATACAATAGTTTGGGCAATGATGTGGCTTCAGAAAGCACTTTGTTATGGTTAGAACCCTGCGCTCGTTTATGTCCCAATGAACATTGTGACACCTACATTTTACTAAATATATATAAGATTAGGCACAGAGGCAAGGAACCTTATCAGCACACACATCATGAAAAAAAATCACTTTACTGCACCCCTTTGTGCCGTGGTGTGAGAAGGACTGGAAGTTTCTCCTGCGTTTGCCCTGGCCACGACAGCAGCGTCACGGCACCACAAACATATACATCATATTCTCCATAGACTGACAGGTGATTTTTGTGGCCCCTCCCTGAGCTGTGCCCACAGCGGGGGCCTACTTTGCCATCCCCTAGGAGCAGCTCTGCTTTCAGTTTTCTTTCCAGCCTTCCACCTAGCTTCAGGGTTATAGACAAGTATGATTGCTGACACCTGTTGGTTAGAAAAATATAATCTGGGTAGCAGAAAGCCACCTGATAGGTGAAATGTATTTACAGAAAATGGTGATTTAATGGATCAGTTCATCTTGAGTATCTTTCCAATTTTGCTGCGATATGCTACCATCCATCACCAGGAATGTCGCTTCTTACAAAAGCAGGTTTCCTTATGTAATCCCTTTGAAAGGAGATCACAGTCCAGATTCTGCTGAAAAAGAATTTGCCAAGGTAGGGCATTTAAGTCTGAGGGGCAGATGGAAGGACACTGGATATGAAGACAAAGCAAGAGAGAGAACACTAAAGCTTCTTTATACAATCAAGTTGTATTCAGAGTAGACTCCCTGAAATTAATGGACACAGCTACTGCCTGAAAGCTCAGCTCCAGAGGCTTAGACTTTTACAGTGCAGCATAGAGTGGCCATGTCTCATGCTTTATAGAGGACAGTCCTCTATTTGAGGAGCTGTCTAATCCAAGTCTGGTTTAAAGATTAAGAACCATAAAAAGGGAGAGCAAGGGCCTTCAGGTTTGGCATGTGGAGAACAGACTGAGCAGGCAAACAGTCTTGTTCCCCACTTTGATGAGGTAAATTGTATTTCTATTTATTGATTTCTAAATTTGTGTATATATCCTGCTATATATATTTGCTCTAAATGCCATCAATCTGTAGTTTCAGTGGTCACAGATGGTGCTGTGAACTATGGCATGATGAGAGGTGGTGCACATGCAGTGGGGGGCAGTTAGCAGAATAAATTAGGAGGCACCACCCCTAATATACACATATACACACTGTATGCAAATCAGTGTCTTCTTCTGTCCTTTTCCATTGGTGCCAGACGTGTGAAGTTTGAAGAATAGCTTTGCTCTTAAGAGTTTATTAAAATTATTCAGGTCATGGCAAGTAGAATAATTATTATCAGTGCTTTATTTTGGGGGGAAACCCTGAAGGAACTCGGCTAATAGGGTATTGGGTAAATAGGCAGGATCGCAATGGCTCTTATCAATACTTGACCTAAAGAAGGAATAACATGCATTGGTGCCTTTTCATTCTTTCTGCAGATCCCTTTGGGATTTTTTTTATTATTTTACCATCAGGCAGCATGCAAGTTTCATGAAACAAGTTAAATAAATAAAAGCAGATCGGGTGGCTATCAGTGCTGAACTTAAAGCATCTTTTAAAAAGTGACAGCTGTCTCTGTGAGGACTCATGTATCAGTGACATAATTAGATGAGAGGAATTGGAGGTTACCTCCCTTTCTCTCTCACACACATTTTCCATCTTTTAAAGCAGAAGTAATTTTAGGAGCACTTTCACATACCTTTGCTTTGTAAGATGGGACGTTTTAACAGGGCAGGTGTTTTATCAGTACCTCAGTGTAACAAAGAGTTGAAAGTAGTTAATTCATCCTCACAACACTCCTTGCCTCTTCTATTGACAAACAGTACATCAGACCCTCCAAGTGTCCCTATTTTCCAGGGACAGTCCCGGATTTGCAAAAGCTGTCACAGTTTCTGATTTGATCCCAGAATGTCCCACTTTCCTTAGGGTGTCCCTATTTTCATCGGAGGGTACGGAGTTATGTGATGCATGGAGATAAGTAACTATACAACCTTTAGAAAACATCTGAAGGCAGCCCTGTATAGGGAAGGGTTTTTTTTAATGTTTACTTTTTATTATTAATTGTATATGTTGGAAGCCTCCCAGAGGGGCTGGGGCAACCCATTCAGATAGGTAGGGTATAAATAATAAAATTATTATTATTATTATTATTATTATTATTATTATTATTGACCAGGGTGTCCCTATTTTCATCACAGAAATGTTGGAGGGTATGGTACATTGGTGCTGTGAAGAAAACTGCAAAGGGTGACAAAGGGAGTTTTACGGGCAGATGTTGTCTCCCCAGAGAATGGGCAGGGTGCTAATGTGCACTGCTGAAATCCTTCCCCACTTCTGCTGCTGCCCCCCCTGCAAGGAAACAAGCTATGGTCTATCTTGCTTTGTCATCCAAACCTGGTCTTGTGGTTCGTTTCTTTCTCTTTCATGTCTTGTGCTTTGTTCAGGTTCAGGCAAGGTAAGCAGCCAGACCATGGTTTGCAGGACAGCACAGCAGCAGCTGCAGGAGTTGGAGAGGAGCAAAGCACCCACAATTTCACACCAAACCATAGTTTATTTTAGCTACAGTTTAATGTGATGTGCAAACCAGGCCACTGGCTGTATGTGTCTGATCAATTTACCAATTTACCAGTTCCTCAGAGTGTGGTATGCTCAAAAGAAAGACATGTTTCTTTTTTGGGGGGCGGGGGAATAAACCTTCTTGCCTCCCCCGACCCAAATAAAGAAAGCAGGAACGGGTAATACACAAATAATTTGCCTCCAGCAACAATGCCAGATGAGGCACATATTCAAGTGGAGAACAAATGGCTTAAAGCTTTCTTGCTTGATAAATGATGTAAAACTCCTTTTGTTTTCCATAATGTTATCTACCTTCTCAATGCCAAACCAGAGTTTAACAAAAGGGATGGGAGCACTATGCAATATCTGTAAATCCTTCTTTTGCTGCTCAGTGATAATGGCTCCTGGATACATTCATTAAAGGAGTTGCAACAGACAGTACTTGATGGAATCAAATGCTCATCCTCCAACCATTTTTTGACATTGTGCTGGCCCAGAGATACACTTCACCTAAAAGTATAAATTAGCAAGGCGTGCTTTGAGTTTGACGCCAAATCCATTGTCTGTGCACACAAATCTCTTCCAGTTAGCCAACAAAAGAAATGGTTCCAGTCGCTAATTGCAGATTACTGCAAGTAGCAACATTTTCCAGAGCTATTGTTCTACAGCCAATATTTATATCTTACAATTTGAATTTTTCTGTTGCGCAGTGAAGGGATTTCAATACAAAGGCTGTTGGAAGCAGCCTGTGACTGTGTGCTGATAATGATGGTGAAGAAAAATTACTTTTCTGTGGTGGGCTGTGGCTGTCTGAGCCCTCCTATTAGAACAAAAGAGTCTAGCTAGATCAGACCAAGAGTTCATCTTGTCTAGTATTGTGTTTCCCACAATGACCAGCTGCTTGCTTTTTTAAGGCAGGGGTGATGGCTGTAGTCTTCCCATGTGCTTATCCACAATTTTTCTTTTGGTACCTCAATAGGTATGTTGGAGAATTCCAATGACCACAGAAATGAGAGCAAAAATGAATATATAGTTAAAGCGTTTGCAGATGATCTGGTAATAACAGTGGAGGAACCACTGGGAAGTATTAAAAGAATACTAGAAGAAATAGATCAATTCGGTCAAGTTGCAGGGTTTTATTTAAACAAAAAGAAGACAAAAATTATTGCGAAAAATATGAAACAAGAATCAATAGAGGTAATGCAACAACAAACTGGAATAGAGGTGGTGAATAAAGTGAGATATTTAGGAATTTGGTTAACCCCCAGAAATATAGATTTGTTTCAAAATAATTATATACCTGTGTGGAATGGTATAAAAAGGGATTTGGAGGTGTGGGGAAGGTTGAAGTTATCCTTTTGGGGGAGAATATCAACGATAAAGATGAGCGTGCTACCAAAGATGTTATTTTTATTTCAATCACTCCCGATAATCAAGGGGACATCAATATTTAAAGAGTGGCAAAAGATAATATCAAGGTATATCTGGCAGGGTAAGAAGCCAAGGATTCAGTTTAAGTTACTAACAGATGCGAAGGAAAGAGGTGGCTTCGCACTGCCAGATTTGAAACTATATTATGAAGCATCTTGCCTATGTTGGTGAAAGGAGTGGATTAAACTAGAAAATGGAGAATTGTTGGATTTGGAAGGGTTTGATAATAGATTTGGTTGGCACGCCTATATATGGTATGAAAAGAAGAAAATTCATAAAGGGTTTGAAAACCACATCTTCCAAAGGTCATTAATAAATGTATGGGGCAGGTATAAAAATTTGTTGGAATTTAAACCCCCTCACTGGATTTCACCTTTAGAAGTGATGAGCATAAAAAAGATCATTATGAGGGGGAGGTGGATAACATATGGAGAATTGACAGTTAAAGAAGGGGGGAAATGGAAAATGAAACCCTATGAAGAAGTAAAAGAATTGGTCTATGATTGGTTGCATTACTATCAGGTCTGTGAAATGTTTAAAAAAGATTGCAAAATGTATGGATATGGAGAAAAAGAATCAAAATTTCAACTAGAGATATTGAATAATGAGCATAAAAATTTGTCTAAAATGTTGCTGGAGTGGCATACAAAAGATGAAGAGGTTAAATTGGTAATGATACATTGGGCCAGAAATTTTGGTTATAATATACAATATGACGAATGGTCAAAACTATGGAATGAAAGACTAAAATTTACGGCATGTACTGTGTTAAAGGAAAATGTGATGAAAATGGTATATAGATGGTATATAACGCCAGTAAAACTAGCTAAAATGTATAAAACATGTAATAAGTGTTGGAAATGTAAAGAAAAAGAAGGGACATTCTATCATATGTGGTGGGAGTGTAAAAAGGTGAGAGGCTTCTGGGAAGTGATATATAATGAATTGAAAAAGATGTTGAAATATACGTTTATTAAGAAACCGGAGGCCTTCTTATTGGGATTGGTAGGAAATGAGATAAGTAAGAAAGACTGTAAACTTTTTCAATACGCAGTTACAGCAGCGAGAATACTTCTGGTCCAAAAATGGAAACAGGAAGAGCTACCGACGGTGGAAGAATGGAGACTGAAATTGACTGATTATGCAGAACTGGACAAACTAACAGGGAAGATTCGGTATCAACGAGACCAAAAGTTCATTGAGGACTGGGGAAGATTTACAGATTATCTGAAAGGCATATGTGATGAACAGATAACATTTGTCGGTTTTCAAGAGACTCTGTGAAAAACAGAGGAATATTGTTAAAAAGAAAATAAGAGGAGGGAAGGAGATATCTAAAGGCAATACTAAGTTAAGAAATGCGTTAATAATATTGACGTAAACGAAAGATCGGCAGAGGAGCTGAGGGAAGTCAAAAAAAGAGAGGAATGTGTGATAAAATGTGAATTGATTGTATAAAAAATGGTTGGTTGGTTTGTTTTATTTTTCTCTTTTGTGGAAAATGAATAAAAATATTATTTAAAAAAAAAAAGAAATGGGAGCAAAAATTGCCAATAGTATTTCCTTATTCATCCTCTATCTGGAATGGAAATCAATCCAGTCAATGCAATGAGTATTTGCTGTTGTTGCTGCTTTCAGTCAGCAAACGATACACAACTAATTATTACCCCCCTCATTTGCACTGGGTTTCCTTTGCACTGAAATGAATGGGGTGGAGTAACATAATGACAATGCCGTTACATAATTTAAACAATTAATTACAGAACTTATGCAGCTGCCACACTGGATAGCAAGACAAAAAAACATGTTTTAGGCAGAAGACAAATTGCAGCAGAACGGAATCAGTGCTGCGTTCAATGAACAAAGGGCAAAACAGAATAAAGTGCCTTCTTATATCCCAATACCTGATATACAACAATACCATTTGTAACTTTGTGTTTTTGAGCTGTCAAACTGTTATAACCCCCTCCGATAAGAAATTCTATAAACGCGACAAACACCTGATCTTTCCTATAACGGATAACAGCGGATGATCTCTTTCCTATGACTCCATGAATGTATGTAATCCTCTTCAAGGATCTGTGGCCATGATAACATCTTGTGGCCATGAGTTTCTTAAGTTATATATTTAATTTCTTTTCTTTTTAAAAGTTCTTTCCTTCCAATTTGGCTGTCAGTATTCCAGATGTCTCTCCCCTGCCAAGAATGAGGCACGCTGATGGTTTAATTGCACTTAGATTTATTAGTATTTACACAGTAGTCACATGCCAAGCACACAGTTCTAGTCCTCTTGGGAAGAAGTTGACCCGACTGAAGGGCGGGCTCTTTGCCAACAGGATATCCTCCATCGGGCGACCCGCCTCCTGTTGGCCTCATGCCAAGCCTGGGCTCTGCCCCTTCTGCAAGCCTGTGGGGACTCCCTCCACCCCCGAATCAGTCTCCACCCTCCACAGAGTGATGTCTAAAGGCTCAGTTCCTCTGAAGCCTGGCCTGTCTCTGTCTGACCTATGCTATCTTGGGACTTTACAGCCTCCATTCCTGGACGGAGTGGGAAGGAACCAAGCCTCTATTGTCCCCAGTCTGCCACCCCTCCCCCTCAGAGTCCTCACTGGGAGGGGATGTTCCTGACAGAGGCTGGGCAAGACCTCAGTTCAAATCTCCACTCCTCCACTCCTCTTGAAGCTCATTGACTTTGAGCCAACCACTGTCAGGGACTGGGCAGAAGAGGAATGGTGGAGACCCCCTCCCCAGCTTGACCCTTCCAGTTAGTAGGAAAAAGAAGATGGTTTACAACAAGGGGTTTGAGGGAGGTTACAGCTCAGAGGCAGATGATGGAGGAAAGTTGGGAAATAATGGGAGAGGAGGAGGAATAAGAAGAAGCACCATGGGCGGGGGACAGCTGATGGACACTGTGTCTTTAGAAAGCATTCCAGATCACCCCCCCCCTCTCCCAGAACCCGGCGAGCCTTGAAAGTAGGAGAGCAAAGAACTCAAAGACAGAGGGCACTTAGCAGCACCCGTAGGAGAGACGATGAGACTGACAAATGAGGAAGTGGGAGAGACTGGGGGGAGGGGGAGATTCACTCAGGACAACGCCGTTATCCAAGAGTCTGGGTTCTATAGCCTCTATCTGTAAATACTGAATAAAAAATGGAAGGTAAGAAACATTTCCTTGTCGACTACATGGGATTGGCTGAAATGACTGGCAGATGGCAGATGAAAGTGATGGACTATATGACACTGGCGGAGATGACTGGCAGAATCCGGGATCAGCGGAAGGAGACGACGGAAGAAGACTGGAAGAAATTTAAAATTTATTTGAAGGACTATTATAAACTTGATGAAGGTTAACATGTCAAGGCTTCTAGAATGAAAGGGTTACAGCGAGATAATATTAGATTGAAGGAAACGCTAGTAAGACATACTTTTGACAGAACTGTTAGAAGTTGCTGAAAAACTTTGGGCATTGGGATGCAGAAAAGGGAGGTATGGGGAAGTCTGAGAAACGAAGTTCATGAAAATTTGTTTATGAAATTATACATGTTTGTATGTCTTTTTATATGTTAGTATTGTCTCAAAAACTTTTGTAAAACTAATAAAAATATAATTAAAAAAAAATAATGAAATGACTGGCAGAATCCGAGACCAGGGAAAAGAGACGGAGGAAGAAGATTGGAAGAAATTTAAGAACTATCTTAAGAAACATTGCAAAATCAATGTGTGCTAGAATGATGTGGCTTTAGAAATTAAATGGAGTACAGCTGTAAAGATTGTTAAAAGAAAAGAAAGGTTGACAATTAGATAAATTTTAAGGGGGGAGGATTTGCTGAACTAAATTTTTGAAATGGGAATGCAGAAAGGGGAGGTATGAGGAGGTCAGTGAAGTAAGTTTTAAGAAAATAAGGTTCTGAAATTATACTTGTTCTTTTTTTGTTTGTGTTTGTGTGTATTGTTTTGTTTGATATAATTTGTAAAACTTCAATAAATATCTTTTTTTAAAAAAAGAAACATTTTCTTGTCTTTGTAGGTTCCTGGGCTGGGAGTCGCTAGCAGCAGCCTGGCAGCCACCATTCTTGCAAGGATCTTGTGATAAGGGCGAGGAGGCCACAGTGACTGCCTTGAGCTCCACAGAGGAAGGGAAGGATAAATAAGCCATAAAGAATAACCCTGCTAGTTCCCTGTGAGTGGTTGCCAAGGTAACTGAGGAAGGATATGTGCATGTATAAACATCAAGGGGTCCTATAGATTAGATATCCATGATCAAGTCACATATCACTTTGTTGAGTTTGAGAGCATCACGGCATAGTTATTACGAAGTTTTCTTTTTTAAAACAAAAACAAAACCAAAAACCAAACCTATTGAACTTTATTTGGCAGTCATGGCTTGTTAATAAAAATAAAAATAATAAAAGCCACTCTAAAAATATGAATTCATTAGGGCTTTTTTCAGTTTAATTTCTCCATTATCCATGTGGAGCTCTTTTGAATCTTAACCCTCTTCTCAGGATCCTAAATTGATGCTCCTATCTTTTTAAAGGTCATCTTCTCTTATTGTAATTAGTTTCCCAGACTTCTCTGCCAGACTTTCTTCTCCCTGTGGATATAGGACAACGCGACCAGTTCCCTTGTACTGGGCCTAGCGGGTGCTGCAGGGCATCACAATTATGATGTAGTGAACTGAGCAAACGGAAGGTGAGGGGCGGGAGGCCCCGAAATTTGGCCTCGCACAGGGCCAAATTGAAATTTGAAAGACCAACATCTGCCCCTGCCTTCCCTCAACCATCTCTCACACACAATCTCCTGAATCCTTGGGGACACACTTCCCAGCTCCTCCCTGTCCCTTCCATTCTCTCAAGCTCTATTCCTCTTCCTTTTTAGTTTTCCTCCCTCTCTCACAATACTAGAACTCATGGAGGTTGAAGGAAGCTGAACACTGGAAGATTCAAGAGAGATGAAATGAAGTACCTCTTCACACCCACCCGGGAAGAATGGCAGATGAAGCTAATGGACTACATGGAATTGGCAGAAATGACTGGCAGAATCCAAGACCAGGGAAAAGAGTCGGTGGAAGAAGATTGGAAAAAATTCAAAGTATATTTACAGAAATATTGTAAAATTAATGAATGTTAGAAGGATGCTGGAATGAAGTTACATGGTTTTAGCAGAAATGTTATAAAGAACTAAGTAAAAATAGATTGTTAATGGGCCAAAGTGTAAAATTTAAGGTCAGATTGTGTTAAGATAAATTATAGAACAAAAATTGAGAAAGATGGAAAGGATTTGCTGAAATAGCTAATTGAACAAGAATACCAAAAAGGGAGGTGTGAGGAGGTCGATGATACAAGTAAATGAAAGGTAGAGATATAGAGATATTGGATGTGTTTTTTAAATGTTTTTGCTTTTCTTGTTTTGCTGTATTGTTTTTTTCTCTTTATTTTTGCTGTATTGTGAACTTTTTACTGTCTTTTTCTTCTTTTTTCTGTAACTATTAAATTTTTAATAAATATCTTTTTTTAAAAAATGAAGTACCTCTTCACACAGTACATAGTTAACCCTTGGAACTCGCTCACACAGAAGGCAGTGGTGGCCTCCAAGTTGGATGGCTTTAAAATTGAAATACTTTATTGTCACTTGTACAACTTGTATACAGTGAGATTACACAAGCACCCCCCACTCAGCTCTCTTAGTCTTAATTCCCCTCGTTTACTGACGCACACCCACCAAACCCGAAAGTCAGTTGCCCTGTTGTTATCTTTTCATTCAGCAGCCTAACAGCCCATGGATAGAAGCTGTTCTTTACCCTGTTGGTGCGACTAATCATGCTTCTAGATCTTCTGCCCGAGGGCAGGAGATCAAGAAAGTGCCGGCCATGGTGTGAATCATCCCTGAGAATTTTCCTCACTCTCCTGAGGCAACGTTCTTCCGCTATTTCATCCAGCGGATTCACAGGACAGCCCATAATATCTTGTGCTGTATTCACCACCCTCTGTAGGCACTTCCTATCAGATGATGTCAAACCAGCGTACCACACCGTGATGCAGTATGAAAGGACACTTTCTATTGCTGACCGGTAGAAGGAGATCATCAGATGTTGATTGACATCGTTCTTCCGCAATACTCTCAGGAGATGGAGTCTCTGTTGGGCTTTCTTAAAAGAGGATTAGACAAATTCATGGAGGAGAGATCAATCGATGGCTGCTAGCCATGCTGCCTATGCTCTGTCTCCACAGTTGGAGACAGCGATGCTTCTGAATACCAGTTGCTGGAAACCAAAGGAGGGGAGAGTCCTCTTGTACTTGAGGTCCTGCTGGCAGGCTTCCCACAGGCATTGGTTGGCCACTGTGAGAACAGGATGGTGGACTAGATGGACCTGATCCAGAGTTTGACCTCCGTATCCTAACACATTCTTCCCCTCTCATTTTCACCAAGTTTGTATATTATCTCCCAAGTGATTTCCCCCAGATTATGACGCTTTCTTCATATTTGCGGTCGCATCTTATATAGAAGATCTTATATAGTGGGACGCAGGTGGCGCTGTGGGTAAAAGCCTCAGCGCCTAGGGCTTGCCGATCGAAAGTTCGGCGGTTCGAATGCCTGCGGCGGGGTGCGCTCCCGTCGTTCGGTCCCAGCGCCTGCCAACCTAGCAGTTCGAAAGCACCCCCGGGTGCAAGTAGATAAATAGGGACCGCTTACAAGCGGGAAGGTAAACGGCGTTTCCGTGTGCGGCTCTGGTTCGCCAGAGCAGCGATGTCACGCTGGCCACGTGACCCGGAAGTGTCTTCGGACAGCGCTGGCCCCCGGCCTCTTGAGTGAGATGGGCGCACAACCCTAGAGTCTGGCAAGACTGGCCCGTACGGGCAGGGGTACCTTTACCTTTACCTTATATAGAACACGCTCCTAGAAACAGAATAAAATTAAAATCTAACCTCATTCTAATATCTTCATTAAAACAACAACAACTTTATTTTCTATTATGAATGGCAAGTCGATTGTTTCTTCCCCAACCTTGCATTAATAGCCTGGAAGTGGTTTTAACCCAGAATGTTCTGAACTGCCCTACAGGTCTTTGCAATTGCCAACTCCTGCAATTTCTTCCTTTGGAATTTCTTAAAAGCTCATGTTTTCCTGTACCTGCTTCTGCGCTCCCTGATTCCCATCATACTTGAATTGAATTTTATTATTACGGTCACAGACCAGTTCCGGCTCACTTACAATATCAGGAAAATCATAAAACACAACAGGAATACACCATCCTCCTATTAGACTCACACTATTCATTTCACTTCCACTCCCTATTTCAAGTGAAAGCTTTGTTTACACCTTTGCAAAAGCCTCACATAATCCTGATCCTGATTAGACGTAGCACTGCTTCAGTATGGGAATGCTCCCAGTAGTATTTGTTCACTTTCTTTCAGTTTTTAAATAACTAGCAAATCCGAAGGTCTTCAAGAGATGGATGGCCACCCTATTAGCTAGGAAACACCAGTTTCTGTGGCCTACAATGCAAGGGGTCGATGAGGCAGATGACAGATGATTGGCAAACAGGAGGGAGCCTTTCTGTAGAAGAGAATGAATGAGACTTGAACTCACATCATTAAGGGCTTACAATCCTCCCTTATATCCCAGAATCTGGTCCATTAGTCTGGGAAATCAAAGGCAGTCAGATGTGAAATGGCTTCATGATACCTTTTGGTTAGGGGTGTGCGTATTATGACAGGATGGCAACAGTGCCTATGTTCTCTTTCTTTTTGCACTTGCTTTCCCTTCAAGCGAACGTGTTTGGAAATTGGGTATTCATCTTTTGTAGCTGTCGGTTCCACCACCCCACTCCCTGTACCTTTTGATTTTGCTGTCAGACGAGAGACCGGCATTGCCGCTGCCGATCTAAAAGCACCCAGAAAGATAAATAATGAAGTTCTAATTACAAAACACTTTGAAATGTTTTTGGCAGCAGCAAACTCGGCTATGCTGACTGTTCTCTATTATTGCAGATATTCCATGTATAGCGTTGAGATCCCACTGAGATGAACGACACATCTCTAATTGGTTTTAATGGTTGGGGATTGGAGTTCTACGGGCTGCCATCCAGAACACTGTGATGGCATATGAGCCGCGCATAATGGCATGTAATTCCATTATCTCCATGGAACTGTTTGAAAGAAGAGTACGCCTTATCAAACTGGACTGTGGGCGTCTCATATATTATTTCTGACACATTAGTATCATGCCAATCTTCTGTGGAGTTCAAGGCTGATCCCACTTTATCGCAATGGACCCATGAGGTAGATTAGTTGAGAGATTGTGGCCATGCTCAGGGATCATGCTCTCTGATCCTCCAATCTATAGTCTGGATTATTTGAGATGCAACTCCTTCTCCTGGCACACTCGAAGTAGAGCAGAACACTTCCTGCTTTGTTTGCTGTGACTGGGAAAATTTGATACGAGTGATCCATCTGAAACAGGATGCAAATTGTGTTTTGATCAGGAATTCTCTATTGAGCAGGGCATGCAAAGGGAAGGGGATGGAAAAAGTGGGGAAAGGGTCACACACACAAACATGCCTTATTCCCAATCCTTCATCCATGGTTGGATGGGGAACTTGTGAAGTTGCTGGACTCCAACTCCCACCAGCCCCAGCTAGCATGGATTTACATATAAGCTAAACAAGCTATAGCTTAGGGTCCCACTCTCTTGGGGCCCCCCAAACAAATGCAAAGGAAAAAAACTGGATGTACATTTCCAGAATATAAAATAAAAAACAAAATAAAAACCCCTACATGCAGCAACAGTGTTTTGTGCTGTGTAGACTCCTATGATGTAAGTAACGGGCCTTGCCTGCTAGCCTGCTCCCTAAAATATCACTGGTTTGCTCATTTCTGTATATAGGGTGCCTACATTATGCATGTGCTAATGGCTTTTGATACCTATTAGGTCCATAAATTACCATATAGCATATATTCAACACAAAAAACAGCGACAATTTGTTGTTGACAAAGGACAGCTGGACATATAAAGGGCCCCATTACCTTCAGTAGCTTAGGGCCTCATCAAACCTACGTAAATCCGGCCCCTTGTTTGGAAAGCAAGAGAATGTGATATCTGAGTACAGTCAGTGACTTGCCCAAGGCCACACATGGCTAAGCAGGGATTTGAACCTCAGTCACCTAATCCAAATCCACTTCTCTATCCAGTACACATTGGTTCTTTTCCGCTTCACAGTGCTTGTTAAACACAGGAGGAAGGCAGGTATAATCACAGTCATTCACACCATGGCATGAGACTGGGTTCCTCTTGGCTTCACAGTTTGCATGGCGGATGATGGACACTGGCCTTTGTTCCTTTTCAAACAGACTGTCCACCTCTTAAATTTATCTGTATGTGTATTCAGAAACATCATTGAAAAAATGCTTTGGTGTATGTGTGTTTTGAGCGAAGAGGAGTATTGGTGGAGACTGGCCATTTGGTGCCACCCACAACTGTTTTTTGCTGCAAACCTGCAGTTCCATTTACTGCCACCCGCACTCCCCATCTCAGCCTTGGAAAGAAAAGGTCAGCAAAGTGATTGCAATTATAAAGGAACAGGAGATGTGCCAAATGCCTATCATTGCTTTTTGTAGCTTGCCTCTTTGGTGAACTTTAGATATGTAAAGGTGAAGCTTTTAGTTGGGGGATTATGAAACTCTCACATCACAGGTGGGGAGGGGCGAGGACTTGGAGGAATCCACTGCTTTGATTTAATATTCTGTTGCATCCTGTTATATCTAATTAACTCCCCAAATTCATCTAGATGCAGGTACATGCATCACAGCAGGTTCGATGTGACAGCATTGGAGATGACAAGACGCTCCCCTTTGAAATGATGAGATGCTTTTAGGCCGAAAGCTGGGAGCTGCAAATGGCTTTAATGACCTGTGAAAAAGGCAGGATCTGGGATGCACTTTAAAAAAACAACAGCACCAAGCGCCTCTAAGAGGCAAAGAAGGTCCTGGCATTGTCTGTTGACCAAATGCATCTACATTTGCTATGCTTAATCAGTTCTTTTCCCTTTTTATCTTTGGGTTCTCTCCATGTGCTAACTAGTCACTAGCCAATTTGAAAAGAAAAAGAATCAGCCACAGAGCAGAAGACATTAGGATTGCCTGCATATATATTCAGAGCATTTACGCAGCCTTTCTGTAAAAGGGACTTTCTACAGGAACCCAGATTGTATATTCAACAACTGTTCAAGGACAAGGCTACAGCAAGCAATTACTGAAAGTAAGCAACATGAGCGGCAGGCGGGGAGAATTATACCACCTTTCCCTGATGCTCTTCCAAACTGCTGTTTAGAATGTCAATAAACCCTATTAGCTCTGTTCCCCAAAATTCCTCTCCCAAGCATTTTATAAATGTAATGGGCAGCAAGGTGAGAAAATTGTACGTCTGCTATCTTGGCCACTTAATGCAGCCGTTCAGTGGCCAGTCAGATTATCATGGATGTGACAAGACTGCACTCCACTTTCCCGCTCCTGCAAAATGGGAGCCCCTACTGGCAATGCCAGCCTGTTTCCTTCAGGTTACTGTGGGAGACTGCTAATGTATTCTGCTGTACGGATGCAGCATTTAGATGGCAATCCTTAAAGGGACTGTCAAGAAATAACCCTCAAGTTCTGAAACAGGCTGCTTTTCCCTGTGGATATTTTAATAGTGGCTCAAGAGTTTTCTTTCTGCTGGTGAACGTGTGTTTGCCATCTATTTTTGCTTCTTTGTGCACGAACTGGCCATCGCCCCAAACTTGGATTTTTAATGCTTTTAAGGAAAATTGGGGCTTCCACTTGCAATATTAACGATCAAGCATGTTAGCAAGGAATATAAGGGCGGAGGATGCAATTAAAGGAATTAAGGTAGGTAAGAAAGCCTACAAATTGAAAGCGTTCACAGATTACTTAGTTATCATGGTGGAAGATCCAATAGATTCTTTGTCGGAAGTATTAAGGAAAATAAAAGATTTCGGTCTAGTATCAGATTTTAAATTAAATAAAGGTAAAACCAAACTTACAGTTAAAAATGTTCCAGAACAAGATAAAATACAGATAGAAGAGAAGACAGGTATAAGTAGTCACAAAAAAGTGAAATATTTAGGGATTTGGTTAACAGCTAAAAATATAAATATAATTAAAGACAATTATGGAAAAAAACATGGAAGGACATAAAGAGGAACCTAGAAATTTGGGAAAGAATGAATATGTCATTAATAGGAAGAATATCAGTTATTAAAATGAACATATTGCCAAAAATGTCATTTTTATTTCAATCAATACCAGTGATCAACGATATGAAATGCTTCAAAGAATGGCAAAGAGATATTTCAAGATTTATCTGGAGAGGGAAGAAGCCAAGAATAAAACATAAATTGTTAACGGCTACCAAAGACAGAGGTTTCTAGCTTCCAGATCTAAAACTATATTATGAAGCGTCTTGTATTTGTTGGATCCAGGAACGGATATGTCTAAAAAACACAGATCTAGTGGATCTGGAAGGACACAACAACAGATTTGGATGGCATGCATATCTATGGTAAAAAAGGTAAAGGTACCCCTGCCCGTACAGGCCAGTCTTGACAGACTCTAGGGTTGTGTGCCCATCTCACTTAAGAGGCCTGTCCGGAGACACTTCCGGGTCACATGGCCAGCGTGACAAAGCTGCATCTGGCGAGCCAGCGCAGCACACGGAAACGCCGTTTACCTTCCCGCCAGTAAGCGGTCCCTATTTATCTACTTGCACTTAAGGATGCTTTCGAACTGCTAGGTTGGCAGGCGCTTGGACCGAGCAACGGGAGCGTACCTCGCCGCGGGGATTCGAACCGCCGACCTTTCGATCGGCAAGCCCTAGGCGCTGAGGTACCAAAAGGCTAAAGTACATAAGAGTTTTCATAAGCATATTTTAAGAAATGCAATATTTAAAGTCTGGGGAAAATATAAGGACTTATTAAAACAAAAAAAACACCTTGTGGATTTTACCACTGGAGGTAATCCTCAGTACAAAAACAAATCCGTGGGCCGGATTTAGAAGGCGATTGGGCCTTAGTTTGCCTACCCATGGTATACAGGTTGACGCATCATCATGATTCTGAAAAATATTTGCAATATTACAATAATAGATAAAAACAGATATGAATTAATGGAAACATGACTTGGACATGCATGATTTAACAATGAAATAATGGAACCACAGAGATGGTGGACGGAAGTCAAGGGATTGTAGAAATCCCACCTTTCACTATTGTATTGATTTTATAAACAGTATGTAAAATGATAAAGATGATTTTAAATCAATTTTTTTCTTAATGTTTTTTGTTATGTTTGCTATAATGAAAACTAATAAAAAAAATTTAAAAAAAACTATCAAGCATGAATCTTGCATGAATCTTCACTGTACATGTAAGACCATTTTAATAGTCATGTCTTCCCCCAAAGAATCATGGGAGCTGTAGTTTGTTAAGGGTACTGAAAGCTGTTAGGAGAACCCTATGCCCCTCACAGAGCTACAGTTTCTAGAGTGGTGTAACAACCAATCCATCTTCCCAATGCACTTCAGGAACAGGGGGATAGGGTCTCCTAACAACTCTGAGCACCCGCTCAAGGATTCTTTCATCCACCATACACCCACAGTATTATGCAGAAAACTCCACAAATTTTGATTGCTATGAGAATCACTCATGTGTGAGAATGTGTGGGCAGCACACACAATATAAATATATCTGTAAGCAATACACAACCTAGTAGTTGTGCCAACCTAGCAGTTTGAAAGCACGTCAAAGTGCAAGTAGATAAATAGGCGGGAAGGTAAACGGCGTTTCCGTGCGCTGCTCTGGTTCACCAGAAGCAGCTTAGTCATGCTGGTCACATGTACACCCGGCTCCCTCGGCCAAAAAAGCGAGATGAGCGCCGCAACCCCAGAGTTGATCACGACTGGACCTAATGGTCAGGGGTCCCTTTACCTTTAAGCAATACACAAATGAATCTGATTGGGCCAGTTTTCCAGACACACACATGAATTTGCAATGGCCACATCTTATGTGTTTGCTGCTGGAAGTCCTGTAACAATACCACTGTTTCTTTCAGCAAGAATTACATTAGTGTTTTCCCTAAATGGGTGCATATGGGTGTGTAAAGATGCATATAGAATCCAAGTATATATAATGCCGACATTGCAAGTTTGCTGTAATATAGTATTGGTCTTTCCTCCCACAATCGTGGTGTGTGCAGCTGCCTTAATAGAGCCATCAATCTTGCCATTTAACCTTCACACACCCATTCAGATTCAGGCCTCATCCTGGGATTGAAACTGCCTTGGTCGCGCTGGTTGATGATCGCCAGCGAGCTAGGGACAAAGGTGAGAGTTGTTTCCTAGTTCTGCTGGATCTCTCAGCGGCCTTTGATACAATCAACCATAACATCCTTCTGGACCATCTAGAGGGGCTGGGAGCTGGGGGCACTGTTATACAGTGGTTTCGCTCCTTCCTCCTGGGCCGTGTTCAGAAAGTGGTGGTGGGGGATGAGTGTTCAGACCCTTGGGCCCTCACTTGTGGGGTGCCTCAGGGTTCCGTCCTCTCCCCCATGCTTTTTAACATCTATATGAAGCCGCTGGGAAAAATCATCAGGGGGTTTGGACTGGGTGTCCATCAATATGCAGATGATACCCAGCTCAACCTCTCTTTCAAATCAGAACCAGTGAAGGTCCTGTATGAGTATCTGGAGGCGGTTGGAGGATGGATGGCGGCTAATGGATTGAAACTGAATCCTGACAAGACAGAAGTACTGTTTTGGGGGGACAGGGGGCGGGCAGGTGTGGAGGACTCCCTGGTCCTGAATAGGGTAACTGTGCCCCTGAAGGACCAGGTGCGCAGCCTGGGAGTCATTTTGGACTCACAGCTGTCCATGGAAGCGCAGGTCAATTCTGTATCCAGGGCAGCTGTCTACCAACTCCACCTGGTACGCAGACTGTGACCCTACCTGCCCGCGGACTGTCTCGCCAGAGTGGTGCATGTTCTGGTTATCTCCCGCTTGGACTACTGCAATGTGCTCTACGTGGGGCTACCTTTGAAGGTGACTCGGAAACTACAACTAATCCAGAATGCAGCAGCCAGACTGGTGACTGGGGGCGGCCGCCAAGACCACATAACACCGGTCTTGAAAGACCTACATTGGCTCCCAGTATGTTTCCGAGCACAATTCAAAGTGCTGGTGTTGACCTTTAAAGCCCTAAACGGCCTTGGCCCAGTATACCTGAAGGAGCGTCTCCACCCCCATCGTTCTACCCGGACACTGAGGTCCAGCGCCGAGGGCCTTCTGGCGGTTCCCTCATTGCGAGAAGCAAAGCTACAGGGAACCAGGCAGAGGGCCTTCTCGGTAGTAGCGCCCACCTTGTGGAACACCCTCTCATCAGATGTCAAAGCGATAAACAACTACCTGACATTCAGAAGACATCTTAAGGCAGCCCTGTTCAGGGAAGTTTTTAACGTGTGATATTTTAGTGTATTTTTGGTTTCTATGGAAGCCGCCCAGAGTGGCTGGGGAAACCCAGCCAGATGGGCGGGGTACAAATAATAAATTATTATTATTATTATTATTATTATTATTATTATTATTATTATTTCCCAGTTGCTTTGATACAGCCAACCACTTCCTACAGTAAACCACTGCAGGAAGCCTTCCTCTGTTTGCAAGATCTCCAGTGCTCATTTTCTTTGCACATGCTGGGCTTTCTAGGGATGAAATGGGAGAACCCCAGACAGACAGCTTTTAAAAGAACTGAATGTTGTAACCGTAACTGGGCTCCCATTGATATTTGCTCAGGGCACCTCAGTGGATCTCATTTGCTGAATCAGCACTCTGAACGATGTGCACTTTGAAAGCCAAGCATTAGCCTCTTCCTAATTGCTAACCCCATTTGAGTGTTTCAAGGTGCAAGAGATGACCTTTCTCCTTTCCTTTTCTGAGTTTTGAGATTACAGGTTTCTCCGTTACAAAACAAGCTCTTGTGTATTAAACCCTGAGTTCCTTTGACAAGATAACTGCCTCGTATTGCTTTCTGCTGGCTGCCTCACTTCTCCCTCTGAAGAAGAAGCCTGGAACCTATGAGAGTTGCTGCTGCATCAACATTAATCTGAAAAGGTGTTGTTTGATTCCTAGTAACCGTAACCAAACATTGACACTGCTATTGCAGGGTACTTGGGCAGGACATGATTTCAGTCAATGCAGGGAAATGCAATTGATCCATGATATTAAGAGTGCTGCAATCTGTCATATCCCTTGGGCTTGTCTCCCCATCTTTCCCCCAATGTCTGCATAAAAAGCTGTGTTTGCAAAGGGTCACCTCTGTGTGAGCAGTTGCTCATGTGTAGGCTAGATCTTTCCGATACCAGCCTCAATGGGCAGTGGCATAGTCTTGCTGCCCTCTTCTCCACATCAAACTTTTATGCCTAGAGTATGTCAGAAGGGGTACTTGTGAACAGGTGTCAAGAGTTCAGCCTACACTTGAGTAGGACCCTGGCAGAGACACATGCCTGACTGGCATGTTCTCTCCCTCCTTGTCTTTCATTCAGGAGCTTTCTTCTGCCAGAACATCACAGCGACCGATGCCAACCGACACCACCACACTTAGGGATCCGTAGGGTTTGCGCACCTTGTGTGACAGACCTCAGCAACTCAGCATTTTGGATAATCTACTTTATTTACATATAAACACACACGGAGCACTGCTCCCTCTCTCTAGCATCAGACAGCAAAGAGAAAAAGAACAAAGGACAATAGTCCCACTTCACAGAACACAGTAACACAAACATCCTGTCTTTGTCACTTCCCGCTCTGTAGTGCCAAAACATATACCTTCATGTGAAAGACAAAAATCCCATGACTGCAATCATGGAGCAGGAATTCTAACATCAGGTAGTGTGGGTTGCTGGTGCCTGTGGCAGGACAAGTGTTGCACCCCCCTGGTGGACTGGGCAGAGGTCAGTCCCTTTACCAGCCAGTGTCTAATCAATGGAGTATCTCCTTGCAAATTAGCCCCAACCTGAGAGCAGAGCTAAGCCAGAGAAATGGGAAGCCAGGAACACCACTGTGTCCCCTCACCCTCCTATCCTTGCAGCGATGCGCTCTGGGCAACACACGTGGCTCCAGCAGTACCTTCCTGCCTCCCTCTCCCTCCGTCCTTGGTGGGCAGTGGCGGCGGCAGCAGCAGCACTCTTCTCTTTCCCTCCCAGGGGAAGGGTGCACGTGGGCATCCCTTTGTTTACCACGAGAAAGAAGCGCTATCGCTTCTGGGCTGCATCAATAGGAATATAGCATCTAGATCAAGGGAAGTAATAGTGCCACTGTATTCTGCTCTGGTCAGACCTCACCTGGAGTACTGTGTCCAGTTCTGGGCACCACAGTTCAAGAAGGACACTGACAAACTGGAACGTGTCCAGAGGAGGGCAACCAAAATGGTCAAAGGCCTGGAAATGATGCCTTATGAGGAACGGCTAAGGGAGCTGGGCATGTTTAGCCTGGAGAAGAGGAGGTTAAGGGGTGATATGATAGCCATGTTCAAATATATAAAAGGATGTCACATAGAGGAGGGAGAAAGGTTGTTTTCTGCTGCTCCAGAGAAGCGGACACGGAGCAATGGATCCAAGCCACAAGAAGGAAGATTCCACCTAAACATTAGGAAGAACTTCCTGACAGTAAGAGCTGTTCAACAGTGGAATTTGCTGCCAAGGAGTGTGGTGGAGTCTCCTATTTTGGAGGTCTTTAAGCAGAGGCTTGACAACCATATGTCAGGAGTGCTCTGATGGTGTTTCCTGCTTGGCAGGGGGTTGGACTCGGTGGCCCTTGTGGTCTCTTCCAACTCTATGATTCTATGATTCTATGATTCTACCCCAGTCCCAATGGCCCCATGCAGCTTGCCTCCTTGCTGTTCCAGCCTCAATGAGGAAGCCTGGAGTGGGGTATCTGGTTGCACCCCCTCATAAATTTGCACCTGGAGCCACAGCCCCCCCCCCCAGACCCCACACTGCTTGTGGAGCATGGCAAATCCCATTGCAACATATTGCAAGCGTTGTTATGATTTTATTGACATACCATTGAAAGACTATTCCTACAGTGAAGATCACTAGCCTGCAGTTGAAGTGCAGGACCATAGTTCATGCCAGACTGACTGGCTTCAGGTATTCCCTGCTCTTCCCACATATACCTGATTTTATCCTTGTAAGTGACCATAGACAGGAGTAGCTGGTACGCTATTCTGTTACCACTGAATTTGCTTCAGAATTGAAGGAATGCTATAGCTAGGAACATAGGAATATGCTGCCTTATGCTGAGGCAAACATTGGTCCATCTTGCTCACTCCTGTCTACACTGGCAGAGGCTGTCCAGGGTTTCAGGCAGGGTTTCCTCCCAGCCACACATGGAGACACAGGGACCTTCTGCGTGCAAAGAAGATGCTCTAACCACTGAGAGACACTCCCTTCCCTCCAAGCTCATAAAAATGCCCCCTCTTCTTTTGATGCTACAATGAGTGTCGTTGGCGATAAAGAGCAGCAAGAACAGAACATTCTCTTCTTATTTGAAGAGTATCAGACATCTTGCTATGCATATATGATGCGCCCCAGGCAATCTCAAAGGAAATCTAATCATCCAGAATCCTTTTAACATCTGACTAGAAGGGCAATCGCTACCCACTCTGGTCAGTGACAGCTATAAATCCCAGGACTGAAGGGTGACAACAATGAACCAAAAATATATCTGACAACTTGCACTCAGGCAAGAAACTCCACTACAGAGGTTAACTGCTTAGGAGATGCTGCATCTGGCATAAGAGATGTTTGGCATCATGAACCTTCCCTCCCTGATATTGTATGACAGCAGTAGCATTGAGACACTGCAAGATAAGATAAGCTGCTGCTGCTGTATCATTGCACTGCCTCATTTTTAAACCCACACCGATTGGAAATAAAGCAGTATGACTGTTTCCAAACCATTTGCAGGTGCAAATAGTAATAAAAGTGATACAATGTATGACTGCCCCAACAGCATCATGAGCACAAATCATCATGAATGTGTAATAAATGGGAAATCAACATTTTACCTTAACACATGGGAAGTACTTCCATGAAGAGACATGCCCTCTCTACAACTAGGCAACTCCACATGGATATATTAAAGTAATAAAACACTTATATTAATGAAAATAACATTAAAAATGCATTATTTGAGAGGAAACTGCTTTGCAAAAGAAATGTGTATATTAGGCAGCATTGCATACAAAAGCAGGTATACGAGGAGAAATTCACAGTAAATGGCATGAAGACTTTGTTGAAAAATGGAGGAACTGAATTTAAGACAGGAAAGCTGAATATTTGCCCACCCCTCCCAGAACCACAAACCCCTTTATGAGTGTGGAACTGTGTGTTTCTTTGGATCCTAGTTGAAACATGTAGCCCAGTCCTTGGTCATATCAGAGACAAAGATGGCAGACTAAGGCCACAGTTCTACTTGTCCCATCGATTTCCCTCAGGAAAATCTGCTGTTTGCTGCTGAACTGGAACAAACGTTAATTGGTTTTTCCGTGGATTGACATTTGTTCTGATTCAGCAGTAAACAGTGGTGTGTTTTTTTCTGGGGGAAATGGCAGGACAAACAAAAAACTTCTCAGATCCGTGACTAGAAAGTAAGGGGCAAGCAGAAAACCTCTCAGACCCAGTGGAAATGTAAACAAGGCCTAAGGCCCAAACTAAACACAGCACTAAATGCAGCACATCAAGTTCCATGTATATTTTCCTCTATACTTTAAATGCCAGTGGCCTGGGGTCCTGACAGGAACAGGACCATGGTTTGGTGGGAAAGTGTTAACTCTTTCCATTATTCTAGCAAAAAATAAATAATAATAAAAAAATCGTCCCTAGCTACTCTCCGGTTTAGAAACTCTAATTTATGTTAATGGCAGCTTCTCTCCTGAGAGAAGTGATTTTCATTGTGATCATGAGATTGGGAGGGAGCAGGGGAGGCAGGGGAGGTTAAAATTCCCTTTCTGTGCACTGTGGTCATGGTGCTAACCAGGATACCAGCAACTGGTATTAAAAATATTCTTTAAGAAACCAATCAAACTTCACCCTGACATATTAACCATCAAGCAACACCTACCCATAGATAATCAAAGATAATCTGCCAGCAATCCCTGCTGATTTCAGTGGGATTTAAGAATGCATTGTTCTCTGTATGTACTTGAAACTGCTGACAAACATTTCTTTACTTCCTCCCCTGACCTTTCACTAGCTCGATAGTCAGTTTCAACGACTTGCTGTAAACCTGCATAATCAATAGAAAGCTGCTTGAATTAGGCCAAATCAGAGGCTGGTGATTTTCTTTCCAGGAAGTGTTCTGGCTCCTAACCAAAGACTACCAAGAGCAATGGTGAACTTAAATGCTCTGCCCAGTAAATCAAACTATGGATGTGCAAATACATTCATTTGCTTTTTTAAAAAAAAAAAGTCCTTGTGAAAATCAACATTTTAGTCTGCATTTCTCCTAACATATTCATTTTTATATTCATTTTTGCCCAACGTTCATATTTTTACAAACAACTTTCCTCAACATAATACATTTTTGCATATTATTTTCCAGTAATACATGCATGTTCCCGCACACAACTTCCCCATAGTATTTGCATTTGTGTACATGTTTGTTGGTTGGAGAATCAAATCAGAAAATTTTGGAGGTGTGAAATTTGAAGGCATATTTTAAAGCTATGTTTTCGCTTGTGTATAGTTTCAGAAAGTACAGATTTGGTATGCTCGTATTTAAATGCAAAATAAATCAAATCCCTCCCCTATCCCAATACTCAGCTTTGAGTTCACTGCCAGTGCTTCATAGCACAGCTGGGGAAAAGTCTCCTCCTAAAACATCCCTCTCCCCTATGAGAATTGGAGCGCTCCTTTTGGCAGCTGCTAATACGCTGCAACATTTTGTTGCAGGTCTCCACCTGTCATTCTACTGTAAAGAAACTTGCTCCTCGGTGCAGATACTGTTTATCTACACTTTGAGACGTTTGCCTTGGAGACATACTGTACAAGGCATCAAGCCTTGAAATCGGGAGATGTTTTATAGAGCTGCTTCTTCTCGAAAGCTCCTTGCCTGCAGCTGTCTTCACGTTGCTGTTTCAGTGAAGCGGAGCATGCGAACGCCAACCTCCTTTTGCCATTTCTAACCTTCAGAAGTCAGATCTGAATGCAGTCGGCATCCAGACTCACTGCACATGGCTTGCCTGACTGCTGACAGTTCTCAACGGGTTATAGTGGTAGTCTTTGGCCAAACTTGAAAAACCTGTGACGTTAATGGATGTTTAACAGCTGGATAGGATTTACTGACTGTGAGTCACTGTATTCAATGATGTTTTAAACAAAACCCAAAATGCCACTGTGTTTCGATTCACTGTTAAGTGCCACTGCCCACAGCATTTCATCCCAAAACTTTTCATACTTTGCAAAAGCATTAATATCATTCTGACCCAGCAATTTGTCATAGGAGCGGGGGTTTCAATGTACTTCTGCGGCTCCTTTGATTCACACATGGAGATTCGCAGTCTGAAAGAACTGCCCCATTGATCTCACTCAAGGGGGACTTTGGGGCATGGGATGCTATGCATCTTTAGTGAGGGTTCAGGTGAAGTCAATCATGAGCATCTGTTGGGAACACGGAAGGGGAAAACAGTTTCCCGCCTCCAGGACATCTGCATCATATAACCTTTGCTATCACCTCCTTGTTGCCTGAGCACTCATTTCTGTTCAGAAAGCACCGAGCAAACCGCATTCTGCACCAGCTGAAGTTTCCGAACTGTCTTCGGAGGCAGCTCTACGTATGGGGGAAATAGGTTGGGCTTTCTCTACAACAGACATGTCCAATGTGTCAATCACGATCGAACAGTCGATCCTGGGACGAATTCTGGCTGAACACCACCTGCCCTCTACTGGAGACGTGCCTGAGTGGCCACCCCCTCGTCTTGAGCTCCTCTCAGCAGGAGGGGCTGTTTTGACGCTGCACACCCTCCCACCCCTACCCTGTCGGTGCCCATCATCCATCCCTGCCATGTCGAGGGAAGCAGGCGGCACATGCCCACCCACCCTACACCCATCCTGCCCCCTCGGGGGAAGCAGCCAGCACCCTGCACCCCCACCCTGGGTGGCAGAAAACTGCCAGCATTTATGTTGGATCGTAGATTACAGCCTACTTCATGTTGGACAAGCCTGCTCCTCAATATGTTTCAAAACATACTGCTTTTGATAGAACTACAGTCCAAATATGTTTTGTTTCCCACCCACCCCCTCATCGTAGCCTAATGCATCTGTGCGGTGTGGCAGCTTACAAGAAAGACAAATAAACAAAGAGATTGTTCTGTTGTATCACTGTTGCCCAGGCAGAAGATCTCATTTGGAAAGGCGATGCCTGAGACGCAATATCATTTCGTCGATTTGCACAAAACCCGTGATAGCATAACGAGAGAGAGAAAAAGACGTACTGACTCCTGCTCAGATTGATTATTATTTGTGAAAGCAATTACAACCCTTAGCAGAATCAGGCAATTTGTAAATGGACTGTGTGTAATAATTCAGGACTGATGGAGGGCGAATGAAGGAAGGACATCTTGCTCCATAAATACAGTATGTTACAGTCTTAGCTCAAGAACCGAAGCTGGGCTCAGAAATTATAAGGAAGGGCGTGAGGAAGCTTAGGCCAGGGCTAGGCAACCTGAGGCCCAGGGGCCAGATGCGGCCCAATCGCCTTCTCAATCTGGCCCGCGGACGGTCTGGGAATCAGTGTGTTTTTACAAGAGTAGAATGTCCCCTTTTATTTAAAGTGCATCTCTGGGTTATTTGTGGGGCATAGGAATTTGTTCATATATTTTTTCAAAATATAGTCCGGCCCATCACATGGTCTGAGGGATGGTGGACCGGCTCATGGCTGAAAAAGGTTGCTCACCCCTGGCTTAGGCATACTGGTATCATCACCAAAGTAACTCAAGTGTCAAGTGCGACGCAAGACCACATAGGCCCTGACCCTTCTGCACCCCTGGCATTATGAAGCGGACACGGAGCAATGGATCCAAACTACAAGAAAGCAGATTCCACCTAAACATTCGGAAGAACTTCCTGACAGTAAGAGCTGTTCGACAGTGGAATTTGCTGCCAAGGCATGTGGTGGAGTCTCCTACTTTGGAGGTCTTTAAGCAGAGGCTTGACAACCATATGTCAGGAGTGCTCTGATGGTGTTTCCTGCTTGGCAGGGGGTTGGACTCGATGGCCCTTGTGGTCTCTTCCAACTCTATGATTCTATGATTCTATGATTCTATGATTCTATGTCCAGAAATGAGGCTATGTTGAGAGAATTCACAAATACTGATGCGGTAAAGATCGATGGTTTTGCAGCTGCTAAAGGGAAAAGAGTTTGAGTTGGACAAGTGTCCCAAAAAGGCAGGAATCTTGTAAATACTGCTGCAAACAAAGCAACAGGTCAGTGGTTTGATCTTTGGTGCAATTAATCCAGTGAAAGTTAACAGAGGAAAGATCCCAAGTAATTCTATGGGGCAATGGGAGGAGCTGATCTGAAGGAGAAAATATTAATGGGATGATAGATTTCTTAAGAAGATGCTGGGATATGATGATGATGGGTCGTGGTACCAAGGGTTCACAGTGATGGAGGGCAGGAATGTTCACCCCCTCAGCATGCTCAATTCCAATAGGCTCTGCTGCTCGGAAGAGAGCGTTGGCACACAAAGTCATACTGAGTTTCATGCAATATTACAAACTGTTCCTGATTGTGGTGTTGCTCCACCATAAATGCTAACATTTTAGTCTTGTTGCTGTTGTTTGAAGGCACTGAGGGCATAGCAGCCCTTATCTGTAAGATATTTTTTGCTGTCTTTGGTTTCTGTTTTGCTTTTTTCTGTTACTCTCCCTGCGCTGTTGCCTGGAAGCAGCCATTCCATTAGACTGCTGCAGAGTGGAAGACCAAGGCTTAAAGATCAACCCCTTTTGCCTTCTCCCCCTTAACTGTTTCCCCCCCCCCAGCTGCTCCTACTAAGAACTCTGCAACTTAGAAAAGTAGTGCCTGGGTTTGCCTTTTCCCTCCTCCCTCCTTATTCCTCTTTCCTTTTGTGTGGTGTCTTTTAGATTGTAAGCCTGAGGGGCAGAGTAAAAATGCCTTAAGCGAATAAATAGTACACAATGCTCTGAATGCACATGGCACACAGCATCACCAAAAGACACATCACACAGTGCTACTGCTGAAGCTAAGTAAATCTAATCCCATACACTGTCTGGACAGGAGACAGCCTGGAACCCACAGGTAAGCATTTCCGGTAAATGCTTGCACTGAAATGCTTGTGCTGCTGGAATTATCGGAATAACATAATGCTGAATTCCTCCCTATCATTTAAATAGAGATGGGATCTTGCCTGCTCTTTGACCATACATTTCCTGCTTACCCTGCAAGCCTCAAACTCCCATGGAACAGGACTGGCACTGCCTGGGTAGTGGTGGGACATTTCAAGGCTCCAGAACTCCTTTACTACAGTTCCATAGCTTTAAACTGAACTAGGGACCAGAGAGCATTTCAAATAGCAGACAGCCCTCTGTAAAATAGGACACATGGTCACTCTGGAAAGAAGGCTGTTATGCATGCTCAGATTCCACACCTTGGGGAATAGAGGTGTGTCTGGGAAAATACCCAAGGGTCACCTGAGAAGGCAGGCTAATGTGTGCTCAGGCAGGTGGAAGAGGCAGGTGACAATCTACTCTGGGAAGCCTTTGAGGGATGCCAGCTCTTTAAAAGCAGTGTTATCATGGAAAAATATTGAGAGAAGGTAGACTGTCCTTGATCGTACCTCTTGCTGGCAAGGAAACAGGATGAAAATTGCTAGGTTTGCCAGCCAGGGGAGGCACCCGGCTGGTTTTTAGATTGCTCCCCATGACTTATTCCAGCTCAGAAAGACCTGGATGACCCTTGTGGGAGATGCTGTGTGCTTTGGAGAGATTGCTGCTATTTTAGTTGTTATAGCAACTTACGGGTTCTACCATCCAAGAGGTTTAGTTTCGCTAAAACAGGGACTGTTCGACACGGCTGCCTAAATCCCCTGAAAGCAGTGTCAACTAGGGCCTGTAGAAAGGCTAAGCTTCATAGCAAAGAGCAATTCTGAATTTTCCCGAGGCAAATCTGAAGCTAAACCACTTAGAAGCCACTTGGGCATATTAAACAAACAAAACAAACTGATACCCTTACAAGCCCACATTACAGATCCAACACCACAGTAGCATGCCCAAGACTATCTAAGGTAGATCTGGTAAGGTGAAGTCTTGATGTTCAGGTCTTCTATAACAATATGCTCAAAAGGAACCCAACACCACTCAAATAAATCTGTTACGTAGACTGTTCCTAGTCCTAACATTTGTTCCTAGCGCTAGGTATGCACAAGCAAATAATTGGTTTTATTAACCACAGGTTGATGCGGCAAAGGAGGTGGAATTTCAACATGCAACTTTGGGTCGCCCCCCTCAGTCCTGTTCTAAATTAAGAGTGGCGGGCCTCCCAATACCAGTGCAATCATTAGACTGCCTGTACCAGTCCCTATTTGCAGATCATATAGGATCTATACGAGCAGCTGGGCATCTTACTGGGAAAAGATAGACATAATATTTTACAAGGACAGGAAGAAACATCATGGACAGAATAATTTCCACACACAGGAAGAACAAGGATATAGTTTGAATGCTTCATCTGTAGATTTATAAATCATTTAATGCATCTATACGAATGGGAGTTGTTAAAATTGCAGTTGTTGTATAAGGGATTGTTATTTTGTCAGGAGGGTAATTGAAATTAATAAGATTTTGGAATGCAGAAATAAAGTAAATCCTCAAACCATCAATTCTAGCATGCGAGGGGCCACCTAAATTATATAATTTGGCATCTGAATGATTGGTATTAGTGATTGTAATTTGGCATGGTTATGAGGCTGTTATTGGATTATTGTAATTGAAAACTAATAAAAATTATTATCACAAAAAAGCACTCACAGGACGATAGAGGATGCTGAAGGGATGGGGGTCAGTGCACAGGAACGAGAGCAGCAGGACTATCACCAGAGCTAGAGGGGTCCCCATCTTCCTGAACACAGTGGGCTCTATGGCAAAAGGAGTAGTGGGAGGTACGCTCTAGGAGGCCGAGGCAGGCAAGGGTCCACAGCCCAGCTCACTAGCTGGCCAGGTGGGGCAAGCTAGCTCTGGGAGGAGGTGTGGGGTTCTCTTTGGGGCTGTGCTTGTGCAGGATTGACCTCCAGCTCCCTTGACCCCTGGGTTGGCTGCAGAGGTGGGAACCCGGCTGGACTTTTGACGTTGGGCTTATTGGGCTGCTGGACTATGTGCTAGCATTGGCTGTGGGATTGTGTACGTCGGCGGGACTTGCCACCGGGTACCTCTGGTGGTTCGGGACACTCACAAGCATAAAACCCAATACAGTTTTTGAAAAAGAACACCAGAAAACAACTTCCAGAGCCTCGGCGTAGTGTAGTGTAGAGCCAGTGTGGTGTAGTGGTTAAGAGCGGTGGACTTGTAATCTGGTGAACCGGGTTCGATTACCCGCTCCTCCACATGCAGCTGCTGGGTGACCTTGGGACAGTCACACTTCTCTGAAGTCTCTCAGCCCCACTCACCTCACAGAGTGTTTGTTGTGGGGGAGGAAGGGAAAGGAGATTGTTAGCCACTTTGAGACTCCTTCGGGTAGTGATAAAATGGGATATCAAATCCAAACTCTTCTTCTTCTTCTCTCCCATTCAGATTTTCAAAGCACAGGGAATCTCTGGATTTAGGGAAGCATGGAACAGGAGTTCTTGGAGGAGGGACACTGCAAGGAGGAGGGGGGATTAAAGGAAGTGTGAGGGGTTCATGAGCCACATTAAGCCAAAGTGTGGACAGGTCCCTAGTCTAAATAAACAGAGGAATAAAACCAATTCACCAAAACATTGCATAGCACATTATTATTATTACCTACTCATACAACTACTACTACAGATAGGGGCATCACTGACAGTGGAATGAGTGTACCTGAGATTGGGGAGGGGGCTTCCAATGTATGTTCAGGCTACATGCTTTGATTGTAAAAAAAGGGTTTCTGTCTCCTGGCCTGTTGCTGACCTAATCCTGAGAATTTGGCTGGAACCATCTGAGGCAAAAAGAGGCCTTCTGGCATCACCCAGCCAAGCCTTGGCAACACAAATCTTGAGAGTGGCCTTATCCAAGATCATGTCGCAGATAATATTTGTTTTTAGTTGCAACCAGCCAACCTGGCAATAATAAGGGAAAGCCCAAGACAAGGAGGCATTTTGACATCAAACCAGGAGCTTAGGGCCATAGCTGTCAACTTTTCCCTTTTCTTGCGAGGAATCCTATTCAGAATTTCCCTTTAAAAAAGGGAAACGTTGACAGCTATGCTTAGGGCAGACCCGGAGAGAAAAGATCTTTTCCCTCCTCAATGCCAGACTTCCCCAACCACTACTCTCCTAAGTGCTAGCTACTCCAGTCTTGGCACACAACGTAATCCTCATGCTGCCTACCATATCATGGCTAAAGTCTTTGATGGCAGAAACTGGAAAGTGCTGGAAAATTCTAGAAGATTCTAGAAGGTTCGTTTCTGTTGCAAATATTGTTTTGACAAATTCCTGCGCTCAGTGAGTTGTGCGCTCGCTCTCTCTCTCTCTTGTTTGTACCTTGTATGTCTGAATCCCCCCCCCCCGAAGTTTTTGTTTGTTGGACTGCACCCTCTGTCAACCCCATGCAGCATGATCAGTGTTGAGGGTGTTGGGAGTGCAACAACAGAGATCATTCAGGGCACAGCTTAAGGATCAAGTATGTTAGTATTGAAGTCAAGCAGCCAAGAGAGAGATGAGGGGAGATGGGACAGGCTGGCATGATGTTTCCTGATCCAGCATGTGCTCTGATTGGCTGTGTGGTTCTGAGGGAATTTTCCTCTGTATGTTTTGTTGAATGCTTGCCTGCTATGTGCAAGGCGAGGGGGGGGGGAGAGAGAGAGAGAAAATCTCTCTGTTCCTTTTCCCACAAATTATAAACTTTGTTCAGTTTCCTCAGTAAAGTGTTGCCAGAATTTCTTTTCCCTCTCTGCTTCTGAAGTGATTTTGCTAGCACCTGGATGGTGGGAAATAAAATCCAACATTTGGACGGCACCAGCTTGGGGAAGAATGCTCTGTGAGTTCACCTTTCTGTTTTAACTCTGCCCACGCTTCTTTTGAGTAAGTCCACATGACCCAACCATTTCACAGGCTTCGTTTTTTAATTAACAATAGTTTCCCTGCACCTTCCCTTAAAATTGTGGCAGAAGCCATGATGAACGAGCGCTGTAAAGAAAGCAAATATTGCCAGCTTCAATGTCAGGATAAATGAAGGCAATTTAGAAGCTGGAAATTGATTGCAAACATTAAGTTTCCATATTAAAACTGCAAAATGAGTTAAATGAATTAAAAATAAAAGGAGTGTAGTAAAGATTTTTTAATGTCAAGGAGATGGATATTTGAAGTGGGGATTTTAAGAGCAGGGGAAGAATTGTATTACCAACCACCACCAAAAAGTTAATCTGCTAAATCTCTCCCCAGCCCCTTTATTGGACTTGTAGCACTTTGCAACGTGCTTTACCATTATGAAGTCCTCTCCTATGACAATCCCATGTGGACTGTTCTTGCCCAGTGTTTTCTGTCAATATTAACTGCAATGTCAATTTCGCACCGTCTTCCATTTCCAGGGCTGCCAGCATTGTCTGGTAGCCAAACATCTCTTGAAGAAAGCTAGCAATTATGAGGCGTCTCTGGCAAAACAACAATCTGAGCCCCTGACAAATCATACATTAATCACCGCTCCCGTTTGAAATATTCGTCGTGCCGCCTAGACTAGACAAATCCATCTTGCACTATATATAAAAGTGCCAGAACTTAAATCCAGGATCCCTTTCCACTTTACATTTTGTGGTATGAGACTCACAGCGTGGGCATTCCCATGGAGTTTGCAAGTCGTGGCTGTTTAGATATCATCATCACCACCACCACTGAGGCCCAGTATACCTGAAGGTGTGTCTCCACCCACATCATTCAGCCCAGACATTGAGGTCCAGCTCCGAGGGTCTTCTGGTGGTTCCCTCACTGCGAGAAGTAAAGTTACAGGGAGCCAGGCAGAGGGCCTTCTTGGTGGTAGCACCCTCCCTGTAGAACACCATCCCATCAGATGTCAAGGAGATAAAGAACTACACAATTTTTAGAAGACATCTGAAGGCAGCCCTGTATTGGGAAGTTTTTAACGTTCGACGTTTTACAGTGGTACCTCAGGTTAAGTACTTAATTTGTTCCAGAGGTCCATGCTTCATAGAATCATAGAATCATAGAGTTGGAAGAGACCACAAGGGCCATCGAGTCCAACCCCCTGCCAAGCAGGAAACACCATCAGAGCACTCCTGACATATGGTTGTCAAGCCTCTGCTTAAAGACCTCCAAAGAAGGTCCTGAAACTGTTCTTAACCTGAAGCACCACTTTAGCTAATGGGGCCTCCTGCTGCTGCCGTGCCACCGGAGCACAATTTCTGTTCTCATCCTGAAGCAAAGTTCTTAATCTGAAGCACTATTTCTGGGTTAGCAGAGTCTATAACCTGAAGCGTATGTAACCTGAAGTGTATGTAACCCGAGGTATCACTGTATTATGTTTGTTATATTCTGCTGGAAGCCACCCAGAGTGGCTTGGGAAACCCAACCAGATGGGCGGGGTATAATAATAAAAATAATAATTAATAATAATAATAATAATAATACAGTGTTTTAAAACACTGTCTCAAGGTGATTCACATAGTTTAAAAGTGTTAAAAACACAGAAGCAACAGTTACATTGAAAGCAAGACTCAAAACCTAACAAGTGAGCACTTGTGATAACAACCCTTTTAGCTGGGAAAGTCTGTGGGCTCATTTGCGCCTGGGCCAAAATTATCCTCCTGCATGAAAAGAAGGGAGACTGCACTTGAACCTGTTCAGTTGACCTCAGGGGATAAGTAGATTTGTGAGAGAGAAGCTGGTCCCCGGCTAGTGTTTTTCTATTAAGTACAGTATTTATTAAACATCAGTTTGAGCATTTAACATTAGAGAAAGTTATACACCCTATAATAGGTACTTAAGCAACATCCGTGAAAATGTATGAAATGGCTTTATTATGAGCATCACATTTCCCTTGTAGGGAAGCAAATTGAACATGACTCCTGTTATCTAACATTACTGTGAAACGTGTACAGCGGGCAGCCTTAAAAACCTGGCCCTTAATTTCAGTCTCTGTGGCTTAATCACTTCCCTGTTCTGCATTTCTCCACTAATTCTCATTTAAAGATTTCTGATGGGCAAAGTTCAACCTGCATATCATCCATAAGCAAGCTGTGCACGAACCAGCATAAAGAGCCATTAATATGCAAGATAATCATGATATATGCAAGGTCATAACATCATCTGATGCTTGCAACACAGAACAAGATGACCCACGAATAGATGCAGATATGGGTATTTGAGATAAATTGGAGTTGGATGGCAGAACATCTGCTCAGTTTATTCTGTGTAAAAGAGCTTCTTGGTTCTTCAGAATCCAAATCAGGATATTTTAAAGAGGTTAAGAGATATAGCATATCCTAACATCAACATTTGCAGGAAAAAATCAAGAGGGGAAAAAACAATTTTAGTCATCACCAGGTATTCAGAGTTCTTTGTTGTTAACAAAGCAAACTCCCTGAAGGTGAGAAGTTCCAGGGAAATGTTATTCTTAAATTTTATTTATTTATTAAATTTGTATACTGCCCTTCATCAATAGATCACAGGGCAGTTCACAGCATAAAACATATCTGCACTTGATTTTGGGAGGGTGAGTTAATGCTATTACTTATTTTATCTTGGGAATACCTGTTTCATTCACAAACGTACAATTGAATAGGGAGAAGTTCTTTCTGTCTTTCTTAATACTAAACTCAACTTCATTCAATGAAGCTGTATGTTGGAAGAATCAGGAGAGGCAAAAGAAAATACTCTTTCACACAGTTGGAACACACGACATCCTCATCCGCTGACACTGTAATGGAGTACTGCTGGAGTAAATCAGATGTTCAGTGCAAATCTCCCAGTTTTTAATTAACCAGAGACAGTGTTTATTTTATTTTTTTAGGGGAATTTAACCCCAGCATAAGCATCGTTGGTAACTGATGCACTAAGGATGAGATCTGAATAGCTTATGGAAATGGATTGTCCTATCCTACCATCCATCTTGCTTGGGGCCACTAGCTCAGGCAGAGCAGAGAGGCGACAGAATTGATGGTGATGCTGAGTGTGGGATAACCAGCCTCATATAACCAACATGCTTAAGTCTAATTGTTGCCTAAAGGAGTTAATACCATGGAGTAAGCTGTCTTGCCAGGCTTAGTGAGGTCATTTCCCCTTACCTTGGGAGGAATTGATTGTTCATCCTCCAGTCTACCTGATTCACTCAGCATGTGAAGAGACTAAGCTGATTGCTCCAGCTTCGCCTCATGGCTCTAACAAGCCACTTGAGTTCCTCTACCAATAATTTAAGAACTTTCATCTTTGGAACTTAACCAGATTTTAATGCTATGCAACTGTTTGAAAGAGGCAGTGGTAAAACCACTCCTTAAGAAACCTTTCTTGGATTCAGAGAACCTAGCTAACTACCGGCCAGTTGCTAATCTCCCATTCCTGAGCAAGGTTCTGGAGTGAGTGGTCGCAGATCAGATTCAGGTGCTTTTGGAAGAAAGTGGTTTTCTGGATCCATTTCAATTGGGGTTTAGGCCCAGTTTTGCCACAGAAACTGCTTCGGTTGCCCTGTATGATATTGCTCAAACTAGCACTAACAGCCTATTGATCCAAGAAGCCTCAAGGTTCCTGAGCTAAGAACTCAATTATCCCAGATTTGTAGCCCACAAGAAAGACAATGGAAAAGATTTAGGCTACAATAACATAGATCGAATACCTCCCATTATTATCATGCTAGTGCCATTGTACCAGGAACCTACATCATGTTACCTTGCCACAACTTTTATGAAGTACTCATTATACATGAATTGTCACACTTTAGGGTGCTAATCAGCAGGGCACAATAATTGTATGGAGGAAAATGCCACGAGACTTCTCATAGCTAAGGCACCCTGTGCGAGCCATCAAAATTTGCTTCCTTCCAGGAGCTGTACCTCAAATCAATGTCATGGGCCTAGGCCCTTCGTGATGCCGTGCCACAGCACTGCTGATTCAATTGACAGCAGATGATAAGTAGCAGCAAAGAGACAGACTGACAAGCTTTCTAACAAGTCTAATGACTACACCTGACAACGAGGAAAGGTCAACAGAAAAGCCAGTTCTCCGGCGCTGACCCAGAATCAAGTGGCAGCTTTCAACCCTACCTGTCCTCTGTATCAAACAGACAGGTGGCAATGGCTGTAAGCAAAACACCTGCTGCTCCTTTGCTATAACACATGCATTTGCCAAGGTCTTGGCTCTGAGTGGTGATAGATGTCAGCTTCTGTTTTTAATGAGGCCGAGCGTGGCATGACTAACAGCACCACCCACATCAGAAAAACCTTCTTAAAGAATGCCCCAATAATCCTAATTCTAAACCCACCAACATCACCATTATTTATCATGGGGGTTTAGTGGGTCGCAGTTGCAACTCTTGTACTTTATGAGCCCAGTTAAGGGTGTAAAATGTATAAATTGATCTGTCCTGCTTTTTGCCCTGCTCTCTAGCTCCTTTCTTCTCTTTTTGGACAACAACACACTTTCCCTTTGCAATGAGGTGGGATATGTTACATGGTCACTCTACTCACAGTAACTGATGCAGAAACTCATCCGTACAACCTTAGTTATTCAGCAGCAAACCAGCTAAAACCTCCTGTAAATCATCAATGTCACCTGTGCCACAAACACAATGCCACAGATCATAAAGTGTCTCTACAAATCTGTCATCTAAGACAGCAGATAGCATTAATTGAAGCCTGAATAATGAGAAAAAATTCTCTCAGGGGGGGTTAATTTATAGTCCCTGTATATTTAAGTATAGCGTAATCTTGGTTGAAGTCAGAAATGAAAAAATCCCACTGGATTAAAAAAAAAATTAACCTGTTGGTTCTTTTTAATGTAACCTTTGGAAGTCAGAATCTTGGCCCCTAAAAATAATTTGCAAGAAATATCCAGTCTGTTGAATCACCAACTCCTCTGGCGGTGAGTTCTCCTCCCCCAAAGTTTCTGTCAAATTGCTCCTTCAAAAGAAAACTAGTCAGCTCATATATATATATATATATATATGACATGAACTATGTAACCAAACATATCCTTTAGGATTTTCGGTTGTCTTCACTACCTATTTCCCAGTTTTAGGTCTGTTGGCAACGAATGCATAGATGGCATTCTGCCTTCCTATTTATAGAATTTGGAAATTGCCATTACTCTCTAATAGTTTATCACAACAGGCAGGATAGTGCACCTTCTGTGCAGTCCAAAAGCTGCATGCCAGGCAGGAGAAAAGGTTAGGGCTTCAGTGGCAATGGCTCTACGTGCTCTCCCATCACGATGTGTCAAAGCCCTTTCATTCTTTAGGCCTGAACTGCCTCCCATATCTGGAGCGCATTATGCTTCTACTTGTGCTCATGGCTGGGTGGCTGAATGGAAATAATGCTTGTGTTCACTCTAAGCACTGACTCCTTATCGAATCAGCCTGGGAATCTGGAAGTTGGGCTGTGCTTAAGGGGAGAGTGCACAATTCATTCACCAGGACAGGATGCAACAGATAACTGCTTGATCAGGGAATGAGTCACTCACCGTTATAAATTTTGTGTAATGCTGGTGGTCAACAAAAGAGGCTTAAAGACTCTCTCAAGACAAATCTAAAAAAATGTAGTATAAATACTGACAATTGGGAAATACTGGCCTGCAACTGCTCCAATCAGAGAACAGCCTTTATCAAAGGTGTCGTGGATTTTGAAGCTGATAATAACAACAACAACAACAACAACAACAACAACAACAACAACAACAACAATTTATTTATACCCCGCCTATCTGGCTGAGTTTCCCCAGCCACTCTGGGCGGCTCCCAATCAAGTGTTAAAAACAGTACAGCATTAAATATTAAAAACTTCCCTAAACAGGGCTGCCTTCAGATGTATTTTAAAGATAGGATAGCTGCTTATTTCCTTGATATCTGAAGGGAGGGTGAAACTCAGAACGAAAGGGAGAAACATGCTAAGAGGAAGGCACATTTGGCAAACCCTCACCAAGATTCAACTCCTGCCCAGAAACCTGTGTGCCTACTGTGGAAGGACGTGGGGATCCAGAATTGGCCTCCACAGTCACTTGTAGACTCATGGTTAAGGCTGTGTTCATGGAAGACAATCTTACTTGGCTATGAGTGATCGCCAAAGAAGAAGAAGATGATAACGATAGAGGGAGAAAACACATTCCAGACATATAATTCTGCTCTCAAAAGTGCTTGTTCAAGACATTTTGTTGTATGGACCACAGCCCCAAATGGCCTTCCCTCTTCCTTTGTTGGGGGAAATACTTTACAAAGTCTCACTACACCATTCAAACCTCACTCAAGCAGTCCTCCATGCCTTCAATTATCCCTCCCAAATTCACCTGAAGCAACTTATTTCACCCTGCCACATGGTAGAGCCGGCTGTTGCTCTCAGATGTGTTTGATGTTCATGATGGCTGGAAGCAGCAAATGATAAAAGCTGATGGAGCGGCAACAGAAAAAAGAGAGCCTCCCCCCCTTAACTGCAGTAAAATTCCCTATCATTAGAAAGAAGAGAGGAAATATTCATTTAATTCAAAAAGCCCATCCATCATTGCTATGACATGCCCACTCACCAATTATCTACAGCTACAATGTCCTTACAATTGAACTTGGGGGAAAGTAAGACTGTCTAGATTAGTTTTGCAACATAATTAGCAAGCTAAAATAATCCCTCTCCCATCATCTAATGATTTCAAAGACATCACTGCAAAATGACATTATGCCTTCTTTCCAACTTGGAATTTGCTTTATTTTTGTTTTGAAGCTGCTGGTTAAAAATAAAGATAGAAGTGTAACTCCTCAGATCACCGCAGGTTGCAGAAGTAATTATCTGCCTTCCAACTAATACAGAGATTTATTTGGTTCTCCTGTTGCCTAATTACTTCTGCCTAACTGGATCTTTCAGTCACCTGCAGAGGTGTGAAATGGTTCTTTCCTCCCATAAATATACACACTCCTTCCATGGATGCATCAAAGACACCTGTGGTCCAAATATAAAGACAATGGGGAACATGATACAGAGCAGGGATGAAGCACTGGAAGACTCAAGATTTACCCACTCTGGAAGAATGGCAGATGAAGGTGATAGACTATATGGGACTGGCTGAAATGACCGGCAGAATCCGTGACCAGGGGAAAGAGACGGCGGAAGAAGATTGGAAGAAATTCAAAATTTATCTTAAGAAACATTGCAAAATTAATGAATATTAAAATGTTGAGGTTTTAGGGGGAAATGGGGGTTACAGCTGTAAAAGATTAAGTAAAAGAAAAGAATAAGGGAAAAATTCGATAAAATCAAGTGTTAGGATTTGCTGAAATAATTTTGGAAATTGAGATGTAGAAAGGGGAGGTATGGGGAAGTCGGCGAAGTAAGGTTTAAGAAAAAAAGATACGAAATTATACATGTTTGTTTGTGTGTTTGTTTGTTTGTTTGTTTGTGTTTATAAAAACTTTGTAAAACCAATAAAAATTTTATTAAAAAAAAAGATACAGAGCAGGGATGAGGAACCCTTTTCAGCCCAGGGTCACATTCCCTCCTGGACAATCTTTCGGGGGCCACGTGCCAGGAGCAAGCAGGGCCAAAGACCAAAGCGAGCAGACCAATGAATGCAAATTTTGCCTGCACAGTAAGCTACTTTCTACATGCATATCACTCTATCCCCCATCCAGACTCTTAAGATTCTTCAATAATACATTCCAACCAGGCAAAAACATTCAAGTAAGGTGTGGCGCAAGGCCAGTGAGGGGTGTGGCCTGGAGAGAAGGGGTGTGGCTAAGGAAGGAGCATAGACCTCTGGGTCTAACCTTCCCAACTCCTGATATGGAGTTTTTGTGAAGCAGTATGGTGTATATGGATTCCTGGACCTGTTTATTCCTGGACCAGTACGGTGTACAGTGGTACCTCGGGTTAAGTACTTGATTTGTTCTGGAGGTCTGTTCTTAAGCTGAAACTGTTCTTAACCTGAAGCACCACTTTAGCTAATGGGGCCTCCCACTGCTGCCATGCCGCCGGAGCACGATTTCTGTTCTCATCCTGAAGCAAAGTTCTTAACCTGAAGCACTATTTCTGGATTAGCGGAGTCTGTAACCTGAAGCATATGTAACCTGAAGCGTATGTAACCCGAGGTACCACTGTACATAGTTTTCTGGAGTATTCCTTGTGGCCTCATCTGAAATCCATCCAAAATAAGAATGTGGAGCTCTGACAAGGAGATATGGGACTGAATCAGCACCATTAGGCCAGAGTTCTTTGCATGCCATTTTTTAATGCTTACCTAATCTGGACCTAATGGTCAAGGGTCCCTTTACGTTTAATCTGGAAATGGGACACGGGTGGCGCTGTGGGTTAAACCACAGAGCCTAGGACTTGCCAATCAGAAGGTCGGCGGTTCGAATCCTCGCAATGGGGTGAGCTCCCATTGCTCGGTCCCTGCTCCTGCCAACCTAGCAGTTCGAAAGCATGTCAAAGTGCAAGTAGATAAATAGGTACCGCTCCGGCGGGAAGGTAAACGGTGTTTCCGTGCGCTGCTCTGTTTGCCAGAAGCGGCTTAGTCATGCTGGCCACATGACCCGGAAACTGTCTGCAGACAAACGCCGGCTCCCTTGCCCAATTAAGCGAGATGAGAGCTGCAACCCCAGAGTCGGTCACAACTGGACCTAATGGTCAGAGGTCCCTTTACCTTTACCTTTAATTTGGAAACCTCTGTTCACCCTGAACTGCACTATTTGCTGATTTAACCTAGGACAGATCTACACTCATGGTTTATCATGTTAAGGTAGGTTTAAGGAATTATTTTCGTAACACAGATGGAAAAATTACGTTTTGCTTCCAACGTTAATAATGTGTTATTAAAATGTGACACCAGAGGGTAATGCAGAGCAACCAGGAACTGGCAAAAGGGGAAGTGCATTTTTACAGACAAGACAAAGTAAGAAACTTTTTTTAATTTACCGGTATGCCCTGTGACATTTTAGAATGATATATCTAATATCGTTCTAATAATATTAAAAAGGTCAGTGTCGATCCAGCCCTAGACTCAGAAGATTAGACATCTATTCTGAAAATTTTGGTCCCAATTATTTGTCCAGAATGGATGGTCAAGAATACAATATTAGATGAATACCTTTTTATAGGAACCCGTTGTCAAGCCACTCTTATAAACCTGTCCCATGCACAAAACATCAAGGCAACCCCAAACATAGTAGTGCATGCTTTTGGGTGATTAGTACTGGCCCAGCACACTTGGCTTCCTGAGATGGAGTCCAAACAGTGTCTCTTCACTATGGCCAACACCTTTAAACAGCTGGAAAAACATATGAAGAGCCCTGCTGGATCTGACTAAAAGTCCATCTAGTCCACCATTTTGTTCTCACAGTGGCCAGCCACATGCTTGAGGGAAGCCTGCAAGCAAGACCTTTCATTTCCCCACTTACGATTTCCAGTCACTGGTATTCAGAGGCACAATGCCTCCAACAGTGATGGCAAAAACAAAGGCATTGTGACAGGTAGAGCTGTACCCTCCATGAATTTATCTGATCCTCTTTCAAAGCCAGCCAAGGCAGTGCTCATTGCTACGTCTTGTGAGAGTGAATCCAATGGTTTACCTATGTGCTATGTGAATTACTTCCTTATGTCCACCCCGAATCTTCCCACATTCAGCTTCACTGGGTGTCCCTAGTATTTTGAGAGGGAGAACAAGCAGCATCAACAAGGTTGGCTTAACACAATCCCAAAGAGTACTTTGGGGCAGAGTGTTCTTTGCTTTGTAAAGACCAAATTCTACATGCCTGGAGCCATGACATGGTTCCTTCCCAGCCATCACTTATATAGTCATCTTCTGCAGACTTTTATTCAGGAAGTGCTCCCTGGTCCGATCAAAATGATACTCTCGGTGTTCTATGGCTGCCAGTCATCATGATGCATTCAAATTTTGTTTTTGGTATTCACAAGGGAGCTAGATCATAAGGCTCCTGCGGATGTATTCAGCAAAAACACCTGCTGACAGCTTGAATGGCAGATTGGTTCTAAGCAGAACATTGAACACTTCCAGAAATAGCAGGCTAGAAAGTAGACAATCAGATGGCACCATAGATAAATGGCAAAAGTTGAAACTCAGAACTGACCATCGGTGGGAGAAGGGGGATCAGTCTTAAAGCCTGACTATTTGTTTATTTGTTCCAATCATAAATCAGACTAGAGAACAAATGTGTTTATGGAAGGGCAGGTCCACAAATGTTCAGCATTTGTTGACTATAGTTTCAGGTGATGGCTCTCACTTGTTTAAATGACTCACAGCAGATTAATCTGCAGAAATACTATTCAGCGTTATAGCAAATACAATGCTTTTCAATAAAAACAATAGGAACTGTACCCATATGTAGCTGAAAATTCTGTAGTGTTCAGATGTTGCATAGGGATTATCCATTTACTAAGGGATGTGAGAAAAAAATGGCAATGGATTCAAGATGAATGAATTCTTTAAAAATATTGTATTTCCCTTTCCAATTATCAAAGCGGAGTGTGTGTGTGTGTGTGTGTGTGTGTGTGTGTGACTTAACATTTGGGTTTCTGAAATCTCATTTTCTGGGACTTTACTGTGAAAATGTTCCTCTACAATTGGCAAAACCTTCCAGCTTCTGATAACAATGGCCACATTCTAGAGGACCAATTAGGTTTTCATTAGTTTAAACCAGGGGGCTGGATAATAAGCTGCTTTTCTCTCTGTCTCCCTCCTCCTCTCTGTTTCATTAGCCTTGGCCTGATTAGTTTGTTAAATGCCTGATATGATGAAAGTTCAGATTTGAAGTACTTCTTCTGTTTGCTGCTCTGAAATTATGTTTGGAAAACTGTTTGTTCTGTAAGTTTCAAGGATACTTGAAACTCCATTACACAAAAGCCATATGAAAAACACATACACAGAGAGGGAGAGGGAGAGAGTTGGTTGTTAAAGAATTGTAGTACTTAAAAAAAAAATCCCCTGTGTGACCTGACAAATTTTGCATACAACAATAGCATTGACTAGTCTGCCACCTACTGGCAAGGAAATTAGAACTGCCAAAAAAATAATTTTTTTTTCTTTCCATCAATCTAGCACAAGTTTCATGTTCTCTTCTCAACTGTTTTATTCAGACACCCCCTTCTTCTTTGACCAAACTTGGTAGTTTGGCATCTTTAATTGCATAAATTACTCTTAAAACATATCCCCTTTTCACCCTTAATTCACCTAAATGCTTCTCTTTCATCTTCAATACCCTTCATCTCTGTTTTTCTCTGTATACATTTGCCTATATCGACCCTATTAATAACGTTAGAAATGGCAAAGAAATCACTTTGAAGTCTTTGCTTTGTCAGTTCTCACCAAAATAGTTCTTCCTTGATCTGTGATTGTACCTTTAATCAGGGAGGAACATAATCATTCTTATTGCCCTATATTAGGCAGAAAGCTTCCTTTCAAAGCTAAAATGGGCCATTTGAACATGATGCTCCATAAGATCGAATTGCTGAACAGGTTTCCTGAAATGTCCGTAAATGAATGATTAAGACTGGAGTTTTCCAATGTGACCAGCATGCTAACTAACACAAGGCAGCTGTGCAGGCCGTTCAGGTCTGTTGTTCTGCTTTTCACATGAGAGCTACAAGGGTTGACTCCAAAGTCGCATGAAGCAAATTCAGCTTGTGAGTTGAGGACCCGCCATCCGCAAAGGATTATACTAAGACACAAAGACGCATTATTTTAGGTTAATGGGCAAAATAAGGCCACAACTTTATTAGTTACAGCATGTGAGTAGTATTGGCTTAGGCATTGGATAAAACAGCAATACATGACTCCACCCCGCTCAGCATGGAGTCATTTCAGGGTTAACAACCAGTGGGAGGAGCTTGTTGATGCAAATACAACTGGAAGCTTCCCCATGACGTCACCGGGGGTTGTGCCATGGCCCTAGCCAACAGCAGGGCATCGGACAGGATCCACGACCACCGGATTCCTTTAACAGAATACTCCAAAGGGGAGGGGTAGGTGATGGCCCAAAACCGATCCTCCAACACAGCACACCTATTCCAATGCCTAACCAACAACTTCTGCTTGTGCAATGAGACTCCCAAGGCAAACACACCACAATCTGTTCTGGGGTTCCCCTAACCCCCGGGGCAGGTCTGGGTATGGTGCATAGCATGCACGGGGGGAGCAGAGGAGGGAAAATCTCATTGTGCAAGTCGAAATCATTTCATTCATACAGTTGCTTAGTTTGGAATCTAGTTCAATACAGTGGTACCTCAGGTTACAGACGCTTCAAGTTACAGACTTCGCTAACCCAGAAATAGTACCTCGGGTTAAGAACTTTGCTTCAGGATGAGAACAGAAATCGGGCTCCGGCGGCGTGGCGGCAGCAGGAGGCCCCATTAGCTAAAGTGGTACCTCAGGTTAAGAACAGTTTCAGGTTAAGAACGGACCTCCAGAACAAATTAAGTTCTTAACCCGAGGTACAGCTGTACAGCAGAAAACCAAAAGGTTCCAAATGCTCTTAAGACAGAAGCTCTTACTCTTGCATGGTGCCTTTAATCGTGAAGGCTATGGGCAGGTAGTAGCTTGAGTGATGGAGTGGTGTTGGAGAGCATTGCTGCAGCTTACCTGGAGTTGAGCTGCTGCAAGGGCAGGAATGCATGTATTGGCTCTGTATTGGTGATATGATATTGGTGATATGATAGCCATGTTCAAATATATAAAAGGATGTCATATAGAGGAGGGAGAAAGGTTGTTTTCTGCTGCTCCAGAGAAGCGGACACGGAGCAACGGATCCAAACTACAAGAAAGAAGATTCCACCTAAACATTAGGAAGAACTTCCTGACAGTAAGAGCTGTTCGACAGTGGAATTTGCTGCCAAGGAGTGTGGTGGAGTCTCCTTCTTTGGAGGTCTTTAAGCAGAGGCTTGACAACCATATGTCAGGAGTGCTCTGATGGTGTTTCCTGCTTGGCAGGGGGTTGGACTCGATGGCCCTTGTGGTCTCTTCCAACTCTATGATTCTATGATTCTATGGCTCTGCCAGTGCATTTGCACCACATTCACCCCACCATTATGCTCCCCTATCCCAGCCCCATAAAATGCCAGTGTTGGGAGGGAGGCTCCACCATGCTAAGGCTGGGCAATCTCTGGTTTTCAACATCATGATATATCCCCCAGCTAAACATTGCAATATCATGATATCTGATATAAGGATGGAGCCATGTCGAGGCAACGGCTGCCTTCAGAGTTTTCCCTGCATCACAATTTTTACCTCCTCCTGCTCATGTGATTTGCTGCTCCCTGCACGAGGCGGGGAAAGCTGAGCCAGCAAGTGTTAACAGGAGCTGCAAGAATCAGGAGAAGCATTGGCTGGCTTTACGGTTTTTCCCCATATTGTGGTTTTTGCATAGCACACAAACACACACATATACATCATGTTTTGCAATATATTGCCAGGTCAAAAATTATGCAACCGATATCACGATATGGACTTCTAACCGGTTTTGGACAATATATTGATACATCACCCAGCCCTACACTAAAACACACAGGACACGGCTGGCTACTGTGGCCATGTATACTATTTTACAGAGGACAATCTTGTATTTGAAATGCTCTCTGGCCCAAGTCCTGTGTAAAGACATAACACTATAAGAAGGGAGAGCAGAGGTCTTGAATGAATCACTTAGGTAATAGGCACACAGATCACCTGACAACAGTCTTCTCCACTGGTGATTTGTACTGTACTTCTACTGAAATTAAGTTAAAGCAGTTATTTATAAATGTGCACCTATACATCTAAATTAGCAGGTGCACAATGTCTGGAAATCTGCATCCCATCTGTGAGCTCTATTTCCTCTCTTTCTCTCTTTGGCTATGCATAAGTGGCCATCCTAATTAAGCTTATTATCTGTTGACAAAACTGTCATTCCAAAATTGTCTAATCTAAGCCAAGGAGCCATTCCACACAAAGACACTGACCCTCTTGAGTTAGTGGCTCTATGCCCACTATTGCCAACTATGGAAAGGGAGCAATGCCTCCTAATATTGTCAAGAGCTGCTAATTGCAGGGATGGATGGGGTGGACTTTGTGCAAGTGGAAGGATCTTTCTGCTTGTATCTTGTACCTTTGGATCCAACCACTTGTTTCTATTCAGTTATTATGGGTAATACTCCCTCCAGTGTGAAAGGGGGGGGGAGTCCGTTTATTCCTGCTCTTTCCTTCCTCTGCTTAATCAATAGGTTCTCTTACAGATCAGCTATCTTTTGGGGTTGGAGGCCATAAGAGGTTTCCTCCAACTCCATGAAAACATTTTCCTTAAGAGCCTTTGACAAGGCACACCGGGAAAACCTTAGGATACCAGCAAATCTTTTTTAACAGCAAGCCAATTATTTGGGCATTTCTTAACTATAGTGGCACCTCTAGTTATAATAACAGATTTAATCCATTTCTGGGTGCCGTTTGCACCCTGAAAAGTCCGCAACTAGAGCACCTCTTCCGCACACAGCTAGAGCACCTTCTGCCACACAGCGCGATCGAGTGCTTCTGTGCATGCGCAAAGGGCGCAGATCACTTCTGTGCATGCGCGGGCGGTGAACCCGGAATTAAACACTTCTGGGTTTGCCACGTCTGTAAGCTAAAAGTCTGTAAGAAGAGCGGAACGCAACACGCGGTATGACTGTATTGGGAACATTATGCATTTTTACATAGCTTCTAAGTGGCATAGCTTTCATTTGATGTTGAATCTTTCTTCCATGCCTGGCTTAATGCCTACTAGATCCATTGGGTGAGAAACTGCCACAGAAACCAATTGCCTGTTACATTTTCCCACACCTTTGTCTTCAGTTGTTGCTACATAACTCCATTTGTAGTCCTCATGCAGTTTCCTGAGAGTGGGACTGTGAAGTCCTCCTCTGGAACACAAGCACGGGCTGGATACCTGTGACTCTGACAAATAACTCTGATTGCCCAGACCCCATTAGGCTGCCACACCTTTCCATTAGCACACATTCCTCATCCTCTTGAAAGCACATAATTGGACCACAAAAGCTAAACACTTAACTCATGCAAAGGAATGCATGCAGACCCTGATGGGGGTTGGTTAAGTTTATTTTGTCTCTTCATTTCCCTTGCATACCATTGGATACAGGAAATTTGTCTTCTCGTTCCTATTTCACTGTTCAGATAGAGGATGGCTGGAGAAGCAATGTGTTTTTTTCAAATGGAGAGGCACAGTTTGCTTTATGTTACTCATTCCTTCCCTGACAGAGGACCTTGTGCCTTTAATAGGAACATGACAAGATGAAATTCAGCAGAGCCAGCTCCTCTCACTTCTGCCCTGAACAATTAATTTTACAGTATGAAAAAGTTGGCCGTGCCAGTGGACTGCATCTCATACAAGTGGAAGCATCTCCTCCATGGAGTTCTGCACAGAGAACGCTCCTCTTGGAGCAGGTGGCTTTTGCCAATTGCCTCCAGCACAACTTTCCACCCTGTTCTGGAAGATTAGGGGCCCCTTCAGAACAGCGAAATGGAAGGTGAAATCTGGATCAAGCCCAGTATCAACTAGATGTAACTAGAATTCAACATGCCACAGAGCAGAGGTAGGGAAACTATGGACTGCCAGATACTGTTGGACTCCAACTCCTATCCGCCTCAACCAGCAGAGCCAGTGGTCAGGGATGGGAGCTGTGGTCTAGCAATACTTTCCTACTCCTGCCTTAGCAAGTATTTTGATTGACATAGGAAGCACAGTGCGGCCCATGAGCACCTTGTCTCTGTCAGCTGAGCATGGTCAAGCACTGCAGGAGCAAACAGAGACCCCCTATGGGCCCAGACACCAATTCCCTGGCTCATTGGCCTTCCAGGACCAGGAAGGAAATGCAGGCATTTTGGGCCAGACAACAGGCACTCTTGAGCTTGGGCATCAAGTAGCCCAGGAGAACCAGCCCCATTTCGCTCCTTGCTAATAATAATAATAATAATAATAATAATAATAATAATTTATTATTTATACCCCGCCCATCTGGCTGGGTTTCCCCAGCCACTCTGGGCGGCTTCCAAAAGAATATTAAAATACTATGATACATCAAACATTAAAAGCTTCCCTAAACAGGGCTGCCTTCAGATGTCTTCTAAAAGTCTGGTAGTTGTTGTTCTCTCTAACATCTGGTGGGAGGGCATTCCACAGGGAGGGTGCCACTACCGAGAAGGCCCTCTGCCTGGTTCCCTGTAACTTGGCTTCTCACAGTGAGGGAACCGCCAGAAGGCCCTCGGTGCTGGACCTCAGTGTCCGGGTAGAACGATGGAGGTGGAGACGCTCCTTCAGGTATACTGGACCGAGGCCGTTTAGCTGCACTCCTTCAGAATGGGCAACTCACTGCTGAGGCCAACACCTGTAAGGCTGCCCTTCTGCACTATCATGTGGTTCCTCTCTTTCTCCTGCCTCTGCTTTCTGTATCCCGCACCCATTTGACCATGATTCCCCTGACCTGTGTCTTATCCTCAGTTCCACAAATTGTGTGGCCTTAGATATACAGTATGGCTTCCCACCTGGCTTATGAGCTCCATTCCTTGCTGCCTCATCTGCTTCAGGTCAGCTGTGGCCTTGCTGGCCAAAAGACTCTGACTCTGACAGGGTGTGTGATGAAACCCATCACCTTTGAGGCAACTTATAATGCTGGGTGCTATTTGTGACAATTCAGAAATCCCTTATCACTACTCTAAGGTATGCCTAGTTATTATCATTTTTATTTTGTTTATGCATTTTTACAACTTATATATACACCATACAATATTCACCATTCTAGTTACAGGTAGGTGGCCGTGTTGGTCTGCCGTAACATAAAATTAAAAAAAAATTCTTCCAGTAGCACCTTAGAGACCAACTAAGTTTGTTATTGGTATGAACTTTCGTGTGCATGCACTATCTGAAGAAGTGTGAATGCATGCGAAAGCTCATACCAATAACAAACTTAGTTGGTCTCTAAGGTGCTACTGGAAGGAATTTTTTTTTATTTTGTTTCAATATTTTTTGTTTCAATATTCATCATTGTCTCTTACCCTCGGATTTCTCAGGCCATCTCCCCATGGCATTCTACATAAACTTCTGTCGTCTGTATAATTTATTATTTCATCCATTTTCATCTTGAATCTTCCTTTACTGAATGTTCTCTGCTGCTTATATGTTCATTCCTACTTGTAGGTTAAATTGACTGCTATACCAGCTGCACTGGCTCCTGGTGGAGAACAGGATCAGGTTTAAGGTGCTGGTTTTAACCTTTAATGCCCTATACGGCCCAGGACCCTCGCACCTACAGGAACGCGTCTCCTGGTATGTCACACAGATGACCTTATGGTCTTCAAATAAAAACATATTGGTGATCCCAGGCCACAGGGAGGTTAGGCTGGCCTCGACCAAAGCCAGGGCTTTTTCAGCCATGGCCCCAATTTGGTGGAATGCTCTGTCCTAAGAGACTAGGGCCCTGCGGAACTTGACATCTTTCTGCAGAGCCTGCAAGATGGAGCTGTTCCACCAGGCCTTTGGCTAAAGCACAGTCTAACCCCCCTCTTCTGTAATCCTCATAGAACTCTAGCCCAATGGTTGCCATTAATTTGATTCTGAACTGATTTTAGAATGTATTTTAATTAATTGACTGTGTGATTTTATGTACACTGTGCTATTTTTACTTGTTGTTAGATGCTCTGAGCCCGGCTTTGGCCGGGGAGGACGATATATAAATAAAAAATTATTATTATTATTATTATTATTATTATTATTATTATTATTATTATTATTATTATTTCCCTCTAGGATACTCTTCAAAACATTTCCACTCATCTCTTATCCATGACTCATTCTAATTTCTTAGTTTCGCAGTCAAAGTTACTAATTCTGTGTATTCTATCAATTTATTCTGCCAAATTTCTTTCATGGGTTTCTCTTTTTCTTTCCATTTTTTTGCATATACCACTCTAGCTGCAGCAGTCGCATATAAAAAGAGACTGAGCGCCTCTTTTGGAATATCATCACTTGTTATCTCTAATAGAAATGCCTCAGGTCTTTGGGGAAATGAGACCTTAAGGATCTTTTTTTAATTCTGTATGAAGCATCTCCCGGTATTCTCTAGCATATTTACACAACCACCATCTACCTCTTGGCACTTCCAGCATAGATTTGACCCTTTTCTGTACATTTCCACCAGTTTGCTGGGTGTCAAGTACCACCGGTACATCATCTTTTTGTAAATTTTCCTTAATAAGGTAGCAGGCAGAGAAGTTCATAGTTTGGTATGCCTAATTATTTTTATGGATTTCCTTGATGTTTTATGTATATAATCTATTGCTTTTATAGGTTTAGAAGCAATTTATGATTAAGAAGGCTGTTTGTGACAATGCCATGATTTCTATCCCTCCTGTCCTTCATACAATTTATGACACATTGTTGTGATCAGATTAAGTATTGTTGGTTGAAAAGGTTTGTTCACAGAAGTTCAAACTCTCTCTGCACACACACACACACACACACACAGAGAGAGAGAGAGAGAGAGAGAGAGAGAGAGAGGAGAGACAGAGAGAGACTGTGATTTTAAGTAGGCTAAGAATCTCTGGTTTAAATATAATTGGTGCCTCACATTAGACAATTCAAGTGTTAAGCATACCTTGGGTCTCTTTGATCTTAACTTTGATCTTTTGCTGGATTTTTATCCTTTAATGCGTAGAAAAAATTCTTGAGCAATAGGAAAAATGACAGCTTCACTTAGCCATTGTTCCAAATTGTTTTATCCCAGAGAAAGCAGCCACAGTCACCTCCATCTCGTAATGAAACTGTTTATGAAAAGCCTTTAAACTACTCAGATGTTTCATGACCCTTGGAATCTGAATGCTTGGTGAATCCTATGGAAATGTTTTCTCTAGGGCGGCTACTTACACACTCACCAAATGGAAGAAATAAATCAGCAGAATAGAGGATACAGGATTGCATAGGCTGATTTATACATATAGATGCTGATTTAAACATAATTACTATCTTGCAATAAACGGCGTTTCCGGGTGCTGCTGTGGTTCGCCAGAAGTGGCTTGGTCATGCTGGCCACATGACCCGGAAGCTGTACGCCGGTTCCCTTGGCCAGTAAAGCGAGGTGAGCGCCACAACCCCAGAGTCGGTCACGACTGGACCTAGTGGTCAGCGGTCCCTGTACCTTTTTACTATCTTGCAATAGTGGGGAAGACTTCCAAATATGTAACTCTAACAGTTCCCTCAGATCAGACTCCAGCCTCAGGACTAGAAAGCAGCCAATGTAACACCAATTTTAGAAAAAGGATGGGGGGTTGTCCCTAAAATTACAGGACAGTTAGCTTAACATCTGTCCCTGGAAATTTAGTGGAAAGGCTTGTTAAAGATAAACAAGCATATAGAAAGCATAACAAAGCATACAGAAGAACAAGCCATACTGAAGCAAAGTCAGCATGGCTTTTGCAAAGGAAAGTCCTATTAGAATTATTTGAGAATGTCAACATGAATATAAATAGAAGCAGTTCAGTTGACACATTGTATTTGCACTTTCAAAAAGCTTTTGACAAAGTATCTTAGAATATGTACAGTTTCCATGTAATATATAAATCTGACCTTTTCCCCACAATTTATCAAATGTGTATATATAAGAATACAAATGGGCATACATTCATTGAAAACACATACTGTTTCTCGTACAGTTAAAAAGGGGGTAGGGGAGTAAAAAGAAAACAAACAAAATGCCATATTCCATTATTACATAGACAATAACTTAATCCACATTCGCTGGAAGTTTATTTATATTCCACTAGTGTAGAAACGTTGGCAAGTCCTCCACAAATGCCTGACATAACCTTGTTTCTTTCTTGCCTGGATGCAATTATCACAGTTAATTTAGTTATAATCATAATATTTCAAACTTTTGAAAGTCATCTATCTATTCTTGGCTTCCAATCCTTCCTCCAATATTTGCTATTAATATCTCTGTGTCACCAGCATCGTTTGTTTTCGTTCGCAACATCTTGGATCATTCCACAATACCAGCTGTGGTATGCAGGGAAGCACAACTTCAAAAAGATTTTTGACAATGTTCTGGGGAGGGACGGGACCAGGGCCTGCCCAAAGTCTTAGATAATACTAACAGCACAATGCTAACCACATCTACAAAGAAGTAAGTCTGAGTAGAATTCAATAGAATTCAATGGCACTTAACTGCCAGGGGTTAGGACTGCAGTGTAAATTTCCTCCATAAATGTACTAGTTCCAATTAGCTGCTGGGCTAATTTCAAGGTGCTGGTTTCAGTGTACAGTGGATTCTTGGGTTGTGAATGTGATTTGTGCGGGAAGCACGTTCACAACCCACAGTGTCCGCAACCCGCAGTGCTGCACATGCGTGGGTTGCGATTTGGCGCTTTTGCGCATGCGCAAAGCGCGATTTAGCACTTCTGCATTTACGCAAGCACCGAAACCCAGAAGTAACCTGTTCCGGTACCTCCAGGTTCAGCACAGTGCACAACCCAAAATCGCGCAACCCGAAGCATCTGTAACCCGAGGTATGACTGTATAAAGCCCTATACAACTTGGGACCAGGATACCTGAATGATCATTTTGCCCCATATATACTGAATTGAGAGGCTCCTGAAGATACCATCTCACCAGGAAGTCCATTGCAAACAATGCAGCAATTGGGCCTCTGGTGTTATGGCAACTGCCCTCTGCCTTAGTCCAACACCACACAGGTTTCAGTGGTGTATTCCATTGTATAATTAGAATTTTTAAAAATTTTAGCACTGAAAGAGTGATAAGGACAATCCTCTTTCACATTCATGCATTTCCATTGTTTGTGGCTGTATGTGGCAATTTCTGAGAAGGTATCACCAAGGAGCAAAAATATTAGCGCTATCATTCAGCTATGAAAGCAGCCCACACATGCATGTTATAAATCACCAGGAGGCAGAGGCTTTTTATATTCAAGTGTATCTGCTCACCCTCCCCCGCAACGCACTCTTTTGTTGAAAAAGAAACAAACATGCCACTTCAACCAGGTTTTTGATTGGTTTTTGTTTGTCAAAAAAGGTGAGTAACCATGAAGAACAGTTAAATGACAAAAAGCAGTTGGACTTCAGTCCCTCATCCTTATAATTTGGCAGCCTAAAAAGCAAGGGGTGCTAAAAAAATAAAATAAAATTGAGGGGTTCGTTGCTGAAAACTTTAGGTTGGTAGCATTTAGAGAGGTGACTGGGCCCTTGGATGACAAGAGAATCGAAGGGGTTCTAGAGGAGGATAAGGAGATTGTGGAGCAGCTGAATGAGTCCCTCAAATCAGCCTCCATACTTGAGAACTGGAAAGTAGCCCATGCAGCAGCGCTACTGGTTGAAAGGGGACCCTGGAAAACACAGGCCAGTTAGCTTATAGTGCAGGGGTCAGCAAACTTTTTCAGCAAGGGGCTGGTCCACTGTCCCTCAGACCTTGGGGGGAAATTTCTATGCCCCACGAATAACCCTGAGATGCATTTTAAATAAAAGTACACATTCTACTCATGTAAAAACATGCTGATTCCCGGACTGTCCGCGGGCCGGATTTAGAAGGCGATTGGGCCAGATTCAGCCCTCGGGCCTTAGTTTGCCTACCCATCTTATAGTGTGTCCCACAAAGGTACAGTGGTACCTCAGGTTAAGTACTTAATTCTTTCTGGAGGTCCATTCTTAACCTGAAACTGTTCTTAACCTGAGGTACCACTTTAGCTAATGGGGCCTCCTGCTGCCGCCGCGCGATTTCTGTTCTCATCCTGAAGCAAAGTTCTTAACCCAAGGTACTATTTCTGGGTTAGCGGAGTCTGTAACCTGAAGCGTATGTAACCTGAAGCATTTGTAACCTGAGGTACCACTGTATTGTTAAAGATAAAATAGGTAGAGCTGGTTAGGTTGATATGGTGTATGCTTCTGACAAGGTAGCTCCTGAGTAAGCTTAGCAGCCATGAAGAAAGAGTGGAGGTCCTCCTGCGGATCATGAATTTGTTAAGTGGCAGGAAGCAGGGAGCAGGAATAAATGGAGAGTTCTCCAAATGGAGACATGTAGAACGTGGAGTCCCCCAAGTATGGCCTTGTGGAGGAGCAAACCAGGGTTTTCTGTTGAATAATGTGTGAAATTGCCCCCATATCAATCCCATGCAGAATCATCTCCAGATATCACGGTTTCGGGTAGCCTTTAGCATATTCCTCAGAGACAGCTCTCCTGTTACTTTTCTTTAGTTTCATTGTTAAACAAGGCAGAAAAGCAGGGAGAAAAAGGCTGAAGGCAGGTGCTTTGTAATGCCACGGCAATCAGTTTGACACACTAAATAGCTCAACTCCTTGAAGTTCCTCAGAGACTGTGACCTCTAAAGGCACATCTGTGAGGTCTGATGTTAAGACCGAGAATCCCAAGCACGATAACATAGGGATCTATTTGGATTTTTCTATTTGTCTTATTTTTCTACTTTGTCATCTCAGTTTTTTCTACAACGTCAACAACAAAGTGGTCAAGCGAGGCATCGCCCAGTGTGTATGGCTCTCTGCATGTTAAAAAAATACAATGAATACTGGAAGTGGGAGAATTCTCATACTTCATCTCTCCCCTTGCAGAGATACACGTAATTTATATATGCGTAGTTGTAGAGCTTCTACTTCCCATGGGCAAGATGCAAGAGTTCTTTTTGGGGATGCGAGCGAATGTGCAAGCATAAGCAAGTTCACAAATGTTGTAATGTGTGACATCCTTCCTCAGCTCACTGCTCTCACATTCAAGCGTGCGAATATGTTGAGAGTACCGACACCCCCTCCAGGCCTTTCTCCTGTCTCAAAACTTAACATAATGAATTGGTTTAATATTCCATTATCAAGGTATAGACCTTCACATCTGGAGACAATTTCATGTAGGGGTGCCAACTTGAATAAAATATTGTGGGGTGGGGGATGTAGATAATCCCTGCCCCATCGATCACATGACACAGTGCACACACACCATTTGAATGGCAACGACCGTCAACTGGGAGAGGGGAGGCGGCCCTCTCATATATTTTATTGGTGGGGCCAATGACCCCTCAGCCCCTATGAGTTGGGTCCTATGTTTTCATGAATGGCACTATCACCATGGTTTGCATTTTATGGTTTTGAAAAGCAAATACAGAACGAAAAGGACTAGACTGAAAAGAGCATCCTTCTGTTTTCTGCTCTGCATTAACGGCACTCACACTTGCACACACTGAGGGTGGTGTTCAACGCTGCACTCTTATGCATGTTCCATCTGCATAAGCCTTGCGGCTTTCCAGATGGACAAATTGAGTCTTTGTCCAAGAATGGACCACAAGGGTCATCTAGTCCAACCCCCCTGCAATGCAGAAATCTTTTGCCCAACATGGAGCTCAAACTCACAACCCTGAGCTTAAGAGTCCAATGCTCTACTGACTGGGCTATCCAGTCACTGATCCCCACTCTCCTCCCAAGGGGGCATGAGGCGGCGACAAGAGGAGCGAAAGCCTTCTTGCAGAAGTGGAAGTCCCTCCGTAGCCAGATGGGTGGGATATAAATAAAAAAAATACTATTATTATTATTATTATTATTATTATTATTATTAGGCGTGTTGGGAGAATCCCATCCCCCCAAAAAAACACAGCAGGAGCTCAAAGACATGCTTAATATTATGTGAGAAAATGCCTTTACTTACACAGAAGATGGGGGGACGTTGAATTCAGGTTTTTTTTTACATACTCTTGTACTCCCTCTTTCAGTACATTAATTCTGAGACTGTCTGATATCACCAGCTCTGGAGGCTTATCTGAAATGCATGTTTCCCTTACTGGATTCTGGGAGAATTTTTTAAGAACAGGATTTCATGTTCAACCCACACTTGAAAATAAAGTTTAAAAATGCTGTGCTTTGGAAAAAAAGATTAAACAGCACTAAGAATTTATAGGCTACGGATCTTAACCTTAAGCAAAAAGCAAACCAACAATAAAATATTTCTGGAGCACAATTGTACTCCCACACTTGCAGTGCCTGGAGAAAAACTTCAGAAACAGCTTAGCTGACAATGGATTGTATTCAATGCTTTAGGATTTAAGATTATGTTTGTACCACCACTGTTGTCACATTTCATTTTACTTTCTGCCTCTTGCTGCCTGCAATTCATTTCCCCACATTTTCTGCATATAGTTTTCCTGTAATTGTGGGCTTCCTTTCTCTTCCCCACACCCTGGCTGCTGAATGAGTACAGTCACAGTTATAGACTTCACAATTTTCTGGTGGGTGTTACTCAAGTCATTTGGAGGGTAAATCTGCCCGCATTCTAGGATGCTATAGAGTGGAATGAAAGCAAACTTTGACCAAGAAATCTGGTCAATGATATGAGCAGGCCTCAATGTGGGGGGGGGTGATTAAAAGGGGGGGAGGCACTGAATGCAGGAATAAACCAAAAAGATTAAGTTCTCAACAGGTTCCAAACTGGGCATGTTTCAGAAACTAGCGTTTCCTTCCCCAGGGGCAATAAACTTCTTACAGGCAGTGTCCACGCAACATAGAAAGTCGAACTATGGTTTACTGGGATCAGACTAGTTTGTAGACTCTTGGAGAGAGAGAGAGAGAGAGAGAGAGAGAGAGAGAGAGAGAGAGAGAGAGAGAGTTCATTCCTTCCCCCTCTTTTTTACTCCCACACCGCATGGAACCAAGACAATGTTTGGCTTAGCATGTCATCTAGACCTGGGTTTGCAGTTAAGTGCTCTCCTCGCTAACCACCAGCTGAAGCCAAGAATAGGGATGCTGGGAAATTCTGATGAAAACAGAAAAGGAAATTGCAGGTGTTCCCCTTATTCAAGGATGGTGAGAGTGAGATTGGGTGAGTGGTTGTGTGGCAAGGTCCTGACACACACACCCCACAAGGTATCAATGGTAGTATGAATGGGTGCATTTTATGCTAATTAGGATTATTTATATTGATATTGCTGATATGGATATGAATATCGTTTATCTATTTTAATGCAAATCATTGGACACTGTTTTTATTGTATTTTGTGTGTGTGTGCATTTTATCTATAAACTTCTTCAAGATCTACAGATAATAAGCAGTCTATAAATGGAAATAAAAAAGTAAGAAGTACATAAAAAGCAGGAAGTTGCTCATTAAAAGGAGCATGCGATAGATACATTTGGTATGGAATTGCCATCCTGCTTAAATAGTTTTCTGGTGCAGCTCACAGGAAACCAAAGTCTGGGTGTAGTATAAGAGAGAGCAAAAGTTCATTTTCTTCCCTGTTACTAACAATGGAGCCTCAACTGTCAGAAAAAGGACACTTGGAAGTATCTAGGTTAGTGCTACACCCAGTTAAAGTTGCTGACTGCCGGTTTTGGGGGGATGCAAATGGGTTTTTTAAAAAAGAATACTTGGGATAGTTCACAGCATTGTGCTCCATCATCAAAAGATTTATTTCACAGTATATAAAAATTAAGCCTGCTGTTAAAAATAAACATATCCTTCTACTGCTTAGATGCTCCTTTATCTTGCTCTGAACCTGCATCCACAGAGACAGGTGAGCCAAAATGAAAGATCTGAAAAGCATCTGTGTTCTAAATAAACAAAATGAAGCAAACACAAAAGAAGACCAGAAGTGCACTTTAGAAATTTCAACAGGAAAGAACCCATTTGTTTCAAAGCAACTCCACACAAGGAAAACCAAGTATTGTATCTATCCCTCTGGTAAATGATTCACAATTTATTTCGCAAACCGCAGGATGTGGGACAGAGTTTGACAAAGAATATTTTAAACTCTGCTAAATGAACTGAATGTTTCCTATCTGTATGAGTGCATTGCCTTTGCTGCTTAAAACCACAATGCAGCATCAAATCAAAGGAAGCTTTCTTGCAGTATAGTCCTAGGTATATTTACTTTCACTTTGTTCAATTGGGCTTACTCTCAGGAAATTATACATAGGATTCCAGCCATAAACTCAATGGGTGACATTAATAACGTCCACCTGCTTATGCAATAGAGATCTGGTACAACAAGGCTTCTAGTTTCTCTTCTTCCTCCTCCAGCACCCCATAGATCCCCAAAAGCTGCTGTGGAGGGCCCCCAATCCACCAGAATTTTTAGGGGGATGCAAGGGACAGCCAGACATCCTGGAGAGTGAAGTCAAATGGGCCTTAGAAAGCACTGCAAATAACAAGGCCAGTGGAAGTGATGGTATTCCAGCTGAACTGTTTAAAATTTTAAAAGATGATGCTGTTAAGGTGCTACACTCAATATGCCAGCAAGTTTGGAAAACTCAGCAGTGGCCAGAGGATTGGAGAAGATCAGTCTACATTCCAATCCCAAAGAAAGGCAGTGCCAAAGAATGCTCCAACTACCGCACAATTTCACTCATTTCACATGCTAGCAAGGTTATGCTTAAAATTCTACAAGGAAGGCTGAAGCAGTATGTGGACCGAGAACTCCCAGAAGTGCAAGCTGGATTTAGAAGAGACAGAGGAACCAGAGACCAAATTGCAAACATGCGCTGGATTATGGAGAAAGCCAGAGAGTTCCAGAAAGACATCTACTTCTGCTTCATTGACTATGCAAAAGCCTTTGACTGTGTTGACCACAGCAAACTATGGCAAGTTCTTAAAGAAATGGGAGTGCCTGATCACCTCATCTGTCTCCTGCAAAATCTCTATGTGGGACAAGAAGCTACAGTTAGAACTGGATATGGAACAACTGATTGGTTCCAAATTGGGAAAGGAGTACGGCAAGGCTGTATATTGTCTCCCTGCTTATTTAACTTATATGCAGAATTCATCATGCGAAAGGCTGGGATGGATGAATCCCAAGCCGGAATTAAGATTGCCGGAAGAAATATCAACAACCTCAGATATGCAGATGACACAACCTTGATGGCAGAAAGTGAAGAGGAATTAAAGAACCTTTCAATGAGGGTGAAAGAGGAGAGCGCAAAATATGGTCTGAAGCTCAACATCAAAAAAACGAAGATCATGGCCACTGGGCCCATCACCTCCTGGCAAATAGATGGGGAAGAAATGGAGGCAGTGAGAGATTTTATTTTCTTGGGCTCCATGATCACTGCAGATGGTGACAGCAGTTACGAAATTAAAAGACGCCTGCTCCTTGGGAGAAAGGCGATGGCAAACCTAGACAACATCTTAAAAAGCAGAGACATCACCTTGCCAACAAAGGTCCGTATAGTAAAAGCCATGGTTTTCCCAGTAGTGATGTATGGAAGTGAGAGCTGGACCATAAAGAAGGCTGATCGCCGAAGAATTGATGCTTTTGAATTATGGTGCTGGAGGAGACTCTTGAGAGTCCCATGGACTGCAAGAAGATCAAACCTCTCCATTCTGAAGGAAATCAGCCCTGAGTGCTCACTGGAAGGACAGATCGTGAAGCTGAGGCTCCAATACTTTGGCCACCTCATGAGAAGAGAGGACTCCCTGGAAAAGACCCTGATGTTGGGAAAGATGGAGGGCACAAGGAGAAGGGGACGACAGAGAATGAGATGGTTGGATGGTGTTCTTGAAGCTACTAGCATGAGTTTGATCAAACTGCGGGAGGCAGTGGAGGACAGAAGTGCCTGGCGTGCTCTGGTCCATGGGGTCACGAAGAGTCGGACACGACTAAACGACTAAACAACAACAACAAGGGACAGCCTGGGAAGGAGGAAGAAGAAGCCCTGTTGTATGAGCAGACGTCTCCTCACTCCACATTGGCTCTCATTCTGTTGTGATTGCTGTCATAGTCCAATTCTGCTAGTGGGAAAATAATGAATTTACATCAGTGTAAGGATCTAGTCCTTATTTAAAGATTTCTCAGCCATCTTTCAGTGTAGGTCACAATGCCCTCAAAAGACAGTGCGCAAAACGCCATAGCAAAATTACAAAACCATCAAATTACACCTCGAGAACAATTAATCCACAGCAGAGTAATTAATAAAATGCAGATCAAAATGTAAATGTCATAAGAATTGTCCTTTTAGAAAGGCAATCATGGGGCTAAGCTTCTTTTTCTGTGGAGTGCATTCCACAAATACCCAACTTAGCAGCATTTTACATCTTGCCTTCTAAAAACCAAAAGAGAAAGACAAACCAACAGCCATAAATACAACTGGCCCCAGTGTAACCCTCCCTCTTCTAGACATCAGGCTGCTGGTGGCCTTTGAGATGGATGGGGTCATGGTCTGAGACGGCCATTAGAAGGCACCTGGCTGTCATTTCCTAACCTGCTGCTAGCTGAAGGGAGGCTGGATGCAAACTCTAGCAGTTGCCGTTTCTGAAAGTTAGCTCTGTGCTGCTAAAGATAAGCTGTTTTGCAATGGTTTCCTGTGAGCTCCTATAACCCATCAGTGATTCAACTATATTCCATCTGGATGCTTTTCTCTGTTTGACCCAGATTTTATACAGATGCCAGTAGCATCTTGTCCAGTCTGTTGCTGACAACAGAGACATTGACACATCTGAGTGAGCTAGGACCTTAGGGTGGGGGAAATGCTTCAGAGAAATTAAAAAGGGAAACATTTCTGTCTCTGACTCTCTTATCTTCATTTTGTGCTGTTTATTAACTTATTCTGTTCATTTGTCTTTTGATATTCTATTTTGTCTTTTTTAATGCAAATAAATTGCCAAAAGGCCAGGTTTTTATATGGTTCTGGATTGGCATAGTTTTAACAAAGATTTGTTTTGAAAGGAAAGGAAACGTTTAAATTTGAAGGTGGAGGTTTAATGAGTACAATATTAGGCATTTATGTTGTTAATTATATTCGTAAAAGCTTTGACAGAGCTAAAAAATATTTGCTCTTCTGTGTTTTTAATGTTCTGTAAGAGTCTGTTGTGATATAGTGTAAATTAGGTGTTATCTGTGCCCTAACTGGATTTGCCACACAATGTTAAGGTCTCTGCCCCCTGCCCCATGCAGTTTAGCATCCATATGAAGCTGTTGGGAGTGGTCGCTGGAGAATTAGAAATGAGAAGTTACCAATATGTGGATGACACCTTGTTTCTCTATAACATGGAGGGCTGGATAAGGACAAATTAGCTAAAACTGGAGAGACCAATACAGGAGAGACATATTTTATTGCAGGTGGGACAGAGGCAATTGGTTTTGCTGCTATTACCTTTAAAGTCCTGCGGCATTATTTTAGCTGCCCAGATTTCAATTTGATGGTCATATCATGTTGCATTTGGTGCTCCCATGAATTTCCATATTACACTTCCGAAGTCTCCTAGGAACTGCATGATTTGTCATACAATATAACTGCTTACCATAGTATATTCGAGACACTCATCCGGATAGAGTAACCTTCAGTGATTACTTAAGTGGACTTAAGTGAAAGTCACTTAAGTGGACTTAAGTGAAAGTCCTGTAGATATTTGCAGAGTGAATGCCGCAAGATCAAGAAATGCCAGAACGTTAGCAATTCATCTAATCTACCATTATGTTATCTACCAACTTTAGAAAATAAGGAAGGCACCTGAAAACACCGTGAGAAGGTGTATGGCTGGTGTTGAAAGCGAGAAATGTAGCTGTCTTTATGAAATGCAAAATTGGACACAATTCATCAGCATTTCAATCTACCCTTCAGTGCAGCAAGGCTAGACTAGAAGTAGGCGTGGAGATGGAAGGGTCATTTCTAAATCACATCCCGATTGTCAAAAGAGAATTGCTGCACTGAATGCGTGTGTCAAAGAACGCCAAAAAAGCTTTCTATATTGACTGGAGATGATAATGCCGAAACTTTATCCCAAATAATTTTCGACCATGTCTACAAATCCTTGCACAGATTCCATTAGACTAACATAAAATGAAGCTCTTTACATTTCATACAAGGGCAGAAGACACTGAAACTCTGCAAACTAATAAATTGTTTGAAGCAATCTTATTTTTCACTGGGGAAAAAATGCCACATATGGGTTGCTGCTGAAATGACTTAAAATCAAAGCAGACACTGGAAATCGTGGACAAATTAGGGATCATTCAGCTGTACTGTACAACAGTTTCTAGTAGGAAAGCCAGCATAACTGCACTCAATAACCTAGGCAGTGTAGGGAAGGGAACCAGAAGAGATGCTGGAAATCTGTGATCAGAATTTATTTTAAAAGTAGCTGAGGTGTGACTAGTCTGGGGAAGCGGCTTAACACTTTGTGTGCTAGTTATTTCCCCAGTCTAAATCTCACCTCCTCCCCAAGCTGATATACAAATGGCATATTGGAGGGGGGAATTGTACATTGGAAAAATGGTGGAGGGAGATAATTTATTGTTGTTGTTGTTATTTATTACTTATACCCCGCCCATCTGGCTAGGCCTCCCCAGCCACTCTGTGCGGCTTCCAACAAAATATTAAAAACACAATAGAGCAATACCTCCGCAAACGTCCACCCCGTCGACCATCCATTTTGCTGAATGTCCACGGCAAACACTGAAGTACCAGAACGGGTTACTTCTGGGTTTGCTGCTCACACATGCACAGAAGCACCAAATTGCGTATGCACAGAATCACAAACTGCTCCGCGCACGTGCGCAGAGCAGCGCTTTGTCGAGCGTCCCTTTTGTGGAGTGTCTAGGGCTCTAGAACAGATCCAGGACTCAAAACAAGGTACCACTGTAAAAGATCAAATGTTAAAACTTCCCTAAACAGGGCTGCCTTCAGGTGTCTTCTAAAAGTCAGATAAAGTCATACCTTGGGTTACGAACACTGTGGGTTGTGCGTTTTCGGGTTGCGGACTCTGCCAATCCCGGAAGTACTGGAATGGGTTACTTCCGGGTTTTGGCTCTAGCGCATGTGCAGAAATGCAAAATGACGTCACGTGCATGTGCAGAAGCACTGAATCGCTCCACGTGCATGCACAGACATGGTGCTTCAGGCAACGAACGCTGCAGGTTGCGAATGTGCCTCCCGCAAAGATCACGTTCGCAACCGGAGGTATGACTGTAGTTGTTTATTTCCTTGACATCTGGTGGGAGGGTGTTCCACAGGGTGGGCACGGCTGCTGAGAAGGCCCTGGTTCCTTGAACTATGTGGATATTGCACAAGTACCAGGATGGTCTGAGACAGTCTAAATGCAAAAATAATTGATATATACTTCTCGCAGTGAGGGGACCGCCAGAAGGCCCTTGGAGCTGGACCTCAGTGTCAGGGCAGAACGATGGGGATGGAGATGCTCCTTCAGGTATACTGGGCCGAGGCTAAGGTTACCCCTTCTACCTTCGCCACTCTAACCACCTCTTCCCTCAAAGCTACTAAGAGAAAATATGAGAGGCTTGATTTCATTTCCAGTGTCTCATCTGTTCCAGGCCTGGGACTCTCCACTTCTTCTTGTTCCTTAAGCTCATTCATTACATTTTAAGCTATATTTTTATTTCAGGCACTGATTTCCAATATGCAACATCCCTAAACTGCTTTTCGAATCAGTGAAAGGGCATAGGAGACTTCCAGGGTGCAACTCAAGGCAGTGTATGTAGGGTTCCCAGTCTCTCATCTAAACTCTGGCCGAACCGACCTCCACTTAGCTTCAGAAAAATCGTTGAATTATGTAACCACAAGACCAACTCCAGATTAATCTCTAAGGATTGGCAGCACTGTCACCATTTCCTTCCTCTGCTCCAGCCATTTGAACCAGTGTGTGATGGAATGTGACAAGTGAGTTTATCTTATTTAATTTAGAGAACAGGTCAGCATCAACAATATCCCAATGCTCGTCTTGAGTGGCAGTAAAGCCCTGAGCAGTACTTAATGAATTGTGCATACAAAAATGGTGTCGCATTTCCCTTACAACTGCAGCCTCAACTGGGGATGTGGAAATATAACATTTCTGCAAAGCAAGAAAAGAACACCTTGACAAAGATAGGGTGTAGGTTCTCATCTCGTATCGATCTAACATCTGCTTCTGAATCATGCAAGTCTTTGAGCTGCACAAGCTCTTTGAGCAAATGGCCAGATATTAATTCTGCTTTGCTCAAAATCTTGCAGTAATTTGCAAAGAGTATTGAATAATGCTACCTGCGATATAAACTATTAGTGTCCCTATCACAGACAGACAGGAACAATGGCCGGACTCTCTTTTTTTGGCAGAATTACTCCCTTTAAGATTTTCTGAAGGCAAGGATACATTAATCTTAAAAGCAAATGTACTTTTATATGGTAAGTGCAAAGAATGCAGTTTATGTCATTGCATCAGAATTGACCTGCTACAAGCTTTTCTGGATCTTTTACTTCTATGGGAAAAAAACACCCAAAAGGCAAAACAGGAAACAGCCATCAGTCAAGCAGAGAGATGCTCAAAAGTGTGACATCAAATTTATACAATTATATACCAGATTCAAGGGACGCGGGTGGTGCTGTGGGTTAAACCACAGAGCCTAGGACTTGCCGATCAGAAGGTTGGCGGTTCAAATCCCTGCAACAGGGTGAGCTCCTGTTGCTCGGTCCCTGCTCCTGCCAACCTAGCAGTTCTAAAGCACGTCAAAGTGCAAGTAGATAAATAGGTACCGCTCCAGTGGGAAGGTAAATGACGTTTCCGTGCGTTGCTCTGGTTCGCCAGAAGCGGCTTAGTCATGCTGGCCACATGACCCAGAAGCTGTCTGCAGACAAACATCGGCTCCCATGGCCAATAAAGCGAGATAAGCGCAGCAACCCCAGAGTCAGCCATGACTGGTCAGGGGTCCCTTTATGCTTTACCTTTATACCAGATTCACACATAACACAAAGCCAAACCAAGACTTAGCATGAATGAGAAAACATGCAGGTTTCCAGAGTGGAGGTTGTGGCCAACCCAGGCTAAGGTATGGTTGGCTTAGCGTTACATCTAAACCCAGGCTATTGGTTTTTCTCACTCTAGAGCACTGTTTTCCAAACTCATGTCTCCAGGTGTTTTTGGACTACAATTTCCATCATCCCTGGCCACTGATAGCTAGGGATGATGGGAGCTGTAGTCCAAAAAATAGTTGGAGACCCAAGTTTAGGAAACACTGCTCTATACAAAACACATGGAGTAACCAAGCTTTAGTCTTGGTTTACCATTCATGGTCTGACCTTCACTTTGAGAAACCACTTATTTGCACAAGGCCATAGTTTGACATATAACCTTACATGCAAACTGGGCCACAAATCTTATGTGATGTTACAATTAAAGGATTGCCCTTGCATCTTTGAAAACCAACATTTCTTATACTAAGAAGAGAACCTAACTACTAAATGAGAATTGCAATTTATTTCCGAAGGGTTTGCCTTCTGCCAAAGATTACGCTTCTTTCAACATTCAGATATTATGCTACTAATAGGCACAAGTTTAAGTGTGCACCTAAAATGTAATGAGTAGAGCCACTGAAATCCAAAGCCATTATTTTACATTGTTCAAGTTATTTCATGGGGTAATCATTTCACATATAGCTTTATGAAATAATTGTGCTGATTGCATCTCGTATTTCAGAAGACAAATCCACAGTCCTAAAGGAAACATGTGCTTGCCTGCCTGTCTAGACTTCCTGAGCAGAGCAAGCATAATGAAATGCTAGAGCATTCCACCTGTGAAAAAGGTCTTTCTGTAGTATTCGCAGCCAGTTGTTTAATCATCTCTCACACCATCTAAAAGACCTAATGGCTAAATGGCATCATGAAATATTCAAGGCATGGAGAGCACTAGAGAGACCTGAATTGAGGGTACTGCCAGCCAGCCAGCCAGCCAGCCAGCCAGCCAGCTCTCTTTGGTAGGGCATGAGCAATCATCTATATCCCATCATGCAAACTACCGCATGCATCTGTGCAAGGGAAAGCAAACACGCCCATCCCCGAGTGAGTGAAAGTAAACTAAGAGCAATCAAGAAGAAGTAGTGTACACAAAAACTAAAGCAAATATTTGCTGAAACAGAAAAGACAGGAAGCATTCTGCCAATGTACCAATTAGGGGCACTCCACTGATGAGTATTAAAGAGGCTAAAAGGCGTGGAGGTTCAAACCAGAGGGAAGAAAGGGGGGAAGCTACTAAGCCACTCGTCATTACTAAGGATGATGGGAAACTTCTTCTTCCATAGGAATCTTTATATTCTTCAAAGAGATCTCCCAGTGGAAAGAAGTATAACCTGGAATCCCCAGTAGAATTGATGGATTGATGTAGATAAAAATGTCTAACCATCCTAAATGTGTTCAGTGTGCTCTCATGTCCCCTTGGTAGGACAGTTATTTTGAGGCCAACAAATTTTCATTCAACCTAGCATCCTGGAAATTAATTCATTTACAATACTGACTGTACCTGTGGCAACTTCAGATTGTAGGATGGATAGAAAAACTTACAGTTGGAAAAAGTTTTCATGTATAATAATGGGGGGGCATCAAATGAGTGGCAAAAGTTTGTTCTGGTCTACAGTAAACCTGGTTCTGCAGGTTTTCAGCACGGAAGAGTTTTAGTGAGGAAGGTTTTTTCTGCTGAAAGTGTCTATTGTCTAGTAATTGTGCTATCAGAAGCTTTCCTCTGCAATTTAAATCCCCAGAGAAGATTTGCAACTTGCATGAAGGGATACAGTTATAACAGGGAATGACTTTTTTGGTTATTCTTTTGCATTCTTAGACCATCCTCCAACCTATGTTTTCAGGGCAGTATACAAAGAATACAGTAAAATATAACATAATACTGCAAAATTATACAATTTACAATTCAATTACAAAACAGAAACAATGCAGAAGTCATGGTAAATAGAAGCTGGTTAGCCACCTCTTCTGTCCCCAAAGTTTAGACAAAAAAGGTCTTTCACAGATCTTTAAAAGATGCCAGTGAAGGGGGGCAAACATATCTCCAATGGAAGGGAGTTTCATAACTGGGATGCCATCACTCAGAAGGCCCTGCTACAAGTCACTGTGGAATGTATCTCAGTTATAAATGGAACATATGACGAGCTTGCTAAATCAGGCCAATCACCCTTCTAAGACAGCATCCTGATGAATGTGGCAACCCTGCAAACAGGACATTAACACAACAGCATCTACCCACCTGTGGTTCCCATAAACCACAGAGACATAATGCCTCTGACAGTGAAGATAGAACATTGCCATTGCAGCTAGCAGCCATCAATACCCCTCTCCTTAGTTTAGGCATGTTGAGTGCATAGTTAAAACTATGGAACACTCCCACATGGGGCAGTGATTGCCATCAACTTCGATGGCTTTAAAAGAGGATTAGGCCATCGAAGTTGATGGCAATCACTGCCCCATGTGGGAGTGAGTTCCATAGTTTAACTATGCACTCAACATGCCTTCCTTTATCAAAAGGATAAATGAGCATGCAGTTCTTTTTTTTAAAAAAAGTTAAGTAATCAGACAGATGACCTGATTCAAAAGGACATGATTGTTAACTGTTCCATTCTTCAATGTCTTGCTGTGTATGATTCCCATGCATGTTACACTGATAGAATTATACTCACCTAAAGCCTAGATTCCAGCTCTTCCTCCCTCACAGACACACAACATCCTTAAAGACTCAAAGCATGAGAAACTGAAATATTTGTAGCACAAACAGGAATGCAACCTATGGGTAATGAATGAAGCACTTTGCTCAAAACAGATCGTATTTTTTCTTCAGCAATTCCCATCTGGTATACCTTATCCATATTCTTAACACAATGTTTACATCTTCTGCAGCCTGCGGAGTAAGTGTGCTGGGTAACCCAGGGTAGCCAATTCTAATTTGCAATCAGCTTCTTGCAAATAAAAGAAAAAGAATGCAGTTCACTTACTTAATACTAATCAAGTTTAACCATTCTCACCATCAATCAGCATCAGTTTTATCACTGACTGCAATCCAATTAAAATACCATTATCTCAATAATCAGATGGAAATTGCTATGATGGAATGTGCTTTCTATAATAAATGTTTCATAGAATAACATGAAAGGGAAAGAATGAAGTTCCTTTGCCTGAATATGTCTTTCCAAATCAATCCGCAGATAACCCTTCTAAGCTTAGCATAAAGAAAGCTCTGGTTTAAAAACAGTAGCAGCCGTGGATAGCAGTTCCTTAAGCTGGGATGGAATGAGAGAGAAAGTTGTCTCAGTGTGTATTTGAAAACAAACTTAACTAGTTCACAATACCCAAAATAATAAGTGAGCCAAAACACAGCCACCTTTCAAAATTTTGCAGTGCAGTTCTCCAGCCAAGTAATGTGTATAAAAATAATAAAGTTTGCATAACAATTTCCTTAGGGGAAATTGCTTACAAACAGTGGCATAGCGTGGGTTGCCAAAGCCCAGGACAAGGAAAGCATTATGCCTCCTAAGGCAAGCATTGCTCCCCCAACTGGCGCCTCCATGCAGCACTGCTGCTGCTGGACAGAGCTGCAGAGCAGCAGCGGGACATATGTGCTTGCCTCCTCCACCTTGGGCACTGCCACTGCCACCATTATCACTGTCTGCCTGCTTCCCCCACTGGCGGGTGATGCTGCGTGGCCAAGGGATGCAAGGTCCCATCCTCTCCCAGCTCCTGCTCAGTGTGCTTCTCAGGTGAGGTGAGGGGGGCAGGGAGTGCCTCCATTCGGGGTGGCAGCTGCAGAGGTGTGCCCATAAAAAAAATGTGCTGGTTTTCATGCTGATGTGATATCAGGCAGCCTTAACGCTGTACCATTTTAAACACTTGATTTGGAGCCGCCCAGAGTAGCTGGGGAAATTCAGCCAGATGGGTGGGGTATAAATAATAAATTGTTCTTATTAATTCAACTGCACATCACTGGAGAAGGTGACATATGGGGTGGCTGCGCCATATATCTCTTCATTGGGAGCTGGTGGTGCTGTGGTCTAAACCACTGAGCCTCTTGGGCTTGCTGATCAGAAGGTTGGTAGTTCGAATCCACACGAAGGGGTGAGCTCCTGTTGCTCTGCCACCTAGCAGTTTGAAAGCACACCAGTGCAAGTAGATAAACAGGTACTGCTGTTGCAGGAAAGTAAACAGCGTTTCCGTGTGCTCTGGCACTTGTCACGGTGTCCTGTTGCACCAGAAGCGGTTTAGTCATGCTGGCCACATGACCTGGAAAGCTGTTTGTGGACAAAACGCTGGCTCCCTTGGCCTGGAAAGCGAGATGAGCACCACACCCCATAGTCACCTTTGACTGGACTTAACTGTCCAGTGGTCCTTCATAAAGGGATCTTGAGCCTTAATCTGAAGGAAATATCCACTTTGTATTGAAGTTTTTCTGCTCTAATTTATTCCGCTTGCACCTAATTGAGTGTGTACTTCAACTCAACAGGGCATAATGAAATGATTAACTCTGTTTGCTGCCAACATGATTTTAAAAACAAATAAGTAGTCTTTCCACTGGCAGGTATAAAAAATGGCACATAACGCTGTGGTGATTCTCACTCGTCTCCGTCAAAACATACTAACGAACAGGTTAATTAATTAGGCCAAAGAATTCCATGCTGTATTTGAAACTATAATAAAGGAATGTCTCGACAAAATAGGTTACGCTCATTGCATGGTGCCAATTATAGTTGCAAAGCTATACCCTTGTAAAGCCTTTTTCTGGCTTTTAATCAGATTTCATGGCTTTCTCCTATCTTCCTTGTATCTGAAGCAACAATTCCAACACTGTTAAAATATATTACCACAGAAAGCAGCCCATACCGTCTCACCAGAAATGATGCAGAGCTAAAACAAAACCCCACAACCAGAAAGTGTATTTGATTCTTCCGTCTGAGAGATTATTTCAAAGCATTAGCAGAATGCAACCATATCGTGCAAACCATGGCAAGCATTGCACACAAATTGCCTTGTGCCAATATTCTGCCACAGACCTGGGAGCTCAATTATATCTGTCTTCAAGTAAATAAATACACATACTAACTGCCCACGCAACCATTGCACAACACAGCACAGCGGATGTGCCAGAATACCTTTAAGCCATCATTTATGTACCTGCAGTCCAGGAGGTGTGGAAAATGCTGCTCATTATGTACTGCATTGCTCCCTGTCTAATTCTACCAGGAAGATTCCTTTTTTTAAAAAAAAATTGGTAGAAAATCTGTTATTTCTTGATGGGTTGGGATAATTACACTACCTAGAAGGTTTTAACATTTGCCCTCACAGTTCAGACAAGATTTCACAGTGCAACATGGGGCCTTGTAGACTGGGAATCGCCTATGTTAAAACATGCTGGTGCTATTTTTGTGATCAGCAATGGTTTCTTGTTAATAAATCTGACTGGCTGGATGAAGTGACAGCTACTTGCCACTTTCAAGGGTTGTAGAGAATAACTCAGAGGAGCCAAACACAGAGAAGAGAACAGGCCTCAATCTTCGCCTCTTGAGTAGCCTCGCTTTTGTCTGAGGCCTCATTCCATGGCATACCTCAGGATTTCTCCATGTTACATTCACAATCATATTTCTACTATATGCTTTTCTTTACTCTTATACACTAACACAAACTTCAGTTTGGAGACTTCTTTATTTTAGAATATGCTTCCCACAAAACCTCTTATGGCAATTCTTTAATTCTATCCTTCAAAGTGCTGGTGTTGCTGTTTGCATTTCTCTTTTTGCAATAGCGGACTGTTCTTAGTGCTGAGCGAATGTTTGTGAGTGGGGGAAGAATGCACTAAATATATGCACAGTCGTCCCCCACCCATCTTCACAACTTTCTGAGCATATACAAAAAAAGAGGTATAAGGAAGAAGGCTTGAGGCACATTTGCTGGATACCGAAGTTGCGAAGAAGCAGAAACTATCTCCAGTACAGATTTTAACGGTCATTCCCTCTCGCTAGGAAACTCTGGAATCTATGGTTCTTTGTGCAAGGCCAAAGATTCTCAATCATGGGAATTGTAGCATAGAAAGGGTGTTGAGAATTTACTTGAGCAACGCTGCAGTTCTCAGGGTCTCCTAGGAACCCTGGCTTATCAACAGGCATTGGATTTTTTAGATCCCCACCTTACCCACCAATTTGACACATTTTTTATATCATGCTTCATTGTAATTGACTCCATGGTAATTTTACATTAGCTTGCTGGGATGCATAAAATTCTCTGGTAAACTGATGTGAATCAGTACAGCGGTACCTTGGTTTACAAACTTAATTCGTTCTGGAAGTCCGTTCTTAAACCAAAGCATTCTTAAACCAAGACGTGCTTTCTCATAGCAACGGAAGACTCAATTTACAAATGGAACACACTTAACATGTTCTGCTTCCAAGCAAAAGTTCACAAACCAAAACACCTACTTCCGGGTTTGCAGCGTTCTAAATCCAAGTTGTTCATAAACTAAGCTGTTCTTAAACCAAGGTACCATTGTATATGGGTTGAATCCAATAAAATCCATGGAATCCCCAGTGCAAACTCCAGAATTGGGGGAGGGGGGATGCAGGGAGCATGCAAAGTGAGGAAACAGAGGAGCAGATTGTTGCACAAGTTACACCCCATTGTAGTGCAAATATGCCTGTAGGTGAGTTGTTTACCAGTGAGGATTCTTATACACCCACATTTTCCATTTAAAAAAATAATCCTGACAGAATCAATCGAAAAGGAAAAGAGCCAACCCAAGACCATCCTTATAAACTACTATTAAACACACAATAACTCCTTACCCTTTTCCTCAGGTTGTAGGTCAAGATGAGGTTCCTGGAGAAAGAGTGTGAGAAGGCCGTGTAGAACTCCAGCACCTTCTGTAAGGCATCTCTCTTGATCACGTGAAGGTCACAGTACGTCAGAGCCCTTACGTTAGCACAAGACTGGGCGAGGGTAGTTTCTTTCCAGAATACATCCCCAAAAACATCTCCTTTGCCTAGGAAAAGACAACAGCAATAATATCCACGATCAAAGGACTGCCTCAGCGCCGAGACTCAAAGAGCAAGAGCAAAACATTTCCACAAGAGCTAGCCAGCTAGCTAGCTAGCTAGCTAGCTTTCTTTCTTTCTTTCTTTCTTTCTTTCTTTCTTTCTTTCTTCTGAAAGTGCATTTCTCATTTCATTCCACGTTCTGAACACACACTTTTAACAGGGCCCTCTGGTTGGAGTCCAGGGACAAGATCCAAATATCCCTGTACACGGTGACATGCTGCCAACAACCTTCTTCCCCAGTTGGCGCTGTCAGGCCAGATTTAAATGAGAAGCCAAGGACACAAGGAAACATTTCCCATGTAGTCACTCTCTCATTTAAATCAACCCATCAGCTGGTGCTGGTTCTGTGTAAGCATGCAGGTTGTAGTACACTTGGTAGAGTTGATTTTTTTATTTGATATTTGTGTTCCACTTTTCCAACAACAGTGTTGGGTTCAAAGCGGCTCACAATCATCACCATCACCATCATCATCATCTTTAAAATGTGCAAACATTACAATCCCTATAATCCTATCAAAAACACAATAGCAGGGGAGAAAATAAGGCTGATAAAACAAACAAATTCAATGCAAACTCATAGTGCTTCAAAATACATAAGGAAGAAAGCTATCATGCTACGGAAAGGAAGCAGGCAGGATTCTTCAAGATAGACGTTTGAGACAATTTATCTTCCTGGGCTTGTATTCTTTTTGTATGCTGTACCTATAATATGACACGCAGTCTGGAGAGGTGGATGAGGGATGCTACATAGGCAACTGGCAGTGTTGAGACATAACACTAAACCATGGCTTAGCACTGAGTCAATGGGCCACAGCAAGCAACAGACCTATGTTCTCCCTCCTCTCATGTGCAGCCAGAAAAAGAGCGCCAGCAGCATTTATTTTCAGTTTCTCTGCATCTCAGCTTGTTGTTGAAGCCAAAGTGGGAATCAACTAATCCTTCTCAATGTCAAAACAAGCCAATTTCAAACCATGGTTTCTGAATCTGGCTTGTTTGACCACAGTAACTGTGCAAGCCCTAATCCCCAATTTGGAGACAGCAAAAAGCTGAGATTCCATTCGGATACAGCAATAAGCTGAGATTCAGGGAAAATACACCAAAATCCTTTTCCGTTATGTGGCAAGATAAGAGGATAGAGTGTATGCTTTCAAGGCTTCCTGCAGCTCATTCACATAATGACATGAATTGTTTACGATCAATTGGTTTTTACCCCACCCTTCAAGTCACTCCAAAGTGGGATGTATCAAATATAAAAATCCTACAAGAAGTCCATTAAGAACATTAAAACAATATAAACCAGTTCAACAACTACACCGTTCACTGCAATGTGGGAGTCATAAAGCCACGGCAAAGGCTTGTAATATTGCAGGGTGCCCCCTGACCTCGGCTGACCAGCACTCTGAGCTTTACAATGTATTGGAATGTATTGACCTTAAATGGAGTTGTGTTTCCTCTGGGCAGTGATGACCCTATTTGGCGATGGGTGGGTTTAAGCCATGACCGGATGTAGGTAATGTGAGACATTGGCAAACGGCCATGCGGGAGGAGAGAAGAAAGGATAATAAAAGATACTGGAGAGGAGAGAATAAGTTCGAAAGGAACTGCCCTCCATCCATGAAAATATTGCTGGCTCCCTTTGTCTTTATTTTACGCTAAACTGCGCCATTTGTGATGGCTGGCTCCGACACTGCAAACATCAGCGGCCTAGTCAAGGTGGGCCCAAGACATTTCGCTGCCTGAGGCAAAGGACAAGATGGTACTCTCCCATTCTATACATAGAACCAAGTGAACTGGCAACAGGAGAGGGACTTGACTGCACCTGAAGGCAACAGGCTACCTTTAGGCACTGCTGAGGGAAGGGGGGGGCTGCCCCCAGCACCTGCCATCTCTGGTGGCTGCCTCATTATGTCTAATGGTAGGGTCGACCTTGAGCCTGATACATCAAGAACCCACATCGTTAAAGAGAAGCATACTTTTGCTGGCGCTGAAAATCCACAAATGTTGGCGCCAGGCAGTTTGGTGTTATATATGGTCACAGCTACTATGTATTCAGAGTTATGCGTACTCTAGGCAAGCAGAATGCAGTGTTTTTCAAAGGCCAGCAGTCAATCAGCTGAATTGCTCCACAGAGTTCTGTGCTTAAAACTATCCGGTGGATTAGCATAAATCCATTTATCCAGTCTTAGCACTGGATTCAGAATTCTCAAGCTTGCAAAATATTTAGTTAAACAACTCTGGTAACAGCGATTAACCCGTTCAATTTAAAATGTGGATTGCTTCCAATAATCTAGAAAGATCCATTCCATGTAAGATTCCTAATAAAAGTAATTTCTCCTGTGCTGTTCAGTCAAGAAAATGTACCTTTATTAAACTTTGTAAAAATTCTAACTGTGCTAAGGCACTGATATTTAATTTGCCAATTAATTAATTAGAGTAATTTGTGCAAAGTAAGACAGTTAATAGCATAAAAAGAATGTTGAGTGTCAGCCTGCTGTTAATCCTTCAAAAATGGCTAACAACCTAAAAGCTGTCAGTCTCTCTTTGCTCCTTTTTCTTTACTCGGTGGCTAAACAGTGTAACTGGCAGAGTTGATAAAAGCCACCCTGAGTTTTTGTTCTCCCACACAGTTTCTTCATATATGATTTAACCTGAATTCAGGGGTGCTGTCCCCTAAAAGTGTGTGAATAATTTACTTCTTTCATTTATTTGAAAACTAACCACAATTACTCTTCCAAGTTCACATGAAAAAATATTGTACGGCCTAAGAAATCTTTTTTAAAAATCTGATAAACAGAAATATTTTCTCCTCAGAATCTGAAAGAACAGCCCTGTGTCAAGTGGCCATATTCTATAATGATATAATAACAAGATAAAGAGTCTGTATTCATTTAGTAGATACCTTGTCCATTGGGTAGATGCCAAATGACCAGTGGGTCCAATGCAAACACTTAAGATTCAAAAATATTTTCCTCATATCATATAATAGAGCACATTGTGCTAATAGAGCAATAATCAAATTGCAAGGTAGGAGTTTGCTATATAGGCAGTCCCCCATTTACATGAGTTCAATATGTGTGCAACTGTGAATATGCACATCACGCTGAACCCAGAAGGGACATGGAAACGTCATAAAGGCATCACTGAAATGTCACTAAATGGGCAGAGTGGGGTGACTGCAGACTCTTTCAATGGGTTTCAAATGGGTATAAACATGATTTTGCTGGCGGTGCCTCGTAACCTCTGAGTAAACAGGGGGCTGCCTGTATTTGGGTTGTATCCCCCTAATCAGGACAGACTCATTGAAAATAATGGCCATGACTAACTTATTTATTTCAATAGGTCTACTCTGAGTATAACTTAGGGGGATACAACCTTATGTGTGGGATCCACTTAACCACCAGCAGCAAGCACAACCAAGCTCTACCCCCCTCTTGCCCCCATGTGCCTCTGAAATTGGCTCTGGGCAGCTGCAAAGCCCCTAGAACAGCACACAGGGAGAGGAGAGGGGGAATCATTCCATTTGGCAAACAGAAATGTTTGTGCAGACAATGTTTGTTCTGGTATAGAACTGGTATAGAACTGCCCCCCTGTAAGATATCCTAGCATGGTCCAGTAGGTGTGGGGCATGGGCTCTTTAGTGCTTTGAAGATGGGGAGACTATGTCACATGTGTATGATTGGCAGTCATCCTTTGTAGGTACTGTAGGTTGTTATATTGTTGAGTGGTTGGTTGATGGAGATAATACTCAAAGTAGTAAATGACTGTTGTGGTTCTGTGCAGTGGATGGTGAGTGAGATTGGGTGAGTGGCTACATGACTAATGTTTTATGTTGGTTGTAATTTTGCATCATACTGTCTTGTACTGATCTCTGATTATTCATATCAACATGGATATTGTTTAAGTATTTGAGTGTTGTTGTTTTACAGAAAGCATTCTAGTCTTTATTGTACTTATTGCGTAGAGATAATAGATAGACAGACAGATAGATATGTATAGATAGATAGATCGATAGATAGATAGATAGACAGACAGACTGGGAACCCCTTTGAGATCTTCAGAAAGTAAGCAGTTGCTAAACGGAAATAATACATCAAATAAAATCCAACTCCCTTGTATGGGGGTGGGGGCAAGGTTTAAATATTCTTGTGCCACATTATGAGTCTATCCCATTGAGTTGGGACTATCACCTTTGGCACTTCTGTGTAATAGATGTCCTTGCCGGTAAAGTATTAAACCAAAGCAGTTTCAGAGAAGCATTACAAGAACAATTATGTCTGTATGCTTTAAGATTGCAATTAGATAAAATTAAACCAGCAGGGTTTTCTCCTTCTAGAGGAAATGGGCCATTTAACACCTTTCTTCTACAGAATGGAATACACACACATTTCCACAGGGGTAACATGGTTTTTTTGAAAGAAAGAAAAATTCCTCGGGGATGATGACTTTGTGAATAATAACTTACTCTGGAAATCTGAGGACACGCAATCCATGCCATCCGCCTGTGCAATGTGCTCTCTTAATCAGAGTAAACAAATGAAACCACCCCAATCCCTGGTGGCAGTAAACAAATTAAAATAGCTGGGTTTGCATAACAAATGCATGCATGGTCACACTACAATCATAACTTTAGTTGGTTTATTGATTTTATCCGCTTTATTATAGCTATTTGTATTGAGGTGGAAATTATTCCATACCAAACTGGAATCCTAAAAGGATCAGATTTTTTTAAAGTATTTTCTTTAAATGCTTTAAATCAAATACCCCACTCCCCTTTGTACACAATGTTTCCTACTTAAAAGAGGCAGGTCCTAATGTGCTTCGCCACATCATTTCCAGCAAAGACTTCAGCACAGCAAGGGAGAAACAATGTTTAGTCAACAAAGATAGCATTTGCACTTTTCCAGTATTAGTGCAGAAATACTTCTGCATATGTTTACATTCTAATAATAAAGATATGTCTTAGTTTTGTAAAGCAGGGCTTTGATCAAGGGTAGTCAACATGATGCCCTCCACTTATTGCTGGACTACAAATCCAATGGGCCCCAGCCAGGATTGGTAAAGTTATTGTAGTCTAACATCTCAACAGTTATCCCTGAAGTTATCAAAACTCTACACCATTGTCTGGAGTGAATCTTAAAGGACCAGCCCCCAGGCCTGAAGACTGACCTTTTGGGGGGCTTTTTGTGGCCTGTCATGGGTGCCTCCATTTATCAACATAAAGGTAGGTTAGGGTAAGAGAGTCTAACTGGTCCAAGGTCACCCAGCGAATTTCCTGGGTGGGTGGAGATCTCACAGGAGATCTTCAAGAAGAGACTAGGCAGTCACCTGATGTAAATACTCTTGCTCTAGATTTCTAAATTGGAGCAGGAGGTTGGATGAGATCTCCCTTCCATTCTACAAATTTATGACTAGGCAGGGAACTGAACACAGATTTGCTTGGCCTAACTCCAAGATCCTATCCACTACACCAGACTAGTTCTCAAAAGATATCCTTCTAGCACGATGAATATCTTTTGGAACTGAGATCACGCTTTCCTCTTAGGAACTGGGTAAACCTGATTTATAGTAACATTATTATGCAAGAGACACAGCGTATTCAATAAGCCAAGAGCAATAAGCTCACCAAATGAAACATTGTTGTAGGAGGCTCAGCCTCCTAATTTCGGCGTAAAGTTGGCTCTAATGGCATTTTAAAAAATATTGCCTGTAAATTCATTCATATCTTTTTAAGGCACAAAGGACATTTTGCTCCTAAGTTACATAGATCATTCAGTCACAAAATAATAATAAAAAAATGCAGTTTGTTTCTCAGTTGCAAGGTGGGATAAGAGCATAACTCTTATATTCTTACTCTTACATTCCATAATCACATTCCATTAAAAGAGAAACTGAGAGATTATAGTTTAGTGAACATATTCCCCCCCCCCACACACTTTCTAGTACAATTTTCACAATGATTGCTATTCAAAATCCTGAGGGGTACTGCTGAATAATCAGAATTCAAAATTTGTGGAACAGGTTAATTAATAGTAAGACTATTGACCTGTGTTCTTAAACTGACCAATTCACAGTAGAGCCACTGTCTTTGTTAATGACAGTCATAACCACAGAGTGATCCTTCAGCAGCCCTAAAGTGTGATCTCCTCCATCCAGCCGGTCTTGAGTACAATCCGTATGTGCAAGCAGAACCGACCCGCCCATGAGACATACTGAGGCAGCTGCCTTGGGTGACAGAATCCGAGAGGTTGCACCACTGCAGGTGCCACTGCTGCTGGATAAGCAAGAAGCATTGGTGGCGGCTTCCAGGTTCCGGTGAGATCTTGTGAGAGCCCTGCAAAATCCCATTGGAAGCTGCTGCCACAGCTGCTTCTCCTTGTTTCTCCAGTAATGGTGGTGGGGGCTCTGTCATCCCTTGGATTCTGCCACCCAAACTGGAACCCATAAGCTGCACCCACACAATTCTGGTAAGTGAGGCTTCAGTGGGGGTAGGAACAGGATGGGTTGGCCCTGTGTCTAAGCAAGGAATCTTTTTCAGCCCAAAGGCATTATGTGTAGAGTAGCACAGCTAAGATGACCAAGGGTATGGAAACCAAGCCTTATAACAAGCAGCTGAAGGAACTGGGTCTGTTTAGAATGGAAAAGAGGATACAAAGAGGAGATATGATAGCCATCTTCAAATGTCTAAAGGGCTGTCACATGGAAGATGGAGCAAGCTTACTTTCTCCAGTTCCAGAGGCTAGGACCCAAGCCAATGGCTTCAAGTTACAAGGAAGGAGATTCTAGCTAAACATCAGGAAGAAATTTCTGACACTAAGAGCTGTTCCACAGTGGAACAGTCTCCCTCCTTCCTTGGAGGATTTTAAGCAGAGATTGGATGGCCATCTGTCATGGATGCCTTAGTTGAGATTCTTAGATGATCCTCAGGGTCCCTTCCAACTCTAGGTAAAGGGAAAGGGAAAAGGGACCCCGGACCATTAGGTCCAGTCATGACCGACTCTGGGGTTGCGGCACTCATCTCGCTTTATTGGCTGAGGGAGCCAGCGTACAGCTTCCAGGTAATGTGGCCAGCATGACTAAGCCGCTTCTGGCGAACCAGAGCAACGCACGGATACGCCGTTTACCTTCCCACCGGAGTGGTACCTATTTATCTACTTACACTTTGATGTGCTTTTGAACTGCTAGGTTGGCAGGAGCAGAGACCGAGCAATGGGAGCTCACCCCATCACGGGGATTTGAACTGCTGACCTTCTGATCGGCAAGTCCTAGGCTCTGTGGTTCAACCCACAGCGCCACCAGCCATTCTATGATTCCCTCTTGGGCCACCTTCTGGGGGCTGCATAGTCAATCCAGGCAATAAAGAGGAGCTCTTACAGGATTACATTCCAGCCAAGCAACAAAACCCAGGAAGGGAGAGAATGCGAGGTCTGATGTGAGGTGTGGCCTAGGGGAGGAATGGGGCCTGGGCAGAGCCCCAAAGGTAAGATAGAGAACCAGGGAGGGAGGGGATGACAACATGAAAGGGGACTGTTGGCAACAAAAGGCTTGGAAGAGGGAGACATCAGCACGCTGGAGGACTCCAAACTGTGACTGAGACTATTTATATTTGCCTTTTAAATAATTTGCCCTGTAGATAAATAAATAAATAAATAAATGGCTGAACCAGAATACAAGCAGTCTTTTGGGTACCTAGTTGAGACAGAGAGACAAATTCAGATACAAATGCAAGGCAGCTTCCCCAAGTAAAAGAAAGAGAGGAAGAAATAGGGCGGGGGGGGAGAGAGAAACAACATCTAAGGGGTTTGCTCTATAGTATACAGTGGTACCTCGGGTTAAGTAGTTAATTTGTTCCGGAGGTCTGTTTTTAACCTGAAACTGTTCTTAACCTGAAGCACCACTTTAGCTAATGGGGCCTCCTGCTGCTGCCGCGCCGCTGGAGCACAATTTCTGTTCTCATCCTGAAACAAAGTTCTTAACCCACGGTAATATTTCTGGGTTAGCAGAGTCTGTAACCTGAAGCGTATGTAACCCGAGGTACTACTGTATTGCTCTGTCTTCTCTCTTTCCTGACAGTATATTTCCTTCTAAGTGATAGCTACAATTGTTCTGAAAGATTTAAGGTTGCTAGGCTGCTGTTTTTTCTGCAAGGCTAATGTGAGCAACAGACGCTGCACCACATCTCTGTGAGATTTTACTTTACCATTAGAAAGGTGTGATCAAATCGCATCACCACCTGAAGGCTGGATCAGCCTTGTTACTTACCTACATCTTATGGGTTATCACATGGTCTTTCCCTCCTTGCTTTGCTTCCACTGTGTTGAAGTGCAAAACCTTTTTTATGTGCTTAGTGCCCTCACTGTATGGCTGAACTTTCTGGCTAAAAATAGAGCAAATCTACATTTCAAAATGCTTTGGGCTTTGGTTGACAGAATAGGTTTTAATGTTCTTTAATGCTTCTATGCTGTTAATGATGCCTGGAAATACTGCGTTAAACAACAGCATTGCAATAAATATATCCAAGACGGGATGGGGGAGGGGGGAGAGGGCTGGATGGGTCCCTTACTTCCAATGAATTATAAAGCCATGGATGACCACCACTAGCTGTATGCTTCTCCCCAGCTATAGTGTATATTATTATTATTATTATTATTATTATTATTATTATTATTATTATTATTATTATATTAGGGGGAAACACATTCCCTCTTTTTCAGAGGAACTCAAGGTGGCTAACAATTTTCCACTTTACCCTGTATTTGTTTCTGTGTTTCTGTTCCACTGCAGTTCAGCTTCCGACACCCCTAGTAACAAATCTCAATAACCAAACAATATTTACAATAAAAACAATCCCTAAGCGAAACTCAAACAAAACAGCTGATTTTAAAAAGCAAAAAATGAAAGAAAGAAGCTACACAGGAATTCACTTTCAGAATAAACATTGTCATTTGGTACACAAATGTGAACACGAAGACAGAATGTAATGGGAGAACCTACCCAAAATTGCAACAACTTCATCATCCTGGATAACTTCCAATGATCCTGAAACCACAAAGCAAAGATTGTCCACGCTCTCTCCAGCATGATATATGAGATCCCCCGGAGCACAGTGCACCGTCTGAAATTCCATGGCAAGAGCTCGCAGACACCCATCGCTGGCCAGCCTAAACGCAGGGTGCTCTTTAAAAACTTTTCGATTCAGATGAACGCAGATGTCTGCTCGCATGTCCTTAGGGCAAATCTGCAGAACCTGGGACAACATTACAAGAATCAACCTCTGCAAGAGATTCGAGTGTGCTTCATCCACTGTACGCTGTCATTATGGCAATCTTTTTTTTCTTTAAAAAGCATCGTGTGCTTGTGCAGGAGATTCCTTTTGGCTTCCGGTTGGCTAGCCAACTTACAATTGGCTAAATTCCTGTTGCTGCTTCTTTGCTCTTCTGAACAAGTGGCTGCAGCAATGGAATCTAGCCACCTCTCTCTTAAGTGATGTGAATCCCTAATAACAACCCTGTTTTTAGCTGTTTGCCTTTGAATTTGGAATCCTCTGCATCTACCTATGTGCATGGAAGCTGTGACACTGCTCAGCAGATGTTTGTTTTTATCAAATAAACTGAAACATCTCCGACTGCCAAGATAGCAGACAGAAAATAATTAATAGTAATCATTAAATCTCATTGGGAATGGTGGCAGCTGCTGAAGTTATAATTGCAAATGTTAAACAGGAATCTGTCAGGGAACGCAAAGTTAGAAAATTACTTTTAAAAGTGCAATCCTCATTGACCCTGAAATTCCCACACCAGCCTCAACATTAAATTAAAAAGCTCTTCAATATTAAGGCAGAAGATAACTGTACAAGACCAAGAATAAAACAGTTATTTAGGCCAAACACATTCTTTGGTAGCTATTGAGCTACTAAGATAATAGTCAAAGGTTTTTTGTTTTTTTAAGACAGTGAAATCAATAGAACAGAATACATATCACATACTTAAATAGGGCATGCAATTGAAACAGCACACAAATGCTTAAACTTTTTGGAATGTATATATGATCAGGGGGCTTTCAAATTCCTTTGTCATGAGAAAACCAATTAACCTACAGTAGCAAATCATCATCACATTCCTGGCAGGGGGAGAGAGTTATGTGGCCAAACACACATTGGCTGCCTTGCTAAGATTACACCTCCCAACCCCCAACCCCCCCCCAAAAAAAATTGTAGCTCACATTCAAGACCTGGCACATGCTTAAATCTCCCTAATAGGGTTAACTTTGGTTGGATTCTGCTTATGTTTTGTTTGCATTTTGTTAAAACTCATTTAATTGAAACCTCCAATTTCCATTCATGGTCAAACCAGCGCAGAAGAGAGGTATCATTGCATCAGTGGTCAAACACAATAGCATCTTAGAGTAGTTGCTAGCATTCACATGCCTAGGAAGAAAAGTTTGCTTATTGCTGATGATTTTTATTCCACTAGAGAAGAAGAACCTTTTTCTCAAAATACACTCAGATGTGGAATTTCCCAACAAGTCCTGGCCTCTGCCATTGCCATGGGGCAACTAGAAGACAGCTACCACTATGGCAAATATCCTTAGAATAAACTTGTTTTACTAATATGTTTGTCTAACGTACCTTTGCTTAATGGAAAGGGCAGAACTAGAACTTATTTGGGAAACACAGGATTTCTGGGTTATTTTATCATTATTTATAAAAGTATTTGTATACTGACAATTCATACAGTGGCAATGCATAGCAATATATACAATGAAATATAAAAACGGTACAAAACAATTGTTAAAGTATCTGGCTAAGCCAAAAATATTAAACAGTTACATAGGCCTTTCAGCATAAAACATCTAAAAGAAAATGTCTGAAAATCAAAAGCAAGGTACCTGCCAAATCTATGCATGATACTGATAACACTTTCTTTCAAATTTACACAACAACCACCACTTGCCTTCTGCGGCAAATTATACCGTAAGTGGCTTACAAAACATAAAACTAAGAATCATTTATAAATCTACAACAAAACAATAAAATAGTAGCATTGTTGCCTTTCATCAACATACAAGTTAAAATGTAACCAAAACTGTTGTGATGGCTTCTTTCAATTGTTCAGCCCATTAAGGTGGCACTGTGGTTTAAACACTGAGCCTCTTATGCTTGCTTGATCAGGAGGTCAGCAGTTTGAATCCACATGAAGGGGTGAGCTCCTGTTGCTCTGTCCCAGCTCCTGCCAACCTAGTAATTCAAAAGCATACCAATGCAAGTAGATAAATAGGTACCGCTGCGGTGGGAAGGTAAATGGTGTTTCTGTGCACTCTGGTACTCATCACCACATTCTGTTGCACCAGAAGTGGTTTAGTCATGCTGGCCACATGACCCAGAAGGCTGTCTGCAGACAAACGCCGGCTCCCTTGGCCTGAAATCGGAGACGAGCGCCGCAACCCATAGTTGAATTTGACTGGACTTAACCATCCAGATGTCCTTTACCTTTACCTTACCTTACATTCACAAAATAAATCAATAATGCTTAAATTAGCTTTTACTGTTTTAGTTCTTCTATACCCTCTGTACCTCACGAAGCAGGTAAAATAAAAGCATAGTGATTCAGGGGATAAATTCACCTTCAAAATATTTGCTTAGAGGGATGTATTACATGACACACATCAGTAGTGACAGCCATGCAGGAGTGTAGAAATCACATTATGATTTATTCATTCCACAATGTTCTTGAAGTTGTGTTTGTATGCAAATTCAGTGGAGCTTGAGAATTGGACTTTAGAATTTATGGACTGGTATTGTCATTACTCAAGTCTTAAATTTGTTAGCCTCTGCTATCAACATAGGCATTTTTTTTTTAAAAAAAAGATGCTAAACTGCACTGCCTATGATATGAATATGTCAATTACAGAAATCTATCAGAATATATCTCTTTTAATAGTCGAAGAATTGAATATTTCTTTATATTTATTAAAGCAATTATTCAAGGTGAAAACGGATAGCTGTGATTCAATAACCTTTGCATTCTTCTCATGAAAATGCCTTTGGTGCAAGAGGGCAGAAGTTTGTTTTGAAATTAGCCCACCTTTTGTGGCCAAGGTCAAGATACCCAACAAATGAAGGACAGCGAATCAAGTTAAAAAATAATGATAATAAAGAAAAGAAAAGATGTTAAATAGAGGAAACTGAGGATGCTTTTCAAGTCATGACTGAACAGAAATGTTGCATGAGAACGTAAGAGGAGCCTGATGGATCAAGCCATGGGCCGTGTGGCCCAGCATTCTGTTCTCACAGTGCCCAACGAAAGGCCTGTAGGAAACCCACAAGCAGGACTCACGCGCAAGAGCCCTCACCCAGCCAGCTGTTTCTAGCAACTGGTATTCCAAAGCATGACTGCCTCCAGCCATCCCAGTCAGAAGCTGTTGGTAGCTTTATCCTCTATGAATTTGTCCAACCCTCTTTCAAAGCCATCAGAGTTGGTGGCCTTTATTGCCTGCTGCAGCAGCAGCGAGTTCCATAGTTCAATATTTCTACACACAGAATATGCAACGGACCCAGGCAGTGGCAGAGGAAGTGGAGTACGGGGCGAGCCATCACAGCTGTACCCCCACTGCGCTGAGCACCACACCCCCAGGACGCGCGCCGCGCCCGGGCAGGCCTGCTCAGTGAAGCTCCGCCACTGGAACCAGGGACTTGCCCTCTCTTACGAGGAGTTAGGGTGTGGAAGCAGGTGCCTGTTGAAGAAACAGCATTCATATTTACTAAAATTCACCAACAATGTTGAGCCAGAGAAGCTATTTTCCCGGATTTGTGGATTTGTTTATTTAGTGGGCACAGAATGCACCCAAGGCACCATTCGTAGGGTTCACGGGTGTCCAGTTTCATGGGGATCCCCACTACTGCAAGTAAGGTATTTGTGCTTTTATCTTGTGAGCTCTGAGATCTTCAAACAAAGGACACTACTGTATATTAATAGTAACAGGCATAGTAATGGAAGGCTAGGCAAAGAAGAATCAGCACCTTGGAGAGGGACCTACATAAATGTGGGTTTCAGGACAGAACATGCTGAGACAGAACATGCGAATTACCTCCGCTGTGTCTTGGAACAACTGGCAGATCTTTATAGCCTGGGCTATAGGTATTAATTGACTAGAATCCCCCCCCCCATTGTGAATCTGGTCAGTTAGATCTTCTACAGTTGGCTTCCTCTAGGGATTGGGGTTCCAGCCTGTGGTGATATCTCCTCTGGACTCTCCTGATCCTCTAGATCTAGCCTTTCTCAACCTGTGGGTCCCCAAATGTTGTTGAACTGCAACTCCCATCACCCCTAGCTAGCAAGGCCAGAGCTCAGGGATGATGGGAGTTGTAGTCCAACAACATCTGGGGACCCACAGGTTGAGAACTGCTGCTCTAGATAGTCTGTGGCAGAGGTCTCTCCTCAACGTTCAGGGAAGGCGAGGAAGCTGATTGCACCTTTTCATGGGACAATTGAGGGAGTGGGTTCATTTTCTCCTCAGGGCTGCTGTCAGAGGAGAACTCTGTGGCTGTAACATCCAGAGGAATCTTGGTCTGCAGCACTAACATCACATCCATATAAAGACCTGCTAAGTTTCATCACGGCTGATATATCATGTGCTTCCCAAATACAGAAACCCCTTAGATAACTACATCTCCCAAATTCTCCTGACTGTATTAGCCACCACAATGGGCAACAAACAAACGGAGAAGGAATGGAGGAGGGAAAGAAATCTGCGCTGCTGGGTTGCAATGCAACATTCTTCAAATTTCCCCATATTTTTCTCAATGAAAATTTGAAACTTACAAAGCCAGTATGTGGAGAAAACTTCAGAGAACTCAGACATCTCTACATTTGACAAAGATGAATTTGATATAAGGAAAACTGAGTTTTTTTAAAAATCAACCCAATAAACAGTCATCAAGAATAGCAGCTACAAGAAAGGAACAGTGAGAAAGCATTTATTTGATGGTAGCTTTCCAATATCAAGACAGCTCACCTTTTCTGTATCGATGCCTCTGGACATGGACCAGGTAGAAACAATATAATCCATCACACGTTCACTCAGACCTTTGGGCACTTGATAGAGTTTCAGGAAGTCCCGGACACTGTTTAGCATTTCGTGGTATCTATTTGTATTAGCATACATTTGCTGGAATATGGTTGTTACATTACCAAAAATCGTTGCATATAGGAGAGCTGGAAATAGAAGGAGGAGGAGGAGGAAGAAGAAGAAGAGATAAAGTTGAATATTTTCCGAACACCTTTTAAGCAGGACGTTTGAGATCAATGTCGATACAGTGTGTTCTCTGTAGGAGAAAGTAATGCAAAATACACATTAATTATCTTAATTGTTACAAACTGACATGAAGATGCCACTTATTGGATGGTTGCTGTTGGCACTCAAGTGCTTCTCAAGTAATTCTGAATCCTGTTAGTGGAGCATCCCCTTAGCACAAATTCTCTTGTTTCAATTAAAGAATGCCCATGTCAGTTTAGCTTGGGTTCAGTGACTTTATTGGAGAAGTCCTAGTTATTAGGGAACTCGCTTTACACCCCTGAAGGCTGCTTATTGAAGCCTTGGTGTTCTCACTAATCAACTTCCTCCAGTTCAACTAACCATAAGCAGGTACAGAATCCCATTAGTTGCAGAATCCAAGTGTATTTGCTCCTTTTAATACTGCTGGTGGTTACCAACATTGCTGGCAATTACCAGAGGAATGCCTATCTGCCACAGCAGCTCCATTATAAAAAATATTTGTTTGTTTGTTTGCTTGCTTGTTTGTTTGGGGAGTGGGGTTGCAACCGTGCCTTTCCATCAAGGTATTTTAACAAACATTAAAAACCAGTAGAAAGGCTAACAACAGCATCAAATTAACATACAAGACAGATATTATTATTATTCTATTATTATTATTATTATTATTATTATTTAAGTCACACTACTTAAATAAGAACCAACAGCCATCCATAATGAAATGGCATATAAATTGCATTCCACAACCAGGGAGCCACAACAGAAAAGTCCATGTTCCTGTGAATCTCAGCAGATGGGTACAGCTGGAGGATGACCTCAGCTTGTGATTTTAATGTAGATTCCTTGCCCCCCATGTAAAATGTTCCAAGCTGAATTTCAGCTTGGAAAAGTCTCATGTGGTAAGGCTAGGAAAGACCTCCCCTAGAGACTTCGAAATACTGCTTTCAATTAGATGGTCATATCAAGCTGCCTTATACAAAGTTAATTATTATTATTATTATTATTATTATTATTATTATTATTATTATTATTATTTTATTTGTACACCACCCATCTGACTGGATTGCCCCAGCCACTCTGGGAGGCTTCCAGCATATACTAAAACATAATTAAACATTAAAAACTTCTCTATACAGGGCTGCCTTCAGATGTCTTCTAAAGAATAATAAAAGATAATCATTCCATCCAGCTCAGTATTCTCTGTACTCATCTTCTCCAAGCTCGGCTGAATCTAGACATATATAAAAACCCCTGTGAAAATGCTTTTTAAAGAAACTGTTTAAAAATATATACTGTATTGAATTTCCCATTAGCTCATCATCATCTAGTGTTACATTTGTAGAATGTGACATTTAATACACTTAAAACGCATTTGCAGCTACATAGCTGAATCCCTGGTGCCCTCCCCAAAATTTTGAACTACAACTCCCATCATCCCTGACCAGGGTTAGTGCCTTAAGCAACAACAAATTCTAAATGTTTTGAAATGCATGAATTGGTTCGTCACATACAATTCTGGTTGCAAACAAGGCTGTATGTAATAGTTTTCAGGCTTACTTGGCAGGGACTGAAAGGGGCATGGTCAATTGTTAATGTGTGGATCAATAATGGGTCTTGGCAGTGAGAGCATAATCACTGAGGAAAGAGGTGGGGACACTCTAAATTTATTGACAAGCTTTTGTGTGATAGGGGAGTTTGAAAGGGATGATAGATTTGTTGTGTGGTGGTTTTGTTTGAAGGGGAGTGCCTTCAAAGTGCTTGTGACGCCTCATTAAAATGCAACAAATGATGTGTAGGTATCTACAGGTAAGATGTTGGTTCTGCAGTCACTTTCAAACACTCTAAGGACACTTAGTTTTAACAGGCTTTACAACTAAAGCCTTACTAAGGAGGAGACTCTTGAGAGTCCCATGGACTGCAAGAAGATCAAACCTCTCCATTCTTAAGGAAATCAGTCCTGAGTGCTCGCTGGAAGGACAGATCGTGAAGCTGAGGCTCCAATACTTTGGCCACCTCATGAGAAGAGAAGACTCCCTGGAAAAGACCCTGATGTTGGGAAAGACTGAGGGCACAAGTAGAAGGGGACGACAGAGGACGAGATGGTTGGACAGTGTTCTCAAAGCTACCAGCATGAGTTTGACCAAACTGTGGGAGGCAGTGGAAGACAGGAGTGCCTGGTGTGCTCTGGTCCATGGGGTCGCAAAGAGTCGGACACGACTAAACAACTAAACAACAACGACGGTGTACAAAATCAAGCACTGATACTGGTAGGAGGAAAATGAGTTGAACCACGCTCACTAGACCACACTTGCTGTCATGCCCTGTCTAAGGCTGTCCAGGGTTTGAGAACATTTCTGCAGTGGGGCAGCCAACTAAACGTGAACAAGGCATGCCACTAAGGTTGAAGCTCCTTGTGTTTAATTCTGTTCTGGGTGAGAGCTACTATCCCTGAATTATAATCCAGCCACACCACACTTAATTGAGTCCCCACACACCTCTAATTCTTCATAATCAGGATGCTGCAAATAACCATTCTGACTGTTAATTACAAATTGTGTATTATAATTACCCTTGCCAAAAGGCATTCTACTCCATCTGATTAATCTATCTCAAACCTTATTAGCTTTAATTTGCCATTAGTTAGCCAGTGAAATACAGTATTAGTGCAGGAGATTCATCAAAACATTTTTTTAAAGAAAAACAAACAAGCATCATTTCACCCACAGGGTTTCTGAACAAGGTTGTAAGTTACATGCTTTCATAGCATTGGGAACTTAATAATAACTATTATTATTATTATTATTATTATTATTATTATTATTATTATTATTATTACCCCGCCCATCTGGCTGGGTTTCCCCAGCCACTCTATAGCAGCTTACAGCATATCTAAAAACATAATAAAAACAACAAACATTAAAAACCTCCCAATACAGGGCTGCCTTCAGATGTCTTCTAAAAGTTGTGCAATTCTTTATCTCCTTGACATTTGAAGGGAGGGCATTCTACAGGGATGGTGCCACTACCGAGAAGGCTCTGCATTTTCTTTTCTTCTTTAAAAAAGTGGAACTCTTTTTAAAACCTTTTGATTTTTTTAAAAAATATATACAATAGGAAAGAAAGAAAGAAAGAAAGAAAGAAAGAAAGAAAGAAAGAAAGAAAGAAAGAAGAGGCAGGTGAGGGGCACACCAAGCCCAAATATTCTGAATCCTGTCAAATGCATTGTTGTTGCTTTATTATTTGCTTTCTAAACCACCGTCTTGATGCAATTTGCACATAATTTTAAAAAGTTAAAAACATGAAAGCAACAGATATATTTAAAACAACCCTAAAACTCTAACAAGTAGACATTTGCAGTAAGGCCTCCTTTTATCCAACTGGAAAAGCCTGTTGGAACAAAAGGTGGGAGCTGTTTGTATCTTGGCAGCAGCAGAACAGGGGCAGCCACATTAAAAGACCTGCTCTGAGTTATTGTGGAGCAGGCTTCTTAGAACTTTGGAACTTGCAAGAGAAATTATCCTACAGACTGCATCAATTTACTGGGTGTATATGGTGGTTTCTCAAGTAATCTTCTCCTGAGCTTTATAGGGACATATATGTTAATACCAACACCTTGAACTAGGCCCAGTAGCAAACTGGCCAGTGAAAATACCACAAGCAACGTGTTATAGGCTGGTAGTAACTTGCCCCCACAAGCAACCTAGCCACCACATTCTCCACCAGCAACACAATGGGTTACTATACTTGCAATGCATACTGTAGTTTCAATACGGTTGGTTGAGTTCAACTAAGTCTTACTGAGAGCAGACCCTTTGAAATAAATGAATTTATATTAGTCAACGCACTGATTTCACTGGGTCCCACTGTGAATATAATGTAGTCGGCTATCACCTAGTAGGTTGTATCCAGCACTGTCTGTGCATGTGGGGAAGTTCAGAGGAAGACGTCCCAGTGCATGAGCAGAATTCTACTTGCGAAATGCTGGATTTGGCCCACTGAGTAAGTAAGACAAATTAAGAAGAAAAATAAGATCGGGTGTCACATTACAAAATGGCCTGGTTTTTAAGGTAATGTGAAACTATGGCTTAGTGCTACATGAGCCAGCCTCCACAAGCCTGCATGAAACAAGGGAAGCTGATTTATATTGTTCCATCTAGCTCAATACTGCATACACTGACTGGCAGCAGCTCTCTGGGGTTCTAGGCAAGGGTCTTGAAGTGTATGTGGGTTCCCACCAGGCAAGTCACAGTGATAACAGCAAGAACCTTTATTGAGCTAACAGAACTAGACAACAGGGGTAAAGCAAGTGCCTATATACATTTCTGAAGGCCTGGGCCACTCCCACTCCCAATGTGATTTGCTGTCTAAACTTCCAAGCTGCGAATCATAACTCAGAGTTTAAGGGACAATGGCAGAGGCCCAAATCCTGAAATGTTCTGTGACTGGATATCATGTATCGAATCAGTGCCAAAGAAAGACAGAACTTTTTTTATGTACGCTACCACAGCAGCAAGAGTACTCATCGCAAAGCATTGGAAGACTCAAGATCTACCCACTCTGGAAGAATGGCAGATGAAGGTGATAGACTATATGGGACTGGCTGAAATGACCGGCAGAATCCGCCACCAGGGGAAAGAGACGGCAGATGAAGATTGGAAGAAATTCAAAATTTATCTTAAGAAATATTGTAAAATTAATGAATGCTAAAATGTTGAGGTTTTAGGGAAAAAAAGGGGGATTACAGCTATAAAAGATTAAGTAAAAGAAAAGAATAAGGGGGAAATTTGATAAAACCAAGGGCTAGGATTTGCTGAAACAAATTTGGAAATTGGGATGTAGAAAGGGGAGGTATGGGGAAGTCGGTGAAGTAAGGTTTAAGAAAAAAGGATATGAAACTATACATGTTTGTTTGTGTGCTTGTTTGTTTGTGTTGTGTATTGTTTGTGTTTATAAAAACTGTGAAAAACCAATAAAAATTTTTATAAAAATAAAATAAAATATCATTTATCGAATCAGAATACAGGGGTTTCAGAATCCTTCGTCCAGACTCAAGCTCAGGCAAACACAGAGCACTGAATACGTAACAGGTCTCTCCCAACCCTAAATGGAAATACTGGGAATTGAACCTGACACATTCTGTATGAAAAACAGATACTCTACCACCAGACTACAGTCCTTCCTGCATGTGCGTGTTGGGCTCACAGAGTAATCCAACCATGCAGCCGAGTTCAGTAAATCTCTGGAAACATTTAAAAAACTGCACCTGAAAAAAGGCCCAAGTTACAGCACAAACACCTGCTTTTCATGCCGCAGGCTGAGGTAACAAACACATTTGCAAGGCCATATTTTGCAAGGGTGATTCCTAGTTTCATCAATATGAGAAGAATATTTATACTCAATTTCCTCAATATGGGAAGCCAGTGATTAACCACAGAAGAACTATGAGAGGAAGTCGATAGCAAGGGAACATTTGCCCATCAAAATTTACTGTACAATCTCATCCTAAGCCTCACACATTATTATTTTTTAGCCAATGCTTTCAGTCAAGGCTATTGCCACAAAGAGAACAGGCAAAGAAAGCATTCTTACAGAGCACGAGCAAATTCCATTCACAGCTAGTATTGTTCTTCTGTGGCAACACCTGCCACAGCACCAGCCCAGAAAGAAATCTTTTCAGCAGATGTCATTTAATGCACAGAACCCTCAGACAGAGCCGAGCGTCTTTGCATTATTCTCTCTTCCCAATTACGTCTTCTCTGTTCAGAGTTAAAGTGCAGTGTCTTGTCTGCGACAATGTGGCAACTCATTAACAATGCACTCTGCGCTGCCACCTCATTTAAAACATTGTGGTGTTTTTTTTTTTTAATAACACTACAGATAAAAGCTGCATAATTGCTACAGGGAGTTACTCTTACAGCCAAGTTGTGAAGGTCACTATCAGGTTGGTGAGGCTACCAAACAATTTGCTACTTTTAATGTAGTTAAAACTCAAACAAATAAAAAAAATGTATGTACTTGATTGTCACAATAGAATATAGCTTTTTTAAAAAAAAAATTGTTGGTTTTTTAAAAAGAGTTCCTGCCTGGAGTAGTTGCAAAACACTCAAACCTTGTAATTGGGGTTATAAGTGTTGCAATAGTGTCTCATGTTCCCAGTATGAATCATTGCATTTAATTGGACTGATTTTAAATGTGCTCTCTTAAGGAGCACCCTCTTGTTTCTTCCGAGTAAGATCAACCAACGCGAGTGTGTACTTGTGGTGGTGACGCCTCTGACACTGATTGCCTAAGCTGGTATGGCGGCACGGAAAGTTCAGATATTCAAGAAACAATGAAGTTTGTAATCCAGCTTCTGTGTGGCAAGGGAGAGCTGTTAGTTTGGCTGGAATTAAAATCTCACATGATGCAAACAGGGGACACAGAAAGGGCTGAATTCCTCAATGCCTTCTTTGCCTCAGTCTTCTCCGATAAAGAAAACAATGCCCGACCTGAAGAATTTGGAGCAAATGATTCAGCATAGGAAACACAGCCCAGAATAACTAAGGAGATAGTACAAGAATACTTGGCTAGTTTAGATGTATTCAAGTCTCCAGGGCCAGATGAACTGCATCCAAGAGTATTAAAAGAACCGGCAGATGTGATCTCAGAACCACTGGCAGTCATCTTTGAGAATTCCTGGAGAACAGGCGAAGTCCCGGCAGACTGGAGGAGGGCAAATGTTGTCCCTATTTTCAAAAAGGGGAAAAGAGAGGACCCAAATAATTACCGCCCAGTCAGTCTGACATCAATACCAGGGAAGATTCTGGAGCAGATCATTAAGCAAACAGCCTGTGAGCACCTAGAAAGGAATGCTGTGATCACCAATAGTCAGCATGGATTTCTGAAAAATAAGTCATGTCAGACTAACCTGATCTCGTTTTTTGACAGAATTACAAGCCTGGTAGATGAAGGGACGCGGGTGGCGCTGTGGGTAAAAGCCTCAGCGCCTAGGGCTTGCCGATCGAAAGGTTGGCGGTTCGAATCCCCGCGGCGGGGTGCGCTCCCGCTGCTCGGTCCCAGCGCCTGCCAACCTAGCAGTTCGAAAGCACCCCCGGGTGCAAGTAGATAAATAGGTACCGCTTACCAGCGGGAAGGTAAACGGCATTCCGTGTGCTGCGCTGGCTCGCCAGATGCAGCTTTGTCACGCTGGCCACGTGACCCGGAAGTGTCTGCGGACAGCGCTGGCCCCCGGCCTATAGATGTGAGATGGGCGCACAAACCCCAGAGTCTGTCAAGACTGGCCCGCTCGGGCAGGGGTACCTTTACCTTTACCTTTACCTAGATGAAGGGAACGCAGTGGATGTAACCTACCTTGATTTCAGCAAGGCATTTGACAAGGTGCCCCATGATATTCTTGTAAAGAAGCTGGCAAAATGCGGTCTTGACTATGCTACCACTCAGTGGATTTGTAACTGGCTGACTGACCGAACCCAAAGGGTGCTCATCAATGGTTCCTCTTCATCCTGGAGAAGAGTGACTAGTGGGGTGCCACAGGGTTCTGTCTTGGGCCCGGTCTTATTCAACATCTTTATCAACGACTTGGATGATGGACTCAAGGGCATCCTGATCAAATATGCACATGACACCAAACTGGGAGGGGTGGCTAACACCCCAGAGGACAGGATCACACTTCAAAACGACCTTGACAGATTAGAGAATTGGGCAAAAACAAACAAGATGAATTTTAACAGGGAGAAATGTAAAGTATTGCACTTGGGCAAAAAAAATGAGAGGCACAAATACAAGATGGGGGACACCTGGCTTGAGAGTAGTACAAGCCTACCTTGATTTCAGCAAGGCATTTGACAAGGTGCCCCATGATATTCTTGTAAAGAAGCTGGTAAAATGCGGTCTTGACTATGCTACCACTCAGTGGATTTGTAACTGGCTGGCTGACCGAACCCAAAGGGTGCTCATCAATGGTTCCTCTTCATCCTGGAAAAGAGTGACTAGTGGGGTGCCACAGGGTTCTGTCTTGGGCCCGGTCTTATTCAACATCTTTATCAACGACTTGGATGATGGACTCAAGGGCATCCTGATCAAATTTGCAGATGACACCAAACTGGGAGGGGTGGCTAACACCCCAGAGGACAGGATCACACTTCAAAACGACCTTGACAGATTAGAGAACTGGGCAAAAATAAACAAGATGAATTTTAACAGGGAGAAATGTAAAGTATTGCACTTGGGCAAAAAAAATGAGAGGCACAAATACAAGATGGGGGACACCTGGCTTGAGAGCAGTACATGTGAAAAGGATCTAGGAGTCTTGGTTGACCACAAACTTGACATGAGCCAACAGTGTGACGCGGCAGCTAAAAAAGCCAATGCAATTCTGGGCTGCATCAATAGGAGTATAGCATCTAGATCAAGGGAAGTAATAGTGCCACTGTATTCTGCTCTGGTCAGACCACACCTGGAGTACTGTGTCCAGTTCTGGGCACCACAATTCAAGAAGGACACTGACAAACTGGAACGTGTCCAGAGGAGGGCAACCAAAATGGTCAAAGGCCTGGAAACGATGCCTTATGAGGAACGGCTAAGGGAGCTGGGCATGTTTAGCCTGGAGAAGAGGAGGTTAAGGGGTGATATGATAGCCATGTTCAAATATATAAAAGGATGTCACATAGAGGAGGGAGAAAGGTTGTTTTCTGCTGCTCCGGAGAAGCGGACACGGAGCAATGGATCCAAACTACAAGAAAGAAGATTCCACCTAAACATTAGGAAGAACTTCCTGACAGTAAGAGCTGTTCGACAGTGGAATTTGCTGCCAAGGAGTGTGGTGGAGTCTCCTACTTTGGAGGTCTTTAAGCAGAGGCTTGACAACCATATGTCAGGAGTGCTCTGATGGTGTTTCCTGCTTGGCAGGGGGTTGGACTCGATGGCCCTTGTGGTCTCTTCCAACTCTATGATTCTATGATTCTATGTGAAAAGGATCTAGGAGTCTTGGTTGACTACAAACTTGACATGAGTCAACAGTGTGACGCGGCAGCTAAAAAAGCCAATGCAATTCTGGGCTGCATCAATAGGAGTATAGCATCTAGATCAAGGGAAGTAATAGTGCCACTGTATTCTGCTCTGGTCAGACCTCACCTGGAGTACTGTGTCCAGTTCTGGGCACCACAGTTCAAGAAGGACACTGACAAACTGGAACATGTCCAGAGGAGGGCAACCAAAATGGTCAAAGGCCTGGAAACAATGCCTTATGAGGAACGGCTAAGGGAGCTGGGCATGTTTAGCCTGGGGAAGAGGAGGTTAAGGGGTGATATGATAGCCATGTTCAAATATATAAAAGGATGTCACATAGAGGACATAGAGGAGGGAGAAAGGTTGTTTTCTGCTGCTCCAGAGAAGCGGACACGGAGCAATGGATTCAAAGTTTCCACCTAAACATTAGGAAGAACTTCCTGACAGTAAGAGCTGTTCGACAGTGGAATTTGCTTCCAAGGAGTGTGGTGGAGTCTCCTACTTTGGAGGTCTTTAAGCAGAGGCTTGACAACCATATGTCAGGAGTGCTCTGATGGTGTTTCCTGCTTGGCAGGGGGTTGGACTCGATGGCCCTTGTGGTCTCTTCCAACTCTATGATTCTATGATTCTATGATTCTATGATGCAGGTTAAGAATTAGGAAGTGGTCCCAGGACTCAGGGAACCCTAAAAGACAGGGACTCCAAAGGCATGAAAGATGAATGAAGGGTCCAGAAGGAAGGGTGAAGAGGAACCTCAAGAAAAGTTAGAGGGAAAGGGGCAGAGATGATCATCACAGAAGGGACCTTAAGAAATGTTAATGGTGCTTCAGATCAGAAACAGCTTTAGGGAGGAGGAGGGAGGGGTTTAGGGTAGCTAGTCAAGAGACAGGGTGGCTAAAGAAAGCAGTAGGTAAATCTAGAGCATCACCTCACAGAGTGTTTGTTGTGGGGGAGGAAGGGAAAGGAGAATGTTAGCCGCTTTGAGACTCCTGAAGGGGAGTGATAAAGCGGGATATCAAATCCAAACTCTTCTAAAAAGCAGTGGCAGGAGAGGCCTCTTAAATGCCATGTACTAATTTTATAAACATGCTATTCCTTGGACTGCTTCTCATTCTAGAATAAACTGGAACTAGCTTTAGAAATAAGACGAATCAGCATCAACACAAGGCTGCCACTGTTATTCACAACTGTATCCAAGCCTTGGGGTGGTGTAGATGGGATTTTCCTCAAAACCAGCCAAAGGCAGTAGGCTCTGGCTGGGAAGTAGTCAACACTGCGCTATTCACTAAAGAGCTTCACTGCAGAGTGGGGATTTGAATTCGAGCCACAAGTCACACGTCAGCTTGTTTATGTTTGTGGCCATCATCCATCTACCTCAGCATTTCTTTCTTTACTACCTCTATCGCTCCCATTTATTCCAAGGAGCTCAAGGTGGTGAACATAGTTCTCCTACTCCCCATTTTATCCTCACAACCATCTTAGGCTGAGAGTGAGTTACTACTGTGGTGGTTGGGAGTTACTCGTGCGTAATCCTGCTCCGTTTGAGCATCGGATTGCCTGGTTAAACCCTCCGGACTGCGCAGCCCATCTCAGCGTGGCTGCCCTTAGTCACTCGTAGAATCTGTCTGTGGGCGTTTCTTAAAGCGCTGCCAACATAAGAGTTGTTTGACGCCCAATCGTCTCCGCCTCTCACTGCGCGGGAGTCTCCTGCGCAAGGTGGGCGTGGGCAGCGGGGTGCTCGGGCTCTCCTCGCTAACTTCCAACGAAGAGTCCTGGAGCCCCTGCACCTCCCTGTCCCGTTGTTCTCCTGGATCCCTGGTGTTACACTCATTCTCTTCCCCTTCTTCCTGGCTGAGTCTCCCTCTGGCGCTTGGACCCTCCCCTGCAGAATCAGAGACCCTCTCCTTCTCCCGTGCCTCTGATGGCAGTTCCCTGACAACTACCCACCCCAAAACTTCAATGGCTACCCTTGCAGCAAAGCCACTCCATAAGAACCTAGGAGGAGCCCACTAAGTCCAGCATCCTGTTGTTCTCACAGTGGTCAGCTCCAAGTATTCTTCTGAAATGTGGCAGGGTTTATAGTTAGTCTCAGAAGGAGCAACCTTGCTTGCAAATCACCCAATTCTGCCCCAAATTTAAAATTATAAATGTTTCATTTTAAAAAAAAACAAACACACACTTCAGAGGTGTCTAGCATGAAAGTCCCTGGATCTATTTGCTTGTAGTTCAGCAGGCATTATCCACTCTGCATGGCCTACCATGCCTAAAATTTCATCAGCTTCTGCCAAAAGGGAAAATACAAAAGCCTTTTGAAAATAAATAAATTAAAACCCTGAAAATAGAGGGGAGCAAAGCATACATGGGCAGACCTCAAGCTGAATCAGGCAGCCTACAAAGCACCCTGGATCAAGGCAGGCTGTTTTTCGAAAGCGCCAAATCAGGATTTGAATCAAGGCTTGTTGCACTAAGAAGTGCAGCATTACAATGAAATAATCTACATTTAACACACAACATCATGGATACTAACCTCCGCAAAAGGAAAATATTGGTGCATGAACTTCCATGGTGCTAGAATGTTAAAAATCAATTAACAAAATGTTAAATATCCAATTTCAGACCTGTCATTCATAATTCCATTACTACATATTAATAGAAAGCTTGATTGACAATTCAAAGAGATCACTCAATCTGTATAGTTCTAATTTCAGTATCAGTATCACTACCATAGAAATAAGACAAATTTAGAATCCATCTAACACCATGTAACTATAATGATTTGCTGCAACAGCGCTTCGATATTGAGTGTGTTCTTTTTTCTTTGAGTAACTTATGATTATAACTTTCAAATAATAATTAAAGTTATACAGTTCCAAATTTGGTTCTCCATCTAAGCTCTCTGAAACATATGCATTACTGTGAAAAACATAGCATGACTTAGCTGGTTCATTAAAATTGCTCAACCAATACATATTATACTTGCTCAAATCTCATAATGGAATCAGGAATTCTGCAATTGTCAAACCAGAGTCAAATTACTCACAATATATTTTTACAACTATGGGTGCAATTCAGCTGAAGAAGAAAAAACCATGAAGTTGAACTGTCCATAGGATAAGGATATGCTTCAAATCCCTTAAGAACATAAGAGTCTGCTGGATCGGCTAATTAATGGACTATCTTGTTCAGCATCCTGTTTCCACAGTGGCCAACCAGATACCTGGGGGAAACCCACAAGCAAAATTCAAGCACAAAAGCCCTCTCCCCTCCTGTGACTTCCTGCGACTCGTATTCAGAAACACTGCTGCCTAAACTGTGGAAACACAGCTTAGCTTTCAGAGTGAGTAGCCACTGATAGAGCCTCACCTCCTTGAAAGCAATGGGATTTCAAAGTGCTTAACTAAAGTTGTATTATGACCGATGTTACATAACACATTGAAACCACACTCATCAAGATTTACACATTTACCACTAATATTGTGGGGCTACTATCTGTTCGTTTGTTTCGCCAGCCAGTTTATTACCCACAGATCTCAAAGCAGTTAACAATAAGTAAAAGCAAAATACAGTGGAACCTTGGTTTTCGAACGTAATCCATTCTGGGAGACCTTTTGATTTCTAAAACATTTGAAAACCAAAAACTCAGTACAGGATCATCAATACAACAGGGGAACTCAAAATTGAAGCCGTGTAGCACGTTTGGCTTCTGAAAATCGTTTGAAAACCAGAGCAGTTACTTCTGGTTTTTTGACGTTCGAAAGCCAAAACGTTCAACTACGGAGGCGTTTGACAACTGAGGTTCCACTGTACATAAATATACAATCAGGATGTAAATATACAATATACAATTGCATTTGATTTGCATTAGGAAAAATCCAAATACATAAATATACCGTATGCTTATCTATTTGAATAAGCTCCAGAGAAAAATACTAGGCAGCGTGATACAAACTCCGAACCAAAATAAAACACAATATTCGCACAACACTCACACCACGTCACTATCGCCATCCATTTACACAATGACTACAACTATTCACTACCTTATAACCCAGTATATAACTGACTACACACCTATATTGTTCCTACAACTGATCACTGACAAGGATACAAAATTAATGGACTGTTCATATCAGTGAACACCAAATGCCCTTTGAACGATCACATACTTCCCTCTCACCTGTGAGGGACCCAGTTTTATACCAGTACTGGATCTCATACTGCAAAGCATAAAACTATTTCCCTCCAGTAATGCCCAATAACCCCATGACAAATAATCAACATCAACACTGGTAACAACCATGAAAGGAACCGGCATAGACAAATATGGTTGCAAGCACAAAAGCAAACTTCCAGCATCACACCCCCCCATAGTGACCCTAAAGATCACCCTGACCTCAGTCCACCTCATCACTACAGATGTAACAACCAATTGTAAAAATGTCCATTGAGTGGGGAGCGAATTTATTGCCCAAGACCTTCCAATGAACTAAAATTGTGCAACCTGAAAGTGCCAGCACGAGACGGAATACCACCCCAAAATGGGGACAGTGTGGAAGTGCCCAAAATCGGTGCTGCAGAGGAAACCATTCCCACCATTCAGGTGTAACAATAATGTGCCTCTTGTCCACCCTAGAAACATTTGTGCAGTAGCAGCACAAGAAACAGGAGCAGAGTCAGAAAAAATTCAGAAGTAGAAATTGTGGGAATACAACAGGTTTGCTATTGCACTGTGCGAATGCAAACTAAGCAACACTTTACAGTCATGGGATGAAAAAGCTAAGGTTGATGGTTGCCAGGTAAAGACTTTCTTGTGTTAGAGAAGCATTTCTAGTTTGGTTAATGCATATTTAAATCTGTTGTGATATTTTAATAGGGACTAGTTCATTGCTCTTATCAGTTTGTTTCAAGATTTCAAACTGCATATAATTCATCTTCGGTTAAGTCACCTTGAAATTTTTATAGAGCAGTTTTGAATAATGTAATATGTAAGTAAATCTTCCAGTCTCTCTGAGAGACTGCACAATCAGTATTTCACTTTCAAAATTAATGCTAAAGCTTTTTTCCTCTGTGCTGTTTCGTTTCCTCAGGTCTGATGCCAAGCAGTCATGATCTTGCCCTCAGCAGTTTATAAACATAGAGGCCCTGTTGCTCAGCCAATTTGGGGGGCATTTACACCTGACTTTAGCTGAAACCAGGGATAAAGTTGGCCAGTATATTAATAGATGCAATGCTTTCTACTGGGGTGAAGAAGATGAAGGAAGACTGCGGGGATTTTGTACAATTTAGGGAGAGAAATAATGTTGATGTCCTGTTTTGCTGACTTTTATCTACAACAAAATTAAATAGTCTCGAAAACTAAAATGGATTTCTATTTCATTTCACAGTGCTAATGAACAGGTCACTACTTAAATGAAGGCAGAGTCATTTAAGGGTATCATTTTCGTTCTGCAATTTATAGAGAGTAATGCATGGGCCATTTTCAATTACAGAGCTGAAATTAAATCTCCAGTGAGAGCTGCTGTTTTGATTATTTGTGCCAAAGAGTCTGGCTTGTGCTTTAAGGTTTGTCACTTTCCCCAAGTGGCTAAATTAAAGGGCTAGTCTGAGTTCAAACCTGGATTTGTTCCGATATTTTAAAATATTACCCTTGACCAAGTTTACCCATATGTTAAGGCAGTGATAGACTATTTGTAAAATCAGTCCTCTTTTGTGAGACAAAGGGAAAGACCATTTAAGAAGAGGCTGTAAATTATATTATTTAAAGCATCTAGAGTCAGAACTGCATGAGATGAGATTAATTTTCAAGTTTTGCTTGGAAATAAGTTCTTAGCAGCCTAAATCAGTTACACTTCTGTCAAGCAGTCATGATTCTTTAAGTAAGAAATACAGAGAATTGTACTTTTGTCGTGGTCTTATTACCATGCTAAGCACAATCAAAGTCCCAAACCCACTGAAATGTCTGAAAATAGACAAGGCTTTTGTTGGCCACTGGAGCTCTTTAGGAAAGGAGTTCATAGAATCATAGAATCATAGAGTTGGAAGAGACCACAAGGGCCATTGAGTCCAACCCCCTGCCAAGCAGGAAACACCATCAGAGCACTCCTGACATATGGTTGTCAAGCCTCTGCTTAAAGACCTCCCAAGAAGGAGACTCCACCACACTCCTTGGCAGCAAATTCCACTGCTAGAAAGCAGAGTGATTTGATGTTACCATGGAGTGCGGCTCAGAACCAGGAATAGAATAGGGATAGGGATAGAACAGGGACCAAACAGAGCAATCGCCAGCCAGCTAAGGTCAGACATATGTACTTGATGACTTCTATGAAGCTGCCTGAGCTTCCCTGCCACGGGAGGCAGCAGGTCGGTGGATGGGAGAGTGTGATGCAGACTGTCAACATTATCTTTGACTTCAGAATTTGATAGCACTCTGGGAAGCCTAAAGGGGTGATCAACCCCTAAGTGCAGGAGTACAGATAGGATCTCTAGAAGGGGGGGGGTAGTTGCTGGTATTCCCCTATTTAAATGTTCTCACCACACCTGTGTGGAATCTACTAATCACAGGTCCGCAACTAGGGATGGAGGAAGAATTTGGTTAGGTTTGCATTTTCAGGCAAAACTACCTAACAATAAACAAACAGAAACACAGCTAACATTTGAAATTCACACGTATCCAGATTTTCCAATGCAGTTTTCCAACCAAGCAATATATAGGAAAAAACATAGATTAGGGAAATGTGTGCACAAATGAATATAGTAGTGGAAATAATAACATGGATCCTTGCAGGGGAAATTCCTTGCAAAAATCTGCACATTAGTCAAAACTGCATACAAAAATGTGCTTATTTAATAATAATAATAATAATAATAATAATAATAATAATTTATTTATACCCCGCCCATCTGGCTGGGTTTCCCCAGCCACTCTGGCCGGCTTCCAACAGAATATTAAAATACAATAGTCTATTAAACATTAAAAGCTTCCCTAAACAGGGCTGGTGAATTCTCATTAGTTTGGGGCTATTAAAATCCCAAATTGCCTCAGATATGTAGAGAACTGAATTTAAGATTGGAAAAATGAGAAACCGCGAGAGCCAAAATGGAGAGATTTGTCAATCCCTGGTTCATACAGCTTACGGCTGTCTCATTATCTCGCATGGGTGTGTGAGCTCGTATCTCACAAGGGGCGTGGTAATCACAGAAATAAGTCACAGTCATCCACTGAGAGGCTGGGTTGGCAAATACCAGGTGGCTTCTACCCAATCAGCAAACACATAGGACTCTCAATAATAGGGCGTGTGCACCTGTATGCTGTGTACGCAAACTGTGTAAACCAGATCCTCGAAACTGGGAGCCTCTGCCTGCTTTCTTACCTTAAGTCTTTTGCATTCTGCCCTTATCAAAATGCCTCAACATCCTCATGCAAATCGAAAATACATTAGTAAACTCTCCCCCATAAAATCTGTGCAAAATGCTAACACAAAACCTCCAGTCTTCTAATGGCTGGTGCTTTAAGCCCATTGCATCTTCCTTTCCCATCCCATTTAACTGCAGAACCTTTCAAAAAGGTGCCACTTATCTTGTCATCTTGCTATGATAATACTGGCTCTTTCTTGTGGCTTGAATCCCCCCCTACACAGCTGACTGATAAATGGCTGGTAATTGGTTAGGGAAAACAGAAGCGATGCATCAACACAAAATTTAAACATTCCTAACTTATCAAGTCTCTCAGGTTTACTACTTCAGCACTAGATCTAACAGCTGAACTGTTTTGTCGCCTTTGCTACCCCCCTCTGCCACACACATCATCTCCCACATACAATATTGGAGTATTGCTCTAGATTTCCCACAGTCATTAAAAGCAGTGTCAACAGCATGCAACTAATGTGTGATTTACCAATACAAGAGTCGTTTACCAGTGCAGCACTGTGAGGAGGGCAAAACAGACTAGTAAATATATTTTCCTGGATCTGAGCTTAACAAATTATGAAGTGATATGAAGACATGAATGCACTCCAGCACATAACAGCTGCCAGTAATAAATATATCTGTTTGCAGCTCAAGGGCTGAAGTGGTTATAAATCTTTACAGATCATGCATCCTAAATTTGTCTTTTTCTTTTTTTCAATTTTAGAAAGAAGTTTGACAGAGAGAAAATCCAAGCCTGCTCCTAAGACATTTCCCCTTCTAATTAATGTTTGCTGCGAGAAAATAATGAGTCAGGATAGCATACTTATCCCTAATCTGCTATTGTAATCAAACAGCAGGCATGCATGGAGTTATTAAAAATATTTTCCTATCACACTCTCTTGTTATTCTGGTGGCTATTCTCCCATTTGAAACACATCTTGTTCTGTTCTGTCATTAATTTGCATGCCACCAAAGAATCACAGAGATCTTTCCAGTGAAAAAAATAAGGAATTCTATTTTAGAAGAGTTTCCTTAAATACATTTGCCATTAAAGTTCTATTTCTGGTTATTTTTCTTAGATATCTGTTTGCTCAAGCACTTCCTAGTCAACTACGTTAGAGGACGATCCAGTTCTCCTCTACATTCTTCCTCCCCAGTCCTTCCACAGATGGGAAGAAGAGAAGAAGAAGAGTTTGGATTTGATAGCCCGCTTTATCACTACCTGAGGGAGTCTCAAAGTGGCTAACATTCTCCTTTCGCTTCCTCCCCCACAACAAACACTCTGTGAGGTGAGGCTGAGAGACTTCACAGAAGTGTGACTAGCCCAAGGTCACCCAGCAGCTGCATGTGGAGGAGCAGGGAAGAGAACCCAGTTCACCAGATTATGAGTCTACTGCTCTTAACCGCTACACCACACTGGCTCCATACAGACTCTCCCTCTCCCATCAGCAGCTCTCCCACACATGGGGCCACACCAGCAATGAAGCTCCATCATCTTGGAAAAGCATACGCGCACCATCCAACCCCCATCACCCAGCCATCCATGTAGGGAGAAGGGGTACAATGCGCTCTTAATTGGAACATTCACCTTAAAAAATATACACAGATGTATTTTTTTTCTAACATTGGCACTTAAACAAAATATCACTTGATTGGGGGGGTGTTTTAAATGTTTGCTGTAATAACATGCACTCATATTTTCAGAGCATGTGGATTTAGGATTTTAACAGACTCAAATATTTGTTTTAACAGGAAAGAAGTTGGTTGGAATGTATACATAAAATGAATTGCTGCCTATATTAAAGGAAAAACACATAAATTAGTCAACATGACATACAAAAATGCAATATTATGAGGTAAAATGACTTGTAACATGTGTGTATTGGTCAAAACTACATTAAAAATGTGTTTGTTGGGGGAAATTAGCGCTAAAAATACTGAATTTTCATGATTTTTATTTTTTAAATGACAAATTTACATAAAATTGGCCGTGGTGGGTCATGTGATGAACCCATCAATGGGAGTTGCGGGGTCGGTGCCCCTATCATTAAATATTCCTTCCTTTAGGAGGATACTGTTAAATTGGAAAATGTATCAATCAACCAGTACAGATAATGTGGCTATTGAGTTTCCCTAGTATAAACAGTCCCCAAAATGCATATCAGCATTAAAAGACATACTTAATAGGTACTTTGCTCCACTTTCAGTTATGTGGGTCAAAAACGCGGTGAAAAAATAATTTCATGTTGACTCCATTAAAAGGCAAAATACCGTTGACTCCATTAAATGGCAAGCTATCCATTCTGCCTGCTATCATTACCATGGAAGTTAAAGACAGATTTACAAGCTCAAGCATGCAAAACACTTTAGTGATTCAATTCTGTGTAATTAATGGGATTCTGCACTACATTATCTTGGTAAAATCAGCTGGATAATTGACCTAATGTGGGGAAATGAAGCTCATTTTGAATTACTATAAAACTTCACTCTGCCTTGACCTCATGTTTCACACACTAAGGGACCTAAGTGCAGGAGTCAGACATAAAAATGCCAAGGAAGGCAGGCAAAATAATCTAAGCCAAAGATGGGGGACCTTTGTCCAAGTAGATATCAGTGGACTACAACTCCCATTGGCCATGCTAACTGGGGAGGATTTGAATTAGAGTGCAAAACATCTGGATGGTTGGAGAAGGCTGATAATAAGAGGGATGGTGCTTGTGAAGGAATGACAACATTCCTTCTCCTTACATGTTGACTATTCATAATAAGGTGAGTCTTCCCTGATTACTCAGAGTCCAGCAACATTAGGAGGGCCAAAGGTATACATTAGGAGGACCAAATGGAACTAGGCCATTTTGCAACAGTGCATAATCTTCAAGGTCTTACAAATGAGATCAAGTACAGTCTTGTGTACTTAAAAGACCCCTGTGACTACATGATGGGTCAAAATATTCTTGCCTCCCCCAACAGAACTAAAACTTAAATTAGCACTCCTGAATATATACATTTCTCACAGTTTCTTCTTGTTGTATTCCTTTAACCTCAAATAGCCTGCCCTTCACTGTTTTAAAAGCACACCACTTGTTGGTTTGGCTAGAGATGCATAATTATCCGACAATATATTCTCAACAGTTCAAAACTGTCCTCACCAGCTTTAGCATGCTAAATATACACAATGGCTTAGCGTTCATGCACATGCCTTTACATGAAGGGCTGGCCCTATCACTAGGCAGAATGAGGCAGCTGTCTCAGACAGCAGATACTGCCCCCAAGTGCAGTGGGAGATACTGTCCTGTCATTGGTGTAAAAGTAAGATTCAAATGCTGGTCCATTTGGATTCATGGAATGGAAGCATGATGGCCCTTTGCCTCAGGCAGCCAAATGCCGTGGACCAGCCCTGTTTACAGGGGAGAAAGATGCCCTTTGGAACTCCAATAGATCCCAAAGTGGGGGTAGCAAACCTTCCGTGTCCCTATTTTTCAGGGATCATCCCAGATTTACAGAAGCCATCCCAGTTTCTGATTTGATCCTGGAAAGTCCTGTTTGTCCTTAGAATGTCCCTATTTTCAATGGAGAAATGTTGGAGAGCATGAAGTTAAGTGACCCCTGAGCTAGGGAGATGAGTAACTTCTAGACTCCTTGTATAGGGAAGTTTTTTTAATGTTTAATGTTTTATTATGTTTTTATATATGCTTGAAGCCTCCCAGAGTAGCTGGGGCAACTCAGTCAGATGGGCGGGGATGAAGAAGGAGGAGGAGGAGGAGGAGGAGGAGGAGGAAATAGGACATCCCTATTTTCATCAGAGAAATGTTGGAGGGTGTGGGGTAAAGAAAACCCCACACAAATCTGAAGAATTGATCTTTCTAGCAACTCACATCAACAAAAAGCATCTCAAGGACAGTGGTTTATCAAAGACAGCTATCAAAATATCAGGACAGGCACTGATCAGAAGGTGAATTCCCTTCCACCACCAATATAGCCTTAAAAAATAATAACAACAACACAGTTTTAAATGCTAGAAGCTGTATGCTGTAAGTGTAGGAGCTCATTAGAGAAACCTCTGCAGGAGAATGCTCAGGGCAAATGCTATTCAACTTCGTTTGGCTCTAATCGTCATTTTCAGTCACAAGGGATCGAGCTGCCTGTCTGAAAGAATAGACGTCTGGTAGCTTGTTTCTCTTCAGCATTTTGGAAACATAATCACGGCCCAGGCTATGTTTCCAAGACGCTGAAGAGAAACAAGCTCTCTATGCTCGATTTTGAAAAGGAGTCAAACTTAACATGAAAGTTTGATTCCACAGAGCACTCCACAAGCCTCAGTTGCCAAAGGGAGAATAAAAAGGAAGACACCCTCCTCTTCCCCCACAGCAATATTTGGATCATTTTCCCAGCTAGAATTCCCCAAAGTGAGCCAAACTGATCAGAAGCAAATTAGACTTTATTAATGCAATAGCCGTTCTTAATGCTGTGCACCTTCCAGGCCTGATTCTCCTTTCAGTGGGCTGTGTCTTAAGTCATACTCAAGAGTAGACCCCTTGAAATGAATGGAAATGACTGTTACTGCTTTTTATTTATGATCACCATGCCCTTTTGACTCCAGAAACACTTTTTTTGCCACAGAGGAAGAGTATGTTCTTTCTGGTGAAAATAAATGCTCTTGACACACAGATTATGGTCATTATGGCACAATTTCTGTGATGTGTGAATGTGCAATCACTGCTGAAATTTGTTCAAAGTGAACTGAAATTGCCAGATCAACCCAAAAACATTTTCTGAATGATAGCCTTCAGCCTTTTTCAAATTCTGAACCCAATGTTAATCTCAATTTGCAACAATGAGATGTCCTTTAATTTTCCACTACTTTCACTCTTTGTTTTTATCATCTCTCTGTCTCCATCTTCTCTGCACAAATATTGGAGGTGACCTTGGGGGCAGGGGGACTTTGTCAATTCTCCTGATCCACCAAGCTTGTAATTCTACCAAAAAATAAATAAATATGAAATTTACCTGAGTCTTAGTAATAAAAGCATCCTTTTCTAAGGGCTCACAGACCAATTGTTTATCTGTTCTAGAACCTTCCCTGGCATTGACCTCATGTTGAACAGTTGGCAATTACCTAGATCTTCCTTTCCCCCTTTTTGAAGATAGGTACAAGTTTGTCTGCCTCCAATCTGCAGGGACCTCACCTGTTCTCCAAGATTTCTCAAAGGTTATAGACGGAAGTTCTGAAAGTATATCCACAAGCTCCTTTGGTACCCTTGTGTGGTGCAGCTCATCAGACCCTCGAAATATGAATTCATTTAAAGTAGCTAGGTGTTCCTTTACTACCTCTTTTCCTATATTGGGCTGCAGCTCCCTCCCTGCATTATTGTTTATTCTGTTATCACCAGGTAGGGCACTGTTTTCCTTTTGGGCAAAGACAGGGACAAAGTAGGTGCTAATCTCATTGTTATCCATGAGACTCATCCATGATTCACCAGCCCCTTTCATTCTCCTTTGAAGCAAATTTTAAGCTAAAACAAATAATGGCTGTGCCATCCATGTCAATATAATAGATCGTTTTAGAACACACAGACACAGAAGTCTTAATGCAAGGATTCTTAATTGACCCTGAATAAACTTTCATCTTTCTCAGAAGGACAAATGCCACCATCTATCTGGGACACAAAAAACCTTTTTGAGTCTGGAGGTCATTATTTTCAGATCACCTGTTTCTTATTGTTAGCAGCACTGCTTCCAGATTTATTGCCTTGCTGTTCTGTGAACTGTTAGCCACAAGCTATTTAGTTCTCTGTTTACAATCCAGCATCACCTCACACCCTTGAAGTGTCATTGAAGATCAAAAGGGCTCACAGCCAGGATAGCTCAGTATCGGAATATTCTTAGCTGTTAGAGGCAAATCAACTGAAGCAAAAAACAATAACAAGTCCACATTGTTGTTGATTCTGTACATTCAGAATGATTTTGGCAACCGCCTGCAGAAAACCTTTGCATGACATCCTTAATCTTGTATGGAAAATTCATTTGAGGTCACTAGGAATGGCACCCGGTAAAAATCAGCATATCAGAAGACCTGAACTCTACTTTGCTAAGGATTGTGCAAGCACAGTTAAGTTTACTGCACGGACTTCCAGACTTCATTGTGATAAAGGTTCTTTGCAGACCATGCACAATTCCCACACGGGAGACTCTGTGATTGGCTTCTAAATTGAAAATGCCTTCTACACTCCAGTACAGCTGTACTGAATATACTGAGGGAAAGGGAAAGTTAAAGGGAAAGGGAAGCCTGATTCTTGCAAGACATTTTGTAGCTAGTGCCAAACAGGGTGAGATCAGTATCGAGACATGCACTTTTTAAAAAAAGTATTATTCTTTATCAGGTAACAATAATCAAGTAAACAATAGTCCGTATAGTTAAAGCTATGGTTTTCCAAATAGTGATGTATGGAAGTGAGAGCTGGACCATAAAGAAGGCTGATCGCTGAAGAATTGATGCTTTTGAATTATGGTGCTGGAGGAGACTCTTGAGAGTCCCATGGACTGCAAGAAGACCAAACCTATCAAATCTTAAGGAAATCAGCCCTGAGTGCTCACTGGAAGGACAGATCCTGAAGCTGAGACTCCAGTACTTTGGCCACCTCATGAGAAGAGAAGACTCCCTGGAAAAGACCCTGATGTTGGGAAAGATGGAGGGCACAAGGAGACGGGGACGACAGAGGACGATATGGTTGGACAGTGTTCTCAAAGCTACCAGCATGAGTTTGACCAAAGTGTGGGAGGCAGTGGAAGACAGGAGTGCCTGGCGTGCTCTGGTCCATGGGGTCATGAAAAGTCAGACATGACTAAATGACTAAACAACAACAACAAACAATACAGTAATCAAAGCATGTACACAGTTTCCAGTTTGATCAGTCCAATATGTGTATTTTAAAAGGAATTGTGAGGAGCTCCAAAAAGGACTCTCCAAACTGAATGGGTGGTAAAATGGCAAATGCAAGTCAGTGTAAACAAATGTAAAGTGATGCATGTCAGGGCAAAAAGTCTTAATTTCACATATACACTCATGGGATCTGAACTGGCAGTGACTGACCAGGAACTTGTAGTGGATAGCTCAATGAAGATTGTTATTTATTCAGTGGTCTGTGTTTGCCTGAGCTTGAGTCTGGACTAAGAATTCTGAGCCTCTGTATTCTGATTCAATACATGAGATCCAATCACAGAACATTTCAGAATTTGGGCCTCTGCCATTGGCTTTTAAATTCTGAGTTATGATTCGCAGCTTGGAAGTTTGGACAGCCAATCATGTTGGGAGTGGCCCAGGCCTTCAGAAATGTATATAAGCAGTTGCTTTGCCCCTGTTGTCTTGTTCTGTTAATTCAATAAAAGTTCTTGCTGTTATCCCTGTGTAGTGCCTCGTGGGAACCCACCTACACTTCAAAGAAGTTGATCCGGTGTGCAACAGTAGTCAAAAAGGCAAATTCCATGCTAGGGATCATGATTGGAAGCAATCAAAACTAAAACTCACAATATCATAATGCCGTTATACAAACCTATGGTGCTATCGCATTTGAAATATCGTGTACAGTTTCTGGTCACCCCACCTCAAAACAGGTGTTATAGAATTGGAAAAGGTTCAGAAAGGGGCAAGTGGGTGGAACAAGCCCCCTAGGAGAAAAGGCAGGAGCATTTGAGACTTTTTAGTTTAGGTGAGTTAGAGGTGACATTATAAAATCATGCACGGAATGAGGAAAGTGGATAGAGAAATGTTTTTCAGCAGGGGGCCGGTCCACTGTCCCTCAGACCTTGTGGGGGGGCCAGACTATATTTTGGAAAAATAATAATGAACGAATTCCTATGCACCACAAATAACCCAGAGATACGTTTTAAATAAAAGGCCACATTCTACTCATGTAAAACATGCTGATTCCCAAACCGTCCGCGGGCCGGATTGAGAAGGCGATTGGGTCAGATCCGGGCCCCGGGCCTTAGTTTGCCTACCCAGGCTCAAGAGCTCATGGTCATCCAGTGAAGCCAAATGCTGGAAGATTGAGGACAGACAAAATCCCAGTGCACAGTTAACCATGGAACTCTCTCCCACAGGAGGCAGTGATGGCCATGAACTGGAATGGCTTTAAAAGAGGATTAGACAAATTCAGGGAGGAGAGGGATATCAATGGCTACATTCTACCTCTGAATACCAGTTACTGGGAATCACAGCTGGGCAGAGGGCTGTTTCACTCAGGTGCTGCTTGCATGCTCAGACATCTGGTTGACTACAGTAAGAACAGGGTGCTGGACTAGATGGGTCATTGGCCTGATCCAGCAGGCTCATTATATGTGCCCAAACCAGGAATTTCTGGTGCACTGGGCTTTTCAGCTGAAGAATGGGAGAGGGGAATTCCTTTAAAATGATAAAAAAGATTAAGTCATGGGAAATAATAATAATAATAATAATAATAATAATAATAATAATAATAATACTTTTTTATTTATACCCCGCCCATCTGGCTGGGTTTCCCCAGCCACTCTGGGCAGCTCCTAACAGAATATTAAAAACACGATAAATCATCAAACATTAAAAACTTCCTTATACAGGGCTGCCTTCAGATGTTTTCTAAAAGTCAGATAGTTGTATATTTCCTTGACATCTGAAAGGAAGGCGTTCCACAGAGCGGGCGCCACTACCGAGAAGGCCCTGTGTCTGGTTCCCTGTAACTTTGCTTCTCACAGTGAGGAAACCACCAGAAGGCCCTCAGCACTGGATCTCAGTGTCCGGGCTGAACGATGGGGGTGGAGATGCTCCTTCAGGTATACTGGGCCAAGGCCATGTAGGTTTTTAAAGGTCAGCACCAACACTTTGAATTGTGCTCGGAAACACACTTGGAGTTGATGAAGATCCTTTAGGACCGGTGTTATATGGTGCTTGCGCAGGTGGGACATTTGTCATAGGGCAATGTTGAATTCCACCCAATATATTTGAATATCTATTCAATTAAACCAAATCACTTTTGGTTTACCAGGTTGGGCTAAGAGCTTTCTGTCTTCAGAAGCTCCAAAAGTCCAGGAAATTACAGTTACTAAGGGCCACATACTTAACAGCCACATTATTTATGCCCTATTGATATGGGATTGTATCCTATCCTGTGCTTACAGTACATCAGGCAGGGTTTTTATTTCAGGATAGGAATGCTGAGCAAAACCCTATGTGGGAGATGTAGGGTGGAATCCTACCATATTGCATTAAGAAAGGTCTTGGATTAGATCAGGGCCTCTAAAACTATCTGATGTCTGGTTCCCTGTAACTTTGCTTCTCACAGTGAGGAAACCACCAGAAGGCCCTCAGCACTGGATCTCAGTGTCCAGGCTGAACGATGGGGGTGGAGATGCTCCTTCAGGTATACTGGGCCAAGGCCGTTTAGGTTTTTAAAGGTCAGCACCAACACTTTGAATTGTGCTCGGAAACACACTGGGGGTTGATGAAGATCCTTTAGGACCGGTGTTATATGGTCCCAGCGGCCGCTCCCAGTCACCAGTCTAGCTGCCGCAATCTGGATTAGTGGTAGTTTCCAAGTCACCTTCAAAGGTAGCGCCACGCAGAGTAGTCCAAGTGATATTCACACTGAACGATTTGGAATATTATATTTAGCAGCTTTTAAATATAGATTTACCATTTCAACTTTCTTCAGGGCGGCAAGGAGGATTTGAAGCTGATATGGATGCTACCTAACCATTTGCTCAAAGGTGACATGCTTTCCCAGCATTACCTCAGCAAGCCCCACCTGCTTCTCCTGAGTCAGGCAGCTCCGAATTGTTATGTCAATTTTGAAGGTGAGGAACTGCGGCAGAGCAGTTACTCATGTAATGTCAGCCAATGAATCAACAGCCATCCCACTGCAAGCCCAGCAGAAGGGAGGGGAGAGAGAAAAAGACACAATCTGAATGACATACATTGTTGTGAGCTTCAGCAGACAACAAACCAAGCAGATCCGCCAAGCACTACCAAGTTCAGGACTTTTGCTGAGTGGAACAGAAGCACAGAACTGTAGAGCTAGAAGCGACCCAGAGGGTCATCTAGCTCAACCCCCTGCAATGCAGGAATATGCAGCTGACCTGTATGGGGACTGAAACCACAAGCTTGGCGTTATCAGCCAACTGAGCTAACTAGATTATGTATAGATTCGTGCAGGGCTGATGTTCTACACACACACAGTGATGAGTATGCACATGTTATGATGGAGGATGATGGTGCAAGGACATTGAGGAGCACTGTTGCATGTATGAACATGTCCATATATAAAAATACTGAGTGGAAAAACTCTCTCTCGAATACAGTGGTACCTCAGGTTAAGAACTTAATTTGTTCTGGAGGTCCGTTCTTAACCTGAAACTGTTCTTAACCTGAAGCATCACTTTAGCTAATGGGGCCTCCCGCTGCCACAGCGCCGCCACTGCACAATTTCTGTTCTCATCCTGAAGCAAAGTTCTTAACCCGAGGTAATATTTCTGGGTTAGCAGTGTCTGTAACCTGAAGCGTATGTAACCTGAAGTGTATGTAACCCAAAGTACCACCATATATATATAATTTGTGGGAATCACCTAAGAAGCCTTATTAGTGGAAGCAGCGGCTGAGATAGCCGCTCCGGCACCCAGAACAGCACACATGCAGTGCACCCGGAGCCGGGGTGATCCATCCATGGGGCGGTGCAATCTGCCCAGGGGGCAGGGTGATACATCCACAGGGGCGATTGGCGTGTCGGCGATCCACCCTGGGGCCGATTGGTGCACCGGTGACCCTCTTGGGGGACCAATGGGCACATCGGCGACACGCCCAGGGGGACCGATTGGCGCGTTGGTGATCCTCCCGGGGGGGGGGTTGTCACCCCTCCCTGGGATGACACCCAGGGTGGACTGCCCCCACTGCACCCCCCTTCCTATGCCCCTGAGTGGAAGCCCCTGCAAGGACTTCCTTGCATATGCAACAGGGCTTTCCCCCTTCTCATCCCCCTGTGCGCCCCTCACACTCCCCACAGTTGGTTTTGGAGGCACCCCCAGAACAGCACATAGGCAAGGAGAAGCCTCTGGCATGCTGAAATGCTTGCGCAGGTGGGACATTTGTCATAGGGCAATGTTGAATTCCACCCAGTATATTTGAATATCTATTCAATTAAACCAAATCACTTTTGGTTTACCAGGTTGGGCTAACAGCTTTCCGTCTTCAGAATCTCCAAAAGTCCAGGAAATTACAGCTACTAAGGGCCACACCCTTAACAGCTACATTATTTATGCCCTATTGATATGGGATTGTATCCTATCCTGTGCTTACGGTACACCGGGCAGGGTTTTTATTTTAAGATAGGAAAGCTAAGCAAAACCCTATGTGGGAGATGTAGGGTGGAATCCTACCATATTACATTAAGAAAGGTCTTGGATTAGATTAGGGCTTCTAAAACTATCTGATGTGGCGTACCAGCAAAATCCAACCCTCATCCTGCAATATGCCAGGGACAGGCACCATATTTGTGCCATATTATTATTGCATTTGCACAGATATACTTAAAGATATATATACCTCCAGATGTATCACATGGATGTATCACTATAATAATAATAATATTAAGCCCTGGGTGGGTTATTTTTCAGGAGTGGGCACAATAGTGCCTTCTTCAAGGGATGATAAAGGTAGTCCAACAACATCTGTAGGGTCACATATCCCATATATTTCTCACACACACACAAACACACCTCTTGTGTATCCAGTTTAAAAAGAGGATTCCATACTCTCCAACATTTCTCCAAAGAAAACAGGGATGACCTATTCAATAACAAACAAACAAACAATTGCCTGCCCATCTGACCACTCTGGACAGCTTCCAACATATATGAAAACATAATAAAACATTAAACAACAACAAAACTATCCCTATGTAGTTAGTTCTCTCCTATATAGTTAGTTATCTCCCATATATTTCACACACACACACACACCCCTCTGGTGTATCCAGTTTAAAAGAAGGATTCCATACCCTCCAACATTTCTCAAATGAAAATAGGGACCTCCTAAGAAAAAGCAGGACATTCCAGGATCAAATCAGAAACCGGGGCGGCTTCTGTAAATTTGGGACTATCCCTGGAAAACAGGGACACTTGGAGGGTCAGGGGTTCTGTAGTTGGTAACGAGAAAGGCCTTTATTCCTGCTAGAATAAATGCTAAACTAGCCCGGTATGACTTGGAACAACCCAGATCCCTATGAACAAAGGACGTCTTAGCCACAGTACTGCAGCAGCTGGTAGAAAGAAGGCCCTGTGAAAGAAATCACTCTCCTACATACTAAACAAAGTGTTGCAACCACAATACATACCTCCACATGTGGCGGGAATGTCCTAAAATACAACTGTTCACATCAATCATACAAGATATATGCAAAATAACTAAGCAAGTATTAGAAGTCACCCCAGAACTGGCCCTACTAAACATCTTCCAAGACAATAATGCCCACTCCCATCACAAAGAGCTCACAACCCACCTACTCTCAGCAGCCAGAAACATCATAGCTAGACGCTGGAGAGACCTGTCAGGAGTAAGCATGGACTAATGGTATCAAATAGTATGGGAAACAGCCTTATTAGAAAAACTAACCAACAAACTGAAACTGACATGGGGACAAATAGAAGACGCCTTCTCCCCAGTATGGCTCCCCTTTATCACATACACAGCCCAACACGACAACAGCAAGAACCCACCAAGAGCATACGAATCAATCTGGCTAACCTGATCCAAAAACACCCACCCACCCCACTCACACATGAAAACAAATTTTACTACCGCCAATCAAAGACAACCAACCACACCCTGGGCCACCCCCAAAGCTCTCTCACCTCCAAAGAAATGCAAGCAAATAGTAAAGAACCCACACAAGTAACACTGACCCAAAACCCCACACATACACTAAGTATTGCCACCCAGACTCACCCCCCTCACCATTCCCCCCCTCCACCTCTTTCCCCCTTTTCTGCCTAATGTAACACTAATGTCTCACAGCAAATGAAAACTAAGAAATCTTTAATAAAAATATATTTTTTTAAAAAGTGTTTAACAACACCAACTGAAATACCACAATACTTTCCAAAAGAAAGTTTGAAATATTTGAAAGGACTAAGCTGTCAGTGGCACTTGTAGGTACGTGACAACATGACGCTTTGACGGCTCCTGTCCTCCCACTCTGGCTTCGGACTCAAAACCCAGCAGGCTTCAGTGTGACCCCCACCGAGGGACAGCCCAGCAGCAAGAAGGGATTACACGGCTCCTGTCCGAGACAAGGGTTTAATTAGATGTAATTCAAGCCCTAATGAGGTTAATTGCAGCATGCCAGCATCACCAATTAGCTCAGAACTGCCAGCCCCTCGCATCCAGCTGTGACAGTACCTGCAATTAGCAGTACACCATCTTCGCCCCTGCAACTCAGTTTGTGGCAGGAGTGTAAGAGGTTGGAGCGGTATTTTCCAATAATTAACCAGGGTTCAAAAAGGAGAGAAATGATGGCAAAGTGGAAAGTGAAAAGCTAAAGGAAACGGAATATATATATATATATATATATATATATATATATATGCAGGTTTTGGTGTCTTCGGGTGTCTTCCCGTGTAAGAGTCGGGGTGTCTGGGCGACGTTTCGACGAGGTCTCACTCGTCATCTTCAGGCTGGTGCTTTCGGCTTCTTGTTACTCCCGGTCCGGGCGGAGTTGAAGAAGCTCCACAATCGGGCGGCCCCCCCGAGCATTGCGGGCGCCGCCATCTTCGCAGCCACAACCCGATTGTGGAGCTTCTTCAACTCCGCCCGGACCGGGAGTAACAAGAAGCCGAAAGCACCAGCCTGAAGATGACGAGTGAGACCTCGTCGAAACGTCGCCCAGACACCCCGACTCTTACACGGGAAGACACCCGAAGACACCAAAACCTGCATTCCTGTACCCGTGAAAATCTACGAAAGCAAATATATATATATATATATATATGCTGAAATGTGGGGAACTGAATTGATGAACGAATAAATGGAAAACGAGAGAGAGACAAAATTGACAGATCCATTCCTAGTTGAGAGGCAACCCTCCACCATATCCAAACACACACACACACACAGAGCAACACAGATCTGGGGTATTAGGATCACACTGTTACTCTCAGATCAGTTTCTATACGGTTGCAGTTTTTATCTTCTTAAGCCGCCACTGTCATTCCTTTCTCCATTCTGTCACTGTTAGAGTAAAATAGCTTCTGAAGGTAGAGTCTATTATCTGCAAACAGTGTTAAGAAAGAGCCCTTTTTAGAAATGCAGTTTGGCATTCTTAATTACTGTCTTTATTGATTTCAACATTTCCGCAGGCAACGGGGGGGGGGGTGTGTGAGTGTGAGTACAAATGTGGGACAGGAATCAAAAATATAGGAAGACAGCTGTAGAAAAGAAAATTAAATTTGCCCAGTTCTCATACAGCTCCTACTAATATCAAGGAAATAACAGTCTCACAATAAGCCTAGTGAAAGAGTAACTCATACCTGTGTCCTCACTTAAGGCAGACAGCTCCTTGTGTGCACGGATTAGAAAGTTGTTGTAACAAGTAGAGTAGCAGTAGAATTACGCAGAACCCCAAAATGCAGCCCAGATGGATCGTCTCACTTCCCATATACAGTGGTACCTCTAGTTGTGGAAACGATCTGTTCCGGGGTGCAATTCGCACACCGAAAAGTCCGTAACTAGAGTGTGATAGAGTGCTCCTGCGCATGTGTGAAGTGTGCAGAACGCTTCTGCGTGTGTGCGCATGGCAAAACCCGGAAGTATACACTTCTGGGTTTGCCGCGTTTGCAACCCGAAAATCCGCAACATGAAGTGAACGCAACAAGAGGTGTGACTGTACTAATCCTATACAAACAACCCTAGAACTTTAAAGCCTTGTTATCACCTCATTTACTAGTCAGAGCCAAGAGGATCTGTTAATTACCCTAGCACTCTGGCAATTGAAGTCATCCCTCCTGTTGAGAAAAAAGTCTCAGACTTGTGCTTCCCCCTCCATTGCACCACTGGTTATAACAGCACAAGAAAGTGTGTGTGCATGGAAAGCAAACCTGTAGGTTCCCCCTCCTTGTACAACAAAGCTCCAAAGTGAACTTCTAGTAATGAAACAAAGGCTGCTCTACAACCTTCTCACCACTGAAATAATTTCATAACCTCCAACATTTCTCTGATGGAAACAGGGTTGTCTTATTCCATCATCATCATCATTAATACCCTGCCCATCTGACTGGGTTTCCCCAGCCACTCTGGGCGGCTTCCAACATACAGTGGCACGTCAGTTTTCGAGCGTCTCAGAAGTCGAATGTTTCGGAACCTGAATGCTAAAAACCCGGAAGTAATTGCTTCCGTTTTCGAATGCACCTCGGAAGTCGAACGGCTTCCGCTGCATGTTTTTCTTTTTTCTCCATTGACTTTGCCGACCACCATTTGCACCTCAATTGTTGAACGTTTCAGAAGTCGAACAGTCTTCCGGAATGGATTACACCCGACAACCGAGGTACCACTGTGTATAAAAAATAATAATAAGACATTAAACCTTAAAGAACTTCCCTATACAGGACTGCCTTCAGATGTCTTCTAAAGGATGTACAGTTACTTCTATCCTTGGCTTGGGTGTGTGTGACATAACTCCATACCCTCCAGCATTTCTCCAATGAAAACAGGGACATCCTAAGGAAAAACAGGACATTCCAGGATCACATCAGAAACCGGGACAGCTCTTGTAAATCCGGGACTGTCTCTGGAAAATAGGGACACTTGGAGACTCTGGAATTCAACTGATTGGCTCTGTGTCAGGAATGTGGAACCTCCAGATCTTGTAAGACTTCCACTCCCATATTCCTAACCATTGTCCATATCAGCTGCAAAATCATACAAGCATGCTTTCCTGCATCCAGTAATGGTTGGTGGGGCTCACCTGGCCTCCCATTGCCCTGGTCTGCCTGCTGCTTACCAAGAGGTACAGGGGAAGGGGGAGGTGGTGGCAAGGTCAGCATGGTGCAAATGCGCTGGCAGAAACACTGGATGGGCGCTCCACCAGTGCATTCTAGAGCAAAGACCAGCTATCCTGTATTTCATTGTGAAGCAAGGGGGAAACTCTTCTTCTTATTTCCACTTCAGTCTGAGTAGGTGAAGCACTTCTAAGTCGCTTGTCTTCCTACAGGTTTTCCAAAGAGAAAGCTTGTGTGAACTTGTGTGAATTTTAATAAAAAGCAAGCTGCTCTATTTGGTCATTTCAGAGTACTTTCCCCATACATCCTCAAGGGATGCGAGTTTCTACTCTCAGGCTCAGGGAAAGATATTACTTTTGATGCTGGTATAACCACAGTGATAGGATTTTTGAGAAGCCAGCAGAGGATAAACTCTGCAGAAGTAAACTGAACCCAGGCAGCGAGAAGAAGCTGCACAGAAACCAGAACAGCGTCTAAATCCTCTTTGGGGTTATTGATCAGTTTAATAATGTGTCAAATATTTCTTTCATATGGACCGAATTGAACCCACCCTGCTAAGCACAACCACTCACATTCATTCTCGCATTAGATCTACAGAGGAAGCTCATCAGCTATGATCATCTGGATTAAATAACATTGTGCTGAGGATATTCTCAACTTTCTGCAGATTCATGGGCCTGTTTTGCCTGTATGGTGAGGAGACAGTTTTGAGCATCTCTTCTGATCAAGGCAAACTGAATTTAGGCAAATTGCAACAGAAATATTGGGGGAGGGGAGCAGGATTATGAGAGATTTTGAACTGTCCTGGATATTTTACTAAGGAACTTACGTTTCGTCACCCACTGACTTGCCCTGATTCTTCAGCATGGACAGGCTATGGATTCAAATACCTGAGTTCTCAAGATCTGACCATGCGTTTAGAGGTTATATATTTAAATTAAGTAGTGAATAAATTTTGTTAAATAAAATAAACGTGATCATAAAATTATATAACAAGGCAAGGTATCGGGGCTGGGGGGGGGTTAGTGTGTGCCAGGGATGGGCAAATCTGTCAATTTTAGTTTCTCTTAGTTTCTGGTTTTTCCAGTCTTATATTTGATTCTCCACATTTCCACATCAGTTGGCCACTTTTTAAAAGAAGTCTTAATGAAAATCCACGAGCATGTTAGTGTAAATTTATCCTAATATATATGTATGCAAAGCCACTTTTCCTGATAGCATGCATGTTTATATATTACTTTCACTAACATGCAAAACCTTTTGCATATTTTACCTTACTATATGCATTTTTTAAAAAAAAACACATTGCTTGGCTGGAGAGAAAACTGCACTGCAAAATTCAGAGAAGTGTGAATTTTGAAGCACGTGCTGTGCTTTGGGTTCACGTAATGTTCTGGAAAATGAGAATTAGATGGGTTCTCCTTTAAATACAAACTGGACTGCATCCCAAGCATATACATTTTCACTAAAGAATAGGGAGCAGTGAAGAAACATGAAGGAGAAAAGGAGCAAGAATCTGTGACAATGAAAAGATGTGGGGGTGAGTTGATAGTTTGGGACAAAACCTGATTTCAACAGTAACAAAAATAGATCAGATTTTTTTAAAAAATAAATAAATAAAACCCAGCAGCATTTTCTCTCATGCTTTTTCATTCCCTTTATTCCTTTCACTCAGTTTTGCAATAGGGAGCTTGGTCGTTTCTGTAGCTGGCAGATGATCAAATAGGCTCTGTACGATACCTCATGCAGAAAGAAAATTACATGGGCCTAGTATACTTCTCCATTAAACTTTACAAGCAAGAAAGGGCTGAACTGCTGAGCATATCAAATGAATAGAATTCACGGGACAGTAAAGATGTCATTTCCCATTTCCAGTTGCGGAAACCAGGTTTCTGCCTTCCCATATCAGCCCTCTAGTGGCTGATTCATACAGTGCTAAAGGGGGGGAGCATGCATTGGAAGCATGCATGCGCTAGTAATGTTGCTGGCTGGGCACCCTCTGTCATGATCAAAGGGAAACAGCTGTCACTCACATCTATGTAATTGCTACTCAGCATATGGATTCTGGCATATTAGCAGAGACAATGCAGAGATGACAAGAGGGGATGTAACATGGGAGACTTAAGGGCACTGTTTTTTGGGCAGGATTCAGCAAATTCAGGTTGCACAATGAAAGCTGATTTGGAGCTTCCACAAACAAATAATCGTGAATGCGCATTAACTAGATTGTGTCTCGCTCACAAGATCCATATCACGAGTGGGCAATAGAAAAGGTCCTGTATATAATTTACAAATCCCTTTGCTTAAAAGCTCTCCGGGTATTTCTGTAATTTGACCTTTGTGGTGAGAAGCACCAAGTATCAGCCTAGGCTGGCTGGCCAACTAGACACTTCCTTAGTGTCTAGTTCCTTAGCTTGGTCACCATGACTTATGTGTTGACAACCTCATGACTGGACTACTGCATTGCACCCTTTATTGGGTTTCCCTTGGGATTGGTCCAGAAGCTGTAGATGGAGCAGAATGCTATGGCCTTCCTCTAGGGAAATTCTACTCAAAGTACTGTATCTTATCAAAAGGCAATTACCCCAAAATGGGCATTTTCCACCATTGCCCCTGTCCTATGAAATGCCCTTCCCTCTGCCGTATGCGATACAAACATTGGTTGCTCCAGAAATCTTTCAGATACTGTTGTGTACTAAGCTTGGATCCTAGAACAATAGGCAAGTAGGATCCTAGAATGCAACAACTGATTGGCTTCCAGGAGAAAACCAATCAGGCTCCAGGAAGAAGTTAATCAGCCTTTTAGGCTGGTAGGATCGTAGAATGCAACAACTGATTGGCCTGCAGGAAAAGACCAATCAGGCTCCAGGAGGGAAGCAGAATCAGCCAATCAGACAGGACTCGTTGTGTAAATAATGTATATAAAAGCCTGAGGTTTGGGAGGCAATTCAATCACTGTTTTACAAGCTGCAATAAAGAGCATGAAATCACTACAGGACTCCGAGTATATTTCAGATACATATCTTTTTGCTCAGGTTTTCCCTGACCCATAAGATTGGATCCTGGTCTTATTTGTTTGAATTCTCTGCTTTTATTTGGTTTAATATGCTTTTGTGATGCAGTTTTGCTTTGATGGTAGTGCTTATTGTTTTTCTCTTGTACGCTGCTTGGATTTTTAAAAAAATATTAGGTCATTTATAAATGCACACATGAACACACACATACTCAGTCTGCCCCTGCCCAAACTCCACCTTCTTCTAGCCAGTCCATGATCTCATTGTTGCCCTTGTAGAACTCAGCAGGGAAGAGAATGGGACTACAGTGGTACCTCGGGTTAAGTACTTAATTCGTTCCGGAGGTATGTTCTTAACCTGAAACTGTTACTCTTTGGCACCACTTTAGCCAATGGGGCCTCCTGCTGCCACTTCGCCGCCAGAGCACGATTTCTGTTCTCATCCTGAAGCAAAGTTCTTAACCTGAAGCACTATTTCTGGGTTAGCGGAGTCTGTAACCTGAAGCGTATGTAACCTGAAGCGTATGTAACCTGAGGTATCACTGTACACTAGAATTAGTTGCCTCTGCCTCTCATTGGCTGTTACACCACCTCTCATTGGCTCTGGATCAATCTACTGTTTGGGTTCTCTGCCTTCCACCCCACCAGTCCCAATGGGCACCACTGTACACACACAAACACACAGTCACAACAAATGCTGTTAAGTTCCACTGCCATTTCACCACCTCACCTGCAACAGATTCAACAGCAAAGATTGCTAAATATCCCTTCCCTCTGGTCTTTGCTGATTCTCTCCTCCCTGTTCCCCCTCCCCAATATCTTTGACACCCCCCCCCAAAAAAAAGCATGTCAGTGTTTCTCAACCTCTGCACCCTATTTAAAACAAGGCAAACCAAGACAATAATTGGTGTTGCTCTTGATTTCTCTCCCACGCATCCTCACAACCTTTGCTTTCAGCCTCCCTCCACGACACTGCGATGACTGCACTAATGCTAACATTTAATGAAGACGATTAGGTGGGGAAATAGTCATTCTTGGTGTGTGTTTGCTTTGATTCACGGATTCCACTGCTTAACCGCTATTATTCCAGCCAATATGCATGCATTTCCATGATTCTGACCTTTCAGACCTCCATTTCTACTGTTTATAACCTTTTTCTCACTATCGGAACACATTATTCTGACTGATCTGAAATTTGAAGTTATTATCTATTTATTGCTTGCAAGCCTCGCTCTGGTCTTCCTGGCGCAGATTTATTTATTTATTTTTTACCCTCATGGAATTCATACCTCAGTGAAGAAAATGGGGGACTAGCTGACAGATCCAGAGCTGTGTTGAGTGTGATATAACTAAAATGACTCAAAAGGAGATCCTTCTCGAAACCAGCAGTTTGATTTCAAGCAGTGACATTCCCTATTGCAAACGCAATGTGAAATACATGACCAATTACTTGAAGAGAAAGCCAATTATTTAATAATAATAATAATAATAATAATAATTTAAAACATCCAATCCTGCTGTTCATTTGGTATCATATAGATTGGCATAAAGGTGCCAAATTTAGAAGGCACTTCTGATGAAAACATGAGGGACCATGGAAACTGTAATCCTGAGAACTACCATCAGTAGTTCTGACTGCCTATATCAGGTTCCCATGGGGCCTGGACCTTTGGGATCCACAGGCTTCAGACCAAAGGGGCAGAGCTTGAGAAGGCTGGAAGAAGAGATTCATAATGGTTCAGTTAACAAGTTGCTCACTCAAACCTATTTGTGGTATTTCAGCCTCTGGCCTGCCTTGACCTCATGAGTAGAGACTACCTGATTTAAACAGGTCAAAATATTGCAGTGGACTGTGGTAGTTCTCAGAGCTACAGTTCCCATAGTCCCTCACACCTTGTTAGACACAATAATGGTGAGGAGAGATGGGTGGAGGGAGGGAAAATCCCACCTATTGCCCTCTCCTGTCCTTGCTGCTCATGAACCATTATTGCTGATTTTAAAAAACAGGGCTTTTTTCAGCTGGAACTCACAGGAATTCAGTTCAGGCACCTCTTAGGTGGGCACCATTGCCATAATAAGAGAACAAGGGAGGCATTTATGGTGAGTTCCAGCACCTCTTTTTCTAGAAGGATGGCACTGGGTAGAAGAAATGGGGAAAGTGTGTTTGGGGTGGTGGGAGTACCTGTCTAAGTCCTTGGCTTAGCTAAATAATTTTTTCCCAAGGTTTCCTAGCTTTCCACAAGAAATCCCAGGAGAATTCGGAGTCAATCCAAGTACAGCCAAGGAAGACTCACCTATCTCTGGTACATTATTATTATTATTATTATTATTATTATTATTATTATTAATACCACCCTTTGTTTGCAGATCTCAGGGCGGTTCACAACATAAAATTACAGTAAAATAAAAATAAAAATAATCACTCAATTCATCCCGTTGTTTTTAGCTTCAACACACATAGCGTACACTGGACTGAAACCATCACACTTATGCAAGAGAAGGGAATAAGAAATGGGTAAATGTGTCACTCAGCTATGCCTATATCACATTAGGACATGTGTCAGGGGACTTTGCAAGGGCTTGACTGCATGCAAGGGCACTCCTTAGAGCAGAGCTTTCCAAACTTTTCATGTTGGTAAGACACTTTTTAGACATGCCTCATTTTGCAACACAGTAACTCAGTTTTACTAGCAAACTGGAGGTTAAACTAACCCCTTATAAGAGATACGGACACATATCGCATCACACACCTTTCCACTGCAGCCGACACGCTAATGTGTCACGACACACAGTTTGGACAGCTCTGCCTTAAGAGAGACCAGGGAGGTCCTCTCTTCAGGCCACAAGAGTTTCTATATCTCTGCTGTTATCAGAAGGAAACAACTACAACAGATGTTCTTTAAATAATCTGGCCCAGATCTAGATGAAGTTAGTCATGACTAGTTCTCATTAAATATTGTGGATCTAAGCTGATTGTTCCACTGGTTTTAATGGCACACAGTCATGGTTGACTTTATCAGGACTAAGTACTTTAACACTGGGGCTCACTGTTTAATGTCAGTGAGCACATATTTGTACATTGCTAGAAGTCTTGTGTCCTTCTACTCATCTCCCTTTGCTGCTGTTCCTACTGAAGCCCTAAAGTGGTGCTCTAGTAACAGACAAACTATGTGAGGGAACCCTATAATATGTTTGAAATTATTGTGATAAATAATAATAATAATTTATTTATATCCCGCCCTCCCCAGCTGAAGCCAGGCTCAGAGCAGCTAACAACAGTAAAAGTAACACAGTTTACATAAAATCACAATCAATTAATAGAAATACAGTCTAAAATTAATTCATTATAAAATCAATTCAGAATCAAATTAATGGCAGCCATTGGGCTAGAGTTCTATGAGGATTACCAAAGGAAGGGGTCAGACTGTGCCTCGGCCAAAGGCCAAGTGGAACAGCTCTGTCTTGCAGGCCCTGCAGAAAGATGTCAAGTCCCGCAGGGCCCTAGTCTCTATAATCACCATAATCACTCTTAATAAATATTGACAACACAGTCCCATGCATTTGAATATATGGGTGAAATGCATTATACTGTGTGTTTTAGACTATGATTCCAATGACACTTGCTTCAATTCAATAGGACTTCTAGTAGTTATTATTAGGCTTACACTCTTGTGCATGCAGACTAGAGGGTATTTGAGGAAACTCACATTTAAAAGCAGAGAAAACAACTATTTTTCAGAGCTCAATACTCTGGTTTCTCCTCAGATCATATAAATCTTTCGCCTTTTACCAATTTCACAAAAATCAGCTCAATCAACATCAGCAAATACAGTTTGCTGATTATCCCCAGCCCTTTTGGTGAAGCAATATAAGGAATTAACATCAAAAAGGGATTGTACAATTACCGCCTAACATCTTATGTCAGTTTCATCTCAGATCACATGCCATGCACTTTGCTGGAGTCTGTTAGGAAAATGGCAAATCAAAAGCCTTATTAGCACACACTAAACGGTAAAACTGAATAGAAATGATGCCTATTGTATTCATTCTAAATTTAGCACTAAAGTTTTAAGAGAAGTGCAATTCAGTACCACATAATCAACTTAAAGTATGGCCAGCTCCCCATCATAGAAATGTAGAGCTGGGCAGAACCCTGAGGATCATGTTGTATAAAAGTTCATGGAAACACTGGAACAGATCTAGCCTGCTATGGCTGACAGTACTTCTGGTCCAAAACTTCTAGAGTGTGCCGTGTTGCTACTCACAGCTTCCATTCAAATGTGTGTTTGTTTGTTCTTCCCATTGCAGTTTCATCCCTCACACAAACCTGGTGTGTTCATGGCATCACATTCTAGGTAACGAAGCTCTTCTTTCCATTTATTTGACATGAGCAACTGCAGCACATCAGGTGAGCCCAGGGCTAGCCCAAGACATTTTGGCACCTGAGGCAAACCACAAAACGGCATCCCCTTCCTTGCCAGGGAGGAAGAGGTGAATGGAGATCTATATCAGGAACAAGTGTGGCTGGGGAAACCCAGCCAGATGAGCGGGGTATAAATAAATTATTATTATTATTATTATTATTATTATTATTATTATTATTATTATCTACATCAGGCTCTGCTGCCCTGTTAATCCTGCCACCTGAGGCTTTGGCTCACCTTGCCTCATGAGTGGGCTGGTTCTGTATGAGGCCCATAGTCTCATTTACTTGAAATGTTTCATCATAAGGTGCATCCTCATCAGCACAGCATGACTTCCAGAGAATCAGACCAAAGCAAATGGACAAATGTCTTCACTTGAGAGCAGATTAAAAATATTTTCAGCATTACACTTACTTTACAAATGGACTTGCGCATTCACTGGACAAACAAACCTGGTGACCAGTGACGGAACAACAAGGGACCATTCCTATCAGGCACATAACCAGCAAATAAGCGTTCTCCATGTGAGGGTGCCTGGCTTATCCCTGCTTAACCCACAATATTTGCCACATGAGTTGCTTATGGGAACCCCCATGGGAGCACAAGCTTAGGTACACACACACCAAAAAAATACCCTTCACTCTACAGAAAGTAACTGTCAACTTTCCTTTCAGCGAACATTATTTCCCTTCAGCAGTCAAGAAACTTCTTTCCTCTGTTCCACTCTCAAAGCATCTCAAGCATCAAGTTAATTCTCAGTGTAATCTCTTTCAAAAGGTCTCTGGTATTATCTGCTAATGCCCCCCCCCCTTCTCTTTCTTAGTGAGTCATAGGCTTGATGATCCAAATCAGTTTGCAGCAGAAAGCCATTTGCTGTATTTACTATAGGTAATTTGCCAAATGCTTTTATGCTGTTTTATCAACACGGTACATCCATTGTTTAGCCCTCTCAATAAAGAAGTCTTTTTTTTCCAAGCCAGAAATGTCATAATGCTTTGAGTACATGCATCTCAACCAAACCATTTCTCTTAACATTTTATAGTCTTTGGTTCAGTCATGTACCTTTCATTTCAGTTCTGCACTCAAGTATTCCTCAAACACACGCAAGCAAAAAGGAAAAAAAATATGAATTTTTATTCTTTGTCTGCCTTGATTCCACTGAGAACATCTTATGTGACATTACAGTCTTTTACTGTCCGCATTTCATTATACGGAGCCCTTCAAATCTCCTTCTTAAGTTAGAAGCAGTAACTCCTTCTCGAATAAATCTAACCATGCCTCCATTTTGCATCTTCTTGACTCCAGTGAAGTAATTGAAGTTGTGCTGTTTCTCTTGACTACTCCCATTTAAAGTCTGGGTTTTATACAGTATAGGGTTGTCAGACACGGAACGTTGGAAACAGAGAATCAAAATGGCACAATGATTACGTATTAAATCAAGCACATTTATTGATTGAGACGCATGTGTTCCTGGTTGTTTTCTACGACACTGTTTGTTGAGCAAAGGTGTGTTCTCAAGGGAGCACTACAGAAACCCATTTTTAGTATGTAAGCCCTAACTTCTACCATCATTGTTTTGACATTCTGTTACGTACTGAAGTTCTCACCCTGGGCCAGCAGGGGGATACTGTAGATAGTTATGCAAATGAAGGATCGAAAGTGACGTTCAGTGATTGGCTAGTTACAGAAAATGGTTACTGTTGCATTCTAGTGGAGCTCTATATAAGCAGGCTGACAGAGCTCCTCAGTTCAGTTCTGTTCCAGCTTACAAATAAAGAGCTTCTTTGGAAGAATCGCTGTGTCGTCTGATATGTTCGCCCACAACTTAACACATTCAAAGACTGAGGTTGAAATTTAGGACGCATTTCAATGAATGAATCCCATCAACAGAAGCCATGCGCAAGGACTTCCGCTTGCACAACGGGGCTTCCTCCCCTCTCCTGCCCCAGCACCTTCTGTGCACACACAAAGTTGTCAGGAGACACCCCCCAGAACAGAATATGGGGGAATATGTTATTTTTGGCAAGCCAAAATGCTTTCCCTGCAAGAGCCATCACATTAGCATAGTGGCTCTCAAACTTTTTTCTCTGGGCCACACTTTCAGAATAAAAATTTGCTCATGCCACACCAAGTTTATTCCACAAATTAAAAATAAATAAATGATACTACACTGTACTACACTGGAAGGTTTAAATGTTTCATTCATTGTCCTTGAACCTTCCAGCCACACATGCCATACTCTCCTGCCACATCACTGTAGCACACTACCTTTGAAAACCACGGCCTTAGCGAGATGTTGCACTCCTTCCATACTTTTAAAAAATACAAATCATCTCCGTCCATAAAATGAGGAAACCAACCTGTCACTTTTCTGTGTATTTCCATAGGGTTATATATAGGAGAGAAACAATCAAACCAGGTAACTAGGAGCTCTAAGGTTTATATAGTGGCTACAGTAAGTAGTTTAATTAAAGTACAGTGGTACCTCGGGTTAAGAACTTAATTCATTCTGGAGGTCTGTTCTTAACCTGAAACTGTTCTTAACCTGAAGCACCACTTTAGCTAATGGGGCCTCCTGCTGCTGCTGCGCCGCTGGAGCACAATTTCTGTTTTACGTATCTGAAGGTATCTGAAGAAGTGTACATGCACACGAAAGCTCATACCAAGAACTAACTTAGTTGGTCTTTAAGGTGCTACTGGAAGGAATCTTTTTATTTTGACTATGGCAGACCAACACGGCTACCTATCTGCCACTGATTTCAATTAGATTTAAACATGTGTTCAACAGCTGAAATCTATGGTATGGTAAAGAGTTTACCTTTGGTTTGATTATGTGTCTACGATGATTTTACCAACAAAAATGTAAAAGGGGCAAAGTGTTCTCCTCTAAAATATCCATGTTATGGCCAAGCCACATAACCTTTTTTTACTTGACAATGACTTAGATGAGTACTGATTTTGATTGCTGGTACATTCACCATGTAGAGAAGTATACAGTGGTCCCTTTGGTTACGTACTTAATTCATTCCGGAATTCTGGAGTTCTTAACCTGAAGCACCACTTTAGCTAATGGGGCCTCTCGCTGTCACTGTGCTGCCGAAGCATGATTTCTATTCTCATCCTGAAGCAAAGTTCTTAACCCGAGGTACTATTTCTGGGTTAGCGGAGTCTGTAACCTGAAGTGTATGTAACCTGAAGCGTATGTAACCTGAAGCGTATGTAACCCGAGGTACCACTATACAGTGGCATAGCATGGGGGGTGCAGGGGGGGCCGACCGCACTGGGCGCAACATCTGGGGGTTAGGGTTAGGGGGCGCAAATCCACGGGTTAGGGGACGCAAATTACTTGCCTTGCCCCGGGTGCTGACAACCCACGCTACGCCACTGCCACTATATATTTATTCTTTCATTACATTTATATTCTACCTTTCCTCTGGGAAGTTTGAGGTGGCCTACAGACTTCTCCTTCTCCCCATTTTATCCTCACAACAACCCCAAGAGGTAGGTTAGGTTGAGAGTGAGTCAGCAGCTCAGGGTCCCCCAGTGAGCTTCACAGTTGAGGGGGGATTTGAACCCTGGTCTCCCAGGTTCCGTAAGCACTATACTAGACTTGCCATTCTAGTATCTAGAAAATATCTACCTAGAATCTAGAAAATTCCTGACATGCCCTCGTTATAGGGTGTAAAAATAGGGGGTGGGGATGGCAACGTGATGGAAACAGCTCCAAAAGCTTAAACTCTCTATTTTTTTATTCCCCCCAAAAGCCCAACAATTTTGGTGGTTTCCTTTAAAAAAAAAGCTCAAACAATTTGGGGGTCTTCCTTTAAAAAGTGGGTGTTGGGAATTTTACTTTTTGAAATATGGCAACCCTACACTATACCACTCTGGCTGTTCCCTTCAAAATCACCCTAAAGAACCAATAAGGAGGGGGAACTGTTACTAATGGCAAAAGGTTGGGAGCTGGATCTATGAAGGTGATGATAGAATCATAGCATTGGAAGGGACCCCAAGGATCATCTAGTCCAACCCCCTGCCAAGCAAGAATATGCATCCGTCCAATGCAGGCATAAAACTTGCAACCTTGGCATTATCAGCACCACGCTCTAGCCAATAGACTCAGTTCATCACAAAGTCAATCTCTGCATCCTTAAGAAATCATTTGACTTGCTCATTATTTCAAGCATATTGGATATTGCAGTCTGAAACACTGCATAGTAGAAATTAATCCAGTAATACTTACAGCCAATCATCATCATAGCAACAGCAAAGATCTTCTCTCCATCCGTGGTTGGTGCAATGTTCCCAAATCCAACACTGGTGAGACTAGTCATTGTAAAGTATAACGATGAGATATAAACAGAATCCTTGCTTGGCCCTCCTTCCCATTTTCCACTTCCTGACCTGTTAAACTGATACGGTGATCCTATGGATTCGCCCAGCTGGTAGAGCCAACTTTCGTTCCGTATTGTGTTTTTATCCTCATTGATAACTTCATAGTCCCCGATACTGTACCAAATGCAGGCCAGCCAATGGGCTGCAAGACCAAAGACGCACACCAGCAGAACCAAGACAGCTGCTCCATACTCAATGTAGTGGTCCAGTTTCCGAGCCACGCGACCAAGCCGGAGCAGCCTGACTACTTTAAGGGAGCTGAACAGACTGCTGATGCCCTAGAAGAACGAAGAAAAACAAAACAAGCTGATTAGCATTCAGCATTAAATTATTCCATGTCTTTTGTCAACCATAACCTTGAGCTTTAGACGTCCAAGGTGAAGCCTGGGCAGACCAAAGACATGGCATTGTATAAATACAGTGCGTTCTATAAACAGGCAGAAGGATGGAGACTGGGGGTTGTATCCCATGTAGAGCTAAGTTAAAGTCACTTAGTGGTATACTTGTTACACTGGGGGAATGTTGTTCAACAAGGGAAAACAGAAATACTGTTGAAGACTGCCGTGCAACAGATTGCACAGCAAGAATCAGCTACTGTGTAAGGGAAAACACAAATGCATTTTTAAAGATTGCTGTGCAACATGAACCAGTTGCTGCACATACAAACTTTCACTAGTGCAACTTCCATTTAGCACAAGGGCTCTTGGTGATCATGAAAGGAGGAAGTTGGATATGGCTCCATGGGCCCAGTTGAAAGAAGGTTGTGCTGAAATCCATTAATCGGCCTTGATCTAAATAGGATTTGGGAATTAATACTGTCTCTGGATTGCGGCACAGGTATTATGCAAATGGTAAAAAATGGCTCCATAATTTAAAAAACATACGTGTCATCACCAGATTGCTGCAAATTCAAGACCCCGGATGACCTACCTGCTCATGGTTTTCCTGTATTAGGTTACCCTGGGTACTTCCTGCTTATGAGATCATCCCAAGAAACAGATGGGACATGGCATATAAACTCCTCCCTCTGGCATTTTCTTTTCCTATTCACTCTTTAAATGTTTATACATTCCATTGGTTTGCCATTACAAAACATCCTCAGTTTTCAACCCTTTGAGGTACACGTTTTTTTTATTTCACACTGAAATTGGCTAACACCTATGCTCTGAAAATATGGCATTTCTTGTAATCCCCATTAAAAACAAGAAATTAATTAAGAGCTGTGCAGACGTTGCAATTTGACTGCTCCTCTGATTCTTCTCCACCTTGCTCCAAAATGTGATGCACCTCTGGGAAACAAACAACACCCTAACTCTGATTAAAACATTAAAGCAAGATTAACAAAAACATCACACTAATTATACAACTAGGATCAGCAATATTAACAGACACTTGAGCAAAATCCCTTTCAGACTTTTCCATTAAGCCCTTTCTTATTCACACAAGGTGGGGTCTGACAAGCAACAACAGAAAAGGCGAGTGTTCAGGGGTTTGTTTGTTTTTTTAAAAAGGTACCGGTATCTTTCTGGAGCTATTTATATTTTAAAATCTGTGTACCACAATAAGATCCCCACTCATGGTGACATACAGCATATACAACACAATCCAGTGCCTTAAGAAATACATACACCAAAGCATCAGAAATATTTTGGCTACTCATGATTTGAGTGGGACCACATTTGTCATACCACAGTGCTAGTCCTGCCTTCTGGTATCGGTGCACTGAGCACATTTTTCTGCAAAGGACCACCTATGCAAGAACAGTTGCTTGAGTATATGGGCTCCATGCAACCAGACCATCCAGTTGTATTTGTGTCTCTAGCAAGCAGCGCCTGGTCCATTAGCAAGGAGGAAGGCTCATCAGAGAATACTGGGTTGCTGCTGTTTTAGCAATATCCCCATGTAACTCAGCTTTCAGGCAATGCGCAAGCTCTCCTGTTTCAGAGAACCTTTCATCCAGCAACATAAAAAGAGAGCAACATTTCAGATGTACATATAGGAGCACACCAGGGTTCAAGTGATTGAAATTGAAGAGTTGGGGGGGAAACATGCATTGCTGAGAATGAGCTTTCAGCAATTTACAGGTGGCATTTGCACAGCTGATAACAGTCATTTTGCAAGCGTTTTGTATTTGCAAAGAAGGTACTGGAGACAGTTGTAGAGGCTGAGAAATGGAAGCACTCGAGCTGGATCTTTCTTCAAAGCATTGCCTAGTGCAGTGAAGGATTTTAATTCCCAGGCACACATTCTGAACACCAGAGGCAGCATTACTTTTAAGGCTAAAACAGAAAAGCTTGAGAGGAAATAGTGGTTAAAGTGGTCTCCTGTGGGTGATGGGCAATCTTTTTGCCCATGAACATGCTGATTTGGAAGAACGGCAGATCAAGACGATGGAATACATAGAGTTGGCAAAGTTGACAGGGAAGATCCGGAATCAGTGCAATGAACTGTTTCAAAAGGACTGGAGCAAATTTATATTTTATATGAAAGAACATTGTAAACATCTGAAAACGTTTGTAGGTTTGAGTTGAAATGTTTTGTAATGTGAATATAAGAAACTGGTTGCATATAATGAGGTGAAATATAAAAAGAAGATAGAAGGTAAAAAAGTGGTTATAGAAATGCTAAGAATTTAGTAAAGATGTTCGGAAGTCAGAAAGAGGGAGGGAAGGAGGTTGATGCTCAGTTAGAGCAATGTTTTAGGTTACAGAAGTATGTAATAGAATGTGATTATGTTAAATATGGAAAACTTAATAAAAATTATTATAAAGAGAGGGAGAGAGAGATGTGGGCTGTTTTACAAATCTTAACATACTTCAATCTTGCCCATGGTTACTTTCCTGGCATCTTTTCTATTGCATGGTATAGATTGTGCACTGTGATTCATACGTAATTTTTCTCTGTATTTTGAAAGGTCAACCAGCAGCGCCAGTCTTGGCTGTTGCTGATGAGATGTTTTGGCATGACTCTTACCTCTTTAAAGCAGGGGCTGGGAACCTGTGACCCTCTAGATAATCATAGAGTTCTGGAGTTGGAAGGGACCCCAAGGGCCATCTAATCCAACCCCCTGTGATGCAGGAATCATGGCTAAAGAATCCCTGACAGGTGGCCATCCAACCTCTGTTTAAAAACTTCCAATGAAGGAGAATCCATTGCCTTCCAAGGGAGTCTGCTCCACTGGTAAACAGCTCTCACTGCCAGAAAGTTCTTCCTGATGTTCAGTTGGAATGTCATTTCTTGTAATCTGAATCTGAATAATGATGATGATGATGATGCGTTTCAGCCCTACCCTCTGGAGCAGCAGAAAACAAGCTTATTCCCTCCTCCATGTGACAGCCCTTGAGATATTTGAAGATGGCTCTCATATCTCCTCTCAGTCACCTCTTTCCCAGGCTAAACATACCTAACTATCTCAACTGTTCCTTATAAGACTTGGTTTCCAGACCCTTGATCATCTTGGTCACTCTCCTCTGCATGTGTTATTGTGCCAAATTTGGTGATGTCATCTTCCAAATTGCACAGTTTGGGACATTTTGGTCCACCATCTTGATTCAAAATGGCATCCAGTGGTATCTAAACTTACTACCTTTCTAGTAGAAAAGGGATTTAAACAAACAAAACAACAACAACACAACCTTGGATCAAGTCTGAATACTGGATAGGTATAGCTGGAGGGTTAAGGAACAGTCTTAATAGGTATTCTGATTACTGACAAGGTTTGAGTAATAGTTTGTTTTAAGAGAACAAAACATATCAGAGCACATCTCAAAGCAAGAAACACATGCCTTGTAGGAGACATACTTCTCCCTTCAAATTGCTTATATTTAAAGTGTCCTGTGTTAATGAATATTTTTGGAAATAAATTATTGCTTAATTCTGGTCATCAGGCATTTATGGAAAAGTTTGTTCAGTCATGCTTAAATATCATTTGCGCCAACATTTTTGTTTAGGCTTGCTTAATGCAGTGGAAAATCTCATTTCTTTTGCCCATTAATATATGTTTTTCATATTAACATATGTTTCTGGGAAAACAGAAATACTGCTGTTTCGTTTTTAATTCATGAATTTGTAATAATTACATTTCTTCCATTGTTGTTTTTCTTTCATGAAAAACACATATGCAGCTTTTGCTGAATGCTTACACAAACCATTAAACCTCTGGGGTCTTGGTTAATTGAGCACAAAGTGGGGGGGGGGGACAACGAGTCAGTAAAGCAAAGTAATTTGTAGATATTTAGAAAAATGGCCTACAACCGTGCAGTCCTTTGTGCTTTACTAGTGTTAACTATGAAGCAAATAAAAATGTGCATTAAACATGAAGCAACTTTCCAAACTGCAGAGATAATGCTCAGCTTTTATTTTAGCTTCCCATTTTAAATTCTTGGCTCTACTCCTGAAATCACCTACTTCCCATTATGTGAGTCCCACTGGTGAAATAACCGCATTCTGGATGTCAGCCAAGCATGTGACTACAGAAAGAAGTGTGTGCCTTAATGCTACAAGAAAATAAAGAGTGAATATCCTTACAAATGCATAGAAGTCAGAATTACTCCAGGCATCATCCAAATAACCCAGTTCTATCTGCACTGAGTGCCTCTCTGGGGTCTTGGGGAGAAGTCTCTCCTGTCGCTTGCTAGGTGATCCTTTTAGCTCCTGGAGATACTAAGACTGAATCTGGGATCTCATGCATTCTAAGAATGTACTCCATCCACCAATATTGGGCTAAAGCTTCCCCCAACAGTAGCGCAGGGCAGTAGAAAGGGGATATTTGCCAGCTGAGAGGTGATTCTCTGCAAAGCCATCTACTGCCATGGCTCTCACTGCCAGACCAAGAACTCCCAGCTTGGTTTCAAGGAGCAGCCGATACAGAAGAGTTATAGATACATGGCTAAGTGCAAGCTAAGATATTGATCCAACAAGCGGCACACACCCTGCACTTTCCTTCTGAAGTCGCAGGGGTCCCAGGACTGGGCACGCCAATGCATAACTTCCAACATTTCTCCAATGAAAATAGGGACAACCTACAGGACATTCCAGGATCAAATCAGAAACTGGGATGGCTTCTCTAAATCAGGGAAATCCCTAGAAAATAGGGACACTTGGAGGGTCTGCAAATGGGCCTTCCTTTGAATGGGCTGAGTCATGCTGATGTCTTCATGTCCTTGCAGATGGAGGTATCTGGCTCCTCTGCCAATCTGCTTGACCATCATTTCCCCGCAGATTCTGTTCTCCATTCCCTAGACCAGTAGTTTTCAACCAGTGTGCTGTGGCACCCTGGGGTGCCTTGAGGGCAACACCGGCCTGTGTCCTTCTTTCCTTCCCTCCCTCCTCTGATGCCCTCTTGCCTCTCAAAGTCTTCCAGGGTTATTTGTTGCAGCAGCCCTGGCTACAAGCTCCCCAGGACAATGGTGCCTCTGGGACTGGCCAGGGGGTGCTGGTTGCCAGGAGCTGAAGCAGCCTCAGAGCAAGCAAGCAAGCAAGTGGGCGAGGGAGTCTAGCCTGCCAGTCCACCAGCCCTTGCTGTTGGGAATGAATAGACAAGTGGGAGACCGGGCAGGTGCTGCGTTGGTCTTTCTTGTGCTTCCTATGTGCAAGGTGTGCCTGGGAGCTGAGTGCCTGGTGCTGAAGGGGAGCCTTTCCACCCTGCAGGCCCAGCAGCGCCCACTGCTGCCTCCCAAGGCAAGGTACTGACCTAATGTTCACCTTTGGCCAGTCTCCATTGGGCCACTAAGGCTGGGTGCACCCTCTTCCCAGGCCCCTGAGTGAGGAGACACCTCTTTGGGGGGCAGGCAGAGCAGCTCAGAGACCAGGGGTGGTGGCTGCAGCTGCCTAGAGGATTCCCAAGGAGAGAGAAGAAGAGAGGAGGCTGAGGAAACACTCCACAAAGAAGGGTGTTCAAAAAAGGGTGAGAGGCTGCCAGCTCTGCAGGCAAGGGGTGACATAACTGGGCTCCTGAGCCCCACAGGGGTGCTGCAGAAAGAATGCACTTGGCCAAGGGAGCCATGGACTCAGAAATGTTTAAAACCTCTGCCCTGGACTACTGACCTTGCTGCTCTCAGACACTTCTTGGTGTCCCAATTTCACCTTCCCCGCATTCCTCAGGGTCACCCAGTTCCAACTCCCTGAGCTCCTCCAATTCCTCCTCAGAATTCAAGCTTTCCACCCATTATGGTTCCGTGGGGCTCATGACGTCTACAGAGCCATATGGAACCACTGTCATGCAGTGACCTGCTACCGATGGTCAAAGCCAACTATAAATACTGGCGACCCTTTGGCAGTCAAATTAAATGCCAATGGAGTCATAGCAGTGATTATGAATGGTCAACTGTCAAAAAATAAAATAGCCCAGGTTTACCTTTGTGCTGCTCAGTTTTTGCTATTTGTTTGGAATGAAGGAATAGGTTCTTTTATCAAAGTGACAGATGGCATGAAATGAAGAGGGATCACAAACACTTTAGGATTCTGATAGAGCAGAGACTGGGGCTAAAACAATATGAAATTCACTAAAGGCAAGTGTAAGACACGCCATCATGCAAAAAAGAAAGAAGGAGGCAAAGATTCAAAAATGGATGAGCAGAAGCGCTGCTTTTGAAAAGCAGTGCATTCCTGCTGGAAATTATAGCAGAAAATCCACTATACAGTCCTACCTTGGAAGTTGAAGGAATCCGTTCTGGAAGTCCGTTTGACTTCCAAAACGTTCAAAAATCAAAGTGCAGCTTTGATTGGCTCCTGCAGCCAATCAGAAGTCGCGAAAGCCCCATTGAACCTTCAGCTTCCAAAAATAGTTCACAAACCAGAACAGTCACTTCCGGGTTTGCGACATTCAGGAGCCAAAACGTTTGGGAACTAAGCTGTTCGTCTTCCAGGGTACGACTGTATTTCTAAAATTCCATGCAGAGTTAGTTCCATTGAGCAGTGTGGGACTTAGTCTGAGTAAACATGAATTGGATTGTGCTGTAAGAGTACATTTACGGTGTGCTGCTTCTGCGTAAGACTAAGGCATCGTTAGCAAAACTGGTATATTAAAAGCCGGGAAAGCAATTATCTTTTTTCTCTTTAATTTTCAGCTATTGTTCTGTTCTAACAATATAAGAAGAGACCTGCTGGATTCGGTCAATGGCAAATCTGGTCCAGCACCCTGTTCTCATAGTGCCTGGATATGACCCACAAAAAGGACCTGAGCGCAACAGCACTCTCCCCACTTTGGATTCCCAGCAACCAGTATTCTGACAGTGGGGTTAAATTACGGACCCTCCAAGTGTCTCTGTTTTCCAGGGATGTCCCTGATTTAGAGAAGCAGTCTGGTTTCTGATTTGATCCTGGAATGTCCCTCTTTTCCTTAGGATGCCCCTGTTTTCATTGGAGAAAATGTTGGAGGGTATGGAGTTAGACAACCCCCAAGCTGTCTGAAGGCAATCCTGCACAGCGAAGTTTTTAAAATGTTTTATTATGTTTTTATATTTGTCGGAAGCTGCTCAGAGTGGCTGGGGCAACCCAGTAAGATGTGTGGGGTATAAATAGTAAAATTATCATTATGGAATGGGACAGCCTTGTTTTCTTCGGAGAAATGTTGGAGGGTATGAAATTGTAACCATCATGGCTGGTAGGAATCATATCCAATTTCCCCACCCCGCCATATTCAAACAGACTAGGAATGGAGGAGCTGGAAGGGAGAGAAGGACCAACCGCTCACCACACTAAACTAATGAAATCTAAAGGCCTTCCCTCGCTCCTCATCCCATTCACTACTTTTCTCCTCTGACTCTGAAAAATTGGTGAGATACCTCATCACCATCACCAGTTCACCTTCTGCAAATCCGGGGAGCCATTTCCCAATAGCCCTAGTCTGAATAAATAAAAACACTTGGGATTTGAACTTTTACTTATGCTGACCTAAGCAAGACGCTAAAAGCTTTGGACAGCACACTGGGTGGTGAGTGGAGAAGTGTGAAAAAGGTTGTGCTGGGGTTTTTTAAAACTCTGAGTGACTCACGAGAAGGCAAGAGTTCACCCTGTATCTTTCCAGTGTCGAAGAAGACTATTTGTACGCTCACTGTAGCAAATGAAATACAGACAAGATTACCAGCAAAACAATCGCTGAGGGCACAAAATACCAAATAGCCTGTAGGGTGAATAACACAGAGCCCATATGGTGAGCCATAAAACTCCTATGGTGACCTTGGGAAAGTCACAAGCTCTCAGCCAGACAGGTTTGTTGTGAGGATCACTTGGGGTAACCTTTAAACATCTTGCCCTAAGCTCCTCAGTGGAAATGTGTGATACAAATGTGCTAAACAAATTGATTCGGGTTACACCTGCAAGCACAGAAGACTTAAATCCCACAGCGTCGATTTTCTAACTAGATTTTTCATAGATAAGGCACTCTTACCTTGCTGTACACTCTACAGTACATGCCAGCCCACTAGCTTGACCAAGCATCAAACCCAATTCATCAAGGGCTATGGTAAAAGTATTAACCCAGCACTGTTACTTACAATCCAATGCTTCAGCGACAGGGAAGCTGCAAGCCTGCAGTTGTCGCTGGACTACCACTCCCATCATACCTGATCATTGGTTATGCTGGCTGGGGCTTTTCTGTGGTGGCTCCCCAATTATGGAATGCTCTCTCCAGAGAGGCTCACCTGGTGCTATCACTTCATGTATTTAGGCTCCAGGTAAAAGCATTCCTCTTTACCCAGGCCTATGACTATTAAATAATCCATGGCTTGAAAAAGTGTGAGGGACAGGAAAGAAGCATTTTTGTTAGGGATTCTAGGGCAAGACCTGCCAAGAAAAATAAAGAACTTATTTATGTATGCTACAACAGCGGCAAGAGTTTTGATAGCACAAGGATGGAAGAATGAGGAAATCCCAACGAAAGAACAGTGGCAAGAAAAAATGATGACTTATGCAGAACTGGCTAAATTGACATACAAATTGTGAGACAAGGACAACTGTGATTTTAAGGAAGAATGGGAGCTTTTTACAAACTATCTAAAAAGACAACAAAATGAACTGGACTCCTTGGCAGGGTTTGAATAAACATACACAAAATTATTGGTTGATAACATGATAGATAGATAATGTAAGGATATGTACAAGTTTATAACATGCAGAGAATAATTATGTGCTGAGAAATCAGAGAGAGGAGCTGAGGGAAGTCTCGGGAGGAGGGGGGTTGGATGGGGGGAAAGGGGGAATAATGAATATGGTATGTTTTGAAATATTTGTTTTGCTGAAACTGCTAATTAAAATTTTTTTAAATTAATTAATTAAGTACCATATTTTTCACTCTATAAGATGCACCAGACCATAAGACGCACCTCATTTTTGGAGGAGGAAAACAAGAAAAAAAATATTCTGAATCCCAGAAGCCAGAACAGCAAGAGGGACTGCTGTGCAGCGAAAACAGCGATCCCTCTTGCTGTTCTGGCTTCTGGGATAGCTGCACAGCCTGCATTCGCTCCATAAGGTGCGCACACATTTCCCCTTACTTTTTAGGAGGGGAAAAATGAGTCTTATAGAGCAAAAAATACGGTAATTGTTTGGGATGATAGCCAACTAAGTCATATTAGGAGTTAAGTGACCTCCAAGTATGACAAACATTGCAGTACAATGCTAACTACGTCTACTCAAAAGTAAGTCCCATTGAATTACCTGAGTACAGCTTTAGTCTTTAATGTGCCACAAGACCAGTTGCTGGTTAACCTACAACTGCATTCCCTATGCACAGTGCTTCCCCCCCCCCGGGGGGGCACCTAGGGGTATGCAGTACCAGCACCTCTTTTTTTTTGTTAAAAAGTGTGGCACTGTAACAACTTCATGGTGAGTAGCAGCACCTATTTTTCTAGGTGGGGGAGAAGCACTGCCTTTGCGCACTGTAGGCATACCATCATTGCAATACAACATAGTAACGGAGGGAAGTAGTTTGATTGTGTGCGGTTTTTTAAAAAAAGAAAAACTGCAAGCCCTCCGATTTTTATAAACCACAACAAAAAGCATTATCTAATCCCCTCAGTGCATGACAGAATATGAGCAATTTTAGGAAAGTATGGAAAGAGAAGACTATTTATATCTTTCCTGAGCCAAATTAAAACTGGCAAGCCTATGACAGATTCACATAAGTTCACATTCTCCAGCAGTTCCCCCACCCCCTCCATAAACAGAATATAGAAATATGTTCTTCCCATTCCAGTGCTATGCACCAGGGACTGTCTGTGTTTTACTCTCATTCTTATTTGTTGTCTGTTGAGCACATTTAATGGGGGGAAATACTTTACACTTCTTGCCTCATTCGTCTTCTCTCATCTCTCACCACAGCTCCAGGAAAATTCCCAAGGCTGCGCAATTGGTCAATTAAATGGCTGAGCTAATCTCCAGGGTCCAACTGCTATAGGTTGTTCAGTGGACCAACTAGCTTTCATTTGGGTCTTTGCCACTGTTGTTTTGACCATTTATAATTATTAAACTATTTGTTACCATTGTTGGATGCAATTTATTATTTGCTGACATTTTGCTGGGTTGATTATCTTAATACAGTGGTACCTCGGGTTAAGTATTTAATTCGTTCCAGAGGTCCGTTCTTAACCTGAAACTGTTCTTAACCTGAAGCACCACTTTAGCTAATGGGGCCTCCTACCGCCACCGTGCAATTTCTGTTCTCATCCTGAAGCAAAGTTCTTAACCCGAGGTACTATTTCTGGGGTGGCAGAGTCTGTAACCTGAAGCGTATGTAACCTGAAGCGTATGTAACCTGAGGTACCACTGTATGTATATTTCATGTTATGTGAAAAGGAGGTTTGTGCTTTATGTTAATTGGTTTAAAGTATTTGTTTCTTAACCATTTTCATTCTGGTTCATTCAGATTGAATTCTTGTGGGATGTAGTTTTTGCTGCATGCTTTTTTCATTTCTATGGGTTGCAAACTGCCTTGAGTATAGCAATGCAGAAGGATTAAATTAAATTTAAAATGGCATTCGCAGCATCAACCCAATTAAAATCTTGTTTGATTTTAAGAGCATAAAAAGATAGTTCTTAATCATTTCAGCTTTCTCTTGAATCGCGTATGGTTTTATGCTCTTTTTAAAAAGCGGGAATTAGGATAAAGAGAATAAATGAATTACCAAACCCTTACCGGCTAACAAACTGGGACTACCCATGTTCTAATGTTCTAACTCCTTGATGCTCAGGAGTCACACATTTCTCTCCTTTCTTTCCCTGATCCCTCTCCCCATTTCACAGCTTTATGCTTGTGTCCATTGCTCTTCATGTAGCCATTGGACCTTACTGCCTTAGTCAAATTAGTCCAACTGCCTTTGGGCTGCTCAACATGTCCCAAGACACTCACTGCCTCGACACAGAGGGCCACAAAGAACAATATTCCTTTCTATGCTGTTTAAAGTGCTGCTCTGACAGCCCCTTTCCAAAGCAATGCCAACGTAACAAGCTCAATTTGCTCTTCTTTGACAAACGATATCACCATATATTATCCCTGGGGTGTAATTGAGACCTTAATTTCTTTCGGCTTAATATAGACTGAGAGGCTTATGTAGGCTGCTCTGCTTTGTCAAGTTTTTTTTGTTTTTTTTTTAAGTTAAACGTTGTCAGTTGATGCAGAAATAACACCTTTTCAATGGCAACTCGGAGATAAATCGTCTTTTCTTCCTGCTGCAATAGGGGATTGGGTTGTGGGAAGATTTAAAGTTGTGCTGCATGTACTTTGCTTTAAGAAGTCTGAAGTTGTTAGTTCAGAAGTTGGATCTTTTCCATGATGGCACCACCAAACTGGTGGAACATCCTTTCAAAGAAGGCTCAGCGATCCCTGTACATTAGGGCTGAGCGATATCTGGTTTTCAACATCGCAATATATCACCAAATAAACATCGTGATATAATATATCATAATGCCTGAAATAAGGACGGAGTTATATAGAGGCATCAGTTGGCTTCACGGTTTTTCCCCCATCATGATTTATGCATAGCACACACACAAACACATCATGATTCGTGATATATTGCCAGGTCAAAAATTATGAAACCGATGTCATGATATGGACTTCAAACCGGATTTGGATGATATGTCGATATTTCGCCCAGCCCTATGGTTCAATGCTTTATTTATTAATTTTTTACAAGGTTAAAGGTAAAGGTAAAGGGACCCCTGACCATTAGGTCCAGTCATGACCGACCCTGGGGTTGTGGCACTCATCTCGCTTTATTGGCTGAGGGAGCCGGCGTACAGCTTTCGGGTCATGTAGCTAGCATGACTAAGCTGCTTCTGGCGAACCAGAGCAGTGCACGGAAATGCCGTCTACCTTCCCGCCAGAGCGGTACCTATTTATCTAATTGCACTTTGACATGCTTTCGAACTGCTAGGTTGGCAGGAGCAGGGACCAAGCAACGGGAGCTCACCCTGTCACAGGGATTCGAACCGCCAACCCTCTGATCAGCAAGCCCTAGGCTCAGTGGTTTAACCCACAGCGCCACCCGCATCCCTTTTTACAAGGTTACTGATAACTAAATCAAGCACAATCCTTCATTCTTGTTAGCCCCAATGGCATCGACGTGCCCTACCAGAGGAACTGCAGGGGAGGAAGCAGTAAATACAAGCGAAGCGACGTTTGCTTAACCAAATAAATTAGAGAAAAGCTTGATGTTAGGCAAGGAAGATGTTTAGCTTCCAATCTAAAGTAACAGAGGACAAGCACAGAAAACAAAGCACAACCTGCACCTCAGTAGAAAGAAATGTCATGTACTCTGAGAAAGGGGCAGGTGTGGAGCTCGAAATTTGAACAGAAAGCAGAAAAGATCATGATGGAATGGATCGCGAGTGAAGTATTGCAAAACTAGTATGTTCACAGACTGGGCAATACATTGGGTTGGCCTGAAGGCCTTGTTAATAGAATTATCTCCCATTTCAATACAAGTGGAAACTTGCTTTATATAAGGGCGCCTCATTATTATTATTTCTTCAGGTGAGGGCTACTTTATCATAGTCCAAGCCCAGTGCAGAAAACAACTCCAAAGTTTATGAAACAATTCGTGTTTAAGGGGCATAAGATATTTGTTTGATTATTTTGTGATACGGTCTGCAAATACCATATTGCAAGTTGCATTACATTTTGAAGATGCTGGAGCACACAGCTTTTTGTAAGCCAGACTCTCTCTCTTTTGCAGAACGCAAATGTTATCAGTAACCTTGTAAAAAATTAATAAATAAAGCACTGAACCATAGGGCTGGGCGACATATCGACATTTCATCCAAATCTGGTTTGAAGTCCATATCATGACATCGGTTTCATAATTTTTGACCTGGCAGAATCATGATGTGTTTGTGTGTGTGCTATGCAAAAATCATGATGGGGGGAAAACCGTGAAGCCAACTGATGCCTCTATATAGCTCCATCCTTATTTCAGGCATTATGATATATTATATCACAATGTTTATGGCAGCAAGTCATCTAGCAGCGTGGCTCATGCCAGAGCAGCCAGAACAAGAATAATAATTAATTAAGAATAAGTCTGCTCACAGTGAACCAGGGTTGGGGGAGATACCTTTCTCAGACTGAGGGACACCTTCACTTCTAAGAAACCTTCCACATACCAGTGGGGGACAAGGCTCATAAAAATAGGGACCTTTCAAGTGACACTCTTCAACCCACCCACCATTCTACCCCCTCCCACAGAGCATTTCCTATCAAAAGAAGGGCAAGTGCCATCACTTCTACACCAATGGGACACAGTCTACACACCCTCTACTGCCCTGAGAAAACCCCTTAATCTCAGTTTTATTTTATTACATCCTTTGGTAGATTTGCAAAAAGTAAAACACACCAATAAATGTATTTTAGAAAGGGGCAAGATTCAATGTGGACACACAAAGCATTAAAAAGAAAAGGACTCCTTGGATCCCACTCTGCTCCCCCTTTCTTCCCACCCAGAGCAGCTCTGCCCTCTGCCTGAACTTCAGAGCCAGTGGCGGCCTCTCCTCCTCCTCACCTGCCCTCCAGCAGCTGCTACAGGCTGCCCAAGAGAGGAGACTGGATGCAGCGGCCATAGAGAGGCCGTGGAGAGGCAAAAGGATGCCCCCTTGAAGCTGCCACCACTCAGGACAAGCATGGCTTATCCTCCTCCCCAAGCTCCGTGGTGGTGGCACTGGCGGGGAAAATCGGGACATTCCAGGATCAAATCAGAAGCTGGGATGGTTTTTGTAATTCCAGAATTGTCCCTGGGAAATAAGGACACTCGGGGGGGGGAGCAGTGGGGGAGGAAGGGGGTGTGGCGTGTGTGGGCTGCCCGGGTGTCATCACTGAGGGGGGGTGACTAAATGACAAAAATATGAGGGGGGGTTAAAAAAATTGGGCTCACGAAACTTTTTAGTTCAGTCAACAAACAGAAGAAAAAGAAGAAGAAGAAGAAGAAGAAGAAGAAGAAGAAGAAGAAGAAGAAGAAGAAGAAGAATAGTAGTAGTAGTAGTAGTAGTAGTAGTAGTTTGGATTTGATATCCCGCTTTATCTCTACCCGAAGGAGTCTCAAAGCAGCTAACATTCTCCTTTCCCTTCCTCCCCCACAACAAACACTCTGTGAGGTGAGTGGGGCTGAGAGACTTCAAAGAAGTGTGACTGGCCCAAGGTCACCCAGCAGCTGCACGTGGAGGAGCAGAGACGCGAACCCGGTTCCCCAGATTACGAGACTACCGCTCTTAACCACTACACCACACTGGCTCTCCAGAAAGGCGGCTGGCACTGGGTGCCACACTGCGGGGGCCATCACTTACCATGGGGCCTGAAGCGTGCCAGAGCCACACGTCTCTCCTGGGAGTGATGTGGTGGCTTGGGCACCTGAAACAGCAGCGTGGGGCTTGCATCTGCCCTCCACCTCTCCCTCAGCCACCCTACAGTGGAGAGGCTCCACGCAGCTCACCCTGCCCCCATGGGCCTCTTGCCCCGCTGCTGGCTGCAGGATGCACTCGTCACACCAGGCACTCAGGCATCTAATTACGCCACTGGGGACAAGGGAGGGGATGCAAAAGTGGGCAGGGCAATGAATGTAAATTTTACCTTAGGCTCCTTTGCCATAGATTTCCAAACAGGCAAAAAAACCTCAGGAAGTGAAGCAGAGCCAGTGGGGTTGTGGCCTAGGAAGACATCCAAGGGCTAAATAGAGTCCTGGAGAGTCACATTTAGCCCCCAGACCTGAAGATCTCCTCATCCTGAAATAGGTTATTCAGGGGAAAGAAAGGTTTCAAATGACAGCGCTACCTCTCCTGAAATTTGCACTGTAACTAGCATGCAAAAGCCACTGCATTCTATAGATATACGGTAAACAGGAAAGTAGAAACCTTCTGAGTGAAATCAGTTGTACTATATCCTTACACATTAGAGGAACTTGTATCCCAAAACCTGTACCTGAGTTTGCTTACTTCCTCCCTCTCAATCCATTTTCCCTCAGTGCCATGCCTTTTTAGCTTGTAAGCCTGAGGGGACTGCCTTTTTTCTGTTTTTTAAGTGATTTGTAAGCTGCTCTTGGAGACCCTTTTGACTGGGATGAAAGAAGAATTTGACTAAATAAGCAATAAATAATCTTAGGAGTTGGGGGTTCTAGACTCCTCTAATCCCTGGATCCAGCAAGTGTTAAAAGCTAATCAAGCCTTCTAATTCTGCGAAACAGCTAAGCTAGCTTTCTGGATGAAGTGACTCAGTGCGAGTCAGCAATTGGGAGGGGCTCCCTCCCTCAGCAGATAAAGCCAGAGCTTAGAGTAGAGAGTTTGGGCAGTGATATGACATAGAAGCAAAACAGCAAGTTGGGGAGACAGAGAGACACAGCAATGATTGCTTTCTATTTGAATCCAAGGCTGTGGCTATGGGAGAAACAAGACCTTTTTGGGGTGCTAATGCTATGAACCCCTCCATCGTAAGCTCAGGTTGTATATACGTGTAAAGAAACCATATATCATAAAGACACCACAGTCTCCGCTGTGCCTCATTTCCAAAAGGAAACACGAACCCTGGGAAAGTGCCTGGGACCGCTGGAATCTTGCACCACGCAGAGACTGGGGTGGTGTGCAACAAAATTATTTCATTCTTCAGTTGAGAGACTGATCATCTAAATGCTCTCCACTGCAGCTGCCCTCCCCACCCAAACACACACACACCCAGAACGAGCATTTCAGTGTGTTGTTTCCCACCATCTTCCTCTCAGGACCACCAAAGGAAAAGCATCACCTAGAGAAGCAGAGGGTGCTCTCTCTCACACACACACACACGCACAATAACAATAACAACAACAACAACAAGCCCCATTCAGAAGGGGCTGAATATTTGTAGGATCAACAGACCCTGACTGGTGTCAGAGGGAGAAATCGAAACCCTCCAACATCACAAAAGTTCTCTGTGAAGAAAGAGAACAGCCAGAGCAATGAATCAAAGATGTAGTGATGCACAATCACAGAAGGATAGTCCTAAAAAGCTAGTGATAAACTCAAGAATCCTACTGGCTCTAGAGGACTGTAAACCTGACAGTACACAAAAAAGAAGTCCATTGCTGTATCAACACAGATTAATATGTGGATCAGATCTGAAAACATTAAGTTTGAGGTGTTGTGAAAAATCAGTCTCTAATGGGTCATGTAGTCATGTAAAGGTTCCACTCGTTTACTTGCTAGAGCATGCCAGCAAATCAGATCTGAGTCTGATCATTTTTAGCACAGCTCACTTAATCCCCGCACCCAAAAGTCAGTCAGTTGCCATGATGCATGTGACTCAGCCAAAGGGGCTGGAAGCAGATGCCTGTGCTGGATTTTGTTTCTGGGCAGGGGGAAACAAGCAGGCAGCAGTAGCAGATTTCTCCCAGAACTGAACTCAACACACTTATTGAGGACACATTCATGCCATATATTTAAAGCACTAAGACACCACTTTAACGAGTCATGGCTTTCCGCCAAGAACTCTGGGAGCTGTCGTTAGTTAAGAGCGCTGACAGCTGCTAGCAGACCCCTATTCCCCTCCCAGAGCTACAACTCCTAGAAGGGTTTAACAATCAATCCTTCTTCTGAGGAAACTCTGGGGCATCAAGAATAAGGGGGAAGCCCACAAGCAAGTGAAATGTATATGCTTGGGAATTTAGGGTGCTGCCTTATATTGAGTCTGACCATTTATCCATCTAGCTCAGTGTTGTCTACAGAGGCTGGCAATGGCTCTCCAGGATTCCACCAGCATTCTTTTATAAATATAAGAATACGGTACCTATCTGTGTGATGCTGGCACAAAACCCCCTGAGCAAACACTATGCAATGGAATGAAATATCATTATCCCCCCCCCATCTCTCTTCACCCCCTCTCTTCTCCCCCTACCATATCATGTCTATGACAGAAGGGTCTCATACCAAACACAAATGAACTGTGAAAAAGACTCTATGAATTGAAAGTGGTACGCTATACAGGCAGCCCCTGTTTGCACACGTTCAGTACGTGCATGACTGTGTAGATGCGCATTGCGCTGAACTCAGAAGTGACCCACATGTCATTGAAACGTCACTAAAAGGGCAGAATAGGGGTGTTAGCAGGCTTTTCCCATGGGTTTTACTTCTACACAATTTCACCTGCACATGCATGCCTCGGAACATAAACAGGGGGCTGCCTGTATGTACTTTTTTGCTTCACAAGAAAACCTTTCATAAAACATAATTTTAAAAAATACAGTCATACCTCGGGTTACAGACGCTTCAGGTTGCATTTTTTCCAGAAGTACTGGAATGGGTTACTTCCGGGTTTTGGCAGTCAGGCATGTACAGAAGCGCTTAATCGCGCTTTGCGCATAAGCGCCGAATCACAACCCGCGCGTGCGCAGATGAGCCACTGCGGGTTGTGAACGATGTGGGTTGCAAACATGCATCCCACACGGATCACGTTCGCAACCCGAGTGTCCACTGCAAATGAATAAAACTGACCCAAAGAAGGGGGGGAGCAGCATTCTCTCCCAGCCCCTAACATGCAGATGCCAGGTATTGAACCTGGGACTTTCTGCGTGCAAAGCAGATGCTCTGCCACTGAGCTACAACCCCTTCCCTTACACGCCCACACACCAGGCATCAACACAGTACAGCTGAAAAGACACCCAGCATATGGAATCTAACATGACCCAGAGACACCGCCTCCTACTCACAACTCCAAGCAGCCAAGCAACCACTTGAGCAACGTCAATGTAGCCTGGGAAGGCAGAAATTTCCTTCTCCTGTAGAATTGCCTGTTGAAGAATCCAGAGCTGAAGCCTCATCTAGTCGCTGCTTCTTCCGGTAGTTACTTCTCAAGCAGTCAGAGACAGGCGTTCCCTTTGCAGCATCCGGGGCAGCCCATCAATGAGGTGAGGTCAAGCCATTGGCCTCAGGTGGCAGATCTGACCGCCTGACCCTGCCCTTCTGCTGCTGCCAGACCCAAGAAGGCTTCACCCACACTGCCCTCACTGTTCCCATGGCACCAGCGCTGCTGCCAATGCATTGCAGCGGCAGTGTGGGCCCAGCTACAGGTGAGGGTGCAGTTGCAGTGGCAGGGTGGGCAGCAGTGGGTGCAATGGCAAGGCCAGGAAGGAAGGAGGGGTGGCATCCAGGCCTTTTGCCTACAACGGCAAAACATCCCAGGCTAGCTCTGGCAGCACCGCAACTCTAGAATTGGTTCCTTACCAAGGTTCGTCAAGTTTTTCCATGCTGCATTTTTCAAAAAGTTGGTTAATCATTTGCTTTCCTGCCCCATGGCTTTTGATAGCTGTTGGTTCGATGCTGGATGGGAAACTTTCCATGGTCTTATACTTTCTGAATTGTTAAAATGTGATCTGGAAGAGTGTGTGCGCATGGCTACTGTTTAACTGCAAGCCATCTCTGGCATCTTTTGAACCTAATATTTTAAGACAGATGAAGTGCTTGCTGAAACTGGAGAAGCCATCAAGCAAACATGGGGCAGACGGTGACTTTTTTCAATCAGTTTTGACTATATACTTTTTGCATTCTTATGTTACAGTGATAAAGAAAATAAAGCTGCACAAAAATGCTTAATGAATCTGGGGACTAAAGGTCATTATATAAATCTCAGTCTCAACGTTTCACGAGGTATTAGCTTATTGCGCCTCCCATTGCCTGTAAAACAAACAAATCTATAAATACTTTTGTGAAGTACTATTGTGAATTGATTGCAAATTCTTGAGAATTTGCAATCAATTAGTGGTTGCAGCCTAGGAAGGCAGAATGACATTTATTTAAGCACATGTGTAGATGGAGAGCAACTAACCAACTTTTGGTTTAAAAAGCCATTTTTCTCCCCAGTCAACCGATCTTGGTAAATGATTAGATGGCAAGTGGAAACAAAACTCACCTCATCAACATTCTCAAATGCGTTGATCACATCATACGGCAAACAGGACAGAAGGTCAATGACAAACCATGTCTTCAAGTAATTCATGCGAATCAGTTTTGGGTCAGAGATCACTTCTCCAGCTGGCCCAACAAACGTGGTGTGGAAATTAAGCACAATGTCTACCAGAAAAATGACGTCAACAATGCTGTCCACTACCAGCCAGGCCACATTGTTCTGTTTCGTTTTAAAGGAGACGTTGTAAGGGACCAAAATAGCCGTGTAGAAGGTTAAAATCAGGATGACCCAATCCCAAGTGGTCTTGAAAACACAGTAATGTAAAATGATATGTGGTGGGGTCTTTGGTGCCTCTTGCTTGTACTGAGGGAGGATTTCAGAGCCCAGTTGCAGGACCTGCTTGGAAAACAGGAAGAGGAAAAGCCTTTCACTATTAAAAAAACAAAACAGCATGCTTTTTTTCCAATTATCACATCGGCCATCTTTCCTTAAAATAAAATAAAAGGGCTCATGATGACTCCTAGAGCAATCCTAACCATATCTATGCCTTCTCCTGAATCAAGCCATTGTTCCATTTAAGCTCTGCATTGTCTTCACGGACGCGCTATGGCTCTCCAGGGGTTTCCAGCAGAAGACAATCCCAGCCCTACCTGAAGATGTTGGGATTGATGCACAGCAGATGTTCTAGCTTTCTTTCTGGATGTTTTCCCAAGTATCTGTTACAGTTGCTCTTGCAGACTTAAAATCAAGTGCTGCTGCTACATTTGTAGGACCATTAGGAGACCAGAAGCATTATGGGCCCCTCAGCACGGTTAGGCTGCGCCCAAAACACATCTGACCCCTTTCAAAGTCCCCTTATGCTCTTTTTCCTCTACAACATCTACTGGTTCCCAGTGTGCAGGAATGCACTGGAGCTTAGACATGGGCTCGGCGATATAAAAATAATGAATGCAGTATTTAACTGGCAAATAATTATACACATCTCATATGTGCAGAACATACTGTATTATTTACAATGAATTCACCAGCTGTCCTGGTTTAAATTTATGTGAAGTCTAATCTGATGCACCAATTTAGCAAGGAATTGTCTAGCAAATAGTATATGGCCTACTTAAAGCAGAGGTAAAATCCTGAACCGCAGCAGCATTGCTTTCTATGAAAAAGTCAATGCACTGGCTCTCTGCTTGGACATTTACTTAATGTTTCCAAGTGTTAGCAAAGTCAATGATATGCAGGCATTTATCAACAAATCTTAGGACCTGCTACATTCAGATTTGGCAGATGCATTCTTATAAGGTGCTCCAAGAGCTGTACCAGTTCAATGCTTCCAAATGTGGCCCACATTTGAGGCCAGGTGAGGCGCCTGCTTCAGGCCCCAGGGTTTAAGGGGCAGGATGAAGGATCTAGGGCAGAAGACCCGACTCAGGATAGATCAGGGAATGAGTCTGCCTCATCCTTGCCGCTGCTGCTGCTGCTTGAAGAATTTGTCTCCAAAGGGTGTTGTTCTGGCACCATGATATCATAACACTCAGAGGGCACTAGAGGCCCGGTGTGGTTGTGGATATTATTCCTGCCCCTCCACACCTCAAAGTGGCTCATCTTGCAACTCTCGGCAGATACTGATGGGACACTAGCTGCAGCAGGTGGAGTCTGTGGCCCCCTATCAATCCCCTTGATTTCCCACCAATTCGCTCCAAGCAAACATCCCACAAATAGACCTCCTTTGTCACTGGAATTCAGGTGAGCCGTTCCCAAGAGTCGGGCGCTATTGATTCAAGTGGGCTTGCAATAATAATCACACGTTACCTCAGCAAGCCGGGAGTGCTTGTGGACGTTCTCTCCTTTCTGTACGCTTGGAGCCAGCTGCTGCAGGACTCCTCGACTGCTGGTGAGTGCACGGGTTAAGCGAGCAAACTTTCCCCAGCCTGAAGGCGATACAAGAAATTGCACATCGGTTATTACAAACAGCCAGATATATTGTGCAAAGCAATTCTAGGAATATCCTGAATCATCCCCATTGTTCTGTCCCATCCGATTTCCTTGAGAAATAAACATTTTCCCTTGCTTTCCAGAAGAGGGACAGTATTTGTCTGTGGTACAAAAATAAATAAATAAATAGCCCTCTGTATACTTGAGATTACATCTGTGAAATCTAGTGGGGCTTAATTCTGAGTAGACCTGCACGGGAGTGGGAATTCTAATCTGAAGTAGCCATGGCAAAAACTGAAGCAGGTCAGCCCTTATCCCAGATTAGATAACACTTCTGGCTCAGCTGTGTCTGTAGCAGCACTGGCTCTGACCACTGACAGATAACCCCTGCAAGAAAGGCAGTTCTCAACAGGAAGGGGGGAAAGGTTACCCATCCCTGCTCTAATACATTTACTCTGCTGTGTTCAATAAGAAGGATTCTCTTTAATGAAGTAACAGTGCGATGTATAGTGGCTCATTAAAAACAACCAATGGAGTAATCAACCAAGCAGTGATTCTGTGTGACTTCTATTCATTTCACTGAAGTGACAGGAAATAACTACTGTATCAGTGTTTGGATGGCATCCAGACCATCACCACTCCTGTCACATTTCATTTCTTATTTGTTCCTCAAGGTTTCTATCCTGGTGATTATATTATATTATATTATATTATATTATATTATATTATATTATATTATATTATATTATATTATATTATATTATATTATATTGATTGGGTCTCTCTTCCTCTCCAACAATAAGCCAAAATTTGCACAACTGCAGCTATGCCCTCCTCTTACCACCTTTCTCCTCCAACAAATGAGACACAGCATGGTGAAAAGTAGAGTTCCAACCCTCGGATTATATTGTGAGTTTGCTGCTTTCCAGGACCATGGATTTGGAAGGATTAACTCATATGTTTATACAAGGCATATGAGAATTCATTGATGAATTCATTGATGTAGGTGAGGCGCAATGTCAATAATTCTGTATAAACTTGGGTTTATAAGGCTTGGGAGGGTATAGCTATCAATGTAGACCTGGTGGCCATATTTACCTCCAGAATCAGAAGAGGTATGCATCTGTATACCAAAACATGAGTATGGAGCATTCTTGGGCGATTGTATCCTACTGGAGGGCTTCCCATGGGCATCTGGAGAGCCACTGTGAGAACAGAATACTTTGGTCTGATCCAGCAGGGTTTTTGTAACATTCTTAATACATGGGAAAGGACATGGGACACATATATCCTAATTAGACTATGGGTCCATCTAGCTCAGGGTTTCCCAAACTTGGGTCTCCATATGTTTTTGGACTACACCCCTCGCTAGCAAGACCAGTGCTCAGGAATGATGATAGCTGTAGTCCAAAAGCAGCTGGAGCTCAGTATTGTCTACAGTGACCGGCAGCGGCTAGCCAGGCTTTTAGGCAAGAGTCTCTCCCAGACACCAGGAGTTAAACCTGAGATGTTCTTCATGCCAAGCAGATGCCTTACCATTGAGCTACAGAAATTGAGTGTGGGTGGGGCTAGGGTCAAGAAGAGGGGAGGCACAAAAGTTCCATGCATCCCAGAACATAGCACTGTTTGCAGCCATGTAGTGAAAGGAATTAGACACAGAGAGAGATTAGGAGTTTACTGTGAATGAATGGTAGCAGATCACAGAGTATGATGTAGACTACATCTTCTCTTTGCATGATTGCACTGGAATAACTCACTTAATATTACAGTCTTATTGCAGGTTTCAATTGTGTGAAAATTGCTCTGTCTGCATGGAGAGGAACTCCCATTAGCAGCTTGCCATGTAGAACATAGTTGTATTTTCAGCTAGCTACAAGGTGATTCCTTGTGTTTTTGCAAAGAGTAATTGGGGGAATGAACAACTGCCATGATACTGTAAGACTTTCTGACACTGAAGGTGCAATCCTGTGCATGTCTACTCAGAAGTAAGTCATTAAGTTCAATGGGACTTGCTTCTAGATCAGCGTGCTTGGGCATGCAACCTAAATGCATGCCTGTGGTGGATAAACTGTATTAACCACTGGTGCTGTCCGCGGTGCTGAACCTAATGGCTTGCTTTATGGGCCTTTGTGTGATGATGAGGCAACAGGCCATATCGTTTTTAATTTGTTCTAGATTCATACAAACAAGCAGCAGCTTTTTGAAAGAGAAGGGGGGCTTTTTGCTCAAATGGCATGGCTTCAAACACAAGACAACACTAGCAATGAGAGCTCCCATTCTAAGAAAAAAACATCGTCTAAGTGCTTTATCTCACTACAGTCCCTGTATAGCACTGCCTGGTTTTAGATAAGAGAAAGGCTGGAATATTATAGAAGAAATAAGAGGATAAGAGTTCTCATCATGCATGTAAAATAGCAAGAATGAAGAGAAGAGAACCGGAGGGAAGGCTAAAATCAGTAACATCTATAATGGAACAAGGACTGAGAATGTCCCCTCGCACCCTAGAATGCAGGAATCCATGTTTACATTCTCTTAATCTTATTACAACACATCACTACAGAAGCCCGAGGAGAGGCATGGCTGTCTCCCATACACAGAAAATAGACAAGGACTGATTATTCTCATTAGTCAGCGAAGGCAAATGAAAGTGCAGCAGACTTAAGACTATAGCACAGAATGCCAATAGCAGGCGAAACAGTTCATTATTTTTAGCAGTGGGGTGACATTAAAGGGAAGAAGAACTTCCAAGGCTGGGGCTACACAAAACCAGGCTCTGTCCACGTGGTACAGCATGAGGATCCAAAGACCTGTGACACTAGATTTTCTGCGGACCTGGTGCTGCGCAATCCTATTCATACTTACTCTGCTCTGAAGTCCCATTCAGTGCAGCAGGACTTACTCCCAAAGAAGTATATGTAGGTTTACAGTTTTAGACTTGCTTTTTTTTTTTCTTCAAACAACAGCTTCCCCCTCCCTTTGGCACATTACAAGCTGCTTTTGAAATGAGGAAATTTCAACATTAGATCATTCTGTGCCATGGGGCAAAGTGAGGAGGCTGTTCAAATACTTTTTGAAAAGTCCAAAATTGTGCAGAGCTAAGTCTATTGTGTGAACCTCAGCATTTCCCTGGATCAGAGCCTGCTAACATACACATTAGTAAAATGCATCCCCAAATCTCACATTCAGAACACTAAACCTCATGCACAAGCAACTGTTTCCAACACCACCTTGACCAGGGCTAATCAATGGGGAAGGGCTTTAGCTTAGTGACAGATCACATGCTTTGCATAGAGAAGGTCCCAGGTTCAAGCCCCGACATCTCCAGACAGGGCCAGAAACCCTGAAGAGATGCTGCCAGTCAGTGTAGACAATACTGAGTTAGATGGACCAATGGTCTGATTTGCTTTAAAGCAGATCCCTATATTCCTCTTGCTAATCTGCTGTTCAGGAGTGTCACCACATTCAGGGCTTTTTGCCCTGAGTGACCAATAAGCACAGGGAGCATCCAGCGGTCAATCAAAGTCTGGTTCATTACGACAGTGAACAGCTCATCCAAGGCATGAGCACGACCGACTGTTACTCAGCACAGACCGCATTCAAGTTAACACAAAACCTTTGGACTAAGATGAATTAATTCTAAACTCAGCTCAGAACATAAGAAGGCCTCTTATACTCAGTCAGACCACTGTCCAGCTAGCACACTTTCTTTATTCAGTCATCCTCAGGTGCTGCACGACCTGAGTGCAACTCCCTTGGCAGCTCCACAGGGGAGAATTGTCAAAACCTGGGCTGACCATTTGCAGGCTTCCTATACTTTAAGAGGACTTCGTGATTCAGCTGAGCCTTGCTTGAGCAACAAGATGCTCCTGATGTGTTCCTGCATCCTTGGATACTCTTGGGGTTTTTTATCCTGTCTCCTGTTTGGTCCTGACCTCCTCTCCAGTCCTGAACACTGGCTGATCCCACAGCAGATGACCGAGGCCCATATCCCAGGCCTGCCATTGTTTGATCCTCAACTTGACAATTGTGCATGGGACAGGAACTGTTATCAGATTGAGGGCCACATTCCCACTTGGGTATTTTTCGGGGAGGGGGCACATCCGGTGGCCTGGGGCAAAAGAGGGCAGAACTTCTGTTTTCTCTCTCTCTCTCTGACACACACACACACACACACACACACACACACACACACTCCATCCAGGCAACCAAAAGGCATTATCAAAGTCTGATGACATATTCCAGCCAAGCAAAAGCAAGATTGTGAAGCAAGGCCGGGGGGGGTGTGGCCTGGAGAGAGGAGGTGTGACTGAGGAGGAAGCAGAACACAGAATGAGTCCTAAGGGCCAGATAGAGGGGCTTGCAGGGCCACATTTAGCCCCCCAGCCTGAGGTTCCTCATGCCTACTATAGTGCCACCACTTGTCCCCTCCCTCAAGGAGCAATGACCTCATGTAAGTGGATGGAAGGAGAAATTAAAAAGGGAAACAGGAAGGCAGATGCAGCATGCAAAGCTGGAGTAAGCCCAGAATCCTTCCCAAAACTTTTATGGAAAAGTCCAGGACTCATTACGACCTACTGTGGGGCACCTAGTTAGGTCAGAAGCGGCATATGCACAAAGCTGGGATTTGCATCAGAGTAAGGACTCTTACATCTCAGTCTCTCTCCCTCTCGTAACCGCTCTGGACATTTTTTTTCAAGAACCTACATTTAATACAGATTCCCATTTGTTTCATTTACAAGGTGATCATAGGCAGCTTTAAAAAGCGAATCAGCTCTGTGATGTGCATCCCAAACATTAGCTGATAATTGAGAAGCTTATGGGGTACAGCAGATCTATAATTTCTTTAAACATTCGCATTTCTAGCATCTGCGCTCGAAATGAACAGCAGCTTCTCCCTGCTGTTTCATCTGTCTCCCCCTATGTCATCTCAAGATAATAGGCCCCTCTTCACTTTCCTGAATTTGTCTGTCCCTAGTCACTAACTAGGCACACATCTGCTTCAGTTACTCACAATCACTTGGGCAAATCAATAGCTAACCTTTTAATAGGAAGCTACTCAATAGTGATGCCAGTTTCTGTCTTTGGTTGCATTAGCAGTGATCACAGCTATGTCACACAAGGAGCCAGAGATCCTAACCTTCCCTAGTTACTTATTGAGTGGATAACTGCTTTTATCTCCTGTCTTGATTTAAATGTAGCTTCATTGAGGCCTATTTTAAAAGATTGCATTTGTATTGATTTATATCATACTTTATCGTTAAACCACTTTGAGAGCTTTGTCTAGGATTTAATTTTGCAATCGATAATAATAAACAACAGTAGCAATCCTGAGAGGTATACATCACACGGAGAAACAGTAGCTTCCTGAAAGCCATCTAAGACAACTTCATAGCTGAGCAGGGATCTGAACTCGAGTTTCCCAAATTCCAAGCACAACAACTCCTCGCTGGGCAGCTTTCTCTAGACTGCTAAAATAAAAAAATATAGAAACCCACCCTTAAAGGGGGTAAAGGGGACCCCTGACCATTAGGTCCAGTCATGACCGACTCTGGGGTTGCAGCGCTCATCTCGCTTTATTGGTCGAGAGAGCTGGCATACAGCTTCCGGGTCATGTGGCCAGCATGACTAAGCTGCTTCTGGCGAACCAGAGCAGTGCACGGAAACGCGGTTTACCTTCCCGCCGGAGCGGTACCTATTTATCCACTTGCACTTTGACGTGTTTTTGAACTGCTAGGTTGGCAGGAGCAGGGACCGAGCAACAGGAGCTCACCCCACCGCGGGGATTCCAACCACCAACCTTCTGATCGGCAAGTCCTAGGCTCTGTGGTTTAACCCACAGCACCACCCATATCCCTGCAGTGTCATAGTCCCTCCCCATTATACTCTTAAGGCTACATTTGCACCACACATTTGAAGGACTGTGATACGATTTTAATTAGTCATGGCTTCCCCCAAAGGATTACGGGAGCTGAAGTTTGTTGAGGTTCCTGAGAATTATTAGGTCAGTCATTCCCTCTTCTCTGGGAACTCTGGGTATTGTAGCTTTGGGAGGAAACTAGGGGTCTCCTAACAACACTCAGCGTTAGAAAGGCTTTTAACAAATACATTGATTTGTAGTTACTTCAGTCTGATTCTTAATCATTCTATGGACAGAGCAAAGAAATCTCTGCAAAATTAGATTACGCTGAATTCTAAAAAAACAGAATACATACAGTGGTACCTTGGTTTACAACCATAATCCGTTCTGGAGGTCCGGTTGGAAACCAAAATAGGTTGTAACCCAAGGCACACTTTCGCCAATGGGGCCTCCCAAAAAAAAAGGGTTGTAATTTAAAAAAAAATAATGGGTTGTAATCCAAAAAAGGGGACATGCACTTCTGGGTTTGACGCGGTTGTAATCCAAAACGGTTGTAATCCAAAACGGCTGCAAACCAAGGTACCACTGTATATATTTTAAATATGCATTTGTGTCCCCCCCCAAAAAAAATAAAGAGCCAAGAACATACCTTTGCACGAATCATCCTCTATTGGCTGCTTGAAAGCTGTTATGTCACTGAACGTGCAAAGAAACAAAACAACTTTGTCCTGTTCATTTCGAATTGGAGCAATTTTCACAAAGAACCAAACAGGAGTCCCTGGGGGAAAAACAACACACACAAAAAACTGGTCAATGACATAAAAGATGTACAGCATGCCAACCATATTGTTTTACGGGGAGACACATTGCTTCAGCAAACAAAGAGAAGGACAAAAGGTTATATGGTGGCAGCAGAACAGCAGAAACAGCTGACTGCAAACATATACCCACTTACCTGGGAATGTGCCCCATTGAATTCAATGGGGCTTACTTCTCCGTAACTTGTACAGCATCAGTGGACAGCATGTGGTCCACAGGTCACATTCACCCTTTGACTACTCTCTGTGAGGCCCACCAAGCCCCAGGGAGCCCCGCACCACACATTTAAATCACTACTATACCACTTTAACAGCCATGGCTTGAATTCAATGGGGCTTACTTCTCCGTAACTTGTACAGCATCAGTGGACAGCATGTGGTCCACAGGTCACATTCACCCTTTGACTACTCTCTGTGAGGCCCACCAAGCCCCAGGGAGCCCCACACCACACATTTAAATCACTACTATACCACTTTAACAGCCATGGCTTCCCCCAAAGAATCCTGGGAGTTGTAGTGTGTTGAGGGTACTGAGCGTTACTGACCCCTACTTCCCTCACAGAGTTACAATTCACAGAGTGGTTTAATAATCAGACTTTCTGCCCAAGAAACTCTGGGAACTGTAGTTCTGGGAGGGGAAGTCTTCTAAGAACTCTCGGCACCCTTAGCCAAGCACAGCTCCCACATTAAATCAGCACAATCTTTGCACAAGAGGAAGGTGTAAGCAGGCTTGGGGAAAACTTGGCATTTGCAAAACTATGCAAAATATTAAGGGGGAAAACCCAAAGTGGGAGTGGAACCCACCCCAAATCCAATGAGGACTGAGCATAGTAAGTAGCTATAGAATGCTCACTGTCAGTGAGAGAGAGGGAATGGGAATCTGGGGGAAATGAGAACGGAGTGGCTGGAATACTGAACAGGAAGCAGTCCGTGCTGCAACTTTTTGTTGCAGTTCCTATCTGTAAATTAGATTTCCAATGATGCAGATATCTTCATTGATATTTGGTTAGTTTGGTTGGTCAGCGGAAGCACATTCCTGTACAACAGCAGTGCAAGGATGTAATAAAAGAAGTAAGCCCCCTCCCTGCCCCCACCTTTTCCCATTGGAATCCTGGCATTCTACTACCTGCAAGAAGTCCAACATTACAGGAGAAGGAATGAGAATTTTGCTTTTGCTTCAAAAGCATGCAAACCTTCTTTGAACGGAGGTCAGAGTAGTTCAAAAGAAAGAAGGATGTTCATCAAGGGAAATAATGGTGCTATCTTGCTCCTTTCAACTCTCTTTTATATAGAGAGAGAGGGGGAGAGAGAATGGATCTGTTTGCAACCAGTCACAAAATGCAGAAATTGAGGTCACTGTTGAAATGCAACTGTTGAGGGGGTCTTTGGGTGCAACGAATACCGTAATCACATAGCCTAGACTGTGTATACCCTCCAAGAAACAAACAGATAGTCTGCATTGACATAATTTATTTTATTTGTTTATTAGAGCATTCATATCCCACCGTTCTAGTGTAAATACACCGCTCAGGGCAGCTGATCCAGATTCCCTTCCCAAGAAAATCATCACAACGTGTATAAATTATGCAGCCTGTCTCACATTACATAACCCTGTCTCTGCTCATTTTAGAGAGGAACGTTGGGAAAACTCACGAAGCCTGGATATAAGGTTTGGAGGGGTCATAAAGTTTGCCTCAGAGTCGAGGTGAGCTTCAAAGCTTTAAGATTTCCCTGTGGCCTCAGAGTTGAAGGCAGTACACTCTACCCCCACCTACCATCAGCCAGGGCAACCAAGGGGACTATGAGGTTCCACTCCTGCATCCCAAGCAAACGTCACAGCAAGATGGAGACCAACTTCCACCAGCCAAAGAAGGAGCAGCTGCAGGGAGACCACTTCCCTCTTCTCTTTGACCAGAAGAACGCTCTGCTCTGACCGACAGTTGCCCTGGGACTGCAGATGTAAGAAGCAAGGGCATTCTGGCCCCATCCATCATTCAAAGGAACAAGGGCCATCAATTGCTATTCAGGCAAGGACATCAGCAAGGGGAGATCGGCATGGATAAAAATGTCTCCTCACAGAATCATAGCTCAGCAGTTTGTTCTGGCCTTAAAAACAGACTTCCCTTTTCCCTCCAGTGCCCTTCTCCTTGGCATTAGCCACTTTGGGAGACAGAAATCGTTTGAAAAGCAAGATTATTATTATTTTTAAAGCAAATAAATATGTAGGGCCAGCTTTGGGGTTTTTCCAAAGGCTGTAGCTGCTGTGGAATGTGGTGGCTAAATTGCTCATGGGAGCTGTTATGTACTGAGTTAAATAGGATTCAGAATGCAGCAGTCTGATTGGTCCACAGGAGCCACCCAATCCAGCTCCAGGTGGAAGTGAATTTGCAACCTGATTGGCCTACAGAAGAATCCTGGAATTAGCCAATTACGTGGGGCCCATTGTGTAAATAATGTATATATAGCAGACATACTGGGGGAACTTCCATTCCTCCTCACCACTATGAGCTGAATAAAGAGCATGAAATCCACTCTCGACTCTGAGTATATTTCAGGTGCGAATTACCACAGGCGCATAAGACCCTGAAGGATTTATGGTGTCTGCCAATCAGCTACTGGGCCAAAGTCAAGGGGCTGACATATAAGGCCCATACAGTCGTATCTCAGAAGTCGAACAGAATCAGTTCCAGTGGTCCGTTTGACTTCCAAAGCGCAGCTTCTGATTGGCTGCAGGAAGCTCCTGCAGCCAATCAGAAGCCGCAGAAGCCCTGTCAGACATTCGGCTTCCGAAAGACCATTTGAAAAGCAGAACACTCACTAACGGTTTTTGATCATTCGGGAGCCGAAACGTTCGACTCCCAAGGCGTTTGGGAGCCGAGGTACGACTGTATAACTAACATATAAGGCCCTATGCAGCTCAGGGCTGAGTTACATGAGAGACCGCCTTATCTTTTACATACAGAGTATATTACTGCCGTCGGCAGGAGAGTTCCAAGGATCTCAGAAGCTCACTCCACTGAACTTGGAGCAGGGCTTTTTAGTGTGGCTGCCCCCATCCTGTGGAACAGTGTTCCTGTTGAAATATACAGTAAGAGGTGCCCACTATCTGCACTTTCTGGGAACAAATGAAGACTGCTTTATTCCAACTGGCTTCCCCAGCTGGGTCTTTACTTCTTGTTAGGGTTATCGCCTTGTTTTAAATATACTTGTTGTTTTTAACCCTTTACAATTATCTTATATGCAACAAGCCTTGAGACAGTGGCTTAGAAGGCAGGCTATCAGCCGGTATTAATAATTACAATATAAAAATAAAATAATTCTATGACTTGGCTTAACACCTGAGCAACGGATGAATTCCTGGCTTGTTCACACACCTCAAACCACCTCCCACCATCCACCTGCCCTGCTTCCCCAAGCCTGGATAGCTCAGTTGGCTAGAGCATGATGCTGATAATGCCAAGGTTGCAGGTTTGATCCCTGTGTGGGGCAGCTGCATATTCCTACATTGCAGGGGGTTGGACCTAGATCGTCCTCAGGGTCCCTTCTAAAAGCCTCCCTCCTTCCCTCCCTCCCTCCCTCCCTTTAAATCACATTTACTTGGGAATAAGTCCCACTGAATTCAGTGTGGCTTACTTCTGAGTAGACACGTATAGGTTTGCACTAAATGCTACCCCAGCCGGATATACCAGCTGCACATCAGGCCTGCTACGAAAGCTGGGCATATGTCACCTCTCCTTTAATTACTGGGTATGGCAAATCAGACGGCTGAGTTTTGGTTACATAATAGTTACAGCTGACCTTTGAAACTCCCTCAATCAATATTACACTATTCATTTTTAATGCTGCTGCTGTACATGATGCAGGAAGCTGTGCATTCTGCCCAGGATTCATTAGTGAGCAAGTCAAGTGTCTGCGATTGGGGTGGGTTAGGCAGGCCATGCGGGTGAAAAGGAAGTTTTTAGATACATAAGCCAAGTGAAATCTCTTGCATCTGACCGACTGCTTTTAAGATTAATGCACCGGAAATTCAGCGAGGTACTAACTGCTCCATCCTAGCAAGCAGAACGCATAGTGAGAAGCAGGGGGGTTGGGGGTTGGGCTGGCCCTTCACAGCTTCCCGGGAGGAAAGCATAGTGTGGTTATGCTGATAGACCCAGCAAAGCCATTTCCAGCGTCTTAAAAGGCTTCTTCCTTCACGCTTGTCTACCACCGAACCCATCCGTGGGCTGGCTGAGAAGAGGGTCAATAGGTTAGAACGCTACATGTTAAGATGAAGAAATCCTATTTCATTCCCCCGAGGAAGAATCAGAAAGGGCTGAGGTTACTCTGTTGAACTAGAAATATCTGAAAAGTGGTTAAAGAAGAAAAATAAGTCTTCAGCCCAACAGCTCTTTTGAAATGATGTGTCGGTTGGTTGTCTCTTTAGTTTTTAAATGAGTCCTGGGGGTGTGGGTAGGTGGGGTGCAATAGATTTAAACTAACACCAACAGGACTTGTGGGGAATCATAGAACTGCAGAGTTGGAAGGGACCCCAAGGGTCATCTAGTCCAGCCCCCTGCAATGCAGGAATATGTAGCTGTCCCGTGTGGGGATCGAACCTGCAACCTTGGCGTTATCATAATAAATAATAATAAATTTTTGTTTATACCCCACCCTTCCTGGTTCAAAAACCAGGCTCAGGGTGGCTAACAACAAATTTAAAACACTTAAAAACCCTTAACTATAAAAGAAGCATAAAATACAGTATAAAAACATGAATAACAATAAAAATAAAAAAATCAATTAGATAATCCCCAGGGCTAGTTGGCTGAATTGGTCCTACTTGGGCCAGCGAGGAGGCCAGGGGAGAGTTAGCTGTGGGGTCTCAGAGCAGGTGATCTTCATAAAAGGGGAGGCAGAGGGAAGAGAAAGGAAATAAAAGATTGGGCTGAATTCAAATTAAAGGCCAGGCGGAATAGCTCTGTCTCACAGGCCCGACGGAAGGAGGTTAAATCCTGAAGGGCCCTAGTTTCATGGGACAGAGCATTCTGCCAGGTTGGAGCCATCACTGAAAAGGCCCTGGCCCTGGTGGAGGATAGTCTGACTTCCTTAGGGCCCGGGACCTCTAAACTATGGTTAGAGCACAATGGTTAGAGCACTATGCTCTAACCAACTGAGCTATCCAGGCCCACAGCAAAGTGGCAGAGCATCTGCTTTTCCTGCAGGAGGTTACAGGTTAAATCCCTGGCACCTCCAGGTAGGCCTGAAACCTCAGGTGAGGTGTACATCCCTGTACGGAACAAAATGAGTCCAATGAATCTGAGTGTTTCTCCCGGTGCTCTTATCCTTTCCTGCAGATTAGCGCTGGCCACTTTGTGCTGCAAAACTGCCCCGAGCAGAATCCTGTCTCAGAAGGAGCAGTACTTCAGGCTGTACTATAATAGGCAGGAAGGGAACAAGCTGAACATGAATAAAAGATGACAAGCGAGGCAACGATCGGGTAGGGAGGCATTATTCGGTCCTTGTAAGAGCACGCCGAGTCTCTGAAAACAGACAAGCAACCAGATTGCCAACACTAAGGCTTGCAGTCAAGAAGGACACAAGAAGAACCTTGCTAGATCGGACCAGTGGCCCATCTAGCCCATTATTCTGTTCTCACAGTGGCCAACTAGATGCCCATGGGAAAGCTGTGAGCAGAACTTGAGGGCAATGGCACCCTTCCTACTTGCAGTTCCCAGTACTGTAACTGGCATTCAAAGGCATAATGTCTCTTGACCGTGGAGCCAGAGGATAACAATCATTGCTAGTAGCCATTGATAGCACTGTCCTCCATGAATCTGTCTAATCCTCTTCTAAAGCCATCCAAGTTGGTGGCCATCAGCGCCTCCTCAGGGAGGAAGCTAGAAAATCCAAATAAAATTAATGTCCCGTGTCCTTCAGATGATAATGATGATGATGATTCCTTCGGAGGCTAAGCGAAGGGCCTTTACCTGTGCCCGTCTCAACTGTTTTCCTACAGCAGTTCTCTCGGGTCGTTATTCCAGAGTTCCCATCGCAAATAGAACATGCACCTGTAATGACACGTCCCTGGAGACTATGGAACATGTAATGCTCTTCTGTCCCAACTGGACAGATGAAAGATCTCGGTTTTTAACTCCCCTCGTGAACAAGTTCCATCTCCCAATCCAGCCTTGGATAGTGTCCCTCTTTTTGCAGGATTCTGATTGCTGGATTACCGAGATGACAGCTAACTTCCTGCTTAGTGTGATGAAGAGGAAAGCGGCACTAACTTCTTCCTTAACACCACAGCTGCAGTCGACACGCCGCACAATCGAACGAAATTCCAAGTAGCCTTATTGTACAAGGACAATCGAGTTAGGACAAATCTGAGGAGCTGAAGGACCCTTTAACAGTCCTCCTCCAGCCTCAGCAGTTTTGTTTTTTTTTTTTTTCTTTCTCTAAGTAATCGCCCAGGACGATATCTACCTTTACCTCCCCACCCCCATTTTATGTTGTTATTTTAATGTATATCATGCTATGGCCACATGGCTAATGCAATATATAAATAAATACTGAAATGATGATGATTTTAATTTATTACCTCCCTCTTCACCCTAAGGTCCCGGTGTGGGCTACGACTTAAAACAGAAAGGGGTCAAACTATCACAAGAGGGCATGAAATTTTGGGAGGTTGAATAGTTACAACGGAGTGGTCTCGGTGGTGGGGTGCCCATTTCTATTCTTATTTATTTATGATTATTACTTTGTCAAAATAAAAGAATAAGAATAATAAAAGGAAGGGGGGAAGGGGGGAATAATGCAATCACAAAAAATGGGATGTGTTTCAGGTATCAAAGGCCAGGATAAATTTGGGATTAGGCTTTTAAATCTGTGTTTTGGAGAATGCTGGGATTCTGCGGCACAATATCAGGATTTCTTCAAAAAGAAGGTCACTAATGGCAGAAAGACAGCTTGTCTACCAGGCTTAATACCCATCCCTTAAAACAGGGGTTGGGAATCTGCAACCCTCCAGATCAGCCTCAGGCCAGAGGTCAAGCATGATGGGAGTTGTAGTCCAGCAATGGAGGTAAAAGACCAGCACATATTGCCTGGGGCTGATGAGAGTTGTATTCCAACAATGTCTGCAACTGAGGACACCAGAAGAAGAAGAAGAAGAGTTTGGATTTGATATCCCGCCTTTCACTCCCCTTCAGGAGTCTCAAAGCGGCTAACATTCTCCTTTCCCTTCCTCCCCCACAACAAACACCCTGTGAGGTGAGTGGGGCTGAGAGACTTCAAAGAAGTGTGACTGGCCCAAGGTCACCCAGCAGCTGCATGTGGAGGAGCGGAGACGCGAACCCGGTTACCCAGATTACGTGACTACCGCTCTTAACCACTACACCACACTGGCTCTCCAGGTTGAGGATGGCTGCTGTAAATAGTCAGGTATCCAAACTCTGTAAAAAGATTGTTTACTTACACTCACTGATGCTTCCAGTTACAATTTATGATTGGCAACCCTGTTACTGTATCCCAAGTAAAGGTATAATTCTCATCACTCACTCCTCCTGAAAACTTGTTAGTGCCAAGGAAAAGGCAGGGGGGGAATAGTGCTCCCAGTGCCATTCCTGCAGCAGCGATGATGTCTTGTTAAACCACATCTCATGATCTGCTCTCCTGCCTGCATTTCTGGTTTCAACGTGGCCCTGTTGAAAGGTGAGTGAAAAAACTGACTTACTGTTCTTCTTGTACATCAAGATTTCAAAGGAGTTCATCTCGTAGTTCTCAAACGTCTGTCGAACTTTATCTATGGTGTCTTTGTCAGTCAGCTCTCCGTACATAAAACTGCAGGGAAAGTGGAAAGACGTTCAGAGTAAGATAGAAGGCAGTCACAGGCAAGGCATATTGACACAACAAGACATTTACAAAAATGTATTAATGGTTATTAGGGTAATCTCAGTAGGATTTGCATACCTAGCCCCTGGGGCTTGTTTGTTGACACTAACTATTCCCATGAAGAAGAGACTTTTGTTTGAAACATGTAGGCATTTGGACATTTTTTTAAAAAAAAAAATCAGCTTACTATGTGTCAGGCTTCGGGAGAATGGCTTCCTCCCTCCCTTTGGCCATGGATAAGCAGAACAAAGCAAAAATTGTCTCCTACCATTTAAAGAGATTTTAATGATCCCAGCTCAAGAACAAAGAATCCATCTCGGAGTAAAGGTCTCCCAATTAAGGTTTCCACCCACTTCCCCCTTAGTCACTTCTGCCGCTTGCAACCTGATCTCGCAACCACCATGCCTTCTGTGCAGCTACCCTATCTAATCTCCTTGACCTTGGACTGGACAGCTGGACACTTTCCAGTGAACCAGTCTGTTAACACTCTCTCTCTCTCTCTCTCTCTCTCTCTCTCTCTGTTCTTCTTATCCTAGCTGTTCACCCCCCAGTTCCTCCAAACTTTTGGCTTCTGAACTATGTCCCTCTGCTAACCGCAGTTCCAAATCTATACTGTCCCACTGCTCCTGGGAAGATTCAGAATCCTGATCAGGAACAGGGAGAGGGGGAAGCTCCCACCATTCCTCATCTGTGCAGCCCTCCCCAGCACGGTCCCCAACACTATATTCTCTTCTTTTTGTTGCGCCATTTCTCTCTCCCTCTGTACGTGTGTGTGTGTGTGTGTGTGTGTGTGTGTGTGTGTGTACCTGCACATTTTAAACATTTTTCTTCTCAGAAAACCAGGGAAAGGCTATCAATGGCTACGAGCCATGACGACTATGTTCTGCCTAGTCATTGGCAGTAGCCATGTTCCTGTGCTGGAAACCACAGGATGTAAGAGTGCACGGGTTCTGCTTAAGGATGTTCCATAGGCATCTGGTTGGCCACTGTGAGATCCGGATCCTGGACTAGATGAGCCATTGGTCTAGATGGCTTTTCCTATGTTATTAACCTTGGGAATTGTAGTTTTCAGACAGGAGCCAGTCTTGTTCCTAGATGGCCAGTTTGTCGGCCATTCATCCCAAATTGTTTGCACACACAAAATGCCAGCATGACAATGTTTCAAACTACCTTAGAGCATGAAGAGTCATGACTTGAAGGCCACCAATGTAGTAAGCGAAATTTTGGACTTTGACAAGGGAAACCTGAGTGCAGTTTCCAGTTTAGTTATCTAGGCAGCAAGGCCTCTCAAACTAACGTACCCACAAGATTGCTGGGAGTACAAAATGGAATTTTTTTTATTTTCTGGCTAAGCACAGTGGTAGCTTGGGATGCGAACGGGATCCGTTCCAGAGCCCCGTTTGCATCCTGAAGCGAACACAACCCGCATCCGTGCGTCTGCGCATACACGGGTCTCATTTCGCTGCTTCCACACATGCGCATGACATCATTTTGACCGTCTGTGCATGCACGTGTGGTGAAACCCAGAAGTAACGTGCTCCATTACTTCTGGGTCGCCGCGGAGAGCAACCAGAAAATACTTAACTTGAAGCACATTTATCCCGAGATATGACTGTGCCTTAAAAGAAGGAGAGCCTACAGAAGTGCCACAACCATTTTGATCTTGCTGGTTTCATGTTTGGTATCCTTCCTGTATGGTTTACTGGTGCCAAACATGATGAACCTGCACATTATCTAACACTCTCAGAGGGATGAGGAACCTGGGGGCCTCCAGAAGCTGTTAAACTACAACTCCCATCACCCCTGGCTTTTGGCCATGCTAGCTGGGGTGGCCGGGAGATGGAGCCCAGCAACATTTAAAGGTCTACAGGTTCCTCTTCCTTACCCTAAAAGCTCCCTCCTGAATAAGTCCTGCTCTCTCAGCCACAAAATGCAGCTGTGGTTTCTACAGCCTGGGGAAGATTAAACTGAACAGTGAGCTGATCAGATTGTTTTCATTCAACCCGAGCAAGAACAAAGCAACATTTGCAAGTTACCGAACGGAAAGCAAATCTGCCCTGAAATACCTGCAGGTGCTGCTTTTTTGCATAACTTCTGCTCTGTGGTATCCCGAGAGCTTGCAAAATCCATCATTGCTGTACACAATGGGCCAATCCACTATCTGGGCATTGCCCAGGACAAAATTGGTATCTGCTTGAAAAAGAAGACATTTACAGTATTAAATAAAATAGCTGCATGGCACAGTAATGGGTTAGACCACAGACTCCCACCCCACATACATGTGCGCGCATGCATGCACACACACTCACTCTGGGGGCAAAGCAGTTCCAAGCTCTTTGAGGCTCTTCCTTACTCCATTCAAGGAGCAGATTGACACCCAGCTCAGGAATGCTCTAGCTCCCAATGCTCTCCCCCCCCAAATCGACAAAAGTATATTTTAAATTTCCCTCCCCAAACTCAAACTATCCAATCGAAGTCAGCAGATATTCACCCTTGTGAATAATAATAATAATTTTTATTTATTTATACGCCACCCTTCCCAGTTCATAAAACTGGGCTCAGGGCGGTTAAGAACAAATTTAAAACACTTAATTGTGATACAATAAAAAACAGCATAAAATACAGTATAAAAACATGAATAACAATAAATTCAAAGTTCAAAAATCAATTTAGGGGAAACTCCACCCAATAAACATTAGATGGTCACCAGGGCTAGCTGGCTAAATTAGTCCTATTTGGACCAGCAAAGAGGCCAGGGGAGAATTAGCTGTGGGGTCCCAGAGCGGGTAGACCCCACCCCCACCCACCTTCCCCCCTCCACCCCTTCCCCCCCCCCCCCAATGTCTCAACAAATGAAACTGATTTGTAAAAATGTTATGTGGAAAAAATACGAGAGACATTACACATACTTCTGTAAAACAAGAAAATCTTTAATAAAAGGGGAGGGAAGGGGAGGGGAGGGAGGGGAATAAAAGATCAGGCTAAATTCAAATTGAAAGCCAGGCAGAATAGCTCTATCTTACAGACCCTGCAGAAGGAGGTTAAATCCTGCAGGGCCCTGGTCTCATGGGACAGAGCATTCCTGAATGGACTCGCAGCTTTTAGGTCTATGTTCTTATAGTTCCCATATCTGCACAAGCCTGTGCAGGGCAGTTCACCAACAGTAGAAGACTGCCTCAGTGTTTGACCCCTCATTCGCTGGCTGCTGTTGTGCCCTATCTTCCAGACACTGTCAATTCATTTCACTTTTAATTTGTATGCAACCTTTCTGCATTATTATATACAAGGTGGTCTACAGCAACAAAATATACAACAAAGAACACACATCCAATAATAATTTGATCCAATGCAAAAATCATAATAAAACATAACTTTAAAAATGGAATGACTTCTATTAAATAAAGTAATATTCAATAATCTTTTAGAATACAATAGTACACGATAAAATTAACTCCCAAAACATCAGCAAATAATAAACAGAAATTCACTCTTAACTATTACAATAAATAATTATTTAACCATGATCCATAAAAATAACTGCAAGTCACAATGCATAAAATACCACAATACAGTGGTACCTCGGGTTAAGAACTTAATTTGTTCTGGAGATCCATTCTTAACCTGAAACTGTTCTTAACCTGAAGCACCACTTTAGCTGATGTGGCCTCCTGCTGCCGCGCTGCCAGAGCACAATTTTTGTTCTCATCCTGAAGCAAAGTTCTTAACCCGAGGTAATATTTCTGGGTTAGTGGAGTCTGTAACCTGAAGCGTATGTAACCTGAAGCTTATGTAACCTGAGGTACCACTGTACATACAAAAACCATGTTGCGTGGAGAGTTCCCACCCCCCCCCAGTAGAAATAATGACACATGACACAATTATTAAGGTTAATGGGCTAAAAAAGGCCACAACTTTATTGGTTACAGGTGATGGAGCGGTATTGGCTTAGGCAATGGACCTAACCGACTATATCTGACTCCAACCTGTCTGCTGGAAGTCCAGGAAGGGTTATCCACCAGTAGGGGGAGTCCTGCTGATGCACATCAACTAGGAACTCCCCCGGAGTCATCGATAGGGGGCGTGCCTTAGGCCCTAACCTCCCTAGGCTTCGGACAGTGCCACTCCCCCCAGAATCCTTTAACGGACTACCCTTCAATCTGTGGGGCAGGTGATGGCGCTACCTCCCCTCTTTGCATCTACAGAACTATTCCAATGCCTAACCGCCAATATCCAGAAAGTTGTGACAATGTGCTACGAGGTAGGCGAAAACCAAGTGGCCGGTGCCAATTTGCTAAGTGGGAAAATTCCTACCAGGCCCCAGCAACCAACCGAAATCCATAGCAAGGTCAAATAAAAGAAAACCTTAAAGGGGGGAGGGGGGAAACCGGAGCAGTTGGAAGGCAGAAAAAGAGGGAGATCTCCGCCTGCGTCCTGCCTTTATGGGGCAGGCCACACCCCCAGACCAACCTGATTGGTCAGCTAGGGGGTGACACAGCCGGGAATCATCCAGTCGCCAGGGGCCAGCCTCCCACCCCCTGCACACATGGAGGGGCCTTGAAGCCCACAACCCCACCTCCTCCTCAAGGTGGAAAGGGCTTAAAAGGATCAAACTGAGAAACCAAGACACACAACTTATCTTGGCCTGGGAGTGGCTAGTTCCTCAGCTGGGAATGACTGAGGTGAGGGTGGGGAGAGGCAAGTCTCTTTCCCTCTTCTTTGCACTTCCTTGCTGAGGAAGCTGACTTCTGCTGCATCATTTTAGAGTCTTTGTGTAGGTTTTCTTCTGGTGAAGCAAATGTGCTTTCTCTCCTAGATGCCTGCCATGACCACTATGGAAAGCAGTGCTCATCAGATGAAAGGAAGAAATGTTTCATTATCGCAACTTTTGGTCATCATAGAATTGTAGAGTTGGAAGGGTCATCTAGTCCAAACCCCTGCAATTCAAGAAATATTTTCTTTGCCCCCTGTTCATGTTGGCATGGAGCACCATGGGCTGCTACCATGGTTTCCTCAGGAAATGAAGAAGATCCTAGGCTACAAAGCCTCTATCAAGCAATGGCTGGACATCCACCAATGAAGCTTTTCTATACAGAAAAGTGTTCTGAATCATCCGATAGTATTTGGTATAATGCTGTCCAGGCAGAAATGTTGCACTTCAGTCCTTGTATCCCTCTGACCGTTGTCACATCTTACTTCTGTCACTGAACCATCACGCGCAATGTAGCAGGCTCTGAGCTTTGTCGAGAGTGATAACCTTATCTATAGCTTGCAAACCCTTCATCCTTGCTTGGAACATGTAAGAAGGCCTTCTGCAATGCTTCTTTATCCTCACCACCAGAAGAAGGAAAAAATAGAAAGTCATCTTTTCCACTGGATGTGATTTCCTTCTCTTTTCTAAATATTTTAGTAGCTTGGGAACCAGCTGGTCAGCTGCGCAATTCTACATTGCGGACAGCAGGATACAGATCTGTGCCAAAGTCCAAACTGATCCACAAACACAAGCCTACTCCTGTTCAACAAACAGCCTCACCAAATGTTGAAGGAACATCATGTAGTTATTTGATAAGAATAGGAAAAATCATGAAAGATCATTTTCTGAAAATCGGTTAGCATCAGCTCTTGCCACTAGGCTTTGCAAGTACAGTGGTACCTCGGGTTACAAACACCTCAGGTTACAGACTCCGCTAACCTGGAAGTAATACCTTGAATTAAGAACTTTGCCTCAGGATGAGAACAGAAATCACGCGGTGGCGGCAGCAGGAGGCCCCATTAGCTAAAGTGGTGCCTCAGGTTAAGAACGGTTTCAGGTTAGGAACGGACCTCCGGAACGAATTAAGTTCGTAACCAGAGGTACCACTGTACCAACAATCAGTTGACTGCCAGCACTTGAAAAGTCCTGAACCTTTGCCAGCATGTTTTGGTTTCAAACCAAGAGGGCAGAGGAAAATGTTTCACCTGGTATCATGATGACACCAGGTGACTGACAGGTAGGCGGCCTCACCCTCCTGTCAAAATGGCCAGCAGGAACTGAGGAACCTAAGCACCAAGCAATGGCACCCCACTCCTGCCCTATTGGAACATGCCATTGCATGAAGGATCAACTGCCTCAATGGGTCTAGAGTTGACTCAATCATAACAGAAGTCTCCTGGCACCATGAAATAGATACCTAAAAGAAACAAAGCCCAGCCAGACTACTGCTGTGACAAAAGAAAGAAGGATAATCATTTTGAGGGAAGAACATTATAAATCAGGTTTGGATCTCTCTCTCAACTAATGCTTTGTAGTCCATGATCACATTCTTGATTATGGGTCAGGAAAGGAGTATCAGGAGTGTGCTAGCTTGATTTTCTTTTTTGATTATCTCATGATGAAACTTATCTGATCTGTCCATTGCAATTTCAAGAACCCTTTTGAGTTTCAGAGACCGTGTGCTCAGATATATTTTCATACTGCAGTTATAATGGTGGTTATTTAGAATTCTATTCACTAGTCTTGAGCAACTCATTTTAGAAGTCCAGCACATTCAATACTTTTCCAAAGTGAACTGAAAACTGGCATGCAGGTGCTAAATTCTTGTACAAACTACTTTTAAAAGAGAAGGGAAGAGAGAATGTGTCTTAGCATAATTATTTGGTCAAAGACTAAGACAACTTGTTCAAAATTCAAGTTGAAGTGTTTAATCTAACCTTTATCAAGGTTTTTCTTTTGCATAGTTAGCCTCTCAGTTACTGGAGAGAAAAGCATAGTCCTTTTGGGGGTGGAACAATTGCATTTGTAATTTTATAGTGTTGTTATATTGCATTATGTCTTATTGTAAGCAGCCTTATTTATTATTTTAATAGGAAAGCAGGGCTTATATATTAAGCTAAAACTAAACAACATAGTCACTTTGGAGACTAGTGTGAAAACTTGTACATCTTAACACACACATGATAGATAGATAGATGATAGATAGATAGATAGATGATAGATAGATAGATAGATAGATAGATGATAGATAGATAGATAGATAGATAGATAGATAGATAGATGATAGATAGATAGATAGATAGATAGATAGATAGATAGATAGATAGATAGATAGATAGATGATAGATAGATAGATAGAATCCCAACTTGGCTTTCAGTACTCAAAAAAGAAGTATCTGTATATTTCACAGTAGCAATTAGCAGAATAAATGGTGGAAATGTTCATGCAGGCAACAACTTTTGCAGCAGATGAGCTAAAACTCCAAACACCATAAACTACTTTATCCGTAAGTAAAATCTGGAAAACCAGTATCTTTTTCCTGGCACATTATATGTACTATACTCTGACTGGGAAGCAGGAAGAGTTTGTTGTGAGCATGGTCCCTTCACTAATCATTTCATTACATTGAAGATATCTTCCAATCACTTTGAGCCCTAGGTAAGATGTGTGGAAATTAGGCTTGAACTTTCTGCCTTTAAATGTATCCTACAAAAAGGCTAGAGGAAACTTTGCAAATTTTAGCCCCAGTTCAGTGGGGCAACTGACTGCCAAAATCCACTGAGACATTGTTCCCAGATTCGCCATCATGGATATCATTTAATGGTAAGGTGCTGGGTGTATCCTAGAATGTACTCTCAGTTCCTGTGGGGCAGCAATGAGACCCAGTAGCGTCCCTTGTCAGCTAGATATGCACCCAAGAGCCCTCCAAAAATCTCTGTAACACAGGAGCTCTGATACTCATGTGCTGCTCAGCATACGGTGCAGAAAGGGTTCCTTGAAGATGTGTGCTGTGTGCACACTATTGGCTCAAAAGCTGTGTGCACACTGTTGGCTTAAAACACAGCTAAGTTTTTTCCTTTTCCAAATCTGAGTCAAAGCTGGTTTGGGGAAAATGCATCAAAACCACAATATTTCATAAGGAATGACAGCATAGATATGAATTGTGGCTAATGTATTGTGTGCACTGCTTCCCAAACTAGCAGTTTGAGTGCGTACATAACCAGAATGTTTGGAAATCACTGGCCTACAGCAAGTAGGAAGAAGAGGAGGCTCCGAAACATTCTTATTCCCAAGGGTAGCTTATCCTGTTTACAGGAAAGAGAGAAAAAGAATGAAGACGAAAAAGAAACAAGCATGTCCTTTTAGCACCCTTCCATAGCACTACGCCTCCATGTCTGTATTTTCAAAAAGCCGCCCACATTACATCTCACGACGTATTTATTATTGTCAACAGCAATTTCTCCAAGTGAGAGACTCAAATAAAAGAAGCATAAACATTCCTGCCTCTGAACTTCCCTCTTTTCCTGCCACCATCACCCTTTTTTCTCCGTAAAAGGCTTTCCTCCGTGCAATGAGCATGTGGGATTCAATCAACACGTCTTTAGTGATGTACACCCACTGCCCAACTGCATTTACAACAGGAAAAGTGATCTTTGCACTCCCTTTGAAGTAAAACACGGTGACAATATAACTGCAGGACATTTTAACTGCTTTGTTTCTCTCAGCCTGTGTTAAATCCCCTTAGCTTTTCGCTAGCTCTTTGCTGGTTTTCCAGAAACAATAAAGCACATTAGCACTTACTGTGATTCATTAAGCCAAACCACTTCTCCTTCTAGGAGCCCATCCCTCCTGGAGATCATGTTCTCCTATTAACTCTATCTCACTCCCAATATGAACCAGTGTAAACTCCAAATTGCATTCCCTCCTAATTGTAATGACCATGTCAGAATGTCCTATTGGTTTTGATGTTCACAATATCCAGTCAAGAACATTGAAACAGGAGCAGATTGATGGATACTGGGGTCCAATACTGAGCCTGCAGTATCTTTCTACGGCCAAAATTTCAGATTAAGGGGCAAGGAACAAAAGTTTTCAGTACCAGGACAACATTAAAGACCTGCTATTGGATTCACTCAGGGTTAAATTGTGAACACTGCGTATTTTAAGAGAAATTGCTGTGGTTAGTCGCAGTCTTTTTATACCAAAAGAACTATATAGCAATATAACAAACAGGTTATTCTCAGTGGCCAAATTACCCTGTGGAGGCTTCTAGACTGTCAAAATCAGGGGGGGGGTGTGCTTGCAAATTATGTCCAAATACATAAATATGTATAAACCAGTTTTATTTCAGGATCCAATCAATATTATTTTGATCCGTTGTCACAGGATCACTAAAAGGCACCGGGCCCATAAACTGGTACCTACTCTGTGTATTTGGTAATCTGGCCCTGGTTACTCTTTTTTGAAACATGGATATGTGCATTTGATACCCACATCTAATATTTGGCCCATTAATTAATAGCAATAGTGACTCAGTGTGCAAGGTCAGAGATGGGGCAAAATGAGGAACTGATTTTCATTATTATTTTAACTCTTCCCCCAAGATGACCCTGCTGCCCATTCAGTGGTTTTTCAAGAGATGCTGTGCTATAAATAAATAAATACACATTTTTGCAATGGGACAAACATATTGTTGAGCGGATGATGCAGCCTGCCTGTTCATTCTTGCAAGGCATTGTGGCAAAAGAAACCACAGCAGAGGATCAAAGCAGAGGCCATTGGCTGGATTGTGTTGGCAACAAGGACATATTCCCTCCCCACAAGCCTTCAGAATAAGGGCATTCTCCAGTCTATTTATTTGAAATCCTTCTCACTACAGTTCCATTGCATGGGTACAATGGACGATGTTGTCACATGCCCTTTGTTGAAGCAAGTTTTGCCTTCTGCATATAGAATGGGGGCAACATCTTATCCTTAACCCCAGGCAGCAAAATGTCTTGGGGCAGCCCTGTTTGCCAGCAAACCGGATTTCATTGTAAAGATGCTTGGACTTGCACTGGAGTGGGGAAGCGATAGGGATGAAATTTCATTTAAGTTTAGATTTAAAAGTGAGCCTACCAAATCTGCCCTTTCTAAAACAATACACAAACTGGAACACAAGTCCAAGAAGCTCTGAAATTCGCACACCTCTGAATTTTGCAACAGGGTTCCAGACAAGTAATGTGTACAAAGTTGCATGCACTACAGTGGTTTTTTAAAAAAAAAATGCTTATATTGGTGAAAGTAACCTGCAAAATGCATTGCAGTAGGCTTTGCAAAAATGCGTATATCAGGAAAAATTCATGCTAAAATGCTTGCAATTTTTGAGAGGAGAGAGAGAGAGCAGTGTGTGTGTGTGTGTGTGTACAGTGCTTTTTTTCTTTAAAAAGTGTTTAGGGGTATCCCTGCATCCCCTCAGAAAAAAGCACTGTGTGTGTGTGTGTGTGTGTGTGTGTGTGTACACACAGTGCTTTTTTTCTTTAAAAAGTGTTTAGGGGTACCCCTGCATCCCCTCAGAAAAAAGTACTCTCTGTGTGTGTGTGTGTGTGTGTGTGTGTGTGTGTGTGTGTGTTATTCTCATGTGGCTGAAGAAATGTAGACAACGGGATGTATGATATGAAAAATTAGAAAGAGGGAGAATGGAAACTGACGGCTCTATCTATCCATTGCTAGGCAACGGCCAGGACTTTGGGCTGCACTATAATCCCACCTGATGTGAGAATGTGGCCTAGACAACACCAAATACTCCCTAGAGGCTAACCACTGTAAGGGAACATGGGTAGTGCTAACAGTGATGGCTGGGGCCCCCACTCTCCTCCCTATTGAGTTCTTTTTTAAAAATATTTTTTTAATTTGATTTTTAAAAGTATACAGCGGGGGGAAACCAAAACAATTCAAAATCCAAATATCGAGATTACTCTGAATCTCTTGACTTCCTCCATCCCTTCTATGGGTCCTAATGATAATATTTACAACTGCAGATCAATACTTATCCAAATTTTTGTCCTTCTAAATTATCCATAGTTTCCGTTACTTTACAAGTGTGGTTAAAATCCTGCCAATGTTTTAACCTGCTTACAGTGGTCCCTGCTGAGTTCTTAAAGGGCAATATTAAGACTGAGGAAGAGGGAGCTGACAGGAAATAACACCCATTAGACTAGTTGTAAGTAGGAAGGCCCTTAGGCCCTCAGGTACAGAGGGGGCCCTCTTGGTGGTTCCTCCACCCTCAGAGGCTCGGTCATGACCAGCAGAGGGCCTTCTCTGTGGTGTCCCCTCCCCACAGAGGCATGTCTGGAATCTTAATTGTACAGCTTCCAGAAAATGCTGAATACGCACCACTTTCCTTTGGCTCTTGACACTTGAGGCCTATATTTTAGGGCTCACCTTATTTTCACAGTTGTGAGTTGTTTTAAACTGTCTTTAGCATTGCGTTTCAATGTTGTGGCCCACTCTGGGAACTAAGGGTGAAAGACGGGTAATCAATCAATCAATAGTACGGGGGCTAATTGAGGTTGGTGTGATACTGCCCCATCTGCCCTAATGGAATAAAAAGGTAAAGGGACCCCTGACCATTAGGTCCAGTTGTGACCGACTCTGGGGTTGCGGCGCTCATCTCACTTTATTGGCCGAGGGAGCCGGCATAAAGCTTCCGGGTCATGTGGCCAGCATGAGTAAGCCACTTCTGGCAAACCAGAGCAGCGCACGGAAATGCCGTTTACCTTCCCGCTGGAGCAGTACCTATTTATCTACTTGCACTTTGACGTGCTTTCGAACTGCTAAGTTGGCAGGAGCAGGGACCGAGCAACAGGAGCTCACCCCGTCACGGGGATTCGAACTGCCGACCTTCTGATCAGCGAGTCCTAAGCTCTGTGGTTTAACCCACAGTGCCACTCGCGTCCAATGCCCTAATGGAATAGCCTCTACTAAATGTTGAACAAACCATGTCTCAGGGAAACTTCTCTGCCATTACTAACTTTCTCGTGGAGGAACCTTAGATTAGCTTACTTACACAGAGTTTAGGAGTAGGGTTGCCATATTTCAAAAGGTGAAAATCTAGACACAACAGCAAAATCTCAAAAAAAAAAAATCACAACTTTTTGAGCTAATTTGAAGTAAATACTGACATGGGTCACCATACATCTGGAATGTCCACAGTTTTGAACGGCCGAATGCTGGCTATGTATGTCCGGGAAATTCCAAACATATAGGAACCCTATTTAGGAGGGCATTAATCTGATATAGCACTGCAGTTTTCAGGCTGTGTTAAAACTGATTAATGAAGGCAAAACTGAGATCTATGCAGTCAGCACTTCTTATGGCATCCATCCCGTGAAGAAGTCAGATAATTCTAAAGATTTCCGCACAAGCACCTATTTATTTTTTTCTGGATGCAGAAAAGATATCAGTACGGCTGAACAAAGTTACAGGCTGTGCTCTCACCCACTTCTACTGAGAACAATGGATAAAAAGAAAGGGAAAAGGTTGTTACTCAGAGTCCACATCCTTTCACAGTATTTCTGGATGGTAAAACATCTCGGAGGAGATTGATTTTTATTTTCCTTTTTTTAAAAAATGGGTCCTTTTCAAATGGAATGATTTGCCACACAGTGCTAAAAGAATTGAAAATAGGTGTGTGCTGAAATGTGTGACTACAACAAACCCTGGCAGCCACTATTTCTACAGCATTATTACTAAAACATAATGACATTCTGCAGCAAAGGTTTAGAGACCTCAGAGGTATGTCTGGGTGGGCCTGTATCCATAAAGAAATACCAGCGCTGATTCACATGAAAGGCAAACGCCTACTTGAGCAAGCAGAGATCAGAAAAGCTGTCTTATACTTAGCAGGCAATCTTGCTGAAAACCAAAGAAGCCCTGTGTCTGAAAGGTACCAGTTTTGGAAGCACTACTTTGATGAGGCAACAGAAATAGATAACTTGCAGCCAATGGCCAGTGTCTGTGTCACTTAAGACTGCATACTCACAACATTTTAATCTAGAGTCAATGGAGACCGAATTAGGTTACACACACCCCCACACACCGCCATGCAGTCCACACAAAATCTAGATCTTTTGCATACATTTGTCTCCTGAAAAGCACTTCTTGAGAAACTGGTTTCTTTCTGAAAATAAAAGCTCATTGTGGATCATTACCCCACAGTCTGCCCATTTGAAAACAGGTGTAGGCAGTCCCAAAAATGGGAGAAGGCCATCACCTGCCCAGTGATGCTGTGGGTAGGCATCATATACCAAAATTGCAATCACCACTATCTTCTGGGCTTGTGCAGTGAGGAAAAGGCATGACTCACCTAATCAAGACGAGGGTTTTCAAATGCCTGTCAAGTAACTACACCCAAACTTGTGGAAGACAAGATCTAGAATCAATCTAGATTGAAATCAACATACAGTGGTACCTTGGGTTAAGAACTTAATTCATTCCGGAGGTCCATTCTTAACCTGAAACTGTTCTTAACCTGAAGCACCACTTTAGCTAATGGGGCCTCCCGCTGCCGGTATGCCGCCACTGCGTGATTTCTGTTCTCATCCTGAAGCAAAGTTCTTAACCTGAAGCACTATTTCTGGGTTAGCGGAGTTTGTAACCTGAAGCATATGTAACCTGAAGCGTCTGTAACCCGAGGTACCACTGTACTGAAGATGATCGTGAGTGTTTCTGGATTCAGAAAAACTGCATTTTTGTGCCACAAACGGGTTAGTGAGTAGGCAGCTGTCAGGGAACTGCCATCGGAGGAACAGGTGGTGGAAGGGCTCACGGACGCTGGGAGAGACTCAGCAGCGGAAGCAGGAACCAGCAGGGGGAGAGGTGGGTCTCTGAGGGAAAGCGAGCAAGAGGGAGGGCTCAGGGACACGTCCAGCGAGAACAGTGGGGAGGTTTCTGGACCTCCCATAGGGAGACCCACTCCTCGCCGGAAACTGTCACGCCGCGAGTCCCGAAGACGTGTTTCCGTTAAGGAGCTTTTATGCTGGAAGCGATTCCGAAAGCAACCACTGTCGGAATCTGCAAGTGACTAGAGCAGACATGTCTGAGGGGCTCCGTCACAGACAGAGGTTTGTTGGCTTGAACAAACTCTGAGGGACTATCATTTACGCACAAGCAGCTCATCATCCCATCACAGCAGCCTTTAGTTGGGATTTACATTGGGGCAAAGGCCATTGGTTTGTCCTGTTAGCTACTGTAGAGTAGATAAAGAACGACTGAGAAACCACCACTGATACAGATTGTAAGCGAGCGGCAAAGGACTTATTCAGCTTTGCTTTGCTCTTTTTTTTTAGTGTGGGGTGTCTGATGGGGAATTTGGGCAGCCGCAAAACCTGCTTTTAAAAAAACCCACACCTTCTATTCCTTTTGAATAGAAGAAACCCTGCCTTGGGCCCGTGTTATCAGCCCTGCCAGAGAGCTATATAAGAAACAGCAGCAATAAATCTGGAAACCTGCATGAGGCCTGAATCGAGGAGTCAAGGTTCAATAGGCAACGCAATCCCCTTGTATCTCTTGTCAGTGAAAAGACGAAGAATTTGGTTTTTAAGAAAAGAAAAGAGCAAAAAAAAAGCTACATGTTTCTGAGAATAGTCCTGGGATACGCCTCAAGCAGGGGGCCAAGCCCTCACAGGCCGTGACTACAGACCTGCTAGCATTGTTTTCCTGCTTCCTTTGCTAAGCAGACTGCTAAGCAGTGGAAGAGAGATGAGAAAGGATTGATTCTCCCTTGCCAGATTGCTCCCTTCAGGAAGTAGAACTGCAGCAAGCAGAAATCATTACGATCCCCTCACTCTCTCACAGGCCTCAATTCAGCAGAAGGAGTAAGCAAAGCTGTATCAGGCAGGCAGGAGAATCAGGAAGCAGAATGTCAGCAAAAGATAAGGAATAGGTATGGCCCAAGACATTTTGGAACCTGAGTCAAAGGTGGCCCCACTATCACCCATCCTATAATAATAATAATATTATTTGTACCCCGCCCATCTGGCTGGGTTTCCCCAGCCACTCTGGGCGGCTTCCATAGAAACCAAAAATATAGTAAAATATCACAGATTAAAAACTTCCCTGAACAGGGCTGCTTTAAGATGTCTTCTAAATGTCAGGTAGTTATTTATCGCTTTGACATCTGATGGGAGGGCGTTCCACAGGGCGGGCGCCACTACCGAGAAGGCCCTCTGCCTGGTTCCCTGTAGCTTTGCTTCTCGCAATGAGGGAACCGCCAGAAGGCCCTTGGCGCTGGACCTCAGTGTCCGGGCAGAACGATGGGGGTGGAGACGCTCCTTCAGGTATACTGGGCCGAGGCCGTTTAGGGCTTTAAAGGTCAACACCAGCACTTTGAATTGTGCTCAGAAACGTACTGGGAGCCAATGTAGGTCTTTCAAGACCGGTGTTATGTGGTCTCGGCGGCCGCCCCCAGTCACCAGTCTAGCTGCCGCATTCTGGATTAGTTGTAGTTTCCAAGTCACCTTCAAAGGTAGCCCCACGTAGAGCGCATTGCAGTAGTCCAAGTGGGAGATAACTAGAGCATGCACCACTCTGGCGAGACAGTCCGCGGGCAGGTAGGGTCTCAGCCTGCGTTCCAGGTGGAGTTGGCAGATAGCTGCCCTGGATACAGAATTGACCTGCGCCTCCATGGACAGCTGTGAGTCCAAAATGACTCCCAGGCTGCGCACCTGGTCCTTCAGAGGCACAGTTACCCTATTCAGGACCAGGGAGTCCTCCACACCAGCCCGCTCCCTGTCCCCCCAAAAACAGTACTTCTGTCTTGTCAGGATTCAACTTCAATCCATTAACCGCCATCCATCCTCCAACCGCCTCCAGGCACTCACACAGGACCTTCACCGCCTTCACTGGTTCTGATTTGAAAGAAAGGTAGAGCTGGGTATGATCTGCATATTGATGAACACCCAGCCCAAATCCCCTGATGATATCTCCCAGTGGCTTCATATAGATGTTAAAAAGCATGGGGGAGAGGACAGAACCCTGAGGCACCCCACAAGTGAGGGCCCAGGGGTCTGAACACTCATCCCCCCCCACCACTTTCTGAACACGGCCCAGGAGGAAGGAGCGAAACCACTGTATAACTGTGCCCCCAGCTCCCAGCCCCTCTAGACGGTCCAGAAGGATGTTATGGTCGATTGTATCAAAGGCCGCTGAGAGATCCAGCAGAACCAGGAAACAACTATCACCTTTGTCCCTAGCTCGCCGGAGATCATCAACCAGCGCGACCAAGGCAGTTTCAGTCCCATGGTGAGGCCTGAATCCAGATTGGAAGGGATCCAAATGGTCCGCATCCTCCAGGCGTGCCTGGAGTTGTTCAGCAACCACGCGCTCAATCACCTTGCCCAAGAATGGAAGATTTGAGACTGGGCGATAGTTGGCCATACTGGCCGGGTCTAAAGATGGTTTTTTAAGAAGCGGTTTAATGACCGCCTCTTTCAGTGGATCTGGGAATGTTCCCTCACAGAGGGAAGCATTCACCACCCCACAGAGCCCATCGCCCAGCCCTTCCCGGCTTGCTTTTATTAGCCAGGATGGGCAAGGATCAAGGAGACAGGTGGTTGGTTTCACGCGTCCAAGCAGCCTGTCCACATCCTCGGGGGTAACGGATTGAAATTGATTCCATGCAACTTGACCAGACAGAGCTCTAGCACTCTCCCGCCCCGGCCCTGCACCCACGGTGGTGTCTAGCTCCTTCCGAATATGAGTGATTTTATCTGCAAAAAACTTAGCAAAATCATTGCAGGAGATCTTGGAGTCTTTACAAGGCCCCGGTGGTAAAGGTGGTTCCGTTAAATTGTGAACCACCTGAAAGAGTGTCCTGCTATTATTTTCTGCAGATGCAATAGAGGCAGTGAAGAAAGTCTTCTTCGCCATCGCTATCGCCACTTGGTAGGCTCGACGTTGAGCTCTAACCTGTGTCCGGTCAGATTCAGAGTGAGTTTTCTGCCACCGATGCTCTAGCCGTCTCAGCGATTGTTTCATTGCCCTCTGATCCGTGGAAAACCATGGGGCTGTCCGGGCTCCATGCAATCGGAGAGGGCGTTTCGGAGCCAGACAGTCGATAGCCCTGGTTAACTCCGCATTCCAGCGGGCCACCAGGGAATCAGCTGAAAGGCCATCAACATGGGCTAAAGCATCCCCTACCACTCTCTGGAAACCATTTGGATCCATTAAGTGGTGGGGGTGGACCATCTGAATCGGTCCCGCCTCCCTGCAGAGGGGAAGGGTCACGGAGAAGTCCAGTTGCACCAGGAAGTGATCCGACCATGGCACTTCTTTCATTTCACTTTTACTTAGTATCTCCTATGAACAGTCAGAAGCCTGCCAGGCTAGCATTTGAGCCTTACTTCGACACAGGTGATGGGGCAGCATCCTTCACCTCGCCTGAAGGCAGCAGACTATCTTAGGAAGCTCAGGCATGGCACAGACAGCATGGCACAGACATGCAACTTGCCCCCATAGCAAAAGCCACCTGAGCTGGTTGCCTTACTCTGCCTGTTGCTTTCTGTTGGCATTGACCATGGCAGGGCCTTCTTGGTGACAGCCCCCTGTTTGTGGAAAGCATTCTCCAGTGAGGTACAGCCTGTCCTGCTCTTTATTAACTTTCAGATTAATTGTTTAAAACCAAATTCCTGTTTATTTAGGCATTTGATAGCTGAAAGTTTCTGTTCCTGGCAACCTTGAAATGATTAGCTAGGGGGCAAGTGATTGTTTTTAGATGGATTGTTTTTATTTTATTGTTTTGAAGCTGATATGTTTGTCACTCTGGGCTCCTTCGGGAGGAAGGGTGGGTCCCCCGGGTATAGGGTGGTACAGTGGTACCTCGGGTTAAGAACTTAATTCGTTCTGGAGGTCCGTTCTTAACCTGAAACTGTTCTTAACCTGAGTACCACTTTAGCTAATGGGACCTCCTGCTGCTGCCGCACTGCCGCCGCACAATTTCTGTTCTCATCCTGAAGCAAAGCTCTTAACCTGAGGTACTATTTCTGGGTTAGCGGAGTCTGTAACCTGGAGCGTATGTAACCCGAGGTACCACTGTATATAAATTCAGAATAATAAGAATTAATATGTGTCAGGGAACTGCCATCGGAAGGAAGGGAGGTGGAAGGGCTCACACAGGTTGGGAGAGACTCAGCAGCTGAAGAGGGAACCAGCAGGGGGAGAGGAGGTGATCCGAGGGAAAGTGAGCAGGAGGGATGGCTCAGAGACACTTCCAGCGAAAACAGTGGGGAGGTTTCAGGACCTCCTGTAGGGACACCCACTCCTCACCGGAAACTGTCACGTAGAGAGTCCAGAAGACGTGTTTCCGTTAAGGAGCTTTTATGTTGGAAGCGATTCCGAAAGCAACCACTGTCGGAAGCTGCTAGCGACTGATGGAGCCATGTTTAAGGGGCTCCGTTACAGACAGAGGTTTGCAAGCTTGACCAAACTCTGAGGGACTTGGATTTTACGCACAAGCAGCTCATCGTCCCATCACAATATGCATTTAATAAATACAGATAAATGATGGGGGAGCTAGCTCTGCCAAGGGAAAATGAGGCCCATGAGCACTGCTTTTCTTGGGGCCCCAAACCTCTCTCAAGGAAGCAGCATGCAGACATTTCTATTTTTTAGAGCAAGTCTGCAAAGCAAAGCAGGTTGAGGCAGCAAGACAGAGAGTGAGGGCTGCACCACGCGCACTTCAAACTGAGGAGGTGGGAATGTCACTTAAAAATAAAATGTTCCATCGTGTTAAACGAAGAAACCTCCCTGACTGACTCAGCTTGAAAACTCACTCAGGTCTGCTCGCACTCACCATTTGCCACAGGCTCACGTCTCCATCCCAACGCAGGGTAGTTAACGGGAATGTAGCAAATATTTCACCACACACCCCAAATATTTAACAATAACTTACTGCAAGTGCAGGGTCTTGGAAATAGGAGTGAGTCAGTACTATAATAATAATTTATAATAATAATATATTATTTATACCCCGCACATCTGGCTGAGTTTCTAATGTTTGATGTTTTATCATGCTTTTAATATTCTGTTGGGAGCCGTCCAGAGTGGCTGGGGTATAAATAATAAGAAGAAAAAGAGGAATTATTATATTTATTATTAAGAAAAACCTCTCTGTTCGCTACTTTTGCATAATTTCATAAACCTCTGCTATGGTGGTCACATTTCTTACATTACAGAGCACAATCTGCTACCTGAAGGGCTGTTTACTCCAAGCATCATTTAAAGCTACGAAAGAATATTTAAAAGTGCTTAAGGAGGGAGAGAAAGAAACCTTGGAGCTGTCTTTCAACCGACTGAACAGACACAAAGATCATCTGATCACACTCTTCTCTACTATGGCGAGATTACTATATTTCTGCTTATTATTTCTCAATTTGCTATATGCGTTTGTCTTGGTTACATTTGTTCAGTTCCCTTCTTGCCTTGTTAGGAAAAGTCATTGTTAAGTATATGGGGAATTAGTCCAAAGTCCCAGAGGCTTAAAATAAAGAAGGTGATTTAATTACGTAACAATGTTAAGGGAAAAGCCGCAGAGTGTTTTTTCACTGAAGCAAAATGTTGGGATGAGGGCCTCGCTTTCAAAATGTGTTGCCGAGTTTGTGCAAATGCAGCACCTTGCAAACACTCAATATTTGCCTCTTTGATTCCTTCTGCACTGCAAAGCAGAAAGTGAACCACAAAAGAAAAGAGAAATACTTGCTCAGGAAAGCTGTATGGGAAGAGCTCCCTCTAGTGTTCGGTGCCGGGTTGCTGCACCCCCAAGATACACCTAAGGCCATGTAGTACATTGCAATATTGAAGTCACAGAAATGTCTATTGTGACATGCAAAACTAATGATCTACCCTGAAAATAAAAATAAAAATCCCAGCCCTGAGATATGGAATGTGATCTGATCTGATCTACTTTTTAAAAACAATATGTGCCACAATTTAAATTTCCCATTTAAAAAATAATAATTATCCAGTTCAAAAGTGATACACCATATGTCAGAATCTGTTTTTTTAAAAAATCTTGCTTTTTGATTGTGAAATGGAACAAGACCGTTTAAGGAAACAGACTCTGGAGGTTACAGAGATAGATTCTTTCACCCAAAATAAAATCTGCCGAAGATCTGCATCAGGGCTGTATTCCCGTTCCCAAGTAGTGAGCCTACACACACCAACAGATCATGGGAACCTTCTGGGTAAGGCTTACCCAGTAAGAGGCAATAGATACTTTTCATAAAAGATAGACTCATACATGAATGGGGCTTCAGTATCGCAGACTGGCCACCAGCAGAAGGTGGATGGGCAACCTATGCAAGGAAAGTACTCTATTTTTTTTTAATTCAGGTGTTCATAAGCTACTCTTCATCAGAAAATATCAGGCTGGTGAACAATAAATATAACCAGAAAATGGTCATGCAACATAATGAAAAGAATAAAACAACATCAAAAGGCAGCAAAGCTACAGCTGGACAAACTGACCAACTTAAAATGCACAGGCAAATAGAAACATTCTTTACCTGGCACCAAAATCATTGCAAGGTCACATCTCTGTGATTTGGTGCCATAGCAGAAGAAGCTGGAAATACGGAGAACAGAGAAGCCCCACCTATCTATATCATCTTTACTACTGTCTATATTTTGCTACTCCCCCACATAAGGAAGTGTAGAGCAATATGTGTCTCTAAACTTTTCCCCTCTCTCTGCCTGCAAGGAAATTATCTTTCCAGGTTAGTGGCAGGCAGTGGCGTAGCGTGGGGGGTGCAGGGGGGGCCGGCCGCACCGGGCGCAACATCTGGGGGTTAGGGTTAGGGGGCGCAAATCCATGGGTTAGAGGGCGCAAATTACTTGCCTTGCCCCGGGTGCTGACAACCCACGCTACGCCACTGGTGGCAGGTCACCTGTGGTCCTTCAGATGTTGCTGAAGGACAACTTCCACCATCTCTGATTGTTGACCATACTCAGGGGCACAGCATGGGAGGCAAGGGGAGTTGTGGCCCCGAGCACAGAATTCTGAGGGGGCAGAACCCGGTGCCCCAAAACAGGCTCCCTTGACAAGGCCACATGGCTGCCGCCTTCTGGAGCCACAAAGAGGTGAACAGCACCGCCTTCTCCTCAGGGCCAGCGAAGAGGTGCCCGACCCTGGGCAGAAATCCCTCCGGTCAGAGCCCAGACTTCTCCCGGCCTAATCCGGGCCTTCCCCGGGGCCTCACTCCTGGTGTGTGTCCTTGAATGAGGTGCACACCCCACAGCAGGAGTGCAGAGAGTCGTCTGCTCGCCCGGGATCCACAGGCACCCGTCCTCGCACTGTGCAGCCAATGAGAGGCGGCCAGGGAAGGGCTGCGCTAGTCGCTTTCTGCCAAGCCCCACCAAGCAGAGGACAGTCGCCACTCCCACCAGGAGCTTGCCAAGCTGAGAGTGCAAATGTGGTGACTAGCAGGCGACCTCTGTGAGGAGTGGCTGCCACAGGGGCACAGCAAAGTCCACCTGTTGCCTACTGCACGATGCCCGCAAGGAGGTTAGAGGGTACAATCCTTGCCTCGTCCCGGGCACTGCCACTGACTATACTGGCTGTGGCTGATGGGAACTGGAGTCCAATAACATCTGAAGATTCCCCAACCCTGTTCTAAGATGATGAAGGAGTTACGCCTTCGTCTTTGCAAAAGCAGAGCAAAGAATTATCCCTGATTTTCCCTTTGTGAGGGAAGAGAGTGGGGAATATTTTTCCTCCTGTACATAAATCATACGTGAAAGGCACCAGAAACAAGACAGTCCCCTCGGACTAACATCTAGTGAACTCCAAATGTTGTTTGCTTTTTGCATGGACGAACAGAGCCTTCAAATGGGTAGAGCCTCTATTGTTTATCTAGATTATTCATCTGAGCTATTGTCAGTTTAGAAGGACTGGCTTTTCTAAAGCATGGTAAAGCAGCTGCTTGATATATCAGATACGCTTTTCTCCTTTTCCTATGATACTGGATAGGACCCAGGATCATCTAGTGAAGCTGAACGTTGGACAGTTCAGGACAGACGAAATGAAGACAATCAAGGGCCTGGAAACCAAGCCATATGAGGAACAGTTGAAGGATCTGAGTATGTTTAGCTTGGGAAAGAGGAAACGGAGAGGAGATACGATAGTCATCTTCAGTCTCTCAGGGGCTGTCACATGGAAGAGGGAACAATCTTTTCTCCTGCTCTGGAGGGTAGGACCCTCTTGAGGCCACAAGCTACAAGAAAGCATATTCCGACTTAAACATCAGGAAGAACTTTCTGACAGTAAGAGCTGCTTGACAGTGAAACAGACTCCCTCAGGGGACTGCGGACTCTCCTTTCTTGGCCGTTTTTAAGCAGAGGTTGGGTGGCCATCTGTCAGGGATAGTTTAGCTGAGATTCCTGCATTGCCGCGACCATCCCAACTCTACAATTCTATGATTCACACAGCACAGAAACTACAGAATTCACTGCCACAAGATTTGGTGATGGTCCACTGCAAACTCCAACTTGGACAGCTTTAAAATTCATGGATGATAAGGTTACAATTAGCTACTAGTCGTGATGGTTGTGCATTACCTCTGAATCCCAGTTTCAGAGAAGTTGGATCCTCCTAACAGAGGGTCCATGTTGTGCTCGGCCCCTGAAACTCTTCCCCAACTGGCTTGTGGGCGGAGCTTGGTGGTGGTGGTGTCACAGTTATGCCACTGGCCTTTAGCCAATCGGCATTGTGGCAAAGGTTGGGGGTATCTATTTGGCAGCACGACGTAGGGACCTCCTTTTGCTTCGCACTGCCGAACACCCGCCCACACACCCACTAATTAGGTCGTGTTTGGCCTTGCTTTGGTTGGTCACCTGTTTTGGAACGGGGGCCGGATAGGAATTTTTCCCAATGTGGCAGATTGGCTGTGGCCACTTGGTTTTTGCCTACCTCTTAGCAATCGTCACAACTTTGTAAGGTTTGGCGGTTAGGCATTGGTTTAGGGGAATGTGGGGAGGGGAGGTGCGGCCATCACCTGCCCCTCCAATGAATAGGGTATTCCGTTAAAGGAATCTGGGGGTCTGGATCTCGTCCGAAGTCCAGAGAGGGGCTAGGGCTATGCCAAGAACCCAAGGAACCCCAGGGCTGAGTACCAGTCAATATACACTGACGGGGATCCCCCTACTGGTTGTTTACCCTTCCAGGCTTCCTGCGGGGTGGGGAAAGAGCCAGTTATAGTTTTGATACCAATGCCTAAGTCAATACCAGTCACATTTGTGCATTCAATAAAGTTGTGGCCAAAATTTGCCCATTAACATTTAAACTAAATTCTGTCTCCACTGTGTCTTTATTTCCATGAGGGTTTTGGGGCTCGGAGCACAAACACAAGTGGCAAAAGTGCTGTTGCACTCAGTTCCTTTCTGTGGGCTTCCCACTGCGCTGGCCATTGTGAGAACAGAATGCTGGACCAGATTATCTGATCAACATTACTTTTCTTGTCTAGTTGGACACCGAATGCGCTTTGACCTGAATTCAGGCATGCCTTGTGGGGTTGGGTAGGGAAGAGTCATTTAAATAAATCCCATATTTAACTAAACTAAAATTACGTATACGTATATACGCAATAGCAGGCTAACTCATCACGTTTACTGGAAAATCAGAAAGGAGAGGCTGGCAACTGATGAAATACAGCAGAAATACAAAATGGCAAAAAGCAATCTCTTTTATTGCTGTTGGCAACTATGGATTTGTTTATAATACACAATCAAGATTCAGTGGTTCTTGTCCACAAATTTCCCTTCTAATGAATGTTTATTAGGGTGTATTAACCGCCCAGTCTTGCTTAGACAATTCACTAACTAGAGAGAAAAATACTAGCTATTGGTTAGATAATTATTATCTGGAAAAGGGTACTTAAAAAAAAAAAAACATTAAGTGGTGAAAATCAAGAAAATCCTTGACAGTAGATGGCACCGTTCTTCCAACTCACTTCTGATGCACTGAATGGGTATCAAAGTTTGGAATAAATTGCTGGTTGTCAACATGGAGGTCAATGGAACTGAATACCAGGTATTTTATATTTAGGATTGCGGTGTCAGGATGCAAACCACTCACAATGACTCTAATGGAAGAGCAGATCGAAAAGGGAAGATGCAAAGGTTCTTCGGATGGAGATTGTGGTAAAAATAGCTCAAGGTCACAAGGGATCAATGTTTGTTTTTTGGTTTGTTTTTGCATAACACAATTAAGTTAATTGTATAAACCCTGCACTCCTCTTAGGGTTGCGCCATTTGATTGTATGCAAGACATGGGACAATTTAGAAATTTGTGCTAATAATAGGGTGCTTTGTGGAGAGCAAAAGCTGGCTGGTGCCTTCACATTTCTTTTGTTATCATTGCACAGCCTAAAACGGTGCAGAGAGAGTGAGCGTATTGCTTCTTGACCACGCTCCTCTTTGGCAAGCCTTGAACCATTAATTTACAAGGAACTTTCAGGAGCCCTTCCAACACATTCATACTGACAACACTCCTAATGAATGCAAAGGCCAAACTTTATAGCAGTTGGGGCTGCAAAAACTGACCGGCGGTCGTAGAAATCTGAAACACGCTTGGCATGCTACCAAAGGACACTGTGGGGAGCATCCCTTCCCAATGGGCTCTCAACAGCTGCCCTCTTCAGAAAATTTAGGGTGTGCTGAATTTTTCAACTTTCAAATTCTAAAAGGGAAAGGTGCCATAAAGTTGCAACATGACTTTAAAATTCAAAAAATATTTTGATTATATGATTTAGTTTTGCTTGGTAAGTAAAATGTGTGTAAAATTGCGTAGGAATCATTAAAAATGATTGCCAAGTACTTGCAGCTCCATTATTATTACAGTACAGTGGTGCCCTGCAAGATGAATGCCTCGCAAGACGGAAAACTTGCTAGACGAAAGAGTTTTCCGTTTTGGAGGTGCTTCGCAAAACAAATTTCCTATGGGCTTGCTTCGCAAGACGACAATGTCTTGCGAGTTCCTGCTGTTTTTTTTTCCTCCCCCCCCTTTTCTAAGCCGCTAAGCCGCTTATCAGCTGGTCCGATCAGCAGATAAGCCGCTAAAAGCCGCTAATAGCGCTAATAGCACTAATCCGCTAATCCATCAATGGGCTTGCTTCGCAAGACGAAAAAACCGCTAGACGAAGAGAATCACAGAACGGATTCTTTTCGTCTTGCGAGGCACCACTGTAGTATTATTATTATTATTATTATTATTATTATTATTATTATTATTATTATTATTTAGCATTACATGGCATTTCTGAAAGCACTGTGTTTTCATCAAACATATTCCCTAAACCAGTCAGCTTCTGTAGGTGGAATGTGAGGGCACCATATTCTCCCACTCCACACACCAAAAATGTCTTGGACTCGTCCTGAGTAAGACATCTACAACATCCCACTGAATTTACAAAAGAAAGGGGGTGGGGTAAAGTGCAGCAGTGGCAGCATTCTGCAGAAAGCATTGTGATCTTCAGAGTGCGTGGGCTTTCTAAATGTATTGGCAAGGCCGTGAAAGAGATCTTAGATATTACAGGCACTCAGAACCAATACTTACATCTGTAACCTGCTGTATACCACAAGGATAGATAGATATAACAGCAACACGGCAAAACGTTACTAAAATGAAAACTTTATGATTCAGTCCATTTATATTCTCTCTCTTTCAGATCAGACTAATTTCCCGCCCTGTTAGGTGGTCTCTTTGTGGCCCATTACAAAAAGCTTTTACCAAATCAAAGAAAAGGCCATGTGCAGCTTTCCTTTCTCCAGCTGATTCATGAGCTTTTTTAATGTTAATACAATCACTCTGGCAAAAGATTGCCTGGAGTCCCTTTGCAAATTGACATTCTGCAGAACAGTGGAATGACTCTGGGAACAATTATTTTGGGGTTCTTGTTTTTAATGTTTTCAAGAGTCCATGTGGGAGCAGTTGTGGCATCAATTGGTTGATTAGCCCCCAGACTTTTCCCCTGATCTACACAAGAGGTCGCAGATACCTCTGTTTCCACTTCTTTTCTGCTATGAAACTGTACCAGGGATTGGGAGACCTGTTGCCCTCCAGATGTTGCAAAACTCTAACTCCCAGCATCCCTGACCATTGCCCATTCAAGCTGGGGTTCATAGGAGTTGGGGTCCAGCAACATTTGGAAGGTCACACACTGATCTACACAGAGACCAAGAGGTGGCAAAGTCAGAGTAATTTCCCCATCTTTCCCTTTTATAACCTGGTCCACAGTTTTGGACATTATTTGAAGACATACTTGGGGAAATGTCCTACTGAATGCAGTGGGGCTTGTTTCGGAGTAGACACATGTAGGACTGTTAGAGATGCCAACATTACAAAAAAGTCACTTAATATAGAAAGTCTTGCCCCCAAATGGCAACTAGACATTCTGTTTTGGCGACTGTAACCTTGGTTTAAGGAGTCATTTGGCACCTAGCTTACACATCTGAGTTTCTAACATTGGTTAGAATGTTGGACTAGGACCAGGGAGACCCAGGATCAAATCACCAATGAGCTACAAACCTCACAGAAAGGGTCAGTGGTAGGATACAGACTTGCTGTGCAAAAGGTTCCAACTTTGGTCAATGGCATCTTCATGTAGGGTTGGGAGAAAGCCCTTCAGAAACCCTGGGAAGATGCTGCCACTCAGCTGTGGACCTCTCATCCTTGCATGCAGAAGGTCCCAGGTTCAGTCTTTGCCATATCCTGGCAGGGTCATCTATAGAACTTCTAACTGTAGACACTAGCGCTGGTACAGTACAATGAACTTCATTGTACTCACAGATTTCTCTTTCCACCAGCACATCTTCATAATCTGATTTAGAATGATATTGACTTATGTTGCAACATTATCTTAGACTCGGTGGCATTTTTGGTAGGCGACGTTAAACATTCTGTAATACCAAATAATGAGGAACTGCAATAACATGGAGAAGACAGTGTGCGATCTTTTAACAACAGCCAAAATTCCAATAGCCACTAAAGGTCGGGGTAATCAAGTACCAACTATGAAAGCCTGGCTAAATTAAAAGGTGGGAAATGGCTGGGATGGTTAGAGAACTTGAATTATTAGAGATGGGAAAAAATAAAAGTAGGGGGGTTGATCAGTTATTGGAGACACTCCCTGGAATTGAAAGATAAAAATGTATAAACAATACGAGCAGATGTGATATGAGCTAGAGATGGCTTTCAGTGGTGTTCACACCACTGGGAACAGGTGACACACTAGAGAGGACACTCAGCAAAACAGCCTCCTGCCTGCAGCATCACTACTGCTCACCAAGAGATGCAGGAGCAGGAGGTAAGATGGCAGTGTAGCCAGGACTGTGTGGACCACCAGCAGGAGCATCAAATTCCTGCTGCCACCTCACCCATCCTAGTAAGTGGCAGCAACACTGCTACTGCGAGGCTCTTGAGAGCCACTGTGGTATAGTGGTTAGAGTGCTGGACTAGGATCTGGGAGACCAGGGTTCAAATCCCTGGGATAAACTGGGAGGGAGGGAAAACTATGTTCGTCACCTTGAGCTTCTTAGAGGAAAGGGGTGGGTTATAAATGGGACAAATGAATAAATATTGCCGCTGCATCTCGTCCCCACTACACGAGCAAAGACTGTGAATGTCTAATCAGGTATTTGTTTTGGTTCCTTGTTAATGTTGATTCTATTTTTATATTCTGTTGGGATGGGATCTGGAGTTTGTTTACAAAAAACAATCGCATGAAAAGTTGCAAGCAGTTCTGAAATTAATATTTAATGTATTTTAAGAAAAAATATTTTATAGTACAGGAAGTTTATATGTAAGTGTTCCTCCTAGTTCTATTGAAATTAAAAGGTTTGTGATCTGTGCTTGGCACTTCAGCAACGAATGTGATTTAACAAGAAACTGGTGCATATAAAGGAAGCCTGTTATGTGATTTATTATATAGTACTATTAAGATCAATATTCAGTTGTTGGAAGCTTGTATTTGTTGTTGCTGGCATCTTTCTGTCTCAAGAGACATTGGAGTGGGCCTCCGGGGGTGAAGTCAGACCACTGAGTTAGCAGCACCAAAGTGACCTCCTTGGGGCGAAAACTTGGGCAGGGTTTATGGAGGTCCTGGGCTGCCCAGGCGACAAGACCCCCTTCTTGTCTTCGCTGATGTGGCCCAAAGGAAAGGAAAGCAATATGTTTGGCACTAGCTTGGCTGCAGGAGTTGCTGGAAGGAGGTATACAAGCTGCCATCCAACTGCCTTAGGGACTCCACTCCAGATTTCAGTACGGTTTACTACTTAGCCTTTTCTTCTCCCAAAGATATCACACAAGGCAGCAAAGGTTTCGGATCAGAGTTTTCCTTTTCCTAGATGGGCTGCCTTCCCAGGTTGATGAACCCAATCTGCCCCACACTTCCCCCCTACAGCACCTGCAGAAACCGCCTTCTTGACTGCTGAACCCACTGTTGGTCTCGTCTTCTTAATTCACTGGAGCCTGTCTTTTGATGCAGGGGAAGTCCCTAACTCAACTTCACCTGATTTAGCCAGCCATTCAAAGCCATTTCCCAGGGGGTGGTCACTGCCAAGTGTTATTGATATTAATATTTATTGTGTTGCATAATGCAGTCATTTATGTTATGATATATTTAATCACAATATTGATCAGCAGGAGTGGCTGTCCCAGGAGGGCAGAACTGAAGCAATAGCCTCATGGCACTTTCACTAGTGACCCACACGCATCCCTGCATTTCTCTCTCACTTTCCTTCTTGCAAAAAGTCCTCTCTTTGGGGGAAGTGAGTCTGCTGTGTGCAAGACCTCCCGAATCAACTGTAATTGTGCAGCCTGAATTGCTGGTATGTGATTGAATCCTATCATTCTGAAAGCACCCTTTCCACCCTCCATCTATGGGCATCTGTAGTAAGTCCTCTCATGTAAAGCTAGAAACATAGGAAGCTGTCTTTCACTGAGTATAGCTGCCCTTCAGAATATTCAGGCAGAAGCTTTACCCAGCCCAACCTGGAGACACTGGGGATTGTACCAAGAACTTTCTGCATGCAAGGCAATTGCTCAACCATGGATATATACTATATGCATGCAACCAAGAACCCCACACATGTAGGTTGGAGGAAAGAACCACTATTTACAGATGCATTTATTCTACATGAATGAAGACCTGGAAAGGCTGTGCTTGATATGCTGAGACGTGGCTACCACATTAACCTGCTGCAAGTAGAATCATAGAACTGGAAGGGAACCCAAGAATCATCTAATGCAGCCCTTGCAATGCAGGAATGTGCAGCTGCCCCATACAGGAATTGAACCTGCAACTTTAGCCTTACTAGCACCACACTCTCAGCAACTGAGCTATCCAGGCTCAAGTAAATTGCAAGCTAGAAAGAATCCACTAGAGGGGAAAGGCAACCAAGAAATAAGTGTGCCCTGCTTCTAGTAAGAACTTTAAAAGTTCCCGGCTAAATCAAAACAAAGTCCCATCTGGTCCAGCATCCTGTTCTCACAGTACCAACCAGAAGACCACAAACAAGACATGAGCGCAACATCTCTCTACCAATTTCTGCTCCCCAACAACTGGAATTCAGAGGCAGACCATCTCCAATACTAGAGTTAGTACATTCCACCCTAACTCAGTAAAACTGGATAAAGACAGAAACTACCCCAGTGCAACAACAAAATGCTGGAAAACAAGCATTCTAATCTTCTGGCTGCTATTGAATCTATGGCTACACACACACACCATGTGTGTGGCTGTCCTGGAAAGCAGATCTGGACCTACTGGCCATTCTCTGGATCATTTGCAGTAGATTGGGGAGGATTTCTGATTCCCAGCTCTTGAACTATTATGGCAACAAAATGACCCCCTGCCCACACACAGCTCCAAACTATATTACCAATATGAATTGGGGCAGATTTTTGTGTGGAAGGCTCCATTCAGGTCTCAGAATTCTTGAATTCCCAGATGCAGAATTCTGTAATTATAGATGCATGTCCCTTGCACCCTTCTACAGGTAGATACATGTCCTTTTGCAACCCCCTGGTTGATGGATCTTGGGAGTTCTAGCAAATAAACGTTGAAAGCCAGAAGTCTGCCCACCATGAGAGTCTGTTTTAGGAACTTTTTGGCAGCCATTGATGAATTTTGATTAAAGGCAGTGGGTTTTGCATCAGGCCTCTTATTGGGGGAAGGAAAAGGAAAGTCAAGGACATGTCAATTTCCACACAGCGCTTTCTTCAAAATGACATTTTAATGATAATATTATTCAAACATGAAGGCAGGCGCTAGGAAGTTAGAGGAGTTTTTTTTAAAGTTGGTGCTGATTGAATGGCGTATTCATCTGACAACAGTGAAATAATTTGAGGAGAAGAAAGCACTGGCCATTACTGTGTTAATGACAAGTGATATTTCTCCTCTCCTCCCAAGTAAAACCTTTCACTTTTAATGATGGATTGGGGCTGGAGGGGACTAATTTACATTTTGAAGTGACGCATCAGTATACATTAATGTGATCGTGGTTTGCATGGAGAACAATCAAAAGGTGATTTCCTCTACAGTGTAACCCATTTAAAACAGCAAAGTGTTTCTGGAAGTTATTAAAGTTGTATATCTGCCTTATCATTGTGTAGCTGAATCCCCCCCCCAGCATCTTTAGAGGCAGTGTGCCTTCCCCATTTGGATTCCAGCCCTGCGTCTCGCTCATCAATACTTGTGCCAATAGCTCTTATTTGTTCAAGTAGCTGCAATTAATCAAACTGAAAGGAAGGAACTGGGTCATAATTTTGCAAACACATAACACTGGAACGAGCCTTTGGGAGAGGAGGAAAAGGTGCCTGAACCTAAGGGCACTGCTGGATCAGAGGAAAGGCCTACCGGGTGCAGAATACTCTTTCCTACAGCAGCCAACCAGGTGTCTCTGGGAAGCCCTGAATCACAAGATGCGAGAGCCCTGTCTAGCTGATATTCTGGCCTCTTCAGTATTCAGAGGCATGGTGTATCTGATCCTGGAGGTATCATATAGCTATGGATAGCTTCATCCCCCATGAATTTTCTAATCCTCTTTTAAAGTCATCTGCATCTTGTGGAAGTGATTCCCATAGACTAAGAACTTCGTTTTGCTTCTCCTGCATCTCTCACCATTTAGCACATCCCTCAGTTCTGGAAATATGAGCTGGGGGGCGGGCGGGAGAGAAACTTACCTCTATTCACTTTCCACACACTATGCAGAATTGTATACACTGCTCTCATATCCCCATTGCCAATCTCTCTCTCTCTATCTCTCTCTTTGTAAATGGAAAAGACTCAAATGTTGTAACCTTTATCCACAGGGGAGTTTACCAGGTCCTTGATCATTTTGGTTTTCTGAACCTTTTCCTGCTCAATGACATCCTTTCTAAGGTGCGGAGCCCAGAACGCACATAGTATTCCAAGTGGGGTTGCGCCATAGATTTGGGTAACGGTGTTGTGATATTGACAGCATTGTTTTCAATCCCATTCCCAGCAATTTGCCTTTCAACGGAAGAGGGGAATTTGGACAGCTTGTCATGTAGGGGTGGTAACAGCTGAATCTGCTGCAATTTTCTCTTCTGTGTAACTGTTCAAAGGAGAGGATCCCTGCCCTCCTTTACATTCACACACCACAAACCTGGCGAGACAGCAAACTTGCAATCAGCAGCCCTCCAGAACTCTCATGCCAACAGAAAGGTGAAAGAAAAATCCACTTCATAAAATAAATAAATCCAGACCTATACAGAGACAGGCACGTCTAACCCTATATGGGTTCGAGCTGGTACCATGTTTGTTTCGATTGGCTCAGTGCGATGGAACTAATGCTAATGTGGCTTTAAAATTCGTGGGTCATCCTGTTAGCCTGAGAATTATAAGGCAGGGACAAGCCACACACACACACAATTCAGAGACTAAGGTCCTTCCCACCTCAATTTTCCTGCTCTGTTTACCAAGTGGAGGCTGTTTGTTAGGGAATACAAACATGCAATGGGGGTTTTAATTAAAAATAAATTAATTAATGAAATACAATAATAACAATAAATGACCTCAACCAGAACTGTTTCTGATCTTTCAACCAGAACTGTTTCAAAATTCCCTTTAGCCATACTTAAGCATTTAAACAACTTCCCCCAATCAGTATCTTCTCCTGAACACACAAATGTGACTTCTCACTGTGCACTAGATTCAGCAAACCAGATTATAATGACCTGCAAGATTCTTCTTGTATAACAGTGGCTTATTTGAATGATAGGAGGGGGCTTGGAGCCAGCCAGGGACTGATATTAGTCAGTACTTAGTCTAAATTGTCAGAATTAACCTTCAAGAGCATTCTAGCCTAAAAACCTCTCTCTTTACCCCCCCACCCCACCCTATGGAAGTATCAGCCTATTTTAAAAAGAAACAAAACAAATGTAGAAATCACACCCGTTCGACAACTACATAGAGATACGCATCAGGGTGTCGTCCCCGTCCCCCCATTCCTGCTGCACTTTTAAAGTGTGTGGCTGTTATTTTAGACAGGTTCTCCCTGTCGGCTTCCACCTGCAGGGAGGTGAAGTCTGGAAGGAAGCCTATTTAGATCCAAGCGCCTCTCGCTCGCTCGCTCGCTCTAGCTGAGGATCTCACTACAGCCTCCGCAAAGAGAGACTCCCAGGTCTGCATAGCACCAAAAACCTCAGTAACAAGGGAGGGGACAGCCCCTGAGCAAGCGAGGCGGGGGAGTGGGGAGGCGAGAGAAAGGGGAAGGACTCCCCCAGGAAAGGGAACGGAGGAGCATTCTCTCCCCAACACACACACACCCTGCACACACACACACACACACACACGCACGCACACTGCAAGGAGTCTACATTAGGACATCATCCCAAGAGCTCGGGAGCAGGAGGAATTATTGCTGATCTTTTCCCACCACCAATCCCGCCCTGAACAGCAGCAGCATCCCCCTAAACCGGCCGTGCAACAACACCTCCCCAACCCCCCAAAACAGTGGCATTTCATGGGGCCCAGGAGCCTTGCGGGGTTTCCTCTGAACCTGCCTCCTCACGGAGGGATCTGGACCACTTTTTCTTCTGTCAGACTTCTCCGGGCTCCCACCCAAAAGGCATCCCCACCTGAGCCAGGAGGAGCTCCGGATCGAGCCCGAATTCGCGAGTCCCGCATTGGGGCCGACCGGGGACGCATTCACACGTGCACGCGAACACCGCCAGCAGCGCTCCCTGCATTCTGCCCGGGAGGGTGGTCCTCCCGGCTCCCTCCCCGTCCCACCGCCGCCGGGATCTCCTTCTCTCCTCACCGTTGGATCTCCTGACGATGTTCTCCAGGAAGGTATTCTGGGGAGCCACCAGCCCTCGCCTTCCCCCAGCCATAGTCGGGCGCGCTGGCTCGGGCACGGCGGCCGGGCGAAGCTAGGCGCTTGCCTCTGCGCGCTCGTCTTCGTCTTCTTCTTCCCGCTCTGAGCTCCTCATGGTCCCCTCCGGGCGGCTTTGCAGCATCAGCTCCTCTCTCGCGCCCAACCACTCAGGCTCCCTCCTCCCGCGCCCGCTCGCTCGCTGCATCCCCGCTCGCGGCCGCCTCCCAGCCGCCGCGCCTGGACCTTGTCCGGCAGCGCCCTCTGCCGGCCGGTCGCCCAACAGAGCTCGCTGGCAGGAGGGCTTCTTTGGAGCAGCTGCCCTGAACAGGCTGATCGGGTTGCATTGATTCGCATCCCGAGCTGACCTCTGGTTTGTTCCAAGGGAAGTCTCTCTGACCTCAGTTGGGCTCGCGCCCAAGGTTCCCTGCCAGGTGGACGGCGCTGGCCCGAGGTAGTTCGCTCTCTTTTCCCAGAAGCATAGAATTGTAGAGTTGGAAGGGACCCCAAGAGTCAGGACCCCAAGAAATGCAGGAATCTCAGCTAAAGCATCCATGACAGATGGCCACCAGATCTCTGCTTAGAAACATCCAAGGAAGGAGAGTCCACAGCAGGCATAGGCAAACTCGGCCCGCCAGATGTTTGGGGACTACAATTCCCATCATCCCTGACCACTGTTAGCTAGGGGTGATGGGAGTTGTAGTACCAAAACATCTGGAGGGCCAAGTTTGCCTATGCCTGGTCCACAGCCTCCCGAGGGAGTCCATTCCACTGTCAAACAGATCTTACTGCCAGAAAATTTTTCCTGGTTAGTCCGAATCTCCTTCCTTGTAACTTGAAGCCATTGGTTCAAGTCCTGCCCTCCAGAGCAGCAGAAAGCAAGCGTGCTCCATCTTTCATGTGACAGCCCTTGAGGTACAGTGGTACCTCGGGTTACATACGCTTCAGGTTACAGACGCTTCAGGTTACAGACTCCGCTAACCCAGAAATAGTGCTTCAGGTTAAGAACTTTGCTTCAGGATGAGAACAGAAATCATGCGGCGGCGACACAGCAGCAGCAGGAGGCCCCATTAGCTAAAGTGGTACCTCAGGTTAAGAACAGTTTCAGGTTAAGTACAGACATCCTGAACGAATTAAGTACTTAACCCGAGGTACCACTGTATTTGAAGATCCCAGAAGACCTGGGATAGCTCAGAGCATGAGACTGTTAATCTTAGGGTTCTGGGTTCCAGCCCCACGTAGGGCAAAAGATTCCCGTATTGCAGGGGGTTGGACTAGATGACCCATGGGATGTCAGGAGTTCAGCCTACACTCGAGTAGGACCCTGGTAGAAACACATGCCCGACTGGCACGTTCTCTCCCTCCTGGTAGATTGTTCGGGAGCTTCAAAAGCTTCTGCCCGAACATCACAGCGACCGATGCCAACAGACACCGGCACACTTAGGGATCCGCAGAGTTTGCACATCATGTGTAACAGACCTTACATGTGTAACTCAACATTTTGGCTAATCTACTTTATTTACATATAAACACACACGGAGCACTGCAACATGGCTCTCGCTCTCTCTAACATCAGACAGCAAAGAGGAAAAGAACAAAGGACAATAGTCCCACTTTATGGAACACAGTAACACAAATATCCTGTCTCCATCACTTCCCACTCTGTGGAGTCAAAACATGTACCGTCATGTGATAGACAACAATCCCATGACTGCAATCATGGAGCAGGAATTCTAACATGGGGGTCCCTTCCAACTCTACAATTCTAAGGGCTCCAATGGCACCCCCCCCAAAAAAAATTAACACTTTAAAAAGTCTCCTGACCATTCAGACACCAGCAGCGTCTCCCTCGTGGTGCCTCATTTCCCCCTGCTGTATGGAAGGCATTTAGATCTGGCCCACTCCTTAACTCAGGGCGAATGGCAATGCTTTGAAACCTACCTAGAATGGCCACTTTAACATGAAAGAAATCAGCCCCTCCGGTAGTGAATTCAAATAGTAAGTACCCATTGCTACGTAGCCAAAATAGGGCCCTGGGGGACAGCTCAGCATGTTTGGTTTTTAGAAGAATAAAAAAACAAAACCCTCTACCGACAAACAAGCGAAACAATGAGACATAAGACAGCCCTAAGAGGACTCAGGATGCTCAATGTTTTGTGTCTTATCGGTACAGAAAAGTAGGGAAACAGGATGGGGGGAGGTGGAATGGAATGGACCACCCCGGAGTGGTACATTGCTAGCGGGCTGGCGGAGCCCTGAATTGGAGCACTCCTCACAGGTGAAGACACATGGCAACATTTCTGCAGAAGATACACTTATTACCAAACCTAGTACTGTACTAGCCCTTCTTCCTTATCTTAACAGACTTTAAAGCCAGCTAGTGAAAGTTAGGATTGTGTGTAGCCTATATGACAGGACACAAAATCATTTTATTTTGGCACCTCCCCCCACCTTTTATCCACACAACAATCCTGCAAATTTGACTAGGCTGTGATGGTGACTGGGCCTTCAAAGTGACGCTTTTTATCCCAGTCAGCACCTGTATTGGATTTGAAATTGTTTTTATATTGGCAATTGCCTTAGCTGGTTTTTCTTTTTTTTAAATATATAAATGAAAGAAATAAACCAGTAAGCTCTGCGGAGGACCAAGAATTGAGCCTAAGGCTCCCCAGTTTAAAGCACCCTTAGACCACTTTAACAGTTGTTGTTGTTTAGTCGTGTCCAACTCTTTGTGACCCCATGGACCAGAGCACACCAGGCACTCCTGTCTTCCACTGCCTCCCACAGTTTGGTCAAACTCATGCTGGTAGCTTCGAGAACACTGTCCAACCATCTCGTCCTCTGTCGTCCCCTTCTCCTTATGCCCTCAATCTTTCCCAACATCAGGGTCTTTTCCAGGGGGTCTTCTCTTCTCATGAGGTGGCCAAAGTATTGGAGCCTCAGCTTCACAATCTGTCCTTCCAGCAAGCACTCAGGGCTGATTTCCTTAAGAATCAAGCGGTTTGATCTTATTGCAGTCCATGGGACTCTCAGGTTAACAGTCGTAGCTTCCCACAAAAAATGCTGGGGAACTGTCATTTGCTAATTGGGCTGGGAATTGTAGCTCTGTGTGTGGTCTCCCAACAACCCTCAGCTCCCTTAACAAACTACAGTTCCCTGGATTTATTTGGGGAAATAGTATCAAAGTGGTATATGAGTGCTTTAAATGTATTGTGTGTGTGTCCTTTGTCCAACTCACTTTAGCCAAGACATTTGCTCCAAAGTGACACAGTTGTACTGTTCTAGTTGCCAGTTGACTATTCACCTTTGGTGAGCAGGAATCATCTTCAGGCAGCCTGACACAGATTTTTTAGAATGGGGGAGGGGGGGTACTCAGTCATTGTTTTCCTTTTAAATGATATTTTTAATTAAATTAAATATACCAATTAAATGATATACCAGTTAAATGATATTTTTAAGACAGATAAGAAGAAATGTTTTAGTTATGAGATATCAAGATTCCAAAAAGGTTTGTTGGGAAATAGTGTTAAATTACTGTCAAAAATGTGTAGATTGCTCTTGGAAAGGCATACAAAAGATGAACAGGTTAAATCTGTAATGATACACTGGGCAACAGATTGCAGATTCAGACTGCAGATTGGGAGAAGTTATAGAAAATAGATTTGAAATTTACGGCATGTTGTACACTGAAAGAAAATTATATGAAAATGATGTGCCAGTGGTATTTGACTCCTAGTAAGTTAGCAAAAATGTATAGAACAAGTACAAATACCTGCTAGAAATGTAAAGAAAAAGAAGGTACCTTTTATCATATGTGGTGGTCGTGTAAGGTAATAAAAGCTTTCTGGGAGATGATATATAATGAACTGGAAAAAATAGATTCAATCCTAAACCTGGATACCCATGTTTTGGTAGCAAAAAGCAATGTTTTGGGCCAATTATGGAAAGCTGGCCAACTGTGTTCTTTTCTGGAGATGTCAGATGTGGCCACAGTGACACACACATTAGTCTGGAGCTAGCGGAAGTTGTAGTCCAAAGTGTGGGGAGGGCACTGGGTTCAGAGACTTTTGACCTAAAGCTATAACATTCACCAAAATTATCACAATTTTGAGCTACTATATTTTTCTCCACACTTTGTGTGTGTGTGTGTGTCTGTATCTTAATTCAAGCTATGCCCTTTCTTTAAGTTTCTTAATCTTCTGAGAGTTTGATCATATAGCATTTTCTCAGTTCCTCCTCTTAATCTCTCCTCCGGTGAGTAATATTAAATGAACTTCTATAGATCACCTATTGATTTTTGTAAGCACTTGGCCGTACCTTTTCTACCTGGTGCAATTATGCTTAAATGTTTCCATTAAATATTACTAAGGAGTATCATATTTAATACCATAACTGTGCAGCCACGAATGTAACATTATGTAACAATGGACATTTTTCTTGTAATACTGCAGTTTTAGTCTGAATGCCGCCATGATATTTTATATTTAAATGCAATTTATAAAATATAAATGTGCGAGTGGAATACAGAGTAATTAAAATAAACCTTCTTCAGATGTTTCTATTACTTTGCTTCTGCTTTCCCTAGTAGGCTTTAAACTCAAAAATGTCTATCAATGAAAAACTGCCTAATTGCTTGGTTGGACTTGGCTTTCCTCTGTAGTAACAGATCAGGCACATATTTAGCCTGGCAAGGGAATAATCTCACTGACGGTCTCGTTAACAGAAGCTTTCTGCTTCATAGAGGAGCCTTTGGGGAGTTTGAAGGAAGTATGCAATATCTCCAGTTACAGATAGGTAGCCGTGTTGGTCTGCCATAGTCAAAATAAAAAATTCCTTCCAGTAGCACCTTAAAGACCAACTAAGTTAGTTCTTGGTATTGATACCAAGAACTAACTTAGTTGGTCTTTAAGGTGCTACTGGAAGGAATTTTTTATTTTGACTATGCAATATCTGACAGCATAAGATACTGGAATACAGAAAACGAAGATGATTTTCCCCCACCTGCAAATGTGACTTCAGTTTGGGAAGTTACATGCCATCAGGTATCCCACCGTTAGGTAATCAGGCCCAGCAGCAGTTCCCAACATGGTGGGATAAATGCTAGGATGGCACCACCTCTTCTGCCAGGCTGCTGGGGCCACTGGGGCAGCATATTATATGACTGTTAGGTGGAAGCCACTCTAAGCAGAGATACACACCGGTTTGGTGTGCATGTAGTGTCACTTTCTGCCCTACTAATGATGCTGACTCTGCCCCTGGTACATGAACACTGGGGACTGGAGGAGCAGCATTAATCTTGAATTATGTTGCAGAGTTGGGACGCGGGTGGCGCTGTGGGCTAAAGCCTCAACGCCTAGGGCTTGCCGATCGAAAGGTCGGCGGTTCGAATCCCCGCGGCGGGGTGCGCTCCCGCTGCTCGGTCCCAGCGCCTGCCCACCTAGCAGTTCGAAAGCACCCCCGGGGGCAAGTAGATAAATAGGTACCGCTTACCAGCGGGAAGGTAAACGGCGTTCCGTGTGTGGCTCTGGCTCGCCAGAGCAGCGTTGTCACGCTGGCCACGTGACCCGGAAGTGTCCCCGGACAGCGCTGGCCCCCGGCCAATAGATGTGAGATGGGCGCACAAACCCCAGAGTCTGTCAAGACTGGCCCGTTCGGGCAGGGGTACCTTTACCTTTACCTTTATGTTGCAGAGTTAGCACACAACTTGGAAGCTGTCTTTACTGAACCCTTGTAGGAGAGCAGGCTTACCTTGGTTGCAATCACACAAGGGAAACTTGGTACCGAAAAACAAGACACTAAGTTTATTGTAGGAAATACTGTACATACTTGGGCAGAAAAGAGCTAGTTCTAGCAAGCTGGGATAGAGTTGCAAGGGAGCCATACTAGCTGCTTGCACTTAGCAGAAGTACCGTATTTTTTCGTATGTAAGACATCCCCATGCATAAGACGCCCCCTGACTTTTGGGGAGCCCAAATTTAGAAAATGGGCATATGCACTATCTGTGTATAAGACGCACCCAGAATTTCAACCTTATTTTAAAAGTAAAAAAAACCTAGTCTTATACACAGAAAAGTACGGTACAGGTATAGTACTTCCAAAGATTTCCTCTCTACAAGAGGGTCTGAAAAGAAGGAAGGAAGCAAGAGCCACAAATTGAGAATAACCATGTAACATTAGAGGAAAGGTCAGTACAGAGGTCAAAGGACAGTGAGGCAGTTTAGGAATCTTGGAAGTTTCCTTCTCTATCTGCTTTAACCTCATGCAACCCCCTTAGCAAGCTGAGTTGCATCTCTACACTTCCCCTAATTAACATTGTAGCACCAGCTACAAACCACAAACCACCCACACAACTAAGGGGTGCGAAGACTGGAGGCAATTTGTGCAGCTATCCTCCGCAAAAATAAGGCTGTAAAGAACCACATTCAAAGCAATGTTTTTTATACACTTCCAGATTACACAGGTGATTTCTATTCACCAGTCAAGGGATCACAGCAATCTTAATAGCTGCAACCCAATGTCATAATCCTAAAACCAATTAAAATCATTTGGATCTTCAGATCAGCCCTCATTATAATATCATGTGATTGCATGTAACCATTTTTCAGTGTCTTTCTCTATTAAGACTTTGACTAATTTTCCTATTCATTGAATGTCTCCAAATATCTCCTTTCATCTGTCTACAAAACAATTCAAGATTAATCACAATTGTCATGCCTAGCTGATTCTCTTTTCATGCATACAGTGGACACCATAAATTCTAACCATTTATTATTTTCAGTGTTTTGGAACATTAATTACATAGCACAGGTCTTTTCAGTTTAGCTAGGCCATAAACTCAAAAGAAAATGGAATCGTCAAGATTATGGTGTTTTATGAAATTATTTTCTCCATCATTAACATATGCACATTTATGCAAATTTGCCTCATGAGCCTGTACCCTGTCTTTTAGGGATCTACAAATGGTCTGTATATAATACTACAAAATTTGGTTCCAATTGATTTTTTTACATTACACATCACCTAAATATTCCCTAGTATATAGATATTCCCTAGTATATAAAGACCATCACATTGCTCTTTATTTTTGTTCTCCGTCTCCCTAGGGTCAAGTTATGTGTGTTCTGATTAGGACTTTGGACAGACTCCAGTAACTTCTGAATTTTATATTCTCAAACATGGGGAAGCATCGACTTGTTTTGTTTTTGTCCTGATAGCACTGGATGCACCTTACAATATGTCTTGCACCTTGATAGTCAAACTTAGTTGTACCTGCAAAGTCTTCTATATTATGAGAAGCTGCATACTTGGGAAGCAACTACACTATTCACAGCTTTTTCTTACATCCCCACACTCACCTTATTTAACTGACGGGTGGTCCTAATAGAAGTACAGTGGTACCTCGGGTTACATACGCTTCAGGGTACAGACTCCGCTAACCCAGAAATAGTACCTCGGGTTAAGAACTTTGCTTCAGGATGAGAACAGAAATCATGCTCTGGCGGCGGGGCAGCAGCAGGAGGCCCCATTAGCTAAAGTGGTGCTTCAGGTTAAGAATGGACCTCCGGAACGAATTAAGTACTTAACCGGAGGTACCACTGTATTGCCCTATATTCTCATGTGGCTCATGGCGTCACTCGCTCGGTCCCACCTCCTTTGCCTTTCCTGGAGACAAACAAGCTCCAGAAGCCCCTTATATTTCTGTGGTGGGCAGGGAGGAATAAGCCAAACAAGTTGCCAGAGCAGGGCGCCACCTAAAGGGCTTCTGTTGCCTGAGGCAGCTGCTTCATCCCACCTCACAGGTGAGCTGGCCCTGCCTATGTGCTTCTAGGTATGAGGGAGAAATTTGATTTAGCTTGCATTTAAAGGTGAAACAAAACAATCCACACTTTCCAAAACAATATATGTGACGCGGCAGCTAAAAAAGCCAATGCAATTCTGGGCTGCATCAATAGGAGTATAGCATCTAGATCAAGGGAAGTAATAGTGCCACTGTATTCTGCTCTGGTCAGACCACACCTGGAGTACTGTGTCCAGTTCTGGGCACCACAATTCAAGAAGGACACTGACAAACTGGAACGTGTCCAGAGGAGGGCAACCAAAATGGTCAAAGGCCTGGAAATGATGCCTTATGAGGAACGGCTAAGGGAGCTGGGCATGTTTAGCCTGGAGAAGAGGAGGTTAAGGGGTGATATGATAGCCATGTTCAAATATATAAAAGGATGTCACATAGAGGAGGGAGAAAGGTTGTTTTCTGCTGCTCCGGAGAAGCGGACACGGAGCAATGGATCCAAACTACAAGAAAGAAGATTCCACCTAAACATTAGGAAGAACTTCCTGACAGTAAGAGCTGTTCGACAGTGGAATTTGCTGCCAAGGAGTGTGGTGGAGTCTCCTACTTTGGAGGTCTTTAAGCAGAGGCTTGACAACCATATGTCAGGAGTGCTCTGATGGTGTTTCCTGCTTGGCAGGGGGTTGGACTCGATGGCCCTTGTGGTCTCTTCCAACTCTATGATTCTATGATTCTATGATTCTATGATATGAGCCAAACCACAGCCATCCTTCAAAATTTGCTCTTTCAATAAATTTTGCAATACAGTAAGCTGTACAAAAATTGCTTTCCAGTCAAGTAACAGGTTCAAAGTCCATGTTTGGATAAAAATGTATGTATTAGTGAAAATAGTGTACAAAAATACATTGCATAAGGGGAAATTGTTTTGCCAAATGTGTGTATAAGGTAAAAGTACATGCCAAGATTTGTGTTTTAGAAAGAACTTGCACGGAAATGCTAAATTTTCATGAGAACTTGTTTTTTTTAAGAATGAAAGAAATAAAACATTGCAACTGATGTGAAAATCTGGAGAACTGAATTTAAGAATGGGAAAGAGACACAGAGAAAATGAACTTGACATTCAACTATCCTGCGTTTCCTCTAAGCTCAAGATGGTGGATGCAGTTATCTTCCTGCACACCCACAATTTTATCCTCAGCTATCATGTGAGACAGTGACTAGCTCAAAGCCACACAATAAGCTAAATGTGGATTTGAACCTGAGTCTCCCCAAGCTTAATCTGACACACTAACCTACAGTCACTGTGATATTTAGATGCAGCGGTGTATGGCAGTGAGCCAGGTATATATGTATGTCTCACCTACATTTAGCCCTTTCTAATGACATGTAAGAGTATATTCACATGGATTGTAAAGGCAACAGATGCAATACATGAATATGGATCAATCACACAACAAATTATACACATGGGGGGGTTGGGTGAATGGCTCTGATATTTCATCGCTTGTAGAACTGGAACGGGAAACCTCAGTCTTGGGAGACATATGTGACACCCCCAGGCCACACAGACCTCACCAGCTCTGTTTTGCACCTTCCTTGAGTGTTTTCACCTGCCTGAGATGTGTCTTTGAATTCTGACACCTTCTGCCTGCTTGGAGAAGAGGTATACAAAAGTGTGCACATAAATACATTAATCGCTCTGCCCGCTTCTGCCTCTCACCCCACACCAAAGGGAATACGGCCCTCCAACTCGAAAATGTTCCCAATCCCTGATGCAAAATATGTTACGCCAGTATATGAAAAAGTCCAACGCCTTAGCTCGAAATTCAAAACAGTATGCTTTGAATGCATCATAGGCCAGTTTCCCTGCACAGGGAGTGCACGCTTGCCTTGAGGGGAACCTGAAAACCTGAAAGTGTGCCATATATTGGGACCCTGAAGAAAGTTCAACAACCAATGCTTTGCTGGTTGCTTAAAGCAAAGCCAAAACGTGGACTGCTGGCGTGTCAAGCGACGTGAAAACTCCCCTTTCCGGAGTTTGTTCTGCAGTGTCCCATTTCACACGTACAAGCCGTCCCGCGATGACTGACGGATGCCCAAGGGCGGCCCCACAGGCCGCACGACGCCTGTATATTGAAAATCGGTTCCTTGCCGCACGAAGCCCTTTGAGCACACGTGCAGCACGTTTCCCACATGCAGAAAAAGTTGCGCTAAGGCTTCACGTGTAGGAACCGCGACTGACACGCGGGGAGGATCTTATCCGAGTCTGGAAGCTTGAGCTCGGCGGCTCTCGTCCCTTCTCCCGGTTGAGGGGAAGCAGGCCTCAAAGCCCCGACGCCGACCAGGCGTCCCAGCCCCTACCCTTATAGCTGCCCCCCCCCGTAAGCCCCGCGCTTCGGCCCGTCCTCTCCCCTCAGAGGCGAGGCCCCGGCCTTCCGAGGCGCGGCGCGCGGCAGACGACAGGCACCTCCGTCCCGCCTTCGCCCCCTCTCTCTCTCCTCAAGCTTCCAGCGCGCGAGGCTAGATCCGGCTGGGCCGCCGCGGAGGGATCCCCGACCCGTGGGCGGAGGAGGCGAGCCGAAGCGGGGTGGGGAGGGGGGGACAGCGAGAGGGAGAGAGAGAGAGAGAGAGAGAGAAGGGAAGGGAGGAGGCGCCGGCGCCGCGGCGGCCTGAGCCGCGGGGGGGCGGGGGAAAGGGGCACCAACATGGCGGCTCCACATTAACTTTCCCCCCCTTCGGCAGCCGCTGCCACCGCCCGCCGCCCCCTCGCCTCGGCAGCCGTCATGCCGGGCATGATGGAGAAAGGAGCCGAGCTCCTGGGGGGCGGCAAGAGTAGGGGGGCCCCCAACGGCACCAAGAACGGCGGCGGAGGCAGCCCCGGTTCCAACGGGCACTTTTCTGAGGCGGAGAGCGGAGGAGGAGGAGGCGGTGGCGGCGGCGACAGCGGAGACGAGCACGGTGCGAGCTTCAGCCTCCCTCCACCAACAAGCCACCAGCCCCTTCCCTCCGAGACTAGACTCGAGTTGGGCCTGGTCGCTTCGCCACTGCGCACTGCCTTGGGTGCATGGCGGCTGCACCACGGAGCCTGTATATATAAATATATGTTTGTGTTTGTTTGTTTGTGTGTGTGTGTGTGTGTCTGCCGGGGTGTGTGTGCGCAGGGTGTGTATGTGTGAACGCACACCCTCGCGTTCGTGCAAAGCGAGTGGCGGGTTGAAGCGCGCGCGTGGAGGGCTCGAGTGAGTGAGGGTAAAAAGTGCAAGTATGTGTGTGTGTGTTTATGCTGTGGGTATATGTGTGTGCGCGCGAGGGCGCGCTCTCCCTGCCTCCCCGTGGGCGTGCGCAATGTGTGTGTGTGTGCGCGCGCGCGCCCGCCAGCCTGTCCGCTTCTCCATCCATCCATCCGTCCGTATCCCGTGGAGAGTGGGTGTGCATTTTCACAATGGACACGCGTGTAATGCAGCCGCACCTCGGGCGCGGCGTTGCGTTGCTCTTTAGGTGCGTGCGGGCGTGTTTTGTGTGTACACTATGGTACAGATTTAGTAGTGTAAGCCTTTCAAACGAGGACGAATTATGACGGGATTGCCGGCGTGCTGGTCTATTTTATGTGCACCGCCTTGTAATCTTCACTATTTGTACCTTGAGTGGGTTAGAGATGCACAGCTGATGCATACAATCGGGCCAACACCTTGCAGTATTTGCACAATAAAAAAAAAAGTGGAGGGGATGTTTGTGTCAAAACGTATGGGTGTTTTGTTTTGTTTTTAAAAAAGAACAATTTTAAAAATAATTATTTACCTTTTGGAAATTATTGCCTACCTAGAGTGTTAAAAGGAAGTAGGGTTTTCTTTTTCCGGTGTGAGGTAGTAGTAGTGGTGGTGATGGGTGATCTGCACCCCACCCCACCCCCCATTTCTTTCTCTCTCTCCACACTTGTTCAAAGGGTGAAGGGTTTGAGGCTATCAAAATAACAAGGTTTGGCTGCAGTGGTGGTCTTGGATTGGCTTGCTTGTGATGCTTCTAGATCACAATCTATATTGTTTAAAGATCACACTTCATGACTGAAGAGAACAGCGTCTTTCCCCCACCGCCCCTCTAAGTGATGCATTTATTTTTTCTTCCATTGCAGATGTAGGAATGAGGGTCGGAGCAGACTATCAAGCTCGCATTCCTGACTTTGATCCTGGTAAATACTCTTTTTTTAAAAAAATATATGTTTGTAACCTGGTATCATTTGCTCTTTCGAAAATGGGGTTTTATTGCATGGTTGTTGGAGGGAGACTGAATAGGTGTGCATTCAGTTGAATATTGTGTGTATGTGTATGTGTGACTTGCATTTGTGAAGGTTAAAGGTATGGGATTTTCTTTGCTCTCCCAAGCTTTGTGCTGCTTGTTTGTGGTCACTGAAGCTTCACGGGGCCAGCATTTGCTCTGTGCAAGCTGAAGTGAACAGGCCTCATATATGGGAGTCCTGGAGGGTGGCTGTTACCTTATAGGAAGGAAATGAGGGGGTGTAAAAAAAATGTTTTGCTTTTTAAACAGCCCATATTGAATCTATAGTAGTTTGGGAGCAATATTGCTTATCGTAGTAATTTATATAGTGTGGATTTTTCATTGTAATTAAAAGGGGCTGATACTGAAGTTTATAGGATTGTAGAATCTGATTGTAGATTGTACCCATTGCTTTGGTGAACCATCTGTCAATGTACAGGCAAACTTGTACTCATTGACACTAATTTAAGTCTGTTTTAATTTGCATGGACAAAGAAGAGGATTTATATTATTGTAACACACACATTCTCATTCCTTGCTTGGCCACAAGGAAGCACTGTCAACTCTCTTGTTCTTTAGACCTGTACCCATATGTCTGTTGATTCCTGCTACTAGAGTGATTCCCTTCTCTTGAGGTTTGAGCTTACATCAGTAGCTATTCCAGTTTTCTGGCCTTTAATGTTTTACAACATGCTAACTATATGGCTTTTAAGGGGGAAACGAACTATTTCTTTTCCCCTTTTAGAAATGCTCATTTGAGTCATAGTGGAGGCCTTTGTTGATCATAAATGTGTGATTTTACAGCATCAATACTGGTCTGAAAAATAAATGACTCCTGAGAATTCTAGGTTTTGGGCAGCATCCAGTTATGTCCACTCACTTGTGGAACCAAAATGTACTTGTGCAACAGGACTTTGTGTTTCTGTCCCCCTTCCCCCAGTTTCCTGTGGCCTTCTTGTCACTCTGAGGCAGGCATAGGCAAACTCCGGCCCTCCAGATGTTTGGGACTACAATTCCCATCATCCCTAGCTAACAGGACCAGTGGTCAGGGATGATGGGAATTGTAGTCCCAAACATCTGGAGGGCTAGAGTTTGCGTATGCCTGCTGAGGATTCCCCATGTCTCTGGTGCAGATGCAGGGTTTGCAGGAAGGAGGAGACTAAGGAGAGTCTTTTTGCACATGTGAACACCCACTCGTGCTACATTGGCTCTTGACCTTCTTCTAATGTATACATGTCATATAGACTAATAAATTGTTGACCTTAAGCTTGATTAATCATTTTTAAGATCCTTTAAGAGGTTATTAGCCCGAAATGACTTTAATTTCACTGTATTTCTATTATTCCCTTTCTCAGTAAGGAATCTGTTTGTGTTTTCTTTTCATCTATTTAAGGTAAATAGTGAATACCCTGAGTTGCTAATGTGAAACAGCTCTTGACCTGCTGCAGGTAAAATATTGACCCTGCTTGTGATGGGTTTAACTCTTGACTGGTCACAAGTTTCCTGTTGAGACGTAAGTGTCTCGTGGATAAGTGTTGACACTGAGCATTTACTATGACTCATGTACAACCAGTTGCAGTTTATCATATCCTTTTGGATAATCTGGGGACGTCAGGCCTATTCACATATGTTCCTCTCGGCTCATTCGGTGATACAAATATAGGGGAGGTATAATCAGTGCTATTTATCTAGAAAAAGAGTTGCTGGAACTCACCAGGAATGCCTCCCTTGTTCTCTTATAATGGCAATGGCGCCCACCTGAGAGGTGTCAGAACTGAGTTCCTGTGAGTTCCAGCTGAAAAAAAGCCCTGGGTATAATATGTGGTCATGTGCACCACCAGATAGATGGATGATGGCTGCAGGGTGACAAGTACACAGCTCATAATTACCTAATTTTGATCCTTTCTGCTGTGGAACTTTTTTGGAGGAAAATGATTGATAACTTGAGAGAACTGGCTGTGTAGAAAGATAACAGCAGCAGATTATGACAGCCTATCTATTAGCTATTTCTTGCTTCTCTGTATGAATACCCTTGTCTTTCGCCAGCTGTTCTTCCAGAAATGTGATAAGAGTAGAATGAATGTTGTTCTACATCCTTCATCCTGTGCACTTCTTTTTAGGCAGCCTAAATAGTGGTGTACCATATTGCCTCCAATGTTTTTCACAGTCTTTCAAAAACCTGTTTCTAGAATATTGTTTTGTGTTGCCTGCTCCAGTATGAATAAAAAAATCCCTTCCAGTAGCACCTTAAAGACCAACTAAGTTAGTTCTTGGTATGAGCTTTCGTGTGCATGCACACTTCTTCAGATACACAAGGAATTTTTTTATTTTGACTATGGCAGACCAACACGGCTACCTATCTGTAACTGCTCCAGTATGGTTTTTCATGAGTCATGTAATGAAGGGTAGGTAGGTAATTTCTTGGGATGGATTACTATTTGTTAGTATTTGAGGCTAATACTGCACTGAGAATGTCTTGCTAGATCAGACTGAAGATACATCTAATTTGGCCCTTTCCCTGGATGACCAAGTAGGTGGTAGACTTTTAGTATCCTGTTATCTTTTTGTTTGGTGCAGTGGAAAATGGAAGATTGTTTTCCAGTGAACTCTAGGACTCCTGGCATTTGTATCAGATGGATTGCCAAAGTATGTGAAGGCAAACTGCATGAAGAGGGGAGGGAACAAATCAATGAAATAGCATGTCCATTTCTCTAAACTGTGTATAGGTACAATGAAAACTTTAAAGTTGCAGGCTCACAAAGGTTGGATAAAGCAGCATTTTCTCGCTTGAGAGCTATCTTGAATCATAGAATGGAGAGTTGGAAGGATCATCTAGTCCAGCTTCCTGCAATGCAGGAATCTAAACTAAATCATAAATGACAGGTGGTCATCAAACCTCTGCTTAAAAACTTATGAAGAAGAGTCCATTATTTTCCAAGGGAGTCCGTTCCGCTGTCAATTAGCTCTTGCCATCTGAAATTTCTTCCTGATGTTTAGTCATTGGTTTGGGTCCTGACCTCTGGAACAGGATAAAGTACAGTGGTACCTCTGGTTACGAACTTAATTCGTTCCGGAGGTCCGTTCTTTACCTGAAACCATTCTTAACCTGAGGTACCACTTTAGCTAATGGGGCTTCCCGCTGCCGCTGTGCTGCTGTCTCACAATTTCTGTTCTCATCCTGGGGCAAAGTTCCTAATCCGAGGTACTACTTCAGGGTTAGTGGAGCCTGTAACCCAAAGTGTTTGTAACCCGAGGTACCACTGTAAACTTGCTCCATCTTCCGTGTGACAGCCTTTGAAATATTTGAAGATGGCATTCATATCCCTTCTCAGTCTCCTCTTTTCCAGGGTAAATGTACCCAACTGCCTCAACCATTCCTCATAAGGCTTGGTTTCCAGACCCTTGATCATCTTGGTTACCCTCTGCACACATTCCAGCTTGTCAGTTTCCTCCTTATATTATGTTGCCCAGAACTGGACACAGTACTCCAGGTGTGGTCTGATCAAGGCAAAAATAGAGTGGTAGTATTACTGCACTTGATCTGGACACTCTAGGTCTGTTGATGCAGACTAGAATAGCATTAGCCTTTTTTGCTGCTGCTTCACAGTGTTGGCTCATATTAAACTTGTGGTCTGCTTAGACCTCTAGATCCTTTTTCACATGTACTACTGACAATCCAGGTGCCCCCCATCTTATATTTGTGCAACTGGTTCTTTCTGCCTAATTGTAGAACCTTATATTTGTCCCTATTGAAATTCATTTATTAGTTCTCCAATCTCTTGTATCTCTCCAATCTCTTGAATCCTGATTTCTCTTCTATGGCAATGGTTCCCAGTTGGTGGGAATGTGTAACCCAGGGGTCTGTGTAACCCACCCTGGGGGTCCGGGACACCATTCACATAACAAAAACTACCATAGAGATATCAAAATGTTCAAAAGTAGGGTGTCCATTGCATGGCTTTTGAAAAACAGGGAGTCTGCAGTACTTCGTTAATTGGGAACCACTGTTCTACATTAGTAGCATTAGCTACCCTTCCTAGTTTGGTGTCATCTACAAAATTGATGAGCATTTACTCAATTCCTTCATTTAAGTCATTTATAAAGACATTGAACAACAAAGGGTCCAGGGCGGAACCTGCAGTATCCCACATCACTTTTTTCCAGGATGGTGAAGAGCAATTAGTGAGCACTCTTTGGATTCGGTCAGTCAACCAACTTTAAATTCACCTAACACTTACCTCATCTAGCCCACATTTTACCAACCTATCTTCAAGAATATAATGGGAGGCTTTGTCAAAAGTCTTATTGAAATTAAGATAAACTACATCCACAGCATTCCCCTGATCCACCAAGCTTGTTGCTCCATTAAAAAAAGAAATGCGGTTCGTGACTTGTTTTTGAGAAACCCATCCTGGGTCTTAGTAATCCCAGCATCCTTTTCCAGACTGATGGTTTAATTATCTGTTCTAGGACCTTTCCTGGTATCATTGTCAAGCCGACTGTGCAGTAGTTACGTAAACAAACAACTAGCTTCCTCTATCTTCCGTAATACAGCTGTTTAGATATTTGAAGGTGGCTATTGTATCTCCTCTCAAGTCTTCTTTTTTCCAGGCTAAACATACCCAGTTCAGCTGTGGTGAGTAGATATTGTCCTGGCAGTTGTGTGGAGATCCCTGTCCCTCCTCCAGCTGCAAGATTGGGAGGAAGGCTGCAGGTTGTTTGGCAGCTGTGTGGCTGAGGCACGTCGTAAGCCTTGGCCACCCAGGACCAAGCCAACATAAACAAACAGCAATAATAATAATTTCGTGATTTCTGCCCTGGAGCATTAAACAGAGTGGGGTAGGAGTTTCAACATGGAGCATCTTGCAGCAGCAACAACCAATGCTGTCCTTGTCAGCCCTCCCCTCAGGAAGCTTCAGAGCAATAAGCTGTGTACAAAGCAAAATTTTGCCAAATATAAGAAATGATCCCCTTAATATCACAGAAAGAGTAAGTAGGTATTTGATTAAATGTTGAGGGCATTAAGCTCTCGTGCTTGTTAATAAATTTCTCAGAAAAGCTTTCCATAGGGGAAAATTGGTAGCAGGCCTTGGACCAACCCATTATATCTTTCTGTGAGGCTCTGCTTCCCAATTTTGATAATAAATGTAATAATTTAAGTCTGGTATTGTCATGATACAAATCAGGTACACTGTAAGCATTAAATTGAGGTAGAATTAATGGAGAAACACTCCCAAGAAACAAAAATGTCATTTATCTTCTTTTTTAGAGCGTTGATCTTTTTAGGTTGATAATTACATTTGTTAAACCATCACTGTTCAAAAGAACAATTTGTTTCCTACTCTTTTTGCAGTTTTTTTTTGGGGGGGAGGCGGGACTTGCGTTTTTATTTATGTCTGAAAAATACTAGGAGATATGCCTTCATTCCATTAGGGTGCTGGGGGTGTCTAAACTAATTTCTATGGTCCATGCTTGGGATATATGCATTCTGGGAAGGAAGAAATGCTTCATCTTTGAGTACATCTCAAAGATTTGTGTGTTTACTAAACAGGAGTAAAATCAAACCAGATGTGATCTGGATGGAGACCAAAATGCAAACTGAATATTTTTCAGAATCCAGTATATTTTTCAGTTGAAAATTTCCTAGAAAACCCAATGCTAGTGTTGCTTTTATATCTGTATCGATGTATGATTTATATACTGCTTGAGTGTCGAAAACCCCTCAAAGCTGCTGTTTCCTACCTATCATGGAAAGTCTCATAGGCTGCCACTGTAGCTGTCTGTTAGGAGGTACATGATGAAGAGTTGAGGTGCTGCATCTCTCAGCTTTCTCTTTGTCCATCTTCCTATTATGACTGTTAACTAGGAGCAAACCATACATCTTGCAAGTAATGTGCCCTATTTGTTGTCAGTTGTTTGGTGTGTTGCAGTGCTCTGTCTCCTCCTATTGCTGTGTGACTTCCTGGGCTCTCTTATTTCTGCTTGGATAAATCTATTTCCACCGGATGATGACACAGGTTTTGGGCTAGTGGAAATTTGAACCTCTCCCACACAGTAGTATGTCTTTTAATGATGAGAAAATCTAATAAAATGTCCTTCCCTAGGGATAGTGTGGATGGTCCTCTCTTGATACACGACTTCAGTGTTTACAGAGGCAGTTTTTACAGTACCTGACTAGTTGCCTTTGGATTCCAGCTTCACTTTTTCTGCTTGCGATTCCCTCCTCGTTCCTTGCTCAAGAAACACTTTACACAGAACTTAGTGGTGTGAAGCGGGATCCTGTATTAATGAGTGGCACTCAACTAAGTTTTACTCAGAATAGGCTCATTAATATTAATAGTAACTTAGTCATGTTTGTTGTTTTCAGTCGATCTGCTTGCAGTAAAACTTAAGTTGAAGACCACCTAACAAAAAGGCGCTCAGTACAGTGGTACCTCAGTTTAAGAATAGTCCTGTTTACGAACGATTCGGTTTACGAACTCGGCAAAACCGAAAGCAGTGCCCCGGTTTGCTAACTTTACCTCGGTCTAAGAACGGAATCCGAACGGTGGAAGGGCACTGGCGGCGGGAGGCCTCATTAGGAAAGCGCGGCTCAGTTTAAGAACAGTTTGGGTTTAAGAACGGACTTCGGAATGGATTAAGTTTGTAAACTGAGGTACCACTGTAGTGTCCATAGCTCCACACAGAAAGGTGGATGAGGTGTGCAATTGTAACCCGGATTCAAGTAGTTCTTTCTGTTACATTTTGTTTCACTGATAATTACATTTGCAGGGATCACTGGGCTTAACCAGTGCTGTAAACTGTACATGTTTTTAATGCACCAAGAAGGAACTGTAGATGCTTTGCCAGCTCCAGCATGTGCATGCTTAATGTTCAGTGTGCACTTAACTCTGCGTGCCTAGACATCGTTGAAATGTTTATCCCCAAGGACACCTCTCTACTGTTCTTTTGGCCTTGGCACATAGGATTATTTTAGCTGTACCAAGGTTGTTTGTCTTTGGGAAGAAAGTCTACTGTTTCCCAATATTTCTCACATCAGCTCACAAAAAAGAGCTTAGGGCCTGTGCTACTTGAAACGTTGATTGTGTCTTAACCATAATGGTTCTATTTCTACAAAACTCAGAGAACAGAGGGATTCTGCGTAAGTGAAGAACAACAGACTATATTTCGTCCACTTGTATATGACTGCTTTTTACCGTCTGTGAATTAAGTGTTCTCTTAAAAAAATTGAACAACTTAATCTTTCTTCTAGGAGCTACAAAATACACAGATAAAGACAATGGAGGGATGCTTGTGTGGTCTCCATATCATAGTATTTCAGATGCCAAGTGTAAGTTCTGCGGAATGCATTAAATAGTGTTCTGTCAATTGCTTTGTTTGAGAATCACATCACATGCTATAAAAATGCTACACATACAAGCAGTTCCTTGTAGGCTTTAGCTCCCAAGATGCTCTAGTTCGAATTCAGTCACATTCACTACTGCTCCCATGTCCCGTATCTAATACCTTCCCAATTTAGACAAATTGCCACTGAAAGATCTTGCTGGCTGGCTGTTTTTAGCACCTTTTTAAAAGTACTTCTTTAAAAAGTCTTGTATGCTGCCCGTAATGTATGTGCTTAATTTTCAAGCATATTCTCGTACTCGTTTTTTAAAACTTTCAGGACACGGCTGGTAACTTCTAGTGTTAAATGTTCCAGCCTGGCAAGGTGTTAAAGTGTGTTCCCGCATTTAACAAGTGAATTCTCTTTCCAGGTTGACAGAGGTATTAATACTGTTACAGTTCATGCAGACATTCTGCATCTGCTATAAAAGGTGTGCTGTAGCACACTGTACTTATTGAACATAGGAGAAGCATCGCTTGACCAGACCAAGAGTCTGTTTAATCCGGCATCCTGCTTTCCACTGCAGTCAACCAGATACCTCTGATTCTGAAGCTTACATATACCACCATGACTAATAGCCGTTTAAAGACCTATTCTCCATTAATATGTGTTCAAATGCTGCTATAATATGGGCATTTGAAATCCTTCTGTAGTTCTACCCAGTGGTCAGTCCTCCTTTCCCTATCAGGTAATTAGAGAATATTCTGCTGGCCAGAGGCTCATGTGTCCACTTGGAGTCCTTGCATTCTTTTGGTACCACTATATATAGCCCCCTTCCTTAAGTTCTCTCCTTACCACACAACAACTCAGTTGGCAGGGAGTATTCTTAACTTTTCTTTTCTCAAGGGTGGTATCAGTTGAGAGCCAAAGAAAGAGGAAGGGGAGTTGGTGAGTAGAAAGTTTTGTTTTTGTTTTTATTCAGAGAGTGAGATGCCAGGAATCTTAGACGTACAGTATCAGAGACAATTCTTATAGTACTGAGAAGTATCAGAAGTAGATTTCATCTCCTGTAATGTGAAGTTTACAGTCTTGCTTCAAGAGCATGGATGATTTTCACCAAGAAAGAGCCATGCCACGTGTCCATCAGCCTCTCCTTTTTATGTCACACTTCTTACATAAAGTACAGATTTGTGACCGAAAGATCCTAGAGAGCAGGATACACAGCCTGTGAAAGTGTGTCCCAAAGCTTTGGAGAGGCAATTGAGAAGGCCCAGAGGCTAATCTGGCACCTGAATATGATGAAATTTGAAGCAGTGCCTCTCCTGTTTATGGATCGGATGTTTAAATGTATTTACTTAAGCAGTCTAAATGATTGCAACTTTGATCAACAGCCCTTTTCCCACTAGAGAGTCTCTGGAATATTTCCAAGTTGAAAAAAAATAATGGTCACTATTAACATGACCTCAAATTGTAGATTTTAAGTGGACGAATCTATTCATAATGGAGACTGAACATTTCTAGAAAGGAGCATAAAGTGTTGTGTGGCACCTAGTATCAGTTATCCTAAACTGCTCCTCAGGTCCAAGTATAAATAACTCTAGCATTCTTTTGTTACAGTGGATGAATATATTGCAATAGCAAAGGAAAAACATGGCTACAATGTGGAACAGGTAAGTGTTATAAATATAACAAATTAATTCAAGACAGTTTTCTAAAGAGATTTTATATATACATTTTTGTCCAAAGCAACCCTCAGTGTAATAAAACTACATAACTTGGAAATAATATTGTCAAAAAGCTTTTAACAGCTTGATGGAAAGCACAGGGCTAGCTTAGCCCCCATTCCCTCCAAAAGGTCTCTGAAAAATAGCAGTTCTAAGTTGTGTATGAAAGGAGAATCAGGACGGGCCCATTGAAGCTTCCCTTCCAGCAAAAAGGTCATGTTTCTGGCAGAGGTAGAAGAAGATGTAAGGCCTTGGACTATGACTTCAGCATGAGGACAGATGATCCTTCAGTTCTAACAGCCCTGGACTGTTCAGGGCTTTATATATATTTAAACCAGCACTTCCACACCTTTAAGTATGATGGTGAATCTTGAGATGTACTGTATGAGCACCAGGGAAGAGTAACCGAAAAGAGCATCTATGCATCATCAGCAACTCTGCATCATCACTGCAAGAGCTAGTAGGATGCATTACGATAAGAACAAGGGCTCTCTCTCTCTCTCTCTCTTTCTAAGGCGCTTGGCATGTTGTTCTGGCATAAGCACAACATTGAGAAGTCACTTGCAGATCTCCCAAATTTTACTCCTTTTCCGGATGAGTGGACAGTTGAGGATAAAGTCCTGTTTGAACAAGCTTTCAGTTTCCATGGGAAAAGCTTTCACAGAATCCAACAAATGGTAAGGTAATACATGGACCACCTGGGAATGAGGTTGGGACAAAAACTTTTGGCATCACAGGAGGAGACTTGCAGGAGTGGCCAGTAAAAGCAATACTTAAAAAAATTATAGCCAGATTTAAAAAATGGACGAATGCAGAGGGGCCACAAAAACCTTTTACTATCACCTATGGGAGTGATCAGCTGAAAATTGGAGGGTCCCCAAAACATCTCTTGGTGAGCTGCAGGCTGCAGGATATTCACCCCTACTATAGAACATGTTTTATTAATAGACAAATTAATATGATCGGGTTAGTGTTTAGAAAGGTATGGTTTGTTTCAGCCAACATGTGAATACCCTTCCAGAGAACCAGTTTTTACGTGGAAAAGTAATCCCAATAAATCCTTGAATTGCACTGCTTTTCTTTTTCTGCAGTTTAAACTTAAATAGTCAAAGCCAGACCTGCAGATCAACTGGTCATTTACTGTATTATTTGATAGAAAGATTATCCTTTTGAAGTCCTTTATTATTTAAAAAAGGATACAGTTTAGCCAAAATGTTGGTACCATCCAGTTAAAGCTAAGGAATTTACTTTTGATTTATTCTTACGGGGAAATGTAGGCATTTAACTACAGTCCTATATCCACTTACCTGAAACTCTCAGTGGAGTTTACTTATGAGTAGGCATGTGCAGGATTGCACTGTTAAAGGGTGGCCTAAATATAGCCTGTTAAATATTTATTCATTTATTATAAATAAATAATCACATGCACTCAGATTTTAAAGTGCAATAAAGTTGTGGATGTTTCTGTCTCTCCTTCCCTCTCAGTAGGTAGGACCTATTTCTCAGGAGCATCAGCATTTATGATTATGAGGAAATGTAACAGCCTAGACGCTTCAAATGCCTAGTGGTTTGCTTTCAGTGTGAGCTTTAATTCACATTCATGGTGATTTGAACACCTTAACAGTTTTTGTTTGCTTTTTAAAACCCTCTGCTATCACCATGGATTCCTAGTGCTGCAGGGAGGAGTCTTAGGAATTTGAACCTTTGACTTAACGTAATCTCCCCCACACACACACACACACACTTAAACAATGTGTCACAATATTTCATTCACATTATTTATAACTAGCATCTACATATTGTGTTGGCATGTTTTAGCTTCCAGACAAGACTATTGCAAGTCTTGTCAAGTATTACTACTCCTGGAAGAAAACTCGTTCTAGGACAAGTTTAATGGACCGCCAAGCTAGGAAGCTGGCAAACAGAAATAATCAAGGTGACAGGTAAGCAGCACAACACCTTTCTGAAAATAACAACTTGCTTATATCCTTTTGTGTTTCTGTTTTTGCTTTTTTGTTACTAACGCAAGGCATGTTGTTCCATGGTATTGCATCTTTGTTACAACTAATCAGGTGCAGATTTACTGCATCCAGGAGAGACCTTCCATTAACAGTCCACATACCCTCTTTACTGTTTTGTAGTGCATTCCCAGAATTATAGCAGGAATTATCGGAATATAGCACTAGTCAAATTTGTACACTTATTCCAGGCATAGGCAAACTCGGCCCTCCAGATGTTTTGGCACAACTCCCATCATACCTAGCTAACAGGACCAGTGGTCAGGGATGATGGGAATTGTAGTCTCAAAACAGCTGGAGGGCCGAGTTTGCCTGTGCCTGACTTATTCTCATGAAACCATAAATATATCAGGCGCAGCATGCATAACTTGGAGTGCTCTCTGAGACACACACACACACAGAGGGAAGGGGTTTGGTCAGGTGTAAAAGGAGGGGGATGTCAAGGGTATGCAAGGGTTGAGCTAAGTGAGGTTGAAGAGTGAAGGAAGCAAGGGCAGCAGCCCTAGTATGCAACCTATTTGTGTAACTTAATATGCAAAGTATGTTTTAATATTAATATATTTTGTAGAAAACTACCTTAATGTAAAAGGGACGCGGGTGGCGCTGTGGGTTAAACCACAGAGCCTAGGACTTGCCAATCAGAAGGTTGGCGGTTCGAATCCCCGTGACGGGGTAAGCTCCCGTTGCTCGGTCCCTGCTCCTGCCAACCTAGCAGTTCGAAAGCACATCAAAGTGCAAGTAGATAAAAAGGTACCGCTCTGGCGGGAAGGTAAACAGCGTTTCCGTACGCTGCTCTGGTTTCGCCAGAAGCAGCTTAGTCATGCTGGCCACATGACCCGGAAGCTGTATGCTGGCTCCCTCGGCCAATAAAGCGAGATAAGTGCTGCAACCCCAGAGTCGGCCACGACTGGACTTAATGGTCAGGGGTCCCTTTACATTTACCTTTTTACCTTACTGTAAGCCAACCCAGTGTATGATTTTATGAAGGGTGGTATACAGATACTTTAAGTGCGTTAAATAAAGGGGAGGAAATGTTTTTATATATTCAGTGTATGGGAATATTGCCTAAAACTGCTTTTCCTGCCATTCATGCTTTTAAATCTGATTCCCTTACTGTACTATTCAAGCATGGAAATTAATGTTTAGTGGATGCTATGCTTAAAGACAGAAATATAGTTAATTCCATTTGAGTCTGCTTGTTAAGCCTGTTGCTATGAACTTCCGTGTTGACCTCAAGTAACGACTTTTTATTATGCAGAATAGCTGCAAAAACAACCTTTGCTGTAAGGGTAAAATCAAATATAGGAGGAGGTGAAAGGAAGCAAGTTCCCTAATCTGTTTGTGTCCTCAGTGATGATGATGTGGAAGAAACTCACCCAATGGATGGAAATGATAGTGATTATGATCCCAAGAAGGAAACTAAAAAAGAGGTAATGAATAGTTAAACTGCAATAACCATATTATTCACATAAACTATGTGAATAATATTCATGTATATTTAAAGATACAGTGAGTGGGTACTAGTCACTGGCTTTTCGGTTGTGGCACCTAAATGCTCTACATTTATCTCTCTTGGATTTCATCTTGTTGGTTTTGGCTCAGTGTTCCAGCCTGGCAAGATTATTTTCATTCTTGATTGTAGTCTTCTATGGCCAGGTGGACAAGAGGTAGAGTGGGATTGTCTAGTGGATCTCTGGCTGATTTGCTATAGATTGGCGAGGGCTTCCAACCCCCAGATGTTTAACAACAGTGACGACAAAACTACTTTCACCAGCAAAATTAGCCTTCTGAAATAATGGAAGCAAACCTGGAGTGGATTTTTGTGTGAAAGGATTGCAAACTCCTTGTGACCAGAATCATCGCTTCAACACTGGTGATCTTTGCTTTTTCTAGTACACTGGCATTAGTCCACTTGTCTTCCCAAGTGATGTGTAAAAATTTTCCAAGACACCATTGATGGAATCTTTCAAGAAGTTGGAGATGGCTTTTTTAAGTGGTCCATGTTTCACAAGCACACAGCATCTGTAGCTCCCAGATCCAACACTACGCTGCTGCCACCCCCTTTAAGATGGAGACAATATTTGTCACTCTGAAATCTTCTGGCACCTCATCCACTCTTCACAGATTCTATTTGCTTTATTTATTACACTGCCATATAACATGAGTGGCTTACAGTAAATAAGTAAAAACAAAACCCACAATTGAAATACAAAGTGAAACATAAAGCCGTTAAATGGGGGGAGGGCGACTACAGAAATATTTTTTTTAAAAACTCACTGCAAAAGATTTAAAATATTTTTGGCAGGTTAATGCCAACAAGCTCATTCAGTGCCCTGGCACATGATTCCATTCAGCTTTGGAACCTTGAATTCATTTAAAGTAACTAGGTGCTGTCTTAACCATTTCCCTTCCTGGTTGCAAGTCCCTCCTGCCCACAGTCATCCCCTGCTTCCAAAAAATAGTTAAAGCAAAATGAAACACCCTTCATAAAACTTGGACCAGTCACTACCGTATTTTTCCGTGTATAAGACTAGGGTTTTTAACCAAAAAAATAGTTTTAAAATTGGGGCTAGTGTTATACACGGGTAGTGCTGAGGGATGTTTGGAGTCCCCCAAATTACACATGGGGGCGTCTTATAGATGGAAAAATACAGTATATCTCAGCAAAGGTTACGTCACAGAGGTTGTTAGGTTAAAATGGGGGGGGTATGCCATCCTGAGCAGCTTGGAGGAAGGGTGGAACAAAATGTCATTTGGAAAAGTAAGTTAAACACAGAAATTAAGCTAAGCCACATGCAAGGGAGAGAGGAAAAAAATGTTATGCGTGCTTTAGAGAATTGTAACAGCACTATTAAATGTGCAACGGTTGTGGGATTCCCATGAGCACTATGAGGTAGTTTGACCTGAGGGATAGTTAGAGGTCCCATTCATTTGTTTATTTGCGATATTTGCTGCCATTCAGGGCAACAAGAGCAATTTAAACATAAAATTTAAATATAAAGCCTAGAAAGCATTATTGCTAATAAAATTCATGCAAATGTGTGTGGATTTATTTGACTTGCACTGGTGTTGAGACTTCCGTGGGATTTAGAAGCTTTTGGTAAGGGTTACCAGATGCTGTAAGGTGAACAGAGGAGGGATTCTTAAAGGAAAAGGTATTGTGTGGTGTTTAACTTTCTTTAACTTTTCAAAAAAATATTTCAGGGAAGTAATGAGCAACCTGTTCAGTCCAGCAAAATAGGATTGGGTAGAAGAGAGTATCAGAGCTTACAACATCGTCACCACTCCCAGCGTTCTAAATGCCGTCCTCCCAAAGGCATGTATCTAACTCAAGAAGATGTGGTAGCTGTTTCATGTAGCCCCAATGCTGCCAACACTCTTCTTCGGCAGCTAGATATGGAGTTGATCTCACTGAAGCGACAGGTATATCAATTATCAGCTTTGCTTCTTACATATCTTTAGGTTTTTATCTCTTTCCTCATTCTGTGTGCTTGGGTAGATGAAAACACAGTTATGAAAATATTTACATAATAGTTAGGTTGTAGATTAAGTTTATCCTCTATATGCGTAGCATTGCTTATTAAAAGGTACTCTTTAAGCTGTCTTCTAAAGCACTTCTGAAATATCTTAAAGCTCAGACTTTGGCAAAAATATTGGTCTACCCAATAATATACAGATGTAATGATGATTGTTATTATTGTTGTTGTTGTTGTTGTTTATACACCGCCCATCTGGCTAGGTTTCCCCAGCCACTCTGGGGATGTGTACTTGTTGAGTTAAATATAATTAAAATTCACAAGCCAGGAACTTCACTTAATTGGATTTTAATTATTGAACTATGGGGAAAGTGTTCTATACAGTTAGTAAATAACAATTGTGCTTTTATGCTGGGTTTGGAAGGCAGCCTGTTGTGGTACAGCCTAGGCCAGTTTTTACACTGTTTTATCTGAATACTTTCCTGGCTATATAAATGTCAAAGCAGAAATAGTACAATTGTATGTTCGTGCCTCTCAGGGGTATAAATACAAAATAGCATAGGCCTGCTAAGCTGATAGGAAAGTGTGAGAGAGATGAGAGGTCCTGTTTCCTGGCCATTAATAACCAGAACCTAATAGTGGGATGGCTGGCTTTCAGAAACCTCAACCAGTTGAGGTATGTAGCCCAGATTCTCAGCCTTGGATAAACAGATTAGGATGCTACCTTCAGCCCTGTGATGTGGGAAGTTGAAACTCTGCGATAGTGCAGAGCATGTTTGTGCCTGATATGTGGAAGCAGATGAACACTTTGCTCCAATAGGCAAATGTCATCTCTTCAGAAGTTTTTCCCTCTGCTCAGGGAGTTGGCAACATGTGGGTGTGTAGGGGGGGTGTACACCAATTTGTGTCAGCTAATTTTCATTCCTGGTTCTGTTGTTCATTGGACAAGGTTCAGAATGCTAAACAAGTAAACAGTGCACTTAAGCAGAAAATTGAAGGTGGGATAGAAGAATTCAAACCTCCTGAGGTGAGTCATTGTGAAAGCACAGATGAATGTTCAGAAATGCATTTGTTGTGCTGGGAGCTAAGTTGCATGTGGCTTTTCAAAACAACAGAATCCATCCCATATTTATTTTCAACTGTAAAAATGTACATATTTGCTTAAACTGGTCAGGAAAGCTTATCTAAAATTTACATTGGCTGAAATGCATTTTAAAAAATTTAAATAATGGTGTGAAGGTTTCAAAAGCAGGTTTTAGTGCCATGCACAAAACACCTTAAACATGACTTGTAATCAGTAGCACATGTGCTGAAGTGTAGCAGCTTTTTTAGAAGGTTACTCTAGATTATACTATGGCTTCTGATTCCATTAATTTGTGATCCAAAATTGCAAGGGAACCTAATGTATATGTCATTTTATTTGGATGGTCTTATTCTGTTTAGCACAAGAACACACCATACATACGTTTCACATGTATACATATACAGTCGTACCTCGAAAGTCGAACAGAATCCGTTCCGGAAGTCCGTTCAACTTCCAAATTGTTCAGAAACCAAGACACGGCTTCCAAGCTCCTGCAGCCAATCGGAAACCATGTCGGACGTTCGAGTTCCAAAGAAGATTCGCAAACCGGAACACTCACTTCGGGGTTTGCGGCGGTCAGGAGCCAAAACGTTTGAGTCGCAAGGTGTTTGACTTCTGAAGTACGACTGTACTGGTTCTCTTCATTGAAAGCTGGGGAAGCTGCTACCCAGATAGGAGTAAAAGGCAGTGCCATGCCTTGATGCCATACATGCAAAGGGTCCTAAGCTCAGTCACTGGCATCTTTGGGTAGGGTTGCGGGGAAACTCCTGTGAAGCTCTAGATACCTGTTGCCAGTAAGTGCAAAGAATACTAAGCTGATGGACCAATGGTCAGAGTCTGTATAAGCCAGCTTTTAGTTCCTAATTCTTGATAACTCCCTTGTGAAAACATCAGAACTACTGAATTAGGGAGTGTGAATGCTAGCTTACAGAGTTGAAAGGTAGTGTTTGGGGCTGAAATTCTCAATACTTTCAGCCTCTTAACAATTTGTAATATGCTCTGTTACTCTTTTTTTCCTCCCTTAACAGTCAAATCAAAAAATCAATGCCCGTTGGACAACAGAAGAACAACTTCTTGCAGTTCAAGGTATGTTCGCTTGACTCCTGTTTTCCTTAAAGAGTGAAATCCTTTGTGATATGGAATGTACCATAAAAGGATATGGGTCCAGCACCATCACATGGCAGGTTTAAAATGTGATGGGAGGGATTTTGTCTCACTAATAGGAATTATTTGAAGATGAAGTTGGCAAGTATTCTAGAGGAACAGTGAACAATACCACTTAGCATACAAAGTCAGATTAGATAAAGCTGGTTATAGCTGGAAAGTTCTCAACTGATTTCATTTTGAACTTTCCCATAAACTTAATCTCTCAGAGTCTTCTAGATAGCTCACACCCTCAGTTCTGTGGTCCAGCAAATGCTTTGCATTCCAGGCTAGTTAGCAGTAAGGATAGTTCTGCCACCAAAACTGTGCTTAATCTATGCATAACAAAAACAGTGTTTTGCTCCTAGGAAAATAAGAGACCCTACTCCCCACATTTCAACATTTTTGTGCTTTCTTATCTGAAAATGCAAAGGTCTACTACATTTGGATTAGCAATGTCCTTTTAGTCCTTTAGTTTTCTTACTTTTAATACAGTTCGATGCTGTTTGATTTAGTGCATCTTCAGCAAGAAAACAAAAAAAGAGCAAAATCACTTTCTGGATTAATCCTAATTCAGTGCTGGCACATTAAATCCTCCTTTTGGCTTTTCCATTGCTAAAATTCCACCACACACACACACTGTACACACACCCATCCCCATTTACTAAAATACAACAGTTACTTCCATCGATTCTGGGAGGTACGTTCATAGCTTTATTTATTATTTTAATGCTAGCTCACTGAGTCCGTAGTTAAAACAAGGAACAGCAAATCATATTTTGGGTGTGGAGGAGAAGGACTCAGTTGGATTTCTTAAAATAAGTGTACTTCCGAAAAAGAAAGGGAGAATCTATTAGTCGAGACTTTTCTGTGTGTTCCTGGATACATATATTCATTATTTTGAAAATGCGATTTTATCCGTCTTGCTTGCAGACCCACCAATTCAGGCTGAAATATTATGCCTGTTTACCTGGAACTAGCTGAAGGTAATGGGGCTTGCTCCTGAGTAAACATAATTGGAGCATCAGTTGTTTAAATGTTTGCTTTGAGCTGGAACCCTATACACACTCAATTGGCTTTAAGCCACATTGAATTCATTGGGACTTACTTCTGCATAAACATGCATAGAATTGTGCTGTTTGTAAACTTCCTAGTTAGCTATTTCCCAGCGGTAGTGAGACTCAGATGTTTTTGAGTGTTTATATATTCTGTTCCCACTGTTCAGAGAGCAGTAAAAACAATTGTTACCAAGATTCCTGTAGCTAGAATTAGAATTAAACATTTCCTTAGATGTCTTTCACTCTTCTTTGTCTATATGCCACTTAACCAGTACAGCAAAAAATTCACTGTTCTGTAAACAGTTGCTGAGTAGCCATTTGAAGGGACTGGTAGTGCAATCTCATCCATGTCTACTGAGAAGTAGGTCCCATTATGTTCAATGGGATTCATTCCCAGGTACTTATAAGATCACAACCAGAATTTGCTAGATGTTACCAGCCTCAGATCCAGTCCCTCTTTGGCTAAGGACATGGTCTGTTGATCCAATTTAATATGAGTTTCCTATGCTGTATTGTGAACTGCTTTTCATAGTCCTCTCCTTTTCAAAAACAGTCTTGTGACGTTCAGGCTTCTGTTTGAAGAGTAACGCCCTTCTGGGCAAGTGGAAATAGTTACATGGTTCTCTACGTGTAGTAAGTAGGATACTTAACAATATTAAAACTTGGATCAATAAAATGAACCAATAACAGTATATAGCATTATGTTAAAAGTTCTTTACAGAAGCTCCATTGTAGTTTTTTTCCAGAATTTTTCTTTATCTTTCATTCATGGAGGGAATCTCTGCATATATACATCGTACAGACTTCTGCTTACTTACTTGAACCTTCATAGGTGTATTTACTTTGCCTTTTTAGGTGTCCGCAAGTATGGCAAAGATTTTCAAGCTATTGCTGATGTAATTGGCAACAAGACTGTTGGTCAAGTGAAGAACTTCTTTGTAAACTACAGGCGCCGGTTTAACTTAGAGGAGGTATTGCAGGAGTGGGAAGCAGAACAAGGAACGCTGGCTTCCAATGGCGATGCCTCTGCTTTAGGGGAGGACACAAAAAATACTAATGTGCCATCAGGAAAGACCACTGATGATGAAGATGAGGTGTGTTTTTGTGTACCGGATCTTAAATAAGCATGAGTTCAGGAATGGCATTAAACTTCATATCCTAAAATGTTATGTTTTAACTTGAAGTGGAATGCTGAACCCCCAGCTGTGGAATCTTACTGCCTCCTGGTACTTAGAGCAAACTACTCACTATGTCCCCCCTTCAGTTCAGTGGGGCTTGCGTTAGCCTGCATCCCTTCCAAACCTTTCTTTGGACCATGCTAATAATGGAAAATGTAAATACTGCAGAATTGTTAAGCTTTTTTTTTTTTTCATTTCATTTTCGTTTTGACTGAATGTCATACCTCTTTTCCCCTATTGAACTGTTTAGAAATGGTTGCTTTCAAAGGAGGGTTTCATAGCTGCCAATATGGATGAACTAGCTCTGCTTCCCATATTCTGGAGGCAATGACAACCCAAACTGCGTGATACGACAGGATGGCTGCTATTACATATCTGTGTCACTTTGTTTATAGGCCCAGATCCCACAGACCCCTCAGTGTGTAGGGTCTTCTCCACCTGCCCAGGCGTCTACTCCAACACCAGCAACCCCTGTAACATCTCTGAACCAGCCTCCTCCATTACTTCGTCCAACCCTTCCGGCTGCTCCAGCTCTCCACCGCCAGCCTCCACCACTTCAGCAACAGGCTCGGTTTATTCAGCCAAGGCCAACCCTAAACCAGCCCCCTCCACCACTCATCCGCCCAGCTAATTCCATGCCTCCTCGTCTAAACCCAAGACCAGCGTTATCCTCCACCGGCGGCCCGCAGCCACCATCGCTTATCGGAATCCAGACAGAATCACAGTCCCCTCTGCACTAAAGGAATAGGGCAGAACTATGGTAAATGACAAAATTGTATCAGTGTCTATTTTTCCTCAGATAATGAAGGGGGAAAGGCGGGGGGAAACAAGCCTTCCAAAGTATTGAATCAATCTTGAACAAAAAGAGCAAGGTGGAAACCTTTACAGCAGAAATATGTGATTGGCCAACTGTATGAAAGAAACTTCAGTGCAGTAGCTTGTTACAGCAAGACCACGTCCATGAAATCAGACTTTTTACACAGCTAACTTCTGGGCGGGGGGGAGAGTTGGGGGGGGGACATTCAATGCACTAAGACTTCAGCTGGTTTTTACTCTATTTATTTTAAAAAATTCTTTATATTCAACTACACAGAAACAAACCATAAGGAGAGTGCAGGAGTTTCAGCTTCAGCTCTGAAGCAGGCTATAAACCTGATATATTGGGGAAATTATTTTTACATGTTCCTATGTTAGGATCAGAAGCATTACTAACAATCCTGCCATTTAGATTTTGACAGATAACATAACTTCATACATTTCTTAGGCTTGTATTTTTCTAAATTTCTTTATAAATTGCTTTTCTTCAGAAAAAAAAAGTTGTATTGAAGATTTGCAAAGCTAAGGTACAAACTAGGTTAAACCTATCTATGTGCTCTGATACTAGAAGTATGACTTACTAGTGCAAAATCTGTGGTAGGCAGTGGTTGGGACAGCATCTTATTTTACATTACATGGAAAACTTAACACCAGTAACAACTTCTGCTGCCATGTGGCTACTAAAGTTGTCTTCTTTTTAAATAATCTTTGTAGAACTGCTTTTTATCTGAAATTTTATTCTATTATCTCAGTTCTGGCAATAAGTTAGCAAAGAGTGCCCCCCTGAATTCCGTAGATATAGGGGCAGTGCGAAACAATAAAATATTTTAAAATGTATTTAACTGTCATTGCTTCTCAGGCAACCTTAATCTATTTTCCTTGCCAGTGTATTTTTCCCATGTTACTTGGTATTAAAGCAAATACCAAATCATGCTTTACGGAATCAGTCAGGAAACAGTGCGGCTCCATGTAGATTTGATTCTCTTATTCTGAAGCAAAAAGAAAATGCTAAGCTACTGAAGTCTTCTGTTTTCATGAAAAGATGTGTGTTTCTTCTTTACTCTCCCAGCTAACTTCCCCACTTCTTACGGAAGCAGTGGTATTTAACATTCAAAGTTTAAGGTTTCTGTGTACAATAAAGTTGTACCAGCCTCTTATGCATACTGCATTTTACAGCTCAAGTGTCAAAACTTTTAGATTAACACCTTAATCATGATTAAGGTGCTAAAGGGATTTATCCATTAACTTTGTTTTCTCGTGTCTTTTTTTCTTTTCTTTTCTTTTTTTTTGAAGAATTTATTTAAATAGAATTTTCTTTTGTTTGTTGTATATTAAATACAAATGTCCCATCCATGGGTTTTTCTTCATATTATATCTGTATTCCCAGTCACAGTGTTTGATTTTAAATACTAGGTTTTCAAAGGAAAAAAGCGGCACAGTCAATTGCCAGAATTCTTGGGACTTTGCAATATTGCAACTTTGGTTCTGGGGTCAATGTTAACCCTCTGAATTCTTCCAACCTGTCCATTGTGCATTTTGGCATAACACTCTAATATCAAACTACTATAACAATGCATTTTCAGTATTTAAGTATGTAGATCAGATCTCCCAGTGACTGTGTTGTCCTTTTTTTGCTAACTTTTTTGCTAACTTTTTGTCTTGTCTCTTGTTGCTAGAACTTCAGTATAAAGCAGGTTGGGTGCTGCCGCAAATATGGCAATTTTAGACTATCAAAACTGTAACTGGGCACTTGTGGGTGAGATAGGTATGTAGTGTAATATTGCTTTACATACGCTATTCCACACAGTAATGAAATGTTTAGCATTTGTAGTACTGAATATGTACATAGCAAAAATGTTGTCCTTTTTAAAAATTGTGTGCTTTCCAGATTATGTGCATACAGCTTGCACGTCCTGTTTTGGGTAGGGGGTTGTGTTAAGCAGTGTTTTTGCCTGGAAGAGTGATATGCTTGCTGCTTAATCAAAGAATTAAAGTTTCCAAGGAATCTGTGTCTATTTTTATGTACCTTGTAATGGTTTAAAATGTTTAGGGCCCATATACTGTGATTCTCTTCTAAATTCATTTATATTTTTTTAAAGATTAGAAATAAAACTATATGATTTTTCATTTGAAAAGGGTTTTCTTTTTTGCCATACTATCTTTAAAAAAACAAAACCCTCCAGCTTAACTTTGTACCATTGCTACAAACCATAAACTATTCATTTTGGTTTACTTTTTGTCACTTTATGAAATGTAAAATGTTTGCACTCCCTTTAAGTTGGTCAGAGAAAATATTTCTTACATTGGTTTTGACAAATGTAACTTTACAGCTCCTTTTTATGTACAGTTTTTCAGTTACAATAAAGAAATATAAAAACTTTTAAATGAATGGCCGTTTTAAAGGCCCACATGTATATCAACTATTTCTGGGTTCGAGTGACTGGATGGAAAAGGGGGTTTGGGTTGCGACCCTTTATTGCTGTTGCAAATGTATACACTTTTAATAATTCACAAATTGAAATACCATATTCTTGATAGGTAATAGTACCATTTTAGTACAAGAGTTTAGTGCAACTAGTTCTAGCTGAAAGAACTAGAGCCTTATACATTGTGATGTGAGAGACAGTACATACTGTATATAGCTTTAGAGTCATGATCCCATAATTCAGAGAGGCTGGAAGCTTGGGAGACTAGACACACTACTTTTAACACAGATGCAGTTAACATATGTAATGGCAGAGCGTAAGAACAAATGAATCCTGCGATATCAGGCCAAAGGCCCATCTAGTCCATCATTCTCACAAAGGAGTACCTGAGTGCAAAAGTGCTCTCACTTGTGACTGCCAGCAACTGCTAATCAGTTGGCACTGCTGCTGGACAGTGGAGACAAACCTGTCCATTGCACCTACTAGCCATTGATGGTCTTCCCCATGAATTTGTCTGATCTTTTAAAGCCATCACCAAATTGGTGGCCATCACTACCACGTGGAGCAAATTCCATAGTTCAACTATGTGCTGTGTGAATAAGTACTTTCTCTTGTCTGTCCTGAATCTTTCAACATTCAGTTTCCTTGATTGGCCTCAATTACAGTGGTACCTCGGGTTACCAACACTTCGGGTTACAGACTCCGCTAACCCGGAACTTAACCTCAGGATGAGAACAGAAATTGTACAGCGGCAGCAGGAGGCCCCATTAGCTAAAGTAGTACCTCAGGTTAAGAACAGACCTCTGGAACGAGTTAAGTACGTAACCAGAGGTACCACTGTACTAGTATGTCTATCCACTTTCTCCACACAGTCCATAATTTTATACTATCATGTCCCCTCACCTGGTCTCTAAAAAGCCCCAAATATTTTAACCTTTTCTCTTAAGGTACAGTGGTACCTTGGGTTACATACACTACCTTGGGTTACATACACTTCAGGTTACAGAGTCTGCTAACCCAGAAATAGTACCTCAGGTTAAGAACTTTGCTTCAGGATGAGAACAGAAATCGTGCTCCGGTGGCGCAGCGGCAGCAGGAGGCCCCATTAGCTAAAGTGGTGCTTCAGGTTATGAACAGCTTCAGGTTAAGAACGGACCTCCGGAACTAATTAAGTACTTAACCTGAGGTACCACTGTAGCTAGAATTGTAGAGTTGGAAGGGACTACAAGGGTCATCTAGTCCAACTCCCTGCAATGCAGGAATTGCCCAGCGTGGGGCTTGAACCCACGACCCTGAGATTAAGAGTCTCATGTTCTATGTTCTCTATCCCCTTGATCTTTTCGGTTGCCCTTTCCCAAACCTTTTCCAGCTCTACAATATCCTTTGAGGTGAGAATATGTCTGCAGTGTTCCAACCTCAGTCAGTCCATAGATTTTTGTAATGCATTAAGATTTGGCAACTTTATTTTCAGCCGCTTTCCTAATGACACCATGCCTGTGCATGCAGTCAGAAGGAAATTCCATTGAGTTCAATGGCACTTACTCCCTGGTGCATGTGCATAGGACTGCAGCCTTTATTTTCAGAACTACTACGTGACTTAAAAAGAACAATCTTTTTACTTAACTTACTTAAACACAGTGGGACTTGCTTACAAATAAATATAAGCCTGAACAGCGGGCTAGAGAACCTCAGGCCCAGGGATTCAGTGAGGCCCCCATCTCAAGGCTACTCTGGCTTTGCCCCTCACCAGCCCTGCTCCACACCGCCTTGGAGTGCTTTGTCTAGCTGGAATGTGTCCTTTAACTGTGACAGAGTCTCCTGGTTGAAGAGATTTATGTATATAGAAACCCCTTGATGTTTATGCGCCTAGAATGTACTGTACTACAAGCCAAATCTTATCACTTTTGCCTCTGGCCACATGCAGCCCTGACAGGCTGTCCGTGGAAGGTTGCCCCCAAATGGAACAAGACCTCTATCACTTCCTGTGGTTGAAGTTATTAGTTTCTATACTACCCTTCATCTGAAGATCACAGCGGTTTGCAATATAGAAACACAAAAATCCATACCATGATAAAACAAAAAATATCCCACCCCGGTTTAAAAGGCTATACTGTATAGATGGTTTAATTAACTAAAGGCCTGGGAGAAGATGTTTTTGACTGGTGCCTAAATATAACATAATGAAGGTGCCAGGTAGGCCTCCCTTGCTGGGCAGGGGTAGACTTTGGCAACATGCCACCCTGAACAAGGTCCCCACCCTGAATATTTATTATTTTCACAATAATTCGTTACTTTTTTAATGAATCTTCTCAGCAAATATGGGTTTAAATGTAAATGCATATGTATAAATATCGGTTTTGTTGTTTTGCACCCCTTAAATCCGGCGTCGTCAAGGGAGAGCCGTCCACAAGCTGGAGCCAACGCCAAAAAGGCCCTTTTCCCGTGCTGCCACCCTCTGGACCTCTGGCGGAGGAGGCACACGAAGAAGGGCCTCCGATGATGATCGCAGAGTCCGAGCGGGCCGGTTCCTATTTAAACGTGCATTGCTATATGCTTTATATTCTGCTGGCTCAGAAGGCCAAGCCAGTGCAGCGCTGTGTTCTCCCGCCGTCGCAACAGATGCAAAGGAGCAACTCGCAAGCAGGACGCGAGCGCAAGTGCGCGGTGTGTTTTCCTCCCTCGGGATTCCCATCCCCGGTTCCTCAAAAGGCACACTCGGGAAGAAAGCGCATCCACATCGCCCTGGAAATCGCGCTGGCTTGAGAGAATAACAAGAACAGAACAGATTCGGTTTCCAGGCTGAGTCACCACTTTGGGGCCGGGGAAGGAGGCTACCTTGGGAAAGCCCCTTCCACTCTACCCCGCTCCTCTTCCCAGAAGGCAGCGTGACTCGTTCAGTTGCCATGAAACTGAAAGCCCCGGCGAGGAAGCGCGAGAGGGGGCGGCTGGCGGGGAAAGAGGAGGCCTGCTCTCGTCTCGGGAAACCGCGAGGCCTTTCCATGCACCTCCATCTCCCAAGCGGCTCGGCAGCAGGAAAAAGTTCCCTCCGCCCGGCCGGGCTGCGGGAGGAAGGCGCTCTGCTCCCCGGGAACTACGCGGAGGCGCGCGCGCAGCTGCCTTGGCCGGCCGCCCCGGTAAGTCGGAGGGCGGCGAGGAGGCTCTGCACCGGGGAGTAAGCGCCGTGCAACTTAATGGCACTTACTTCCGAGTAAACACGGCCGGGGAAGGGAGGCGGGTTGGCTGGAGCTCGTGCGCCTTTGTCCCCTGAAGGCACCCGCGCGTGTAGGGAGACTAAAGAACAGCAGGGCATGCAAGGAACGTGCGAAAGGCCGGGACACGTGTACCCCGCCCACCATTCGCACTCGAAGGCAGTCGCCCTCTGAGGCGGAATAACAATAGCTGCCCAAGGCATTCCGGCAGGAGGGGAGTGGCTCTTCCTGGGCGGTGCAAAATAAAGGATATGCAGGCGGCGACCCACACGCGCACAAGCCCCGACCAGAGGGGCTCAACCCAGCGGTAGGGCCGGCCCCGCGTGGGCGCCTACGTCAGCCCCGCGCCCCTCCCCGGCCCGCCGGGTTTGCTCCCCACGTGCTCCTGAGACGGAGCTCAGCCTTTCCTCCGTCGCTATTGGCTTGCTTGGAGTCGACTAGAACAGCTGCTTGGGCGGACCCGGAGCGCTGCGTGAGTAAGTGCCTCAGTCTTGGGTGTCTCTCGAGAGGCGCGGGGAGGCTGCGGTGGAGGGACGGAAAGCGGGCGGGAGCTTGCGTGGCCTTTGAACACCCCCCCCCCCAGACGAGGACCTGAGAGGGGGCGGCACAGGTGAGTCAGGGTGGTGCTGTAGTTAGAGAACGGTCGGGAGTGGGTATTATTACCCAGCTATATGGCTTGCCTTTTAATTTAGTGTTCTGTTACTGCCGGATGAGCTAGTGTCCGTTTGCTGTGAATGCTTTACAGCGTTCATGTCAATGCATAGCTGTCAACTTTCAGATTTGAAAATAACGGATCAGCAGCCTCGAAAATAAGGGATCAGCTGCCTCACCTGTTCCGGGGACAGTCTACGGGATATCTAACAATCTGGGATAGCAGCAGGAAGCAGCGGGGAACGGTGCTGGAATAAGGGAATTTCCCACCAAAAAAAGGGGAGGTTGACAGCTATGTGGCATAGCTAATTTTGTATGTTTCGGTAGAAGCAAGCCCTATAGAACTTGGGTTATTCCCTCAAGGAATAATTACTAATCTGACTCAGAAGTAAAAGCCCTTTAGGCTCAGTGGTACCTCCTCCCGGGTAAGTGTACTTAGATTTTGGTCTGGGCCAGAAACGGTTAAATAAACTGGTTTCCGACACAGGCTTTTGTTTGCACTGTCCCTCTTTTTCTGTGCAAGGGAACCTGACAGTTGCTCAAAATGGTGGGTGTGAAGGCACCCTGCTCAAGGAACAAAAGCACTTTAGGAAGTTTAGCAGCTTTTCTGGGGGAAAAAGGGGAGAGAAAAAGTCATCATCTTTATCCACCATTTCTGTGAGAGAAGTCTGAGCTGCACAGTGGAATTCTGTACATGTCTCCTCAGAAGCAAGTCCTGAGTTTAGTGGGGCTGATCCTCAGCAAACTGAATATATCAGATTGCAGTAAAGGAATAACCCTTTATGTGGTGAGGAGGTGATGTGGCCCCAAAGACAGATCAAAATAAATTTCTAGAACCCTATGCAGAGATTTGATTTCTCTGTATAATCTCTGTGGAGCCATAACTATTTGTGTCATTTGTTGTTGCTTTGTACACTTGAAGTTGGAGTTATTGGGCTCTGAGAGAATCTGCTCTTGTCCTGCTTCTCCACATGGCAGTAATTGCTTTATGAAAGTGAAATGTCATCTGTGTGGTGAATAGGCTTGTATGATGCGTTCTCTCCCGGTGATGCAGGAAATCTTGGGGAAGATGGCATTGTGCTAGTAGGCAGGAGGACTTGGAATAACTTTATCTTTTTAGCTTTTGTAGACTCGTTTCTCAGTGGGCTCAACAATGTTAAAATATCACAGTGCGATCCTAGTATATACCGGTATGTAGTAAGTCCCTGGGGCTTACTGAGGCCATGTAAATGGGCACAGAGCTGCAGCCCTAACCTTGGTTCTGTTGAAAAGTGCCCACCTCCGTGTATAAAATAACATAAATGAAAAATGCATTGAGGCAAGCTGTTAATTATATATAAAGCTGAACATTCAAACTAGCACAGTCTTCCGGATCATGTTATAAGGTCTGTGCAATTCACATGCTGCATTTTTTTTTCCTTTTTCAAATCCAAATGCACTGTAATTTACTGAATATTGCAAATGGGGCTTTCTGAGATTCAAGGGGAATAGGACCAGTGGCATCAGTTAAAAAACCCCAGAGAGCAAGAAGCCAATGACATCTGCTGTGAATGTTTCTTGACAAATTAGGCCCATGTTGCAGATGGGGGAAAATCTCTGAAACCATTAGGTTGCTGTTTTTTGTGTACACCTAAATATGGTGTTTGTACTGGATTATAGTCATTCAGAAAATATTAAAGACTTAATGGCCATTGGCTGTCTCTGTCTGTGGTTAGCACTTGCATTTCTTCCAGGAGACAAGAATCAGTATTAACTTTTGATGACAGAAGGGTACATGAAGGAATTCATATACTTTGGGAATGCATAAGCCGTAAATAAAGCAAGTCCAGAATAGATTGTGCTGTAATGGAAAATCTGTAATTTTCTTTATCAAATCAAGATGCTTGTGGTACTGCATATAGATATGAGGGTTTGGAGTTAGCACACTGAGATGGGGAAATAAGGTCCCTGAGTACCGGCGGTTCACACACTCTGAATCCCTGGGGAGCAGTGTTACTTCGTATAGGAAAAGGCTATATATACATCTACTTTTGGTAAACAGACTCTATAAATGGAGCTCACCATCAGTCAAATAAATTCAGTGTGTCATTACCCTCCTCCCTCAAATAAGGAGCTGTTTGCAGCTCAAAATGCATTGGAGCTCTTTAAAGGGTTTCAAGAAAAAGCTATTTCCTGCTCTTGCTTTGAGTTGTTTTCTCCTACATTGGTAAATGAAAGTCTGTAATCTTAGTAGCAGATCGTGGCTCTGATGGGGTGAGGCGTTGCAGGTTAGATGAGAGCTTCCGCACTCTAGTGAGGCATGCAGTGTCGTGTAATAGTTAAGAGTGCCGGGCTAAAACCTGTGAGGGACACGGGTTCAAATCCCCACTTGACCATTAAGCTCAGTGGGTGACCTTGGGCCAGACACTGCCTCTCAGACTAAGCTAACTCACAGAGCTCCTTGGAGAGAAAGGTGAGATGGAAATGCAAATTATTATTTTTTTAAGAGGGAGCGGGTGGCGCTGTGGTCTAAACTGCTGAGCCTCTTGGGCTTGCTGGTCAGAAGGTTGGCAGTTGGGATCCTGCAACGGGGTGAGCTCCTATTGCTCTGTCCCAGCTCCTGCCAACCTAGCAGTTTGAAAGCACAACAGTGCAAGTAGATAAATAGATACCGCTGCAGCGGGAAGGTAAACGGCGTTTCCGTGTACTCTGGTTTCCGTCACGGTGTTCTGTTGTGCCAGAAGCAGTTTCTTCATGCTGGCCACATGAGCCGGAAAGCTGTCTGTGGACAAACACTGGCTCCCTCAGCCTGAAAGCGAGATGAGCGCCACAACCCCAGAGTTGCCTTTGACTGGAGTTAACCATCCAGGATTCCTTTACCTTTATCTTTTTACCTTTTACCACTTTTCACCATACAGAAAACAGTGCTCAGTATAATTCAATTGTCAGCTGCTTGAGAACATAGTTGACTTTTTTGCGTGCTTCCATCCTGTATTAAATTTTTATTTAATAACTACTTCAGTGTCCTAGATATTGGTGGGTGAAACATCTGCATTGCTGTACAGTTTGGGGAATCATAAGATTTAGTCCAATATGTAAATTCTGCTATGCATTGTCTGCCATTTGCAGCTGTGCATTATATTACTTTTACCACATCATTACTAATTTACTGTTTATTGAAACATGTGCCTTCCTCTGCTTCAGGCAGGTTTACTCATTTTCATAGAATACATTCTTCTTGTAATAAAGACTAGAGAAGTATGTGTAAATAAAATGTTTCCAAGATGAGCATTTTAAAAAAGAAAATTGTGTAATACCAATCTCTTGTATGAAATGCTTAAGATAAAGTGATGAGTTTACAGGAACCTAGATCCCAAATCTGGTGGGAGGAACATTAAAATCAAGAAATCGTGGAGAAAAAAATATTTTATCTCTCTCTCTTTCTGCTGCCTTCACTTAAAGAAGTCAGAGAGACAATAAATGTACATGGGTGGTATTTTTGTGATGTAATTGGTACTGTTTCTTGAAGCAATAGAGCTTTGAGCTGAAATCCTGAACATGCTTGCTTTGAAGTAAGTATCGCTGAAACAAATACTGCTTGCTTAACACTAATGGACTGAGCAGATAACTGTAAGTGAAGCCTGTGGGTGAGCCTGAGATAATTGATACCGTCATACCAAGTAGTGGGAGAAGCTTGATCATCAAGTAAGAACCTTAAAGATAATGCTTGTGTGCTTATTTTGGTCATGACCTCTACCCACTTATTACTGTAAAACAGTGAAAACTTCACAACACATGGAGCACATAGAGTTGAGATTCATATAACTTAAATGAAGCTATATAAGAGAGGTGATGAATAGATGAAGAGGGACCTGAGTGAGAGCAGGCCAGAGTGGGTTTTCCTCAAGGTGTGAGGCTAAGGAAGGGGAAGCTGGGAAGACTACTACTTATTTGTACAGTGGTACAGGGTTAAAGACGCTTCAGGTTACAGACTCCACTAACCCAGAAATAGTACCTCAGGTTAAGAACAGTTTCAGGTTAATAACGGACCTCCAGAACAAATTACGTTCTTAACCCGAGGTATGTGGATTGAAGATTAAGAGGAAAGCTATGACAGAGGGCTATGTGCTTTATTGACGCTGGTGGCACTGTGGTCTAAACCGTTGCTCTGTCCCAGCTCCTGCCAACATAGCTGTTTGAAAGCATGCCAATGCAAGTAGATAAGGTAAACGGCGTTTCCATGCGCTCTGGTTTCTGTCACGGTGTTCCGTTGCACCAGAAGCGATTTCGTCATGCTGGCCACATGAGCCGGAAAGCTGTCTGTGGACACATGCCTGCTCCCTTGGCCTGAAAGCGAGATGAGCATCACAAGTTGCCCTTGACTGGACTGGACTTAACCATCCATGGGTCCTTTACCTTTACCCTTTTATATGCTTTATTATGATGATGATTATTATTACTATTATTATTGGTGTTACTTTTAATGTTTCTTATCTCTCTCTGTTATTTTTCTCTTTCTTTTCTTGTTCTGTCTTTTTCATCTTTTTGATTATGTTTGTTCTAGATACTATTATATTGTATTGTGAAAACCGTAATGAAAAATTGGGGTGGGGGGAGAGATTCATATGAAACAACAGAATAAAGGTATACAGGAGATAAGCAACAATTGGGGTACTCATAACCTTTTAATATATTTTAATGCTTGATGCATCTAGTAGTAACATTTGAGACTTAAGCTAATGGCATCATTTTATGTGCCTCGCTCTGATGTTTTCCTCCCCATGCCCACCCACTGACAAACTGAAAATAGCAATACTTCTAAACTGGGGGTGTGGGTTCATTTTAAAAACGAACTTCTGAAGAAAGTCAGTAATGAAGCAGTAATGGATGGTTTGTAGTTGACCAAGGTGTAATAAACAGGAACTGCTCCACTGTTCCTTTACAGGTGGTTGTCTTTCAGAGTTTCTTTTACAGCTTGCTTTTTTTTTAACCAACATAAAGACTCATAATTATGGTGCTGTGACTAAAACCATTGTATGAAATGGAGTAATCTTGAGAGAATAAAAAAGAATCAAGTAAGTCTTTTGGAGGAAACTGTGTTCATTGTAGGAAGAACTGTGAGTACCTATCGAACCCCTGAAGGGAATAACTAAAGATGTATTGTTCCTGATCAAGAATAGGAAAGGGGGAAAATGCATTGTTTCAAACGTTTTTAGTATGAAACATTCTAGGGGCATGGTTGACTGATTTCTGCTTTCCAGTGTTTTAATAGCCTTTAGTCATATTCATCAGTATTGTTTTTCTAGAAAAAGAGGCCCGGAGCTCACCATAAACACCTCCCTCGTTCTCTTAGAATGGCAATGGCGCCCACTTGAGAGGTGCTGGAACTGAGTTCCGGCGAGTTCCAGCTGGAAAAAAGACCTGATATTGATTGATTTAGGATGTTCCAGGTGCTCACAGTTCAGGGTGTGATAGTTAAATAAGGCAAAAAGTAATGTGTGAACAGGTTCGGATTTTTTAGGATGCTTAACTCAGGAACAATGTGTGATATTTGGTGTTAGTCAGACTTGGAGCAGGCCTGTTGAAATGAATCAACAAGTCAATTGCTCTCAGTGAGTCTACTCTGAATATTACTAAAATATATTAACTCAGCTTTGTAATATAATGCCTGTAGATTGCCAGATTATATTTCAAGAGCACACATCTTCGAGCTCATGGTTTTTCTTATAGAATGGCTTTAGATCTAACATATATGCAGAGTTTTCCAGGATATAAGCTCTCCTGTAGAGGGTTCCTCTTTTCCTTTATCTTTTCACCATAAATACAGGCTTAATCCAGCTCAAACTAAGTGTGTACAGGTTCCCGCCCCCCCCCCAAAAAAAAACTTATGTGGGGGACACGTTCTGGGTGCCCGTGCACATAAGCAAAAATTGCACAAGTAGCGAGCACTCTCTGAACACCCTTTAAATGCTACCTCTGCCGCTCTCCCTACAATCTGAACCAAAAATATTGTATCCCAAAATACCCATAACTAGAATTGAACCTCTGGGGCAGGTTGGAGGACACTTGGGAAAGCGGCTGCTGCTGTGCTCCCATGCATGTCAGCTGTTAAGCAGAGAGGCAGCCTAAACAAGGCCCCGCTGTGCCTCCAGTCTCTTCAAGTCCTCTCTGCCTTCACTGACATCCTCGTAGGGCTCCGTCAGGACTCTCCAGCACTCTTCTGCCATTTCCAGGTTTGAACTGAATGAATTATTTCCTAGTGTCGTGTGTGTATACGCAGTAGCAACGTGTGTGTGTGTGTGTGTGTGTGTGTGTGTAACACCTGTGCTTGTATTGCTCACATGGAAATCAAACCGGACTTCAGTGCACTCAGAATTGGTTTTCTTGTTCTTTGAGCTTACTCATCTTGGTATCCATTTATTACAACCATGGGTTCATTTGAGGTAAAGTAAAGCGAATCAGAATGATCGAGATTAGAGCTTTCTGCCAATAGGAAAGTGATTTCTGTGAACTGCCCTGAGACCTCCAAGTATAGGGCGTTATATAAACCCATTAAATATGAATAATAATTCACCTGTCTGGCTTAGCTAGTCTTCACAGCCTTCTCCTTTGCATGAGGATTTTGTCTGGGGTCTGTCTGTCTCCCTTCTGGTTTGCTTGTCAGGTGAACAGAGCAGGAGCAACGTAGGAAGGTGTGTCTAGGACAGGGGTCAGCAACCTTTTTCAGCCATGGGCCGGTCCACTGTCCCTGAGACCATGTGGTGGGCCAGACTATATATTTTTTTTTGGGGGGTGAACGAATTCCTTTGCCCCACAAATAACCTAGAGATGCATTTTAAATAAAAGGACATTCTGCTCATGTTAAAACACGCTGATTCCCGGACCATCCATGGGCTGGATTGAGAAGGCGATTGGGCCAGATCCGGCCCCCGGGCCTTAGGTTGCATACCCCTGGTCTAGGAGGAGGAGACAGGGTTAAGTACGCCGAAGTATGAAGAATGAACCTGTCAACCCCGTGTGCAGCCCTGTGAAAAAGTTAAGAGATTAGGAAATTGGCTGAAAATAAACAGATAGTATCATAAATCGGCTATACAAGTCTATGGTTTGTCCTGACTTGGGATGCTGTGTTCATTCACAGCTGCCATACCTATAAAAAGATATTGTGGAGCTGGGGAAAATGCAGAAAAGGACAACTCTCCTATGAGGGAAGGTTACCATGTCTGGAGCTTTTGGGGGGAGGACGGGGGGATATGTTAGAGATGTGGGAAATTATACACATGGTGTGGAGAAAACGAGTAGGAAGAAGTCGCCCTCTCATAACACCAGAGCATGGAGTCATCCAATTGAAAGCCCTTTTGAGAAATGCACAATATGCTTCTACAGTCTGGAAAATATTTGACAAATTTTTATGGCTTCCTTGGTAAAGAGCTATCTTTAATTGTTTATACTTGGTCAGGATGCTAGATGAGTACATGCAGTTCTGTATATCAAATTGCCGTGTGCTTTTATGCAATCTTCTTGCAGCTTGCCTAAAAAGGGAGAAATACGATTAAAACCTATTTAAGATGCAGAATGGAAGCACCAAGCAATCTGCAAAGGGAGACAAATGTGCAAATTAAAAGCTTAAATGAAAGTTTGTTTGATTTTAAACACCTCAATAGCTTTCCTAAAGTTTTAAAGATGGGGGGGATACTGATATTCAAAACTCTGAGTGAGAGATAGCATAGGGGGTTTTGAACACAGGTCTTATCCCTTGTTAAGTAGACCCTACCAGCCTAGTAGTACTCTTACACTGTATTGATCAATAACATTTTTAAACTACGCTGCTTAAGTGCCCTCCTACTTGAATGCTACATTTACTTTTTGACTTCTTACAAAGTTAAAAGACCATTCTCTCTAGACTTCATACCATGATATTGGGGTCTCCATTATCCCTTTCAGGCTGATTGTGTGCCTTTGTCATTCGTTATAAACAAAGACTATAGTTTAATACTATTTTTGTAATTCGCACCTGACGGTTGTTCAGAAATCCACATGTTCTTGATTTCACATCTGTGCCAGTAATCATTTCCATCTCTGTCCTTACTGATGCAGCACACTGTGTGCAAACCAAGTCTTGTCTGTTTCCTTCCTATTTCCTTTGATTAAAGTCTGCAAGGCACTGATAGCAGTAGGATACATTGAAAGGTAAACAACTTAAATGATTGCTACCTGTTTCTCATTTGTCCAGATTTATTGGACCCAGACCCTGTTTAATCCCTGGGGCTCTTCTCAGAAGAGGAGACATTTATTGGCAGTGTGCCTAGATATGATTTTTTTTAAAAGGTTTCCCATAAAGTGCTTCGCTGTGGGTGAAATTGACTGGGACAGCAGTTCTCAATCTTTTTCTCCCCGTGGACCTCTTGGAAATTGCTGTGTGCCTTGGTGAATCACTTAAAGCTTTTGTCTTCAATGCCAGCATCATCGGCAAACCAGCAACATATTATGAGAATTGCAGGGTCTAGGCCAGGCTGCTGAAAAGAGATATTTAGGAGGAAATTGATAGACTGCACTACTGCTGTATTATGAAAATGATCTCTCTCGACGCCGACCCTCCCTCCCCCAGATGGTGCAAAAAAGGATCATGGGACCTATCTAGCCTCTTCCATAAATCCAGCCCAGCAGTGGTCAAAACTTCCTGAGATCTCCATTGTCAGAAAAGAAAAGAGCAGGGGCAAGGATGGATTTATCTGATAGTTATGGTGACCACTGTTCACTATAGCAGCTTGCCCTAAAATATGAGGAGAGAGACTAGAGGTGCCTTTTGAAAACAAGAAATACTAGGGAAACCTTTGAACCTGGAAGGAAAAGGTTCTTGGCAGATTGACTTGCAGAAACAAATTTTCTTTTGGGCCTGCCTAGATGCTTAGTCTTCAGAGGCCAAGTAGATAAATAGGTACCGCTCTGGCGGGAAGGTAAATGGCGTTTCCGTGTGCAGCTCTGGTTCGCCAGAAGCGGCTTAGTCATGCTGGCCACATGACCCGGAAGCTGTATGCTGGCTCCCTTGGGCAATAAAGCGAGATGGGCGCCGCAACCCCAGAGTCGGCCACAACTGGACCCTAATGGTCAGGGGTCCCTTTACCTTTAAATGCTTAGTACAAAAATTCAAGCCTGACCTTGGAGGCTTGCTAAAGCAATACAAACTTTTGCACAAGTCCACCTTTTCTGAATTCTCATGCCATCGTCATCTTTTCGTTCTAACTTTTTAATGGTGCTTTTCTTGAACTTTATTTTTATTTTTAATTCTGCAAGTAGCCTTACTGCTTTGCACTTGCTATTTACTACTCTGAGTTCATGGGGAAAGTGGATTATTAATTTATTCATTTTTAAATCAGTGTAATGACGACCACTGTTATGTAACTGAGAATAATACAAAAGTGACAAACAAATCAAATAATTGTTGGTTACTTTTTTAAATAAAAAAACCCCCACACAGTTTAATACAATAATGCAATGTCTCCTTTACAAGAAGTATCATAGCACCTCAATGTAGGAACTTACAGGCTTGTCCTCTTACCCTACTTAGAGAATAACTCTAAAGCCAACAGAGAAACATGTGGATTCCCATTAACAAAAACATTTTTTCCTGATATACCTGGCCTGCAGTAGAAGGGGCAATTGCATGCATGACACCACGCACTGAGGTGCAATTCAAATGCATGTCAGATTGCTCATATGACAGCTTTGCCAAATCACTGTTTGCTGGATTTGTGTGTCTGAACCATATGAAAGATTATGCAATTTAAAAAAACAAACAGTTATTCTTCCCTTGGGAAATCATGGTTTCAAAAATATATAATTATTGGCAATGAAGACGTAGTCCCCTGGTTTTCATTAGTTAGTCCAAACCTTTACTTAGGATAGTAAACCCAGTTTATATTCTGCCAGCTTGAATATGTTCAGGGCTGCCGCTGCAAATTTCTCTTTCATATCTTTGTAAAAAAAAAGGTAAAGGTAAAGGACTCATGGACGGTTAAGTCCAGTCAAAGGTGACTATGGGGTTGCGGCACTCATCTTGCTTTCAGGCCGAGGGAGCCGGCGTTTGTCCACAGACAGCTTTCCTGGTCACGTGGCCAGCAGGACTAAACCGCTTCTGGTGCAACGGAACACAGTGACAGAAGCCAGAGTGCACGGAAACGGCGTTTACCTTCTCACCGCAGTGGTACCTATTTATCTACTTGCACTGGCGTGCTTTCAAGTTCACTCTGTCGCAAGCCCAAGAGGCTCAGTGGTTTAGACCACAGCGCCACCCGCATCCCTATATCTTTGTACCACCCTTGAGTTGTGTAGGAAGGAACGCTCTCACCCTTCCAGTCATCCACACGTTTCGCTTTCTCTGTGCTGTCCCTTTTTGACAAAGTAGAATTCACATAAAAGACAAAAATATCCTGTTTTCAGATTCTCAGCAATCAAGTTATTTTAGAATAAAGGCACACCAAATTTCAGCATTCAGCCTGTGCAAGTTTCTTAACAGTTTTGACATTTCCAAGAATGAGTCATTCCTAAATATCTTCAGTGTGTTCAGCTGTTATGCAAGGCACCACAGAATTTCAGACTGTTCACACTTATCCTGAAGAAAACCCCTGTAAGCACACTGGGGTTGACTTTTGAGTAAACGTGCATATGATTATATGGTAAGTTTCTGAATGCTGTATATGTTCAACTCCCAATTAAGTGAAAGTTCCTTGCATTTCTATAAAAGGTTTTATATATATATATATATATATATATATATATATATATATATATATGTGTGTGTTTTGGTGTCTTCGGGTGTCTTCCCGTGTAAGAGTCGGGGTGTCTGTGCGACGTTTCGACGAGGTCTCACTCGTCATCTTCAGGCTGGTGCTTTCGGCTAAAGCACCAGCCTGAAGATGACGAGTGAGACCTCGTCGAAACGTCGCACAGACACCCCGACTCTTACACGGGAAGACACCCGAAGACACCAAAACCTGCATTCCTGTACCCGTGAAAATCTACGAAAGCAAATATATATATATATATATATATGCAGGTTTTGGTGTCTTCGGGTGTCTTCCCGTGTAAGAGTCGGGGTGTCTGTGCGACGTTTCGACGAGGTCTCACTCGTCATCTTCAGGCTGGTGCTTTCGGCTAAAGCACCAGCCTGAAGATGACGAGTGAGACCTCGTCGAAACGTCGCACAGACACCCCGACTCTTACACGGGAAGACACCCGAAGACACCAAAACCTGCATTCCTGTACCCGTGAAAATCTACGAAAGCAAATATATATATATATATATATATATATATATATATATATATATATATATGCAGGTTTTGGTGTCTTCGGGTGTCTTCCCGTGTAAGAGTCGGGGTGTCTGTGCGACGTTTCGACGAGGTCTCACTCGTCATCTTCAGGCTGGTGCTTTCGGCTTCTTGTTACTGGAACAGAGCAGAGTCTGGGGTTTGAGTTCCTATAAATACTGTTGAGGGGTGTGGTGTATAGCCTCCAACGTTCTGGGCAGAGAGGAAGTTCCTAGATTAGTGTGCTTTTTCTTCTTTTGTTCCTTAATTACTTGAGGGATATCTTGGGTGATTTCATGAGTGATATTCTGAATATCACTGGGTGGGTCATTAAGTGTAGATTAGTTGCTAAAGCTCTCGTGTCTTGACCTCTTGAGCTTAGAACTAATCTACACTTAATGACCCACCCAGTGATATTCAGAATATCACTCATGAAATCACCCAAGATATCCCTCAAGTAATTAAGGAACAAAAGAAGAAAAAGCACACTAATCTAGGAACTTCCTCTCTGCCCAGAACGTTGGAGGCTATACACCACACCCCTCAACAGTATTTATAGGAACTCAAACCCCAGACTCTGCTCTGTTCCAGTAACAAGAAGCCGAAAGCACCAGCCTGAAGATGACGAGTGAGACCTCGTCGAAACGTCGCACAGACACCCCGACTCTTACACGGGAAGACACCCGAAGACACCAAAACCTGCATTCCTATACCCGTGAAAATCTACGAAAGCAAATATATATATATATATATATATATATATATATATATATATATATATGGGTTTTGGTGTCTTCGGGTGTCTTCCCGTGTAAGAGTCGGGGTGTCTGTGTGACGTTTCGACGAGGTCTCACTCGTCATCTTCAGGCTGGTGCTTTCGGCTTCTTGTTACTGGAAACAAGTTCCAGTAACAAGAAGCCGAAAGCACCAGCCTGAAGATGACGAGTGAGACCTCGTCGAAACGTCGCACAGACACCCCGACTCTTACACGGGAAGACACCCGAAGACACCAAAACCTGCATTCCTGTACCCGTGAAAATCTACGAAAGCAAATATATATATATATATATATATATATATATATATATATATATATATATATAACAAAGGGAAACAAAAACTGAAATACCAAAAACAGAGAAGTCCTTACATAAAAGAAAACAAGAACTGTGCAGTAATTGGAGCAAGAAAATGTTTTCTTATGTTGGTATGCTCTCTCATCTTAAACTCTGTGCACAACTCTTATGGGAATACTTAATACCATCATTAATTTAAAAATGTAGCTCCAACATGAAGCTCCTTTTTAGGAGCTGCGGAGCTCTTGATTTCCATGTCTCTAATGTCTATAAATATGCAAGAACTCAAGAACCACTTCTGCTGTTTTTGTAAATAACACGCATCTTGTTTGTTACAATATGGAAATCACAGACATGGGGAGCAGAAAAGAAGAAAGAAGCACTAATTGGTATTAACCATTAGAAAAACAGCAGCAAATTAGGGAGTGCTGGGGAAAAACAATAAAGCCAAAGCAAATGCTGTACATTATATTCTTTGTTCCTTTTTAGCTTGTGTAAAAATGCACGTTTTGAATTTAGCCATAATCATGTTAAAACAATGCAGTGCTTTAAACATGAAGCATTCTTAATATGCAGTGTCCCTACAGCAGTTTGTTTTAATTCATATTGGGGAAAGGTAATTAGACTCTGGATTTTTAATGAGGCATTCAAAGGAATAATTAGCAGTGTTCCTCAACCCTTAAAAAAAGAGAATTTAAATTTGCCCTTTAAAAAAAGTTTTACTTTTCTTTGTAGGTCTAGTGCTGTGTGGTTTGTTTTTTTTTCAATAGTGATCACATTATGGGTGTTTTTAGCTTCCTGGGCTGTGCAAAGGCTAATCAAAGGCATTTAGCGTATAAACTGAACTGCAGCAAATGTTTTTCTCTGCAGGTTTATTTAGCAACCTCAACCAATCAAGTACCTAAAGCTTGGCAAGCTGTCCATCGAACCCCAAAACACAACTGCACCTGATTTGTAGCATAAAATGTTTCTTAATTGACCTGAACACACAGGCTACCATGCTACTTCTCTGGAGTAATTTGGTAGCATGTTTAGGCTTTTTGTTGTTAGTTTCTGAGGGTGTCTATTAGCCTGTGATGGATTTTTGCAAAGGAAAATCCCTGTTCATTTCCTTCAGGCAGAAAAAGCAAGGAGGAGGAGTAGTCTGGGATTTGAGTTACTTGGGAGTCAGCTTACTAGTTGCTGAAGGGAAAAAGTCCCTTACCCCCTTCCAGCCTTATACCGTATTTTTTGCTCTTTAAGACTCACTTTTTCCCTCTTAAAAAATAAGGAGAAATGTGTGTGCGTCTTATGGAGTGAATGCAGGCTGCGCAGCTATCCCAGAAGCCAGAACAGCAAGAGGGATCGCTGCGCAGTGAAAGCAGCAATCCCTCTTGCTGTTCTAGCTTCTGAGATTCAGAATATTTTTTTCTTGTTTTCCTCCTCCAAAAACTAGGTGTGTCTTGTGGTCTGGTGCGTCTTATAGAGCGAAAAATATGGTGTTTCTTCACAGTAGGAGCATAGGAAGCTGTGTTACACTGAGTCAGTCTGTTGGTCCATCTCATAGAATCATAGATTCTGTGGTCAGTTTACATATGCAGACTAGTGACTCTCCGGGCAGAGAGGAAATCTCCAACCCTACCTATAGATGCTGGAGATGGTTCTCAGGACCGCCTGTGTGCAAAACAGATGCTCTTCCATTGGACTTGCTTCCTTTCCCCTAAATGAGGAAATCTCATTAAGGAACACCGGCAACCTACAACCCAGCTAATGTAGAAGCAGAGAGCGTGAGCTGTGCTGTCCCATTCAAATCTCATCTCTGAGGTGCCCAGTCCCTGTCAGTGTTGAATGACATTTTAAGAAGATAGTGATGTAGAACAGTATGTGTGGGGTGGGTTTTAAGAACCACTTGCGTGTGGAAAGTTAAATGCCATATGTTAGGACTTGGGTTTGAGGCAGGAAACGTATAAAAGTATAAGCATAGAGCATTTGCTTCCTGTCTCACACGTTTGAATTCTGTGTCCTTTGAACACAAACTGAAGAAAATGTCCGTGTGTGTATATATATATATATATGCAGGTTTTGGTGTCTTCGGGTGACAAAGACCACTTGACAACTGAGTTACAGAATCTCTCAAATGTGTTAATCGCCAATGGATACCAGAAAAACAGGGTTACGAAGCTAATCCAAAAAGAAACACCCCCCAAAAACCAAGACACAGAAGAAAACAATGGCATGGCCCTCCTTCCTTATATCAAGGGCACTACAGACAAAATCAGCAAAATCCTCCATAAACACAATATCAAAACAGCCTTCTGCACCAACCAAAAAATAGCCAATATCCTCAGAAACCCAAAAGACAAAATCCAGCTGGAAAACCAAGGGGTCTATGAAATACCCTGCAAAGTCTGCCCAGCCACGTACATTGGACAAACAAACAGACGAATAAATGCACGTATCGCAGAACACAAGAATGCCGTCAAAAAAGAAGAAAAAACTTCCTCTCTTTTCCAACACATGAAAGAAACAGGACACGAAATTAATTTTGCAGATTCCAAATTGCTCTTTAACATGGAACATCACCACAAGAGAACAATCATGGAAGCCATCGAGATAGAGAAACACCCTCACAACATGAACAAGCGTGACGACACGTCCCGCCTGCCAGACATCTGGAAATTAGCCCTCCCCACAAAAACCGACACCAGAACCAGAGGCACACAGAACGCCGTCACCAATCAACCACACCAGACCCAAACCCAGACCCTCTCCACAGACATATTACAGACTCCATCCAGTAGCCAAACTATAGTGGCACCTCCGGATGCTGCACCCCCCTGCAATCCCTACACAGATCTGGCTGGCACAAGGCACAAAACCATAGCTCGCCCCTATACACGAAGCCAAGCCAGAGCACAACTAAATGCAGCACAGCCATCTTCTCAGAAAAACTCTTCACAAGCTCAAGAGGTCAAGACATGAAAGCTTTAGCAACTAATCTACACTTAATGACCCACCCAGTGATATTCAGAATATCACTCATGAAATCACCCAAGATATCCCTCAAGTAATTAAGGAACAAAAGAAGAAAAGGCACACTAATCTAGGAACTTCCTCTCTGCCCAGAACGTTGGAGGCTATACACCACACCCCTCAACAGTATTTATAGGAACTCAAACACCAGACTCTGCTCTGTTCCAGTAACAAGAAGCCGAAAGCACCAGCCTGAAGATGACGAGTGAGACCTCGTCGAAACGTCGCACAGACACCCCGACTCTTACACGGGAAGACACCCGAAGACACCAAAACCTGCATATATATATATATATATATATATATATATATATACACACACACACACACACACACACACTGCTAATGTCTGAGTGATACTGTAAAACATACACCCTGGTAGAATAAATTAGTTTAGACCCATTCAAATATCGGCAATAATTAAGAACCACAGAAATCAAAGAGGGTGTGCTTCCTTTCCCCTCATGACTGTACATATTGAGCTGTTTGTAGCTCCAAGCCTGATACTCTTGAGATGTGAGGAAAGTATAATGATAGGTTCTCAGCTAGCATCACTCTCTTCATTCTTGTGTTTGTAGCTCTATGCCCATGGCCGCTGAAGACCTTGCAGGCAACTTAGCAAATCTCTACATTCGGCAGAATTCTACCAGTGCCATTTCCTTAGACTTTGAGCCTAATGCCGACTATCAGTTTGTGGAAATCGTAGAAGAACGATACAAATGTGCCTATTGCCACCTGGTCCTTCACAATCCTCACCAGACGGGATGTGGGCACAGATTTTGCCAGCGTTGCATAGTCTCTCTGAGGTAAGAAATGTCCCTTCCTTCTCTTACATTCAGATCCAAACCCTCCCTTTCCATCCCTGAAAACTATGTAAATTGTGTTTGTGTGAGGGCTGGGGAACAGGATCCCATTTTGGGAGACCGTTTTGGCAGGTGAGTAGTGCTGCCCACCTGTCAGTCACTTGACAGCACCATAATGTCAGGTGACCCAACTTCAAAGGAAATAACCATGTGCTCCTGATTCTTCCTCTGCCGGAAAGCTTGAACTCAAACTGTGCTTCAAAGGAAGATCCCTACTGCAAAAGCAATGTTTGCAGCCACAAACTCTGGATCAGCTACACTCCGGAATTCCTGAGTGAATTGGATCCCAGCATTATGTTGGGTGTGGGCTGATAGATGTGGCTTGGGGAAACAGATTTGTGGGCCAAATGAGGACCCCAGCCAAGCCTAATTATTCCTGCAACTCCACAAGCAATGTGAACAGCACGTTACTATAATCCTAAGGTGTGTTAGTTTTCCTCTTGCTTTAGTCAACACATTTTCCCAGGGCAACTTTTAAAAAATTTTGTGGACATCTGAGGCATGAGCAGTGCAATATTAAAACATTCTGAAATACCATTGACTTCAATGGAGGCCCTTTAAACACATACTTCGCTCTTCAGTAAAATGAATGGGGATTGGATACACTTTTGTCTGGTTCACGTCCATATGTTAGATGCATTGTGATCTTAAATAAGGCTTCTTATTGCAGCTTCCCATAGAAGCTGGTGGGTTTTTCTTTCTGGGAAGTCCCTCTTTCCAATGCTTGAAAAATTATAGCAGTGATATTAAAGTGCTGCAGGCTTGGTGTGGCTTTGCCGTAGAGAAGAGATGTAGAAAAATTTAAAAATGAAACTTCAACTCTGTCTTGTAAAAGCACCCTTTTGATTCACCTAAGTTTCACTTCAGAGTCATACTGGTTCCTTCCTTTCTGAAATGCCTGCACAGTTACTTTCTAGAGTGAAATTGAGACGCTGTAATTATAAAGTGTCACTTAACCGTTCAATCATACGCTTGTCTACTTGGAAGTAATTCTCATTTGTTTCCGTTAAGCTTACTCCCAAGATAATGGGGTGTGGGATGGCAGCCTAATGCTGCACGACTGTGCACATTTACATGGAAGTAAGAACCTCTGAGCACTAAATAAATATGCATAGGATTGTGTTGTGTGGGTTTTAAGACTTATTGATGAGAAAGTAATAATTGATGTACCATGCCCTGGGATCACTAGTGTGGTGTAGGGCAGGTTTAAATGAAATAAATAAGAAGCAGCCCTTGCTTAATGACTCACTAGTTTCCTTTGTTTATATCTGATCTATAACATAGTTTAACACTGGGTGGGGAGCCTACAGCCTTCCATATGTTGTTCTCCTACAATTCCCATCATTCCTGACCACGGCCCATGCTAGCTAGGATTGTTGAGAATCCAGCAACACCAAGAGAACCACGGACTCCCCACCCCTGTTTAACAGGACTGCTTTGACACTATGTTGATTTTTATTCAGTTTTTCCTCTTCTGCACAGTTCTTAGCATTTTTATGTGCTCTCAATTTATGTGACGGTTATTACTTAATGCTCAGTTAAACTACTTCTTAGGTTGCCGGCTTTGTTAATTTAATTTCCTCTTGCAATTTCCCTTTAGCTCTCTGTATGGTAACATGACAGTGGGACTCCAATTTAAAGAGGTGCTGCGAGTGTAGCCAACAGACTCTAGAATCATTTAAAATGGGTGAGGAGGACATTTTTGAGAAAAGGGTATGCTGAAATCGGCACCGGTCTAATATGCAGCAAGATGAGGGATTTTAAAAATAATTCTTTTGTTCAGATAAAACTGGAATTTAATGGGCCAGCTATAATAGGCATATAATTTTGATCCTTTCCCCAGAGCAGATTTTTTAAAAAACCAAATATAACCTCTGATCTCTTTAGAGAACTGAATGCTGTACCCACCTGTCCTGTGGACAAAGAAGTAATAAAACTACATGAAGTAAGAAAATAATTTATGTTTACATTCTTTGGAGGGTGCGGGGAGTCAATCGATTCAACAGTTTTGTGTGCAGTATTATTTGAATGTACGTGAAGAACCTATTCAAGTTTGGAGCCCAATGAGATTTTTATACCAGAATGTTTAAATAATTTTAATCATCAAAACATGGAGAACAAACTTGGAAATCCAGAGCTCTCAGGAATGGCCAGATCTATTTCCCCTCCTACTCCTGTTTTTAGGGGAAAGTGAGTTTTACAATTGTGAAGCAAGTTTATGGCTTCCTACCAGCCCTTCCTGTTAAGATTTCACATCATGCTAACACAGTCAAGAGCCTTTTGGGCTGATCTTTAGGATCCTGATCTGTATTATGAGGTGAGGCATTTCCTGTAAAATAGATACTATCTCAAGCCATTTAGGGTTTGTAGCTGAAAGCCACCACTTTGACCTCATGCCCAGAAAATAAAACTGCAACTACTGTAGGGGTGGAAAAATTATCTGTTCGTTCAGTTTATTTCCTGCCCTTTATCCATGGTAGCAAACACATCAGTAATCATAAATTTTGAAGTCGGCTTAAAACATTCTGGAAACCAGCGATTTTCAGGATTGACAGGTGCCTGGGTAAATAGGAACGTTTTAAAAACTTCTCCTAAGTCAACAGTTGGTGAGAGAAGCACACCTGAACAGGGAGGGCAATTCTCCAAATGGGAAACTGACACTGAAATGGCCCTCTCACAGGTCAGCAGCATCTGACCTCCGGCGGCACCCCCAAAAAGGCCTCCCCTGCCAACTGTGGGGTCTGAGTAACGGAAGGCTGCTGTCTCTGACCCACCTCCACAATAGGGCAGTTGCAGGTTGGAGAGAACTCAAAGACAACCAACCTGAATAACAGAGAAGATGGAGCTGTGTATGGAACTTGAGGTGGATATTCTGTGTGTTGGGAGGAGGAGAGCTGAGATTTCTTCACCAGCGTAATCCTTCCTGTTCAAGGGGTTTGTTTGATATAATTTATGATCATCTGATGCCTAGTTACTCTCTCTCCTCTAGACCCTTCTAGCATTTGAAACTAGCATTAACCTCACTCCCCAAACTTCAACACTGGAAACTTGTTTATCACATACCGTGTTTTTTGCACCATAACACTCACTTTTTTCCTCCTAGAAAGTAAGGGGAAATGTCTGTGCGTGTTATGGAGGGAATGCCTACGGGTGGCATGCCTAAGGATTTTCCTCCTCTAAAAACTACATGCGTGTTATGGTCGGGTGCGTGTTATAGAGCGAAAAATACGGTAATTTCCTCTGTAGCAAGACTGGCTTTTCATTAAGTTTTAAAAGATTATAGTGAATTATGGACCTTCTGTGTGTGCTTTGAAATAAGCTTTTATACTCTTTTTATTTAGGTTTTCAAAGACAATTGCTGTAAAAGGGAAGTTCTCAATTTGCAAGTGTTTTGCAGAAATTCACCAGCCTGTAATGCGAAAACGTCTCTGGGGCGATATCAGGTTTGCATTCCTCAACTCTTAATATCAATTGAGCCAAGTTTTTATGTCTTTCTGCCTTCATGAAGCAACTGCACTTATTACTAAAGCTACTCCCCCCTTATCTTTTTTAATATACTTTTTTAAACATAATATATATTTTCCCATTATGAGTATGAGAAGCGTCAGCCTGTGTGGGTGGGAACGCACTGCAAATAAAAGACTTGATATTGCATTGCTCTTAAACTACTTGTTTTCCTCACTGGTACCTCAGTTTTTTTCTCTCTCCCCCTGTTAAATAGATCTCCTGTGGTTGTGGAAAAAAGGCAGGCCGTTGGCTTTGACCCTGCCAAATGTGTATTGAGGGCATAGGAGGGGGGGGCATGAAGCATCTATATTCTTCCCATCCAATCCCTGCAAATTCAAGGTGAACAGTGCAGCTTCTGTGATCCTACCACTTGATGTTATGCACATGGATTTATAAATCAGGCAGTAGTGAGCAAGAACATTGGATGCTAGTAATTTAGCTTTTCCACCCACAGCTTACCATATTTTTTGCTCTATAGGAAGCACTTTTTCCCCTCCAAAAATGAAGGGGAAATGTGTGTGCGTCCTAGGGAGTGAATGCAGGCTCCTTGGCTTCAGCGATAGCAACGCGAAGCCTCCGAAACGCAGAGGGAGAGCTCCTCCCACGCTCCGGAGGCTTCGCAATGCTTTCGCTGAAGCCCTTGAAGCCCCTGGAGTGCAGGGAACTCCCGCTGCGCTCCGGGGGCTTCAGGCAGCTATCTGCAAGCCTTCGGAGCGCAGCAGGAGTTCCCGCCGTGCTCCAAAGGCTTGCGGATGGCCGCCTGAAGCCTGGAGAGCGAGAGGGGTCGGTGCAAACTGATCACTCTTGCTCTCCAGGCTTCGCTTCGCTGGAGAGGCACTGCACAGTTTTCCCTCTGCGTAGCGCCCCTTCAGTGAAGCAGGAGGAGAAATGGAAGGGGCTCCATTTCTCCTGCTGCTTCGCTGAAGGGGCGCTGAGCAGAGAGGGGGAGAATTTTTTTTCCCCTGTTCTCCCCCTCCTATGGTCCGGTGCGTCCTATAGAGCGAAAAATACGGTATTTATTTCATTTATAAGCCACCTTCCCACACACCCCAAGATGCTCAAGGTGCTGTACATGGTACACACACACACACCATTTTATCCATTTGTGCATTAAATTTGTGTGTTCTTCTCAAAAGGGAAGAACAGAAAAGAAACTTGTCTTAATTGTGCCAGACGTGCTTTATATTGGCATTTGGGGCATCTAAAAGTGGGGGGGGGGGCTTCTTTACAGCAGAGTGTAAAAGCCTAGGAACATGCCTAGGTAGAAACCGGTGTGGTCTTAAGGCAAATGTTTTGTAGGCAGAGATGGAAGGGACGCTGAGAGTCATCTAGTCCAGCCCCCTGCAATATAGGAATCTCAACTTAGAATAATGGATATAGAATAATACAATCTGTAGAATAATGGAACAGTAACCCTCTGGGGCAGATTTGGGGACAGCACAGGGGGAGAAGAAGGAGGAAATTAATTAGATGAATACATCAGAAGCTGCCTTATATTGAGTCAGTCCATTGGTCCATGTAGCTCAGTACTGTCCACTCTGGCTGGCAGCAGCTCTCCAGGGTTTCAGACAGGGGTTCCTCCCAGCCCAACCAGGAAACGCCAGGGATTGAACTTGGGACCTTCTGTATACAAGATGGATGCTCTACCCCAGCTTTTCCTGTTGTTGTTGTTGCTGTTATTATTATTAGAATTAGAATATACCCGGAGGTCTCAGAGCGGTTCACAGAATAAAATCAAAATATAAAACCACAAAATACATAATCAAAATAAAAACAACAACCCAATAACCCCCCCCCCCAAAAAAAACCCTCACATTTTAAAAGAGCATAGTAGAAGGAAGCAGGACTCTGAAACCAACAACAACAACAGAAGAAGAAGAAGAAGAAGAAGGATTTGTGCATGGCAATGCGACAGGAAAAGGCAGAGGTTTATGGAGGAAGAGAGAGATGTGACTGTCCCCACAACAAATGCTTTATTGGGAAGCTGTGGCTCACTGCATTACCCCATGATTGTGCGCCCAAAGGTGCAAGAAACCAACTGAATATAGGCACAATGTTGTTGACTATGGGGTTTTTAGAGAGACATCTGACCTTCCTTGCAGATCCCAAAATGCGGCATGTTTTATGTGCCTCCTGTACATACTATGGTGATGTTTATGATGCAGGTAATATATGGTAGTACGTGGTTCTGCTTTACAGGATCACCTACAACAGTGTTTGTTCGAAAGCGTGCAGTGCACTAATGAAGGATGTTGTGAAAAAGTTATTCGGAAGGATTTGCAAGAACACCTAGGTTTGCAGTGCAGCTATCGGAAGGAACTGTGCCAGTACTGCAAACAGCCTGTGACTTCAATTGATTTAAAGGTAAAATGTTAGTAAAAATGTCTCCAAAACACGGTGGAAAACCCTAAATGTGACTCTTCCCTCTCTATATATATCAGCAATCTCATATATATATTGCTCTCCCTCTTCTTTCTGTCACAGCCTTGAAGAGCTTAAACTACGATGATAACATGCACTTCTGTTTCTCTGTTATATCTGTGTTAGGTGTAGCATTGCAAGTCCCAGGCTGCTGTGGTGTGTTGGTTGCAGGCCAATAAGCTCAGATTGAATTGTCTGTGCATATTTCTAGACATGGGCCATTTACTTTTTATTCCACTGTAGAAGAGAGAGAGAGATGAGAAGCAATAAATAAATAAATAAAAATCGGGGAGGGATGTAATGACAATAAGTCTGTAATATGCAGCAGGTTAGAAATGCCTACCTTATATAAGAAAACCACAATCAACTGGAGCATTGTGCATTCCTCCTCTTCCCCCCCCCCACCCTTGGAGTGATGGAAAGTGCGCAGGAGTGCTTGGAAAAGCGCTATTGTTCATTTCAGTTGGACTTGCACTGTCGTTTCCTAGTGGATGGTCAACATGATTGCTTCTGCCTTTTGGGTTTGTGTTAAGTAGAACCAACCTCTTCATTTCTCTTGAATAACAGATTTCCCAATGTGTTTTCAGACTCACGAGAGAACAGATTGTCCCGATTATCCCTTGATTTGTCCTCATGGCTGCCCACAGATAATTCTGACAAAAGAGGTACAATGTTATTTTCATTTCATTGCAAGATAACAGTGTTGTTGAGAGAAGAGCAAAATAGTCCCTAGCTGTTGCTAGTCTCTGCCGCCCTTCTTCATGTTAGTAATTATGTGACATTGCCACCATGCATAATGTAAGAGCACAAAGTAGCATCTGTGGACTGCTTTGTTATTGTCATTGTCCATGACTAGATTTGGTGACGATGCAGAGAATATAATCTAGTTCCTTTTTGTACTTCTTTTGCAGGAAACAAAGGTCATAACGCACAAACCTTCTTCACCTATAATTAATGTGTGATTTAAAACTTGTTAATATTTGCAGGTAGAAGAGCATGTCGTAATATGTCCGGAGGTGAAAATTGATTGTCCTTATAAAAAGTATGGCTGTTCTACAAAGGTATTGTAATGCAATCATCCATGGTCCTACAGTAGTGTCCCTTTCTGCTTCATCCTCCTTTTTTTGTTCCTCTGGTTTAATTTTTTCAGAATATCCCTGCTGAGATTTTCCCCTTGTTATGTTTTGTTTTGTTTTGATTTGATTTTTTTTTTGCTTTAGAATGATTTTAAATCTGTTCAGTTTATAATGTGTCAGGTTAGCTTTGTTCTCACTACATGTTTATATTCTCATTTTAGATTAAAAGAGGAAAACTTTCAGAACATGAAAATATGTACCTAAGAGAACATATGCTTCAAATCTTAGATAAGAACTCAAAGCTGGAAGATCAGGTATAGCATGGCATTTCCTCCCAAACCCTTCAGCGTCTAAGTGGAAACAAGCGACAGTTCTAAAAATTCAAAGAGGTTCAAAAGAGGCTAAACTTCCCTTAGTTCCACAAGTGTCTTACACATGTACTTGTGCAATTTGCTAATTTTGGAGAAATTACTACTGCTTGTGAGATCTTTTGGGGGACAATTGCCCACACACACAGTAGCTAGTTGGGAGCGGAGGAACCACACATCCACACATCTTTTACATACCCTCATTACAGATTCACAGTAGCACTTTGCAGAAGGGAGTATGCAAATTAGCAAGAAGGTAATTTGCCTCAAGTACTTTTTCATGTAGCAAACTAGAAGGAAGGATGAGGTTTGGTCGAAAATATAGATGCAGACAGAAGTCTGGAGCCCTGGGCAAAAAAATGTTGCTAATTCAGAATCTGTAGCTTGACAGTTATCTTTTTTTATTATTACATGCAAAAAGTCCCCTTCTCCCCCTTTGAAGGCCCCTTCCCTTTGCATTTCCATATGATTGCAGTACTGTTGTTATTATTACGTTAAAGTCTGGGTACAGTGAAAGCTTTTGTGTGAAGAAAGGGCGAGTAGTAACACTAATCTTCCATATATCTGCTTCAGTTTTATTTGTGCAGTGCTTTTGGCACCCTTATTGTTCTCTGAAGGGTGTTTATGTGTTAGGGGCCATTTGGTACCTTCCAACATTTATAATGTGTAGTGATCCTTCATTTGAATAAGATGAACTTTAGAAAGTTGGCTTGAAACAGGAAAGCATGATTCAGTTCCTCATACCATGCAGAAACTGTTGTGTGTGCGTGTGTGTGCGCGCGCGTGAGTGTGTGTTCTACTGTGTCACTGTGAGGTTAGGTGTCACTTTTCTTAGGAAAGAAAAATCTTCTGAATCTAGCAGCATGGTACTCATTGATGCATGTTTGAACCACACCCTAGAAACAATGGGTTTTGATTGTTGGCTACCACTTTTTCTGTTGCTATTGATGCGTATAGCATGCATCAGTGCAGGGGTGGGGTGGGGAATTGTACACACTGTAAACTTTCCAGGGTGTCCTTGTTGGCATGTGTCTGCCTTGGGAGACAGTGGGGGAGTGTGCCTTCATGGGTGAAGTCAAACTATGGGAGAGTCACAGTGCCTGCTGTGGCTGTAGAAATCAATGCAGGACAGACATGTTTTGTTGCAGCTGAGGCAAAATCAATCTGTCATAGTCCTAGGCAGTGAACAAAAACAGAGAGATTGTTAAGCCTCTGGTGGGCTACCATACTTGGTTGTTGGGTCTGTGTGGATCACAAGTTAAAAACTGACCCAGTTGAAAGTGATTGTGGGAATTATCCTTGGGCTGTTACTTAGCTTGTCCATCTCTTAACATCTGAGCAAACCCTCTGGGTTGTATTCAGTGTTATTAGCTCTGTTCTGAGTTAGACATAACTAACATGGGTCTACTTTGAGCATTAGCTGAATATAATCCTTGCTTCATAATTCAGTTGTTTTTTTTATCAGTTTTTGTGTCTTTTTAAAAATAACATGTTGAATTTACACCTTCACATTTCATTTTGTAGATCTCCGACCTTTATAACAATCTTGAACACAAAGAGAGAGAAATACAGCAGCTAGCAGACACGATTAAGAAGTGTGAGAGAGATTTCAGGCAGTTTACACAGCTGTACGGTAAAAATAGCAATTTACTGGCAAGCACTCAGGTAATCCCACCCTCCTTCCTAACAGAGTTGCTGCTTCAAAGAAAACACAACAGTATCTTTGTGGAGATACTGCCTGTGCTGTGCTAGAATCAGCTTAAAATGTGAGGTTTTCTGGCTCTGCTTAGCCTGGGCATCATTTCCATTTTGTTTTCATAGTTCATTCGCATGCTGAAAGCAAAAATGGATTCCCACCCCTCTGTGCTTTCAAATTGCACATGTGTGGTGATTGTGGCCTGCATGCATTGGGTGAAACCCACATAACTGGGATACAAAATTGAAGTTTGCATGCTCTTGATAAAAACATTTATGCAGCTCAATAAGTGAGAAGAAACATTGGAGACTTATGGCACATTAAGGACTTAACAAATGTATTATATCATAAGTTTTGCAATCTATGGTCCCCCCAATTAAATGTTTTCCTGATTAGCATATATTCATCTTCCTGTGGGGAGATGGACTGCAAACAGTGAAGTCAGAAAGAAATGAAATGCAGAAAAGTACAGTTTGGGATATGTAACTTGAGAATTCCATAAACCAACAAAATAACAAACAAGTGTAAATCTCCAAGAACCTCCCAATCTAAGTTTTAGCAATGGGGTGGAAGAAGGGCACTAGGAACAAGCACGTTGTTAAAGCTATACCATGGCATGGTACTAAAGCAGAAGGGTTAAAACTGTCACAACAGTTGAGATTGCAGTGAGGAAGGAAGGAAATATCCTGAAACCATTGGCAAAGATCATTGCTGCAGACATAGCATCAACCATGAAATGTGGGAGTAAACAAAGAGGACCAGGGGATAGAAAACTATTTGTGCAAGACAAAGCCATTGGACTTTTTCGGCTTGCGCAATTGAGATCGTGACGATAGACGATTTATGATCCTAACTGAAAAGAAACCTTTGGAAAAACTCTTGAGGAGGGAAATGCAGTCAATGACAGAAGACTTTAATAAACAATTTGTAATATTAGGTTGTCTTCTTCAATTTTGTTTTAAAATTGCATGTCTTCTCCCTTCTCTCTCATCCCCATCTCACTGAAGACTTTGGCAATTCACATTGATAAGTCTGCCTGCCTGGAAACACAAGTGAGACAGCTGGTGCAGATGGCAAATCAGCAGCAGAGTAAATTCAGCCTGAGACCACTTCTGGAGACCATTGATAATATAAAGCAAAAGGTTGCTTTCCTGGAGTCATACGAGCAGCGTTTAGGTACCTTGGGGATTCTTCTCTTCCTAAAGTGTTTTGGTGTTATGGGGGTAGTAAGCTAGTCTAGTTTACTTAAGATCTAAAATTTAAAAACGCCATTGAGGGGAGTTGAGGCTTTTACAAGTTTATTTATGTACTTTTCTCAGCAAACCACATAGTTACCTAGGGGCACACTGGTCTCCTGCGTTCCCTATGTGCTCTCCTTTGGGATTAAAGAGAGCCAGTGCTTGAATTGTTATGTTGCTGGTCTTTTGGGGAGGGAGGGGTTAAGCATGGAAGGGGTTGTGCTCTTCCTCTTTTAAGTTTTTTTTTTTTACAAGAGGTTTGCATGTCAAAGAGTTTGGAATCCAAATCCATGTATCCTACTAAAAACGGACAGACCACTGACTTCAGCGTTGCCCCCAATCTGCAGAAAAAAATAGGTTGCATCACAAGAAGTGGAGCTGTTATTGCCAGGCTCTGAACAGTTGCTCTAGATCAGTGATGGCCAAACTTAGCCCTCCAGCTGTTTTAGGACTACAGTTCCCATCATTCCTGACCACTGGTCCTGTTAGCTAGGGATGATGGGAGTTGTAGTCCCAAGTTTGGCCCTCACTGCTCTAGATAGTTAGATGTTAAGTATGTAAAAATGATGTCTAATACAAACTCTGTAAGTCTCTGTATGTAACCCTCTCTTATCTCCCCACATTTCTTTCTCTTAGTTGTTCTGGAAGACTTGTCCAACCAACATGATGTCCATCTCAGTATCCACAGGGCACAACTTAACAAAAACGAAGAACGGTTTAAACTTCTAGAAGGGACAAGTTACAATGGGAAACTGATCTGGAAAATTGTCGACTACAAGATGAAGAAAAAAGAGGCTATGGAAGGACTCTGTCCCTCTGTAGTCAGCCAGCCTTTTTACACCAGCCGCTGTGGGTACAGGTTGTCTGCCAGAGCATACCTGAATGGGGATGGTTCAGGAAAGGGCACTCACGTTTCCTTGTACTTTGTAGTGATGAGAGGAGAGTTTGATTCGTTGTTACCGTGGCCTTTCAAGCAAAAGGTCACACTTATGCTTCTGGACCAAAGTGGGAAGAAACATCACATAACAGAAACCTTTAAAGCCGACCCTCACAGCAGCAGCTTCAAGAGACCTGAAGGAGAGATGAATGTTGCCTCAGGGTGTCCTCGGTTTGTTGCTCATACTGTGCTCGAAAATGTGAAGAATACATACATCAGAGATGATACGCTCTTCCTGAAAGTAGTGGTGGATTTAACTGACCTCGAGGAATTATGAGAGAACTTGGAAGAGAACTGTTAAAGGTGATGGCTTGGTGATTTAACTGGATTGCTTTCAGACAACAGGAAAAAGCTGCTATTCACTCTGCTGACCTACTTTTATATTCCTTTTTGATAGTTTTGACTACTCCTTTGGTACTTTTTCAACTTGCATTAAGAAAACTGGTCAAGTCTCTAATGAGGTGAATTTGAAGCATATAGCAAAACGTGGTATTTGAGAGAGCTTTTTTATGTTTGAAAAGCTCTTAACTCAGTCATTATTTATCTCAGGAGACACATTATCAGGTGATACTACAGCAGAATACTGTATTCCAAAACCCAAATGCAGCTCCATCAGTTCTTCTCACTCTGTTACAAGCATTGCTAGGGGTGCTATTCACTAGGGAATGTTTGGGGCATTTCACAAGTTTGCGGCAAACGAAAGAATTCTAACGTTAACTTGGGCTGAAGGTTAGATTGACACACTTCCCATCTACCCCACTGACAGTCTGATCCTATGTATTTTTTAATTCATTGGGATTTGCTCTCATGTATAGAGAGGACTTACTTGAGAGTATTTCATATATGTGTGTGTGTGTGTGTGTGTGTGTATCACACATGATTATGTACTGTAGAATAGGCCCTATTTCATAAAGTGCATGACTTTGGCATCTTTTGAAAGCAAATCTAGGATCTAGGAAGACCACTAGATCCTGATTTTAAAGCACTTCAGTTAGTTGAAAGTTTTGCAAGTAGCAGTCCTGTGGCACTTCTAGGGTGAGTCCGCATGTGTGCGCAACACAAACAATCTGATCACCCACAGTTTGATAGCTCCTGTAATGCCCGTTGTGATAGGAGTTGAATAGAAAGAACCAGACCTTTTTTTCTTTAAAAAAATGTTTAGGGGTACTCTCATTTTGACTCAAGAAAATCACTATTTTATAGTTCAGATCAGAAAAAAATAAATATAATAAATGGACAAAAGTACAAAGATTCACAAAATGTTTAGTGGTTTGTGTTCCCCCAGAAAAAAGCACTGGAAAGAACATAATTGAGCATCCATAGTTCCATATGAACTTTTCTAGGGAAAAATCTCTCCGGCCACCCACTTTATTACCGGTAATCTGCTTACTTCAGATATCAGAATGAATAGGGTGATTGAACAGTTGCCTTTATTTTATGTTTTTAATTGCATGGAATTTGGGTTTTCCGCATAGATGGGTTACAGCAAATAACACAGAAAAGCACTTTAAAAAGCTATCCCATTATTTCTATGTAAATATGGATGTGATGTTTTCCTGCAAAGGAGAGTCTTGATAGTTCCATAAACGCAGAGATTAATATATTGAAACCAAAAGTCCATGGTGAGGTTTTTTTTTGGGGGGGGGGTGAAATCAGCAAGAATTCTGAGCACTGAACTTATTTTAATACATAGGTGTGTGGCTGAAATCAGATATACTTTGAAGTTGCCACAAGAACGTTGTTTTAATTCTCTTTCTGCTCCCTTCTTTCTAGCTGATGTAATTTGCCATACTAGGGTGTTGTGAGGATTTATTGCATTGATGTTGTAGTTTTTCAGCATGAAAGGGTGGCGCTTTAATAGATATAGTGTAAGGGAGTTTGATGTTGAGTGTGTAGGTGTATTTTCAAAACAACTTGGAAAGCATGTTCATTTTTGTCTAAACTGAATTGCCATCTTACAAGCACTGAATTATTTTTACTCTTTAACGACAGGTTGAAATGCAAGTAAGGCTGTGAGTTTTTTCAGGGATGTGAGATCCAGCCCTGAGGCATTACCAGGCACTTTGCAATACTCTTTCCGCATCCTCTCAGAATGGGATCACTGCTCACTGCTTTTAATAGCATTGTCTACTATTCTTGTTTCCTTACTATGATGGGGCTTGCAACCACAGCTGGAATAGCAGGGTGACAAAGGAAGCATTGTGGCATATACCTAGTGGGTTCCAAGTTCTGAAAGATGGAATTCTCTAGGCTGGGATTTGCAGCCATATCACTGCCTTGTGTGTTAATTTTTTTGTAAAGTTGACCACATTTATTAAAGAGGCTGTAAAGCTAAAATTGCTTTCTTTCCTTTTTTTAAAGAAAAGCAGTTTTCTAATTCTTTTACTAATGAGAATTTGTAAGTCCTTCCCTTTTTTAATACAGGAGGGAATTTGCTTTAAATATTCCATTTTAATACCTGGGTCCCTTAAAGTTTACATTTCTGTGCCAATTTGTTGATATGTTCTTAGATATGTTTGATGTATTTATTGCTGTAGGTTTTTAACCTTTTGTTATGAGTGGTTCACATTTTTCAATAAATATTAAAAAGCCAATGGTTCTTAAATGACTCACCTGAATGAAGTATTGCTGAATTCTTGAGCTCTCAAACAGCTTCTAAAACAATGCCTCCTTATTGCCACCTTAACTTTTGCAGACACAGTAGAACACACAAAACTTGGGGCTGGGGGAAAGAGGTTACGTATACATAATCCTCCAGCCACAAGAAGGAAAAGTAGTCTGGAAATTGATCTAATTTGGGAGGTTATTATTGGGAAGGTAGTAAAATGTAGTAAAAACTGTCTTCCCTGATCGCTCACCTGAGCTGCTATGCACTGAGCTGACTGGCTCTCTATAGAGGGGTGGGTGGGAGACAAAATATTTTAGCTACCTTTCTACACGTGTACCTATTGTTCTGAAATAGTGCTTCCATAACAAGCCTGTCCAAATACAGATAGGTAGCCGTGTTGGTCTGCCATAGTCAAAATAAAAAAATTCCTTCCAGTAGCACCTTAAAGACCAACTAAGTTAGTTCTTGGTATGAGTTTTCATGTGCATGCACACTTCTTCAAAATTCAAAATTATTCTCAATAAGTGAAAAGACTGCAATTCACAAGTACTGCAAAATTTTCAATGGCAACTTTATTGAAGGAATGCAATTTACGTAATTCCTGAGTTGTTACAATCAGGAAGACCTCGCTTCACTCCCATATAAGGCAAATGCAGGTATAGGACTCTTGCCTCATTCCTCCAAATTGTGCTACAGTAACAATGGCACTGGCAAAATCATCTTCATCTGTTTATCTCGGTTGGTACAGCACAAGACTCTTAATCTCAGGGTTGTGGGTTCAAGCCTCACATTGGGCAAAAGATTTCTGCGTTGGATTAGGGGGGACCCTCATGGTTCCTTCCAACTCTTGAGTCTATGTACCTCAGCAGCTCGTTGGCAAGGTTGCTATTCACACACGTAAAGGGAATAGCAATCTCGTATTTACCTTTCTCCGTACATGCCGCATAGGAGCCAGCAACCGCTGTACCACACTGCCAGAGGGCTCTCTAACCTCTCTTCAAAACCCCTGCTTTTGGAATGATATAATAAATGTGTTAAAGGCTTTAACCTCTTCGTGCATAATGCCTATTGTTACTACCGGATTTCCCCCCGAATTATCAACTAAATCCATTTTTGTTTACAAGAATAAACAAAACTAGTTTACAAAATTGGTGGGACCGGTTGCCCACTAGTGCCACATTTATTTCAAAACAAAATAATTTGTTGTTGCTTTTCAGGGTGTAAGCTTATGTCAAACCACTAGATAAACATGCATCTTAAAGAACATTAAAATAGCATACACACACACAAGCAGCTGGAAAATGTACTAGTTTTCAAACAAATCTTATAGGAAACATCCTTCCTCTCCAAGATGTAAAATGGGAAGTCTATAATGGTTTGCTCAAGCCAAGCTCAGAATGTGACGTGCTTTGGAAGATTAAGAATATTATGCTTTTAATGGAGAAATTTCTGGAACAACAATGGGATATCAGTCTCACCCAAGGCATGGTGGATAACAGGAACAACTGGGGGAAAGAAAGACATAGCATCTTACAAGGACAGGATTGCCACACACAGGAAGAACAAGGATATAGTTTAAGTTCCTCACTTGTAGTTTTATAAATCATTTAATGTGTAAACCACGGATAGAAGTTATTGATATTGCAGTTGTTGTATAAGGATTATTATGACCAGAATGCAATGGAAATTAGTAAGATTTTGGAACACGGAAATTAAGCAAACAAACCATCAATTCTAGCACGTGGGGGGGAGCACCTTATCTAAATTATATAACTTGGTATTTGAACTATTGGTATTAATAGCTGTATTATAAATTGTTATTGTGATAATGAAGCTATTACTGGATTGTAATTGAAAACTAATTAAAATTATTATATATAAAAGAATGTTATGCTTTTATTCATTGACAATAAAAAACATGTAAAAGTGTGCGTGCGTGCCTGCATGCCTGCCTCAATACAGATACCGACCGAGGTTAAAAAAATAAAAGATGACAACGGTTAAAAAAAACACGGGCGTAGCCAGGATTTATTGGGGAGGGGCAGGCTTTAGGTTTGGGGCGGCAGAACCGAGTTACCTGCAATACAATTGGTCAGTTGAGTATTATTATTTATTTACTTGATTTTGGGGGGGTGGCAGCTGCCCCCCCACCGCCCCCGGTTAAACAAACAAAACACCCCATGGCTTCCTTTCCCCTCAGCAAGGAAATGAAACGCTGCTGCTAATTCGGAGCCATTTCCCTTCGATAACGCTCAGCGTGGTTGTCGCCGCAGGCTTTGCCCTTCCCCTCCGCCAAACACCCCTGTCAGGTGGGCCGCCTGGAGCGCTCTTACCAGGGAGTAGACCCCACACAACACGGGGACTTACTCCTGAGTAAACGCGCGCAGGCTTAAGCCGGGCTCAGTCTCCTCCCCCCCCCCCATACACACACTTATTTTCGCTCCTCCGGCTCCCCCTCAGCGCGGCGCCCCGAGTCGTGAGGGAGGCGCCGACCCCGAGCGCCTTTCGCCTCCCGCCATTTCCCGGATATCGGCGCTGGCCCTGTCCCGGCAGGCGGCGGTGCTCCGCGTTGTGGTTCCGGGTTCCCGGAGCGCCTGGGGCCACGACGGCCGCCGGTTGCTGGTCGCCTTCGCCGACGACGCCGCCGGTAAGCGCCGCCCTGGGCAGGCCGGAAGGCCCGTTAGCTGCTGCCTCCTAGGCCCGGCGCGCTTTCGGGGAATAGCCGGCCTTCTCCCCGCAAGCCGCCCGGTCCCTGAGGCGCCTCGTACGCGGCGGGGCTCTGAAAGGATGGTTGTGGTGAATAACTGCTGCTGTTACTGTCGACGGCAGGAGTCGCACCACACGCGTGTAAACGGGCCCGAGGGGCTCCGGTTAGTGGGCGTGGGGGGTTATATTCGTATTTTGGCTTCCCTGGGGCGCCCCGCGTAAAAAAAAAAGGAGCACTTTAATCCGGAGTAACTGTCACCGCCGCTCCTAGAAGCGTGGGGCTGGTTCTCAGCGCGAGGGATTGTGAATCTTCCCTCTCGTGAAAACAACCAACCATCTTATTCCACGCATTACAAATGTGCTGCTGTGGGGGATAAGCTTTCCATACTATCTCCTGCAAACCTTGTAGCGGCACCTTGAAAACCAACCAATGCATTGTTTTGTGGATTGCTACTGCGCTTATCTGGTATGCCTTGGACCTGTTGCGTGGAAGCCTTGATAGAGACAGCCCCTTGCTGTTTCGCTTTCTCTATACTTGTACCTCTCTGCCTGATGCTGGACAGGCACACTGACATCTCCCTGCCTTGCTCGCCATATTCAGTCCGTTGCCAGGTCATGGTTACTTCTCACTTCAGGGCATTGCAAGAAACACCCACCCATACACACCAGGGGCTTTCCTCTCTGAGCCCTGGGGAAAGACCCTTGTCCCTCTGCCCCCTGGCCTAGGTTGCTGCAATGCTCTCCTTTCTGGTCTTCCACTGCCTCACCTTGGTTCCATCATCTCCATCCAGCTACGTTCCCGAGGGGTATTTGCAAAAACAACAGAGAGCTGAGTGGCACTCTAAATTTTAACAAATGTATTAACAGTGTAAGCTTCTGTGGACTAGACCATGGGTAGGCAAACTAAGGCCCGGGGGCCAGATCCGGCCCAATCCACGGACAGTCTGGGAATCAGTGTGTTTTTACATGAGTAGAATGTGCCCTTTTATTTAAAATGTATATCTGGGTTATTTGTGGGGCATAGGAATTCGTTCATCCCCACCCCCAAAATACAAGCTCGCTCCCCACAAGGTCTGAGGGACAGTGGACTGCTGAAAAAGTTTGCTGACCCCTGGACTAGACAAACAAAGTGCTGCTTGAGTGGGGTGTGTTTCTGTGTGTGTGTGTGTGTGTGTGTGTCACACACAACAGTGAGATGGAATTGTGAATCTGTGAAGTTAGAGGGAAATGAAATGCAGAAAGCACGGTCAGTAGCAACTACATTATTAACAATGACCATTCCCAAAGGAGGGTTAAGGTGCCACAAAACAGTTTGTTTCTGCTGTTAAAATCATTCCTCCCTCAAATAATGTGATGCCCTGTCTGGTCCAATAGTTCCTCATCTTTGCTATCAAAACCCTCCATGACTTTGCCCCTCCTTATCTCTCCATTCTTATGTCCTGAAACATCCCTGCTTTTGACCTTTGCTCCTGTAGCTCTATCACCTCCAGCTGTCCAAAGGTCTTCTGCTCCCTCAGAAGACTCCCTTTCCCCATTTGGAACTATCTCGCACATCACTTTTGTGATGCAATTTTTTCTCTTTCCTCAAATCCTTCCTCAGTGCCCACTTTCCTCATAAAGCTGTTGGCACAAAACCTGGTGTAACTGCCCAAGTATCTGTAACAGTGAAGAAGGGGTGGGGGAATAACACATTCTCCATCTGTTTTCCCTGAGCTTTCACAGCTCTGCACTTCCTTGTTACCCCCTCTGTCAGTTTTTAGATTGTATGTTTCTCAGGGCAGAGACGTGGCCTCTTGTTTTCTCTCAACACTTTGCAAATGGATGATTGTATATAAATAACACATAGAATGCTAGCTATCTGGATCTGATGAATTGGGCTTTAGACCATGAAAACCTATTCGAGAAAGAGTAAAGTAAGTGTCCCAAAATTCCATTTTGTGTTTACTGTAACAGGTTAACACAGTTAAGCTTCTGGAACTTATTGCATGGTAGAACAATACAGACAGCCATACTACCCCAGGTGAGAGAGAGAGAGAGAGAACTCATTTTGGTGTACAGTGGTACCTCGGGTTAAGAACTTAATTCGTTCCGGAAGTCTGTTCTTAACCTGAAACTGTTCTTAACCTGGAGCACCACTTTAGCTAATGGGGCCTCCTGCTGCCGCTTGCTGCACGATTTCTGTTCTCATCCTGAAGCAAAGTTCTTAACCCAAGGTACTATTTCTGGGTTAGCAGAGTCTGTAACCTGAAGCGTTTGTAACCCGAAGGACCACTGTAGTTTGACAATAGGTTCAGACTCCAAAAGCATGGCCAAAGTGTGTTTGTTGAGGAGTAACTAAGTGAGTTTGTTAGGGAGTTACATTATTTAACTTCTGCAAGTACCCTGAGTGATGAAATGTGTATAATGTTGCATTTCCAAGGCTACTCTTTTATAGAATTTCAAGAGACTTTCAGCTTCTCTTGGATGAAGAGTTTTTTAGGTGTCTAAATGCAACATGAAATCTTTTCAGAGACTCCCCAGGCTTGGCTGTAGAAACAAGTTGCATTGATGATGTGTCACTGGCATGAATATTTTTTCACATGTAGCCATGCAAATCATGCCTGAAGTTACCGCATAGCTACAAAGCTGGTCCTTAAGAAATTCATTTTTGCTCATTGGTTGTTTACTTACACACCTCGTACTGTTGGTGTTACCACTTGTGCACAATTCTTGAAGTGCAGTTTAACACTCTAAGCAGTTGAAACAGACTCTAATCTAAACCTGATATGCCCAAATCTGTTTCAACTGCTTAGATTAGATCAGATGCTTAAAATTCAGTAGTACCAAGGTCATTAGTCTTTCCTGGTAGTGGAAAAACTCCATCTCAACAGGTAGTTTCAGTTTCTTCCACAGAAAATATTTTTGACAATTTTGTTTGTGTATATATAAATATATATGTTTCATAGATATGGATAACAGACATGAAGAGAAAGGTGGGGCGCTGTGTGCAACATCGCAAGAGAAAACAAAAGGAAGAGGTAAGTGTAATTGTTGAGTCTGTGACAGTAGCTTCAATAGAGAGCATTCTCAGGTTTTACACTCCCTGAATGTATATCGCTTGTATCAGAGCCAATTAAATGCTAACTATTGGTTTACACACCTTTTTTTAAAAAGTGCATTTGGGTGTTTTGAACCAGTCTTTCAGATGCTTTGGCACATTTCCAGATTGCAGCACAGTGTTTTTAAGTTCACTCAACTTCTTGAAGGTTTTTGAAGGCATTGTGGGTTGTGTTGGAACTAGTCACACTACTTAATCAGCACTCTCCGATCACTGCAAAGTCAACTTGCTTTATCTTCAGTATGTAACATACTGTTATGTGAATTAGACTTATCTTCTGGAAGTGTTGTAGTGCAATATTCAGCCACCTTGCTGAAGCCAAGCGTTTCTGAGTTTCGTTGGTGCTTGGATAGATAACCTGGGAATTGCTTGTGTATTGTCTTGTGTACTATTCCATGATGGAAGGAAGATAGGATATAAATGATTCTGTCTGTACGATCTAGTTGAGATTCCTGCATTGCAGGGGTTTGGCCTGAATGACCCTCAGGAACCCTTGCAACTCTGCAATTATATGATTCTATTAAATGCAGTAAATAAATATATGTGTTCACTGTTTATTATTTAATTATCAATTTGATTAATCTGTGTTTTGCCTTTCACTTAAAATCAGGATTTTCTAATCTAATGTACCAAAAAACCTAAATCCTAATCAGTGCTCCTGTACTCTGGGTTTTTATTTCTTTAAGAGAGAGAGAAGAGGAAGCGAAAGCGCAGCAGGAGCAGGAGCAGGTCCACCTCGATTTCTTCCACTACGTCGTCTAGTTCTTCAACATCCTCATCTTCAAGTTCTTCCTCAAGGTCCTCTGCTTCACGCAGCAGAAGCAGCTCAAGTAGTAGAGGTATGATTTCATCTCTGCATTGAAGTAATCTGTTTAGTATACGATGGCTTCAAATACTGACAGCAAGTCAGCAAATACTGACAACTTCCAAGCCCAGACCAAGCATAGATCGATAACCTGCATTTTGTAGGAGCTTAACTGTGCACTGTCTTAATGAGTTTGTTGTTGTGAGAACCTGATTTAGCATGGTGGAGATGCTTGAATGTAATAGACCTGATACTCAAGCCAGCAAGGAAAGGAGGGGGCACAACATTGAATTCCATCCATAGACTAAAACACTTCTCCTTGGTCATGTAAACATTGGTGCCAAATTTGATGGTGCCATCTTTAGAGGTGTCCAAATCCGTGCAGATTGGAACATTTTGGTCTGCAATCTTGATTCAAAATGGTGTCTTGTATATCCATACATAAACGAAAACTAGTTCCACCTTCTCAGGAACTGTTTTGTAACACAACTCTGATTCATGTAACATCATTCAAGCCATAATACGTGTGTGTTTGTTTTAACTTTAATGCCTAGATTCTCCCAAATCAAAATCAAAGAAAAGGAAAAAGGAAAAACAGAACAAAAAGGTAAGGCCAAGATTAACAGATAAAGCAGAGATGAAAAATCAGTGCAACTGAAAAGCTCTTCTTTGTGCTTTGTTCAACATGTCATGTTTTTGAGCACAAAATATTTTGTAATTTTCTTCTGTGGATTCAGACAGAATATGATTTGAACCCAAACGAGAGATTATGCTACTCTGACTAACTTCCTTTTAGCAGATTACATTGCTTGCTGACATGTGACAACCTCTCATGGAGGTGGCATGTGAAGATTACTTGTCTTTCAGCTGCTTTGGTGATGGACCTATGAACTCCATATCCATGGAAATGCATGTCTCATTGTTGGTTCGACTCACTGCGGATGTGACTTGAGTTTACAACAGTGATCCTCATATGATGCCTGTTGGATGCCTGTTAGCGGATAATGTGGGTGGGTCATATGGCTGCTAACAGTGGGTTCTGGAGAAAATGTATCATTGGAAGCATGCTACTGGCATTTTCATTCAAAGATTGGACTTCTATTTAAGGATTGAACTAAATGAGCTCAACAGCTGATTAGCAGGTACCTGTAGAGCCGGGTTAAGGAACTAGAACTGGCCAGCAGGTCAAATCCATGGTTCCCTGATCCCCTGTGAGCCAAGTTGGATGGGTAGCACCTATCGGTCTCCAGATGTCACAGTGACATTGGGAGCCTGCTTTCCTTTGCCCTCGTGGTTTGAAATCAGGTTGTGTAGACAAAGGCACAGCTCTCTACAAGCACCAACAATCACCCTAGAGCAGCCAGTTTGTTTTATGCTGCATTCCCATAGCAACCATTTCTGGACTGTCACCCACAGGACTTTCTCAAAATTCCAAACATGCCCACTGGCCTCAAAAGGTTGGTGAACTCTGGTTAGCAACTTATAAATATTGCCAATAAATAAATAAATAGGGAGATTGGTCTGCTAGGTCTCTGTAGGCAGTGCATAAATTAATGTGAATCTGTATAGGTGCTCTGTGGCTACTATCAGACATAAAGAAATGCCTGTGCATGTTTTTATCTCTTTAGAAGAGAAAAAAAGATAAGTTGAAGAAAAAGAAAGAAAAGAAGAAAAAGAAAGAAAAGTCAGGTCCTGTACAGCTTTCTAAGGTAGGTGCAAGACTGAATGCCTGGCAGTGTCTCAATTTCCCCCCACAGAACTAGACTAGCTCATAAGTGTCTATGATTAAAAGTATTTAAATGGGCAGTAGAATTACTTAGATTTTCTGTTTTGATTACCTTTCTAAAGGTTGAACTACATCTTGCTATTAGAACAAACACGGTGGCATATTTATTGTACATTTTTATCTGGTATTTCTCCAAGGAGCTCAGGGTGGCAGACACAGTCTCCCCACCCCTGCTTAATCCTCACAACAACCCTTAAGTTAGGTTTAGGCTGACATTGTATAATTGCCCCAAGGTGAGCTTGGCTGAATAGAAATTGATACCCAGGTCTCCTCAGTCCTAGTTCGGCACCATTACCACAGGTGTGATTGAGCAGAATGAACTTCAGGAGAGTGAAACTCTTTCAGTATTACTTTCACCAGATTCATAGAATCTACTGTTTTAGTCTCTTACCCTGAAGAATCCTGAGTATTTTGTTTTTAGGCTGTTGCCATTGGGTCAGATTTCCCTCCCCCCCTCCCCAAACTTAAATCAGTTTAAGATTTTTGATTTCCTGTTTGTTTTGGCTTAAGAGGTCCATTCATTACATATTTGCACATGTTTCTGCTTTCCCTGTAAGCCGCACATAATTCTGAAGAAGCAGGCATGTAGCTCGAAAGTACTTCTGGATCCTTTGCTGTCGCTTGAGACTCAGGTGGTCTCAGGGGCATGGAGTGTCCTCCATCAGCACTGACTGATGGCCCAGCTGCGCCCCTATCTACGCAGGGATAGCCTAACTTCTGTTGCTCTGGTAACATCTAAATTAGATTACTGCAACAAGTTATATGTAGGGCTTCCTCTGAACAAAGTGAGCTGGTGCAGAATTCAGCAGCCACGTTTCTCACTAGGGCAAGGCACTTTGAACCAGGTCCAAGTGCACTGGCTCCCAGTTAGTTTCTGGGCTCAATTCAAAGTGCTGGTTTTGACCTATAAAGCCTTAAACAGCTCCGGACCACAATACCTCAAAAAGCACCTCTCCCTGAACCCTGTGATCATCTTCAGAGGCCCTGTTTCATGTGCCTCCTCCACAAGAGTCCCGGAGGGTGGCAACACACGAACAGGCTTTTTCTATGGTGGCTCCCCATTTGTGGAATGCTCTCCTCAGCAAGGCTCACCTGGTGCCTTCATTTCCTATCTTCAGGCACCAGGCAAAAACATTTCTCTTTAGTCAGGCCTTTGGCTGATTAACATTCTAGGTCCTTTTAAATGTATTTGCAGGAGGGGGTGATTGAGATTTTTTGTTCTTGTTTTTATTATGTAGTTTGTATTCTCGTTTTGTATTTTTATGTTGTGAACCGCCCAGTGATCTTCGGATGAAGGACGGTGTACAAATTTAATAAATTAACAACAGCAGCAGCAATATAGATAATTTAAAATGGTACATATTTATTTATGTATCAAATACATTCTTTTAGTACTTGAAAGATAAAAAGAAGAATCAGAACTACAGTATGATCACAGGGAAGAAAATTAAGATGAAAGTAAAGAAGAGTAAAAAGGATAAAGAGGTAACATTTTAAACTTTTTTATTGCTTCCTAAGGGGAGGGGGGAGGTGGTAGCTGTGTTTACTGGTTTGTTTTCCCTTCAGTTGTAGCATCAGAGCTATGTAAATTCATAATCCACCTTTGGTCTACACCTTGATCTAGATCTGTATTTACTGCCAATCATTTCCGTGGGCTCTAGCACTCATCACGGTGTGCCATTGCGCCAGAAGCGGTTTAGTCATGTTGGCCACATGACCCAGAAAGCTGTCTGCAGACAAACACTGGCTCCCTCGGCCTGAAAGCGAGATGAGCGCCGCAACCCCATAGTTGCCTTTGGCTGGACTTATCTGTCCAGGGGGTCCTGTACTGCCAATGCAGATGTACACCTCCATTGCAATGCTTTTCCAAACCCTGTCAAACTGTCTGGACGTATCTTTTCATACAGATGGATATACACATCTGTAATGACCAGTTGCTACTTGAAATGGCAGCTGGATCAAAGCTGTAGCTTTTCTCATAATGTTCTGCATTCCTTGAGTTTGTTTAAAAAACACCTCTTTATGTTTAAAGGCCTTCTAGTTTTTCTAGTGATTTTTCTGTAATTGAATTATTTTATATCATTCCCTCTAATGATATAACGAACTCAGGTGACTGAAAGCCTAGGAGTTTGGAAGCAAAACAGAACCACCCCTTACAAAGGCTACAAAATGAGTTTCTAATAGTTTGAACTGGCTATTGAAAGCATTTATAAAATAGTTTTAAATTCACTGGCTTTTTTATTTCCAGCGAGATCGAAACCGCGCTGAACTTCTTGATTTCTTGAACTCTGCTTTGTAGTGAATATGCTACTAAGCAAGGACCAGTAAGTCTGTCAACCTGCTCCTCAAGGCACCAAATGCAAGCTCAGAGTGAAGGGGTGAAAGCACTTTATGTGCGATGAGCTGAAATTCTCCTGCTGCGAAGATCCTCCTGTACAACAGTAAAGAACTGAAGGCAACAACTTGCCAACAAAGAGCCATATTGCCGCTCCTGGGGACCCTAAGAAAACTAGGGTGATTCCTTAAAAATGCTTTAATGGGAGATGACATGGTTGAATTTTGACCTACTGCACATATCCCAAACTGCATGCAGAAAACAACTTTACCACTGGCTGTCCTTTGTCATTTTTCATGTTAAAGCTGACTATTTGCAAATAAGCTCTTTCAAAAAAAGAGTACCTGTATATATAGAAATTTTTAGTATTGAAGATATTTGTTTGTAAACGGCAAAAATCACCTCTTTCTAAGTAGTGTGTATTCTAGAGAAATTAATACAGTATACTTTTGAAAACATTGTTTCATTGATAGGATTTCCTTTTCCTTTTCCTGTTATTAACAAGCCAAATGGCAGTTTGTTAACTAGGTGCTAGGGTATTAATTAAAATATTCTGGCATAATATAACCATTATGTGAATATTCTGCAACTAGCTTGCATCCTGGTGTAATTTATTATTTTGTGTTGATCCCCACTGCTTGCTTTTTTGTATGCTTGCCATAGTTTATGTTCTAACCACCTGCAGAGAAATATGTATGTAGGTGCACACTATGAGAATCCCACCGGGCCATCAACTTAAAGAGAGTTCAGTGGTACGCCCAATAGACTTCAATAGACGAGTCGTTATGTAAGGTCACAATGTACAGACTTCTATTTTAAAAGAAAACAAAATAAAACCTGTTTCTGAATTTGAATCACATAGCACTTGGTGAATTATGTGCCACACAAGTAGAGTTTTAGAGTGTCAGGATAGGGAAGCTCGGAGCAGAACAAAACAGGCCAGGCCAGTGGTCACAGGGTTCCTGCCCCAAACCATTACCTGTTCTCTCTTGAGAACATTTACTAAAGGAAATGCATGGTGAAATCTTGTAGCTCATTCTTACCACTCCACATGATTAGGTGCCACATGGGCTGGGGGAGATGAGGAGAGAGAAGCATATATCATATCACACTTTTAATAAGATCAGCACTAACAGAAGGGGAAAGTGGACTCTGGACTCTCTTAGCAGCAGCATATGAAATAGTTGTCATTATTTTGCATAAATTACTAGAGTACTTCTTAGTGTGTATATTCCTACCACCCAAACTAAGCAGGGAGAGATAGTTAGATCTGCTGTAATGCAGTATTACAGTGGTTTTCAACCAGTGTGCTGTGGCACCCTGGGATGGTCAAGGAGTGTTGGTTGCCAGGAGCTGAGGCGGCCTCAGAGTAAGCAAGCAAGCAGGCCAGGGAGCCCAGCCAGCCAGTCCAACAGCCCTTGCTGCTGGAATGGACAGACAAGTCCCAGGCCCCTGTGGGGCAGTGTGAGGAGGCATATCTCTTTGGGGGCAGGGAGGGGCAGCTCAAAGACTAGGAGTGGCGGCGGCAGCTGCCCTGAGGACTCCCAAGGAGAGGGGAGAGAAGGCTGAGGGAGCACTTCTCAAGGGAGGGTGTTCAAAAAAGGGTGAGAAGCTGTCAGCTCTGCAGGCAAGGGGTGACATAACTGGGCTCCTGATCCCCACAGGGGTGCTGCAGAAAGAAAGTAGTTGGTCAAGGGAGCCATGGACTCAAAAAGGTTGAAAACCTGCAGTACTGTATAAGATTCCACAAATTCCAATTGGTAAAATCCCTAGAAGTAACAGCAGAGGGCACTCTATCCCTCTCTAAATTTGTGGCAGAGTGGAATTGACTAGAGAAAAAGCCCTGGTGAAGAAGGAAACATTTCTAACATCTGTACAGAGTACGGTGCTGATAAATTCTGTTGAAATACTTCGTAAATGAAACTGGTTGCCAAAGTTGCTTTGAAAATGATCTCATTTATGTGTTCATCCTATTTTTATAGAGCATTTAAATGAATACACATAGTGGTGGTGTTTAGTCGTGTCCGACTCTTCGTGACCCCCTGGACCAGAGCACGCCAGGCACTCCTGTCTTCCACTTCCTCCCGCAATTTGGTCAAACTCATGTTGGCAGCTTCAAGAACACTGTCCAACCATCTCGTTCCCTACTCCTTGTGCCCTCCATCTTTTCCAACATCAGGGTCTTTTCCAGGGAGTCTTCTCTTCTCATGAGGTGGCCAAAGTATTGGAGCCCCAGCTTCAGGATCTGTCCTTCCAGTGAGCGCTCAGGGCTGATTTCCTTAAGAATGGCTAGGTTTGATCTTCTTGCAGTACATGGGACTCTGAAGAGTCTCCTCCAGCACCATAATTCAAAAACATTGATTCTTCGGTGATCAGCCTTCTTTATGGTCCAGCTCTCACTTCCATACATCACTACTGGGAAAACCATAGCTTTAACTATACGGACCTTTGTTGGCAAGGTGATGTCTCTGCTTTTTAAGATGCTATCTAGGTTTGTCATTGTTTTTCTCCCAAGAAGCAGGCGTCTTTTAATTTTGTGACTGCTGTCACCATCTGCAGTGATCATGGAGCCCAAGAAAGTAAAATCTCTCACTGCCTCCATTTCTTCCCCATCTATTTGCCAGGAGGTGATGGGACCAGTGGCCATGATCTTCGGTTTTTTTTATGCTGAGCTTCAGACCATATTTTGCGCTCTCCTCTTTCACCCTCATTAAAAGGTTCTTTACCGTATTTTTCATTCTATAGGACGCACATTTCCCCCTCCAAAAATTAAGGGGAAATGTGTGTGCGTCCTATAGAGCGAATGCAGGCTGCGCCGCTAAGCCCAAAGCCAGAACAGGAAGACGGAGCACTGCGGAGCGCTCCGTCTCGCTGCTCTAGCTTGGGGACAGTGCCTTCACCCCGCTCTCCTGCAGAAGCTAGCAAGGCTGTTCCCAAGCCAGAACAGCGAGACGGAGGGCTCCGTCTCGCTGCTCTAGCTTGGGGACGGCTGCGCGCAAACCTCTGCAGGGCAGCAGGGCGCTGCGCTCCAAAGGCTTCAGGGATCTTTGAGGCTGGTGGTGGGGGAAAGCAGCGCTTCCCCCCACCGCCAGCCCCACAAGCTCTGGTGAATGTACCTTGAACGCACCTTGTTTTAGAAGCGGAGAACAAGAAAAAAAAAATTCCCCTGTTCTCCCCCTCCTATGGTCCGGTGCGTCCTATGGTCCGGTGCATCCAATGGAGCGAAAAATACGGTAATTCCTCCTCACTTTCTGCCATCAAGGTTGTGTCATCTGCTTATCTGAGGTTGTTGATATTTCTTACCGGCAATCTTCCAGCAATTCATCCAGTCCAGCCTTTCCTATTATGAATTCTGCATATAAGTTAAATAAGCAGGGAGACAATATACAGCCTTGTCGTACTCCTTTCCCAATTTTGAACCAAACAGTTGTTCCATATCCAGTTCTAACTGTAGCTTCTTGTCCCACATAGGGATTTCTCAGGAGACAGATGAGGTGATCAGGCGCTCCCATTTCTTTAAGAACTTGCCATAGTTTGCTGTGGTCGACACAGTCAAATGCTTTTGTGTAGTCAATGAAGCAGAAGTAGATGTTTTTCTGGAACCGTCTAGCTTTCTCCATAATCCAGCACGTTTGCAATTTGGTCTCTGGTTCCTCTGCCCCTTCGGAATCCAGCTTGCACGTATGGGAGTTTTCGGTCCACATACTGCTTAAGCCTGCCTTGTAGAATTTTAAGCATAACCTTGCTATACATATAGTGTATAGTTGCTTAACTCTGCCTCTGTTGCTGTTTGTTGTCCTTCTCTTCCCAGCTTATTTGACCAGGTTTGGTAAAGGCAGGGCTGACTGATTTTTAGTATGACAAAATGACAGTTCAACCTCAGTGAAGTCATTCCTTTGCCTTCAAGCGGGGGGGGGGGACGGGGGGACGGACCAGAACTCCTTTCATAGCTGTCGCTTCCACTGCTACTTTGATGGAGTAGCAACTGGTGTGCAAAGCACAGCCACCCCACTGACCTGAACAGGACTGGAACAGGGCTATGGGAATGCACCTGTGAAGTCAGTCTGGGATTACTGCTGAGGGTGCCCAAAATCCAAAAATCCAAGTATCAGCCAATGCCCTAAATATCCTTTCCTGGAATGTGGCTGGTTGGTCTAGATGTTTATCTCAATCTACAGATATTCTATTCTATTGCCAAAACTTTAACATCATCGCCCTTCAAGAGACATGGGCGGCGGAAACTCCAGTTCTGGGATTACTGCTTATCTGCCTACAGAGCTCCAGTCTTGCTCCCCCCCCCAACCCAGATAAACTGCAGTGCTGCTGCTGTGAGGTCACTGCAGACTCACTGCTAGTGCTTTCATAATCATCAAGCCCTATCCACTTTGATGCAATGCCTCCATCTGCGTATGGAGTTTGCTGGATTAGTGTTTGGTTGCAACATATGCCATGCTTGCTAAATTCTCAGAGTTGCACACAGTTATTTCTGAATTTGCACCGTTGGTGCTGGAACACCATTTGCTGTTATATTACTACTAAGCCACTCCAGTATCCCTGCCAAGAAAACTCCATGGACAAAGACAACAGGCATATAAAAGTTATGACACTGGAAGATGAGCCCCTCAGGTCGGAAGGTGTCCAACATGCTACTGGGGAAGAGCGGAGGACAAGTACAAGTAGATCCAGAGCTGATGAAGCGGCTGGGTCAAAGCCGAAAGGACGCTCAGTTGTGGATATGCATGGAAGCGAAAGGAAAGTCCAATGCTGTAAAGAAAAATATTGCATAGGAACCTGGAATGTAAGAACCATGAACCTGGGTAAGTTGGATGTGGTCAAAAATGAGATGGCAAGAATAAATATTGACATCCTGGGCATCAGTGAGCTAAAATGGACGGGAATGGGCGAATTCAGTTCGGATGACTATCATATCTACTACTGTGGGCAAGAAACCCGTAAGAGAAATGGAGTGGCCCTCATAGTCAACAAAAGAGTGGCGAAAGCTGTACTGGGATGCAGTCTCAAAAATGATAGAATGATCTCGATACGAATCCAAGGCAGACCTTTTAACATCACAGTAATCCAAGTTTATGCACCAACTACTGGTGCTGAAGAAACTGAAATTGACCAGTTCTATGAAGACTTACAAGACCTTATCGAAGTGACACCAAAGAAGGATGTTCTGCTCATTATAGGGGATTGGAATGCTAAAGTAGGGAATCAAGAGATAAAAGGAACAACTGGCAAGTTTGGCCTTGGAGATCAAAACGAAGCAGGGCAAAGGCTAATAGAGTTCTGTCAAGAGAACAAGCTGGTCATCACAAACACGCTTTTCCAACAACACAAGAGACGACTCTACACATGGACATCCCCAGATGGGCAACATCGAAATCAGATTGATTATATTCTCTGCAGCCAAAGATGGAGAAGCTCTATACAGTCAGCAAAAACAAGACCTGGAGCTGACTGTGGCTCAGATCATCAGCTCCTTATAGCAAAATTCAAGCTTAAACTGAAGAAAGTAGGAAAAACCACTGGACAGGTAAGATACAATCTAAACCAAATCCCTTATGAATACACAGTGGAAGTGAGGAACAGGTTTAAGGATTTAGATTTGCTGGACAGAGTGCCTAAAGAACTATGGATGGAGGCTCGCAACATTATACAGGAGGCAGCAACTAAAACCATCCCAATGAAAAAGAAATGCAAGAAAGCAAAGTGGCTGTCCAACAAGGCCTTACAAATAGCGGGGGAGAGAAGGCAAGCAAAATGCGAGGGAGATAGTGAAAGATACAGGAAATTGAATGCAGATTTCCAAAGAACAGCAAGGAGAGAAAAGAAGGCCTTCTTAAACGAGCAATGCAAAGAAATAGAGGAAAGCAACAGAATGGGAAGAACCAGAGATCTGTTCAAGAAAATCGGAAATATGAAAGGAACATTTCGTACAAAGATTACCATAATAAAGGACAAAAGTGGTAAAGATCTAACTGAAGCAGAAGACATCAAGAAGAGGTGGCAAGAATACACAGAGGAATTATACCAGAAAGATATGGATGTCTTGTACACCCCAGGTAGTGTGGTTGCTGACCTTGAGCCAGACATCCTGGAGAGTGAAGTCAAATGGGCCTTAGAAAGCACTGCAAATAACAAGGCCAGTGGAAGTGATGGTATTCCAGCTGAACTGTTTAAAATTTTAAAAGATGATGCTGTTAAGGTGCTACACTCAATATGCCAGCAAGTTTGGAAAACTCAGCAGTGGCCAGAGGATTGGAGAAGATCAGTCTACATTCCAATCCCAAAGAAAGGCAGTGCCAAAGAATGCTCCAACTACCGCACAATTTCACTCATTTCACATGCTAGCAAGGTTATGCTTAAAATTCTACAAGGAAGGCTCAAGCAGTATGTGGACCGAGAACTCCCAGAAGTGCAAGCTGGATTTAGAAGAGGCAGAGGAACCAGAGACCAAATTGCAAACATGCGCTGGATTATGGAGAAAGCTAGAGAGTTCCAGAAAGACATCTACTTCTGCTTCATTGACTATGCAAAAGCCTTTGACTGTGTTGACCACAGCAAACTATGGCAAGTTCTTAAAGAAATGGGAGTGCCTGATCACCTCATCTGTCTCCTGCGAAATCTCTATGTGGGACAAGAAGCTACAGTTAGAACTGGATATGGAACAACTGATTGGTTCCAAATTGGGAAAGGAGTACGGCAAGGCTAGGGTTGCAGTAATATAAGATTAGATTAAGAAAGGACTATGATGAATTAGGATGGGGAAAAACATTTATATGTTGCTATAAAACTTGGACATGAGGATGCAGAAAGGGGAGGTATGGGGAAGTCCGAGGAAAGAAGTTTATGAAAGGACATTTTGAAATTATATTTGTTTGTTTGTCTGTTTTTCTTTTATGTTTGTTTGTTATAAAAACTTTTGTAAAACCAATAAAAATTTTATAAAAAAAAAAAAGGAGTACGGCAAGGCTGTATATTGTCTCCCTGCTTATTTAACTTATATGCAGAATTCATCATGCGAAAGGCTGGGCTGGATGAATCTCTAGCCGGAATTAAGATTGCCGGAAGAAATATCAACAACCTCAGATATGCAGATGACACAACCTTGATGGCAGAAAGTGAAGAGGAATTAAAGAACCTTTTAATGAGGGTGAAAGAGGAGAGCGCAAAATATGGTCTGAAGCTCAACATCAAAAAAACGAAGATCATGGCCACTGGGCCCATCACCTCCTGGCAAATAGATGGGGAAGAAATGGAGGCAGTGAGAGATTTTACTTTCTTGGGCTCCATGATCAGTGCAGATGGTGACAGCAGTCACGAAATTAAAAGACGCCTGCTTCTTGGGAGAAAGGCGATGGCAAACCTAGACAACATCTTAAAAAGCAGAGACATCACCTTGCCAACAAAGGTCCGTATAGTAAAAGCCATGGTTTTCCCAGTAGTGATGTATGGAAGTGAGAGCCGGACCATAAAGAAGGCTGATCGCCGAAGAATTGATGCTTTTGAATTATGGTGCTGGAGGAGACTCTTGAGAGTCCCATGGACTGCAAGAAGATCAAACCTCTCCATTCTGAAGGAAATCAGCCCTGAGTGCTCACTGGAAGGACAGATCGTGAAGCTGAGGCTCCAATACTTTGGCCACCTCATGAGAAGAGAAGACTCCCTGGAAAAGACCCTGATGTTGGGAAAGATGGAGGGCACAAGGAGAAGGGATCGACAGAGAATGAGATGGTTGGATGGTGTTCTTGAAGCTACTAGCATGAGTTTGATCAAACTGCGGGAGGCAGTGGAGGACAGAAGTGCCTGGCGTGCTCTGGTCCATGGGGTCACGAAGAGTCGGACACGACTAAACGACTAAACAACAACAACAAGTTATATTACTTAAGCTAAGCGAGCGTGGATTGTTTTCAACAACTGAGATAAAAACGAGTAGAAGCCTCATGCAGGAATAGGATGTGTATACTTTTTAAAATTATGATTTCTTGCATGTGGATTTACTTAACCCATGTACGAGGACTATGTTTTGCAAGAAAGTACTGATCAAAACATGGAAACAAAATAGCAATGGTGTTCTTTTGTGTTAAAATAACAGTAATTCTTGAAGTCAGCAAGACTTCCCTTTGCAGAAGCAATGGTGGTTCTTTTTCAGTACACTTGCTGCTTCTGTATGTTTTCATATCTAATATTTTTAAAGTAATGATTTCCATATAACTTTTAATGCTGCTCTTTACCAATCTGGGCTTGTGGTTTCCTAAACATTCCTCCCACTGTCTTTAATAGTATTGCATTTGCTGGCTTAATTTACACATCAAGGTGTGCCCAACTATGGCTTCCTGAGATTGTGCAAACATTGGCTAGAGTTCATGGTTGAGGAGAGACCTTAACCACATTCCTGTGTTTCATGCTAAGCCAAACCTTACATTCACTGCTCAGCTGACCTAAAAGAACCAGCAAGGAGTAAAGCAGGTACAATCTCTTCCCCAGGAGCCAGCGCATTTGTGTGTTCACAGTAAGTCATGGTTTGGGCTTAGCATTATGTGCAAGCACATCCTTATCTTCCACTCATCAACTTTAGCATTTGTTAGATCTTTCAGTTTAAAAGTCAACAGTTTTACATTTTAGTTCTGTACACCACTACCCTCTGCATGTTCACTCAGAAGTAACTCCCACTGACCCGTTCCACACTTAATACTAAGACAATCCATGACTTAGTGTAAACAAGTAGATTGTGCCTGCTTTGCCCCCTCATTCCCCACCCCATTATTCCTGCTGCACTAAGGCATGGTATGGCTTAGTGCAAGGGTCGGCAACCTAACGCCCATGGGCCAGAAGAGGCCCATGGGGGTCGTGTAACCGGCCCATAGACCCCCGCCACCCGCTTGGGGACCCCCCCACTGCCCGCTTGGTCAGCTCCCGTGCGCCATGCTAAACTGGCGTGGAGTAGAGCGGGGACCGCCTTCTGCAACACTGGCTGGCTTCCCATTGGCTGCAGGAAGCTCCTGCAGCCAGTGGGAAGCTGCACACGCCTCCTCCGCACCAGAAGGAGCGTCAGAAATAGTGTTTGCACATGAAGCAGCCCAAGCCACAAAAACTTTGCCGACCTCTGGCTTAGTGTTACACTCAAATCAAGACTTCTGCTTTCACAAGCTGTAGCCAAGCTTAGTTCTGTGATTTACCACTCATGGTTTGTCTGGGAGAAGATCGACCATGAGCCTGGTTCAGATGTAATGCTAAGTTAAGCTATTTCTTAGCTCACGTCAAGAGATGAGAAGAGCAGTCATATTCCTCTCTGGGAACCTGGACATTTCTTTGTTCATGCCAAGACATGGTTTGGCTTAGCACTGCATCTGACCTGAGCCACTGGGTCATTGGTGATGCATCTTTAAGGCTGTAAACTGAGAGTAACTGCTCAGGTCTTGGGCACTTAAGCTACTAGGGTATTCCTTCATTGTAGAGATTTAGAAATTCTGACATAAATGAAAATACATTACATTGTACTAAAAAGAAATTAAATTAGGGGGGAAAGCCATCTTATGGAGCACTCAGATTGCACAATGGCAGCAATAATTTTGAAGTTCCTAATAAGTAGAACACTGGATATAAAAATCACAGGACAATGGGACAGCTAAAATTAAAGAATGTATTTCAGAATTTAACACAGCAAAGAATTGTTCACTTGTTGATACAAAAGTTGGTCAAATGGCAATGTTAGAAAATGGCTTTTATACTTTTTTGTCAATTTCCCTTATGAACGAGGCCCTAAGACAAAGAAAAACATGTGCATATACAGTAGAAAGGACAGATACCACATGAGAACACACAAGTTTTTAAAAATGCTCTAACAAATATAGATCACCATAGCCTAAGATAATTCATTTGGGGCACTATCTCCCCAACTATCCTAGGGTGCTAAGCACTTTTGTGGGCTATGGAGAACACAAGCAGGGAGGAACAGAGCTAATCCCATTAGCCCTTACATTAGTATTTTTTAAAACATAGTTTCTTTTTCACATAGGAAAAGCAGTATACAAATTCCATAAACAAATAAATATTCATAGGTGTAGAAAGTGGCATAGTAGTTGTACAATTGTCAAAATATTTTGGGTCTCTTTCTCTGCTACTGAGTTTAAATGGTCCAGCTCAAACTGGATCTGGCATTTGGAAACCCTGAGTTTGCTTCATATTAAAATAATGCAGTTTGCTGGTGTCTTAGGGAAAGTTTGTGTGTATGAGAGAGAGTGAATTCTTTAGTACAGTGCATCCACATTGTCTCATCTTGCGTGGGTCTGTGGGTGTGTAGATGAGAGATAAATAGATAGATAGATAGATAGATAGATAGATAGATCCCAAAAGCTAGCAAAATCACTCCAGGAGAAATCTTAGCAAAAATAAAAGGGTCCAGGTGGCAGTGGCATACGGTATAAAACACAAAGCCCTCTGAACGTTTAAGTACCCCATTCACTTAACAAGAGTTGCCTGAAAGCAATCACAACTCAGAAACCAGCTAGCTCAGATATCAAGAGTCAATAGTCTTAGTTTCCAGTGGAACACAACCAAATAAACAGCTTCGTTAGTCAATTAACCTATTGTACCATTTACACAAGATAGAATGACTGGCTGGTTCATGCCATACTAATAGAAATTCTTTACCTGCTTCCAAGTATTTCTGCATTAAACTAAATAAACTGAAAAGAATTCAACTTTGTCTGGATTGTGCCTTGTGTACAGATAATTAGTTAGGCCCAAGCAAATATGTTGCTATAAGCTAAGGACCTATCTTTAAAAGTTATCCTCTGGATTTATCTTAAGCTACTCGAAAATAATTCCAGCCCTTTCTTGCCAGGGTTGCAATTTGTCATCCAGAGGTAGACAGACTGGGCATATTTCATGCATAACAGTGTCTAACATTCAGAAAATATAAGCTCATTTCCTTCTCATGGAGAAGAAAAACACCACCCAGCTGAAAAGTTCTCCTGCACAAGCTCAAATACATTTCCAATTCTGATTTGAAATGTGACAGCAGCTGCTTTAGAGCTGCACCATGGAAACAGCACATCAAAGCGCTTCTCCTTCTAGCATAACAGCCAGTAGCTCTTTCTAGCTTTAAAGAGCTACCGGCAACAAGAAACAGAGACACTTGCACAAGCCCTCCATAGTACAGCCTCATGATCAACAGCACTGAAGTGTCTGCATGGGTATCTTAATCCCTCCACACTCCCCACCCCAAGAACATTTTTCATGTCTACACAGAAGTAGCCAGTTATAAGATGGGGCATATGCCTGGTTAGGATCGTGCAATGACAGCTTTCTGAGGGGGACAGCGCTCCAAACGAGTAATAAAATGCTAAGGGATCACCTTGATATTGGCTGGTCTTGGTCATAGCCAGTCAGGCTTAGCTTCCCATTCCACTGCAATTCGTATTCCACCTGCTTGGCAGGGGGTTGGACTCGATGGCCCTTGTGGTCTCTTCCAACTCTATGATTCTATGAAAAGCTATGTTACTTTGTCTCACTGTCCATTGTGGCAGAAGGACTTACATACATAAGGATGTAAATTATGTTCTCATTACATAATTCCACCCCATTCATTTCAATGTAAAAGAAGCACAATACAAATTGGGGGCGGGGGGTAATCAATTACATTTGTGGGCCAAAAGCAACAGCAATAGTAAATACTAATCATATTCACTGGACTGATAAGCGAACACCTGCCATTTCCACTCCAGTTTTTGTCAGAAATCCCCTTCTATCCTATTTTGTGCTGACTACCTGCTGCATGGCAATTGTGTTTGTGGACCCTTTGATATTCTGCTCAGTGTTTGGCTGGGGTTGATATGGCATGTGGTCCAGAGAGTATGTACATCAGCTGCAGTACTGTGGGCATCAGGAGAGAAAAAGAAAGAGAGGTGTTTATAAAAGAGGGTAAAACAGAAACACAGGGCTGATTCTCACAACTACTTTCTGGGCTTCCTTTTCGGTTTAAAGCAAAATAGGTTGAGTGGTTTGGCGTTTGTCACACATCCCATAGTGCACCAAGCTGGCTGTTTATATTAAGAGACCAGTCCATATGAAAACAGGAACACACAGAGAGATACATGGGTTAAAAGAAGCCTAAGAAGCAATCAATGTGAACTCTCCACAGAACAAAGAAAGAAGGGACAACGGGACATAGGAAAAAGTCACACAAAAATGAATAAATAAGTAAATACATAAATAAGATGGTCTGTTCCCAAAATCTGAGTGTTATAAATAAAGTCAGTAGTCCTTGGTGCTCCTGAATTCAGGCATGCTCCATGCCCTTCTGGCTGGATCGGTGCCCCTCTCAACATCTTCCGAAATGGTCTTGATGTCACTACTGAAGGGCAGAATCCTGGCCCGGGACTTGAATGTCATGAGAGAGAGGCTGGTTTTGTGCTTTGTGTTCCACTGCCTTGCAAGCTTCTTTGCCTCTTCTTCCTCTTTGCTCTTCTCCATGGCTTCTTGGAGAACGGAACGAAAAAGCCGAGAAACTTCAGAGACCTCTGGTTCGTATTCAGAAACAAGCTGCCGAAATCTATGGGGAGGAAAGAAGCCAAAAAACTAATTCATAACCTGGGGTATAAATCCTAAAGCACAAATATTTGCTCTTTTAATCTATAGTTACAACAAAAATCCCCTTAAGAATAAGATCCCTTTTCCAAAATCGGAATATATTCGATTCACCAAGTGGATAATAGACAGCTATTAATCCAATCAAATTTTTGCCATTTAAATAATGAGGTATTCAGATGAACAGATATGGTGGATGCATGTTTTTTGCAGGAGAGATGAAGAACTAGAATCACCTCGAAAGGGTTTACTACATCCATTACAAATATTGATGACTTTACCACCAATTTTTTATTTTATTTTATTTTTTGCTTCACTTTGCTTTGGTTACCATCCGATGCAAATTTCTGGAGAGCTTGCAAGATGGCCTAATAAAAGCTATATTCCTAATACAGATTTTGGAAAAGATTTGTTATGCTTTTCTTTCAAGTTATTCACATGAAGGCTCTCAAAATAGCTCAAGACACCCAGGCTGTATGCTGCATTCACACAAACATAATCAATGTTAGGTCATTTGCCTTGCTTCTGTACTGTTCGTCCATGTTTGTAAAAGACAGATTACCGGTATCCTGCCTTATTTATTCCAGTTCAGTTACTCAAACAAAGAAGCTAGTGTCTATGCTATCTTTCACCAAGTATTGCCAGTACACTTTGAGTTTCATCTGCATAGCCATAAGGATGTGAAACTGGATTTTAAGAGAAAATGAGAACCAATATTTTCAGCAAAGCTCAAGACACTCCCTTTCAAGCATCACTTAACTGAGATCTTCAGTCTCTTAACCCACAGCAACAGCATTATGATGCTTCTGAGAAACTTTACAAACTGTGGAAGGTGGGAAAACCAGCAAATTTTCCATTTCTGTTGGTGAGCGTACAGCCATAGCCAGAGAAGGTTGACAGAAGACTTCAGCTTACCTAATAATGACGGGCCCACAGTAGGAGGGATGTATTTTGGAGCACATGTCCTCCAGCTGCAGACGCTCCCCTGGACTGATATCGTAGCTGTGCTTGGGGTAGCTAACTAGCCACCCATAGTCAACACCCGTCTTTATCTTGCGGTACTCGTTCTCTCGTTCCCGATGCTGCTTCTCAGCTTCCTTGATCTGCCAGCTGAGTTCCATCATAAGAGTTTCCACCACCATTTCTGTTGGGCTCCTCTGAGAAATGCGGCTGGGGGGTTCATTCCACCCGAACCAGGAAGCCAGCGCCATGTTCACTCTCGCTCTGGCCCCTCACACTGTAAAAGGGCAAAAAGAAAGATGATACACATTCATTTTTGCCATAGAATCATAGAACTGTAGAGTTGGAAGGGACCCCAAGGGTCATCTAGTCCAACCCCCTGCAATGCAGGAATCTCAACACTATCAAATTGGTCCACCATCCCATTTGAAACCACACTGCACCCTGCTTAGCACATAGCTATTAGTTTTATTTTATACACCACCAGACAAGGTATGCTTCTCTGACATGAAGCATAAAAACATTTGCGACCAAAATTTTTGGTTTTGGGGGTTTTTTTGCTCAGCTGTTTCTACCAAGAACATGAAAAAACTTTATTCTTGTAAGAGGGAATGATGTGAAAATGAAGGGTGTGGCTCTTCACCATGCCGGAAACTGCAACATAGTATAACTGCCTTACACAGAGTTAGACAAATAGCAACTCAGTATTGTCCTAACTAACCTTCCTCAACCTAGTCCCTTCCAGACGTTTTCCTTACCAGATGTTTTTTGGCTACAAATCCCATGCTGGCAGGGGCTGATGTGAGTTGTAATCCAGAACATCTGACCAGGTTAGGGAAGGCTGCTAATGGTTCTTACGGATTTTAGATCAGAGTCTTTCAATCCTGGGTGTTTCCAAGCAGGGCTTGGAACCAGGAACCATGCAAATTGGCATGGGCTCTACCAGGATAGAACTCTCACCTTGGGGGTCCTTACTTTTGGGCAGTGAAATGTGACATTTTGGCATAAAATACTAAATAAAAAATCTGTGAAATCATAACTCTTCCCCTGTTGGATTTAGGGTGGTGCGGGCAGTTCCCCCACAGAGGGTGCCAAGATCCATAATTAAGAAGATCCATGAGGAGGGGGGCAATTTTTGCTTTGCTGAGGTAAAGATGACCAAAGTCCACCCCTGAGAAGGAGAAGGTCACATGTGGCTGCTGCAGTGTCTTCCTTTCAAATGGCCATTGAAGGAGCCTAATATTGCTACACTGAAGCTGAAGGAGCCAAATAGTGTCCCCTCAAAAAAGGGGGGGTCACCAAAACAGAAGCCCCTTTTTCCCAACCCTCTTCCCCCTGCCTTTCAGGCAGCGTAAGAAGAGGATCTTAGGACCCACAACAGCCAAACACTCCCCAAATAGCAAGTGATCCTTCAGTGTGAGAAAACATAGGATATGAATATGGTAACAATTATGCCAGCGATCTAAATGAAAGAAATGTATAGACCTTTGGGAGTATCTGCTAGGAGACAGAGGGCTACAGGGGTGGTGGAAGAAAAACAATGCTATGTGCACCCTATTATTTTTCCATCTGATATCCGACAGGATACATTCAGTTCTGTTATGGGAGCCAGAGAAAGCCTCGACAATCAGCAGCTGAATAAAAGGTCATGTGAAAATCCTCCTGGTTAATCTCAATACATAATCTCCCTGATACAAGGTTGCCATGTGGAACATGCATTTTATTCCTGATTGAATTTAGACCTCATCATCATCAATAAAAATGCAGGCAAACAATTTCTAAAAGCAATAGCAAAATGTGAACACTTTAAAACAAAGCAATATTAAATGCTACTGGAAGCCAGGAGTAAAAGATATTATATATTCAAACTAGCAGCTATAAAACCAGGTGTCAGAACATTAGAAACCCCAATGAAATTTTAAAATCTTCAATTTCTGGCACAAAATGCAACAAGAGGAAGCCCACCAAATTTCAGCTGAGGTGGTATTTCTGGGTCAAGGCATCATGAAAGAGAAGGTTCCCAAGACAGGCCTGAGAGCAAAGCCTCCAACATTTATCTCAATACCTAGACAGGCCCATATCAGAGCAAGCAGCCTCTAATATAACCTGGTCCTAAGCTGTTTAAGACTTTAAAAGACTAGATGCAGCTTTTTGAGGTCCAGCACCGAGGGCCTTCTAGCGGTTCCCTCACTGCGAGAAGCCAAGTTACAGGGAACCAGGCAGAGGGCCTTCTCGGTAGTGGCACCCTCCCTGTGGAACGCCCTCCCACCAGATGTCAAAGAGAACAACAACTACCAGACTTTTAGAAGACATCTGAAGGCAGCCCAGGGAAGCTTTTAATGTTTGATGTATCATAGTATTTTAGTATTCTTTTGGAAGCCACCCAGATGGGCGGGGTATAAATAATAAAATATTTATTATTATTATTATTATTATTATTATTATTATTATTATATCCAAAAGCTAAAAGAGCCAATGGAGCTGGCATGACGTTGGAGCACTTGCAAGCACCAGCTACTTGAGACCCAAGTCATTTGGGACTTTATATTTCAGTGTTAATATCTTAAATTGGGCTCTGTAGTTAACTGGAAACAAATGCAAATCTTTTGAGACTGGCGTAATGCATGTTCAGTCAGACACATCAACCAGAAGCCTCACTGTTGCATTCTGCATTAATTGCAGCTTCTTGTCTTCAATGACAACCCCACACAGAGCATGCTGCAATAGTCCAACATGGAAGTTACCAGCTCCCTGTGGCCAAGCTTTCCTTGTGTAGGAATGACTATATCTGGCAAACCAGCCAGAGCTGGAAATAGGCACTCCTAGCCACTAGGGCATAGTGGAGTCAAGGAGTACTCAAGCTATGCACCTGTTCCTTCCAAGGGAGAACAACCTTGTCCAAAATTGGCTTCTACCAACTTCCCAAGCTTGAGATCCTGCAACACATAGTACCTCCACCTTGTCTGAATTCAGGTTAGGTCAATGATGCTGATGATGTCAGATTGGAGTATAAAAGACAACAGATTGGAGCTGCAGTTCAAGAGCCAACTTCACTCAGTTGGATACTCAGTTAGGATGATATATGTAAGGCAGGTTTTGCCTCTGCTTTCCAAGGAAGCAATTAAAGTCCAAGAGCCCTGTAAACAGTTACAGGCAGCAGTAATAGACCAGAGATGAATTGTGTCAATATAAAGTCCCCTCTTCCTTTTCCTGCTCCTTTCAGTTCCAGGAAACTCATCACAGTGAAGTTAGTGAGCTGGCCCCATTTCCATTCTCTTGCTCCCATGGGGGACGCCACAGATTTTCATGAGAGCTGCTCTGCTAGTGTTTTTAATTTAAAATTCACTGTGGGGCTAATCATCAGATTACACACAGTGGCTTTTCTGTAAGTAAGGACTAAATAACAAAAACAAATGAGAGCTTACAGGACAGTTTCCAAAGCTATGATGGAAAATACATTTTCATTTAAGCAATTTATTAGATTCAAAATGTTTTATAGCCAGTTTTTATATTAAAAAACTTCTTACAGTTTTCAACTTGGTGCTGTAATAATAATAAACTTTTTTCAATCATTCAAAGCAATACATTAAATGCAACCATGGCTTTCCTGGGCTTGAGTTACTTGCCATGACCTAAGCATCTTTCCTTTGCTTTGGGATTTACAGCAAAATCCCATGCAAATCTGCTAAGAAGCAAAACACACAGAGTTCAATAGGACTACCTCATAGGCAATAACTAGGTATAGGACTGTAGACTTAGCCACTGCTTAACTTTTCCGGCAATTGTGCCCACAGAGATGGTGTCAAAAATCACACTCGTATGCTCTTTTAATAACATAATGTGTTAGAACTCACAATTTCTAATCCAGTGAACCGGGGTTAATTTCTACAGGGGAGGTGTAAAAGCTTACAGCTGTCTAGAAGTCCTATCTACAGAAGTCTCCAGACACACAATACTCTCAAAAACCATAATATCAAAGGACTGCACTGGCCAGTTGGTGGACTTATGTCAAAAAGCCCAGAGCATTTCCTCTTTGAGAGCCTCAGTAGCTTATTTCATGTTAGGGGCTGGCTTCAAAGTTAGGCAGCAGCCTTCTTTTCTGTTGTGGCTGTGGAGGAGCCATCCCTCTTCATCTCTTTCAGACACTTCCTTCTCTCATCCCACCCCCTCCTTGCTCAGTGGACTTCCAGAGAAAGGGCAGATTACTCAAACACTGTAAAAACCCATTACACTCATCACAATCCTCTCTAATGTATCTTTTTCTACATTCTTCAAGTTCCAAACTGCACTAAAGCTCCAGACAGCTTAGATACCTGAAGAAGAGCACTAATATTAAAGGCTTGGGATTCACTGCAACATTTTGTTGTGGGTCCCCATTTATTATGTTATAAAAGCAGATTTGGATGCCATCATAAACACCGAGAATTGCATAACACCCATTTATTGTGCTGCAATTTCTATAGCTGAGTCATCGTCCAAGGCTTTTCTTAGACAATTTTTAACACACTTACAGTAAATGCCATTCCAGACATTCCTTTGTTAAAAAAGGTGCTGGTTTTTGAAAGAACTGTCACACATAAGAGATATTCAGTGTCCACAACCAGAGCAAGGACAATAGCTTTAAGTGAGTGGTGTGGGATGCATGGCAGTGCGAAAGGACATGTTTTGAAGGATGAGGAACCAACATGGCACAATCCTTGCTATTTAAGCACACCCATCTCAAGTCGTCCCAGGTCAGGAACTGCACTTAACAAACTACACATGATATAAAGACGACTCAGGCTCCGCTTCCCCACTACTGTACAAAGTTGCAGCTAGGCGGGAACAAGGCAGAGGGGAGATTCACCCTCCTTTTCCCACTCTTCTTCCTTGCTGCTTTTCTCTCAGCTAGAATTCCACTTCCACTGAAACTGAGTCCATGACACCACTGACAAGAGATATGTGTTTCCCAAAGTGGTCAGCAACATACAGGTCAGAGGAGGCATTTCACAGTAGGTACATTAGGAACAGAAGTAGGTACAAATGTAAACTTCCTGCCATGTAATAGCCACATGGTAAAATACATGGGATTGAATGCTTTTTCTTCCTTACCATTCTGGAGGCAGCAGAAACACACAATGGAGAGCCAGGGGCCAGAGAATTTATGTTACAGGGCAGAAGTTTGTGCATGTTCATTTCTGAAGTAGTAGCCCTAAGACTACTTGGTGTGTGTTGATGGTTTTAGGTGGCTGCTTTTTAGAGAATGTAAAAAAGTGTTAATAATGAAATAACACGATTGAAAAGTGGGTTTAAAATAGCCTTTAAAAAGCACACAGTGATGTGGTGGCAAGCTTTCCATTGTTAATTCCCCCCCCCCCCCGCTCACCCACAGAAATGTTTCAATTTAGAATTGCATTTGTTTCATAAAGTTAATTAGGAACTTAATGAATACTAGTCAAATTAAGGCAACTTCAATTGGCAAAATACCAGTCAAAAGTTGTGGTTGTCCCCAAGGAAGCAAATATATTTATGCCCACAGAGTAATAATCATTTCTAAGTGAAACATGGGATTTGTTTGAATATAGCAGCTTTTGTTCTTTAGCCTGGTCCTCTCTAGACATTTTGGATCCTGTGACCAATGGAGTTGGGAGTCGAAAACATCTGGAGGGCACTAGTTTTAGCATTTAGGCCACAGAAAGCATGTATTACTCATCTCCCCACTCAAACGAAGTATCAAATAAACTACTTTTGGCTCTCAGAAACAGTTGAGATATTTTTACAAAACATAAGAATTAACATAACATACTTTGTTTTGTTTTCCAAATATAAAGGTTAAGCAAAGCATGCTAGGTCAGAACCCAAAGGATTTAGGACAGTAGAAACTTTTCTAGGAAAATCTTCAAGAGAGCCTACACATTACAAAAAGATTTGCAAACGTGCAAATCATTCCTGTGAACTTGTCAGGGAGCCCAGATGACTCAGTGACAAGCCCAGGTTTCCCCAGTGTAATGTATACATTTAAAATGCAACATCAGAAGCAGCCTTCAGCTGATGCAAACTGACATTCGCTGTAATCCAATAAAGTGATGGCCCTAGCTGTGAATTCAGGAGAGGGTAATACCAGTAAAAATAAACAGAAGCTGAGAATAGAAATGGTGATAAGAAATCTTTTTGCCCAATACCTTTGAAAAGGGGGTGTTTTTCTTTTTGTTTCTAAATGTTTGTGGTAAAACTCAGCACACTGCATGCTTATTAAAGCAAAACGCAGTCATCTGCCCAGACTCAAGAGTTATGTACTCAGAAGTAGTTTTTGGGGGACAGGGGGCGGGCTGGTGTGGAGGACTCCCTGGTCCTGAATGGGGTAACTGTGCCCCTGAAGGACCAGGTGTGCAGCCTGGAAGTCATTTTGGACTCACAGCTGTCCATGGAGGCACAGGTCAATTCTGTATCCAGGGCAGCTGTCTACCAACTCCACCTGGTACGCAGGCTGAGACCCTACCTGTCTCGCCAGAGTGGTGCATGCTCTAGTTATCTCCCGCTTGGACTACTGCAATGCGCTCTACGTGGGGCTACCTTTGAAGGTGACTCGGAAACTACAACTAATCCAGAATGCGGCAGCTAGACTGGTGACTGGGGGCGGCCGCCGAGACCACATAACACCGGTCTTGAAAGACCTACATTGGCTCCCAGTACGTTTCCAAGCACAATTCAAAGTGCTGGTGTTGACCTTTAAAGCCCTAAATGGCCTTGGCCCAGTATACCTGAAGGAGCGCCTCCACCCCCATCGTTCTGCCCAGGCGCTGAGGTCCAGCGCCGAGGGCCTTTTGGCGGTTCCCTCATTGCAAGAAGCAAAGCTACAAGGAACCAGGCAGAGGGCCTTCTCAGTAGTGGCGCCCGCCCTGTGGAATGCCCTCCCATCAGATGTCAAAGCGATAAACAACTACCTGACATTCAGAAGATATCTTAAGGCAGCCCTGTTCAGGGAAGTTTTTAACGTGTGATATTTTAGTGTATTTTTGGTTTCTATGGAAGCCGCCCAGAGTGGCTGGGGAAACCCAGCCAGATGGGCGGGGTACAAATAATAAATTGTTGTTGTTGTTGTTGTTGTTGTTATGTTTATGCCAACCTCTCATAGACTTCTTACTAAAAACATCTAATTTTGTTTAAGTTCATGTGCAGTTTTTATTAAAGGCTCGCCTTAATATGAAGAGGGTGGATTTCAATATGCCACACTGTAGCACCAAAGTGTTACTTCGAGTTACGATGCATTATACCGATGACCACTTGGCATGCCCACAGGTGTTAGCTGTCTTTCAATAGTAGCTGAGCTGATTCTTCAAAATCTTGAGAGAAGGCAGTCTTGCAGATTCTCCCCACACTCAACACATGCACACACACACTTAATCAGCTTCTACTACTATGCAAGTGACGGTATTTTCACTGTGTTCATTAAAAATCTTCATTTGTCTGATGCAAATAAATGCAACAAAAGCCCAGACCTACTTTTCCCTGTAAAAAGTATCTTTGGGAGGTAGACTTGGAACTGGGAAGTTATGGGAAGGTAAGGATTTAAACAGTTCTCCTCCCTGCCACTTTTCTATCAAAAATTCCCCACCACTCCCCAAAGGTATTTTTTCCTATGAAAAATAGCCAAAGTGCTCTTATTATAGAGTGTACCTGTGCTGTCAGCAGCAGTCAAAATAATTATAAACCAATGTTTCCTTTAAGTGCAAGCTGACTGGAATGTCAAAAACAGATACCTATATGTACAAGCTTGTGCTACATAGAAACAAAAATTTCAAGTCAGAAACTCACAATTTTGTATCTCATCTCAGCAATTAACTCACAAGATGCCACAATTCTCTCAGTCCCCATTCCCCCACCTACAATAAGGAGATATTACTGATACACCACACAGAACTATTGTAGATTACTGAGATAAAGTATATGGCATGATTTAAACACTTGAAACATGCTAAGATATAGATAAACAGGAGAGTGGTTAAAGGAAAAGCTAGGAGCACAGGAAGCTGCCCAAATTGGTTCATCTAGTTCTAAATTACCGGTATCTGCTTTTCAGTGTTCCAGGCAAGAGTCTCCAACACTTGTGTGTGTTTCAGACAAGAGTCCTTCCCAGCCCTACCCGGGGTTGCTAAGGATTTAACCTGGAACCTTATGCACGCAAAAAGTCTGCACTGCTCATTCAGCTATAGCCCTTCCCAAAACTGACTTCACAATTCTTTTGCTGTAGCAGAAATCCAAAGACAGTCAAGAAGACTAACAGATGTTAAGATTAATTGCATCACAAAATGCTGTTTTGATATAATCTGAAGGATCTGGGGTGATGCTTCCAGTACCCGGGATTATGGAGTTAAACCTAAAGATACACTATTGACTCATCCAGTTGTAATCCTCACTTATTCTAATTGGAATCCATAGTTACAAAGTGGTGAGTCAAGGATCCAAATTTAGCTCTCAAATCCTTCTGTTCTTTTTTTTTGGGGGGGGGGGGGTCATTTGTATCTCTACTGTTAGTGGAAAATATCATGTTGTATTTTGACTACTGTGTACACCCCTCTTGTCCAGGCTTCTTTATAATGAGAGTTACTTAGTTTTTTTCAGAACTATTTAATGATAATACTCATGAGGTATTAAGCATATTAAGCAAACCCCAGGGTATGCAGCTCCTTTTTATCAGAAGCATGGTTTTAACTTGAATTTTTGATCTCAAACAGCAGCTGACTTTAAAGTACCTGACTTAACATACCTCTACACGGTGAACATTGTTGCAACCATTTTTTTAAATTGCTTGTAAGAGCTAAAGAGGTAAGACCTCTTCACACAGAGTATGTCTCCACTGCACTCCACTTAATAACATTATTAAGGAGGTGACCTTTTCTACTGGACCAACTTCCGCTTGGGAAACAGCACGTGTTACCGGTATCTTTTCGTCAAGAACAACCAAACAGGAGCTCATTCTCAGCACAGCAAATCATCATGCTCAGATTGCTGACAACAGCTTCCGTGGGATAGCATCATCACAGCTATAATGCAAAGACCTCCTATATCACATCATTTTGGCAACTAGCTTGGAGTGTTTACCACCAATGCAACCACTTTCCAAAAGCAGCCAACATTGAAGAGGTAATTTTCTATACCAGGTGCTAGAATGACATCACGACTGATGCCACAGTCGGAGTAGCCACTGTTGTACAGTCCAGATGTTCGCCAATAGTCCGGGGTGATGGGAGTTTTAGGCCAGCCACATCTGGAAGGCACCACACTAGCTGTCCTTTTCAAACATGCTATGACCAGTGTCACTAAGCAGCACACTCTGCATGATGTTCATAACATGCACTTCAGCTCACAATATCATGACATTGTGCAATAAAGTGCTTCTGGGAAACCACAGAGTGACATAACCATGCTCTTTTTGACTCTGCAGTTCTAGAGCTTTTTTTTAAAAAAAACAAACACCTCATCTTTTTTGGCATAGAACCATAAATTATGGGGGGGGCACCCTCCCCATTTCCAACCTGGGATTCCATGCATGGTGTGAACTATCAAAGGTACACTGCAGGATAACATGTAATCTGGGATTGGCACTTTGTGTGAAATAAATGAGAAATGACAAATCCAGCACTTTCCCACTTCCTCCCAGCAGCAAAGTTAGGCGCCCTCCACTACCTTTTTGCAAACTATAAGGCCTTTGTCTGTCATGCTGGTCCTAAATTAAGAAGAGTCTCCACTTATGTGCCCTTTTAATAAAGGATATTGTTAAAGTAGTTCTAATATAAGAGCCATAGCTCAGTGATATAACATCTGCTTTGCTTGCTCTAAGTCCTAGGTTCAATCCCTGGCATCTCCGTTCCCCTGGAAAGCCACTGTCAGTCAGTGTAGACAACACATTTTTTAAAAAATAAATTATTTTTCAGTTTTTCAAATATTTGCAAACATACAAAACACAAATCACATACATTTCTAATACACTTATATTTGACTTCCCTCCCCTCCTTTTGTAGTTTCTTTTTAGTTTTAATTTTCATACTGCATTTTCTACATTAAGGTAGTCTTTATTTTCTCTTAATAATATATTAAACTGCTTGTTTGCATACATGAGTTTTTCAAACATTCCACAAATTTCTCCCAATCTTTAATAATTTTCTTCTTCTTCTTGGTTTCTTATTACACACGTTGACCTTGCCATTTTGGCATAATCATTAATTTAATTAGCCACTCTTCCTTGGTTTGTACTACATCTTCTTTCCAACTCTGGGCAAAAACCATTCTAACTGCAGTTGTAGCACACATAAACAGTTTTTTGTTTGCTTGTTTTTTGGGTCTTTTGGTATCTCAGTATCTATGATCCTCAGAAGGGAAGCTTCTGTTTTTTTATTAAAAGTTACCTGAAACATTTTCTTCAAATTGTATTAATCATTTCCCAAAAAGCTTTTACACCAACAAGACCACCACATATGATAGAAAGTACCTTCTTTTTCTTTACATTTCTAGCATGTGTTTGATTTTGATTTATACATTTTTGCCAATCTACTAGGAGTTAACTACCAACCATACATCATTTTCATGTAGTTGCCTTTCAGTGTATAACATGCTGTAAATTTTAGGTCTACTTTCCACAACTTCTCCCATGCGGCCATTTCAGTATTATGGCCTATATCTCTTGCCCAGTGAATCATCACCAACTTCACCTACTTTTCTTTCATTTCCCATTCTAATAACAATTTGTACATTTTGGAAATCATTATCATTATGAAAGAGTTATTATCATTAATAACTCTTTCAAACAGTGTAGACAACACTGAGTTAGATGGACCAATAGCCTGACTAAGGCAGTTTCTTGTGTTCCAAGCCGTGATTTTTGCCCAACATGTCAAAATCAAAATTCCCTTTTCTAGATAGCTTAACTACACAGCAATTAGATCTTAAATGTGAAGCAAAGCATTCTCAGAAGTGTTCGGAATTATCTTCAGACCTTTCCATGACCCACTTATGCCAAAGTATTCCAGTTTAAACTGATGTGATCCCTTTGCAGTCAATGAAATTAAATCAGCTTATCCCCACCAAGTCCATGGGATATGATGGACTGAGAAGAATTCCAGCAATGCACTCCATTGAAGTTTATAGCCCTTGGAGCCATGGATCAACTACCCACATGGTCTACCAACACCATAATCCTCTGGTAGAAAGGATGGGTCTACAGCAATGCCACAATATATAGTGACTTGGAATTCCTTCAGCTAAGGGACAAACAACACAATACATGGAAATGATCCAATGTACTTATTTTGGCTTCAGAAAAGCAGATTTGGTGGTTGTGATTTTGAGTGGGAAAGCTGTAGTTGTGTATAGATATGTATTTATTCCCTTTCTGCATCCGCTTTGCTACTCTCCAGAACCCTCCCTGTGGCTATATTTCCCTCTTTCAAGGTTCCAGGTGCACCCTCATCCTTGCACACATCTGGAAACCTACTGGGATAAAAACAGTAAAAAAAATGGAGTAGGAAAATGTCAGGGAGGGCAAGGTTTAAACAAGAACTCATGCTTCTCTGCTTAAACAGCACAGCTTCCAAGTTGCTTAGCAAAAGATCCACTAAGCTATTGCTGAACACATTTGCATCCTATATTTTCAGAGGATGATAAGGCCTGCTGGTTCTAGCCTACTTCCCAGGAATCCTATGCCTCCCCCAGTACTATCATACCATGCAAGAATATGTATGAAGGCAGCGGCAAATTCACTGCAGAAAAGTGATATGATTTTTCAATGCACATTGGACATAATCAATATGTTAGATAAATTATACCTGTCCAAAGAAGCTTTGAAACCAGTAAAACTCCTTATCTCAGACTGAAACTTTTTAAAAAGCTACACTTTGACCTCCTTTTTTTTAAAAAAAATGCAACATAGTTTTTCTTGTTATTTTGAAATATATATTGTTAAATGCATGCAAATTATTTAAATACATAGCTAATGGAGAAATCATTTCCTCAAACTATAGCACAGAAAGAGAGAGAGTGAAGAGACTGCAGGCAATGACCAATTGATGACTGTGCACACGCACTGCTGCAACCCAGAAGTGGCAGGAAAAGGGGGCAGGATAGGCTTACACACACGGTGGTCAGGAACATAACCCCCATGCAAAACAGTTGTTGCCTGTACAACGCCTCTCCATTGGCTTAGCTGAGAGACAATAAACGTGACTGTCATAATTTTCTAGAAATTTCTACTCCAGCTGGTGATTACAAGAACTCTGAAGTAAAGAACTAGTGCTCAATGTTGCTTTTACTCCTTCTTCCCTTCTAATCCCTTTTCCTTTTGTGTCATGTCTTTGGCTACAAATCTGAGGGTGGGAGCTATCCTATTACTGATATTTGTGAACTACTCTGGGAGATTTTCTTTGGCTGAACAGTGGGATAAAAAAGTTTTAACTAAGTAAGTATCCAAAGATCACTATACCCAGGGACAGGCTGTCCACGTATATCTCTGCACGCAAGCAGCAAACACAAGATGATGCTTTAATACTTCTGATCACCTCCTGGGGTGGAGAATGAATGCCTGGGATCAGTACCATCGCATCTCCCAAATGGCATCCTTCAGAGGGCTGATTCATTTGCTCCTATGGAAACATGCAAGCCACTACCCATGTCATTCCAGTACCATCTAGAAAGCCCAGGACTGGGGAACCTGTGGCCCTCCAGGTGTTGTTAAAACTACAGCTCCCACCAATGCTGACCACTGGCCTGAGGATGATGGTGCTGAAACCCAACCTCTATGCTCTGGTAACCCCTAGGTTAGATTACTGCAACACATTATACACAAGGCCACCTCTGAAGACAGCTTGGCAATTTCAGCTGGTGCAGAATTCGGCAGCCAGGCTGCTCACCAGGACAAGTCAGTTTGAGGATATCACACGGATCCTGGCCCAACTGCACTGGCTGCCAATTGGTTTTCGGGCACAATTCAAAGTGCTTGTTTTTACCAATGAGACCTTAAACAGCTTGGGACCACTATATTTCAAGTACCGCCTCTCCCCATATGAACCAATCCAGACACTGCAATAATCATTTGATGCCTCCTCCATGAGAAGTCCAGAGGGTGGTAATGTCGAGAGCCTGCTCGGCATCCGAAATAATCAGTCTCACACCAGGATGACTTGAAGAAAAAGCTTTGGCTTTAGCCGTGCAATGTTTATTGTGTCCAGTGAAAATAATTCATCCTCTCTCCTCCAGCACAGCGCTTGTTCTGTCTGGTACTCAAAAGTAACAATCAAAGGAATGTAACCTTGCCTTTGCCCACAGACAAAGAGAGTGTTATGCTACGTGAGCCAATCATGTAGTCTAGCATGAGGTGTTCACGTGCTCATCATGCTCTTAGCAATATCTCGTGCTGTAAAATCACTCTGCAATAATAAGAACTCTGCTCATGCTCTCATGTACAAGCAATCATTTTCCCACATGGTAACATGAGACGGAGCCTTTTCTGCAGTGGCTCCCTGTTTGTGGAATGCTCTCCCCAAGAAGGCTCACCTGGTGCCTTCATTATATATCCTTAGGTGCCAGGTGAAAACATTTCTTTATAACCAAGACGTTGGCTGATTAACATTATGTGGCCTTTTAAACGTGTTTGTGGGAGAAGGAGTTATTGGTTTGTTTCTGCTTTATTATGTATTTTGTGTTCTTACTTTGTCAACAGGGATGGTGGGACCTGTAGTCTAACAACATCTGGAAGACACCATGTTGGTTGCCGCTGCACTAAATAGCTTTCTTAAAAAAACAAAAAAACAGATCAAGCCAGTACGGTCCCATTAGCATTTCAATGCATTGTTTTACCATTGGATTTTCCTTTAAAAATGACAGATTTTCAATCCAGATAATATTTTGAGAGTATGTAATAGAGAGCAGTTTTTCCTGACAACATGACAAATAATTTCTACCTTGCAACATTCTCATGGCAGCATGAGCTGATCTGGGAGATTCCTATAAATAGCTTTACAAAAACGCTATTGGAGCTAAGCACCTATTTACAGGGGAACAGCCATGATTTAAATCCTATCAAAAAGCCCCATTTTAGATTTGCAGTTACAGAATTAACAGTACCTACAGATTTATCGCTTTCTACCAAATGAACAAAAAACACATTTCAGTTTCATAGAAGCTGAGGATATATTTATCCATTTTTATTGAAGATTCAAGAAAGAACTAAACTACAGTATGTTTATTTCAAATACCAAATACTAGCTCTTATCAAAGTTAAGAGAGCACTGGTGCAATATTGTGGATGTTGGATGATAATGAGCTTTGGTCTGTGAATCATGGCTTCAGAATTTTGCCATAATTCCCATTAAGGAACTTCATGTAAACTCTACTTCTGGCTAAATTCCCCATCTTTCAAACTTGCCCCTCAGGAATGGTGAGAAGAGAGTCAAGGCATGGGGTGTATAGCCTGTACAGTGGTACCTCGGGTTACATACGCTTCAGGTTACAGACTCCGCTAACCCAGAAATAGTACCTCGGGTTAAGAGCTTTGCTTCAGGATGAGAACAGAAATCGTGCTCCAGCGGTGCAGCAGCAGCAGCAGGAGGAGGAGGCCCCATTAGCTAAAGTGGTGCTTCAGGTTAAGAACAGTTTCAGGTTAAGTACGGACCTCCAGAATGAATTAAGAACTTAACCCGAGGTACCACTGTATATTCGCACACACATTGCTAGACATTAATATGTCCTTGGAACAGATGGTTGGTGTTTTGAACTCTAGCAGTGTTTAAAACAACCTGTTGGGGAAAGTAAGGAAAAAGACATAATTTTCCCCCAGCTGGTATGCAATGCCCACTTATGTGCCTCAAAGCAAGGGGGGGCAGTTGCAGCCAGAAACACCCTCTATATATGGGTGTAGTCAGGATTTATGGGGGGGGGCAGGACACCCACCTGTCAATCATCCTCGGTCTAGCAGATTCGGAATGTCTCAACAACAGTTGTTTCAAATTACAGTGGTACCATCCGCCAGGCATGCCGGAGCCCTATTTCTGTTCTCATCCTGAAGCAAAGTCCTTAACCTGAAGCACTATTTCTGGGTTTGCGGAGTCTGTAACCTGAAGCGTATGTAACCTGAGGTACCACGGTACTTTCTTTTGACCCCAGGTGCTCAGGGGGAAAAAACCTGTCAAAATCTTTCTACTAGTTAAGCATTTTTATTTATTTACTTGATTTGGCATGGGGCAGCTGCAACCCCCCATCCTACCGCCGGTTACGCCCCTGCCTCTCTATATGCCTACAGAAATCCAGATGCGTTTGTTAGCGCTCCATCCAATCGTTACCTGTGGAACCGAGCGGCTCCATCGCAGGGGCGCAACTCAGAGCCATGCGCCGCAGACTTCCAGCCGGACTCGCCGCAAAGTGAGCCTCCCACCACGGGCGGAATGGGGTTGAGCAGACGCAAACGCGCCCGAAGGCCCCCCCCCCAAAGTGAGGCGCGCGCTTTGCCAAACTTTCGCCTCTCCCCCTCAGGAGGCGCGCCTGGGCTGCAGCCCTTCCTCACCTGGTGCCTGGCGGACGGCGCTGAGAGGAAGCACCCCAGAATCCAACCCGACAGAGGACGAAGACCCGAAGAGCCCCACTGCCGAGGAGCTGAAAGGCGAGAGGGAACCTTCCCTCAGCGCTCTCAAGCGCCTTCTCCCGCCCCTGGCGCCCGAACCGGCCAGAGTCTTCCCTCAGCGACACCCACCTCAGGCTCCTTTTGCTCGCATAATCCGGGCGCGCCCAACGACTTTCCCCGGCCAGGCCCCGCCCCTCCGGGTTCCTGATTGGCCGTCGCTATAGCGACCGACCGCCCTAAGCCGCTTGTCCCTTATGGCGGGAGGAGGAAGGAGGAGTTTGGTCGAGTAGGCCCGGAGCGAGGGCGAGCGGGAGACACAGGGATGACAACCCCGGAGAGGGAAAGCATGGCGGGGAGAGCAGGGGCTGCCGGCCCGCTCTGTTCTGGAGGGCCGTCCAAGTGAAGCAAAAATGTGCCCTGGGAAAATCCAGGCACGGTGGGGGCTGGGAGTGCAAAGAAAGTGATCCCCCAAGCTGCTCAAGATGATGCACACAGTGCTAGCCATATGAGTGGCAAGTGTAATATTGGCAAAAACCCCACAAAACTTGTCATTATGTTTATGTGTGCTTTATAAGTAAGATGCCCTCAAAAGAACCCACATCTGTATTTGTCCATTTTTTCCCCTACAGAAGGAACTCAGGCTGAGCAATAACAAAGTGGATAAATAACAGACCCTCCTAGTGTCCCTGTTGTCCAGATTTTGAGAAGCCATCCCAGTTTCTGATTTGATCTTGGAATGTCCCACTTTTCCTTAGGATGTCCCTATTTTCATTGGAGAAATGTTGGAGGGTATGGGGTTATCCGACCTCCAAGCCGTCTGAAGGCAATCCTGTATAGGGATTAAAAAAAAAAGTTTAATGTTTTATTATGTTTTTATATATACAGTGGTGCCCCGCAAGACGAATGCCTCGCAATACAAAAAACTCGCTAGACGAAAGTTTTTTCCGTTCGCGATTTGCCTCGCAAGACGAATTTCCCCTATGGGCTTGCTTCGCAAGACGAAAACGTCTCGCGACTTTTTTTCTTTGACTAAAAACAAAGACATGTTTTGTTTATAAAGTTAATTTATTTTCCCTTAAATTTTTGAACTGCTCTTTACAGTATGTGTGACTTTAAAGAGCAGTTAATAAACTGTTGTTGTACCAAATTTGGCTTTGTTTGGACTTTTTTTGACCATAGGAACGCATTAATTGATTTTCAATGCATTCCTATGGGATTTCGTGCTTCGCAAGACGAAAAATTCGCTAGACGACAAAAATTGCGGAACGAATTAATTTCGTCTTGCGGGGCACCACTGTACTGTATATATTTTGGGGGTAAAAATAGCAAACTTATCATTATGGAATGGGACGTCCATATTTTCATCAGAGAAATGTTGGAGGGTATGAAATAATATGAAGCTACATAATGGGGTCGATGGCAGGGATAGATCATAGACTCGAATTCAAGACTATGTGAGGCTTAAGCCTGCTCACTAAAAGACACTCACATTGTTTATATGGATTTGTACTCAAAACAAATCCTTACTGGACCAGCACTTGCCATGTGGCTTTTTTCTGTTTTAAGGCTTCTCCATACAAGTGTATATATATCATTATTAATTGCTTTTTAGAAGCTTGTTTTAAACTGTTTTTTAAATAGATTGTAATTGTATTAGGATTGATTAGTTTGCCTTCCTGTGCTCCTTAGAGGAAGGTGCAGCACACAAATCCAATAAATAAATAAGCAATCCCCCCCCCCCAGTGTATCATTTTCTGCTGTGGAGCAAGCCTATCCAAGGTCTTTGATTATTGGACATTAATGATGTAAGCAGTTGGAAACTCATTTACTGCATACACACAGTACGTTTGTATGGGTCCATATACAATGTTCTGCACCTACTTGTAAAAAATAAAAGGGAAAGAAACAGTTATTATTACTGAATATCCAATTCTTTCAGGACACTCAGGGTGACTGAGATCACTGTGGGGGGTGTGATCCAGTACAATCAAACAAAATTTAAGAACAATGTAAGTCAATGCAAACTAAACAGCAGTTGAGAGAAGGTAACATTGTGTAGCAAAGATACACGTTGAATGTCTGTTGAAGGAATTTGGGGTTAATTGTTGGGAATCAGTGTATGATCACATTTTATTCCATGCGATTTATATATTTGCTTCTCTGTATTTATGGTAAGTCACCTTAAGACCATTGTGATATAAGGCAATGGATAAATTGTGTGTGTGTGTGTGTGTGCGCGCGTGCGCGTGTGCGCAATATATATAATCTCTTACCACCCATCTAGATTCTCCCATGTGTATTTTATATTTTATGGAAAACACTTAGAGAGTTTGATGTTTGTGCGGTTTAGAAACCCTGTTAAATAAATAAATAGAATAGAATCTCAGGGTGGGCAACAGTAACTTGATAAAACAACCAATGCCAAATAAAGCCATTAAAATACATATACAGTACTGTACATAAAATCACACCTCGCAGCTAAATATGTTTCAATCAAGGTCGTTTAAATGCTTCCCTGAACAGCCTTGTAGAACATGGCCAAGAGGAAATTACAGATGAGCCTTCAGATCAGGAACACAGGTGGCACTGTGGTCTAAACCACTGAGCCTCTTGGCTTGCCAATCAGAAGGTCGGTGGTTCGAATCCCTGTGACGGGGTGAGCTCCTGTAGCTGTATGCCAGCTCCTGCCAATCTAGCAGTTTGAAGGCACACCTAGATAAATATGTACTGCTACAGTGGGAAGGTAAATGGCATTTCCATGCGCTCTGGTTTCCATCATGGTGTCCCATTGCTCCAAAAGCAGTTTAGTCATGCTGGCCACGTGACCCGGAAAGCTGTCTGCAAACAAACACCGGCTCCCTCGGCCTGAAAGCAAGATGAGCGCCGCAACCCCATAGTCGCCTTTGACTGGACTTATCTGTCCAGGGGTCCTTTACCTTTTACAGATCAGACCTCCATGTTAAAAGCCTACCATTTCACACATATGCGTACGTACACACTCCCATTGTAATAGCCTAAGGAATCCTGAAGAAAGAAAGAGGCAAATTGTAAAAATGGTGAGGCGGGCTGCACTTCAAAGTCCATCCCATGCTCCAAAAGGTCACCCATGCTGCCATAACAATACCATACTGAACTTAGGTAACAGTCTCTGAGATTTTGTGGATGAAGTATTTTTAAAAAATGAAAATACAAAAATGTTGTCAACAATGTTTGAACATATGAAGACTTTGGCAGGGGGACGCGGGTGGCGCTGTGGGTAAAAGCCTCAGCGCCTAGGGCTTGCCAATCAAAAGGTTGGCGGTTCGAATCCCCGCGGCGGGATGCGCTCCCGCTGCTCGGTCCCAGCGCCTGCCAACCTAGCAGTTCGAAAGCACCCCCGGGTGCAAGTAGATAAATAGGTACCGCTTACCAGCGGGAAGGTAAACGGCGTTCCGTGTGCTGCGCTGGCTCGCCAGATGCAGCTTTGTCACGCTGGCCACGTGACCCGGAAGTGTCTCCGGACAGCGCTGGCCCCCGGCCTCTTGAGTGAGATGGGCGCACAAACCCCAGAGTCTGTCAAGACTGGCCCTTTCGGGCAGGGGTACCTTTACCTTTATCTGGAAACAGCAGCATGAACAAAATGAGAATATGGATGCACTAACATAAAAATGGGATAAGAGGTTGAGTTAAGCGGCTTGTTATCCCCTAGTTTGACCTTGTAACCGAAATTGTCTCGCAATCTTATATGAGTTGGTTTTTTAAAAAATATTTGTGACAAATTGTTCAGATTAACCTAGAGATTAGCAGTCTTCTGCTTTTAATTAATCAGGGAGGATTATGTTCCAGTTGTCATGCCTCAGCCCACAGTCTGTCCCTGTCACCCTGTAGATCGCAATTCATAATGGTAACCTGCGTAAACCCTTTCTGGCATAGGTTTCCTGGGTTTTTAATTAAAGGCTAACTGATTGCTTCGTTTGCCATCCAGTCAGAAGTTATGAACTCTGACAAACTCACAAAAAAGCTTCAAGGAGCTGAGAGACTCCAAGGGCCAGGTAAATTAGCTATTTGAGAAGCACTGATTTCACAGCAGTACCCTGCAGTGAATAACAAAGAATCATGATTAGAAAACAACTTGTGACTTTAACTCAAGGGGAGCTCCAGATTATCTGGATGTACAGTATTTGCAAGGAAATAACACATTTTGTGTTTGAGAAGCTGCTATCAAATATAACCTGTAAGATTAGGGCTAGTTAATGCATGAAGGGATTAAGGCCACAGAATTGTATTCCTAGACTCATCTGGGTCACACCCCTCACCTACAAGGAAGGAAGTTAAGTTTCCTCCTTTGTCTGCTCTCTTTCACCATATGAATTCACCAAGACAAGACATGCCTGAGCTTGCTTGCTACAAGCTCAGACTGCATGCTTAGAGCTATTTCACTATAACCCCCCTCCACAATATTTCTGCCGGTGTTTACTTGCTGCTGTATAGAATAATGCATGAATCCGACCTTTGGAGTTTGTAAGTAAAGCATTTAAACTTACTAAACAGTGTGGTCCGATCACTGCAAGAGGGTAGAGTGGGGAAGCACTGTAAATGGACTAGAACGAGATATTTAAAAGGTCTAACAGCCTATTATTCACACACTTCCCTGTACTGCATGATTCTGTGATTTTAATACTCTCCTGGGGGCTTTCTCTTGTTGGAGAATGTGTTTAGCCCCATACACTCTCTCTCTCTCTCTCTCTCTCTCCTGATAGCTTAAGGGCTCTTTAGTCTTATTAAGCAAAACCATCCAGAAAACTATGAAGTGCTTTTTTTCAGAAGTTACTGAAATTGTATTAGCTTAACCAGAATAGTCAACAAAAATTTGCATCCTTATTTTGTGAAAGAATCAGCAATTGCACCTGGAGTAGGAGGTGGGGACAGGCTGGCATGGAAGAAACAAGTAGCCTTTGAGTTCATGCCAAACTAGTCTGCCACTCTCTCCAATGTGGGACAAGCAGATGGCCCTAGGGAAGGTCACAGATTGAGAAGGCCTTCTGTCATTGCTCTCCAGACTCCCACATCAAGTAGCAAGGATATATCTAAGCTCTATTTTTAGCTGTCATGGTTAATAGAGCTGTCCTCTGTAAAACTAGCTACTTGTTCTAAAAAAGACCTTTAAGCTAGAGGTCTCCACCTCATCTTGAGATAATGAATTGCATTCATTAATTCATTAATTACTTTTTCCTTCTCTCTGTCAGTCAGTGTCTTTGAGCAACCTAATGCAGACTTCAGTCAGTTTTTAGAAGAGGAGAGAAAAGGAGAGAATAATTCCCCCCTCCCTCAAATTAATGAAGCTAACTATAGAATTACACAGTTGCTAAGAAACACATTTCTATAAGGGAAGGCTCCAGAGATCTTTCCTGCAAAGCATTTTATCACACTTAACATTTCTAGTTGTCTGCTGCATTTGGAATGTGGTCAACTTTCTCACCATGGTGTGATCTCAAGGCACTGCTTCACAGTGTCCTTCCATCTTGGGTCCCCAAATGATATGTTGATGGACTCCCATCATCACTGATCATTGGCCAAGCTGGTTGGAGATGATGGGTTTGGTAGGCCTGGCCAACATCACCTGGGGACCCCAAGCTGAACAATGACAATGAGTTTTTGTATTATGTTTATCACTATTTAGAGTTATTTGAAATACCGTATAGTTTATAAATGTTTTAAAATAAATAAAGGCAGACTGTACAGTCTAGACACACCTGCAGTTCTATGTAAAGCACAAAAATGGAATATGGAAGAACAAATGGGAGAAGAAATACTAAAGAACATGCATATACAAAGGAACTCATCACTTATGGACTTCCCTCCCTGGAAAGCTGGATCAGTGAAACTGGGTGTTCTCTTAAAGCATGGTTTTGCTGCAGCCATTCCTGATTCAAGTTACCTTGAATCTTTTTATCCATGCATGCGTTACTGAACCAAGGTTCCACGGGCTGATTTCCCCCACGGATGTTAAAGCTGCATATACACACATGCATACCCTCCAACCTGACCCCGAGGAAAACTGGGGTGCACGTTTTTCGGGGCCATGCTCCCATGTGAGTCACATGACTCATGTGAGAACACGCCCCCCCCATGTGCATCATTCAGGGCCGCAATCTCACAGGAACCAGATGACTCTCGCAACAGCACAGGCCCCCACGTCTTTCAGAGCCGTAATGCCATGGAAGCCAGGTGACTTAAATGAGAGCACGGGGCCCCAAAACAGGTGTCTTTGGGGGGCAGCGACATCCTGCAATTGACTCAGAAGTTGGGATGGCTTCTGTAATTCCGAGGGGCAGTTGAAGGGGCAGTTGAAGGGTCTGTGAATGCAAATGAAATGCAAATGAAATAGAATAAAGCAACCCTAAGTGACAATTTGGGTCTGGTGAAAATTTGTATTGCATTATAATTTAGCACTCAGGCACCACTGTTTTCCTCTCTACTTAATTTCTAAAAAAATTAATCATGATGCATTTATATGGTGCTTTGGAGTATTTAACACATTCCGTGTCCTTAATATCAATGACTAGGTGAGAACATACCACTAAACACTGATATCCCCCCCCCACTAAAATTCATTCTTTTTGTAGGAAATTGCTGGTTTTCCACTTGCAGCATATTTCCTTTATCTCTGTTGTCAGTCGCAGCAAATGGTTAAACAAGCTAGCAGCAGTAATTCCCACACGCCATTAATACAGATGGGACTATAGTGCAGCCCCTTAAATTGGAGTGGCGCTTAAGCCTTAAATCACAGTGAGATCAGTGATTAGCCACAGGAGACATGGATGGCTGTTTATAGCCTCGGCACTGGACAACCGGCAACGGTTGAGCTGTTTTAAAGGATATTTGACCAAGGATTAAACGCACTTGGTGACTTTAAGTGAGCAGCAAAGGGAAGGCTTACAAAGAGAAGTGCTAATTGGAAGAGGGGGGAGAGCAAACTTTCTCTTGATGGATGTATTTGGATATTATTTGGTAAAGCAAATAACATGGAATGAATCCTGCCTGAAACCCTTAAGAGCTGCTGTCAGTCAGGGTACAGCTGGACGTTCCTGTGTTTAGCAGGTTTGTGGAAGCTTTTCTAATCTCTGGGGTCCGGATTCAGAGATACAGGGGGGAAATAGGGACAGGTTTTGTAGTCTAAGCTAATCAAATCGTAACAGAGGCCCTGTGGGACTTATAGCTGAAGCTACACTAATCTTCCCAACCAGGTGTCCTTCATATGCTTTGAGCTACAACTCCCATAGTCTCAACAAACATTGCAACTCCCATCAAAATAGTATTCCACACAATATCTGGAGGGCAGCAGTTTAGGCAAAGCTAGCTCTATGACAGATGTCGACCCAACAAGTTTGGGGAGGGAGGGAAGTACTTTAGTGAATGCAAATCTGATAAAATATTTTGATCAGTTTTTCAATGGGGTATTTGATTTTTTAAAAAATAGTTTTTCAACAGGAATCACCAGAGGGAGAGATCAACTCCACTAAATATAGACCTGAAAGAAGATGACTGTCTGCAAAGAATTGTAGGTAACTGAACACACACAAATTCTGCTCACTTATGAATTTCAATTGAATCTTGGTTCCACATTCTGAATAACCGCCAAGAATATCAACAATAAACCTTCCTGACATAAAATTTATCTGGGTGATGTTTGTGGGAGCATCCACCAGAATAGCACTTTGAGGAGACTGGCTAGAGTGGTGCATTGAGTGTGGTGATGCCTGGGGCTCCCCTCAAACCTGGCACCAAGTGGAACTTGTTCATTTATTTGTCCTATGTCCAGAACAATCAAGTCCCATGGCCAAATCAATCGAGTGAATACAACCAGTATTCATTGTTGCTATTTTCAATCTGCACACAATACCTGATTACATCCCCCACCCGCATTCGCATTCTGTTTCCTTTGACTTGAAATGAATGGGATGGATTATCCACAATGACAATGTGAATTATGTCATTAATTACACTGAGTTGTGTAATTTCACCACAGTGGACAGCAAGGCGAAAAACGTAGTTTTTGGAGGAAGAAGAACTGCGGCAGAATGGAAACAGTGCTGCATGTTATAAATACAGGGCACAGTGGAACATGCTGCCTTCTTACATCATGAGTCACATGGTGCATTCACCAATTTGCTGGGCTATGTGGGTCTTTGGCTCAATCCAGGAGGGCTCTTTTAACCTTTTCGTGTAGTTATTCCATTGCTTCTGCTCCTTTATTCCCAGATGTTTCAGACTCCTTTAAGGAAAACCTTTCATGTATTGCTTTGATCTTACACTTGATTTCGATGTGAAGCAACCACATATGGTTATCAGTGGGAATAGGTTCAGTTCTGCACAACTGACTTTACACCCTTTCCCCTTGCCTTCCTCTTATCTTTAACCTTTACCCCTTAGGTGAGCAGGAATTAATCTGTGGAAAGGAAATGCTGGCTTCCATTTTACTCTCTAATTCAGGGCCTGCCTTTCCATGAGATGGACTGAGGCAGCTGCCTCAGGTGGTGGAATCCAAGGGCAGCACTCACAGGTGCTCCTCCCACCAACGATGCCAGTGAAGCAAGAACAAGCAGCTGTGGTTGTGGCTTCTGGTTCTGGCAAGATCTTGGGGACCTCTCACAAGATCCCACGAACCTCTCATGAGATCTCTCTGGAACCCAGAACCCACACAATCTTTGTAGGGGGCACACAGGGCACCAGAGTGAAATGGGACGAACCACCCATGTTATAATTATATGTCCTTTGCACCTGGCTATGGTTGATAGCTCTTGTGGTTCTAGCAGAAGACAAAGTGGATCTGACAAGCCTAAAGTCTGCTTTCCTGGGTACTTTGAGAAGGCTTGGAGAAGAATAGCACCCTGTTCCACATCTTCAAAAAACCTCTGCTTCCTCCCTAATTTTACCTGCATTGCCTTCTCCCCAAGTACTCAACACGCAACTGCCTTTGCAACCACGGTCTAAAGCTGTTCTTAGATGCTGCTTGCTCTAATCGCAGCTTCAATATTAAATATCAGGCCACACCTGTGCATCAACATGCCTGGACATGTTCCTGACTGACGTGGTTACATGAAGTGGCTGATTTTGCCCTGAACGATACCTCAGCTATTGTTAAGGTGAGGCTGGTCAAAATCTAAAAATGGCCCTAGAAGCTAATCGGCTGTTTGTAGAAAGAGATGGTGGATGTCACTTTATAATAAAACAGAGAGTCTAAGGTACGTAAAGGGGAAGGGCCATAGTTCAGTATAGAGCATCTGCTATGCTCACAGAAGCCCCCAGGTTCAATCCCTGGTATCTCCATGTGTAGAGATCTTTCCTATTCTAATTAATTCAAGAGGGTTCTGGAAGCTTCTCTGTGTGAAAGAAACAAGCAGAAGGTTCATGATATTTGGGTTATTCCTTCAGATAAGCTGAGTACAATGGGCTTTGAAGTAGTTCTCTTATGTCTTCTGTCAAGGTCATGCTGATGATAAAAGTAGGGCCAGAAGGAGCCTGGGCGTCACTTTCTATGCCTTTTCCTTCTGGCGTGGTATTCTGTACGTAGTATGCTTAGTTTTAAGTTTTAGTCTTGTTATAAGTTTGTAAGTTTAAGTTAAGTCTGCTGAAACTGGATTTATTATGGAGTGTGCTAATCCTAAATGTATTGGATTTGTGACCATTACGCTCATTTGCCTTCAGTAACAGTAAAGCTCTGCTGGATGAAATACAATTGCCTCTGGTCTATTTTGGGGGACTCTACAACGTGTTTAAGTTTTTACTCTGCTAACTATACATTGGAATCTACTCTGGATCAAGACTGAGTGGAATTCAATGACAAGATGGACCAACGACCTAACTCAATGAAAGGCAACTTTCTACCTCTGATACTAAGGGCAACATGAGATTTATGCCCAAAGTGTCAAAATTATATAATTTAATATATAATATAATTTTATATAATTTTAGTTTTTTAGTTTTTTAAAAAGCTTTATTCAGGGAATTTTGCAACCCTAGGGAGCCACCCATACTCTACACCAGCACTGTTGACCTCTCCATGAGAGGTGTCACTTTGACGTGTGAATGGCATGTTTAATTCTCCCCCTTCTGGCCACATACCAAAGAAATTCCCACAAAATCCCCCCTATGTGGTTACAAGATAAACACTGCTGTGTAGCCTGGCTCTTTTTGTTTTTTAATTATTTTAACAGTTTTCAAATTACCATGGAATCGCAATGATAAGTAAACAATAGAAAAAATCAAAAATATTTCCGACTAAAGGCAGGACTCTTCTAGATTTTTCTGACAGCACCATCCTGCTGGCCACTTCCTCTCACCAATGTTGGGGAAACAGGACACACCCTGATATATAGGGAGTCAGTTTTGTACAGGTAGCACGTGCAGAAGACATCACACACCTGCTGTTGTTTAGGGGCTGTTAACAATCCCTGAAATGTTATTAATTTGTCAGAAAAGGTATTTTAATGGAAATTAAGAACTTGAGAAAATGATGTTTTTAATACCTTTCATGAGCGACAGAAAAATGGCAGGCTAATTTCATGTTTCATTTTTAGCAGCGTTATTCTGAGTTAGCGGAATAATAGCTAGTTAACCAATTTAGCTGTTTCTTACATCTGGATAATAGGGCACATTTAGCAAAGGTGGAGCACAGAAATTGTGTGTGTGTCTTACTGTGGCTTAAAAGTTGTACTCTGTCCACATTTTTACTGCTAAAAGTTGAAGATTCTGAGACTGCATTGGAAACTAAAATGCCAGAGAGGTTCCAATCTTTAACTTGTAATAAATGCTTTTAAATCTGGAGTGCTCAAACCTGTGCCAACCCCTCCATGTTGCTGGACTACAGCTACGCAGAGGTGGCCTTAATATGAACAGATGAATGCCTGGGACACATAAGGAGCCATGATAATAAATGACCTGCCCTCCCTTGACGCTTAAGGGAAGGCGGCTCAGAAGTGGCAAGGCGGATTTGCAGGCTGCCTGCTCAACTTTCCCTGCAAAGCACCACGTCTGTGCCATCGTCGTTCGAAGCTGGATTTATTTCCAGCCCTTGTTTCTGTGCAAGTGGCACGGCAGCCTTATTTATCTCCGGAAGACCTCTGCGTAGCTCATGCCCTCACGAGCACATGTCTTGAATACTGTAATTCCCTCTTAGCGGGGCTTACAGCTTCACGTCAACGCCACTTCCAGCTGGCTCTGAAAGGAGTGGCGCGTTTGTTCCCTGGCTTCAACTATCGTCATCATCCCCATCTCAGGCCTGCCCTGAATTCCCTGGGACGCCTCCCTGGATGTACCAGAGAGGATTTTCTGATGCCGAGACGACACGTTTTGACTCTGAAAACATTTACTGAGATTATAACAGTCAATATTTCCTCTTTGTCCTGTGTGTTTTATCCAGACTGCTGACCACAATTGCCACCAGTTTCATAATCGTTATCAATTGTTGTTGTTGTTATAAATGCCATTTTCATTCCACCTTTCCTCCAAGCAGCTCAAGGTGGCATCAATGGCTCCCCATTTTTAGCCCCATAACTACTCCATGAGGTAACGCAGTGACTGGCCCAAGGTCATCCAACTGAAATGTGAGACTCGGATTTGAACTCAGGTCCCAGTCCAACCCCATAACCACTACATCACACTGAGAGATGCTAATAATAATAATAATAATTTTTATTTATACCCCGTCCTCCCTGGCCAGAGCCGGGCTCGGGGCAGCTAACACCAGTAAAATTACAATAGAAACATAATGGGGGGGACCCCAATTTAAAATACAGGTTGAAATGCAATTTAAAATGCAGCCTCATTTTAAAAGTAGCCCATATATCAAAACCATAAGGGGAGGGAAGACATAAGGGTCAGACTGAGTCCAAACCAAAGGCCAGGCAGAACAGCTCTGTCTTGCAGGCCCTACAGAAAGATGTCAAGTCCCGCAGGGCCCTAGTCTCTTGTGACAGAGTGTTCCACCAAGTCAGAGCCAGTACTGAAAAGGCCCTGGCTTTAGTTGAGGCCAATCTAACCACCTTGCAACTTAGGGCCTCCAAGGTGTTGTCATTTGTGGACCTTAAGGTCCTCTGCGGGGCATACCAGGAGAGGCGGTCCCGTAGGTATGTGGGTCCTAGGTCGCATAGGGCTTTGAAGGTCAAAACCAGCACTTTAAACCTAATCCTGTACTCCACCGGGAGCCAGTGCAGTTGGTAAAGCAATGAATGAATGTGATCCCGCGGCAAGGACCCCGTAAGGAGCCTCACTGCAGCATTCTGCACCCGCTGGAGTTTCTGGGTCAGCTTCAAGGGCAGCCCCACGTAGAGCGAATTACAGTAGTCAAGTCTGGAGGTGGCCATCGCATGGATCACTGTGGCCAGATCAGGGCGGGAAAGGTAAGGGACCACCAATGCGGTGGATCATTGGTGGCTGGTGCCGATTAAGACTGGTGGGGCTGAAGGCAGAGAGGCCAACAATAGGTGGAGCCAGAGCCAATGACAGGCAAAGCCAGCCAGTTCTAGTTTTGCCCCTGTTCCCCTCCCTACCGGGTTCTATAATAACAACACTGAGCCTAAGGAAGAGGATGCTGACAGCCAGAACCACTCTCTGGACTGGATGGAAGCCAGAGGCAGGTGCCAGGTCCAGGTCAGTAATAACCCACAAGGTGGCAGCAAAGTTAACTCTGCATTCAAAGAAACAAAATAGCTCAGGCCTAGACAGGCCTCATCCTGGTAGAAGTTGCCCCTATGAGGCAGTTGTGGAAACTGAAGGTCCCTGTCTTCCCACTGGTCTCTCAGGCTCCTCTCCCCAATTCCTTCCCCAGCAGCCTACGGCTCTGTCACCTTGTCTCTGGGAGACCAGGGTGGGACGGGAGCTGGTTGCAACAGGCGGGAGAGTCTCCTTGGATTTCTCCCTCTGTTACCTGGTCTCCCTCCTCTCCTGCCTCTGAGTCTGGACTGCCTTCTACCACAGCCTCTTGCTGCTCACTAAAGCCTGTTACCTCTCCAGCTCCTGACACCTCCTCCTCCCAGTCTGCTCCTTCTCCCTCTGACATGGGGGTTCACTTGGGGGTCCGCCAGCAGGGGCCTCACCCCACTCCTCTGCTTCCAGTCAGTCCATGACATCAAGAAGGCTGGCTGGCAGGGGCTGGCTGAAGACAGACTGAGTTTTCTGAGGTGGCACCTCAAACAGACTGCAGTGGATTCAAAGGGGAGCAATCCTGCACACTCTTTAATGCAGCTATCTGTAGCATTCCTGGGCAGAGATGTTCATAGTGACCCTGCATGTACACTGTTCTGCCTGGGGAACCCTTTGGCCTTCTGTAATGCTGTTGATCTATGGGCTACTATTAAAATGCGGCTGCATTTTAAATTGTATTTTAACCTGTATTTTAAATTGGTTTCCCCCTACTATGTTTTTATTGTAATTTTACTGGTGTTAGCAGCCCCGAGCCCGGCTCTAGCTGGGGATGGTGGGTTATTATTATTATTATTATTATTATTATTATTATGGTGTTCCCTTTCATCAACTCCACTCCTTCTAGGAGAGGGCATGCAAAACATCCCTGCCCCTTCTAACTGTGTCATCCTTTGGTTTGTTATCCACCTCCTGTAATTGCTGAATTGTTTGCTTCATTAGTGTCCATGCATATACAAACACAGCACACCTGCTTGACTTTTGCTCCAGTATGTTGGGTCCGGTCTTTGGCACCAACATATTTATTAATTGCTTTCCTACTGCTATCACACTATTCCCTGCTAAATTTTGATTGATTTTTCTAAGGACTGTTGTGCTCATGTCCTTCATGTGGGCCTCTGGCTGGCCACTGTGGCTTGATCCTGCAGTGTTCCTTTTATATTATTAAGATTATATGGTGCTTTGCTGCTTTGCTTTACCTAGATTATGTGCATGGCTTGATATAAGAACCGGTGGGGAATTAGTGTGAGGATTAGCACAATTCCCACATGGCTTGTGGGTTCCATCTGTACTGCATGAATGCAACAAGCACCTAATCAGCAGCCTTGACATAATATATGCATCTGAGGAATCATCTTTGCTCATTCCGCTCTTTGCTGTATAGTCATGAAATTGGAAAAGGGAAAAGGAGGAAAAAAGGAAAGAGAAATAAAGGGAAGGGAAAATCAACATCCAAAGGTACACAAACAACCAAGTGTTGGAAAGCTCAGAGATGCAGCCAGCAGCACCGGCAAAAGATGAAAGGGTGCTGTTTACAAATGCCTTTCTGAGCTGGAGAGGTTTGATGGCAAGCTATGACCTTTCAGAGAATATCTTTATAGCAATAATCCCTAGGTGCTATGTAGCTCAGTGTGCAGCAGCTGAAATCCAAGCGCACTGTTTTTCCTGGGGTATCTTTTGATCTTCTGTCATTCTGTTAGGTGTTCTCTTTCATCGGCTCCCCTTCTCCTAGGAGAGAACATGCGGAACATGTTTATTTAAATATACCGTCATTTGGTTTGTTATCTACTTATTGGAATTGATAGATGGCTTACTGCAATTTTTTTATGCGTTTATACCATGTTAACAGTCATGGTTTCCCCCCAAAGAATCCTGGGAACTGTAGTTTGTTAAGGGTGCAGAGAGTTGTTAGGGGGCCTCTTACTCCCCTCACAGAACTACAGTTCCCAGAGTTCCCTGCAAAGAGGGAGTGATTGTTAAACCCTCCAGGAACTGTAGCTCTGTGAGGGGAATAGGAATCCATTGTTAGTGTGGGTTGTGTGGCCCTTTAAATTGTAGCACGGTGAGATGAATCATAGAGTTGGAAGGGACATTGAGGGTCATCTTGTCCAATCATCCTTCAATGCAGGAATCTAATCCTGGTGGTGCAGCAATAAAACCGCTAGCACAATTGGAAAGCTAAGCAGGGTCCAGTATGCTTTCATACTGGATGGGGAATCAGGCATTGAGATTCCTGCATTGCAAGGGGCTGGACTAGATGACCCTCGAAGTCCTTTCTAGCTCTGTGATTCTATGAGTCTTTGATTCTCAGCTTAAGCATCCAAGGCAAGTGGCCACCCAACCTCTGTTTAGAAACCTCCTAGGAAGGCAAGTCCACCATCTCCCCAGGGAGTCTGTCAAACAGCTCTCACTGTCAGAAAGTTCTTCCTGATGTATAGTCAGAATCTTTCTTGTAATATGAATCCAGCACTTTTTTTTCTGGGGGGACGCATACACCTAAACATTTTGTGAATCTAAGTTTGGCCTTGTTGAGGGGCAGTATTTCAATATGAGTAGGAAAATGAGAGTACTGTACCCCTAAACATTTTTTTTAAAGAAAAAAAGCACTGCTTGAATCCATTTGATGCCGGTCCTACCCTCCAGAGGAGGAGAGAACAATCTTGCACTATCTTCCCTGTGGCAGCTCTTTAGATATTTGAAGACAGCTATCGTATGTTCTCTCAGTCTCTCAGCATCATTTATATGACCATCATTTATATGGAAAAAGGGACGCGGGTGGCGCTACGGGTTAAACCACAGAGCCTAGGACTTGCCGATCAGAAGGTCAGCGGTTCGAATCCCCGCGATGGGGTGAGCTCCCGTTACTCGGTCCCTGCTCCTGCCAACCTAGCAGTTCAAAAGCACGTCAAAGTGCAAGAGATAAATACCGTAAGTGCTGCTCCGGCGGGAAGGTAAACGGCGTTTCTGTGTGCTGCTCTGGTTCGCCAGAAGCGGCTTAGTCATGCTGGCCACATGACCTGGAAGCTGTACGCTGGCTCCCTCGGCCAATAAAGTGAGATGAGCACCGCAACTCCAGAGTCGGCCATGACTGGACCTAATGGTCAGGGGTCCCTTTACATGTATATGGACCATTGTCATTTATAGGAGCTATCATCATTTATGTGAACCGTATATCATTGGTTACTAAATGAAATAACTGAGGCAGAAGCTGCAGCCACACTCCCCCTGCCCCAGTAAAAAAAACCAAACATACCCCTAGAAATTTCCCACAGAGAAACCTCAGCCTCAAACATTCCTACCAAACATACCCATTTGCATAGCTAATCCCCAGCCGACAATTAGTTGCAGAATTAAGTCCTAGTTGCAGGTGGGACAATCAACGTGACAAAAAGAAGAGGGTCGGGGATTTAGGAGCAGGTTTCTCTTAGCTTTGTTGAGTTCCAACCATTGTGACAAACAGGCAGGAAGCAAAAATCTCCACCTTGCATTAAAACAAGGGGGTGGATTATCTCTAACATAATGTCAGTTCATGAGGAGGCGGGAGAGATGGAGGAGGCAGGCAGAACGAGAGTGAGCACGAGAGAATGAGCACGTTCGTGTAGGCAGGCAGATTACGATGATCCGGGAAAGGGGAATTGCTGCATTTGCTGTGTATGCATGCTTGGAGGCTACTGACAGCCTGCCTCTGTATGTGTGCAAAAGGTAAAGGACTCCTGGACGGTTAAGTCCAGGCAAAGGCGACTATGGAGTGTGACACTCATCTTGCTTCAGGCCACGGGAGCCAGTGTTTGTCCACAGACAGTTTTCTGGATCATGACTAAACCACTTCTGGCACAACGGGACACTGTGACGAGTGCCAGAGCGCAAGGAAATGCCATTTACCTTTCCGCTGCAGCAGTACCTATTTATCTACTTGCGCTGGTGCGCTTTTGAACACACTAGGTTGGCTGAAGCTGGGATAGAGGAACGGGAGCTCACCACTGTCACGCAGATTCGAATCGCCGACCTTCTGATCAGCAAGCCCAAGAGACTCAGTGGTTTAGACCACAGCGCCACCTGCTCCCTGTATGTGTGCAAGTCTATTGAAAATGGTGCATTCTAGAGTGCGAAAACGAGGTCCAGACCCACAAGCAGTGAGGGAACTCACTCACTTCCGCCTTGCCGTACCTCGCAGGGTTGCTATGAGAACAAAGTAGAATAAACCCCTGGCATGTCGTCCTCAGGTCCTCGGAGGAAAGGAAAAGATGCAAATGCAGTTTCCAAAAATGGGGGTCGTTAGCCCTGTAAGCGTTTTTTTTATTGTGGAGCAGAAGGATCACTCTTAAAATGTGGTTGCTCAAACATATAAAAGCAGGTCTTGCGGTGCTTTGATACATTTCTGCATGTGCTGGTCTTCCCAACATTAAACAAGGGGAATTTTCACTTCCCTGTTAAGATCCAGCTGTCAGCAGAGGGCGCTTCCAGGCTGTCACTATTTCAGGTGTGAGTCAATCATCTACTGGCAAAGAAGAGTGTCTTGCATAGTATTAGGATTAGAGTCTTTTACTGCAGGGGGTGGGGAACTGAATTTAGGTGGCAATAGGTTTACTTAGAGTAGACACAATGAAATTAATAAACATTAATTTAAATGAGATTAAAATATCATCAGAGATGGCCCATGGATAATTTCAAGAAGGTGATTCTACATGGAATTTGTCCTCACAGAAAAAGCTCACCCCCTGGTGGCCACTACTTGAGCTCCCAGTGAATCAATTGAAGGAATTGAGGAGAGACCCACCCAGGCCTGCCATTCTCCACCCATTTTTGATTTCTCTACTGCTTGTCTCCTTACCAGATGAACTATTTGCCGTGAAAAGAAACCTCTTTAAAAACTCAGCCCTTTTAAGCTGCCAGTCATGGCTCCCCTGGGCACGATGCAACATTTAACCATGTATTTCTATTATTCATAATTGATCTCCTCTTGTAAGGAAATGTAGATGGCATGTTCATTCCCTAGTTCGACGTTGGTAGCAGACATATCCTTTGCAAAACAGAATTGTGACAGGTAGCCTGGGAATGCACCCATGGAAAGAACAACAAAAAGATCAGAGCCTCGTGTGCTTAGAGAGGAAGCAGCGGCCATGAAAACCCTCCTCTTGCGAAACCGACAAAAGGATTTTACGGTTATCCGGTGCATGCTGAAGGTCTGAAGAGCTATGAGTTTCATAGATGAGTTAAAACCTGGTCTCCCAGGTCCTAGTGTCCATAGGATGTTTTAAACAAGAGGCTCTTGCGATGATCAGCAGAAGAGTAACTGTATTATGAATGCAAAATGATGCATTAATGCAAAATCCACACTGACCAGATTTGCCATTTGCATGACACAAGCCCCCTTCTATGTATCCCTTTCCACAGTAACAACAGTCACCGTATTCACCTAAACCAGGGGTCTGCAACCTTTAAGACAAAAAGAGCCACTTGGACCCGTTTCCGAAGAAAAAAAATCTGGGAGCCGCAAAACTCGTCATTATAAAAATAACTTTTTTGTCACTTTTTTATTATTTCTTTGTTTGACCCCTCAGAATTACTGCTCCTCATAGAAATAAACGTTAAATTAACAAGTTACCGTGTGTGTGTGTGTGTGTGTGTGTGTGTGTGTGTTCTTCACTCCCCTTCAAAACAGTGATCAGCGTACATGCCCCCTTTCAATGCAGTGACCAGCGTACATGCCCCTTACAATGTAGCGGGCGGGAAGGTGACGTCGGGACGGTGCGTGACTAACGCACGCACTGCCCCCATGCGACGTCACAGCCAGTACAGCGCCCGCCAGAGTGGGGAGTGTCGGGGCACACAATGCGCCTCCTCCCCTCGCTAGTATCCGCCCCAGAGCCGCGGGTTGCAGACCCCTGACCTAAACCAACCTGGTTTAGGGCTGACTGAGAGTGGTGGGAGTTGGAGTCCATAGCATCAGAACTGCTCCAAGTTGGGCATGGCTGACCTGAACAGAGCAAGGGAGTCTCACATTAGGAGAGCACCAGGTTGAGGATGGTTTGTATCAATGCTATGCAATCATCCCCAGTACAGTGGTACCTCGGGTTAAGAACTTAATTTGTTCCGGAGGTCTGTTCTTAACCTGAAATTGTTATTTCTTTTTAGAGTCGGGAGTCCTTCGCCAGGTGAGCTGGCTCTTTTATTAATTTTTTTAATTAATTTTCCAGAAAAAAGAGTTTTTTAAAACAAACAAACAGACAAACAGACAGACAAACATACATCTCCACCGTAATTAAACCGATCTTCATAACATTGTTAAGTGACTTCCTCGTATCCCCCTGGTTGAATTTCAGTGTATATCATTTTAACGGTTTTCCAAAACCTAAATTCTTAAAAATTTAACTTAATCACTTAACATCTTTCTTTCTTAACCATTCAACTTTAAACATATTAGTTCATCACATTACATATTTAAATCCTAAGCCTATCTGGTAATTGCAAGCTTTCCAATTAAGTTAATTTAACATGTTCAACTAAATAGTCTTTAAATTTCATCCATTCTTCCTGGTAGTCCTCCTCCTTCTGGTCGCAGACTCTTCCAGTCAGGTCGTGAACCCGAACCTGAAACTGTTCTTAACCTGAAGCACCACTTTAGCTAATGGGGCCTCCCACTGCCGCCGCACCACCAGAGCACAATTTCTGTTCTCATCCTGAAGCAAAGTTCTTAACCCGGTTAGCGGAGTCTGTAACCGGAAGCGTATGTAACCTGAAACGTATGTAACCCAAGGTACCACTTTATCAGCATAATATTGCCTCTGCCATTAACATTATCCTCACCACTGGGGAAGTTATCTGCGGTGATTAGTGTGTGTGGTTTTAGCATAAGCAGGAGTGACATCTAGTGATGAAGAGTGGAAAGTAACAGGTGCACAGCCCTTGAAACTGATGCCAAGGGAGGGAGGGCCTTTCCAGATGGGAAAACCCCAGGGTTTTTCCTCTTCGTGCTTAAGTATCAGCATAAAAAGTGCTCTGTCTCATCATCACAACGCAGAAAGGGGGAGGGCTAAACGGCTCAAACGATGAGCCTACCACTGAAAAATGCATTGCCTGAGCTTTCCTCGACATGGAACTCAACAAGGGAGAAAGGATTGCTTGCTCAGTTGTTGGCAGCGCACTCCTCATCTGGTTTTGAGGGCGGGTCGTTGGTCCCTTTGCTGTGCCAAAAGGTTTGGCTTTGCCCTTGCTGCAGATAAGCAAAACTGCTCACCATTGCGAATCCTTTCTAACCAGAATGCTAATCGTTTTTTATCATCGCTGCTCCATTATTCACACACGCTGAAGCAATCTGCGACAAATGAAGTTAGATAATTACACCGCCGCGGATAACAAACAAAAACCTCTGGCAAGAGCAGGTGCTGCGCGCCATGTTGCAACGACAATTGTTTGTGCAATTCTGGAAATCAAGAACAGCAGAGTGAATTCTTTGCTGCGCTCTCCAGATGGCACATACAAATACTGCTTTGAAGATCCTGGTTTTGGAATCAGTAGCAGCGTTGTCGGAAAAAAGGCTCGTGGGCTGGCAGCAACTTGTGCAATCCTGTCCAGAAAACGAGCATGTCTATTGCCTTTCTCCCTGCTTGATACCATGTGGAAATGCTGTCATTTCTACTCAACGTCAGGCTTGCTCACACATGACCCCAGGCAGAAGTGCAAGCTGCCTCTACGTGTGTGCAGTGGTACTTCGGCTTAAGTACTTAATTCGTTCCGGAGGTCCGTTCTTAACCTGAAACTGTTCTTAACCTGAAGCACCACTTTAGCTAATGGGGCCTCCCGCTGCCGCTGCGCCACTGGAGCACGATTTCTGTTCTCATCCTGAGGCAAAGTTCTTGACCTGAGGTGCTATTTCTGAGTTAGCGGAGTCTGTAACCTGAAGCATATGTAACCTGAAGCGTATGTAACCCGAGGTACCACTGTACAAGTGTTTGTGTGAAAGAGTGTGCACTCAGCTCAGCTATTGTGAACAAGGGTACGTGACATGCACAGACTTGTTGGATGTTACATGTGAGTAATTGCATGAGCGTGCAACTCAACTATTTGTGCGGACAGATTGTACAATCACAGAAGGTAACTTGTGAACACCTACACTCACACAGTGGCGTAGCGTGGGGGGTGCCAGGGGTGCCGGCCGCACCAGGCGCAACATTTGGGGGGGCGCATTTGGCCGGCCCTCCTCGAGGAAGCAGGAACCCCACTGTCCTCGGACCTCCTCCGAAGGCTGGCGGTGGGGCGGAGAGACCTCCTCCCGCCGCCAGCCTTCGGATGGCTGTCCTGAAGACTTGTGGTGGGAGCAGTGGCGTAGCGTGGGGGGTGCAGGGGGGCCTGCTGCACCTGGCGCAACATCTGGGGGGCGCGGAAGAGACTCGAGTGCTAAAATCCACGGGTTAGGGGGCGCAAATTACTTGCCTTGCCCCGGGTTAGGGGGCGCAAATTACTTGCCTTGCCCCGGGTGCTGAGAACCCACGCTACGCCACTGCACTCATATCTGTCATGGACCCCTTTGCCCAGTCTGTTTTATCCAGTGTTAGGGAGACTTTGAGACAGGATATCCACTCACCCTTCAATTCACTGAGCAGCTTTGGACTAGTCCAAACTAGGGTTGCCTGTGTGTGTGTGTGTGTGTGTGTGTGTGTGTTTAAAAAAACCTAACTTAAAATTCATTTCCACTTTTCACTTTTATCATCATACATAAATCATAATCATTTTACAAATAGGATTCTCAGAATCCTGGAACTTCCCTCCACCCCGCCATGGTTTCCCCAGATATTCTTTTCAAACTGCATCTTATCATATTCTCCATATTTTCTTAAAACTCAATTTATAGTACTCACTTCTTTTCAAGCATTTTCAAAACCCTGCCAATGTTTTCAATTGTTTACTGTACAGTGTTCTTTCAAGTAACTTAAGAAAATTTCCCCATTCTTTATTAAATTTATTGTCCTCTTGATCTCTGGTTTTCCCGGTCATTTTCGCCAATTCGGCACAGTCAGTCATCTTCATCTGCCATTCTTCTTTTGTAGGTAGGTTGCCCTCCTTCCATCTTTGGGCAAGTAGCATCCGCGCAGCTGTTGTAACATACATAACCAGTCCTTGTAACTCTGCCGTTTGCAATGGCTTGACCTGCAGGCATTGGGAAGTGATGGTGCTTCAGAGGTGGTTGGGCTTTAATAGCCCAAGATCTACCAACCATAAAAAGGTAAAGGTAAAGGTACCCCTGCCCGAACGGGCCAGTCTTGACAGACTCTGGGGTTTGTGCGCCCATCTCACATCTAGAGGCCGGGGGCCAGCGCTGTCCGGAGACACTTCTGGGTCACGTGGCCAGCGTGACAACGCTGCTCTGGCAAGCCAGAGCCGCACACGGAACGCCGTTTACCTTCCCGCTGGTAAGCGGTACCTATTTATCTACTTGCCCCCGGGGGTGCTTTCGAACTGCTAGGTTGGCAGGCGCTGGGACCGAGCAGCGGGAGCGCACCCCGCCGCGGGGATTCGAACCGCCGACCTTTCGATCGGCAAGCCCTAGGCGCTGAGGCTTTAGCCCACAGCGCCACCCGCGTCCCCTACCAACCATAACCAGGTGCAAAAGAGATGATTAGAATTAAAGAGCACATTCAGAGCTCACAGCCTTTGCACTCAAAAATCCATTCCAGGACAGCTTCTTCTTCTTTTTAAAAACCCCAGCAACCTAATTTAGATGGGGAAAGTAGTGCTCTTGTTGCTGTTGTTAAATAACCAGGAGTCAGAACCCCTGGCTGATCTGCTGCCCATAACTGCTCTATAATCGTGGGGAAATAAACACCATCACTTGCATCTGCACAGCTTCATGCTGGGGAAAGCTTCCCCTGCTTCTTCCCGCTGCTAAAGCTGCAAGAGCAAGGTGTGGGAGGGTTTGGCCAGGTGGGTGGCAATTTCCTATTCTGCTGCAGTACTAGCCAACCACAATGTGGTGTTTGCAAGGTGTGCTTTCCAGTAAGCCACAAACCAATAGAGAATTGAGTGCTGCCAAGCCAATTGATTTCAGTGGACTTCACTGTCCTTCGCTTGGGTAGTTACCCATCTGAATGCAACAAGTGGCAGCGGACTTTGGAGTTCTGTGTAATATAGGATTCCGTGCAGTCCAGTCATATGCCTGTTTTATCAGGAGTCACTCAATTTGAATACGGTGAGGATTCAGCCTCAGGGAAGGGTACGTAGAACTGAAGCCTTTTGTATAATTCCTAGGCTATATGGTGATGCTCAGTGTCCATCGCAAACAATGCTATCATGCCTTGGCAGTGTTATCCTACTTCTAATTCAGGGTGATGGATCTGGGGAAATGGAGTCTTTTCCCCCTGGCAGACTCCCATATTTTTTTGGTAAGGGTTCTCACCCCAGAAGAATTTTGATTGTCTGCCACCAATCAGGCTGAAGCTCTCCCCAAGTCCAGCTGCTTCTAAGCCTTATGGACCTAATGCCTTCTGTCGGGAAACAAAATAAAAACAAAGCAACATGAGTTTCATTTCCCCAAAGCACAGAAGATACACAATCTGCAGTCCCAGCACATGGGGAAACTTTTAGTGAGAAATACCTTTTTAAACCAAATGTCAAAGTAGATAAAGAAAGTTTAGTTGGGGAAAGGGAGGGAGGGAAGGAAGGCAGAAAACAAATTGCTCACAGACTGTCAAAATTAAATTGAAAAAGTCAGTCTAACTTGGCTAACAAGGCTTCTCATCTGGATCCATTTCTAGGTGTTTATTCTGGGATTGCCACTCCTTGTTCACTCACTTTTAACGGGGCATCTACCTGACATCTCCATCCACTCATTCATTGCTCTCTTGTGTTTGCTAATCAAATATGCCAAGGCTTGATTCTGCAGGCTAAAGCAGCTGGCCCCCCTCACCTTAAAGGGAGGCGAGCAAAGGACGTTTCACTGAACACCTTGAAAGGGCATATCATTATTTCTCTGTAGGGCCAAAACCAAATCTAGTACTTCTATGAAGGCAGAAGCTCTCCAGCATTCCAGGCAGAGGGATTCCCCAGCCCTGCCTAGAGACACCAGGGATTGATTCTGCATGCAAATGATGCATTTCTAATGGTGATGGTAGAAACATTAGAATCATAGAATAGAATCACAGAATCATAGAGTTGGAAGAGACCACAAGGGCCATTGAGTCCAACCCCCTGCCAAGCAGGAAACACCATCAGAGCACTCCTGACATATGGTTATCAAGCCTCTGCTTAAAGACCTCCAAAGTAGGAGACTCCACCACACTCCTTGGCAGCAAATTCCACTGTCAAACAGCTCTTACTGTCAGGAAGTTCTTCCTAATGTTTAGGTGGAATCTTCTTTCTTGTAGTTTGCATCCATTGCTCCGTGTCCGCTTCTCTGGAGCAGCAGAAAACAACCTTTCTCCCTCCTCTAAGTGACATCCTTTTATATATTTGAACATGGCTATCATATCAGCCCTTAACCTCCTCTTCTCCAGGCTAAACATGCCCAGGAGACATTAAAGGAGACCAGCTCTCAGATTAAAGCTGCGATCCTATGCACCATTATAAAAACTGGCCTTACTTCCAAGTACGCACATAAAGGGTTGCAATGTCATTTGCCCGCATTTCTTTGCATTAAAAAAGAGCGGAAAGGCTGGAGAGTAAAGGCAGAAAATGTTTTTTAAAAGCTGTAAGCATGTGCGAGATCTGAGAGCGGAAGGTATACTTCCATCATACACAGAGGTTCCATTTGGCACATCAGAACATAAGAAGAGTCTGCGGTGATCGTTGGATGACGGGCAGAATAGAAATGTAATAAATAAATGGCCCATTTGGTCTAGCACATCCTGTTCTCACAGCGGCCAACCAGTTGCCTGTGGGGAATCTGCAAGCGGAACATGAGTGCAAGAGCCTTCTCTCCTCATGTGGTTTTCAGTAGCTGGAATTCATAAGCCTTGGTGCCTCCAACTGCAGAGGGAAGCATAGCATGTATCCATTGATAACCTTATCCTCCATGAATTTGACTATTCCTCTTTTAAAGCCATTGAAGTTGGTGGCCATCACTGCCTCTTAGGGAGGGAAGAAGAAGAAGAAGAGGAGGAGGAGGAGGAAGAGTAGGAGGAGTTTGGATTTGCTATCCCACTTTATCACTACCTGAAGGAGTCTCAAAGCGGCTAACATTCTCCCTTCCCTTCCTCCCCCACAACAAACACTCTGTGAGGTGAGTGGGGCTGAGAGACTTCAGAGCAGTGTGACTGGCCCAAGGTCACCCAGCAGCTGCATGTGGAGGAGCGGAGACGTGAACCCAGTTCACCAGATTACGAGTCCACCGCTCTTAACCACTACACCACACTGGCTCTCAAGGTAAGTTCCATAGTTTAACATGTTGGAATCAAGAACAGTAGGGTATTAAATAGAGGTGGTTTTAGGGCAGTGCGACCGGTTCTGCCACACTGGGCACCAAGCGGAGAGAGGGCACCCGCCCAGCTATGGGAAGGAGGCATGAGGGCTCTGACAGGGTCCTATAGTCCTCCCACCTGCTTCCCAAAGCGTGGCTGGGAGGGGGCAAATTTTGGCCTATCTCAGGGTGCCATAGCACCAAAGTCTACCACTAGTATTAAATGCCTCTTGGTCCTTCAAATAATAGAGTTTGAAGTGGCAGCTCTTTCCTTTCAGCATCAAACCGAAAAGCTTCCCTCATTTCTTGGCACCTCTCTAAGTTCAGGGCAAGTCGCCTGAACTTCATGTGCACTTGTTTGAAGGATCGCAACATTTGGAATTAACGAAACCCATCGAAATCCAAGACAAATTGGTGAGGTATGAATGATGGAGATTGCAAAGGAAGCCTTGATAGTCCCAGCCTGCCAAGAACCACCACAGATTCAGGCTTTTGGCCTACTGATCAAACGGTGGTTACATAAATTGAGATTGCTGGTCGGGCAGTAACTAGGACAACAGGGAGACAAACACACCCAATCGTATCTCAGAATCCAAGGTATTACTGAGAATAAAAGACTTCTGCCTATTTATTTGGAAAGGCTCAAGCCTTTTTCATTTTTCATTCCCTTTTGGGAAACATGCCATTGATCTGTGCCTCTGGGGCTATTCTCTCTAAGCACACATATCCTGGGCACCCTTCCAGAAATTCAGCAGATAAATGCTGACTAAATATTGGATTTCAGTCAAGAAGGTACTTGGCACTGCTTAGGGGTTCAAAGGAAAATAGACACTGGCCTCTCTTTTGAGGATCACCATGTGAATTTCCAGAATAGACTATGGCACAGCACAGGTCAAGGCTGTTAATCTCTATCCTCTGACAACCTCATGTATGTGATTTTTTAAAAAAATTCTCATTGTATTTATATCCCACCTTTCATCCACAATGCTGAAGGTGGTGTGCATGGTTCAGATCTTCCCAGTGTTATTCATCACAACAATCCTGTTAGGCAGAGAGAATGACAATTTCTGCTATAAAGGCTCACAAACATTTTAAAAACACTTCCTCATGTTAGTTCCTCGTGAACATAGCTCAGAGCTGGCACATGCTTTTGCGTGCAACAGGTCCCAGATTCAGACCTCACCAACTCTAGGAAGGGTGGAGGAAAGACCCCCACAGACCCTCCAAGTTTCCCTATTTTCTGGGGACAGTCCCAGATTTACAGAAGCCATTCCAGTTTTCTGATTTGATTCCAGAATGTTCTGCTTTTCCTTAAAGGTAAAGGCAAAGGGATCCCTGACGATTAGGTCCAGTCGTGACCGACTCTAGGGTTGTGGCGCTCATCTCGCTCTATAGGCTGAGGGAGCCGGCGTTTGTCCACAGACAGCTTCCAAGTCATGTGGCCAGCATGACTAAGCTGCTTCTGGCGAACCAGAGCAGCGCAAGGAAATGCCGTTTACCTTCCCGCCAAAGCGGTACCTATTTATCTACTTGCACTTTGACGTGCTTTCGAACTGCTAGGTTGGCAGGAGCAGGGACCGAGCAATGGGAGCTCACCCCGCCGCGGGGATTCGAACCACTGACCTTCTGATCGGCAAGTCCTAGGCTCTGTGGTTTAAACCCACAGCGCCACCCGCGTCCCTTGGCTTTTCCTTAGGATGTTCCTATTTTCATCAGAGAAATGGTGGAGGGTATGGAGTTATGCAAACCCCGAGCCGAGGAGATAAGTAACCATACATCCTTTAGAAGACATCTGAAGTCAGATCAGACCACAGTTTTTAAATGTTTTATATTTTGCTATGTTTTTATATGTGTTGGAAGCCACCCAGTGGCTAGGGCAACCCAGAACCCAGTTAGATGGATGGGGTATAAATAATAAAATGATTATGATGGTGGTGGTGCTGGAATAGGATGTCCCATTTAATACAATACCTAGAAGGGCCCCCAACATTATATAAAAAGATCTATTTATTTTCTGAATTTTTGTACTGCTCTTCCTCACAGATAGATAGATAGATAGATAGATGAGAGTGGGGGACAGACCTCACACACTTATTATTGAATTGATACCACACCCTTTCTCCCTAAAGAGCCCATGATGGAAAACACAGTAAAAACCATTCTAGAAAAGTTTACATCTAAAAACAGTTTCAGCTAAAACTTTCTAAAACAGTTGCAATTAAAAACATTGTTTCATCCAGTGATCTCAGGATTGGCAGGAACAGCCAGTCTCTTCAGCCACTACATGTCTGGATAAAAAGGAAAATTTTCAAATTTCTCCTGGAAGTTAATAATGATTTAGACAGATACAATTCTCTATGGAGGGCATTCCTCAAACCAGAAATTTGATAAATTGCGTTCAGGGTGGATACACATTGCTATCTAAATACACATTACAGATAGGTAGCCGTGTTGGTCTGCCATAGTCAAAATAAAAAAAAATTCCTTCCAGTAGCACCTTAAAGACCAACTAAGTTAGTTCTTGGTATGAGCTTTCGTGTGCATGCACACTTCTTCAGATACACTGTGTATCTGAAGAAGTGTACATGCACACGAAAGCTCATACCAAGAACTAACTTAGTTGGTCTTTAAGGTGCTACTGGAAGGAATTTTTTTATTTTAAATACACATTCTTCTTCTTCTTCTTCTTCTTTGGCAATCACTTGTAGCCGAGTAAGATTGTCTTCCATAAACACGGTTTTAACAATGAGTCTGTAAGTGACTGTGGAGGCCAATTCTGGACCCACACGTCCTTCCACAGTGGGGACATTAGTTTCCAGGCAGGAGTTGATTATGGTGTGGATTTGCCAAGCGTGCCTTCCTCTTAGCATGTTTCTCCCTTGCATTCTGAGTTAGAGTGTCTTCAAAGTCCATGACACCTTTGGTAAAGGCTCTTCTCCAACTGGAGCGCTCACAGGCCAGTGTTTCCCAGTTGTCGGTGTTTATACTACATTTTTTTTAGATTTGCCTTGAGAGAGTCTTTAAACCTCTTTTGTTGACCACAAGCATTACACTTTCCGTTTTTAAGTTCAGAATAGAGCAGTTGCTTTGGAAGATGATAATCAGGCATCCGCACAACATGACCATTACTATCTAAAGCACCCTTCTCCCCAAACAGGACCTCAAAGTCCAAAATCACCTACTTGCACCACTGTCTAGAAAGGGGAGTTTTCCCAAAGTGCAGTTACAACTAGTTACGGCACTCTTTGCCAGGATGATATCTAAGGAACTGGAAGCCTATTTAAAAAAAAAAACCTACTGAAAAAGATAACATCAAACAAGTAGATGGGGAAAGCTAATGACTCTTCTATGTTCAGGGTGATTTCCCTGATCAAAGAGCTTTTGAAATTAATAAATGTTATACCTCTGGGTGTGGCCAGGAGAGGCAGAGAATGGGCAGAATCTTGTGAAAGGCAGGTCAGAAATGAGAACAAAGTTCGAGAGTATAAGAAGACTCTTTCTGGATCATGCCCAAAGCCCATCTAGTCCAGCACCCAATTCTCACAGTGGCCAACCAGATGCCTATGGGAAGCCCGTAAACAGAACCTAAAAGCAACAACACTCTGCCCACTTGTGATTTCTGGCAATATGTAATGTATCACGGGTGGCAATATGATTTCTGGCAATATGTAATGTTAAAGCCTCAGCGCCTAGGGCTTGCCGATCGAAAGGTCGGCGGTTCGAATCCCCGCGGCGGGGTGCGCTCCCGCTGCTCGGTCCCAGCGCCTGCCAACCTAGCAGTTCGAAAGCACCCCCGGGGGCAAGTAGATAAATAGGTACCGCTTACCAGCGGGAAGGTAAACGGCGTTCCGTGTGCTGCGCTGGCTCGCCAGATGCAGCTTTGTCACGCTGGCCACGTGACCCGGAAGTGTCTCCGGACAGCGCTGGCCCCCGGCCTCTAGATGTGAGATGGGCGCACTAACCCCAGAGTCTGTCAAGACTGGCCCGTTCGGGCAGGGGTACCTTTACCTTTACCTTTAATGTATCACTTCTATGGTTATAGACAGTATGGCTCTGAAGGAGACATGGGTTCCTCATGGCCAGTACCTGTGGCCCATCAAATGTTGTCATGCTCCCATTATCCCTGGCCAGCCTAGCCAATGAAGGATGATGAGAGTTATAGACCAGTGACATCTGAAGGACCACTGGTTCCCCATACAGGAGGTCAAAAGTACAGCCAAGAGTCCAACTGGTGGGTCATGCATCATGCCAGGGGAGATCCTGTTCCTTGAAGAGCTTTGAGATAAATGAAGGGGAACACTGTCCCATCTCCTGAACGGACGTTTCAATCAGAGGATGGCTGCAGTGTACCAGTATTATGTTTCCAGCACTGAGTTGGCAGCTATGTCTTCACAAGACTTGAAAATAATGTGTTGCTCCTTCCTTTAGTTTTTGGCTTTTGCAGAGAGAGGAGGAATATTGCCGTATTAAATTAAGATGAACAGGAAATGCAAAAACCTGAAAGTATCCAAAGTGAAACCACAAACAAAATAGAACATGTCTCCAGGTGCTGAAAAAGTGGGTTATATATTTTCATAGCAATGCAGCCAAGTTTTATTTAAAGGACTTTTCCAGGGATTTTTCAGAGATTAAATAGGTTTCAGCCTGCAGAGATGTTTAACTGGTGAGTGGCAACCCACCAGAGACCTCCGCAGGCTGATGTGCATTGAGCTGTGCTCACTGTTTTTCAGTATCCTGAGACACACTAAATTAGCAGGCAAGGAGAAAGGTAAGATTCCCACCTCCTCCCCATTACTATAAATTACCATTTTTTAAGATTCACTAATAGTCTGCATTCTTGCTGGAATACACAGGTAAAAAAAAGTTCTTAGCAACTTACAACAATGTATTATTCTACCAGTGTACTAATTTCAGTGTTGATTTGGCAGATACGTATTCAAGGGACTAGAAATTAATGTACTCCTTCCTTTTGAGTTTTTATTATAGAGGATAATGTAAGAGCTTCCTTCTCTAAGATCATGCCTGGTCTTGTTATGCTCACTGTTCTCTGTCTAATTTGTCTATCTTTCCATCCTTGCCATCAATGTCTACATAATGCCCTTGGGCATTATTTAAACGTTTTGATTCTTCTGAAACCATTCTATTGCACATTTGCACTTCAGCTGTCAAACATTAGCTCTCAACAAAGCCCTTTGGGCTGCAATCTTAATAAGAGCTGTTGAATTTCGTGGGACTTACATCTGAGTAAACAAGCATAGGATTATGATGTTAGTGTCCAAATTATCACCTCATTGAGCTTAACTAAGATAAACTAAAGAGTCTGCCAGCAGGAGGAATTTTACTCTCTGATTTGAGTAGCAAGAGTCAACAATTATTAAATATAGAGAAGGAATGGAAGGCAATTATGCCATTGCTCTTCAGTCCTAAATACTGTACATAATGGCCACCTTGGCTGTGTGTCCTAGAAGACCTGCTCCCTGCCTTGCAGACCTTTTTCCAGGAGATCTGACTGACTCCAACTACAAAACCAGAGAAGGCCAGAAACCATCTTGGCTGTCTCTTAGTGCAGACCCAGGTCATTGAGCCTGAACTTCTCCAGCCGCCACCTGCTGTGAACCACCATTGGCAGGATTGGCAGCAACAGATATGTTCTATGCTTATGATAATATTTTATTTTCTTGGAAATTAAAGGTAAAGCTACCACTGACCGTTAGGTCCAGTTGCAGACGACTCTGGGGTTGCGGCGCTCATCTCGCTTTACTGACTGAGCGAGCCGCAGACAGCTTCTGGGTCATGCGGCCAGCAGGACTAAGCCGCTTCTGGCAAACCAGAGCAGCACATGAAAACGCTTGGAAATTATGCTGTTTTAAATGTGCATTCTGCAGTTGATCGATGTAATGTTTTATTTTGAAATCTTTAATATTTTAGTGTTAATGATGTTGCTTTGACTGTATACTTATAGATTTGACTTTCTTCAGTAATGTTTTCTTCAGGATTGTTTTATCTGATGCCTTAATGTAGGCTGTAAACCACTTTGAGGTTTTTCCCCTTGAAAATATAAAGCTGTGTAGAAATGGGATGAATAATATTAATAAAAACAGTTTAGAACTAACATAAAGGTTACACATAAATTGTCTTAGAATTTGTGGTTTTAGGGGAGAGAGTCAGCTAATACAGGATTTTTATCTTAGTCCACAAAAAGTCAGACCTGAATATGGTTAGAACGCTCACTGGAAAAGATCTGGGTTCAAATCCTCAGTCAGCCATGTGCTCATTGGGTGACTTTGTCCCAGTCACCCTGTCTTAAGACTGATCTACCTCACAGGGCAGTTGTGAGGATAAAATGGGGGCAGACTATATACAAGGCACTGAACGTCTTGGCGGACAGAGTTGGGTAAAAATGTAATACATAATTCCAAAGGTAACATGGTAAGATCATCAACAAAAATTGTGTGAGTTAAAACAGTCAATTAGATTAATCGGCAGTAAAGTCAAATGGGGGTTAAGAAAAAGAAGGGGAAATGTGCTGAGAAAATGCCACGGCCAGGGAACCAACCAGGAGGAATATATTTGCCCAGAGGTGCCTTTTAACATTCACAAAAAATGAGCATGACACTAGGCAAGAATATCCCTATTTGAAATCAGCATCTTGAAGTGAATATAATGTTCAAGCCTTTCAATTCAAAATTATATAATCAGAAAAGCATTTTAAAATCTATATTGCAGGATCATGGTTCTGAGTGGAAGTAGGCGGACTCCGCCAGTTGGGCCGGACCATATAGGAAATTATACATTCCCAAGCAGGTGCTCACCCTCTTTTTTCCAAAAACAGCCAGTGAAACAGATTTCACAGCCTCCGTAGAGAGCCGATTCTATTGTTAAATTGGTGTTGAAATTAAAATGCTTATCACGATTGTGTTTAATCTCAATATGCTTTTCTAGTACAGTTAATTCTTTCTGACTCTCTTTTTTCAGATCCATAAAGACTCCTCCCTCCCCCCCCCCAGTCTCCAGACACGATTGTTTGAGAGGAACAGAATGAAACAATAGGGAAATTAGTAGAAGAAAAAAGTCAATTCAGTTTATGTCAATTTTATTCATCGTAGGGTGGCAGCAGTCTACAAATTCCTTTCGGATGGCACAGTGCAACTGAACTTCCCTGCATGAAAGGTGTCAGCTTAATCTAGTTCACACTTCTTGTGCAAGATACCTGCGCCATGGCTCAACCGACACCTCTTTATTTGCAATGATGACTTCAGGCTTCTCATGGTGTGACGTCAGCCTGAATAAGGCTGACATCAATAGCCTAGATACGATGGCGTTCATGACATCCAGTTGGGTGTGGCAGAATGAACGCTTGCTCATTTAAAGCAATGCAAAGGAAGTTGACACAAGAACTCTGGCACGCTGCCCGCCTCTTAAGGCTGGCTTGGAAAGGGATGAGAGACAGCGCTGGCAACAATCAAACAGAAGTTCAAGTGTGTAGCAGGACTGGCTCCTTGTATTCATAGGCCTTTAAGCAAGAGGCTATCGTTGCCATCCCCTCCCAAGTAAATCTTGCAGTGAGTGCCTGTTGAATAAGAGGCATTCCCAACGAGGAGGGAGCCATAAGAGAAAATAAATGTGATTCTGGGTGCAAGGCAGACAAGCTGCTTTTGCCAACTCTAGCTGGCTGGGGCTGATGGGAGTTGTAGTCCACAGCATCTGGAAGGTGCCAAGTTGGCAAAGGCTGGGCTAGAGGAATGAGGAATGACTTGAAACAACTTTAGTTTCCAGACAAGCTTTGCAACAACCTCTGGGCCAGGTGTGGGGAACCACTAGCCCTTCAAATGTTGTTGAACTATCATTCCTGTCAGCCCCACAGCAAGCATGACCAGTGGTCAGGGATGATGGGAGTTGTAGTTCATCAACATCTGGAGAGGCCAAAGGTTGCCTATGCCTGCTCTAAATCTTTAGAATTACCATGTGACTTTAGGGCAAGTCCTCAAATCACCAACTTCTTAATACTAAGGGAAGGCCTCCAAATTATAAACTCTGTTGTTTTGAACAAGAGTTCGAATAAACAAACAAACTTAATTCAAATTGCCTTGGTGGGGGCACTCCTTGCCACTCTACTCATACCTCTGGGTCTGAAGTCAGGGAGATGTCATGAGCCCAAGAGTGTACAGTGGTACCTCGGGTTAAGTACTTAATTCGTTCCGGAGGTCCGTTCTTAACCTGAAACTGTTCTTAACCTGAAGCACCACTTTAGCTAATGGGGCCTCCTGCTGATGCAGCACTGCCGGAGCACGATTTTTGTTCTCATCCTGAAGCAAAGTCCTTAACCCAAGGTACTATTTCTGGGTTAGTGGAGTTTGTAACCTGAAGTGTATGTAACTTGAAGCGTATGTAACCCGAGGTACCACTGTATATTAATTCAGGAAAGAAGGGAAAACCCCAAGGGTGGGGAGGTCAGGTGGGCAAAGCCTGAAGTTGTCATGGAAAGCCAGTACAGTGGTACCTCTGCTTACGTACTTAATTTGTTCCAGAGGTCCATTCTGAACTTGAAACTGTTCTTAACCTGAAGCACCACTTTAGCTAATGGGGCCTCCCGCTGCTGCTGTGCCGCCACCGTGCGATTTCTGTTCTCAACGTGAAGCAAAATTCTTAACCCGAGGTATTATTTCTGGGTTAGCAGAGTCTGTAACCTGAAGCGTATGTAACCCAAGGTACCACTGTACCCACCTTCCCAGCAAGCGCCTTGAAGCTTCCCATCAACAGTTCACCACACCTGGACAGCAGATTGATCAAGCTTACCTGGTTACAGCCTTCTGCCTGAAACCAATCTATTTAAATTACAGTAGCTATGGTAGAACCTCAGCGCCTAGGACTTGCCGATCACATGGTCGGCAGTTCGGATCCCCGCGGCGGGGTGCGCTCCCGTCGTTCGGTCCCAGCGCCTGCCAACCTAGCAGTTCGAAAGCACCTCCGGGTGCAAGTTGATAAATAGGGACCGCTTACCAGCGGGAAGGTAAACGGCGTTCCGTGTGCTGCGCTGGCTCGCCAGATGCAGCTGGACACGTGACCCGGAAGTGTCTGCGGACAGCGCTGGCTCCCGGCCTACAGAGTGAGATGAGCGCACAACCCTAGAGTCTGGCAAGACTGGCCCGTACGGGCAGGGGTACCTTTACCTTTACCTTTAGCTATTTCTAAATTTGCATGTACACATATAAGTGAGGCTGTGCAAATAATATGCAAATCTGTGTCCTCTTTTTTTGTTGACACATTTCCTTTTCTTGGGCACTGTATAAGTGAAACATGGACAGGAAACTGCCTCAAGAGCGTAGCATAAGAAGCTTGCTTAGAATGAGTCAGATCCCTGCTCCCTCTAACTCAGTACTGTCAACACTGACCAGCCGTGGGTCTCCACCCAGGAGCCCTTCCCAGCCCTACCTAGAGATTTAACCTTGACCTATTTGCTTACAAAGAATATGTTGTGCCACTATGGTACATTCTGGCATTTAAGGAACACCTAAGGGACGTGGGTGGCGCTGTTGGTTAAACCACAGAGCCTAGGACTTGCTGATCAGAAGGTAGGCAGTTCGAATCCCCGCGACAGGGTGAGCTCCCGTTGCTCAGTCCCTGCTCCTGCCAACCTAGTATTTCGGAAGCATGTCAAAGTGCAAGGAGATAAATAAGTACCACTCCGGCGGGAAGGTAAATGGCGTTTCCGTGTGCTGCTCTGGTTTGCCAGAAGTGGCTTAGTCATGCTGGCCACATGACCTGTAAGCTGGACGCCGGCTCCCTCGGCCAATAAAGGAAGATGAGCACCACAAACCCAGAGTCGGCCACGACTGGACCTAATGGTCAGGGGTCCCTTTACCTTTAAGGGATTAAACTCCCCTTAAAAGGGGCTTTCTGGAGTGGAGTAATTTTCATTGGAAGCGGGTTGCTGAACCCTTCCCCTGCCAGTCCTGTTCCTGCTGAAACTTCTTCCTCAGCTGCTTTTACACTTGCAAGGTTCTAGACCTTTGTGAGGTAAACAGGGTCTCCAGATGAACCTACCTTTCCTCTCTGGGGCTAGGGTCAAAACTCAGTGGCCTAATGTTCTTTACAAGACAACAGTCTGTGCCCATACAGTGCTTTCTTAACACAATCTAATTTGCAAATATATAATATCCTGAGTCCACACAAACTAGTTATTGAATTCTGCATAGTCACATGTCAGCGATTTCAGTTTATTAAGTCAGCAGCACAAAAGCACGCCTTAAAGTGACCACACTCCCTTTGTTGTTTATTTCTCAATACAACTTCCGAATGCCACAATATAAAAAAGCATTCAGAAGGTTATTTGTTTGCCATCTTCTTTTCCTTGAGAATACCTCATCGGCTCTGTATTTCTGCCTATCTAGGGAGTACAGTATATCCCATAGAACAGTGGTGGCCAAACTTGGTCCTCCAGCTGTTTTTGGACTACAACTCCCATCATCCCTAGCTAACAAGACCAGTGGCCAGGGATGATGGGAATTGTAGTCCAAAACAGCTGGAGGGCCAGGTTTGGCCACCACTGCCATAGAACATATGAGGAAGGGCCCTAGCTCGCTGGTAGGGCATCTGATTGTGTGTGCAGAAGGGCTTAAGTTACATTTCCAGCATCTCAGTTATATAAGCTAATCACCCAATGGCATCTTAAACCTACGGTAGGTTACAGTCACCACAACAGAATGTCTAGGTGCCTCGACATAGGTGAAATTTATTATTAAAGACTTCCTGTTTCTGCCTGCACCAGAAAAGGAGGTCTCCCTCAAAATTGCAGGGAGAAATGGATGGAGATAAACAAAGAATGATGGGGGGAACTCATTCTTTGACTTCCTCTCTGGGTGGGAGAGGAACAGACTCTCACCTGTGGATTGCCCTGTGGTCTGGCACTTGCTTCTCTGTGGAATGCAAGGGCAGGCAAAGGCACTGGGTGCATGGAGCACTCTGAATGCCGCGACACCCCCTCCCCATTCGTTCCTGGAAGCAGAGGATATCCTGCTAATTGGGCTTTAATTGGCATAAAGTACAGGCACGTGCCACAGGCAATGAGACGACAAACTGCGAACATCTCAGCTACAAGGATTTAAAGGTTGGAATTGATATAAAGTTCCATTTGGTGCCAGAGACGTTGAGGAGGAGGGGAGTCTACGGTTGTTTTTCTTCTACATTTCTGATTCGGCAAACCCTCCCCGGAATGCAAGATTAAAATATAGTATAAAAAGTGGAAGGTGGAATAAACTGGATGAATAATAAGAAATTTAACATCAAACTGGAACTGCATGTGTAAGTGGAATGGAATGGAATGGAGAGAGAAGGGGGGGGGCGGAATTCACACTTTGAAATAACTATGCTGGAATATAGAACAAAACCAACGCCGTACTCCGTTATTTCCAAAGAAATGTGAAGGAGACTGAGACAATTTGGAATGAAATCAAATTGGAAAAGTAACTATAATTTTTTCAGCTGAAAGGACGAGAGGGGTCCGCCAGCTGCAAGGCCAGAGGTTTTCTTATTAATTATTGGCAGTCTGGAATATTTCTAGGTTGGAAAAAATGATGAGGGCAGTTTATTTGTTGGAACAGCGGGGTCTCTAACAAGCTCTTGAATCACGGGACAAAGCAACACAGAGGCTTTTGGGAAACTGTGAGACAACCACTTCCCCCAAGTCATAATGGGAAATATCAACAGTTGGAAGAATGAAGGACACAACACCGTATATGGTTGAGACAATATCATGGGGTGGGGGGAGGTTCCCACACGCAGGAAAGAACAATGATTACAGACTGAGTACCTCACTTGAAACATTATTAATTACTTAATATATCAACACAAATTGAAACCAAAGGATTGTAGCTGTTGTATAAGGAATTATCTTGAAGGGAATGTAATTGAAATTATTGAGATTTTGGAATGCAGAAAACAAAACAAAAAAACCCCATCAGAACTAGCACATGAGGAAGTCACTTTAACTAAATTGGATCATTCGGTATATAAATAATTGGTTTTAATAATTGTTTTAATTGGATAAAATTGGCATTGTTATAATGAGGCTGTTATTGAAACAATATTGGAAAATCAGTAAAAATATTTATTGTAAGAAATTTATTATTTAAAAATTTGTTCTCTCTCTTTAAAATATAAAGCGGTATAGAAAGGAAATGAACAATATTGTTAAACACTCTGCAGTTTCCCAAGTGGTGAGCAATCCAGATGTAGCAATGGAGTATTTCGTTTCCTTTAAAGCACACCACATGTGACTTTGTAATATGCATTTTATTTAGAATTATACCAGCAGAGCATGGTGGAAACAGATAGATTGCTACAGTAGGCAGCAAGACTACCATGCTCAAATTCCCAGAGCAACTGCATTCCTGTTCCGCATTAGAGAATGAACAAATGAATGATTGAATGAGTGAGTGAGTGTGTGTGTGTTCCCCACCCAGGGCCTCTGTGAGGAAGAGCAAGATGTCAATTTAATAAATAAATATGTATGAATTAATGTTTGTGTGACTGAATAGACCGGACGTGTGTGAATACGTCTTAGAATGGAAGTGTGGGGGTAAATTACTGTTGTCATTGGAACTCCTCTTGTGTGGCTTGGCTCTGATGAAGTGCTGCTACGGGACCAAACCAATTCCTGGACTGGGTGACAGGTGCTAATCTGAAAAAGTTGGTTCCCATGTCAATGTCTCCTGAACTTTGGAGGAAGATCATGGCTCAGTGGTAGAGGACATGCTTTCTGTGCAAAAGGCACAGGTTCAAACTCTGACATCTCCAGGTAGATTTCTACCTGAAATCCTGGCAAACTGCTTCCAGTAAGAGCCTTTTTGCACTTACCTGTTATAATGGTACAGTTGTTGTTTGCTTAGGGTTGGCAAAATACAAGGCAGGTCAGGCAAAATAAAGGAAGGGTCAGGGTGGGGATTGGAGGGCACACACACTCTTAGGACACCAAATCCCCCCCCTTGTAGGGGTGAATTCCCTGCAATCGGCCTTCTGCCTCCCTCACCACTAGTGGCGTAGCGTGGGTTGTCAGCACCCGGGGCAAGGCAAGTAATTTGTGCCCCCTAACCTGTGGATTTTAGAGCTGCGAGTGCGAGCGCGCCCCCAGATGTTGCGCCCGGTGCGGCCGGGCCCCCCTGCACCCCCCACGCTATGCCACTGCTCACCACCCTGGCTCCGTTCTTGCCCTTGACTTATGGGTAGGGGTCAGTGGTAGACAGCTGGCTCCCACAGGTGAGTTGAGCCACAGCCAAAGCCTCTCACCCATGCTAGCATTGAAAAGGACTCGGGTATGGAGGAAGAGGAAGAGGAGGAGGAGGAGGGAAAGGAGGAGATGTCAGGTTGGGGTGGCAGAGAGGATCAAGCAGCAGCAGACCCACACTATGCTAGACCGGCGGGCAACACCTGAGGAGGAGCGCCAGTGAGAAGAAGGGAGGGAGGGAAATGAGGTCACTCCTTCTCCCTTCTCTCTATTGCTGCTTGCGCCAGGCCAGGCTCATCATCGGCTGCACCAACAGCGACACAACCACCATTTGAGGCCGGCTGCATTCGAATACAGGGAAATAAGGAGTCCTGTTTGAAGTCCAAACAGGAAAGGGGACACTTTTCTCCAGAAATGGGGTGATCGTGTTTTTCTAGGGACAGGTGGCAACCCTATGTTTGATCCAGTTTTCTTACACAAATGTGGAGCTTACCAACCACAGGGTACAGTGTGCATAAGATGCTCATGTTCATGAAAATAACATACCAAAATCCACTATATTAGGGGAAATTGATTTGGGGAAGTGTGTGTGATAGGCAAAATTGCATATTAAAATGTGTTCAAGGACAAGTTTGCTCTAAAATGCTGGTGAATTTTCATGAGGCCTTTTATTTTTTTAAAAAAAGGTTAATTTTTTGGAAATGTGAAGAACTGAACTTAGAACTAGAAAAACGAGAAACCAAAATGGGCAGGTTCACTCATCCCTATCTGGAATAGACCTATTTATCCATCTAGCCAAATATTCTGTACTCTGACTGGCAGCAGCTTTCCAAGGTTTTTCTCATCACCTCCTCCCTGAGCTTTTTACCTGGGAAATAGGAGACGATGAGACACACAAAATGCGAGGTTTAGCTCAGTGGGATAAAATATTGATCTGTTCTAATTTACCCTGCCTTCGTGTCCCAGAGCAATACTGCTGAGAAAGCGAAAGCTATTGATTCAAGAAGATGATGATAAACTACGCTTCAGCCAGTACGGTAGAATATAACACTCCGAAAATTCATTCCATTTTAGATTCCCACCCCCATTTGTGGATTTCATAGTTGAGAGCAGAACTATTCTCATTTAAAGTGAGGGTTGAATTTTAATCTCTCTCTGGCCACAGCACATCACTTAACATTCTTCCTGCTCAGCTGTTATGTGCAGAGGGCAGAGACTTTCCACAGGGCCACTTCTTTTCTCTCCCTCTTCGCTAGTACTTTAAACACAGCTCTCATCATACCAATACTGGGTGTGCCCCAGTTCAGCCTAGAGAGAGGATACTTCCTTTTAATTCCACCAAGAAATGAGAAAAACAAAACCAAGAGTGTTTACGACACTCAGCCGCCATTAATGTAATAACTTGGCTCAATGAAACATGGCAACTGGCTCCTGCAGAGAAACTTACCAATAAACAGTGCCTAGTGGAAGGACAAGCCTTGCACGCAGAATGTCTCAGGTTCAATCCCTGGAATCTCCAGGCAAGCCTGGGAGAGACTACTGCCTGGTGCCCTGGAAAGCCACAGCCAATCAGTGCACATAATACTGAGCTCATTGAACCAATGGTCTGATTGTGTATAAGGCAGCTTCCAATGTTCCTACAAAGATTATTGCACAACAGATTGGTGCAGTTTTATATGCTTATATGTACAAGAAAGACAAACAGACGCAGGTGGCGCTGTGGGTTAAACCACAGAGCCTAGGACTTGCCGATCAGAAGGTCGGCAGTTCGAATCCCCGCGACGGGGTGAGCTCCCGTTGCTTGGTCCCTGCTCCTGCCAACCTAGCAGTTCGAAAGCATGTCAAAGTGCAAGTAGATAAATAGGTACCGCTCTGGCAGGAAGGTAAACGGCGTTTCCATGTGCAGCTCTGGTTCGCCAGAAGCGGCTTAGTCATGCTGGCCACATGACTTGGAAACTGTACACCAGCTCCCTCGGCCAATAAAGCGAGATGAGCGCCACAACCCCAGAGTCAGTCACGACTGGACCTAATGGTCAGAGGTCCCTTTACCTTTTACCTTTACAAGAAAGACAACCCCAGTCTCCCAAAGTTACCCAGTCTTGTCTGGCTGTTTGAACATTTCTTCTTTTAGTATGTTGAATGCCAACCTTTCATGGGTGTGTTTTTCCCCATGATGCAATTATTGTGTAATCTGTCAGGAGGCTGTGTTGTTTGTAAGACGGGAATAAATTGAAAATTCAATTTAAAAATTTGCTCACCTGAAACAGTAAAACAAAGGGAAAGTGTGCTTAATAACATTATAGCCCCATACCAAGTCAAATCATGGCATCATCTACCCTGACTGGCAGTATAGGGAAATCAAGGGAAAGCAATTTTAAATAACCACTTCTGAAGGAACTGTAAGGCCCTAGAACAGTAAATATGTAAAACAGGAAAATACAACTTTTTAAAAAATTCAGATACTTGGAGGCTGGAGTTGTACGGCTTGCAGTGAGTGCCAACAGCCACCCATGACATTTGCAAAACCACATTCCAGGCAGAAGTAGCAATCACTGTGTATGTGCTGTTGGGTGTGGAGAAAAGTATTGTTTTTTCCTAACAAGAATTAGCAGGTTAAGTAATGAGGAAAACTTGGTGAAAATGTGTTGCATCTTAAGCTCCTGGTACTCCCTTTGAGTAAGAACATGAGAAGAGCCCTGCTGGATCAGGCCAGGGGCCCATCTAGTCCAGCATCCTGTTCTCTCACAGTGACCAACCAGAAGGGAAACCCATAAGCTATATATGAAGACAATAACCTTGTCCTGCTGTCGGTCTCCCACTGAAAATGGTACCCAGAGGCATGCTCTCTCTGCTCCTGGAGGTTGCTGTGGCTGTTGTCTGTCTCAAGAGACAATGGAGTGCACCTCTGGAGGTGAAGTCAAACCACAGCGTTAGCAGCACCAAATGGACCTCCCCTGGGGCACAAGCCTGGGCAATATTCATGGAGGTCCTGGGCTGCCCAGATGACAAGACCCCTCGCCTCTCGGCCTCACTGATGTGGTCCAAAGGAAAGCAGACCAATACATTTGGCACCAGCTTGGCTGCAGGAGTTGCTGGAAGGAGGCATACAAGGCACCATCCAACTTTCTTAGGGACTCCACTCTGTATTTGTGTAGGGTTTACACCTTAGCCTTTTCTTCTCCCAAAGAGAGGCAGCAGAGGTTTAGGATCAGTTTTCCTTCTCCTAGATGGGCTACCTTCTTGGGCTGATGATCCCCATCTGCCTCTCCCTTCCCTCTACAGCAGTGGTTCTCAACCTGTGGGTCCCCAGATGTTGTTGGACTACACTTCCCATCATCCCTGATCTCTGGCCTTGCTAGCTAGGGGTGATGGGAGTTGTAGTTCAAGAACATCTGGGGGCCCACAGGTTGAGAAAGGCTGCTCTACAGCATGTGCAGAAACCACCTTCTTGACTGTTGGACCCACTATTGGTCTCGTAAGCTCCATCTGCTAGAATCTGTCTTTGCATGCAGGGGAAGACCCTAACTCACCAATGGTTTGAAACCCATTGGCTACCCTCACCTGGTTTAGCTAGCCAGTCGAAGCCATTCCCAGGGTGTGGCTGCTGCCTTTGAGGGTGTATGGGGTGTTAGATGAGGGGCAGTGGACACATCATGCTCCTGCTAGGGTAGTTTGTCCAACTTTGGTTCCCACCCTGCACTCAGCTCTCCTGGAGGTAAATCATGATTAGCCACAAATTATCCTTTACCTCCATGAATTTGTCTAGTCCCCTTTTAAAGCCATTTGAGTGGCTATCGCTACACCCTAAGGCAGTGAATTCCAAAGTTTAGCAATGAAAATAAGTATTTCCTCTTGCCTGTCCTGTATCTCCCATCCTTCTGCTTCACCGAATGACCAAATTGGGGTTGGGAAAAAGGGAGAAACAGTGGTGGTTGGGGGCGAATGAAATCTCTATCCACTTTTTCCACGCCATGCAGATACTTCTGTTGTATGGCCCAACCCCACCCCAATCGCTTTTATGCTGTAACCATTTCTCCTAGGGAAATCTATCCAGCCTTCGGATAATAAATTTCCCTTTCCCTTTTCTGCACCTTTTCCAACTATACAATATCCCTACTGAGGTTCAGTGACACATAACATTTACATCCGTTTCTGCATTCCCCGCAGTACATATTGCTAATGCAAAACTTCCTGCAATTAAATGATAGGTTTGATTTTTAGTGTCTTTCTTTCTCTCCCTCTCCCACTTCCCAACCTCTGTTAACATTCAAGGCACAAACAGCGCAAGAGATGCTCAAAGATGCTTTTGGCGACAGAAGCAAAAAACCCTTTACGGATTGCTGCATCTCCAACGCTTTCAGAAGCGAGTGGCACGTTACACACAATTTATTGCAAAAAGGAGGCATGGGGAAGGTGACATTTCGTCCTTTGGTTGAATATTCCTCCACACCAAAAACAAACAAAGAAAAAAAATGTTGGGGTGGATGCATTTCCGTGCATGGAGAAAATTAATCACGCTCAGAGAGAAGGCAAGGCGAAAACCATTTAAATAATTGTGTTGAATGAAGTCATACAGATCCTCCACTTGCTCTTCGCTGAAGTACTGAAGTACTGAAGCCCAGGAGCACGTTGACCAGCTCATCTGCTGTTTGTGAGCACTGAGCCTTAGTCTCTAGGTGTGCCTGGTCCATCCTGTGTAAAATGGGAACAGAGAGAATATTTCCTTCATCCTAAGCATCATTAGTCAGCTGGCAAATTGTTTTGTTAATACTGAGCATCAGTGCATCATCACAAGTTCTTTGCAGATCCTGTTCCTCCAGCCAACCTTAATTTCTCAGACAGCATCCCGCCTCCTGTCTGTGACTTGTTTTGATCTCGGATCAAAATATGCTCATTGCAACCTCTGGGCAGCAAGAATGTCAGCAGTGGTGCTCTGTGGGTTTCATACAGAGCACCAGCCATGCAAATTGGTGACAATCGGCCATGCAATTTTTCTAGAAAAAGAGGTGCCGGAGTTCACCACAAACTTTCTCCTTGTTTGCATTCTGGCTGGGAAAAAGCCCTGATAATCTGTAATACCATTCATTTCTAAGCTATGCGTGCTGAAGAGAACTGATAATGTGCTATAAGAGATATACAAATGAAATAATCAATGGTGCAAGCCCAAAGTATCCATGTATTTTTAAATCTTATATCCCACACTCCGTCCCAAAGAAGCCCAAAGCAGCCAACGCACAAGTGATAAAAAAATTAAAACATCTAAAAACACCGATTTAAAAAGAATTCTTCTACATATGAAAGCTGGGGGAAATCTTTTCTCAGAAGGCCTGCTGGAAGAGGAAGGTCTTCATGCAATCATAGAAATGTAGAGCTTCTGCAATGCAGGAATATGTAGTTGCCCCATATGGGGATCAAACCTTGGCATGATCAGCACCATGCTCTAACCAACTGAGCTTTCCCTACGTGTAGTATTGGCGAAAGGACAATAGAGATGGCACCTGTGCAGTGATTCCAAAGAGTAGGTGCCACAACACTAAAAACCCAAATCCTCCATTTTGTGCAGAACGGACCTCCTGATCAGATGGTTACTGCAGGATGCTCTCAGGTACCGGGGTCCCAAGTAGGGTACCTGTTATGTCTCTGAATGATTCCCTCCTCTGGCCTTGGCACCTTCCAATCATGCTTTTAGAGGGATGGGCTTCTGCTAAGTAACTGTATGGGTGTCACTGGGTCATTTATTGACCTGAGCAAAGGTGGAGCAGAACTACCAGCCCTTAGTAGAGGGTGTGCATGGCAGCTCTGCACAGGACACAGGAAAACTGCCTTATAACAGATCAAATATTTGTCCATCCAGCCTATGACCATCTACTCTGACTGGTCAAATTTTCCAAGGTCACAGACAGAGATCTTTGGCATCACCTGATTCTTTTACCTGGAGATGCTGAGGATCAAATTCTGGACTTTGTCCATGAGTCACTGCCTCCTTTAGATCAGGAGGTGCACACACAGATCAGCAGCTCATGCAAAACACAGCACACGGGCTCCTCTGCCCCTGTAGAGGAGCCCGTTTTCAGGTTTAAGCAAAGAATGCTTCTCATTTTAAACCAGGAAAAAGTGTATCTGGGGCCTCTGAAGTTTGACGCTCTGTGCCCTCGGAAGACACAGATTTCTCCTTTTTGAATGGTTCAGATTATCAGCTGACTGCTTGCACAATCCAGCCTGTTTTTCTTAAAACAAACACAGCTGCCAGCCAGCCGAGCCCAACCAGGAAGTACAGCCAGAAAATCATATGAACTCCAATTATGAAGATTCTGAAACCACAATTTCCTTTCTGACAAATTACCCACTGACACAGAAAAAGAATTCTGCTTTGGTCAGCCTGGTCTGAATTCTGCTTTCGTGCCAACATGCTAGCCAGGGAAGCTCGCTTGCAGGACTTTCATTCACTTAGAAGCAATTTCATGAAAGTCAGAGATGGATAGATAGGAATTATATACAATTACCTTTGTGGAACTTTGATGCAATGTTCCTCTTAGTCGTATATAGGAAAGGGCTGAGAGGTTTCCCTTAGATCAAAACATAAAATAAAATAAAATAAAATAAAAGTGCAAAAACAATGATTCCATCAAAATAACAGGAAATACCAAAGGCTGTTCTTAAAGCAACATATCCAGCAACTAAAATGACAGAAATAGCCTAAGATTAACATAACTAGTAGAATGTTTTAACTGTAAGCTGGACCTCTAGAAAAGGTGAAGTGAAGGTTTGGCCACTTTAGCTAACTTAAGCATGAGCTGTATGGGATGAATGTATGAATATGCCTAAACTGAGTCCGACTACCCTTGCATCCACTCCATTCATTATTATCTGTTCTGGAAACAGCCCTGAAGCCTCAGGATTTCACTAGCGCCCCTTTCTGAGATCCCTATAGATTGAGGCTGCAAAACCTGAGACTGCATATTTGAGTCTGGTTCAATAATGCACACAAAGCATGAGCTCCCCCACTGACATGTGATCCCTTCCCAATTAAAGTGACGTCGATCAATACCTGCTCTTTCCCTTTAGTTGTAAGAATTGTCCAGGGCTGCTTCCACAGACTGTAGGCAGACACGTTTTTATCACTCACCTTTGACCTGCATAACACACGGATCAAAACACCCTCTTCCTTGCTTAGATTCCCCAACCCCCTTTTTTCAGAGGATCTGACTTGCAAACATAGAATTGTAGAGTTGGAAGAGACCATGAGCATCATCTAGTCCAACCCCTGCAATGTCGGGATCAGTTGCCCAATGTGGGGCTCAAACCCATGACCCTAAGACTAAAGAGTCTTGTGCTCTACCAACTGAGCTACCCCAGGACTTCCTGCTGTCCTTTTTTTTTTTTTAGCACCATGAAACAGCTGTACAATTTCCATAGGACAGTATAGACCAGTGTTCTTCAACAAAGGGCCCTCAGATTGAGTTGGACTACCATTTCTGGTGACTGGCTAAACTGACTAGGCATGATGGGAGTTGTAGTCCAACAATTTCCAGGGATCCAGCTTTGAAGAACACTGGTATAAGATGGCCCACCATGCAGCTGTTCCAGCCTATTGTTTGTTGTTTAGTTGTTTAGTCGTGTCCGACTCTTCGTGACCCCATGGACCAGAGCACGCCAGGCACTCCTGTCTTCCACTGCCTCCCGCAGTTTGGTCAAACTCATGCTGGTAGCTTCGAGAACACTGTCCAACCATCTCGTCCTCTGTTGTCCCCTTCTCCTTGTGCCCTCAATCTTTCCCAACATCAGGGTCTTTTCCAGGGAGTCTTCTCTTCTCATGAGGTGGCCAAAGTATTGGAGCCTCAGCTTCACGATCTGTCCTTCCAGTGAGCACTCAGGGCTGATTTCCTTCAGAATGGATAGGTTTGATCTTTTTGCAGTCCATGGGACTCTCAAGAGTCTCCTTCAGCACCATAATTCAAAAGCATCAATTCTTCAACGATCAGCCTTCTTTATGGTCCAGCTCTCACTTCCATACAGCACTACTGGGAAAACCAGCCTATAGAGGCTACTAATAGCCTGTATAGATTGTACTTCAGCCATTTCCTTCACTGTTGCCTGTCTACCCTCCCAAGGAAACAACTCTCAACTCTATCACATTAACCCCTGCCTGTCCATATAAGAGTATAACATTATATAACATTACTTAGGGTCGCTATATTTCAAGAAGTGAAAATTCCCAAAGTTGCTGAGCTTTTTAAAGAAAAACGCCAAAGTTGTCGAGCTCTTTATTTCCTCCTCCAAATTGCAGCCGGGGGTGGAACCTGTGACTGGGAGTGAACTGGGAGAAGGGAGTATTTCATGTGTGTGCAAATTTGGGGGTAAGGAAAGAGGGACTAAAATATTGATTGGATTCCAGAAGTCTGGAAGCAGAGTTGCCTAAAGTAGAGTAGCAAAGATTAGGTGCTGTTGAACTGTCCATGTCTACGATATTTAAGCATTAAACAAACAGATCTGCTGATTACCACACTTTATCTATCAGACTACCTCTAAGAGATTTAGGTTCAGAATTAATGTTTACACAACTGTAGCAGAGCACCCAAAGAGTTTGTATGATGCACCTGTAGTCCAGGAACTCAGTTGAGAAGAGCTATCTAAATCCTAGCATTAAGGCACGTTATGGTTCTACAGTTAAGTACACTGTGTTCAGTACAATCTGAATAATTGGAGCATGGTGTGGCACTTTATCTAGAGCATTTGACCCACAGGGTCACAGGGTCAAGGTCACTTTAAACATGAAGCTGTTGCTTCACTCAGCTGATTCTAGAGAGATCACCATTTTCGTGGTTCTAACCTTCACTTTCTCATGACTCTTTAAAAAGTGAATGGGGTGATGGCGATTTCCACTATTTCCACTATTTGCTCTAAGAATGTATAAGATGAATTGCCTCAGATATTTTTCTCTTAGATTAGAAATGGCCTCTTGTATTGATTTAGTGGAATGGATGGAGGATAAATCTGATTCCATTCACATAAAAGGCAAACCTTCCGAATCTGTACTTTGCGAAACTGTGGGACCCGAAACACAGCCATTCATCAAAATTTGCACTTCTTTGAATTTTGTGGTGCAGTTATCCAGCCAAGTAATATGTAAACAAATGCATATGCAAGAAAAAGTGTGCCTTAAACTGCCTATATTAGTGAAAATAACATACAACAAAGTATTATATTATGGGAAGTTGCTTTGCAAAAATGTGCATATGAACGTGTGTCTTTGGAGAGATTCATACGAAAGAGATAGTGAATATTCATAAGGACTTTTTATTTTAAAAAATGCAAATGAACATGTGAAAATGTGATTAATTGAGGGGAGGGGAAACCCAGAAAAAATGAGAAATTTACAGGAACCAAAATTAACAGATTGAGTCATCCCAAATTGGTTGCAGCAATAATTGGTAGGATTACACTATGATGTACATTTTCCTCAGGAGTAAGTACACTGAGTTCAATGAGGCTCATTCCCTAGGAAGTGAGCATAGGATTACAACAATGCAGCCCACATCCTATGCTTAGTTACTTTGAAGAAAGCCCCACTGAAATCAATTCAATGTTCTCAAAAGTAAATAATGCATTGAAGTAAAGTACTAAGTACAAACTTATGGACTCTGACCTGAGAATAAGCCACACTGAACTCAGCAAATGTCTAGAATTCATAGTGTTAGTCTTAAGGAGAGACATCATAAAAATGATTCCATTACAGTGGTGCCTCGCAAGACGAAATTAATCCGTTCCGCGAGTCTCTTCGTCTTGTGGTTTTTTTGTCTTGCGAAGCACGGCTATTAGCGGCTATTAACGGCTTAGCGGCTTTAAGAAAAAGGAAACAAACTCGCAAGAACTCACAAGACATTTTGTCTGGTGAAGCAAGCCCATAGGGAAATTCGTCTTGTGGAACGACTCAAAATACGGAAAACTCTTTAGTCTAGTGAGTTTTTCGTCTTGCGAGGCATTCGTCTTGCGGGGCACCACTGTAATGCTCTTTGTTGTTTAACTGTGCGAAGAGCTCTTATCCGTTTTCAAAGAAGAGATAAACGCAGCTCTAAAACTTGCAGTCTACTGAGTTTGTCCCCCATTCAGATTTGGTTCTCTGTCTTTCCCACAAGTTTATGTTTGAGTTTGTGTAATCACCAGTTAACCTTACAGCAAAAATATTGCTGATGCTTTAGCTTTCATTTTCTCACACTTCTCCTATATTCGTTGGTTGTTTTTTTTTTCTAGAATTCAGGAAGTCATACAGATTTGCAGCTGTAGCAGATCTGTCAAAGCCCTTTTTATTTTTAAGGTCAGGGCAGTCTAATGTTCCAAAGTTCTACTTTCCCATTTCTCCCATTAAGAGTGAAAAGGTGGCCTCCTTTGCAGCTGCAAATCTACCCAAAAAGCAAAAGCTGGCTGTAAATGTGGATGACTGTTTGCCTTTTCATTTCCTTTTTTGTAATCACCTTCTGATTCAGCTTTGCTATCACTGAGTGGCGTAGTAGCAAATTCTGAAGTGCAGCCACCCTGATGCCACCATTTTAAAACCCTTTGTAAGACTGTGCAACAAAAATGAACCTTTGACCATTGCATGCAGACAATGTGGCTTCATAGGGATGTTGGATAATTCTGTCAGAAACAAAAAAGGGAGTGGAAATTACCACCATTTGGTGTGTTTGTTGGAGGTCAGGAAAGGAAATCATGCAAGCTAATAAGAACAGTGTATGTTGGGTTTTTTTTTTAAGACTCTGCTATGCCTGCTATGAAATAATTGGTGGTGGTGCTTCAGCCCCAACCATTCCTCCTCTTCTACACCAGTTGTATCGCTTATGGTTTAAACAAACCACATTCTCATTCTCCACTGAGCAGTTTGTTAGCATAATTGATCTTTTTCTACCTAGGCTCCACGTGAATAAAAGCAATATTGGAGCAGAGCCAGTATTGATCCGTTGTCATATCCATTCTGAAAACTGCAATTGGTTGTGAGATAACAAGGGCCTATAATGGCTTTCGTACAGTATTTTCAAACTTACTATTTCATAATTAAAAAACAAGATGGCTAATTAGAAACTCATGGCTATACCAAAGTCACAATAAGCCCATTCCTGCCTTGAACCTGAACCACTAACGCTGTTACTGGCTAAATCATCCACTGCTTGCTGGTTTTGAAAAACTCGCAGTTTGGATCCCTCCAAATGAAATGATACATTTGGATTATTTATGTATATATTTGTATAGGTTTGTTTTACAGTGCCTTTCTGCCTTAACTGACATTCTGCAGTTAATGCAGAAGAACAAAGTCTAACTAGGGGGTTAGGGTTAGGGTCAAAAGCTAAAAACCAACTATCAAGAAATGCAAACAGAGCTGAAATTCAGATAAAGGGCAGAATCAAATACAGACAGAAAGGATCCACAGGGATTTAGGGGAACTGCGAAAAGCTAGGCAGAACAAAGTAATTTTCAGAAGCTGTTAGAAAAAGATGAGAGGAGGAATAAATATGTACTTTCTGAGGAAGGGAGTTCCAAAGTTTGGGTGCCACTACCAAAAAGTCCCTTTCCTATGTAGCCACCAGTCTCACTCCAGCTGATGATGGGATGTAGAGAACAGTCTCTTGCAATCACCTCGAAGGGCCAGTAAATTAATATGGAAGAGAGTGTACAACCATTGCAGCCTTTTCTCCCAAGGAATCTAGATGTGGTGTGAACGGACACATAAACAGTAAGGAAAAGCAGTCTGTGTTTCCCACCTTTGCATTACACTGGGATTTGGAGGAAAGAGCCTAATTGTGGTTTGCAGTAAGCTTTTCTCTTGGAGAGGTGAATGGTCACTCTTAATCTGGCAAGAAATGCTGTGATTGTTTCAACTACTCCTGTTGTGTCTGTGAACACTACAACGATGATTATAGCAAAGGATATTTGGCAAATACCCAATTATCCTGCTTATGTTTCCCAGACCCCACTATTTCTATTACTTTCCCAGACAGTCTCCCCCTAATTCAAGCCTCACTCCTCCTCTTCTTCACTTTCATTAATTAGTTGTTCCTATTTCCTATAGCCCATAGATTCTCAGCAGAACTCTCTCTCTCTCTCTCTCTCTCTCTCTCTCTCTCTCTCTTTCATAGACAACACAGCTGCAAATACATTTTTATACTTGTGATGGTAAAAAGAGGATCCTGTTAAAACACATGATCAGTGTATGTATAATCTGTCAAATAAGATGTCTAATTAATGGTGGGGGTGGGGGTGTTTTAAATGAAGAATTGCAACACTGTTAGATTGTCTGCAAAACAATAGCTTCCTTATTCAATGGAGTTTGACACTTGCTAAATTCATTAAAATGAGGCGCACAATTACCTGCAATCATCCGGTTTACAATACATTTCATTGGCTCAGGTCATTTCATTGCTGAAGAAGGTGGCTGTCCTTGAGCTATCGACACATCATATGAAATGCTCAGATTTTATTTCTTTAAATAATAATAATTTTAAGTGAATATCCTACCCTCAAGCCAGCAGTGAACCCACAAGATGGCTCACAGCATAAATCATTAGCAAGGCTAACAGTTAAAACACAGGGGTGGGAGGTGTCATGATAAAATACTGCCTCATCCCACATGACCCTGGAACAGCCATTGAGGCTCCACCCGCCACCAGCAGAGGTGCGATGGCTGAATCTTCTTGGTTGCGATGCCAAGACTATGGAATTATCTGTCGCAGTAAAGCTTAGCTAGGCCCTTCAAAAACTAGCCCTATGCGGCCTAGGACCCACGTACCTACAGGACCGTCTCTCCTGGTACGCCCCGTAGAGGACCTTAAGGTCCACAAATAACAACACTTTGGAGGTCCCAAGCCTCAAGGATGTTAGATTGGTTTCAACTAGGGCCAGGGTCTTTTCAGCTCTGGCCCCAACGTGGTGGAATGCTCTGTCACAAGAGACTAGGGCCCTGCGGGACTTGACATATTTCTGCAGGGCCTGAAAGACAGAGCTGTTCTGCCTGACCTTTGGTTTGGACTCAGTCTGACCCTTATGTTTCCCTCTCCTTATGGTCTTGATTTATCAGCTACTCTAAAATAAGGCTGCATTTTAAATTGCACTTTAATCTGTATTTTAAATTGGTTCCCCCCCCCTTTTTCCCCTATTATGTTTTTACTGTGATTTTATTGGTGTTAGCCGCCCTGAGCCCGGCTCTGGCCGGGTATAAATAAAATTTTTTTTTTTTTTATTATTATTATTATTATTATTATTATTATTATTATTAAAAACTGCTCCAAGATGGGAGAGGTGACTGCCTGGCTGTTGCAAATGCCAGCCAATCAACTCATTCCAAACAGGCTCAGGGTCCCCTGAACTCATTCTTAAGAAGAGTTCAAAATCCAGCGTGTGCACTAAAATTGTATTTGTCAATATACACCCCTCACAATGCAGTTGTATGCATGCCTCATAGAATCATAGAATGGAAATAAGTCTCATTTAGTTCAATGGGGCTTGCTCCTCAGGTAAACATGGATAGGATTTCAGCCTGCGCTGACCTAACTACAGTGGTACCTCAGGTTAAGTACTTAATTCGTTCCGGAGGTCCGTTCTTAACCTGAAGCTGTTCTTAACCTGAAGCACCACTTTAGCTAATGGGGCCTCCTGCTGCTGCCGCGCTGCTGGAGCACAATTTCTGTTCTCATCCTGAAGCAAAGTTCTTAACCTGAAGCACTATTTCTGGGTTAGCGGAGTCTGTAACCTGAAGCGTATGTAACCTGAAGCGTATGTAACCCGAGGTACCACTGTACAAGAACAGGGTTCACTCAGGCTGTATAAACACTCACATTTACTTTGCATCCAGCGTGCTCCAAATACTGGTTTGAGAATGTTGTGCACACACAACATTAATCACAATCCACACCTGTCATTTTTAAAAAATGAAACACTATGTTTTGAGGTGTTTTCCTCGGAAACAATTTCAGTCAGACCTGAGGACAGCCTAGCTGCGTTTTATGCCAGGAATGTGTACACAGCCTAAGATAGCTGAGGCCACCGGGCTCTTTACTTCATAAAGCATTTATTTGCATTGAGCAATCTCACAGCTGAAAGATGCCTAATTCATGAGAGCAAAAAGGTCGGCCAAGGTTTCAACATTTCTAGGAGGCGTCTCTGGCAGAAATTATAGGCTACAACCAGCAACAGCTACTGGAACGAATCGAGAACAGCACAGTGTCCCCCCAAGAAGGGGGTCGGGAGGAAGCTATTGTGAAAATTCCAACGGAAACATCACGAAATAGCGAGCGCGAGCATGGAAGTTTACCAGATCATTAAACAGAAGGGTGGAGGAAGAGAAAGAGGTGATGGAAAAGACTGCAAATTCTAACTGTCTGAAGATGGAACGGAGGAAGCGTTTTTTGCAGAGTGAGGCTGTTTCCAGGCAGGAGCTTTTACATCACAAAAGAGATAATTGAGATCCAATTTTTGTGTGCCCATGATTTGCACATGCGATTCTTGATCCTGCAGCCCACAAGGGTGAGTGTGGTTATTTGATATGCATTTGAAAACCCTCCCCTTGATTGGGCTATTCACATCTTTTCCTCCCTGCATTTGCCCCAGATGAAAGAAGGAGGAAATGGTGGTTGGGATCATGGTTTATTCCCATCCACAACATAACTGGGCAGGTGTGAATACACCTCCACCCATTGCCAGGATCACCTACCTGTGTTTTTAGACAGACCCACTGCAAGGTAACGCAGAATCAAACTGCAATGAGCTTTTATCTTTGGCATGAAACCAGTTTCTCAAGGAGGTCTTTTCAGGGGATGGAAAATATGCAACAGATCTAGATTGTGTGCTGCCTACATAGAAAACAAGTACTTGGTCTCCTTTGATTCTAGAATAAAATGTTTGTTTGTTTGTTTATATCCTACCTTTTTCTCCAAGTTGCTCAAGGTAGCATACATGCTTATCGTCTCTCCATTTTACCCTCACAGAAATCCTGTACGTTAGGCAAAGAGGCGGCAACTGGCCCAAGGCCACTCAGTGAGCTTCATAGCTGGGGTGGAGATATGAGCCTAGACCAGGAGTCAGCAAACTTTTTCAGCAGGGGGCCAGTCCACTGTCCCTCAGACCTTGTGGGGGGCCAGACTATATTTTGGGAAAAAAGAAAAAGAACAAATTCCTGTGTCCCACAAATAACCCAGAATGCATTTCAAATACAGTGGTACCTCAGGTTAAGTACTTAATTCGTTCCGGAGGTCCGTTCTTAACCTAAAACTGTTCTTAACCTGAAGCACCACTTTAGCTAATGGGGCCTCCTGCTGCTGCTGCACCACCAGAGCCCGATTTCTGTTCTTATCCTGAAGCAAAGTTCTTAACCTGAAGCACTATTTTTAGGTTAGCAGAGTGTGTAACCTGAAGCATATGTAACCTGAAGCGTATGTAACCTGAGGTACCACTGTAAAAGCACACATTCTACTCATGTAAAAACACCAAACAGGTCCCACAAATAACCCAGAGATGCATTTTAAATAAAAAGACACATTCTACTCACGTAAAAACATGCTGATTCCCAGACCATCTGCGGGCCGGATTGAGAAGGTGATTGGGCTGGGTCTGGCCCCCGGGCCTTAGTTTGCCTACCCATGGCCTAGACCTCCCCTGTCTTAGGACCTGTCCCTACCTCGACTCAATGTGCATTGTGGACCCCTTACACCTCCTTTCATTCATCCTTCTCCTCCTCCATGCAGCATTCTCCTCCAACTACTGCTGTTCCACACTTCCTCCTCTGTAAATCTGGAGATTCCCTATATTTTGAAAATCCAGATCGGAGAACTACATTGACTGCACAGGGAATCACTGGATTTAGGGAGAGAGGTACTGCAAAACAGCAGTAGTTGCAGTCCCAGCCTCTGTGTACCCTTGCCGACAGAGAGGGGAAGAAAGTTGCTTAGAATGGTTGCACTTTTGTAGTGTTAAGAACCAACAGTGAAGCAACTTAGAAGCGTTTTCCTGAATACAGATCATGTGGGTTTTGGGTCTCTCCTGTTGCACCACTTGGCCTGCTCTACTAAAATCCCAAGGTCCATCTCTCAGATTTGTTTCAAAGAATCCAAATTCTCTACCCTAAAGTGACTGATAATCTCGTGGAGAGCATCCTTTTAGAGGCTGGTGTTGTGTTTAATATCATAGTTTCAAATGGAGTCTCAGACCTTGAGGATTGGAACCAGAATGGTGGATTGATCATGAAGTGAGAACTCAGCTACATTAGTAAAGAAACGGTGATTTGAATGTGCTATAAACATGCAACACCAGATGGCGCCAGAGAGCAGGAAATTTTAAAACGTGATTTTCCATAGGGATTTTGTCCCCTCTTATTCATAGCATTTCCCCCCGTTTACATCCATCCTGAATATGGTTTGAGGAATTATGACCAATAGCTCCCCAAAAGCCACAGTGTGTGTCAATATACAGTAAGTGTAGCTCCCATGAATGGACTGGTTTAGTCCAGTGGGACAGAGTTACTCAGGACAGAGCTATAAGAAAGGAAATGAAACTTGTTCTGCTGGAGAGCTAAATAATATACTTGGGCATTTATAGCCATGTATAAGGTAAACTGAAATTATGTATATGCATGGTTCATTAGCAAGGGAATGGGGAATCAGCAATATTTATATTGTGACTCCGAGGCTATGTCCTTCAAGCTGCAATTTATACTTTTGCCCTTTGCTGTGGTTGTCCTGTTGCTTTGGAATTAATGCATTTTGCAAAGAAGCGACTCTGAAGTGCCCAGCACCCTGGTGGATTAAAGGAAAATTTGGACAGGTTGATTACAAAGTTTGTAAACATGAGTTGCCTAATTTTCTCTTTGAAGTCAGAGGGACTAATGCATTGTTTGGCTGTTTAAGGGCTGGCTTGCATATGTAGCTCTTTGTGGACAATCGCTGGATTGCCTTGTATAATTATAGTTCCAACAAAAGAACATTTGTTCACCTTAACTATTTTTATTCCACAGGTTCCTGATGCTCAACATGCACAAGAAGTTGCAAAGTTCTTCGGACCCTGAGGATGGTGTCCAAATACTCTCTGCTGTGCCGGGGTAACCCTCGAAATTATCACATCTATGCTGCAGCTGCTGCAACACAACACAACCTCTATAGATAAGGAACCCCCAGAGACTGTACTTTTTGAGAATACTAAGGAAAAACCATCTTCCGCAGAAACTGCTGCTTGCCTTCTATCACTGTGCCATTGAGAGCGTGCTCACTTATGGCTTATGTGTGTGGTACGGAAGCTGTACTGCCCAGGACAGGATGGGGTTGTGCGGGGTTGTTAAGGCAGCAGAGAGCATTGTTGGCTGCCCACTCTCCACCTTAGAGCAGATTTATGCCACAAGGTGCCATAGGAAGGCACTGGACATAGTAAAAGATCCATCGCATCCTGGTCACTGTCTCTTCGAGCTCCTGCCGTCGGGACGGAGATACAGGACGATGAAGACAAGAACGAGCTGTCTTAAGAACAGCTTCTTCTCCAGAGCGATCTCGGCCCTGAATGGGAAGCCCGGACTTTGAAAGTCATCGAATCTCCCTTGCTGTATTATATTGTATTGTTTAATTAGTGTTTTTATGGAGCAGTCAAGTAATTTCGTTGTCCCCGAAGGGGGCAATGACAATAAAGATATTCTTATTCTTATTCTATTCAATATCCTCTCCAGCAAAACTCCATGTAGATTTGCAGAAGACTCTAGGAGGCGAGCGATGTACATTATCTCAAGGCACATTTCGTTGTTTTGGCAGTGTGGGGGGTGCTGTTGCAGAATTGGAGTTAGTTATTATGGCCCCATCTGTGTTGACATTTTGCATTCATGGTAAAAGTATCTTATGGTATATTGTGGCTGCTGCCAAGCCGAGTGAGATCTCTTTGTTTGGGGTAGGGGAGGAGTGTGTGCAGAGCTTTAATTGCATGTGGAGTCAAGTGCCTGGGAGGCTACTCATAATTATGGTTAATTAATATTAGAGATCCCTCTCCCTGCAACAAGATGGGATGGTGACTTTAAAGGAGGATTTGTCAAACTCATGGAGGATAAATGCCAATGGCTGCTTGTCAGAACCTCCATGCGTCACTTACTAAAAAATAGGAAAGGGCTATTGCCTTCCTGTCCTGCGTGTCAACTTTTCAGTGGCAACTGATTGGTTATTGTTAGGAAAGAGGATGTTCGAATTGGTGGACCTATAGTTTGAGCCAGCAAGAGTTCTTCTTAGCTGCTGCTGCTGCTTGTTGTTGTTAAATTATTTATTATTAACAATTATTCACTGCCATTACTGATTATTAATTTTATTTCAAATCTGTTATGGAAAACAAAGAAAGGGAAAAGAAAGGGAAATGTGAGCTCACATTAACAATACATTTAAACATTGATACAGTCATCTTTGTCTACACATACAGATACAGTGGTACCTCGGTTTTCGAACATCTCCATTGACAAACGTTTTGGTTTTTAAACGCTGTAAACCCAGAAGTAAATGCTTTGGTTTCGAACATGCCTCGGAAGTTGAACGTGTTCTGCAGCTTCCACTGGGTGTAAGATCCTGAGGCCTAGCTGACAGCTATTGAGTTTTTGGTTTTCAAACGTTTCAGAACTTGAGCAGTCTTCCGGAACGGATTATGTTCGAAAACCGAGGTACCACTGTATGCTGTCTAAATGTGCAAATATGTATCCACGTAAAGCTCGTGTTTATAGGGAGTGCGTTCGAATGTAGCGAAGGCGTTAAAGTCTTCAAACCATTGCCTGAGAGGCAGTGATTGGTGCAAGGTTACCCAGTGAGCTTCCTGACTGAATAGGGATTTGAACCCTGGCCTATCAGGTCTTACTCTAACCTCTGCACTGCACTGTCTCTCATTCACAATTCGCTTATCATGAATTGACCTGGTGTTTAGCTAGCACATCTGGACACACTGTATGCACATGGGCTGTAGTTCATGAGAGTCTCTCTTTCAATCCCACCTAACTCTGCTTCCAAAGACATCCTGTGTACTGTTGACAAAGTCCTACAGGCTTAAGAGCAGAACTGCTGAGTCTGGCATATATCCTAGCCTTTAGACCTTGTACTCTCGCACTCAACATGTTATGCGGGGATTCGTGGTAGACAAGGAAAAAGTTGCTCCAAAGGCAGCAAGTAAAACAGTGCACAACCTTGCTGCTTTAAAATCCTTATAAAAAAATATCTACTGTTTTGATTCTATTTTTTTTAATCTTTTTTTCCCTTTTTTTCTTTCCCTATTTTATCTGTAAGCCACCTTGAATCCCTATCAGGGAAAAAGGCAGGGTATAAATAATGTTTGTTTGTTTGTTTGTTTGTTTGTTTGTTTGTTTGTTTGTCACCCATCTGACTGGGTTGTCTCAGCCACTCTGGGAGGCTCCCAACAAAGTATTAAAAATGCAATAAAACACCCACCGAGGCCAGGTGAAAAAGGCCTGCAAGGCAGGGAGCAGGTCTTCCAGGACTCACAACCAATATGGTCAGGATATCCCCTGTTCAAATCTTGCCTTGCCCATAAACTCATTAGGTGGCCTTACACACGTCTCTCACACACACCTTCAAACGCACCCTACTGCTCCTCTGTGCTGACAGTAGCACAAAGTCTTGGCTCATTGTCTATCTGGCAAAGTCCTTACATATTGACTCAGACAGCAGTCTTTCATTCATTCGCACTGGGGCCTGACTTTCATAGTGAACTGCTAGCATTATTTACAAATGCAATCCTATTAATAGCGCAACCACTTGAATCTGGCTCTTCGCTCTTCGCTGTGGTTTTGGCTGCAGCCATATATCATTCCAGAGGTGCCTTGCTGCGATGCTTAGTTGGCAGGCAATTCTGGTGCACAGTGCATTTCAAAGTCTCACCATTAAGCCATTCAGGTTGGCAGAATTATGAACAGGTGTGCTGTAGGGTTAAGTCCATAAGGGCCTGCCTGGAATATTTTTGTAAAATTAGCAAGGCAGCCCGACTGATGGACTGGTTCTACAGCAAAGATCCACTTGGACTTGAAGTTTCAAAATCTGGGAAAGGCCCAAAGTCCCAGATTCAGTCGCTGGCATCTCTGTGTAGGACTGGGAATGTCTCCTGCATGTACCCCTGGAAAGCCTCCACCAGTCAATTCAATTCAATTTAATACCTCTATAATATGAGCCAACATCCAAGACAGAGGTGATCAGAGACACCAACAAACTCAAATCCAGCTTGATTTCAAATTAAACCTCCACAAATCACCACAACAATTTATAGCAATTTTATTTAACTCCATTTTCCCATTCCCCACACCCCCCAGCCAATGTCTAGAGGGCTGCCCTGTGTGTTTCAAAGCTATTATCGTCACTCAAAAGAAACCAGACAATTTCTGCCAGGGTGTTCCTGCTTGCCTGTGTGAAGAAAGGTTTCAGAAAGCAGGTCTCTATATACAGGGCAGGCTAACAGATAATGAGTGAGGTCTTGCACCCGAGATTCACCACAAATACAAAAGCTGTCTGCGTATGGGACCTTGTTGTAGTGGGAATCACTTGGAATCGCAGCTCAGGAAAGGCATTTCTGAAGGAAACTGGCGAGAGTTTGGTCAGATAACTAGCTCTAAAATGCTCTGTTCTCAAGAGTTTCTGATTAATTGCAGTTCCCCTTTGGATTCTACCCAAGAGAGCCAATCCCTTAGTTGACACTTATTCAAGGTCAAAGCCTCCACCAGTCTGTATAGACAGTACAGAGCTAAATGGAGCAATGTTCAGACTTAGTATAAGGCTGCTTCCTATATTCCAGAACTCAATACATATTAGCACAGCCTTACCAAAGAACATGGATATGCATCTGAGACTGCAACTCTATGCCGACTTACCTGACAGTCAGTAGGGCTTACTTTTCCATAGACATGTATAAGATTGCACTGTGAAACGCATATCACAAGCAAAAAATGCTGGGACGTTCCCCAAAAACCAGCATAAATGACAGAAAAAAGCGTGCAGACACATCATTTTTATATATAAATTAGTTTTAAAACGGTTGATTTCTCTGTTATTTTGCTGTCATTTTATTGCTATTTCCTTATGAACGTTATATATCATTTTATGTAAACCACTTAGAGCTTTTTTTAATTAAGAGGTATATAAATCTGGATCGATTGCATCCCTCCGAGTGCCCTTTACAGAAGCCAGGAGCAGGCTTGGTCTACACATGCAGCAGGATGGAGCTTGGGGGGGGGGTGGGATTAGAGAATTCTGAGCATAGCTGCCCACTTTTCCCTTTTCTTGTGAGGAATCCTATTCGGAATAAGGGAATTTCCCTTAAAAAGGGGGGAAAGTTGACAGCTGTGATCCTGAGTCTGGAGTGTACCATTTCACACTACGTGTAGGAGCACCAGTTCTGGATGCTCCTCTCTGTAAAAAAACAACTCCAAAAAAATTAAGAATTGCACAGTCTACTCCTGCACAGTTCTAAACCCAGTTTATTCCTTGTGATACTGGTTTTCTGTCTGCAGGGTTGTTTTCTTTCCTACAAGAGAGCATGCAAATATGGAATTCTGCACCAGAAATCTAGTGGAGCATTCTGTTCTCCCACCTCCGAGCTCTTCTGCCTCATGAATAAACCAGGGTTCAGTTTCACCCAGTGGCATTTCATAAACTGTGAGCAAAGAATATCCGGTCCTCACTTATTGAGACACACAGCAGCTCATATTGAACACATGAGGCAAACCAAACGGTCTGTGGTAGCCAATGGATTTCTGAGCTTTTTTATTAAAAAAAATTCAGATTGGATCTTAGTGCTAAACCAAAGGCTGCTTTCCTTTTGAAAAATGTTTCCTCTTACAGCATAAAGGAGCTGCTACCAAAACAAGAGGCAAAAGCACCTTCAGCCCATGAGTCTAGTTCAGGCAGGCCCAAAGTTCGTTTCGGGGGCCTAATTCGGCCCGCCGGTCAATTAAATCCGTCGCCCGTGGCAGTATACGTCTTGGGGTAAAAAAGCTCAGCAACTTCAATCCTTAAAAAAATCTTTGGTCAGCCCTCACACATGTTCACTTCAAATCTGCCCCCCTTTGAAAAAAGTTTCGGTTCCCCTGGTCTAGTTGTTTCACACAGCACATTGTAAAAGCCAACTGTTAAACTGGTATTCACTTCATAGGTTTTTCTGTTTCCTTCGTGGCTAGCCCAATATATTTTGCTGCCTGAGGCACTGCAATAAATGACATCCCTCCCCCAGTCAAGGTGCAGAGTGCCCCAAACCAGCTAAGTTATTTTAGCACCCGAGGCAGAAAATCCCTCGTGCATCTTACCCCACCCTCACAGCCAAAATACAACTTTCAGCACTTTCATAGCAGTCAAAAATTGAGCTAAGGTAGCAATCACGTTCTGCCTAATAGCAGAGCTGGCCCCAGTTCTCCCGCAGCCAAACTAGTAATACGTAATAGCACATTTCCCACCAAATGATTCTCCCACCCGGATAATCTTCAGAAGCAGGGAGCACTGTGGTGAAATGACACAGATGCTTTAAGCCAATGTGTAGACAGTGAATCCATATGGATTTAACTTAATTTATGCATCTACATTTCAGAAGGAGTGCACAATGCATGCTGCCCGAACAGCTGCTCCAAGATGCAGGTGCCAATTCTATACAAGGGAAGGATCTATGAAGAATGCACTGAAGCATGTCACTGAGCTCATCAAGGCGGGATCAAGTCAAGGTCTTTACTAGCCACCTATATGCAAATGAATGCTCTGCTCCGGAGGTCAGGCTATAAAATGTTTGTAGAGGTTTTCTAGCGTCCGGCTACAGACATTCGAAAACAAAGCGCTTGGGGTCTAAACAAAGAAACCCACCCCAGCCTATATTTGTATCAACCAAAGTAGTTGCATTTTCCAGAAACGAGAACAGCAGGTGCTTTAAAGTTGAAGCAAGAATGTTAGACCTCTTGCATCACAAGCTAAAAACATGTGTAATTCCAAGGGGAAGAACAAGATTTTCCCAAAGCAGTTTATGTCTTCATTGCTCTTTCATCTACCCAGCTGTGTGATCCATGAGATTTTTTTATTTTTTGCTTCCCTGGATAGTTTCCTTTATGGACACTTTAAAGACACGCTGAAGACCTGTGTGGCAGTGTTTAATCTCTTCTGTCTTTGATCTGCCCAAGTCTTCCTCTCATTTTAGCCTTGGCAAAATTAGGACTTCAACAAAATGTTTATGGGCTTCTCTCTTAACAGGCTTTGTGACAGACAACAAGAATTTGTTTTTCCTTTTAGTTCTTCTGTAACAGAGGGCTGCTTGGTGTAACCTTTGAGCCAGCAGAAATTTGCATATAGGCACTGCAACTACTTGAGATGTCAGCAACCACATATTAATGCTACGCAATTTTCTTTTATGGGCTTTTTAGCTAGTGCACCCCTGATAAAACTATGCACAGAACTAATTGTATGGTGGGTAGACTTGATAAGCTGTTCAGAATCAGGGCGGTGAAGATTTGATCTAGATTCTGCTGCTTCTTGATTTTCTGACTGTAGCAACATGTGCGCAGCCCTAGCAGCCAGATTAGGCTGCCGGGTGTGAAAGCATTTCTAGACCTATGCTCCCTAACTGGCCTGGGGCTTGAGATTTGGTGAAAAACTGGACCCTTGTTAGCCAGATCTCATGTCTCAGAACTCTAATTAAACTAACCTTGCATTACTTACACACACACCCCACTGTGAACAAATTCATTTAGCCAAACCTCCAGTTAGAAGTGTTTTTGATGTTACCAAATCAATTTCAGTAAGCGAAGGGGTGTTTAAAAGAGGAGAAACAAAGGACCCTGCCAAGTTTCATGTTTTATACAGCAACATTTATTTCCTTTTCGGTTTTCAGGTTTTATGCAAGGAAACACAGAGTCATAACTGGTTTAGCAGAAGCCTGTTGTCACGGGCATGATGTCGCGAGATACAGATACGCCAATTATGTCTCCGAAGCATTGGTTTCGAATACGACCCATAGAATTTAAGAGATGCCTCTCTAGCTACCACTGAGCGTAAGGGTTTGGAGACTAGGCTCAAGAACACTTAACACAGAGAGAGCGCAAGTGGGGGAGGGGGGGGAAATCAGGCTCACACATTTGTAAGACATGGAAGTGTTCTTCACACAGGCATTTTAATGACAAACCCAGGATCACAGAGGTATGAAAGCTCCTGTTATAAGTAAGGCTGCATTTGGCTTACCAAAAAAATAAAATAAAATAAAAATCTGTCACATATGTTCTTATTTCAGGCACATGAAGCATTATAGTACCTTTCAGTCCACCAAGAGGTGAAGCAATGGTGCAAGATAGAACCAAAATAGAATATTTACTGTAATATTCAATAATTGTTTTGTAAACATAAGCCAGAGTCCCAGAAGGCTACATCGATGCTGTTATGAAATTAAAGCAGCATATTTAAATATGGTACTTAATACCCTTAAATACATAATACTCCTTTCACGAGAAACTTAAAAAGTCAAAAAGCAGAGGGCGTAGTGTTAAAGGTGGTTCCCCGCCCCATCAATGAGAAAAGTCAGAAAGTGCATTCTAGTCTAAACAGTTTCCCATTATCTCAGTGGAGTCAGTGCCAGAGCTGCTCTCAGTGCTCTTAAATGAGTCTCTGAACAGAAACTTCATTTGCATACAGCAAGAGTTAGAGGTGCTCAGAGGCTGGAGGCTGGGAGAGTGGGGGGGGGGGAAGAGAGCAGATTTTATAACATAACAAATACATCTTCAGCACTACTTGCTTCCAGCACTTTAAGTGGTTTTGAAACATTCTCCAGAACTTTAGGTACCACTGTTAAACACTCAGTTTTGTTTTGTAAAGGTAATTTATTTGGGTAGTATTCAACAACGTTTTGCTCAGAATAATCCCACTGAAATTAGTGGGCATTACTAAGCTATGTCCATTAATTTCCACAGGGCTGCTCTTGAGTAAAAGGCTGAATACCACCCTTTGTATTAGAGGCTGGTTCTACAAATATTTCGTGATGCAGCAAACAGACCCTAAGTGTTCAATCATTTCAAATCTCTTTGAGCAGCTTCACATATTAACAGTCAGTGAATACAACAGTGTGTTTTCACAATGAAACTTGTAATGTGAGGTGGCTTAGCACTCTGTTCATTGCAATATCCCAGAAAGCTATGTTTAGTTTTCGCTGCAAAACTTCAGCAGAATAAACTGGCACAGCCACTTCACCACAAATGCATGTCCTGAGCACAGTGTGTTAATTACTTTTATCTACATGGAACAGCCTTCAACACCACTAGCATTCAGGAGAAAAATACTACCTTATACAAGAATTTGCAAAACTGGCTTCAATATTTTCATATACAATCAAGTACAAAAAATGTCTCCTGTACTTTGGAGGTACTCCAGCTGTTCCATTTTTTCCAAATGTACCTAAGACAGCTGACATACTGGAAACTTTACCTGCAAAAGCAGAGATGAACACAACATATTCTGTTGTAAAAGCCAAGCTATTGCATAATAATAATAATAGTAATAATAATAATAATCAGGACCACACCTGGTACACAATTAGCTGCTTTTCTCCCTTACCACTGCAGTGCAAACTCAATATGAGAGTCAAAGTTCGTGCTTTAGAGAGACGCAGCAGTCTTTGAAAAAAGCTATTACAATATTGCAAAGTATACTAACCCAGAAATTAAAAAAAAAAATGGCCCATCAGGGGGCAGATGAGGTTAAAAGTGAGACTCTATTGAGCTAGAATGTTTACTATGTGGGATATAGGCCACACACATTTTAAAAAGAGGGAGAGAGGGAGGGAGAGAGAGAGAGACAGAGAGTGAGCAAGCTCATACTTCTAGCACTAAAAAGATAGGAAACCTTGGCTTCAAGATCCAGAATTTACAGTATTATTGTAGCTTTTCTGCCTGTCCATCAATACATGCCTGCCCGTTCCCAGCTATACCAATCTAGCCATGTCAATGTGAAAGAAAAGCAGCTGGAAAAAATCTTATTAAAATACAGCTCCATGAGAATTGTACAGCAGTTTTTACATGCATGCAATAATATGTGAGGGACAAACTGGGAGTATTAACAAACAAGTGGCCTTTATAACAAAGAGCCCAGAAGGCAAAGGTAGATGTATTTGATCATTTCACAAATACACCTTTCCAACACTTTACAGCTTGTTAACAGAATAATTTTGTTCTGAAAAAAATGAGGTTTGACTGCAACACTGCTGAGCAGGAGGTGCAGAGTGGAAGCCACTGATCACTTGCTTTGTTTGCAATTCCATGTCAAGAATGACAAATTAGTGACTTTCCATTTTGAAGTTGGGGAACAAACCTAAATAGCCATAAAATAAAAGAGCCTGCATTTAAACAATGCAAATTACACTCCCCCATCCCCCTCACCAAAAAGGTAAAGTAGCAATGCATAAGGAAGACCTCAACAGTCCTCTTTCCTGGTTCTACAGCAATTGTACATGAATCAACTGTTGGAATAACTAAAATATGTAAGGAAATTTTGCAATCCCATAAAGACTTCCAATAAGGGCTCTTTAAAATGTTTTAGAAATAGTCAACATTAATGCCACCTCTGATTTAAGAATTAGCTCTATTTTTAATTGATCAAGAACAGGTAAAGGCTAGTTGAGATCCAGAAACCTATTGGCTAGCATCCTTGCATTCAACATAAGATTAGCCTCTGCAACTTCAATAGAACTAAGGTGGCTGATTTTAAGAGGATTAGCCAAGTGGCTTGACTGCAATCCACAAATTTGTGCAGCAATTTCTTTTCTGAACAGGAAGCACTAACTGCTCCTCAACACCAAAGAGCAGAAAAGTTTGAAGTAGGCTAGAATTTGCTCCAACACATGCCTTCACTACACAAAATGTGTTCCAGGTTATGAGAATTGACTGGTGGAGGAGTTCAGATGTCACAGTAAGCCATGGTTTATTAATAGGAAGAAGGCCCAAATAGTCTCAAGCTCCTGCTGCTCCTGTGTGGCTACAAGGAAGTCAAAAGCTTTCACTTCTGGTTTTGTTTTATTAGCTTCAGTTGAGCACAATTCACCATTATATCCAAAACCTAAACTGTGGATAAACTATGATTTGTTGAAACAAGCCTGCTTCACAACCCATAGTTTGAAGTTGATTTGTTTCAACCACATCTTATTTAATAATTATTATTGAGTTTGGATGAACTGAACAGCTGCAATTGATCAAAAGTGGGTGTGAAAGCTTCTGGTCTCTTCACAGCTGAATCTCAAAGCTCACTCATGTCACAATAAGCCAAGGTGTGCTACATCCTTCTCCAACCTGATGACCTCCTGGTGGTTTTGGACTAAAACTCATCACCCCTGGCCACTGCCATGTTAACTGGAGCAGAGGGGAGTTGCAGTTCAAAACATCTGGAAGGCAGCAGGTTGAGGAGGTTGATTTGAAACAGCTTAGTAAGTTGTTATCTTAGTTAGTTGCTTCATGAAGCAGCTGCCTGTATTGTGTTAGAAAGAATGCATTTCAGCTGCACGTTGGGTAAAATGGCTCATCACGGCTCATCATGAAATACATCAAATGAGAATATATTAATGTTTATATACTGCTAAATTCCATGTGTGGTTTTTTTAAAAAAAGTAAAAAACATTCTTTTAACTCAAAACTAGATGTAATCCAGACAATATTTACTCTTCCATTTCGGCAAGGCATGGATGACACCGCAATGACAAATATCAGCTGTTTCTAGTTCTGGCATAAATTTACTTGAAAGTAAGGTGTTCTTAAAAAATTCTTAAACCTATACAATTGGGGAATGCACAAACTGAGATGCCTTTAAAAGGACTGGTCAATTTCTGTCTTAAAAGTTATCCTTACAGTCATGTGGATATGCATATCTTTTACAAATCCTATTTTCAAAGCAGCCATTTTTCATTAGGCCCCCAGTACAACACAAAAACAGGGTTTGTTTTTTTAATAAACCAGTACTAGATATGTTTTAAGATGCTACTACTAATACTATGGAGTATAACCTACATGAAATAGGGTTCACTTTTTCATGTATAAGGAAAAAAATTCCTCAAAGAGTCTACCTTAAAAAAATAATTCTGCCTAATTATTGGCTTCCTTTCTTTATGGTTTGTAAAACATTCACATTCACACACACAATAAGTAGAAAGGCTTCTTCCTGGATTTCTCTAACACATACTGATTTCCAAATGGAGAAATGGGTTGCTGAAGAACTCAATTTTAATTTTTAATCCAAAAAAAAAAAAAAGCATCTTGGCAGAAATGTTGATACTGGTTCTCCAGAGTTGTTGAAGCATCTGTAAACTTTTCGGTGCAATTCAACTAAAAGTTAACACAAGCACATATTGTGTTGGGACGGCACAATTATATCCTTTCAAACAGGCAGCCTAGATTTCAATATTGTGACCAGAACAGGGATTTCAACAATTACAATACTTTGCAACTTGTCTCTTTAATGCTAGTCTTTCTTCTCAAAATCAACCTGTGGTTGAATGCAGACTTCACTCAGCACAACTTTGGGAATTACAAAGACGATTCAAATTGTTTGTTAGGATCTTCCCCAAGCTTTACAGCAGGTATACACTCTGATTTAGTCCTCCTGGTTTTGTGCTGTGAAGAGTCAATGGCTATTTCAGAGAAAGAAATAGAAACGGAAGGGGACTTATCGGTCTTCTTTGCACTAGTCTTTTCCGTAGTTCCACAACACTGCTTCAGAGCACACTGGGTTCTGCAGGGAAGTTCACATTTGGTTACAGCCTCTCCAATAGTAAACTCAGGCTGTATGGTTGTTGCGTGTATCCCTTCATCATGAAATATCTCTTTAATATCCTTCGCAACTTTCAGGTACGTTTCTGGGTCCTTAAATTTAATGTGAGCAGTGCCAATGATCCTGCTTCCTGCCAGCTGCCAAACATGCAATTCATGGACAGCTTCAACTTCTTCCAGTTTGCGGAGTTTCGCATTTAAAGAACGAATATCAATTTGTTTCGGAACAGTTTGCAAAAGGATAAGGGCGGATTCTTTAAGAAGTGGGTAAGTTGTATAGAGCAGAATGCAAACCATTATGAGACACAATGCAGGATCTAAATATAGGACCCAGCAGGGACCAGCTACAGGAATTTTCCATAACTCAGTTGCATTCATTCTAGAAGACAACTGAGTAATGTTTTCTGCACAATCGTCATTAATACATGGGTTAATACAAGGCCCATCCTTAGGGCAAGGAGTCCAGTAAGCGTAAAATACTAAAGCATTCACCACAACAATAACGGAGCCCAGGGCATCTCCAAGAACATGAAGAAATACTCCACGCATATTGAGTTGACCACTAGTGTCTTCGTCAGGTTCTATGTCCAGAGAGGTGTCATTATCAATATTCCCATTTGGTTGAAGTTCCATTTGGTTCTCTTTTGCCCCATCACCTGCAAACACAAGAGCAACATTGTTACATGGATAGGAAGCCTTGTGGGGTGGGTTAACAGACTGCTAGCAATATTGGGGACAATATAATATTTGGAGGAGGGGAGTTATGGAAGGCAGTTCTCTTTGTAGAGTTTTGGAACCACTAGAATACACACACCACATTACAGAATAATGGCTTGTTACAGCAACCAAGTCAGTGGTTTTTCAAACACTATAGAGAGAAGTCTTCTTTTCAGATCACAGACCCACTTTTAACAGCAACCTGTAATAAGGAATCCCAATACTAATATTTTAATAATATAACCACCTTTCTGCTCTTCTCATTTTGGGGGGGTGGGGGTGGGAATATCCTAACCCAAGAGGATAAAAACAACAAAATGGTGGTATTACTGCTAGTCTAGATTGGGCGTATGCCCCAGCTATGGGTTCTGACTTGCAATCTAGAAACACTGATTCAGAGCATTCAAAGGATTCCATGTATTCTCAGTATTCCTTATTATAACACTAAAGTAGGTCACTATTATATCTGTATTACAAGGGAGCCAGCTGGGAGAGGGTGGTTTGATGGTGGCAGAGCTACGAATTGAATGGAGGCTTCTAAGTTCAGAATCACAACACTACACTAGCTCTCATGTATTGTTTTATTAAATTAGGTAATGATTCAGTAAGATTGGGTGGAAAGGGAGGGAAGGTTAAAGGAGCATGCAGTCTGTGTGCAGCAAGGAATGGGGAGAGAAGTGAGACATTTCATAATTTACAAAAAATAAAGCTCCAGTCTGCACAACAGTTGAAATATGTCACTACCATGAAAAATCATGTCACAGATATAAAGTAGCTTATACATGCCTACATGTCCACAATGAAATGGCAGAGAAGCCATGTCACTAAAATGGCAGGTGGTGTCTATCAAAAAAGAGTGGCATCTGTCAAGACTGTATGAAGTCAAATGCCATTATTGCAGCCTTTGTTATGCAAGTATTATTTTGAACTGGAATTTATTCCAACTTTGAATTTTGTTGAAACAAACATGCACCCATCCTCCTTTACGAGTGTGCCCTCAATTCTGATTCAAATAAAAGAGACTGTCCCAGATACTAGTAGTTTTGAGAAACCTCTCTGCAGCTTTTTGACACAAGCAATTGTTCTCACACTAGAATATCACACAAATGGATTTGCCAATACAAACTAGCCATTACATCAAAGGAGATTTTTCTTTTTGTGAACTGAAAAAAGTTTTTGAGATATTCACGCATGGATACAGACTCAAAAAAGTTTTTGAGATATTCACGCATGGATACTGAGCAAAATTTTGCCTGGTGATTTCACCAATATAACCGGTAGAACTGGAAACCATCACAACTCCCACACTTGTTTCACCAGGTAAACTCCACCTATATAATGTACTTTACAAGTCCCAGAAGTAGCATCCTCAAGTGAGTTCAAGAGTTATGTTCATGCATACTAAAAAAAGACAGCTTTTAAAAGCAGCAGAAAGTCAAGGCCTGCTAACAGGTATATACTTAAGATATGAACTAAGCACACTGATACAACACTTTTAGGCTTCATGACCTGCAACTATAGGAACTACTCAAGAAATCCTCCTTCCTGTTTTGCACCAAGAAATAAAGCTCAGTGAATAAGCCAGCATATTGCCTAATTGTGATAGTCTTGCCCTGCCAGGCAGTGGCGTAGTGTGGGGGGCGCGGGGGGGCCAGCTGCACCGGGCGCAACATCTGGGGGTTAGGGTGCGCAAATCCACGGGTTAGGGGGTGCAAATTACTTGCCTTGCCCCGGGTGCTGACAACCCACGCTACGCCACTGCTGCCAGGCCTAACATTTATCACCTCCAACTATTGCCAGGCTAAGTTTATGCCCCACTAGTATTTTGCAAAACTTACGTTCAACTTAAAATCCTTACTATACATGGGGCAGGACATAAAGGTTTGCCATGCTTGGCGTAACTTTTAAAAAACATATTCAGTTTCATTCACCTGCAGTTCAGTAAAGAAAATATAGCTGTGTAGTCTGTTGACGGCTAATCATCCTTCAACTGTATGGACTAGCTTCAGTGAAAAACTCTGGGCTACATACAGCCCTAGAGGAACAAGAGTGTGCTATCTAGGTGCCAATACTGAGGATGACTGGTGGGCTGTAGAAATAAGACATGCACCCTCTAGAGACAGAAAGAGAGAAGTCTGTCCACTTCTCTATGAAAGGGAACTTTGCCGTACAACTACTTGGCCAGATCCTACCAGCGGTCATAATATGTCGCCTGACTATTATCCTAGCACTGACTCCCTATTAAAACATGAAATAGAGATGTAAAATAATTTACTGGCATAAACTAAAATTATATTAAATGTAGTGTATTGCTATATATTCCCATTTATTTCTACAGTAGATAACAAATTCTTTCATCTGAGATGTAAGAGATGACTTTCCAAATACATAGGGCCTTTATTTTCATTTTTTTTACAAAAACCAAATTACTAATGATAAAAGCTTTAATGAAAACAGAATTAAGCAAGAATACCAAAGCAGAACGAAGTAGTTCAGCTGACATAGCAATGAGCAACAATGTAAACATTTGTACCACTCCACTTTTATTTTGGTACTATCCCAGGAAATTATATCGGGCTGAATAGGTCTTTAATATTCTGACTAATATTCTGTAGAAGAGCTGTAAGCAACACTTATAAACAGACACTGTATTCTGTAGGATCAGAAATAAAACAAAACTGCTTTTTCATAAGGAATTTTACATTCCACATCTATAGTCATGATCATTGTCACCTATGGATAATATGCTTCCTATTGCAACTTGGCTCCATTTAAAGACCTGGCAAAAGAGGAAGTGCTTCTAGTTACTGGAACCAATACCATGCAAAGGCTTTGGGTGTAGATCAGGAATGTCAGTAGAGTTCATTCTGCTCATCAGGAATGTTGGGAAGGCAGTTAACAGAAGCTGCAGCTTCCTGTGAGCTTTGCCACTCTGTCTACTTTAATGCAACGTGTTAACCCCTAAAATAGGGGGTTCTGCAGATTTCCCCATGAGCCCAAATTGTGCTATAGGATATAAAGTTTCCTTCATCAAGCTGTAAAAGAAAGAAGGCTGATTGTAGTACCTCAGTTGTCAAAACTGTTCTGAGAAGCCTAAGGGTTTCTCAGTGGCAAGAACATTAACAGCAGTAACTTCCTCTGTAGCAGCTTGTCCACCACTACTGAATTTCCCCTGCAATGCATGGTCACAGGAACTTATGGTTCCTAAAGTCATACTTTTCATTACAGTAGGATGGAAGGCATACTTGTCCTGACTTATGTGTTTTAAAATTTGCGTCAGACTCCTCTGCAAGGTTCAAAGGCAGACATGCTGGGTTGTCTCAGGAGACATCTTGGGAAGGGGGCTCTAAGGGTAAGAAATTTGAAAAGCACTGCAGTAGTTCCTTTCCTTGCGTTCTGCGAAAGCTTAATGCCACCAGCAAAGACTGTGAAATGTTGGTGGCTTTCATGTAGGGAATTCAAGGTACTTATTCTATAAAGTAAAGTGTATTTCTGTTCTGTACAAAGGGGTCCTTCCATGAAACAGAACGAATGGGTGCTGCTGCAGCTTCTGTTAACTGCCTTCCCAACATTCCTGATGGGCAGAATGAGCTCCTTGACATTCCTTGATCTACACCCAAAGCCTTTGCATGGTATTGGTTTCCAGTAGCACTTCCTCTTTTGCCAGGTCTTTAAATGGAACCAAGTTGCAATAGGAGGCAGATTATGCACCGATGACAACTACCACCACCACCACAACTACAAGGATCTGAAGTGTGCAACTCCTTATGAAAGGGCAGTTTCATTTTATCTAGGAACCTACAGAATGCAAATGTCTGCTTAGAAGTGCTGCTTACAAGCTCTTGTGCAGACTAGAAATATTGCCAGACCATCAGCTTAGTGGGGATATTAAAGACCTGTTCAGCCCAATAACCTGGTTCTGATGGAGGCTCCGACCGCTTCCGGGTACCCCTCATATTTGGGGCTGTGCCTGGGAGAAGCCAGGCATCCCCGGGCAGAGGGGAGGCCTGCTCGCCCACCCTCCCCCCCCCCAGCTCACCTAGCTTCTCCAGGCTGACTCCATTGAAGCTGCTGAAATTGTCCACCAGGGTGTTGGTCTCCTCCTCTTTCTGCCGCTCTCCGGGAGGCTGCTCTGCCTTGCCCCGGCGCCGGTGGCCCCCTCCTCCTCCTCCCCCGTGCGAGTGGCCGTGACCTCCTCCGCCGCCGCCGTGCTGGTGGAAGAGACAGAGCCCCAGGACGTTGACCAGGAGCCCCGCGGCGCCGACGCCGATGACCACCCAGGGCTGCTTGATCTCGTTGGGCTCGGTGAAGCGCTCGATGGCCTCGAGCAGGATGGTGAAGCAGAGCGCCGTCAGGAAGACGGCGTTGACCAGCGCGCCCATCACCTCGGCGCGCACCCAGCCGAAGGTGTTCTTCTTGGTGGCGCGGGTGCGCTCGGCGAAGCGCACGGCCACCAGCGCCACCACCAGCGCCATCACGTCCGACAGCATGTGGAAGGAGTCCGACAGCATGGCCAGCGAGTCCGTCACGCGGCTCACCGCCACCTCCACCACGAAGAAGAGGAAGGTCAGCGCCAGCATGCACATCAGGCGCGCCCGGCGGCACCCGTGCCGGCGCCGGACCGGAGCCTCCGCGCCCATCTTCGCCCGAGACGGAGCGGACCCGGCAGGACCCAGGCGGCGCCCACGAAGCGGCCGCTGTTGCCGAGGGAGGTGGGGGAGCGGCGGCCGGCGGCTCTTCGACTGCGCCTCGGCCGCTTCAGGCTGTCGACGCTCCGGCTCCTTCGCTTCTTCCGCTCTCCTCGGCCGCCGCCTCCGTCTGTTCGAAGGAGAACCAGCAGCAGCAGCAGCAGCGGCACCGCCGTTCTTTGCAGACGGTTTGAAACTAAACTTTGCACCCGAACCCCCTCGCACTCCTTTCCACACGGAACCCCAGAGCCGCCCGCCGCGCGGGCCCGCCCACTCGGGGCCTCCTCATTGGCGACGGCTCCCGGCAACCGCGCCGCCCGCCGCCAGGGCCCGCCCACCGCCGGCTCGCTCATTGGCGGCGGCCCCGGCAACCGGGCGGGGACCGGTCACGCCTCCCCGCGAGCTGATTGGCACCCAGGCGGCCTCGCGACCAGTCCCAACCGCCACGCCTACACGCGGCTTCGCGATTCGCCCGCCGAACCTCCGGCTTCGTCCGGGGAGGCGGGGGCGCGGCCTCGGGGGGCGTGGCGCTGGTTTCGATTGGGGGGACGCGGTCAGCCGCGGTGTGCGGCAGCCTATCAGCCTTGGCTTTCCGCTCCTCGCTCCGTTCTGCCTCCGCCTCCGAAAGAGTCATTTTTTCGGGACTGGTGCAAAACGTGGTTGCGCTGAAGGAACAGAAGAGCCTTCTTCCTCCTTCGCCCCGCCCCTCCCTCCCCCCCCCACCCGCGCGCATCGCCCCGGTTTTCCACACGGCCCACCAGTGGAACGCGGCATTTACCTCACAGCGGCTCTTTTACACCCGGCCCGAGCTTCCCCTTTCCGCCTCGGCGATACTGACAGGCTGACCCTCCCGCTCTTGGCAGCCGCGCCCGGACACGGGGCGAGTGTGAGGAGGGCGCTGGGGCACGTGTGAACCTGTCAGTGCGCACGCGATACACCGCTCTCTTCCCCTTCGCAACACCCAAGGGCAACGCTTCCCGTGTAGCGATGTCCCCGTGTGCGTCAAAAGCAATAACAATAGCAACAACAATATATTTCCATCCATTTCTAGGCTCCCTCACAGACCTCACCTGGAGTACTGTGTCCAGTTCTGGGCACCACAGTTCAAGAAGGACACTGACAAACTGGAACGTGTCCAGAGGAGGGCAACCAAAATGGTCAAAGGCCTGGAAGCGATGCCTTATGAGGAACGGCTAAGGGAGCTGGGCATGTTTAGCCTGGAGAAGAGGAGGTTAAGGGGTGATATGATAGCCATGTTCAAATATATAAAAGGATGTCACATAGAGGAGGGAGAAAGGTTGTTTTCTGCTGCTCCGGAGAAGCGGACACGGAGCAATGGATCCAAACTACAAGAAAGAAGATTCCACCTAAACATTAGGAAGAACTTCCTGACAGTAAGAGCTGTTCGACAGTGGAATTTGCTGCCAAGGAGTGTGGTGGAGTCTCCTACTTTGGAGGTCTTTAAGCAGAGGCTTGACAACCATATGTCAGGAGTGCTCTGATGGTGTTTCCTGCTTGGCAGGGGGTTGGACTCGATGGCCCTTGTGGTCTCTTCCAACTCTATGATTCTATGATTCTACATATCTCTTGCCTCATCATCCTCTTGCAATGTAGGTCGTGCCGGGGGAAAAACACGACTGGCCCAAGATCGCCCAAAGAGTAATGTGGCTCCTTATGTAAAAATAGATCTTGCTCGCCCTTTAGGGTGGCCACAAAACACTCGTGTTATTTAACCCGCTCACAGCCTCTCCACAACATCCAAATAAGTGAGCAAGACTCGCCATAAGGGATATGGCAGGGTGGATGGGCAAACCATTCCTAGTCATATTTACCACTTTGGGACCTTACAAAAGATCTTGGCTTGTGTTCTCCTGTGCTCAGGCCTCCCTAGATAGCAGCCTGCCCAAAGCTTTGAGGGTCCTGCTTTTCTTCTCTTGGTTGATAAGGCGAATCCTCCAAATAACAAGCAATGCCAAAGCTACTAAGAATCCCAAATGCCCACACATTTCCATGTTGTCACCTCTCCTGGCAAAGCAATGCGTGTTCTCCTAGCCGTATGGACACCACCTACCACACCTACTGGAGTCAAAATGTATTAATATTGGCTTGCATTGTACGCACAGTCAATGCCCCTCCATCTCTGGCCAGCTTGCCTTATGATGCACAAGTGGTTCATGACATCCAGGCTTTGACAATACAGACGCTAAAACAAATACACCAGCCCTCCCATCTCAGTCTAACAGGTCCTGATGAGGCACCCCATCTTGTGCCGGATATTGTGACAGCCGTAAAATCTTCCTCTGAAACATGTTTGTGAAGGTCTGGAAATCCTATATTCCACATGGAGCTATCTGTAAAGTGTCCATGAATCTGGTAGGACTCGCAGATTTCACAGCCACCACTTATAGTTTAGGTATTAAACTGATTGATTCAGTCACCATTCAGATTGCCACCCTGCTCTGAACAACCTAGGTTATACAATAATTGTTCTACCAGAATTTAATCAACCAGCCAGCCGACCATTTTTATCTTAACCATAAGTCTCAACAGAAATCAAACCATCCCCAGCATAAGGCTGTTATTGGAATTTGGCCCTTGGGATGTGTGATTCTGCCTGGGGGCTTGTGATGCCCAGAAAAAGCATTTCTTTTCCATTTTGGATATCTCCTCTGGAAGGCACATGGGATGGGTGAAATCTTATTTGGTCATACTTGTTGTTTTAACGAAAGCCAAGTATCACAGCTGACATAACACCTAATATAGCTTTATGCTATATTAGCTCACCACTGTTGGCATTGCTGCAGCATGCTTTCAAGAATCACCAATACTTTATAATTTTCATTTTATTACTACTTCCTTTCTTTCATAACTTTAGAGGTAACTTTCATCAATTTGGGGATTTATGAAGGATTGACAACCGGCAATTGTTTAGTGATCTGTTGTTCCTCCACAAGAGGGATGTCTTGAGAATATATTTCAGCATAGCCAATAATCAAATTCCAAAATTAACTGCCTGTTTACACTGCCAGTGCTTCAACGTCTTGCATCATTTCATTTTAAGGATATTAAAAGTTGCCTGTTTCCCAAATGCCATTCTTCTCAGACAGTCTCAGTAGATTAAATCTCTTCAGTGAATAGTCCACACTTGAATTGTGGCAGTTAATTCCAAGGTCATCTGGCAGTAGAACCTGCTGATTCAGTTATTCCAACCATTATTTTGATAATGGAATGGAAGGTCCCTCAAACCAACCTTTGCCATTACTATTCCAAAAAGCAGCAGTTGAGAAGAGATATTGCAATGGCTAGAACTATTAGAGCAGTTTACTCTTGAGTAGTCCAATGTATCTTAATGAGAGGGTAAATTGTTTGGAGACTGCTGCAGTAGGGCTTCCCTTTGTGCACAGATTCTTAGCCAACTGCTCTGTGATATTTCTTGCTACTGAGGCTGCTATCTATGTAGCAACACAATTGCTTGTGGTTACTTTAGATTAAAGGACACACTAGCTAATTCTATCTTCTGCTGGTTTGATTGTGTTGCCTATTGAATCAAAATGTCAAGATTTTACACTTGGAGCCAGCATGATGTGACTGTTGCAAAGTTTTTGTTTGGCTGTGGGAATTTCAGGTTCAAACATGCTGCTGAAAGCCTCTTCACAAATACAAAGTGACAAATTTTATGATTTTTTGCTACTGAGTAAGCACTTGATAGATGTTTGCACTTGTTAATCCAACCCTCCAGCCAAGTGTACCTGAACAATCTTTTTTTAAAAAACAACAACCTTAGGTTCATATAAAAATATATCACATTTTTACATGTGCATCATGTGCAGTTGCTGATGCTGTTATTCTGCAGTTAAACATGTGTATCCTGCTCCTCTGCCAAGGAATTAAGTTCCACCATATCATCTGATGTGAATTTACCGGTAATTCTCTGTCATTTGGTAAATTGTGGATTTTCAATGAAATTGATTTCTTTTAAGCCTGTAATACTTTGGATAATTACAAATTATTACAGATAATTATGAATTTCAAAGGATGGCTGTGTTTTGGTTTGCGTACTGTTTTGAAAAGTGTGAATTTGATAGATTTGGCTTTAAATGCATAATGAATCAGATCTTTCCTCCATCCCTACTTAGAGTAGAACCACTGAAATCAATGGGATTAAGTCTGTTGTGTCCATTGATTTCAATATGCCCAATCTAAGTATGATTCAGTCAGATACAACAACGAAGTAGAACTACCTTCCAGTAACCATAAATAATGTTTGGTCACAATGTCAACATACACAATGTCAAAGCAATAGGACTTTTTAGTCCAAAGGCTTCTGGTTAACTTGTAAAGGTGTGATCTAGGTTATAGAGATGGCCAGTTCCATATTATGAGGAACATCATTACGATGTTTATTTCTATCTTAAGGGATGCAGTCTTCTCCAGTTTAATAGCATGTGGAAGCTACAGCTATCTATTAACAGTATATGGATTTATCCATTTAGCAGTACATGTCTACCCAGATGTTAAATTACACACATCCACTGCTCTCAGTGGGGCTTACTCCCGGGTGAGCATTACAGAATTACAGTATCAATGCATCAAGACAAAAAAAAGTATCATACTGCTGTAAAGCTTCTCCCTTGAACTCCACCTGTATCAAGTTATGGTACAACACATAATCGGTGAGTTGCCGACTGCAGTGTCATATTTCTTCAGCAGTATCCACCCACTACGTCTTCAGTATGAGTTAATAAGCCAGTGTATTACCCAATTATGGAAATGAATGGCAAATTAGTCAAAACATCTGGCTCCTTACAAAGCCTTTCACTGCTGGGGATTGTGAAGGTGGTGGTGGGGAGAACATTTATTAAGAAGAGGAACAGACTGCTGTGTAGTTGAATTACTCTAGGAGGCCAGTAAAGGAAGAGGAAGAATGAAGGAGGGCTGACTCATGATTACTGCTCCTTACTGAAGTATTTCACTGGGGATTTAATACAGAAAGTTTTTCTGCTTTCTCTGCAGACCTCAGCAAGGCTTGTTTGCCCCTCACCATCCATAAAAGTGAGCACCACATGAGATATTTTGCTGTTCCTTAGTCTGATTCTTTTTTCTAAAAGGGCAAAAAACTCATAGTAAACAAGTTATATTTAGTTAGTTACTTTTATTTAAAGCAGGGGTTCCCAAATTGGTCTGTAGACCACCAAAGGTCATTGAGCTTCATTCAGTTGATCTGTGGCATGTCTGTAAAAATGCAATTAAAAATCATGCAGGATCTAGCACAACAGGGGGGAAAAGTATTAAGTGGTCTGCCAGTACCGTCTGGTATAGAAGATTTTTTTTTCCCCTTGGGCACCATTCAACAAGCATTCCTGTCCAGTAGAGGCCTTCAGCCCTGACAGAAAACAAATCACAAAGGCATACAGGGTCCATTGCTTAGTGCTAGTGCACATCTTTTAAATGCAGACGGTCTGAGGTTCAATCCCTAGCATATGGAGGTAGGGAAATGGCCTGCCATTTATGCACATACATACACACACACACACACTCCTGAAATCCTTTTAGACTTCACTCCAGTAACAAATGGAATCACTCATAGCTGTAGTGCACACCTTCAATTTACAATCCTTGTTTCATGCCATAATGTCCTGAATGGTTTGGTATAATCAGGATCCAATCTTTATCCCCAACTTTCTGGGAGTAAGCTCCGTTGAACTAAATGGGGCCAACTGCAGATTTTCACTTTTTTAAAAAATATGATTGCAACTAATAGGAACCCACTGAGACAGGAAAGCTTTGGGAAGTTCAAAAGAAATTACAGATCCAATTAGAAACTCCCCCCCCCCTTTACTTTGTTCTTAAGAATGGCAGATGGCCTGTAGGTGTTGCATTCTGGCATCTGCAAGTTGGTGCAAAACAGTACATGGCAAGGACAAATATCAGATTTAAAACTGTTTTGAAGAAAGGAGAGGGGAAAGTGTTGGTCTTGGTTTCAAAAATAATTGGTTTTTTAAAAAAGAAAAACTTTAAAACCTGGGATTCCTGATACTGGAGGGAAGAATGGCTCCATAGTATTCATTGTCACAAAGCTGTGCCTATTTCTAATGCATATGTATCTTTGTAAATATAGATATAGCCATCTCTCTCTAGCCATCTTACATGTACAGGTAGTCTTGTTTTTCTGTTCATAAATAATCTTTTATACCATTTCCACTTTGGGAGGTTCCTTTGACCTTGTTCTGATACTCTAGGGGACCTTCTTTGTTTTATGCAGACCAACATAGCAGCTTCAACATATAAAATAAAAATATATTTGTGGAAGGAAAAAGAAACGGCTTTGGCAATCATCCAAAAGGTGTATTTATCTTTGCTCTTTCCACATAATCATCTGTTCTGTGGAAAGCAAGTGATAATGATTCAGCAGAAGGAAAAATTCTAAAAACAATAAATTTGTGGAAGCAAAAGAGAAAGGAAAAAAGAACAGTAAATATTTTCCTCTCCTGTAATTGCAGGAATTTCCCTGTGAGGGGCAAATTAGTAAACTGTACATTTGAGCTATTTTTCTTGCTAAGAATATATTTCTGGGAGGTGGTTTGCAGACAGTCTCAGTCAGCAATGGGGACACAAGTACTTTGGTGATCAGATATTTAATTATCTGTTTCCATTTCTGTTTGTTTTGGCCATTAACCATAACAAAATTGGTAATTTAAACACTTTGCAAATTAAACTGTATATTAGTCTGATGATGTTTTGAAGGGCAGAAGTCTATGATATCAGTAGGGAAAGCTTCAGGTATACTCTGATATAGGTGTAATTTTTTTTAATAAAATCTAGGAAGGAAGAATATGAACAGCAATCCATCTCTTTCAAAATGGTGTCAGGCTGAAGCATGCATCAGGACACAACATTATTGTCTTGTCATCATTAGTGGTAATGAGAGATTTCCTCCTAATACAAATGCCAGGATTTTCATCAAGTCCAAAGGAAGAGAAGGAAAGGGTTAATTTAAAAAAACCAACCACCCCAGCTAATGCTCTTTCCTTCTTCCCTTCCTTCCTTCCTTCCTTTTTTTTTTTTAAAAAAAATCCCAACCCTGGACATTAAATGCAAAGACACATCTAGCTTCACTGCTGGTTTGTTCCTGAGGCTGTAGGATTAGTAGCACCCAGATCCATTTTCCACTTGGCTGTGAAGCTCACTATTTATCTGGGCCTAGCCTACCTCATAGGGTTTTTGTTAGGATAAAGATATGTTGCCTTGAGGTTCCTGGAGGCGAGGTGGGATAGGAGGGCAATAAGTAATAGCAAATTAATCATTCATAGTATTAAGGTAAAGGGACCCCTGACCATTATGTCCAGTTGCGGACGACTCTGGGGTTGCGGCGCCCATCTCGCTTTATTGGCCGAAGGAGCTGGCGTACAGCTTCCGGGTCATGTGGCCAGCACGACTAAGCCGCTTCTGGCGAACTAGAGCAGCGCACGGAAACGCTGTTTACCTTCCCGCCAGAGCAGTACCTATTTATCTACTTGCACTGAATATTGAATAAAAAGACAGACGTTAAGAAACATTTCCTTGTCTTTGAGAGCCAGTGTGGTGTAGTGGTTAAGTGCGGTAGACTCGTAATCTGGTGAACTGGGTTCGCGTCTCCGCTCCTCCACATGCAGCTGCTGGGTGACCTTGGGCTAGTCACACTTCTTTGAAGTCTCTCAGCCCCACTCACCTCACAGAGTGTTTGTTGTGGGGGAGGAAGGGAAAGGAGAATGTTAGCCACTTTGAGACTCCTTAAAGGGAGTGAAAGGCGGGGTATCAAATCCAAACTCTTCTTCTTCTATTCTTTGTACGTTCCTGGGCAACCAGCTGGGAGTCGCTGGCAGCAGCCTAACAAGAGATGAGTCAGGCTGGTGAAGAACCCAAGGTGTCTCCCACTCCTACTCTGATGAACGCCCCACCTCCCTGGTCTCCCAGAATCAGAAGAGGTATGAAGAGGAAGAAATAGAGAAATGTGCACCAGCAGAGTCTCAGATTGCTTGGGAAGGACCTGAGAGAGGAGGAGGTATAGGCAACTATGGGAAGACAGAGTCTTTTAGTCCCCACAACAGCCTCATAGGGGCTATATCTACCAGGGTGGAATCTACACACATATAAAAAAAAGCTTTGAAAAATACATTGAATTTGCCATAGCTCACTGTCACCATGTAGTGTCAAATTTGTTTACTGCACTTTACAACACACTTGGAACATTTTATTTGCAGCCATATACCTGAGTCCCAGGAATAGTTGCTGTGCTCGTTAGGCCTGGCATTACTGAGCAGCCGTGTTTCTTCTAATAAATTGTTAACTTCACTTACTCTGTGTGATTTATTGCTGGCTGGTTCCCTGACACACAGCAACTTTTTTGTTGCAGATCCCACTTGTTAATAATAATTAGCATTAGAAACCAGGCTAGCTGATAACAACCAATGTCTTCTCAATGGTAAGTCCTATTGAATTAAAGGTGACTTACTCCCAGGTAAGTGGGGTTAGGATCCCAACATTCCATCCCCACCTCCCGAGTTCCAAGCAGCAAGGCATCAGAAGTATTCCCCCCACACACACACACACACATATTAATACATCTGTTGCAATGGCAGTTTCAAGTAGGCGTAACCATATTATAACTTCTCTTGAAGCTTCACATGCCATTAGGAGCCAGCTTGCACAGTTTTGAATATATCCGCCTTCATCTCAACAAACATCTTCTACTATAAATGACAATTACCATTAGCTGAATTGCAAGGAGACGTTACTGCATATTATTAAGATGGTTCTGTTTCTTCTCTGACTATGAAATCCATGTTAATTGTAGCCTCCAGTTATAAAATGGCAATTAAAATAATAGAACATCGGGAGAATGTTTGTGAGCATGAAAAGATTTATTATCTTATGTTTTCAACCAGTTGTAAGAGTCCCTTGGGGAAACCAACTATAATTATGGATAGTTTTGAAATACTGTATTAAAAGGCACTCTCCCAGAAACATAGCTCAGCTTTTGGATCGCAACTAAAGCAGTAGGGATGGGATGAATTGGCTTAGCTCAAGTTTTTCATGGGGAACCTCATGAACTCAGAAAGCTGTAGAGCAGCCTTCTCTAACCTGGTGTTTTCCAAATATTGTTGGACTACAGTTCCCATCAGCTCCAGTCAGCTGTTATCTTTTTCTCTCTCTTGTACAGTTTAGAGAGAAAGCTGGAATAATCACATGTCCGCCACCCACATTTATTTTCTATCAGCTCTATGTGATTTTCAAGACTCGGATTCATTCTACTATATCTGACTTTTACTCAGTTCCCTTGGAAAAGGGATGCATATGTGCATGTGTGGCGCTGTGGTCTAAACTACTGAGCCTCTTGGGCTTGCAGAAGGTCGGTGGTTCAAATCTGCATGACAGGGTGAGCTCCTGTTGCTCTGTGCCAGCTTCTGCCAACCTAAATACTTTATTTATAAATAAATAAATGCTTAGGATTCATGTTTAAGCAAGGATTATGTGGCAGGCATCAGTCTCATGCCAACTATGCTTCTGGCTACTTCCTGTTGTGCCAGAACTGCTCCCAGCCCTTAGGATGCTATACCTAGGGAATCTCTCCTAGCCCCCAAACTACACCCTGTGGCTCTCTCTCATTATTGGATGTATTTGAGCACTTTTAAGGACACAGCAAGAAGCTGGAAGTGTCCGAGCAATGCCATAGCTATTGATCTTTCTGCTGAAACAGGCCCTGGAATGTGGACTTTGCTCTTGTTTCAGCTTCCCATTGACTTCCTTGTCACCCTGTTCTCACCCTGATGCTTTGTATTAAATGGCCAGACAGTTAACTTTGCTTGGGTATATCCCTGCCTGCCCTGATTTATGCTTGTCCCTTTTATGACTCGCTAACATTATTAATGTGGGACGTGGGTGGCGCTGTGGGTTAAACCACAGAGCCTAGGACTTGCCGATCAGAAGGTCGGCAGTTCGAATCCCCGCAACGGGGTGAGCTCCCATTGCTCAGTCCCTGCTCCTGGCCACCTAACAGTTCGAAAGCATGTCAAAGTGCAAGTAGATAAATAGGTACCGCTCCGGTGGGAAGGTAAACGGCATTTCCGTGCGCTGCTCTGGTTCACCAGAAGCAGCTTAGTCATGCTGGCCACATGACCCAGAAGCTGTACACTGGCTCCCTCAGCCAATAAAGCGAGATGAGTACCGCAACCCCAGAGTCGGTCACGACTGGACCTAATGGTCAGGGGTCCCTTTACCTTTACCTAACATTATTAACGGCAATGCAAGGATAATGCAGCATGCAAACCACAAGTCACAGGGAGCGAAAACGGCATAAAGCTCAGAGGGATGGTGAAAAGGCCTGAGCAAATCAAAAGATCTTCATCTGGTGCTGAAATGACAACCACTGTAGATACCAGGCAAGTGTCTCTGAATAGACCCTTCCACAGTCAGGGACCCAACAATGAAAAGGCCCTCTCTTCCCTACTGGTGTATCAGCCTCTCACCCACTCATAGACTCATAAAGCTGTAGAGTTGAGAGAGACCCTGAGGGTCATCTAGTCCAACCCCCTGCAATGCAGGAATCTCAGCTAAAGCATCCATGACAGGTGGCCACCCAACCTCTGCTTCAAAACATCCAAGGAAGGAGAGTCTGTTTAAATTAACAAGCAGTTGATGGTGATCTACAGTCTCATAGTTTGTGTAAACAATGAGGAGGATAGTAGACTGGCTAGTTGGCCCTTGGCATCAGCATGCCAGGGATGCTTAGGCTGGCAGGATGTGCAAGGGTGTCAAATGCGCTTCAGAGCCAAAGGAATGCACAGGGCAGATAGCGAACTCTTTATTGTCAAAGATAATGCAGCAGCTTCTACAGCTCTGTGTGCTATGCTGCAACAGGGGACCACTCCTCCTCCACCAGTTTATGTCCCTTTGCCCAGCAGGCTATGCCTGTGTGGAAGCATCCTCTGCTCATCCCTTTTCGGTCCCCTCCTGGTTCTGGGAGATGCCAGGAGTGGCACCACTGACCTGCCTCTTCCTCGTCTTCTTCCCATCCATCCTGTGCTCTGGCGCTTCCCCTGCCTTTGACTCTTTCCTCCTGGCCTGTAATGTTCCCTACAAATCACTGTAGGGAACTAAGCTCTCATACCTGCTTAGGACAATCCAGGTAGTAATTCCCTAATAAACTACTTCTCCAGTTCCTTGAGGTCCAATTCAGCAATGGCTGAAGACCTACTTTTAGGCTTCCCACGGGTATCTGACTGGCCACTGTGAGAGGAGGGTGCTGAATTAGATTAGCCTTTTAGGCCTGATCCAGCACAGCTCTTCTTTTGTTCAATTAAATAGAGCAAGTCACTGCTATTGAGAGTACGTTTTAATAGGACTGAGATGACAACTCATTAAGGTTCCTTGACCTTCCCTGTGCTTAAGTAACACAACACTGCATCTATTATTAAGGGTTATATACTTAGGTTGGGTTCTTTCTGTCTAATAAGGCAACACATACATACCAGACCTTCTGACCCGCTGATTTCATGAAACTCACACACCTACCATAATAATACTGACATCTCAATTTTGGCCTTGCCTGCTGAAAGTGCTTAGTCTGTGTTGTCTGGCATTCACATATCCCATTGGATTTCAAGCCAATATATGGGACACGTTATAGACCCCCTATCAAATCTTGGCTAGCAAGCTGAAGGAAAGCTACTTCCAGCATAAAGGATAATAACAACAACAGATAAACAACACAGTTGCTAAAGTGGGAAAAGAAAACAGGACTGCAGTGCCCTTTCCCCCAGCTGTTTATCTCCTTTAGACATGTCCTTCGATGAAGTTTTTCCATTGTAGCGGATATCTTTCTATGCAGGTTGTTGGGTGTGCCAGGCCAGCACTATCTCGAAGAGTCCATGAACAGCGTGTTGAACCCTTAGTGACATCAGGGCAGCTAATAATTAAACCTGAGATTTTAAGTACTGCTGCTCAAATAAATAGCAAATACTCAAGGAAAGAATACACTTTTTACACACTAAATTTTAGCATATACCGTATTTTTTGCTCTATAAGACTCACTTTTTCCCTCCTAAAAAGTAAGGGGAAATGTGTGTGCGTCTTATGGGGCGAATGCAGGCTGCGCAGCTATCCCAGAAGCCAGAAGAAGCAAGAGGGATCACTGCTTTTGCTGTGCAGCGATCCCTCTTGCTGTTCTGGCTTCTGGGATTCAGAATATTTTTTTTCTTGTTTTCCTCCTCCAAAAACTAAGTGCGTCTTGTAGTCTGGTGCGTCTTATAGAGCGAAAAATACGGTATTTATCGACTGCATTTATATCCCACCTTTCCTCCAAGGATCTCAAGAAAGAATCATAGAATTGTAGAGCTGGAAGGGACCACAGTGTCTTCTAGTCCGCCCCCTTCAATGCTTGAATAGTTCACCCAATGCAGGGCTCGAACCCACAACCCTGAGATTAAGAGTCTCATGCTCTACCAGCTGAACTATCTGCTCCTCCTTGCTTTAGCCTCACAAATATCCTGTGGGGTAGGTTAGGTTGAGAGACAGTGACTGGCACAAGGTCACCCAGTGAACTTCATGCCCAAGTGAGAATTTGAACCCCGATCTCCCAGATCCTACACAACACTGGCTGCTTAATATTGTTTTTGGTCAGGTCTTTACTATTTATCTGAGTAACCATGGGCAACTTTAAGTACTACTCCAGCACATGTCTTCATAACCCTATATTCTTTTCCTTGGGTCAAAATCCTCCTACTATTTCATGGTGCACTGTGAAATCTTGGTGCACTGTGAAAACATCTTTATTTCATGAATCTTGGTGCACTGTGAAAACATCTTTATTTCAGCAAGCATTTCTGAAATGTTGATTTTATCCGGTCACGTTTAATACTCTCCTGCTTGATTTGTTTGGTATGGAATTGTGGATCTTACGTTGTTGACAATCAATTGGAGATCTGTGACAAAAGGTGGTTCATAAACATCTTAAATAAGTACAGTGGTACCTCAGGTTACAGCCTCTGCTAAACCAGAAATAGTACCTCGGGTTAAGAACTTTGCTTCAGGATGAGAACAGAAATCGCATGGCGGCAGTGGAAGGCCCCACTAGCTGAAGTGGTACCTCAGGTTAAGAACAGTTTCAGATTAAGAACGGACCTCCAGAACGAATTAAGTTCTTAACCTGAGGTACCACTGTAAATACTACCTGCAACCATAGTAACACAAGGCAAGGATTAAGAGATGGGTCTCTAAATGCATGTTTGGGCTTCAGGGTGGTTTCTGGGTCTAGAAAGGTGGAAGCCAACTGACTTAAAGCATTCTGCTCCATTGTTGCTGGGACAGTTGGTTGCTCTACCACTGACTTAGAGGTACTATGAGAAGAGATAGTCATATGTGCAGAAATCCCAGTGTTAAAAAGCAACTGGGTCCCAAACTGTCATTTCCACATACAGTCATTCAGAGGAGTGATTGAGAGAGAGAGAGAGAGAGAGAGAGAGAGAGAGAGAGAGAGAAATTTAGCAGAGACACAGAGGTGGCATGCATAAAGAAGAAAGTTTTAGCATTGCCCTCTCCCAGATGTTTAATTATGAGCAGGCAGTTTGCTTGTTTGTTCTTCGAATATATCTTCAAAAAAACTGAGCCCTCCTTAACCACGCCTGCAATGTGAGTTCAGCCACCTCTGTCTCTAACGTCACTGTGGGTAGTAGCACAGTTTGCACTGTTAATCCTTTTCAATGTCATTAGCACACCTCTTAATAACAGGCCTCTAAAGTGAAGTATCATCCCAATCTAGCAATTGGGTATATGCTGACAGCTGCTTGCAGCCACAGTAACTCACCACTGACGTTGGTGTAGTGTAGTCTTTTAGCTCCCAGTCAGGAAGTACGGTAGATACTCTGAACAGTACTGGGCCACCTCGGTGTGTGGCTGACCCCAGTATTTCTAATTACATATCACTGTCTCTCATTCCCAAGGCCTCTCACTGAACTTCTGCAAAGGTGACCAGAGACAAAGGGATCCTTCATCCTTACTAGTTGTGTAGAAAGAGAGATTTCAGTCCATGAGACCTTTCTCATCCTGTCATTGTGACATGTAGCTTCAGGCAAAGACTCTCCTCCCTGAAAGAGAGGGGAGGGGTTGTGGTCGGGAGCCCGAGCTCCGCCTGGCAGGGGGCGTAGCCCCCTGCCTCCAGCTCACCTGGCTGGCGCTCACGCCCCCTCGGTGGCCACCCAACCAGGTGCCACTGAGGGGGCGTGTTCAGCAGCCTTTTGCTGCAGCGCCAGCCTTTCCCCGGCCTCATTCCTTCGTCGTCGCCTCTTCGGGAAGTCACCCACCCTCCACTCCCTTTAGTTAGGGCTTAGGTTCTTGGCCTTGCTATGGACCTTAGGTTGGTCGCCCCGGTTGCCTGGGGGGCCTGGTAGGAGTTTTTCCACTTGGCACTAGGCTATTTGGTTTTTTCGCCTACCTCGTAGCAATCGTCACAACTTTTGTGGTATTGGTGGGTAGGTTAGGCATTGGAATAATGTGTTGTGGTGTGTCGAAGTGCTAGGTGTGGCCATCGCCTATGCCTTCAATTTTTTAGGGGTATTCCGTTAAAGGAATCTGGGGGTCGTGTACTCTGTCCGATGCCTGCTTGGCGGGAGGCCTTGGCACGACCCTCGGTGACAACAGGGGTGAGCCTATAGTCGGATTAGCATCGACAGGCTCCATCTACTGGTGAATAACCCATATCCAATGCCTAAGCCAATACCTTTTTCCATTGCTGTAACCAATAAAAGTTGTGGCCTTTTCTTGCCCATTAACCATATATCGCGTGTCTTAGTGTCTTTATTTCTCTACACGGGGGTCGGGTCCTCGAACCACAAATGCCCGGAATCATTTCTGAATTTGCACGATCTTCATTAAACTTCATTTGCTCTTACAAATAATGGCATAAACAGCAGAATGGAGAGAGATTGTTTCTGAGTGGAAAAAAGAATAAGATTATCAATCAAACTTGAACTGTAACTGGGCGGAGGGCTGGGGGCGGGATACAGAATATAGGACCTTACATCGCTCCCTTTAGAAATATAAACTCTCCAAATTTTGTGTGATATAATGTGTGCAAAAATGTGTATATTAGGAGAAAGTGTGCATAAGAATAAATAGCTTACAAGAACGCATGGTATTAGAGAAGCTGCTTGCAGAAACATTGGCATTTTATGAGAAATGTGTGCTAGAATGCCAGTAATTTTTCCTGTGGAATTAAAATAAATAAATAACAATTTATTGCAGAATAAGGAGAATGAAAGTTGGGGGGGGGGAATGAGAAATAGAGAGAAACCAAAATTGAAAATTTTGTCCAACAGGTTGGCCCTGGTTCCCCTCCTGTTTCCTCTTGCTGCCTACATCCTGCCTAGAAATAGACAAAATATGGCAGTCAGAAGCAGCGTCAGGGGAAATTTCTGAAATGTCCAGTAAAATCCAGATGTATGGCAACCCATGTAGATTTTGGTGAATTTTCTTAAAAATAGCTGAAAAACTTATTCTTATTCTTATTCTTTAGATTTTGCCAAGAAAAGCTCAACAACTTTGGGCAAAACGAAAAAGACAGCAGGGAGATGGAGAGTGCTGTGTGCGTCCTCTGGGGCCATGTTGTCCCTAACCTGGAACCGCCTCAAAACAACATCTTGTTTATTAGCAAAAGCAACAAGGTGGCATTTTCGCTGCTGCATTCTAGTGTGTCTCCCTTTTTAAAATTAGAACAGATTATAGACTCATTCCACAGCTGGCATCTGTTCTTCCTCTCAGATATTATGCATCCATTCTCTAATTCTCTTTTATGTGAAGCCTGCCATTCAAAGGATGTTTGGGGAACATGCAGAGATGGGGGCTTCGGCCCCTTGTGGGCTACAGATATGCATTTGTACACGTGGAGCAGAGCTCACACACAAACATACACCACACACAAGTGTGAGGACTTTATTCAAGCATTCAGTTAACACATAAAGGTCAGGGGATGGAATATTTCAGAGCCTCCAAGTGTCCCTGTTTTCCAGGGACGGTCCTGGGTTTACAGAAGCCATCTCAGTTTCAGATTTGATCCCAGAATGTCCTGCTTTTCCTTAGGATGCCTCTATTTTCATTAGAGAAAAGTTGCAAGGTATAAAGTTATATATATGTTTTTATATATGTTGGAAGCTGCCCAATGTGGCTGGGGCAGCTCAATCAGATGGGTGGGGTATATAGTGGTATCTTGGTTCTCAAGCGCCTTGGTACTAAAACGTCTTGGTTCCCAAACGCCGAAAACCCGGAAGTACGGTAAGTGTTCTTGTTTTCGAACGTTTTTCAGAAGCCAAACATCCGATGTTGGCTATTGTTTCCAGGGTGCCTGCATCAATCAGAAGCTGTGCCTTGGTTTTCAAACATTTTGTAAGTCGGACAGACTTCCGGAATGGATTGAGTTTGGCGCTTTTGTTTTTGCTATTTATTTTGCATTTTTGTTTTTGAGGCTTTTTCGGTTAATTTGTTTTTGTGACTGTGTAGAACCCACTTCAGCTACTGACTGGTTGATTGTGTGACTGTGGAAATGGATAAAAACCCCTCATCCAAACAATGGCTTTCAACAGTGCAGGTAAGGGGAATTTTTTTTTTAATCATCTACAATTCTGTCTTATTTGTTTTATAGTACAGTACATTGATTATTGCTTTCGTTTCATGGATCAATGGTCTCATTAGATAGTAAAATTCATGTTAAATGGCTGTTTTAGGGGTTGTTTTTAAAAGTCTGGAATGGATTAATCCATTTTGCATTACTTTCTATGGGAAAGCGTGCCTTGGTTTTGGAATGCTTTGGTTTTGGAACGGACCTCCAGAACAGATTAAGTTTGAGAACCAGAATGTCCCTATTATCATCAGGAAAATGTTGGAGAAGGTTTGATATTTTCATCACTCAAATAATGAGCAGTGAGTACCAACAGGATGGCAGCCAAAAGAGGGCTGGTGGGGAACAAGAAGGAAGGAACCCTGAAGTCTGCAGAAGTACAAAACATTTTTTTAAAAACACAGTAACTACTAAGGAGGCACAACGCTCCAGAAACAGTGCAGTGAAAACTGGGTGTGCTCAGTAGCCATGGAATGTTGAATCACTTGGAAAAGAAACCCCGGGCTGGATGGAATGGAGTATCTCAGGGAGGTCATGGCTGGCTGGAAACCTGAGCAAGAGCACTGCTGCCTGGAGAAAAAGATAGTTCCGCATTTGTACGTAAACACCTGTGTGCTGTAATAGCAGTTTTGAGAAAGCATGGGGAGAGAAATATTTCAAACAAATAAATATTATATAACACACATAATTTGGGTGGAGCATGTAAATTACATGAAATGATGCAGCGTTCTGGTCAGCACCACTTCAGTCTGCACATTGTGGCTGAAGTCGCAGCAACCGTGGTCAATAAATTACCTTAATCTGAAGTAATTACTACTGAATCCCAGAATAACTGGCTGAAGTTATTGACCTAAATATGAAGCTGGTGCATCAAAAGCAGTAGTAGCTCTTTGAGGCTGCTTCAAAGTCTCTCAAAAGGTGCTCCCTTGATATTGAGATAGGGGAGCTTGTGTTGTTTTGTTTCAGAGTGGTGGTGGGCCAATTTCCATGGCAAGACTATCAAACATTTCCAGTATCAAAGGAATCGGAAGGCCTTAGCGCGAAACATTCAACACACACAGAGATCTATGATCCTTACTCGACCTTTGTCCCCTGTCATATAGTGGTCAGCAACACCACCCCATAGATCGTCGACTCAACGAAGAAAATTAAACTTTAAATGCTAATGGGCGTGGATCGATGAAGCTGAAATTCTTCCAGTAATGTTTAGGAAATACTGGTTAGTGTATCCAGTAGGTTGCCTTTTAGAATGGTGAAATGATCAAGAATTTATGAATACAGGGGTGTGTGGTTTTTCCCCCCTTCTTAATCTACCCTCTATGAGCCTTACATGTCTTGTGGAAAGGTTTGTTCAGTCACACACAGAGAGAGAGGGGGCGCGTGCTGTTATGTTGGGGCTGGATTTTAGATAACAATAGTCCAAGAATTTGCATGTGATCTACAGGCATATGCAACTTGGCAGATGGCAAGTCTCAAACAATGGGCCTCATGTCAGAAAAACTGGTGGTCTGGAATAAAAGGGGCACAACAGGCCATATGGTGGTGGTATATATTTGAAATGAGGAGAGGGAGTTTCTACGTAATTCCCAGTTAAATATAAACACAATACATTGGGATACCATTAAAAACATTAGTAAATAGTGGCATTTTTGGGCACATTAAGGGTCATTGTACTATAACAACAGTGATGAAGGTGGCTTGCAGAAAATGGAAAATGGAAAAGAAGTAATGGTTTAAAATAATAATGATAATGACTGCAGTTAATAGCATGGAAATATTTAGTGCACAGAAGCTGATGAGCTTCAGTCTATTGCAAGCGACAATTTGGCAAACTTGTTCCACTGGTTACAGTGAGACCTGGCACAACAAAACAAACTTTTGCAGCAATAAGCTAGTGTAGAGAGTGAGATAAGCATTTGCTGGGATGTTTGTTTCTGCAACCTCCACTACCTGTGGTACATAGGAAGAGCCCCGCTAGATCAGGCCAAAGTCCAGCATCCTCTGGCCAACCAGATGATCTTAGACTCATAGAACTGCAGAGCTGGAAGGGACCCCAAGGGTGATCTGGTCCAACCCGCTGCAAGGCAGGAATCTTTTGCCCACAGTTGCCCCTGGGTGGGCTTGAACCACCAACCTTCTGGTTAACAGACAGATGCACTAACCCACTGCACCACATGGAATGCCCCCAAGCCGGAGCTCATAGTCACTCTTCTCACCCATGTTCCCCCCAGGAACTGGCAGTGGCTGAGAGAGACACCCATTGGAAACCCTGGAGAGCTGCTGCCGGTCAGTGCCATAGGGTACAAGGCAGTGCCATATGTTCCTGTACCTCTCTATGTAAGCCTTGTTCATTGGGTCTAACAATAGTCATTCGGCGTGCAATTCTGCAGTCCCCTAGCGTGCAGTTTATCCGGGAAGAAGCAGGAACAGAGAGACAATCTGGAGACCCTGAGGAAAATAAGTTGCTGTGTGCTCCTGGGACATATGTGGAAGTTTTTGCCTTGGAGTGTGCTAGCCGCCCTTAACACTGCAGATCCAGCAGTACAGCAGAGACCTGTCCCAGAGGTAAGTCAGGGAGCAGAGGTGGAATAGCTTCGATGGGGCTGCCCCACATGCTGCGCTGTAGGTGCGAGACCAAAAGAGGTCTAGGCCATGGAATTCTACTCAAAATTCATCCAGAGCAGATTCCAGCGTATAGTTAGCAGAGTAAAAACTTAAAACACGTTGCAGGATTCCCAAAAAAAACCAGACCAGAGGCAATTAATATTACATCCAGCAGAGCTTTACTGCTACTGAAGGCAAATGAGCATAATGGTCACAAATCCAATACATTCAGGATTGGCACTGTCCATAAGAAATCCAGTTGCAGCAGATTTAACGTAAACTTACAATAACTTACAATAAGTCTAAAACCTTAGCACTAAGCATATTATGTACAGAACACCACACCAGAAGGAAGAGAGACGGAAAGAAAATGTGAAACCCAGGCTCCTTCTGGCCTTACATTTATAGTCAGCATGACCTTGACAGAAAAGATAACAGAACCAGTTTAAGCCAGCTGTACTCAGCTTCTGTGAAGGAATAACCCAAACATTGTGAACCTTCTGCTTGTATCTTTCACACAGAAAAGCTTCCAAAACCCTCTTGAATTAATTAGAATAGGAAAGATCTCTCCACATCAGATCAATACTTTCTGCACTAGGAAATGCAAACCCAAAGGTCTAGGCTGCAGCTTGTGCAGGTGTGTGGTTTGTGTTTGGGGTGGCCACACACCACATCTGCCTTGGCCTTGCCTGCCCGCTGGCATGCAGAGGGAATAGGACCCTCGGACTGGTGTAGGACCAGTGAGTTAGTAGAGATGTAGTTATCCCAAGGATTGATCCATTCTGAAATAAAAAAAATTATGAATACAGGCAGAGCAGAGCTGCAATATAAGCAACACATCATTATGCAGAGCTCAGATACTGGTTGCAAGGAGTTCGTCAAGGACATGTTAATGCACAGTGACTCTAAATCAGGGAAATTTTGGCCCTCCATATGTTGCTGGACTACTTTGTCTCTGACCATTGGACATGCTGGTTGAGGGTGAGGCAGATGGCAGTTGAAGTCCAGCAACCTCTCGATGGCTACAAGTTCTGCTTCAAACGAATGGAAGATCAGGAAATCCTTTGGTAAGCTGTTTATTTATTTGCATATTTAAGAGGCATACCAGTCACGTAACGGCTGAAACTAGACATCCTAAATAAAACTGTCATTTTTTTAAGGTCCACACATATTTTCTTAAGTAAATCTAATGAATCCGGATTAAGTGCCAGGGAAACTGATAACAGCTCATTAAAAATGGATCCTGCATTTCTCAGGAGGCTTTGAAGTCTATCCTCCCTAGCTCTAAGTAGGTGAAACTGAAGGCCAGCAAGTGGGTTGAAGTCACCCTTGACTTCCAGTGAGTAAGGCCACACATCTAGGCCAGCAGGAACCTGGGGCGGGAGCAATGAAGGAGGGAGGTGAGCAGATAGCACCACACCCAAACCCTTCATCATGCTCTTGATATACCAGCCTATATACTGTATGTATGAAAGATGTGTGGGGTGATAGTCAACTAAGTTTTACTCAGAACATACCTACTGAAATAAATGGACCTAACTTAGTCATGTTCATTAGTCTACTCTGAATTAAACACCTTTAACAAACAACAATTCCCAGGATTCTTTGGGGGGACGGATCCTTTAAATGCCTACTCGAAAGTAAGGTGCCACTCTAAAGCCCAAGCAGACATACAATGGGAACCAAGGAGTCTCCGATGACTCTGATTAGTTGGTTGGCATCTATCTCAGGAGACAATGGAGGAGCATGCCATTGGGGGTGAAGTCAAACTGTTGGAGAGTTACAGCACCTGTTGTGGCTGTAGAGAATGATATGGGAGAGACATGTTCTGTTGCAGCTGGGGCAGATGAAGGCTTCCAGTACCATGGTGTCTCTTCTTTCTGTGCTCCTCCCAGCAGTCATTTTTCTTCTGGTCACTACTGTGGATACACAACCTCACTGATTGTCTCTAGGTGCTGCGGTCGTCTGCAGGGATTCCCACATGGCTGTCTTGGTGTTGCCAGCCTTCGTGTCATGTTTGCAGACATCTTTGTAATGCAGAATTGGGCTGCCAATTGGCCTGGTGCCTGAAGCCAGCTCCCCATAGAGCATGTCCTTGGGGATCCTGCCATCGTCAAATCTGTGGACTTGACCAATAATTAGATCCTAAGACAAAAAGCCCAAACTAATTATGTATAATCTCGCTGCTTCCCTGCTAAGATGCTGAATCAAGTCAAGACTTTTCTGAATTCTGATTTTTCATCTCGTCTTCCAAAACGGATGTGGCACGTCCGGTTTCTGTATCAGCCACCCGTTTAATAAATGTCCTCATGTGTCTTTTGTACAAGGTGAACTGCCAGCCACTGATTAACCCAGAAACAATAATGCTATTAGCAGAGCCTTTTGTCTTAAGCAAAGGTTACGTTGCCAAGCTGTGACACAAGCCTGATGCTTGATAACTATAATCTATGATTGCGATGACACATAAGAGAGATGTTACATCTGGGCACAGGGGAGATGTGAACAGCATTATTTCGACCACGTTTTTCAACAGAGAAAGCAGTTACCCTTTCTTTCTTTCTAATCCCAAAACTGCACAGTGAGCCTGCACACACACACACTCCCCCCCCAAAAAAAATGTATGAAAAGATCAAATCTGCACCTGTTTCTCTCAGTCCACCTAGTGCACTGTTCCACCTGAATAGATCACCTGATTCTCACCTAAAAAGGTAAAGGTAAAGGGACCCCTGACCATTAGTTCCAGTCATGACCGACTCTGGGGTTGCGGCGCTCATCTCGGCTTATTGGCCGAGGAAGCCGGCGTACAGCTTCCGGGTCATGTGGCCAGCATGACTAAGCTGCTTCTGGCAAACTAGAGCAGCGCACGGAAACGCCGTTTACCTTCCCGCTGGAGCAGTACCTATTTATCTATTTGCACTTTGATGTGCTTTCAAACTGCTAGGTTGGCAGGAGCATGGTCCGAGCAACAGGAGCTCACCCCCGTCGCGGGGATTCGGACCTCCGGCCTTCTGATCGGCAAGTCCTAGGCTCTGTGGTTTAACCCACAGCGCCACCCACACCCCTACGATTGTCACCTACATGCATGGAAATTGTGAAATTTCTTTATTTAACTAGGAATCAACCATGCAAGTTGCATGCATGTTAAGTGGCCATAGGCTGATCTGTCCCTAGGTACAGTGGCAGGGACAGAACACTTAGTGGGTTGGTGGAGAGGACCTGCACACACTTCCCATCATGCACCGGGCTAGGTAGACTGTGGCCAAGAAGTGCCACCTGTACCGATGGCAAGTCTTCCCCTTCCTCACCTCCCCAGAGCGGATTTTAAGGAGGCAGGGGTGGGGAGGGGACCGGAGAGCAGAGTGTCACTGAATTCTACTCAATATTGATTCAGAGCAGAACTCCGATGTATAGTTAGCAGATTAAAAACATGTTGCAGGATTCCCAAAAAATAGACTAGAGGCAATTAATATCACATCCAGCAGAACTTTGTTGCTACTGAAGGCAAATGAGCATAATGGATACAAATCCAATGCATTCAGGATTGGCACCGTCCATAAGAAATCCAGTTGCAGCAGACTTAAATTTACAATAACTTATAATAAGTCTAAACCTTAACACTATATACAGAACACCACACCAGAAGGAAGAGAGATAGAAGGAGAAAGTGAAACCTAGGCTCCTTCTGGCCCTACTTTTATAGTCAGCATGATCTTGACAGAAGAGATAACAGAACCAGTTTAAGCCAGCTGTACTCAGTTTCTCTGAAGGAATAACCCAAATATCATGAACCTTCTGCTTGTGTCTTTCACACAGAAGCTTCCAGAACCCTCTTGAATTAGTTAGAATAGGAAAGATCTCTACACATCAGATCAATACTTTCTGTACTAAGAAATGCAAACTGACACAGAGATGGGAAGGAGGAAGTTCTGAAGTAGAAGGCTATTGTGTTATATGCAACTCCTCATTTTACAGATGGAAGCCTAGTGGTAATGGAATACTGCTCAGTGCTTTGATGCCTTGAGCTCAGGTAAAAGACAGACATTCTGGGCCACAGCCAAAAATTGAGGTGAGCAGCCCCCTACAAACCAATTGACTTAACTGGGTTTAGGAACATATCCCTGCTTTCTGGACTATGGCACCAATCTACTAAGCCCACACTATTTATTGCTTATGCAACATGGCGCAAGGAGCAGGAGTTGTGCCCAACTATTTTATGCGTACTATATTCAAAACTGCACAACCCATTTGCCGCATAATTCAAAAAGCTTAGCCAGTGAGTAAGCAGGCAGTGGCATCTACTGCTCCTCCTTACCACCACCTTAGGGTCTCAGATTTCAGCGGCACTCTGTGCAATACCAAAATTTGGTGCCTCCCCTTTCTTATCTTTCATTCTACATGATAGTTGTGGCGGAGGCTCCGTGACCAGCGCGACTGAACTGAATGTGCTCCCCTAAATCCTCTTCAGCCACCACCACCATTGGCAGGGCAGAAGAAAGAGGTGGGTGAACAAGCAAGTAGCTTGCAATGGTGAAGAGTAGGAGCAAGTCCACAAGGGCTTCTTGTCAAATGGCCCCATGCTGGACTATGGGCTCACGGCAGGTGCCCAATCCTGGCAACCCTTGACAACACCTACAAACATCAAGGAATACCATTGAATAGAAACAGGTGGGTCTCTTCATTGTCTCAACTTCCCGTTCATGCTGGCTCTCCAGTGCACATTTGAGCAAAAACAGATTGTCCTGACACAAGAAAGGACAAGCTAAGAAATGTAAACAAACACTTTGTCCAACAGCTAATCAGCAGCAGCAACTAACATGCAAAAGGACACTAGAATTGTGTGCTTTACTTCTGTCTGGCAAAAACATGAGTTGAGCCTGCTGGAGCCTAACAGAGTGGTGCATGCTCTAGTTATCTCCTGCTTGGACTACTGCAATGTGCTCTACATGGGGCTACCGTTGAAGGTGACCCGGAAACTGCAACTAATCCAGAATGTGGCAGCTAGACTAGTGACTGGGGGCGGCCGCCAAGACCACATAACACCAGTCTTGAAAGACATACATTGGCTCCCAGTACGTTTCCGAGTACAATTCAAAGTGTTGGTGTTGACCTTTAAAACCCTAAACGGCCTCAGCCCACTATACCTGAAGGAGTGTCTCCACCCCCATTGTTCTGCCCGGACGCTGAGGTCCAGCGCCGAGGGCCTTCTGGTGGTTCCCTCGTTACGAGAAGCAAAGCTACAGGGAACCAGGCAGAGGGCCTTCTTGGTAGTGGCACCCGCTCTGTGGAATGCCCTCCCACCAGATTTCAAAGAGAAAAACACCCACCAGACTTTTAGAAGACATCTGAAGGCAGCCCTGTTCTGGGAAGTTTTTAATGTGTGACATTTTTATGTATTTTTAATCTTTGTTGGAAGCCGCCCAGGGGGTACAAATAAATGATGATGATGATGATGATGATGATGATGATGATGATGATGTAGCCCAGCATCCTGCTCTAATAATGGCCAAGCAGGTGCTTTTGGGAAGCCAGCAAGCAGCATTTGAGCACCAGAGAACTCTCCCCTCCTGCCATTTTCAGCAACTGGTATTCAGATGCAGCACAAGCCTCCCTGCTTTCTAGTAGGAAGTGCTGAATCAATACGCTCTTTTCACAACCACTCATTTGACAACTCCAGATTATGCAATGTTTTTATTTCGAACTGGGTGTAACCCAGTTTCAGTATCACGAAACCTTCGCCTTGCTCTACGACTTGGCGGTTTGAGAAGACTATATGGATTTGTTGACAAACTACAGAGCAGAGTTCTGATTTGGCTCAAGAGCCCAACTTTCCCATTGGCTGGAAATGTTCAAAACGTAGATTAGTGTTAACCTACCTCTAATTGTATCCTTGGCTTTCACCATATCCTTAGTATCAAAAATGAGGAAGAAGTCCTATAAAAATGACTCACAGAGGAAGATGTCTCAGAAGATACAGAACAGGTGTGTTTGCTAATGCTTTAGTTACAAAGTGCTTGATGTGCTGGCTATTGTCACAATCTTTTGAGAGATCTATTTTCTTCTTCTCTAGGTAGTCTAATCTTTAGCAAACAAAGAACAGCATGGATTAATCCTCAATATAAATTTAGAAACATTTAGGAACTGCTTAAATTTTTATAACCGCTCTTAAGTACGGTAGTGTCCATAAAACAGTATTACTGAATACATAGATTAAATTTCCAAATATGAAAAACAAGTGTACACAACTAAATTATATGTCTCGGTGGACTTGTTGAAATAATAGAAGTTTATTGTGAGGTTGTTGTGCAACATAGTTCTGCTTATCTCCTGAGAACGCATCCATTGCCCTGTTTCTTAACTACATGAAATCTATAGAGAGACAAGTTACTCACAAACAATTCTTAGAATTGAAAGGTGGAATGGCTCATGCTATCTCTTCTAGCTCTGGATTTCTTGCCAGAGCAAAGGGATGAATTAGATGGCCCTTAGATGACCCTTTCCCACTATGATTCTCTCATTCTATGACTCAGCTCAGCATCCTTGTGAGGAATATGCTATCAGTGCCACTTCAAACACCCCTCCCTACCAAATATTCCAGGACTACTGCCTCCTCTGGTCCAGTTGTTGCATGGGACTGATTTGCTTGTACTAAAATTCAGGTAGGGGCAGGAAGTTGAGAGGGGGAGGGATAGAGTACTATTCAGAGTCCTCTGCAGTATAACAAAGGGAAACACAGTGGGAGTCCAGCCACTTTGTAAACAGAATCTGAGACAGTCACAGGGAAGCTAAAAAAAAATAACAATTTAAAATTCAGAATTAAAAACAGTTAAATTGCAATCATGGGAATAGGATGGGTCTTGAAAACATACATCCTCAGTATTTGCTGGAGGTTTTATAGTGAAGGTGCCATATGGACCTCTGTAGGAGGGAATTCCACAATGTGGGGCTGCCACAGAAAATTCAGGCCGTGACACCTGAATTTCTGAGAGTGGAGGAACTACCAAGAGGGTCTGCTTTGCTGACATAGCACATGAGAGGGTCTATAGAGAAATACAGTGGTACCTTGGGTTAAGAACTTAATTTGTTCCGGAGGTCCGTTCTTAACCTGAAACTGTTCTTAACCTGAAGCACCACTTTAGCTAATGGGGCTTCCTGCTGCTGCTGTGCCACCACCACCACACGATTTTTGTTCCCATCCTGAAGCAAAGTTCACCTCAGGTACTATTTCTGGGTTAGTGGAGTCTGTAACCTGAAGCGTCTGTAACCCAAGGTACCACTGTAGGTGGTCTCTCAGATATTTCGAGTGTAAGTCATTTAGGGCTTTAAAAACTAGAGCGAGCCCCTTGCATCGGGCCCACAAATGAATGCAGTCCCTTGAATTGAGCCCCTTGAATCGGGCCTACAAAGTCAATGCAGTTGTTTAAGAACAGGGGTTCGAAAGGCAACCTGGCCACTGCATTTTGAACCGGTTGAAGTTCCTCAGTAATCTTCAAGGAGAGACCCACATAAAGCACATTGCAATAATCCAGTCTGGAAGTTCTCAAAGCACAGAGTACCATGGTCAAGTCATCTCTGTCCCTGATGGCCCCCAAGTCTCCTTTGGCATCATGGGATGACAGAGGGGCACCCTCCCGAACAACCTATCAAATTTGGCCTGCCGTGCTGAGCCTGTGAAGGTTCTGACCTATGGAAGTGAAAAGGTTTACCACCCTGGTTTAAGTCAGTGTTAAAGGTGAAAATATTTTAATCTGCTAGTTAGAGGAAAATAAACTTTTCACCTTCATTGAAGAGGGTTGATGAAGTGCTGCCACTTTATCCTTTCTCAAAAACAGGACTGATGTAGCATATCTTGACAACTCCCATAATGTCACTGCATTCAGTTGAGCACAAAGTACTTGACATCTTTCTAGTCAACCTCATTATACAAGTATCATTGTTTCATGACTTTGTTCCACCACCCCGGAAGTCATTATCTCAAACGATCTTGTGTCATGATTTATTGCCCTTCTTATTGCCTTGTTTATATTACCAGCTTTAACGTGTCTGGATTCTCCAAACAGTGCAGTTTAGTGACAGGGCACGGGAACATCAGTTGGCGCATGTCCGGGCTATGCCCCCTGCGTATTCTGAGGCACTCAAATAGCCTATTTAAACCAAGGGGATTGACCATAGCTCTGTTGGAAGTGCAACAGCAGAGATCATTCTGCGTGCAACTTAAGGGTTAACTTTCCTTAGCGTTAAGGTCAATTAGCTAAAAGGGGGCGGATAGAGATGTTGATGGAAGGCAGTGAAGGCACTTTCAGGGCCACACCCCTCCTCTAAGAGTATCACCTCTGTCTTAGTTCAAAGGAAACCGCCTCATGGGTCAGGAATGGGAATTTTAATTTTAATGATCTTATGAGGAAGTTACACGAGAAAGGAGATTCCAACTAAAACTTGGGAAGAACTTTCTGACAGTAAGAGCTGTTTGACAGTGGAATGGTCTCCCTCGGGAGGTGTGGACTCTCCTTCCTTGGAGGTTTTTAAGCAGAGGTCAGATGGTCATCTGTCATGGATGCTTTAGCCGAGATTCCTGCATTTCAGGGGGTTGGACTAGATGACCCTTGGGGTCCCTTCCAACTCTACAATTCTGATACTGTGATGTTGATTGTGATCTCCTGGGTGTGATTCAAAGTGCTGGATTTGATCTTTAAACATGTAACTAGTTTGTGGGCCTGAGGGCACTTCCAGGTGCTTACTCCTTTTGGATGTGATTCAGTCACTTACAGGGAAATTCAGGTTGCACAATGCAAGTCGATTTGGAACTCTTGCACAACAAACCTGCTTTCCAAACAAACAAAACCTGAGCCTTTTGCAATAAGGAAAGGGGACAGAAAATTCTCACACATATACAGCTCCCTGCAGAATTGGTACCTAAGGCAGCTGCCTCATGGGCGTAGCCGATCAAGTAAAACAATAGAAGTAAAACCCAATCAAGTAAAACAATAGAAATACTTAACTAACTAACCAAACACATCCGTTCTGCCCCCCCCCAAAGTCCTGCCCCTCCCAACATAAATTCTGACTATGCCGATGCTCTGCCTCGTGGTACAGCAGGCCCTGCCTACTGGCTGTGCTGGCTGGAACTGATGGAGTCCCAAGAATATCTGGAGGACCACAGGTTCTCCTGACCTGACTGAGGTTCCCAGGGATTTGAGACAGACAGAGGTCTCTGCCAGCTCTATCTGAAGATGCCAAGGATTGAACATGGGACCTTCTACATGCAAAACAGATGTTCTACCTCTGAGCGATGCCTCTTTAAGTTTGCTGCCCAATTATTTAGGTCTCAGTGGTCACTGTGCTCCTGGGCTTTTGCATCCCTGGTGATGAGCAGCTATGGAAAATATTAATGGTCTTCAGGCACTGTATATCCAAGTGGTCATAGGAAGCATCAAAAGCAAAGGTAAAGATTAGGTCACATCTGGAAAAGCTACTGAGTGATAGGATTGACACCCTTGTGGTCTTGGCAGGAGTTTCTGTGCCTTTAATTCCCAGCACTTTCAGATTACCTGTTTATTGAGCATTCATCTTGATTTATTTGGAGGGAGATTAGATGCTGGCTAGTTAATGAACATTCGCTGGGATTTGTTTGCAGGGAGAATAGCTGATGTTGCATCAAAGCTCACATTTTCTACTGTGTTTTCCAATCACTTCCCTTATCACAATAAGTTTGAGCCTTTTCGGAAGCAGGTCTGTTGCATCAGACTTCTCAATCAACGATCAAGTTGGAAGTTCCCTTAAATCCCAGGTTCTTTGAGGCAAAGAGCTGTCTTTTGTTATGCTAACCTGTTAAGCACCATGCCCACAGATCTGAACAGGAACAGTAGCACATTATGTTGATTGGTAGTAAGGGGGGGGGGATGGCAAGGGAGTTAACTTTGGTGATTCATTGAAATTCTCTTCAGGTTCAAAAGGTGGGCCATGGTTTGGAGAGGAAAACAATTGGGAGAAAGGCCCATTTGACACAGTGAGCCTAAGGGTAATTCTTGCTATTTTGAGCTGGGATACAACTGCATATTGGCAAAATTAGGTGTGCGATTATAGTGGATTGTGAGCCCTTGTGCCACAAACCAGCTTCCCCAAAAGATCAGACTTTTGTGTGTGCGTGCAATAATGCTTATTTAAATGAGCCGCCATAGCTACTAGAGGGCTGTGAAAATTTGTGCCCTGGGCTTTTCAGACAGCTTTGTGTGTCCATTCTTTATGGCACTGTTTCTCAAACTTTCCTCGTAGGGCTGTAGTTCAGTGGTAGAGCACATGCTTGCATGCAGAAGTCCCAGGTTCGGTTCCTGTAATTAAGAATATTACATGCTTCCTACTGGAAGAGCCTCCCATTCTCATAGGGACCAATTAGATAATAGAATAATAATAGAATTATAGAATAGCAGAGCTGGAAGGGACCCTGAGGATCATCTATTCTAGTCCAAACCCCTGCAATACAGGAATATGCAGCTCCATGAGGCGGACTGAGGCAGCCGCCTCGGGCGGCAGAACACCAAGAGCAGGGGCCCTGTCCCTCCCCACCTCCTTGGCCGCTGGTTGGGAAGTGGCAGCAGCATCTTCAAGGTCTCACAAGATCTCACCAAAATCTCGCAAGCTCTCACTGAAATCTCACAGGATCTTGTGCATGCCACGAGATGTTGCAAAAGGCCTGCAAGATCTCACCAGTCGCTGCTGCACAACCCAGAGAAGGGAGCCTTTAGTGACAACAGGAGGGCACCTTCCCATTTCACCTCAAGTAGCAGAACAGGATGCTTCCCAATTGTGATTCATTCTGGAGAAGGAACATAACCTTCGGGGTTTGTCCAGTCCTCTTTTAAAGCTCTACCACTGCTTTAATGGGAAGGATTTTATTTTTTTTAAAAAAAAACTTTTTTCAGGGGAAATGTGCTTTTGGGATTGGTGTAGGGAAGATCTAGGCATTCTTTTGTGGCTTAGATTTTAATCTGATAATTGTAGGTCTTTAAAAGGTTACCTCCGCTATCCTGTGCTTGGGGAACTATGTGTTGTGCATATACAAACCCTACCAAATTCTGACCACTGCTCCTGTTAGGTGGTAAGGAGGGATTCATGAGGCAGGGCCAAATTTCCTGCAGCTAGAACAGGATTCCTAACCAACAGAGAATGAATGAGGCAGGCAGCCAAGCAAATAAATAAGTAAAACTAGTTATGTGACACACTTTGAGTCTGTTTAAATTAAGTATTATTATTTTTTAAGTATTTACAAGTACATGAGCACTTAGGCACCGATATGCTTTGCAGTGAAAATATGGTCCTCAAATTAATCAAGGACACTGAACAATCGAGTCCGAACTAACAGACAAACATTTCAATTACTTGGGGCCATATAAAACAGCAGACATCAACATGAATTTCCTGCAAGCAATGACAAGGAAGAAAATCTCAAGTTTCCCATTTGCCAAATGGCTCGAGGGCTGCAAATTAACTTTGCATGCTAATCATTTAATGCTTATGAACAGCGAGCAACCTGGGAAGACAATTGTAAGTGCTGGTCCCATAAATCACGTCTCGTTCCATTTTGTTTGAAGAAGCCAAACAAATGCTTGATGTGCATCTGTGCAGATACTGTGTACACAGTGGACCAAGCCCAAAATCACAGGCACTCTAAATTCCATCAGCTTCAAATCTGAATCAATATTTAGTGACACGGGCCTGTTACTGATGGTCACAGAAAACGACTTCCCGGAGATTATATGCAGGATTAAGTCAAAGAAATTCCCAAGCGTGGCCTTTATCCTGCACCATCCTGTGTCAGATACAGGCAAATCTTTGCTGTTATCGTACTAACTTTCCAGCCTTGTTTGGCCGAAAAGATTAAATGGAAAAGCAGTGTAAATGACGCACAGTATTAATGCAGTATTAATATCAGCCTATCAACTGTTCCGCAGTCGTAAAAATTAATATTTAATCTTTGGCTGTATTCTAACAGTGATCTGAAATAACCTTTAACGAATTAAAGCTATAATCCATCCTATAAGCACTTATATAAGGATAAATCTCATTCAACAGCGTTTGAAGTACACATGTATAGGATTGCATTGCTTGCCTTCAATGGTTTATGACAGTAGGGGGATAACCCGCCAGAAGTTGCAGAACTACAACACCCATCATTCCTAGCTATTGGCCATGTTCGCTGGGGCTGATGGACATTGTAGTTCAGCAGCATCTGGAGGGTCAAAGGTTCCCTACATCTGCTATATATGTACATATACATACAGGGCAAGCCTATAGATGTCTGCTCAGAAGTAAGTCCCATTGACTTCAGTGGGACTTTCTTCTAGGGAAGTGGGTATAGGATTGCAGCCTTACCTGGAAGTAAGCCCCACTGAACACCAGGAGGCTTTCTCTGGAGTAAGCATACCTATGCAAATGATTTTTTGTTGTTTTTGAATAAAATGCAATAGGATCCAATGTAAATATTTCATTTTAATGGTCAACACTGGGGCCTCCCCCTGCATTTCCTTGGGTTTGTGCCTGCTGACATTCTGCTTCAAAAAGAGTTGCATATTAAGTATACAAGTGGGAAGATTTTGCTATGATGGAGGCTACAATTGTATGCATACTTAATCTAGGAAAGGAACGCAGTAGGATTTGGTCCTGCAAAAGCATACACTGCGGAGGCAGTGGAAAACAGAAGTGCCTGGCATGCTCTGGTCCATGGGGTCACGAAGAGTCGGACACGACTAAATGACTAAACAACAACAAAGCATACATAGCAGTGGGATGCAAGTCTCATGGAAAACAATTGAATGGTATTTGCATAGGGGTGCTGTGGAAATTTAATCAGAGGTAAATCTCTTTCAAGATGGGTGTGAGCCAATGTAACATAAGTGTGAATTGGCTAGGGCAGTGTGGCTTCTCCTCACAGCAGGACTGTGTGATTTGCATGCAAAAGGTCCCATGGTCTGTCCCCTCCTTCTCCTGTGACACACATGTCTGAAACCCTGGAAAGCCACTGCCAGTCAATAGGCCCAATACTGAGTTAGATGGACTAAAGGTCAGATGCAGTAGAAGGCAGCTTCCTCTGCTGCCCAGTGCAGCTGCCCCTTCCACAAAATCTGCCCTCAATTAGGTGGGGGTGAAATTTCTGGAGCAGATTTTGGGGTCACATGGGAGTTCTAGGGAGATGGTCCCTGCTATCTCCAGGTGCAGCAAGGACCAGAAGTCCTGTTGTGCAAACAGAAAGCGGGCAGACATTGGATGCTGCCCAACGATGTTTGCTTCCACATGTAAGCTTGGAACTCAATGGGACTTATTTCTGAGCAGACAAGCAAATCCTTAGCGGGAGGTAGCAGTAGCATTGCTGGCTTGAAGGAGGACCCTAACCTTAGACTCCCTCAGCCCATTTCTGCTGCACCCGGAGAACAGCTTCCTGTTGGCCAACTAGCCACACCCATGAAGAGCAAAAGCTTTGCTACAGCTGTAACGAGTTAACTGCAGAAAGCCTATTTATTCTGAGGCCACCATAGGCTGGTGAATGCTAGTCTTAGGCTCCCCAGTCTTTCCTCGCTAGACCTTAGGATGGCAACATGTTGGAGAAACCAGGTTTGGTAGGTTGGTTAGATCTGCTACTGAAGAGCAAGAAGTTTGCCACAGTTGGTTGTGGGTTGTTTCTGGGGGTGCAAGGGAGGGTAGCTGCCGCTGCCCCTTTGGGCTGAGGTTAAAGGCATGCTTCATGGGGGGGTTGCTTGTGAGCAGGCTTGCTCCTAGGTGAGAGAATGGAAAGGATAGGGTGAGATATTATTTCCCCTAGGTACCAAGAGCAAGGTGGAAAGCTGGGGGGCTGCTGTGTGGTGAAAGCATGACTGCAGCTCAGGAGTGGGATTGGTGGGTGTTCCAGCACCTCTTTTACTAGAAAAATAGCACTAGATGTAAAGAGTACTGCAAGGGTTTGGAAAACCTAGCTATTCAAGTGTCAGTGGAACATGTTGCTATAACAGCTTAAAATTCACATTTCCAGTTACTTTTGTAGTTTGTAAACTGGTATGCAAAGGGGAGGCACAAACCAATGAAAACCAAGCACTTGTCTGGCATAGTTCTCACTGTAGATAAGCCATTTCTAGGCTGTAATGCAAAATTGTGTGTGTGTGCATGCGAGAGATTTAAGGAGACAGAAAGCCTGCCACTCATGTGCCATGTGCATATGACCAGGCTGCAATGAAGACAACAGCTATCCCATTACTTCAGAACATGCGTGTATTTCAGAGGAGCTGGGTGGCCATGCTTTTCTAAAATAATGTGGCATGTGAATATAGGTTAAAGCTAAACTCATGGGCCAAATTTATTTGACAGTAAGCTCTACTGAAGCAGACAGGCGTTAATTTCACATATAGGCACTTGCAGCGGAGGTATAAGTCGGGATCACCACATCAACAGAGCAAGTGCACCACCTCCAGGCCATTGGAGAATTAAGCTATTTAAATTCTATCCAACGTTTTGGATTAACGAAAGAGATCAAAAGTGGCTTCATACATTCATCACAAGGTGAGAAAAAAACAAAAAGGGATACAAGACTATTTACACTTCTGCTTTTAATAACATCCAAAGAGTATGTATGCATCCTGACCTCTGGAATCCATAGATCTCCCTTCCTGGGAAATTTATGATCTTCCTTCAGACGTAAGAACTCATGTACAACCATATTTAATGTATAAAACCTCTCATGAGAAATGAGTCTTTAAACAAAAGGCTACCTGTAAATTCTTTTCCTCCAGTCAAATTTTGATATCTACTCCGTTCTGTGGGGATGTCCTGGAACACATTACATACTTGGCTCTTTTTTAACATTTTTCATTAAACAATGTAACATTTCAGTAAACTTTGCAGGGGGAGTAATTCAGCTAATTAGAAGGAACAGATATTGTGCTAGATGCAACATTATGCTTGTAAAAATCCAACTATTATACACACCTAAATTTAGAGACTCAAGGTGAGGGTTTTTTTTCTTCTTCTGATGCAGCAGAATCACTTCCTTAAATCTTATATCCAGTGTTGTGCTATTTGTTAAAATCACATCGTAATCATTAAAAAAAAAATCTAGCTAACCACACCATGAATATTTATATTTAGAACTGGCCTAAGCAATGCAACACTAGCAAGCCAAATGCATAAAAATGCAAACTCTAAGGAAAAGAGTTATTCGCACACAACCACACAATTATTTACATTTATTTACAAAGAGTTTAAAAGACTATTTTAGCACCTTTTCTAAAACCATCCTACGCAGCTTTTCATCATACACGCCACAGGAAACATCAGCTTAAATGACACTATTGAAAACATCACAGTTCTGTACACGATACACACAAATATTCAGCGCATTCCGAGAAGCTGGCGGCTTTTGAGCTGGTAGTGTTTCTCCAGCTCACAAAGGGCTTGAGCCCGCAGGTTGGCAGCGTAGAGACGCTTCTTCAGATTACAACCTTTTTCTTTTGAGAGGGGGAAATTCTCCAGGCTGTCCTCAGACTGAGCATTTTCTTTGCTTTCGTCACCAAACTGAACCTTCTTTTTTCTCGTAGGAAAGACTGGCAGCGCTTCGTCATCTTTTAAAAAACAGAAAGATGCTTTTCAAATACTTAACTCTCGCTCACCGAATATTAGTTTATTCTTTACTCTGGGGGTGGATAACCTCTGGCTCTCTGATGTTGTTGGGACTCCCAATTCCCGCCATTCCGTAATGGCCATTCCATGGAGTTGGAGTCTGGCAATGTCTGGTGAGCCAGAGATCAGCCACCCCTAGTTCACTTCCTTCCATTTTGAGTTTTCAGCAAAGGTTGCAAGTGTTCATACCCCTCTACAAGGCGAAATTTTGATTACACTGAAGGTTCCACAGTTGCCACACTCCTTGTAAGAAAAAAAGTCATCAATATCACTGCCTTTGGGGGGGAGTGTGTGTACCATGCTATTACAGGGGCAAAGGCGTTCAGTAGTAGTAATAATAATAATAATAATTACTACTATTTATACCCTGCACATCTGGCTGGGTTCAGTACTCATAGGGCTTATCTGGGAGAATGTGCCTTCTAGACTGTGCACACATTATTGTGAAGGGAAGGATTATCATATAGAGATCTTCTGTGTGTGAAAGAAAGACAGAAATAAATCTTGTTTGCCTTAGGAAACTCAGAATAGGGTCTAGGAAAAAAAGAGCCAACGGATGAGGGGCCTTGTTTCTTACTTTTAATTCACCTCTGAAGGACAATATTGGTCAATGCACTTTTATTTTATAAAACTGAAGCAATTTGACAGTATGAACCAGTTTAAAACCATGTCAAATGGGTGCAGCATAAACATACTTAGTTGAAGAAGATAAATTTCATGTGTGGCAATTGTTTATACACAGGAAATTGGAAAAGTGAGAACTTTTCATCATGCATATATTCTCCTTACACCCACACTATATAACACTGCTCCTTTACTGAGTTTTAGTGTTATGTGTTTTTATTATTTTACACTGCACAGGAGGCTACATGTTCCATACAAAAGGGTGGTTTCACTGAATAATTTTATTACATGTTTATGCTCTTCGTAGTAACTCAGGCCACATCCACCAAAACATTTAAAGCAGTATCAGACCACTTTAACAGTCATGGCTTCCCCCAAAGAATTCTGGGAACTGTAGTTTGTTAAGGATGCTGACTTGTTAGGTGATCCCTATTCCTCTACCAGAATTCCAATTCTCAGAGTGGTTGACCAATCAATTGTTCTTCTCACAGAACTCTGAAAATTGTAGCTATGGAAGGGGAGCGGGGGGGGGGGGGTCTCCTAACAACTCTTAGCATCCTTAACAAGCTACAGCTTCTAAGACTGCTTGGAGGAAGCCATGACTTTTAAAGTGGCATCACAGTGTTTTAAATGTATTGTTCAGACATGGTCTCAGACTGCATACCCCCATGGTCACAGCCAGCTTGGGAGACAGTTTATGCCAAGGGAAACTGGCCCACGATTACTTAGCAAGTTTTGTAGCTGAGGAGTGATTTGAATGCAGCTCTCCCTATTCTAAGAGCCAGAAGTCTAGCAACATCTGGAGGTTCCCCATCCTTGATCTAAGAAGAAGAAGAAGAAGAAGAAGAGTTTGGATTTGATATCCCGCCTTTCACTCCCCTTCAGGAGTCTCAAAGCGGCTAACATTCTCCTTTCCCTTCCTCCCCCACAACAAACACTCTGTGAGGTGAGTGGGGCTGAGAGACTTCACAGAAGTGTGACTGGCCCAAGGTCAGTCTAAGAGCAATGATTAATCATGGTGTAAGTATCTCAAGCTCAGTCTTCAATTTGGAAGCAGATTTCTTCTCCATTGGTCAAGGGAAGTGTCAGATGTCAGCAATGATGGGCAGCTGCCAATGCCCCATGTCTAAGGAGAGCACCCCACTGCCAATGCGTGGAAGCCTCAGGCCCACCTTCAGCTGTCATCTTCTATTAATGATGCAGCAAGGAGAGCCAACATCCACTGACTTCATCCTCTTCTTCTGGGAAACTGAGGGAGAGGTCAGTAATTTGGCAGTTTTGAAGGAGTGTCTAGACCCTGGAAGTAGCACTGACCCTGCTTATCAACTGATGGACATAACCTAAGATTCTACTGGAAGCAGCAGAAATAATATTTTTATTTGTTCAAGTCATGAGAGAACTGAGGAAAATTGGGCAACTAGAAGGACACAGCTAAAAATGAAAAACTGCCCAACTTTCCTTGAGTTAGGTAAAAGCAGTCTTCTCCAATCTATTGCCCTCCAGATGTTTTGAACAACTCTCATCAGCTGCCAGCAGCATGGTCAGAGATGATGAAGTTATAGTCCAAAACTCCTAGTGAACAGCAGGTAGGAGAAGGTCCCAACTCTGAAGATACTGAATACTACTTGCTCTCATGTCTGTTCCAGAACTTGGGGATGCACTGCCGATCTGTGGCTACACCATTATATTTGTCTTTATCCCCAGCCAACCAAACCCCAAGTGCATGCCATTGTATTGTTTTCTCCCACTCATCCATCCCTTCTCTGACCCACCTTTGGACAACGTACCATTTACATTGATAGTGTGGGGATTTTCCCCTGTATGAAAAAAAAGCCCACAAAATGTTCAGTTTCAAAACCCATTCACCCATAGTATATTAGCCCACTTCAACTGCAGCATATATCTAAAACCTGAAAGTAATCCCTGCACTATATGTCATGGAACCATATCTCGATTTTGGGTACATATTCTAGACAATAACTAAAGATCAGTAATAAGAACAGCACCAATAGCTGTCTTTACTATGCCTCTTTTTCTGAGGAGTCACTGGGCCTCCTTTGCACATCACAGTAAACCATAGTTAACGGTTTATCATGAGCTTGCTGCTCCAGGGTGCTTTGCTCCTTGATGCTAGAAAACAGGAGAAATGGATCATGTTCTTTAGCTTTGCATTATGCTAAGACAGAGATGTTGGTCTGCTCAGTTCCAAGAAACACAGGATTAGTAAGCCAAGAACAAACCTAACTACAGATCTTGACTTCTTAGGAGTGAAATGAACTATGATGCCTGACTTGAACATAACACTAATCGTGGGATTGTGGAAGCGCAAGTGGAGAGCAGCTTGCTCAGAGCAAACCATTAACTGTGGTTTACTGTGATCCACAAGCTGGACCAATATCACAAAGAATTGCCTGAATGTAGAAGTAGATATTCAAACAGGCAGACTTGTGTGTTGAACTGTAAACAAATAAAAGGTAAGGCTTGTTTAAGGCTGCTTGTGTTTTGCTAGTCTGTGGCAGCCATTTGCCAGAAACCATGGGCAGGGTGGGGGTAAGAATAGACAAATAAGAGCATTTTTCTTTCCTTGTTTGCCTTTTGCAAGGTTTCAGAGGGCTTTGTTGTCATTTTAGGGTCAGAATTCCATGGTTGGCAACGCTTTAGAATCCCCCCCCCCAAGAATCGATGGCAATCGTTGACCAATTACATGAACACTCACCTAACAAATGATTTCCTGAATATGCATTGTGTTTGGATAGTGGGACTGGTGTGTATACAGCTTTGCTTACCATGAATGGTGGCAATTTAGCCAAGCAATTTCTCACATCAAAAGTATATTAAAAAGGTGACTAGTGGGCATACAGAATTAGCTATTTTGCAAGTAAAGGGGGATTCTTATGTTAAAAGAGCCCACTAGTCAGGCCTCCTTTACAATAGTTTTGAATAGACTTGAATACCTCATTGTAAGGCACTGTAGATTACCTTTTTGATGCCGCTTAACTGCAATACTTTCAGATTTTTTGGCCACAGATGTGAAGGCCCAGAAAACACTGGTCAAATTCAGCAAGCCCACCTTTCAAGGGACTTTCAATACCCCCAACCAAAAATTATGTATTTTAATAATAAGTAAAACCATACATAACAGAATTCAGCCTGCATATGGAACAATAAAAGGCTACTATATGCAAGAGCTGTATTACTACAGAACAGCATCCAGCCAGGTAATATTCTGAATCTACTCCCAGAAATCAATGGAATTTGGTTACTTAAAGTCCATTAGTTTCAAAGGGGCATCACCCAGATAATGCAATTGTTAAATTATTACTCAAGTCAAGTGGGTTTGCCCAGTGAAGCAGGTCCCTTAGAACAGAGCTGGAGTGGAAAAATATCAGTTGCAAACACAGTGGCTTTTTTTTTTTTTTTTTTTTTTGCAGAAGCTTCATTTTGGTTCGAAGACTACAAAGAAGTTCACTTCCTGAAGATGCTTTGATATCACACCATTTTTGATAAGTCAGATAAATAAGAATTCTATCATCATTTAAGTTTGTGGTGATTAGCGAAGCCTTGTCTGTGATTTTGAAGGAAAATCCACAAGGAAAAATGGTATTTTAAAGAGGCTACATTATTTGCTGGATTTCTTTACTAGGCCTATTGCTCAAACAGCAACATACTAGAATTTGGGTTTTGCATTGACTAGACTCCCCTTGGCAGTTACTCTGGTAGGCTTCCAGAAGTCCACGCAGCTAGCTGCATGGGGTTTTAGGCTTCTGTTTATTATAAATGAGGCCACTCATGCTGCCTGACAAACAGCTTTTGAAATGAAGAGCGGGGGTCCCAAAGAAAAATCAAGTTTAAAGAAAAAAAATCAAGCTGCATCAGTTCATGGTATCCCAGGCTATATGCCTAGATAACAGCATAGAACCTAGAATTGCAGTGTTTTAAAGCAAGATATATGAAAATTGACTAGACTACAGTCAAAGAAAAGCTACCCATATTTTGGCTGCTTTTGAATAAGGCTTAATTCCCTATCTAGTTTGGATATGCATTAGGATGTACAGCCCATTCTAAATGGCCTCCAAGAACAAAAACCTACTAACTAGTAAGGCACCATCATATAAACCCCAAGTTAGCCTAAATTAGCCTCTCTGCACAGCCATTTACAAAATGGTAAGTTAAAATATATTTTATTTCAGGATTAACTTTAGAGTTCAAGTAAGCCAAAATTGGCTCCAAGTTGTAAACATGTAAGAAGACAGAGGTATAATGCACACACACAGATCTGGCACTAGAAAGTGACAGCTGAATGGTAGAAAATATTTACTGAAGTCATGATGCCTCCCATCTTGGGTAGCAGTGGTATCTAAACTAGGCTTAGCAGTTAAATAGCAGAGGCAAAGAGAAGCAGAGAGGTTTAGGTTGTCCAACTCTTCATTTGTCTGAGTGGCAAAGATGTCAAACACCTCTGCCCCTGACCAAACCTTCAAGAAATTCACAGTATACAGCATTTCAGAAGCCTCCTCTTAAAGTCATGGTTTACCATACAGATGAGGAGCATCAACAGCTTGAAGTAGCCAGTATTTACTACTGGCAGAGGGAAGTACCACCACAGTGGGCATCCAATCTGGCCCCTTCATACACATATTAAGCCCACCCTAATCTGCCGCCGGTATTAAAACATACTGGAGCTGCCAGGAAAGCTGGCTTAATATCCACCATAGAAGGAGCGTTACTAGAGAGGTCACTAGTACTAAGGCTGGTAGCATCTGGGGATTCCGGGTTTAGCAGTCCGTTAAGAGCTTCCAACATCTTCTCCTACCTGGGCATGTCGCTGGCTGCAATAGCTTCTGGTCCTTGAATAAGTTGTAATTCTTCACCATGTTCTCAGCCCTGTTTAGAAAGGAGCTGGTTAATAAAAGAAAAGCCTTTTTCAAAACAAGACGCTTTTAGACATTTTAAAACCAACCTAGACAGTTTTTCTTCTGCCAGTCGCTCCCGAACACACAGTTCCCGCTCTCTCTCTGGAACAAAAGACAAGCCATGTTATCCAATTGCGGACAGTGTGCAGCTATGACAGCTTTTTATTCTGACCAGTAAATGGCCCATGGGGAAAGCAGCATGCAACCTGCATAGTATGTGAAGTCCCTTTGCTTCTATGAACAGTGTCCTTGGCTTATTATAAAAGGATAAACAAGATCCATAACGGAAAACACACGCAAGCACAGTAGTGTCACTGCATCCATGTTTAGACACCATGAAACTATTAGTTGAATATATCATCTATTCAGGTGCATTCCAAGTTACATATGACTTGACCCTCATTCATTCCAAATGTGCTGCTACATCATGCATGCAAGAAATGTGGGGGGGTTGCAGGTGGTGCTGTGGTCTAAACCACCGAGCCTCTTGGGCTTGCCAGTTACAAGGTCAGCAGTTTGAATTTGCAAGGCGAGGTGAACTCCCGCTGCTCTGTCACAGCTCCTGCCAACCTAGCAGTTTGAAAGCATACCGGTGCAAGTAATAGTATAGTATAGTGTATTTTAAAATGGGGTTTCAGAGTTTTTAGGGGTTTTTGAATGTTTTATGTAGTTTTGTAGTAGTTTTATGTAGTTTTTCAATTTCATTGTCCTGCATGGGACAATGACAATAAAAATATCGTATATCGTATATCATATAAATAGGTACTGCTGCAGTGGGAAGGTAAACAGTGTTTCCGTGCGCCCTGGCTTCTGTCGCGGTGTTGCACCAGAAGTTGTTTAGCCATGCTGGCCACATGACCCGGAAAATTATCTGTGGACAAACACTGGCTCTCTTGGCCTGAAAGTGGAGAATAGCGCTGCACCCCAGTCAAATTCGACTGGACTTAACCGTCCAGGGGTCCTTTATCTTGCAAGAACTGTATTAACGTTTCCTTCATGTCACCGAAAGAATGCATCCCACTCCCCATTGAAGACACGTCTGGAGCAGGAATCCAAACCCCCACATCCCATTGCTGCGTTCGTTCTTACGTTCTAGCCGGTGTTCTCTCTCTTTTATGGCTCGCTCCCTCTCTTGTAGCTGCTGCTCTTTCAGTTTCAGCTCATTCACCGGAGTTCCAGAAAGTCTTTCTACTTTATCTTGCTCTCCTGATCGTCGCCCTCTTCTCTCCAAGTTTCTCCCTTGCTCTTCCAATACCAGGCTGGCTATCAGAGGGTTCTGCAGAATTTCTTCAACTGAAGGCCGACAGTAATCCTTGAAACCAGGGAGACTTATTATAGTCACTGTGCAGAAATGTTATGTTTAAGAAGCCATTTAAAGTTTTTTTCAGGCAGCAGCACATTTGGGGGATCAAATTATGTATACAGTACTTGTCTGGATTGGGATTGACTGCAGCCACCTCTGCTGCATCAAAAACTAATATGGAAGGATCATAAACACTTCCTTCTTTGGGGCCATGATAGGCAATAGGCCAAGAATGAGGACAGAAGCTTCCACCAGCAGCTCGTTGGACACCACCCTTCGTACCCTTGAGAAATCACCCTTACCTTTAGGTGCAGCATCTTTGTGATGAGTTCATTCAGCTGATCTGAATAACGGTATGGGATCCGCCTGAACTTCCCTTCCCTTATCTTTTCTGCCAACTCCTTTTGGTTAAAGGCTGTGAATGGAGGCCTAGAAAGAGTGAACAAACATGCTCTTCCACTTCACCGCAGCATCAACTTGAAATGAATTCTTATTTATTTGTTCTTTCTAGAATGTTTTGGTGCCCATGTTTTAATTTAGTTGCTTCTTCTCAAGAGCATTCTATACTGTGAAATGAGCTTAAATGCTGCCAAATGCCTGCCTAGAAACTTTTAGCTGGTACTATACTTACGACAACGCACACAACTCGTAGAGAAGACATCCTAAAGACCAGATGTCAGACTTCTCATTGTAGGACATGCGATTTATTTGTTCCTAACAGGGGGGGAAACAGAATATATTAGTACAGAATATATTAATAATTACTTTGCAAATTAGATGAAATGTGGCCACAAAATTGGTTACCAGTATGCATTCTGGAATATTACTTAGGTGTTAAGCATTAAAAAACACATAGTAAGTAGCATTCCATGATGGCAATAACACTTTTAGTGCTAACTCATACTTGCTGCTTACTGTATTTTAGGACCGTCACCTTGTCCACCTTTTGACTTGACTGTGTCAATATAACATTGAAAGAGGAAAGTCATATTGGAATTCAAACCTGTCTCCAGCAGTTGGTGTTAAGAGGGTTAAGGTTCACTTTTCTTAGTGAAATTTACCATTATTTTCCCCCCTTTTCTAGAAATACATTCTTTCTTAAAATTAATAACAATGAATGATACGAAACCAATTAAACTGAGCAGTTTCTAAGCTGCAATTCACTTAAGACTCCCGATAGGAAGCATATATTAGTATGTTAACATTTAAATATTAAGAAAAGATTGAAGGCTCCAAAATCTGTTAAGGAAGCACATGCAATTAAATTTCCACGACTTTATGAGTTGACATGTTTTAAGCCCCCTGTTGATTTTAAGTAGGTTTTGCATTTTTTTAAATTACCTGCTTTTAACTTTTCTTATGGACAATTCCCTGAAATCAAACCTTTATTAGGCATTATGCAAATAAAAACCGTAAGAAGGAAAATAAGATTTTTTTTAATTAATGGACAATTCCAGTGTTGTTCTATTATTTGTAAACTACACAGTTTTTTATGATCAAGCTGTATATAAATATTGTAAAACAATTGTGTCAATATTTACAAGTTTTACCATAATTTTCAAGCTAAACACAACATTTAAACCAGTGTAATTTATTTAATTATTCTCTATTAAATATTTCAGTTGTTATTTCTGCTCTCTGAAAGATAGTCTGGAGATCTTTTATACAGTATACAGCATGGCAAACTTTTACTTGTATTTAGAAATCAAAACAAAACAAAACAAATCATGCTATATTAGATACCAATTAATTTAAGTCACTGCTGCTGAAAGGTAAGTTAGATCTGGCAATCACAAAGTAAAACTGCTCAAAATCCAAAGCAGTTGCTTTCATCTTGGGACACTTACTGGAGACATATAATATGGTGTGCCAACAAATGTTTTTGCAAAACTGGTATCATGGTGAAGTATCCTGGCCAGGCCAAAGTCACCAAGCTTCACATTCTTCTTTCCATCAAGGAAGATATTTGCTGGCTTTAGGTCCCGATGAAGCACAGTGTGGCCACCATCACTCCGCCTGTGACACTCCTTCAAAGCCAAGGTCAGCTGGGTGAGGACGCGAAGGACAAAGTTTTCTTCCACATAATGTCTTTTGAAAGAGGAAACAACTGGTTATTTTGAGTACCTTTAAGCCAAAATCCATTCTCTCTCTCAGCCCATTTTCAAATATTCCATTACTTTGGTAAAGAAACTCAAAACATGCAGATAGAAAAGGGGTGAAGCTGAGTAGCTTGAGTCCCCAGGGGCCAAAACTGCACCCCTTTTCAACAGGTGTTCCCCAAGTGCAACAATTTTCCCATACTGTAGAAGTGAATGATTGCCATTCATTTCTTTGGATAATGTGTTTTGGATAGATGTGTTTTGGTCACAAGCATACATGAAAGTAACTGAAAGCTAACTATAATCCTCTGAAAGAATCCCACAAATAATTGCCTTGTCTTATTTTCTAAATCCCATTTGTCCTTGGTATTATCTCCCTGTTCCCTTGTGCTGTTTTGAGGCAGAAATTTCCCAAGTATGCTAACAGTTAAGAAAAGGAGACACTCTTGTTTCTCATTGCCACATTGCTGAACCTCTGAAGACCTCCAGTACACAGAGCATTTGGAAGAGAGACAGTCTTATCTAAATCTGCATGCATGCCAGACAAGGAATCTCTCCTGCTAGTCATTATCTTATTCAAACTTCCACACAAGTGAGAAAAATCCCCGCCTCTTTCCCCAAGTCCAAGAGGCAGACTCTTGTCTCACTTGCACAGCTGTTTAGAGTAGATCAGAATCTAAAGTTGCTGTTTATCTTCTACAAACCTGCATCCAACAGAGGCATGACTGCTGCTCCAGGCCCTCTGACAAAGAATTTGGGAGACAGCTTTTTCTAACATTACTCATCCAAGCATGGATCGGGTAAAACTGCAGGTTTTATTTTTATTTTCCCAATGCCAAACTGTAGCTATCTCATAGAGTTTAAGTATAAAGGATATTCTATCTCTGGGCAACTACTTGAAAACCCCCATAATCATTTCATTACTTGCTAGCAGACTAAACTTTTCACCAGTTTTTTTAAACACAGGAAAATGCAGTGCCAAAACAGAAGGATTCCAGCTCAACAAATTAGACATTTTATTTATTTAATTTTATAAAGCCAAGAGTAAGACATTCCAACTTTTGGCTATTTTACAGAGGGACATGGGTTACTTATGAGCAAACTGTAAATTGTATTTTTTAAGTCTCAAGTCAAAGATTTTGAAGCATTTCAAATTTAGTATATCATGTTATGTAGGATTATTACACCTATATTGTAGTGTTCACTACTGACAAGGGTGATATCCACGGTTAAGGCCTCTCTCACTGTATATTTCTTTAGTTGCCAGGTCATTTATCTAGAACAGCCAAGTTAATGTTTTAAAATGCACAGGACATTGTCCTCATTTCCTTGATACTCTCTTGTAGATTTCCTATTCTAAAGGGGAAAAAACAAACTGAAGTAATAAAAAACAAATAAAAGAATCCACAGGAATATTCCTCCTGAGGATTACAGGGAATAAAGACAACATTTACTAAGTATGTAATTACTTAGGAAATCGTGCGTGCATGTCCAAGCAAACTGTCATTTCCCCACAAGCAGGCAGTTTGTGTAGTAAGTAATCTTATTTCGAATCCCCGCAACGGGGTGAGCTCCCATTGTTCAGTCCCTGCTCCTGCCAACCTAGCAGTTCGAAAGCACGTCAAAGTGCAAGTAGATAAATAGGTACCGCTCCAGCGGGAAGGTAAACAGCATTTCTGTGCGCTGCTCTGGTTCGCCAGAAGCGGCTTAGTGATGCTGGCCACATGACCCAGAAGCTGTACGCCAGCTCCCTTGGCCAGGAAAGTGAGATGAGTGCCGCAACCCCAGAGTTGTCCACGACTGGACCTAACGGTCAGGGGTCCCTTTACCTTTTTAAAGCAAACTACTTGGTTGCCTGTATGGGTTAACATCTTGCCAAGTGGAAAATAAAATTTCATCAGCGTGGTAAAAATTGGCATCTCTGCTCAGCAATAATCTTGCACCCTCAATGACAGTTGGCTCAAAAATTAAAGCTCAATTTCTGGTTGCTGGCTTAAAATACCTGTGACCTCTCATAACTAATTTCATAACCTACAGCACAAGATGATGTCATGATAATCCAGAAGTTTTACATACCTTTCTTTTGTACATTTTGCAATCAGAGTTGCCAGGTCTCCACCTTCACAGTATTCCATCACAATATAAAGTGTTGTATTTGTCCTGTCAATTATACGGTCATAATACCGGACAATATTCGGATGTTTTAGTTCACGAAGCAAGTTCACTTCAGAAACAAGCATTTGTTTTTCAGATTCTGTCATAGATCCATAGTCAAGTTCTTTCCAGACCAAGACCTGAAAAAAAGGAGCAAGCCATCTCTAGACAATAAACATATAAAAAACTTGAAAAATACAATGATTTTAAAAGCTCAATGGACTAGCATCTTACTTTAAACGAATATAAATCTCACCCCCGCACCCAACAGCAGCAAACCTGACCTCACATCTCCACTGCTTCCACAGCAAGAGATTCACACCTCATTTTATTAGTGCAAGGATCACTTGTGGTGGCTTTGTAATTTGAGATTTTGCTCATGGTAAATCTTCCCATGCCAAACATACCAATAAACAAAAGCTGCAACTTCCTTCTAAATGTCTAGCCAACCTAATGCACAACTGCAGAATTAAGAGCACAACACAGTACAATGTTCTAATGAGGTTGGGGAACCCTTTCATGTGCCAGAACCAATCTGACGCTTTTGCTAGCATATGTATATGGTGTCTCAGGTCCCATGCCCAGAAGTCCAGGTAGAAAAAGACTGTTTCTGAAGCAGAGATGCAGCAACTAAGACCTTAGTCCAGTTCCTGCACAAGAGTATTAGAAGTCAGAGACCACATTGCTTCCAACAGAAGGAAACATCCAGAAACCTCACAATAGCAACTAACAATCAAGGAAAATAAAGTAGTGAGCTATAGAGCCACCTCTACTTCAGGGAGCATCCCTAGAAAGCAGGATCTTGTCCCTCTTCACCTCACCCACAAATACAAAGACTGGGGCCACACATTTCGCTTTTAGGGGAGGGAGGCATGGAAGAAAAGTAGCAGGAACACAGCCTGCATGCAAGGCCTGTGTTGTGGTGCAGTAGTAAAAACAGGAAAGGGAGGGGGAGCTCAGAGAAATGGTTTTTAGCACCAGGGCTGAGCTCTAACACTAAAGTCTGTTTCTGATTCCAAGCTTTGTTTTCCATCAAGCTTTCTTTGGTGGTATCCCTTTGCATATGTTTTAAGACAGGGATAGTGAATTTGTGGTCTTCAGCTTTCCTTAGACTCCAATTGTCTTCAGCTCCAGGCTACATGAGCATTGATAAGGCTATCAGTTCATCACAACGGCTGCATGCCACCTTCAGTGCCAGAGACAGCATATCTCTGAATACCAGTCACTGGGGAACAATAGCAGGAGTGGGCATGATTACTGGCTTCCCTGAGGCATCCCACTGGCCACTATGAGAGAAGGACGCTGGATGAAACCCCCAGCAGAGAAAGGAGTAGCCGGAGCAACTGCAGAGCAGATAAAACTTCTTCCTGCACTGTATTTGCTGCTCCTACTGCTACGTTTGCATAAGAGAGCTGCTGGACCATTCTTGGAAAACGATACCCCTGCTCTAATTTACAGCAGCTGGCCTTGACACTGAAATTCTGGGTGTAAGTAGAGACCTGATGACATATAACTAAATAAATTAATCATCATCATCATCAGTGTTTTTTTCTGGGGGGATGCAGGGATACGCATACCCCTAAACTTTTTGTACTTTTGTCCATTTACTATATCTATTTTTCCCGATTTGAACTATAAAATGGTGATTTTCTTGAGTCAAAATGAGAGTACCCCTAAACATTTTTTTAGAAAAAAACCACTGATAATAACACTAATAATATAATATGGCTTTTGGCCCTATCCAGTAGGGCTCTTCTCATGCTCGGAGAGAATCATGGGAATTGTAGCACGACAACCTCTGGGGAAGCACAGCGTTCCCACCCGGGCCTAGGCCCTGCCCTTCCGCGTGGCTTCAGAAGGGCTCCCACAATCCTCCGGGTTTCCCACAATCCTCCGGGGCGCTCTCCCCCCCCCCCCGCTCGCAGCCTCTACTCTCACCTTGCCGTCCGACCTCCGCCGCACCTTCTGGCACCTGCCGTAGGAACCGGCGCCGATAGTGAGAAGCACCTCGTAGTCCTCCGGGCGGCTCGGCATCGCTCCGCGCTCCGCGGCGGCCAAACGACCCAAACACAGCGGAACACGCAGCCGTCCCCCAGCGCAAAAGACGTTTAAAAGACGCCGCGCCTGCCGCCGATTGGTCTGCCGTTGCCCACGCCCGCCCGCCCTCTTTCCAATTGGCTCGCGCGGACGCCGAAGTCACGTGCCTCCCAACGGCTGCTCCTCTGCCCCGGTCGCCAGGCAACCGCAGCTGCCGCTCGAGGGCGGCGCGAGAAAACTTGGGGCTGAGGTATTTTGGGTACGCGGCTTGGGCACGCGGCGGAAGCGGATCCCAAGTTGCGCTTTGATCGTGCCCTGCCAGTCAAAAGACGTCATCAGGCAGGCGACGAGAATGTATTTTTACCAAACCGAACAAACGCAAGAGTTGAACATAAGTCATTACAGTATTTCTGGTTCCATATCGCAGGCATTCGGCTCTTCAGGTGACGTAGTGGCTACCAGGGACAGGATGGAATATAACTATATATTTATCATACTCCGAGTAGACCCGCTGAAATTAATGAGAATGTCTGCTAATTTCAATGGAGCTACTCTGAGCAGAACCCTGAAGACCCAGGGAAGGCGAAACCCTTTTATTTTTCAATGACACCCTTAGCCTCTCATGGAAAGACAAAATCAAGTGCATGTAGCAGAACATAAGAACTGAGTCAGGGTACAGTGGACAGTGGGAGTTTATATCATTGTATCTTAGTATATTCTGCCACCACCACCACCCTCTCTCTCCACCGTCCTCATTTGCCTTTGGGGTGAATATAAACTGCTCTTAAACAATTATAATGCGCTGTCATTTATTGTTCCATTTTTAAATTGCTTACGATCTTCCTTGCATTAGCCAAAATAGATATTCCCACTTTCCAGATAGGGGAATGAAGGCTGGGAGAGAGTCTCATGCCACACCAACTGAACTATGTGTCACGGCTTTGCAATTTGTCCACAATCAGACACAACACCGTTCATGAGACTGAAAATGGCTTTTAATTCCCAATTTCAGTTCCTAATTTCTTATGGAATTCATAAGAAATTATGATCTGAAGTTTTGCATTTAAGCAGACCTGGCTTAGATGCAAAGCTTAGAATTGCAGTAAGAAGAAGGACAATGCACTGGGAAACAAACCAAGTAATTGGCAGTTTGCAGCTAAGTGGTTACATCTCTGAAGACTCCTTGCACTTTTTGGTATTATTGCAATCATCAGAGGATGGGATTTTAGCCACTTAACCTTGTTGATGTTTAGTCGTGTCCGACTCTTCGTGACCCTATGGACCAGAGCATGCTAGGCACTCCTGTCTTCCACTGTCCAACCATCTCGTCCTCTGTCGTCCCCTTCTCCTTGTGCCCTCCATCTTTCCCAACATCAGGGTCTTTTCCAGGGAGTCTTCTCTTCTCATGAGGTGGCCAAAGTATTGGAGCCTCAGCTTCACAATCTGTCCTTCCAGTGAGCACTCAGGGCTAATTTCCTTAAGAATGGATGCGTTTGATCTTCTTGCAGTCCATGGGACTCTCAAGAGTCTCCTCCAGCACCAAAATTCAAAATCCACTGAACCTTGGATTGCTGCTAGTATCCTATGGTAGGTTTTCAATCATTTCAAGTTGATACCCCAAAAGTAAGCCGTTGTATATATCCTGCAAAGAGGGCACAAGAAAAAAAAAAAGAATGCCAGAGCAGGTTCTGAAGGAACAAGATCCATGTCATATCTAATTATTTTCTCACCTTGGCTCTAAACATGGAAATTATGTTGATATCACTGATTCAGATTTTAAAATTGTTTACAACCCTATCTTAAACATTCTTACCAGAAAGAATGTTCTATTGGGGAATATTTGGGAGTGGTCTGTAAGGTGGTTGGTCATACTGACTTCAGTCAAACAGATTTACTGTATTTACTCGAGTCTAATGCGCCATTAAATCTAATGTGCATCTCAGTTTTCACAACCTTGAAACCCAAAAAATTATTTCCTGGCGAATGTAAATGTGCCATCAAATCTAATGCACACCTTATTTTTCACAACGTAATTTGGCCAGAAAAGGTGAGCATTAGATGTGAGTAAATATGGCAAATGCAATCACTTTGGGACTTAATTAATTGTGAATTGAGGTGAAAATCTGAAAAACTGATCTCTTGAATAATAATGTTAATGGAACCTTTGCTGGTTTAATATTGGATGCTGTGCTGCAACATTTCCATTAGATGGCACTTGGCCATCACTTCAGATATTGAGGGAAAACAGCAAAATTTACACTTTCAGGATTTACAATTTATTGTGGCATGAATTTTTGTGAACTCATTTTGTTAGATGTACTGGGTGCCCTTACACATGTGTGAATATCTCACCTACACAGAGTGGAAAGTGAGGTCAGAATGACATGAAATATAAAAGGCACAGATGATCTGTGACATTCTGTGGAAAAGCTAAAAGCACAAAAGATGAATGCACAGTGAGTCATTTACAACAGAAGTCATAAGTCTTAAAATCTGTCTTTTCAACTGCTTTGCTGTTTTAACACCTTTGGCCATGTTAGCACTGTGCAATTGATTGAAGTTGTGAATGGGTTACTGTGCTTATATCTGTGTATCTGAAGAAGTGTGCATGCACACGAAAGCTTATACCAAGAACTAACTTAGTTGGTCTTTAAGGTGCTACAGGAAGGAATTTTTTTATTTTGACTATGGCAGACCAACACGGCTACCTCTGTAACTGTGCTTATATCTAACAGTTTTCAAACTTTAATTTACCGTGGTCCATTTGAGATCTCAGTGTATCACAACTTTTTTTCTTTTACAAATCAATGCATGTATTTAACTTATTTAAGTAACTATACTTTAGTCTTTCTAATTCAATGGATGAAGAAAAATAAAACAGCAACATTCCATTACGCCCCTTCAGCACTGGCATCAGCATCAAAGCCAGCATCAAAGTTGCAGACACTAGCCTCTTTTAACTGGACTCTAGGCAGTGTTGGTCTGTTTGATAACCCAGACATGCTTAAAACAGCCTTGATATATTGTCCTATTAAAAAATCAAATAGAGAACTAGGTATGGATATTATTGACTGCTTCACAGCCTTTTTGTGGTCCACCTGAATGAGACTCATGCTCCAGAGTTTGAAAACCTCTACATTGGCATGGTACAGAAATATCACAAACCTTTTTTAGCTCCTTGCTAATTACCATTCACCCCTTTGAATGCATGTGTATATTATATTTGCCAAAGGCAGTGGGGGAGGGTCCTAATCCACAAAAACTGCTACCACAATCAGGATTGCAAGCTTATACACACCTGGGGGTAAGTTTCTTTGAACTTATTGAAGCTTACCACTGATGAGACATGCATAGGATTGCAGTGTAAATCTGTTTGGTCTTTAAGATGCTATAAGATCCTGAGCTACTTGTCTGCTGGAAATGATCCATAAGGCAAGATGAAATACATATGAAAGCTTCACATTTCATAGCTGAATAGCTTTGTGTATTGATTGGGTTAAAATGCTTTTCCAGTAAAAAAAAAATACATAGCATACTTTCTGCCATGCTGCAGCTTTAACATGTTTGTGTTTGTATTATTAACATACATCATAAATGGTCAAATTTAATTAAATATATACTAACAAATATCAATGATTCTCTTAAAAATTATTTTTCCAAACAGAAAATGTCTGTATCACATTTGCTGTTAAATTTATCGCAATTTGTTTCCAGGAGAATGAAAGTTCATAATAACATATATTGGGATAAATTAGATAGTGGCATATCTCAGTCTCAGCCAAACAATACTGCTGTGTCTCCTTCCTGAATTATGTATGGGGTTTGTGTGTCTCCTTGTTGCAGCATTCCCAGAAACTATGTGAAAATATTTGTGAAATGTAGCCTTGAATTCATAATGGCCTGATTCAGACAATTTCCCAAAGCCTGGACCCATGCCATGAAGTATTAAAAAAAAAAACCAAAAATTCGCAAACCATGATTAGAGCTTTTCCTCCAGGCAGAATCAGAAACCCATGCTGAATCCCACTGGGGAAGGCAGAGCCATAACTACAGGGGGGATATTGAGGGTTTTTTTGCCCTGGGTGAAGCCTCCAAAGGAGCATCATTGAGGCTCCCAGCCTGTATGTGCCTGGGTGGGTGTGCCAAATTGGGTCTTTGACCTGGGTGAAAGGGTCAACCTGGGGAAGGGCTGCAGCTCACTGCTAGCACATGTGATAGGAATTTTGAGGTCTTAGATCTATGGAAATGTTCATAAATTTACTAACCAAGCACGTACATAGATCAGCACAGGAAGACCAACCTGGAACCATTTTGATTCCTAAACTGAGCAAATGTTTTCTCTGCAAGGTCAAAGTGGGAAACCTCCCCATTGTCTCTTTCCTCACAAATCCTGTCTTAAGGGCACATTTAAGATATGAATAGGGTGTGAGCCTGTGACCTGGCCCAGGGACTAAGTATTTATCATTACAAAGGACTGGCCAGGCTACCCAGGCAATCCAATCAAGTAACCTGCCAAACAGGAGATAAACAACGACAGGAGAAAAACAACATTCAAATTTCTGTTTTAAGACCGCCTTTTTTGTGATGTAGGTATGATGTATCTGAGGGGTGGTCTTAGGTTACACCCCTTCTGTGATGTATGTATGATGTTTCTGGGGGTGGTCTTGATCTACAGGATGGGAATTTCAAAAGTCTTTATAAGGCCTTGTATGCCATTTTTCTGGGTCCCTCCTCTCTCCTGCGGGTGAGGGGAGACCCTGTTGTAACAGATCAATAAAGATCAAGCTTACTAGCTGCTTTGCTTCTCAATATTCTCTGGTTGGAATATGTTATTCTCTCCTACCAGTAGGGAACCTATGTAAGGACTCTATATGGGCTCTTGGATACCCTATAAGGGAAAAGGGCAATTTTTGTTTACAACGGACACCTGTTTTGCATGCAGAAAGTCCCAGGTTCAGTATCTTCAGGTAGAGCTGTGACTGGTTCAGCTGAAACCATGGAGAGCCCCTGCTCTAGATGGCTCAATGGTCTGACTCGGTATAAGGCAGATTTCTATGTTCTATTAGGTTCAATATGTTGCATTCCAAAATAAGGGTCCTTCAGAGTACAGCTTCAATTATGCTAAAGGATGCTCTTGCAATGTTTTTATGAAGCCGGGAAGGCTGTGATTCTACACATGGGTATTCGGGGGGCAAGCCCTTCTGAATGCAGTGGGATTGACGTTCCAAGTAAGCATGCATAAGGTTGTGTTATCTGTGCGTTGCTATTATTGCCTACAGCTGTGGTCCTGAGCACATTTTCCTGGAAGTAAGCTCTTACTGGATGAAGGCCTTTATGTTAATTATTGTTATAGGTTAGCACCTCCACACTCCCATGCTCAGCTGGCAGGAGCGTGGGGCTGACAACATTAAGGTTGCAGGCAGTGCTATTTTTCTGGGAAAAGAGGGGCCAGAACTCACCGGGAATGCCTCCCTTGTTCTCTTACAATGGCAATGGCACCCACCTGAGAGGTGCCGGAACTGAGTTCTGGCTGGAAAAAACCCTGGTTGCAGGTTCAGTCCCTGTAAGGGACAGATGTATATTCCTGCAATGCAGGGGGTTGGAAAAAATGAGCTTCAGGATCCCTTCCAATTCTATGATTGTATGAGATCTCTCTCTGTGTGTGTGTGTGTGTGTGTGTGAGAGAGAGAGAGAGAGAGAGAGAGAGAGAGAGAGAGAGAGACTGGGATATAAGGTTATACACAGATCACATGCTTGGGCAGAAATCCTAAATACACATACTAGGAAATGAAATTTGCTTCAAAGTAATTCCTTTAGGAGTGGCATGTTGAAGCAGTAATTGCACCAAGACCCAGAGCATGGCCATAGCAATTTGTTCAGACCTTAACTGCCACTCAGTTAAAAAATTCAATTTCACAATGTTGAGAACGTGAAACGCACATTTCAGATTGTCTTTGAAAGGAAGAACTTAAAAGGTTTCTTGGTTACTGTTGCATTGCTGCAGCTGGGTAATGGGTGAATCATTGACAATTCTGGTTATAGTGACCTTACAGAAAGGAGGGTTCTCTTACATTATTAGCATCATAAATAGGCAGTGCCATTAGACAATGGAATTACAAAAACAAAACTTTACCACATATACCTGTCAGGTTAGATTAAATTGTAATTGTCAACTTTAAATATATAGCTTTATATAGCTTTCTCCCATGCAACAGAATCTCAACTGTGATTACTCAAAAGTAAGCCCTATCTGAGTTCAACCTGACTTCTTTCCTTGCAGGTGTGCTTCATATTAGAGTCTGAACTCATCAAAAAACATGATTTATCATGATGGGAATGAGTCATGGCAAGTCTTAGCTTCGCACACTCCCCACCCTTCCAGTAGATATTTGAAAGCTTTCAGTCCCATTTTTATTAAGCATAGCTTGTCTTTTATTTGAACCTGACAAACTGTGGTTAGCCTTAACCATAGTTTGTTCATAAAGATTAGCCACAATTTAGAATTTGAACAGAAAGCTAAGCTGCCACTGATATAAAATAATAGAAGTGAAAACTTCTGATCTTACTGGAGGAGGAGAGGAGAGTGGGGAGGTGCACAACCCCAAGGCTCACTTAGATTAGTTCCCGCTCGCAATAAATCACAGTTTAGCACAACGTCTGAACACAGCTGCTTTGTCATTCTGCTTGTATTCATTTCTATGCTTCAGTCAAACCTTTATCACTGGACATTGCAACTTCAGTTTCATAAACTGGTAATTATTAATTACAGATGGGTAGCCGTGTTGGTCTGCCATAGTCAAAATAAAAAAATTTCTTCCTGTAGCACCTTAAAGACCAACTAAGTTAGTTCTTGGTATAAGCTTTCGTGTGCATGCACACTTCTTCAGAAGTGTGCATGCACACGAAAGCTTATACCAAGAACTAACTTAGTTGGTCTTTAAGGTGCTACAGGAAGAAATTTTTTTATTTTGGTAATTATTAACTGCAAGGTAGTTGCTAGCTCAGTTGGTAGAGCAGGAAACTCTTAATCTAAGGGTTGTGGGTTCAAGCCTCACATTGGGTGAAATATTATTGCGTTGCAGAGTGTTGGATCAGATGACCCTGGTGGTCTCTCCCAGCCCTACGATTCTATGAAATCTATGTGCTTTTTTAGACTGCAGAAGAGGGTTCAGTGGGGTTGGAATTCTTAAAACATGGTCATTGCAACGATTGTAACTGCAGGTTAATGTGCAGACTTTAACAGGCAATAAGGTTTTATTTCCTTGTGAAAATCTTCACTGTGCTGTGCTTGGCTGGGGCTGATGGGAGCAGTTGCAGCACAAAACAAGCCACATGAAGTCCCAAAATGAGCTGTACTCTTGTCCTCAGGTTCCTTCTAAGAGCAGAAAGCCTTGGGGCTGTCGTTTGGAACAAATCTAGTTTATTATCCTTTGCAGATCCTACCAGGCAGATTCACCTAGCATAGAAGAAGTAACTTGCAAATAAGTACCCTTATATAAGAATTTGTTGATGTGTAAAGCCTAGGACTGCCAAATGACAGGCAGGGGGGGATGCCAGGCTACTCTGATACATTTACAAGTGTGTAGAAATCGGCCTCCAAAACTTTTCACACCCTGAAAATAAACGTTATCTCTGCCTGGTGTCTGTATATAAGACTTCTGTTAAAGATTCTTCAGTGCATATTTAACCCTAATAAATATACAGGCTTGCCAACAGCAAGTTATACTAATGACATTTTCGGGGGGGGGGATGTTTTCAAGAGTATTTTTTAGAGGTTGTAGAGCTGCAAAAATGGCAAGACAAAACAATGTAGGTTCATACCAATTTATCAGGCGATAGCATTGTGCACCTCATTTGAGCAAAAATGTCAAGAGAGCTGGGAAGATAAATTTTTTGCTTTCAGAAATTGATTAAGATAAGCCCGCCTACCAGAACTTTAACTGGGAAAAGGAGGAAGTAAATGAAACAGATAAAAAGCACAAAGCAGTTTTTTTCAAAAAAATAGCATGAGGAAAAAAGATTAGAAACCTACACAGAGGCAAACAGAGGATACATTTCTCTTAACAATTGGCATGTAGGTTTTTGTTTGTTTATTCTCTGACCAGTTTTTCTTGTTCCATCCTCTATTATTTCCAGGTACAGTAATCTCAAAAAACACATATAGGATAACAATCCCATTTAAACCAGTAGAGAAGGCTTCCCCAGACACCTGCCTCTCCCCAAGGATGCCAGACAAAGAGCTGTTTAAAACCAACATCACGATTATTTGAATAACACGATCCAGCCATCCTCTTAACTCCATTTTCTAAGATGCACCGCTTCAGATCCATTTACATCCACTTCCGACTTCATAATCTCCCACAAGGGCTATCGTCCATTGTTAAGGCACATGTCTCAAATTTCTGTTTTGCCCTGGTCAAAATAAAAAAATTCCTTCCAGTAGCACCTTAAAGACCAACTAAGTTAGTTCTTGGTATGAGCTTTCGTGTGCATGCACACTTCTTCAGATACACTGAAAAAGTGTGCATGCACACGAAAAAGTGTGCATGCACACTGTTTTGCCCTGGTAATGCTGGGGGTGGGGTGGGATGTCTCCCTGAGACTTTAGTTTCAGTACATTTCCGAGCACAATTCAAAGTGTTGGTGCTGACCTTGAAAGCCTGTTATAGGAATTCTAAGGTCTCATATATATAAATTGTATGTTCATAAACTTACAAGGCAATCACATTCAAAGTATATAAATAACAATACAAGAGAGCAATCCTGAAGCCATTTTGACTCTTCCTGTGTCCTCAAATATTCTCTGCAGTGAGGAAAGAAATAGGAAAGCCTCCCCATTTCCCCTTTGCTCAAATCCTGTCTTAAGGGCGTGTTTCTGTATAAATAGGGTGAGCTTGTGACCTGGATTCAGGAGCTAAGTATTTAGCATCTCAAAAGGAATGGCCAGGCTGCCCAGGTGGAGCAATAAGTAACCATTATCAGGTATCCTGACAAACAGGATTTCTGTGGTAGAGTGCCCTCTGTGATCTATTTCTGTTGGAGACTGCCTCCTTCTGTGGTGTATGTATGATGTTTTGGGGGTGGTCTTGAGCTACAGAGTGGGCAATTTCAAAAGTCTATATAAGCGCTTGCACACCATTGTTCGGGGTTCCTCTCTTCCCTCCCCGTGGGAGACCCTGTTGCAACAGTTTAATAAAGACCAGGCTTATTAGCTGCATTGCTTCTCAATATTCTCTGGTTGGCCTCTGTTATTTTCTCCTACTGATACGAGAACCTACTCTGTACGGGCTCTTGGATACCCCATAAGGGAAAAGGAGCAGTTGTTTTTTTCTTATAACAGTTCTAAACGGCCTCGGCCCAGTATACCTGAAGGAGTGTCTCCACCCTCATCATTCAGCCCAGACACTGAGGTCCTCCTCTGAGGGTCTTCTGCTGGTTCCCTCATTGCAAGAAGCGAAGTTACAGGGAACAAGGCAGAAGGCCTTCTTGGTAGTCGTGCCTGCCCTGTGGAACACCCTCCCTTCAGATGTCAAGGAGATTAAGAACTACCGTATTTTTCGCCCTATAGGACGCACTTTTTCCCCTCCAAAAATGAAGGGGAAATGTGTGTGCGTCCTATGGGGTGAATGCAGGCTTTCGCTGAAGCCTGGAGAGCGAGAGGGGTCGGTGCGCACCGACCCCTCTCGCTCTCCAGGCTTCAGGAAGTTCTGCGCAACCCTTGGGAGACCGGCTCCGAGGGTTGCGCAGAGCTGCCTGCAGTCCCGGGATCAGTGCAGCTCTGCGCGGCCACCGGGATCGGGGCGCGAAGTCCCACCCAGCTCCGGATGGCCGCGCAGAGCTGCCTGCAGTCCCGGGCTCAGCGCAGCTCTGCGCGGCCACCGGGAGTGGGGCGCGAAGTCCCGCCCCGCTCCGGATGGCCGCGCAGAGCTGCCTGCAGTCCCGGGCTCAGCGCAGCTCTGCGCGGCCACCGGGAGTGGGGCGCGAAGTCCCGCCCCGCTCCGGGTGGCCGCGCAGAGCTGCCTGCAGTCCCGGGCTCAGCGCAGCTCTGCGCGGCCACCGGGAGCCGGGCGTGAAGTCCCGCCCCACTCCCAATGGCCGCGCAGAGCTGCCTGCAGTCCCGGGATCAGCGCAGCTCTGTGCGGCCACCGGGAGCCGGGCGCGAAGTCCCACCCCGCTCCGGATGGCCGCGCAGAGCTGCCTGCAGTCCCGGGATCAGCGCAGCTCTGTGCGGCCACCGGGAGCCGGGCGCGAAGTCCCGCCCCGCTCCGGATGGCCGCGCAGAGCTGCCTGCAGTCCCGGGATCAGCGCAGCTCTGCGCGGCCATCGGGAGCGGGGCGCAAAGTCCCACCCAGCTCTGGATGGCCGCGTAGAGCTGCCTGCAGTCCCCGGCTCAGCGCAGCTCTCCCCAGAGCCAGCCCCACAAGCTCGGGGGACAGCGGGGAGGCAGAGCGCACCTTCCCGCTGTTCCCCGACCTGGTTCTTCCAGCCCCACACCTGGGGGGGAAATAAATTTTTCCCCTTTATTTCCCCCCCAAAAAACTAGGTGCGTCCTATGGGCCGCAAAATACAGTACATAACTTTTGTAAAACAGTTGAAGGCAGCCCTATATTGGCAAGTTTTTAATGTTTGTTGTTTTATTATGTTTTATATATGCTGTAAGCTGCCCAGAGTGGCTGGGGAAATGCGGCCAGGTGGGCAGGGTAATAATAATAATTATAGAAATAATAAAAATATATAATTATTATAATTATTATCATGGTAACAATAGCCAAGCCTTTTTTTGTCTGAGGGCCACATTCAGGGGCCACATGCCAGTAATAAGAATGGCCAAAACGGGCACGGGCACCACACACTTTCACACAAACATACTCATATGCCTCGTACAGGATAAACTTAAATGCAGGACACACCCACCCTCAGTGGATCTATGCAAATCAGGTCACTACAGGGGGTGGATGGAGAATTGTACCCTCTCCTCTCATCAATTGCCATTTTGGGTGCTGTGATCTTACATGATTTCACACAGCATTCCCCCCCCCGGGGGGGAATAATACATTTTGGGATGCCACGCAAGATCATGGCCCCCTAAAAAGCATTTTTTCAAGGGGGATCATGGTGCAAAATTGCCTGAGATCATGGGACCAAAAATGGCTTCAATCTTCCCACAAGAAAAAAAAAGGTATGTTTTCCAGGACATTTATGGGGTATGATATTTTTGAAGTGCTACAAGATCCAACAGCAGCAGTGAACCCAGACTGGTGCCCCCATCCTCGTGCATCAGCTGTTGGGGGCGGGGAGAGTTGAATTCTGCATTGTTCTGGTGCACAAGCGGTGCGATGGCTACACATCACTAGGACTAACCCTGGAAAATCACAGTTCTAAATGCATGGGGAACCTATATGGATACAAAAGACTGCACATGGGAGGTATTTGCCATGAGCTTCCACAGTCTCCCCCCCCCCACCCCCATGTTTATATTAGCGTAACTGTAGGGCCTGAAGAAAAATTGCATCAAAATGGGTTTCTTACTTTTTCAAAAAATTGAAACAATGGGGTGGTTCACAAAGCCAATGAAAAACTGCCAGGTAGCCAGCCTTCTCTGCTCTCATTAATGCTGGAGGCCGCGAGGAAGAAACATTATTAGATTAGGGTGACCTCCAGTCTGCAGAGCACAACTTAATCATAACATTTCTGTGAAAATCATTACAAGGGATGGCAGGCAAATGAAGTCAGGCTAATTAGAACGTTGCCAGGCCACTTAGCGCTGCATAGCGTGCACACGCACACACACACATGCTTAAAAACTCAACAGCAAATTTACAGAGGGTGGGTTGGAGGAACGTGTTCTAAACCACAGTGCTCTGGAAAAGATTAGTTCTTACCTTCTTTTAAGCTAGAGAGAGACAAAGAAGATTTTTGTCGCAACAAATAAAGTGGTAGGACAGTGTCAGGAGTCAGGCATAGGTCAGCAATAAAGCAACCAAGCACCCAATGTCAGTGATGCTAATACTTTATTCAAAGAAAGAAAAACCAGATCAGTCCTAGTGCTCACAGCAACCCATCCCAGGAGGTCTTGCCCAATTGAATCAGTTGCGAGGACTGAAGGTCCCCACCTTCCCACCGCTCCCTAAGGCTCCTCTGTCAGTTCCTCAGAAGGCTAAGGTTCTGTTCTATAGCTTGTGGCTCTGCCCTCATCTCGTTCTGACCGCACATTGTTGTCCCATCACCAATCCCCTGGCTCTGAGTCTTCTTTCCTTGGGGGTTCCCCTGCTGGTGTCTCTCACTATTCCTTAGCATCCAGCCACTCCATGACAGACAGAGCTGTTATTGGTACCGATGGCTTGCGGCCATCTCACTCCAGCTGCTACTGGTTCTAGTAGTGCTCCAAAAAGTACAAACAGGCTCTTCACTTTAAAAAAAAGGTGCCTAGCTCTGCTGTCCATCACTGTTCCAAACAAACTGGTGGATAAATTCGTGCAGTGGCAGACCTTGGGTTCTCAAATTTCAGCGGCATAGGATCGCTGCCTTAAGAACCTTATAGCTGCTTTTCTGTTTTGTCATAATGAGAGCTTGATGATGGATTGCAGCAATGGAATCCTAAAGCTGGACAACACCAGCAAGCTGGCAGAATGATAGATCTATTGCTTGCATGCCTCTAGAGCACAGCCAAGAAATGGGTGCCTGGCATAGCTGTCAATTTACAGATTTGAAAATAAGGGACCAGCAGCCTTGAAAATAAGGGATCAGCAGCCAAAATAAGGGATCAACAATTACTTTGATAAAATACATATTTTGTTGTGTGCAAATGGCTTTAGATACCTATTAGGTCCATAAATTACCATATAGCATATATTCAACACAAAAAAACAGCAACAATTTGTTGTTGACAAAGCATAGCTGGACATAGAAAGGGCCCCATTACCTTCAGTAGCTTATTTAAAGGACATCATCAATAAGGGACAGCAGCGGGACATGGCCCTGGGATAAGGGACTGTCCTGCCAAATAAGGGACGCTTGACAGCTATGGTGCCTGGATTCTACCTGCCTGCCACAGCACAACCTGGTTTCAGCCATAAGTCTCTGTGTCTCGAGGACCCAGCTCCAGAAGTTGCTGTACGATTCCCATCACCCCTGGCTGAGAGTTGAAATCCAAAAGATCTGGAGAGCCACAAGTTCTCCAGCTCTTCTCTAGCTTGTACAGTGCAAAGGTCTGGGGCTCAATGACAAGTGGCAGCAGTCATTCCTCATCTCCTGAGCCATAATAAACTTAGCTTGAAACCAGTGTTACAATTTTGGGTTAATAACATTCTTCAGCCAATTCCACAGCCTATGGAGTATGTCTAATTAATTTAATCATCACCCTTAGCAAGAGAGCATATTAGCTGCATGACCTCTCAGGATATCAGGATTAGCAGATTGCATAGAGGAGTTGCAGGGCACCGAGGAAATTGAATTAGCAAATGCTAACGAAGCTGGGGACTTTCCACACTCGTGGGCATTAGGGGGTTCTGTGCCTTGGGGATCAGGGACACCAGGCGTATTCTTTGCCAGATTGTGCAACGTGGATATTTCCTTAGGGATGGGGAGTAAATATGCATTTGAGTTTTGTATTTATTGAGCAGCTTGTGATTCAAATGACCTAATTAACACACATACACACACAAAAATTCAAATGAAAATGCATACTGTTCCAGGAATCAATTGGCAGTTTCAGATTCAGCTTAATAAAGGATTTTAGTGCACCTGATTCTGCCTAGCATAAAAATTCTATTCTGATTTATGCCCACTGAATGAAGGTAGGTTAACTCTTAAATTCCCCCGCCCTCCTGGATCTCAGAGGCATGCCAATAATCTGCAGTAGTGTTTTGACACCATTGCATTGCTACTAGGGCAGGCTGTCTTCAGCCAAAACCCATATTGTGGCAGGACAGCAGCAGGGAGAAATGGGCAGAGATGGAGATGAGAGCTGAGGTGAAACTTTATCCTTGCCTACGGCTACTTCCTACCCCTGCATCAATGTAATGTCATACCTTGCAAAAGAGGTGCTATAAGTTAAAACCCTTCACACCATATACTGAAAGCACCTCAATACTGCTTTAACAGTCATGGTTTCCCCCCAAATAATTCTGGGATCAGTAGTTTGCTAAGGGTGCTGACAGTTATTAGGAGACAACAACTCCTCTCTCAGAGCGATAATTCCTGGAGTGGTTTAGAGCTGGGATAGCTCAGTGGGTAGAGCATAAGACTCTTAATCTTGGGGTTGTGGGTTCAAGCCTCACATTGGGTGAAAGATTCCTGCATTGCCATGGGGCTGGACTAGATGACCCTTGTGGTCCCTTCCAACTCTAACAATCTGTGGTTCTATGGTTTAACAAGAAATACCTCTTCCCAGGCAACTCTGGGAATTGGCCCATGGGCCTGAATCTAGGGCACCATGAGGTGCCTCTGCAGCTGCCTCAGATGGCTGGGGGAGCATAAAAATTTAAGATGCTAATTAGCAAAAAGATGCAATGTTTTCTGATTTTTTTATTATTATTTTAAATAAGACATTTTAACCGAGCACATTCCAAATTAAGATGCTGACAGGAACTCGATCACAGCACAGGAAAGGAGGAAAAGTTGCTGGTACAGCAGCGGATATTGGAAAACAGTAGCAGAGAGATTCAAGAAAAAGTTATAAATTGGAGGGTTGGGGAGGGAAACTCTGAAAGCATTACTTCCGACCTGAAATATGAAATGGGAGAAAATTCAGTGCAGCCCTGAGGGCTACTAATATGCAGAGAGGTTTATTACGGTCATCAGCTGTGTCCCATTTATATAAAATCCAGTAATTATATTATCTTGTCTGTGCACTGAAAGCATGCCACCCACTGTTCAGTGTTGTCGTGTTGTGGGCATGGCTCCAAAGGTTTTCTGGCTGCCAACCACGTTCAAGGTAGGCAAGAGGCGAAAGGTTGCATTGGCTCAATATATTGGACTTTGACTATCGGAAAGTTGAACTGTGGCTACAAGGCAAAAAAATAAATAACTGCTAGTACAGTGTTATCATTTTGTTCTCCAGTGCAGTGGTGGGAGTTCTCCATAATCCTCATGAATCTTTTTAAGAGTAAAATTTAGCATTGTTTGACCCATGCATCTCCAAGAGCATCTTAAATGTTCTATCTGCACAGCACCATCCTGGGACCTGCTACTTGGACACAGTCAAATGTGACACAATGTTCATTTATTACGGTAATTTTATTTATAAAAATACTGATAGACCGTTATTTTTTTTATATATAAAAAAACCCCGAAACAAACCATAGCAGCTTACAACCACTGTACATAAAACCAAATAAAATGTTAAAATCAGAAATCAGCTAACTGTTGTATTCTTAGTTGTCTGGATAAGCCTGATGGCATAGAAAACTTTTCAGCGGACATTTAAAAGTTGGAACAAAAGGTGCTTGCTGAATCTCTGTTGGCACAATACCGGGCCAACGAAACTAAATGCTTAGGGTTTTATTTTTTTTGTTGTCAAATGAGCCTCACCAACTTGGGGAACAACCCATGATGCTCCTCTGTGACTGAGCTGGAATATAAGGGTTCAGGTGGTCCATAGAGGTGCCCTGAACCTAAGTTGTAAATTACTACAAGGACCTTGAACCTGCTTCGGTAATAGATGGGCAGCCAGCAAACAGTTTTAGCAATGGGGTCACATGCTCTGACACCCCCATTGGCCACAGTCTGGCTGCCACATTCTGCACCAGCTGAAGCATCCCCAAATCAGGCCCAAGGGCCCACAGAGAGCGCATGGCAGTAATCCAGCCTGTTGGGAACTTTCTATTATACATTATTATGAGACAAACAGAACAGCCACAGTTGGGCTTATCTGCTGTGAAATGAACAAGTTTACAATTGTGTTTGAAGCTGGCCATAAGATGAAGTCTCATAAAGATGAAAATGGAGAACACATCTCTTCCACATTCTAATTTCACCCTCTCTCCCCACAGCAGGTAATGAAATTATCTGCGAAGTTCCATGGTAATAAAATGTTCTTATTTAATTAGCTCTATCTAGAGATGTGATATGCCTCTTGCCCTCCCCCCATCCCTCTTTATGTCAAGAGAGAGGCTGGTGTTTTCAAGGTTGACGTGTATTATATAAAAACAGCAGAAATGAACAAATCCAGACACTCTGGTGTCTTCGGCTGAAGCAGTTCTCTAAGAATGAGCCAGCCAAAGTTGAGCACACTGAAGATTTCAGATGTCATATTGCAACTTCTGAGCATTGGCCAGGTTTGCTGGGGCTGATGGGATTTGGAGTCCAGAGACACCGGGAGAGCACAGTTCATCACCCCGCAATGTAAATAATAAAGCAAATTCGCATCTATCTGTTGACTTCACATAATTGATTCTTCTCCAACTAGCTATGGCAAGGCCATGATGCTTCATTTTTAAAATTAAAATGGCCCTGGAAGTACAGCTACTTAATTTTCTGCTCCTTTATTTCCTTTCCAAGTAACAGTTGAAGAAGGAAAAAAGATATTAACATGTTAATCTTCAGAAAATAAAAGGTCAGCTTAAATATCCTGAAACCATCTGGGATCCATGTTTTCAAGATCCAAGTGTTCTTGCCAAAGCACAGGGTATGTCAGCTTCTGATGTCGGTTACTCTGCTTTGACTTTTCTTCTAGTTCAGTTGATACTGGAGTGGGGGGCAGCTGTTCAGGGCTAAACCATGAATAACTATTCCTGTTCAGCTTTAGGGAGCCAGCCCTAGAGGGCTGGACTTAGGCGTAGGTCCACAACAGAAACAATAAATCACCCAAGGCCCAGTGCAGTCAAATCTTTATTAAAGGAAACAGACCACATCTCAGAGCTAATAGTCTCAGCAACACTTTCTAGGCAGTCTTGCCCAAAGGAAGCAGTTGCAAGGTTCCCACCTTCTCAGTGTCCACTAGGACTCCTCCTCTTCTGGGTCGTTTCCATGCAGTCTCAGGCTGTGTCTGCACACAACCACCCTTCTTCTCTCTGCTTGTTTCATTTCTCTGTGAGTTCTAGGAGACTAGAGAGGAGAGAAGCTGGTCACAGCAGGAGGGGGAGACTCACGGGATTCTTCAGCAGCCTGCCTCATCTCTGTCTCCTGGCCCCTCTCCCCTCCAGCCTCGGAGTCTGAACTGCTCTCTGTCACGGCCTCTTCCTGCTCACTAAACCCTGTTGTCTCTCAGCTTCCACCGCCTCTCAGTCTGCTGTCTCTTTTCCCTCTGACTATTCATCAATGTCCCACCCAGCGCTAAATTTACATATAAGCTAAACAAGCTATAGCTTAGGGGGCCCCTCTCTTGGGGGCCCCCAAAAAAATTAAAGGGGAAAAACTGGATGTACATTTCCAAAATATAAGATTAAAACAAATAAAATAAAACCTACATACAGCAGCACCAGTGTTTCCCTTTTTAAGCTCAGCAGAGAAAGATGGGGACAAAACTGGAGCTAATTTGGTCTGCCTGTTATTGGCTCTGACTATTGTGGGTCTCTCCACCTTCCACCCAATGGGCACCAGCCATTGCTGCCTCCTTAGAATACAGAAGGGAAACAAATCTGTATGCTCCCATTTCTACGATATGGGGAAGGGCTGGGCATGCACTCTCTCCTGTACAACCCCTTTTCCCCATTGAGAAATAGAACATCTCAGAATGGGAATCAAGGGAGCTTGTATTTCTTCATTTCAGATAGTGTAGAGGTATTTGCCATAACCCCCAAATTGCAACTCTTCTGAGCATGCTCAAATATGACTCCAATACTGTTATGGTAAGTGTAGCACTGATGCCAACTGCAATTTATCTCCTTTTGCAGACACCTTTAACATTGTACAGAGGGGGCCTTATAGAAAATATGGAAAGACACTTATGCATTATATTTGTAGCTGGTGTGCCCAGAGCAAAAACAGAGCACCTCATGCCATATGCCATGCATTGTGGTCAACTCATGTTTTCATACACTCTGAAGATTTTAAAAAGCGGAAGAAAACAGCTACAGGAAAAAGCCATCTTCTGACTGAGGCTTCCAGACTGTTTGACAGCTTGACCACCCTTTATCCGTTTACAGAAAAGGATGAGGCAATCAGCTGGCAGCTCCAATATTGGGCAATATAAAGGTAAAGGTAAAGGTACCCCTGCCCGAACGGGCCAGTCTTGCCAGACTCTGGGGTTTGTGCGCCCATCTCACATCTATTGGCCGGGGGCCAGCGCTGTCCGAAGACACTTCCGGGTCACGTGGCCAGCGTGACAACGCTGCTCTGGCGAGCCAGAGCCGCACACGGAACGCCGTTTACCTTCCCGCTGGTAAGCGGTACCTATTTATCTACTTGCCCCCGGGGTGCTTTCGAACTGCTAGGTTGGCAGGCGCTGGGACCGAGCAGCGGGAGCGCACCCCGCCGCGGGGATTCGAAACGCCGACCTTTCCATCGGCAAGCCCTAGGCGCTGAGGCTTTAGCCCACAGCGCCACCCGCGTCCCTATTGGGCAATATACAAATATTTAAATGTCGAATCCAGAATGAAAAAGAACTTGTACCTTGCACCATTCGCCAGGACAACCATGGTGTTGAGTCTGTGTAATGTAATGGTTAAAGTGTTTGAATAGGTCTTGGGAAACCACAGCGTTCAGCTCTCCATTCGGCCAAATAGCTCACTGGGTGAACTTTGGCCATACAGTCTCTCGATCCAATGCCTTTTATTGGAGGAAAGGTGGAGTGTAAACACAATAATCTACTCTATATTTTGAGAAGTTGTTTGTGTATCAGATGAGGGAGCAGATTTTCTTCTATCTTTGAACAGAGTTGGATGCTGGTCTGAATCAAGGTGGTGGAATGGACCTTTCAAAACTGCATTGATTTTAACCACAGATTTCAAAATTGCCCTGATGGCTTGGTTTCCTGGAATTTCGTCAGCAATGCCTGGTATAACGTTGCTAGTAAATAAATAAGCAAGCAATCTGGATGTAATCCCCAATGACCCCATAATTCCTATTGCTTGATTTTTATTTTTTAAAGATAACTGTTACACAGTTTACAAAAATAAATTCTAAAAAGAAAGAAAGAAAGTAACCCTCAATTTGAGTCTTGGAATTGGCACTTGAGTATGACCAAACTGCGGGAGGCAGTGGAAGACAGAAGTGCCTGGCATGCTCTGGTCCATGGGGTCACGAAGAGTCGGACACGACTAAACGACTAAACAACAACAGTATTGTATGGCATTTTCACATGAAACATACCGGTATATCTCGTTTCTGAAACCACATGCAGCCTAATTGAAAATGAGCTTCTTTATTGTTTGCAGCTTTACATTTAACTTCTGAATAAAGCATAGGTGATAAAAATAGATGAATGTGCTACCTAAATTCCTTAAATGCATATTTGCATAAACAGCAAGAAGCATGTGACTGTGTTCTTAAGTCAGCGTTAATTATTCCCCCTGGTCTCCTGACTTTGCTGCATGTACCTTTAACGAACACTCAAGTTTTGCATTAGGTTTGTCCTTCCTATCACATCAAAAAGGCTGAGCTAAAAGACTTAATGCTTTAAAATATTTAACATTTCAACCACTTATTCTCCATGTATTCTTCTACCTTGCACTGGATGCCGCCATCATTCATTAAATAAGAATCTCACCCTCTCTTGTTGAGGGTAATAACACCCAGAAGACCCACTCCAAAATAGACACATTGGTCATTTCCATACAGTTTATTGAGCATTAATCCTGATATGTTTACACAAACTTTGTAGGGAGGTTCAGCAGCACCTGATATTTATTAAGCATGCCTTTGGATTAGCTGGCGGGGAGATTATATGATGTTCTGAGAGCCAGTGTGGTGTAGTGGTTAAGAGCACTGGACTCGTAATCTGGTGAACCGGGTTCGCTTCCCTTCTCCACTTGCAGCTGCTGGGTGACCTTGGACTAGTCACGCTTCTCTGAAGTCTCTCAGCCCCACTCACCTCACAGAGTGTTTGTTGTGGGGGAGGAAGGGAAAGGAGATTGTTAGCCGCTTTGAGACTCCTTAGGTAAAGTTAAAGGGACCCCTGACCATTAGGTCCAGTCATGACCGGCTCTGGGGTTGCAGCGCTCATCTCGCTTTATTGGCCGAGGGAGCCGGTGTACAGCTTCCGGGTCATGTGGCCAGCATGACTAAGCCGCTTCTGGCGAACCAGAGCAGCGCACGGAAACGCCGTTTACCTTCCCACCGGAGCGGTACCTATTTATCTACTTGCACTTTGACGTGCTTTCGAACTGCTAGATGGGCAGGAGCAGGGACCGAGCAACGGGAGCTCACCCCGTCGTGGGGATTCAAACCGCCGACCTTCTGATTGGCAAGTCCTAGGCTCTGTGGTTTAACCCACAGCGCCACCTGCGTCTCTTTTGAGACTCCTTAGGGCAGTGATAAACTCTTCTTCTGTCCAGTAAGTGTTATCCCACACATTCCAGATGCAATGCCCCATTGCTTTCCTAATTTCAAAGTGTCTGAATTTTTTTTTGGGGGGGGGAGCAAGTTTGTTGTGCAAATGTGCCAAAACAGCTTTAATTGCGCATCCTGATTTTGTCGGTGCTGTGACTGAATCTCACCCAAAAATAACAACAGTGCAGAATCCCCCTTGCTCTGTTACAACCAGGACACCTATTTGCAGAGCTTTGAGGGAATGGCTCAAGGATACAACTGGCTACAAAGGAACACAACAAATTTCTCAGACTGTCAAGATATAAATATGCCCCCCCTCTTTTGTTTTGTTTGGCACATCTATGCACTTAGAATTGCATTGCATCTGCACTAGACCAGCTATTCAGGGGTCTCTCAAAAAATGGGTGGCAGTAAAAGGGAAACAGGAAATTAAGCAGCATTGCCATTTTGACCTATTGTTGCTGTTTTGGTATTATGGTAACTCACAAGTGATTGCTAATCCTTTTTTCTAGTCCATGAGGTGATCCATGGTGATTCTAGTCCATGACAGTGATCAAAACGGGAGTTTCCCTGTCCCCTTCCTGAACCTGTTATTTTAGAACACTGATCATCTACAAACATGTTTGAGCAGACACACCCAGCAAAACCTTCAGAAGTGGTGTAAAAACGAAAGTGAATGCCCCTCCTGGTAGCTCATTCCATTTCTGTTGTACAGTGGTACCTTGCTTCTCAAATGCCTTGGTACTCGAACAACTTGGAACCCAAACACTGCAAACCTGGAAGTAAGTGTTCCGGTTTGCAGACTTTTTTCGGATGCCGAACATGCTCTGTTTTGAGTGTTATGCTTAGGTCTGTTTTTGCTATTTATTTTGCGTTTTTGTGTTTTTGTGGGGGGTTTTTTTGGTGACTGTGTAAAACCCAGTTCAGCTATTGATTGTGTGACTGCAGTACATTGTTTATTGCTTTCATTTTATGGATCAATGGTCTTGTTAGCTAGTAAAATTCACGTTAAATTGCTTTTTTAGAGGTTGTTTTTAAAAGTCTGGAATGGATTAATCCATTTTGCATTACTTTCTATGGGAAAGTGTGCCTTGGTTTTGGAACACTTTGGTTTTGGAACGGACTTCCAGAACGGATTAAGTTTGAGAACCAAGATACCACTGTACTTAGATCTAGACTTGCTTGTAAACTCTGGCAAATGCTTTCCAACATACTCCTTTGCAACCTCTAACCTCATTTCCACTGTGGTCTTTGCTATTTTTCCAATGCCATTCTGGTACTCAAGTCAACAAATTTGTGTTAGTTTCTGGTCAAGGTACATTAGATAATTCACATGACCAGAATCAGTGCATCACATTCTCTCTGCCCACATGTTGGAGCTGGGGAATACACAGAGCATGCTAATAGATTACCCAAAAGACCAAGCACAAAGAGTCCGGAGAGGTATAAACTTTATTGATTTATATCCAATCAGCATGTTATGATATGATCACACCTGCTCATACAGCTGACATTCTTATAGCCAAAAGACAGATTTCCCCCCTTTTAAAAATACATATTTTCCCCCTAGCAGGAAGGAACTTTACAAACATTATTTATATTAGGAATTAAAAACAATGGCTTTTGTCAAGGACGTGCAGAACAGGGCTGGTCAGCACCGGATCTTGTAGTGCTTTAAACTTCATTCCCCCTACCCTCGTTTTGATTTTGATTTTAAAAAATAACACTTTCATCATCAGCACAAAGAACACAAATCCAAACCCAAACAAAATCCAGAGGTGAAACAAAGAGGTAGACAGTAACCACAATGCACAGTTCTTTGGACTGAGCAATGTGCTTCGGCTTGCTCCTAAGAGTTCCATTTGTTTCTACTTTCCTATTACGGCCACTTTGCTTAAAACATTGACACCGCTTGACTAAGGGTTCAGACTAATGGCGCCTCCGTGCAAACAACCAGGTTTGCGTAGGACTCAACCTCGGATGGTGTTTTTATAGCACGCCCTACCCAGCCACGTGCAAATCTGAGCTACAGTGGCAACTCACAAAAAGGGTCGTGTCATTGCACAATCACAGCTATAGAGGCAACCCCCATTTGCGCTTGCAAATTAGTGTCTCTGCAGTAGTTCTGCCAGCTTACCAAGCCACACCTTCTCCCTGTGGGGTTGCTTTTAACCTGAACCAGGCCTTAGTGTTACTAGAGCGCTGGATCACAGGACAGTAAGTCTATGGCACCATGGCACCCCGTATTGCTTATTTTAAGCTAAACGTTCTTTAAAGTGGTTGCATACATTTCAAACAAACAAACAAACAAAGATACATTATGGCAGCAGCCTCCTTCTTTCCTTTAAGCAACTCTGAAATGTTCATACCTTTATATTGGTAGCTAGATCTCTGCAAATATTTATGCAGTTATTACCGTGACTGAGTTAAAATGGCAGGTAACAATCCAGTCCCTTCTTGCAGAAAAAGATGAGTCTCTATGCTATTCCTGAGAGCTATAAATAGAACTATTCCAGCTGGAAGCAGAATTAACAAACCATATATTTAGCTAACACGCATACAAACTTGCAGCAAGAACAATTAACACAACCGATTCAATGTTTTATGGGAAACAAAATGAACCCGGCACATTATTTCCCTTTTTGTCTATTAACAACTGTAACATGGAAAACAGAAACTCCAAACCCAATAATGCCATATATTTGCCTGCAAAGAGGAAAGCATTTTTGGTATCTGCAGAAGTATAAAAAAGAAGAATGTTGATTGGTTATTTATTTTGATAAAGAAAAATAAACTCGAAGCACAAAATCCAAATGTGACCAGTCCTTTAACAGACTTACACCATGGCGCCTGTAATCATTCCAATCACATATGGCATAAAATAAAAGGGGAAGAAAAACAGATACACAAAAGAGGGGACGAAAGACCAAACTAAAGAATATGGCATCCCAAACCCCATCATCTTCATCATCATCAAGGAGGAAATTCAATGCAAGGTTGTACTGGACATTTAAGAAGTATAACAATAAAATGCATAGACTTTCTCAAAGCCACCATATGTTTAAGGAATTTTCGCAGACAGGTATACAACAGGACAACCTACAAGTTTTGTACAAGGGTAACAAAAGCAATTCACAACTAATTGTGATGACCTTGCAGTTTAATCTTCCTCCTTACAAAACCAAGCATGTAACTCTGCAAAACATGGTATTTCATACGTACATTTTCATGTGGCTTCCCTCCCCCCGTCACCTCTCGCCAGTATGGTAGCTTCAGCTGTAAGCTTCATTGTGTTTGTTTTGGGGAGAAACAGAAATCCACGGCCAAAGGCCAAGAGTCAGTGCCATTCCTTCATACCAACCTGTACGCTGAGAAGTCCAGAAAGAAATTCATTAACTTTGGTCCCAAGTGCATGTTACATTTTGTCTAGAGGAAATTCTCAAAGCCTTAACTGCTGCCCCACACAGCTGTTTGGTATCCTTGTTTTCTACGGACAGATGGGACAATGCTCTGCACTGAACAGTCAAGAGGACGGAAGGCAGCTTTGGGGCACAAAACACCAAGTGCTGCAGCGTTAGGATATAATAAAGGGGTCCCCATTAAAATGAAAAGAAGCTGTGGAGTAGATGTTGGTAGGTTAGGCATGGTTTGCATAATTGTATTAGACTGGCCCAGTTCACAGACTCATGCTCTATCTCTCAATGAGCCATTACTTCGCAATGCAATGCTTTTCCATAAAAGCAGTTCGCACATTCAGTTGTGAGTCATATGCTGAACAAACCAAGTCGCAAAAACACACGTTTGCAGATCAGACCTGACATCCCTCATATTTTGGCTGGATTTCAAAGGAGTGTGGTCTTGCTTCCTGAACACCACAAAACCTTTGGATCTTTAAAGTAAGGTTTACAATTGTAACTTAAGTTCTTGCTAAAAACAGCATAATGCGTAGACGTTAAGAAAGCTTGCAGAACAGTGACTATCAGTGGAAGGGATCTGTGTGAATGGCACACATCACTTTAAAGCGGTTAAGGCCGTGATGGTTTCTTGTTAATAAATGGTTAGCCTTCAAAATATTTACTATCTTCTTCAGTTGATGTTTTACACTACCTAGTTAACATACTGATGCAAATTTGCAAGACTAAGAATAGGTTCAGCTGAGTCTCCAACACCCACACCAAACCTGAGAAAGCATTGTAATTTTTATCCTTGTGTTTCCTACTGTTCCATAATGCTTAAATGGAACTGTCTCATGTAAAACCGCTAGATTTGTTAAAACAATGTTCTGCTGGGCATATTATTCTACACAAACTATTCTGGATAGAAAATAAATATGCAGGCCATAGTAAAACAAGCTTTGTGAGTGGGTGTTTGCCATCCACCATTCAGGCTTTGCCAAAGAAGCCCTCATTATCGTGGAATGCTCTCCCCAGGGAGGTTCGGCTGGTGCCTTCATTATACACCTTTTGGCGCCAGATGAAAGCCTTCCTCTTCAACCAGGCCTTTGGCCAACTAACATCTGATGCCCTTTTAAGTGTGCTGTGGGAGGGAGGGATTAAGTGTTTGCTTTTGTTCTTATTTTTATCATGTACTTTGTGTTCTTTATGTTGTAATTCTACGGATGAAGGGCAGTATGCAAATTTAATAAATAATATTAAAATAATTATTGTTCAGAGTCAATTCTAACATTACATCCTCCAGTCACGCTGCTGAAAAATGCGTGTGTGTGTGTGTGTTAGCGTGTCACAATGTCTGAATTGCCAGGTGAGTTTTGCATGATGACCCCAATACATCAAGGTATGTCCCATGGCTGCTAATGCCCGTATGATGGCATACAAGTATGGTAAGCTTCAGCATGGGATGAGCTGGCTCTACACTATGTTTTTCAGAGAGAAAGCAAGGGTGCCTATTGAAGTAGTTCAATGCAAATTAGTGGTCCCTTCCCAATCTTCAGCTATTCTGATACCATTATATAAATGCAACTCTTTCACTGTATGCATACATAAGAGGAACATGAATTATAATGGACTGCTGCAAAGATGGAACTGTGAGGTGCTCATCTAGATGACTCAAACCAATGGATTCAAGTTACAAGAAAGGAGATTCCGACTAAACATGTCCGATGTTTTATTATGTTTTTATATGTGTTGGAAGCCGCCCAGAGTGGCTGGGGCAACTCAGATGGGTGGGACCTGAATAACAAAATTATTATTATTATTATTGTGAACTTTCTGATGGTAAAAGCTGTTTAACAGTAGAACGGACTCCCTTGGAAGTTTGTGGACTTCACTGGAGGTTTTTAAGCAGAGGTTGGATGGTCATCGGTAGTGTGATCTAGTTGAAATTCCTGCATTGCAGGGGGTTGGAACTGATGACCCCCGGGGTCCCTTCCAACTCTACAATTTGGATACAGAATTGCAAGATACTGTCTTATGTGGGATTAGGTGATGCAAAAGATGTTGAGGAAGTTCATTATATTCCAAGAGGCAATGAATCCCCCGTCTCCTCTTTGTAAGAGGCAGACAACCCAGGACAACGTCCACTCATGAGAACAAAAGAGCCTGCTGGAAGAGGCCAATGGCAGCATCCTCTTCTCAGAGCGGCCAACCAGATGCCTATGTTGAAGCCTCACTCACTATGAAATGCTGTATTAAATGGAAGGCTCAAGCCACCATGAACACAGGGTGTTTTCAACTGAACTACTGTACTCAAAAACAGACTTGACCAACCTACTGCATATATACAGCATTTCATGTATATACACACACACATTTAAAAAATGTTCTGTTAACTAACTTTCCATTCTTCTGTATTCCCCAAATGTACTCTGGATTTGGTTCTGCTGAATTCAATGCAGCCATAGCAGAACAAACAGGAAGTCTGATGAAGCAGCACAACGCATACCTAGTTTTCACTGCCTACATTTAGATGCAAGCATGGGCATAGCCAAGAGGGGGCAGGGGGAGCAGCTGCCCCCCCATCAAATAAAACAATAGAAATACTTAACTGACCAATCATGTCGGTTCTGACTCCCCTAACAAAAGTCCTGCCCCCGCCCCCAAATCCTGGCTATGCCCATGGATGCAAGTCTTCATTTTCAGTATAATCATGCCCTTCCTAAAATAGGTCGCATGTCCAAATAAATTATACACTAAAACAGCAGCTGCTGCTTTGCATCCCAGTTCAAGATGTTTGTCATTCAGGATTGAAGCTACATACATCATTACCAGAAATGAACTCCGTAACAAATGAAGCAAACTGCTTGCTATAACTCAACAAGGCAAGGAGGATTAAAAACCAAAGAACTCTGGCCACTCCCACCCCCCCCAAAGGCTTCCTTCTGCAAGAAGTGCTTTACTTAAAATGGATTTTATTTCTGTGTTTTATCCTTAAGTTTGCATGAAGTTCAAAAAGCAGGTCTTAACTGCAAACTGACTTTTTGCCTTGTATCTGCGGTGGTCTCATTCCAGTGAAATGTACCAGAGTTATCTTCTAGAATGAATAGCGGACGTTGCCATCATCCATGCTAAAATGCATTTCATTATTTAAAAACACTATTCGCCTGTATTCAGTAAGGTGACATTTCATTCCCATAGCTAGGGGAAATTCATCTCTTCCCATTCCCCCTCTTCCCCACTCAAAGCAAAAGAAAAAAAGGATGATGCTGTGGTTTTATATTTTTATTTTGTATACTACTCACCAAAATTGGTTCTCATGTGATTTTGGGGGGAGGGGGGAAACCAGGAGAATATATACCTCAAACTTAGCACAGACAACTACTGTTGGCTTGGCTTGGCTCTTAGAAAAACTTACAGTCCATAAAAAGACAACATTCTGTCATTCAAGCTTCGTTTGCATGTCTGTATGTGGAAATTAGGAACTGTTTCCTAGGAATGGTTCTTTTTAAATATATCTTCATATAGTGATACAGACAGGATGCCAAACGTTCCAAGAGTGATAGGTAACAAATATCTTTCCTTCAAAACCATTATAAAACTGTAACATTATAACCTGAAATCCTGCTTTAGTGCCAGTCTGTCTCTTAAATTAAAATTCCCTTTCCATGACAGTGACATTTTTCAGCAAGATGGCAGATTTCATAACGCTCTTCATGGTTCAGAGAATTTTTACATTAGTTCAGGATGGTAAAGCAAACGTTTTACCCAGTGACTAGATATACTGTTTCATGACCCTGCTAACTTCCTTTTATTAATTTTTCCTATAAGAAAAAGAATTGTGGTGCTTGGCATAAACCCTCGCATGGATGTTCCAGGTACTGTTGTGTCAAATGGAAATAAAGGCCTCTATAAAGGTTAAAAACAACACCCACCCATATCATCTGGGTTAGACTGAGGCAACAGGTACACTTCAGGGATGGCAATCCACAGACCTTTCTGAACTGCTAACAGCTATCAAGAATCCAATCTGTCATGGACAGCATCTAAATTCCTTTCAAGCTATGCTCTTTTCTGTCACTGTATTGCGTTTTCAAAATTGTTTTGCAAAAAAGAAAGAAAGAAAGAAAAGATCCCAATTTACAAAATGCATTGTAAAACCAAAACAGGAAGCGGGTTATGTGATGTGCCATATGTGAAGTACCTTTACAAGCGGATGCTCTCAAGAGATTTGAAGACAGAAAACATGGTAAGAACAGATGGGTCAATGAGGTATGCACAATTTCTTCAATACTTCATGACACAGTTAATGCCTTTTGCAGAGCGCTTTTCCTTTTCTAGCTTTCCCATACAAGATCTCACTGGGATATTTTTTTTCAGAAGAAGAAGAAGAGAGAGAGGTCTCTACTAAACAGGTAACATGGGGCAGTCACAATACCATAACCAGGTCTGCAGAGTACATTAAACAGATCCAGCATGATTAATTACAATACAACTTGAGCTTGTGCAGATGAGGGATCTCTACCACAAGACTTGCAGTACAGGCTACTGGAGAGAAAGTTGCTGAAGATTCCGAGTTTTTACTACAATGCTGAATACTACCTGCGGTGAAAGCAATCTTGCTGCAGATGTTCACCCGTGGTGGTTGTATAATTGTATCTCCTGTTCAAACACCGAATTTGCTGACGTGGATGTGCGAGGAAGACACACCCTTTAAAAATATGGACAGTTCTTAAAATACATCATTAGGTTGCTGTGTTACTGATTCTCTCTCCTAGCGGAGTTTAAAATTCCCGAAGGGGGAGAAAGTCCATCCAGTAATGTTCCTTTATCCTGGTATATTCACATTTGAACATAACATGATGCACTCTGTAAAGTACCAAGTTCCTCTTGTTCTTAGGTCCCATTCATTCACCTTTTAAAATAGGCATTGATAAAAATACTGAAGAATGCAGTACCACATACCACCTGACAAAAACGCAAACAACTGTACGAGTATTAGCCACAAATTGCTAAGGGTCATCTCCCGGGAAACAATTTCTGTCTGTCCCTGCAAAGGGGGGAACGCTCCTGGAAGAGAAGGAACAGTCTGTTAGTTGCACATTCCAGCTGCCTTTTCAGAGTGTTGCCACATCATGGACAGAACAAGAACTTGGTGCAATGCAGATGTAGAACAGCACCTTATTCATCAAGATACAGGTTACTCAACAAGCCAGACTTTAAAAATCCTTCTCATAACATAATTAAGTTTTGCTAGTGTGTTTTCTTCTTCTTTGCAGTAGGAGAAAAGGCAGAATTAGATCTACAGGATTTTGGATTTGTTTAGCTTCTTAATGTAAAGATAAAGGGACCCCTGACCATTAGTTCCAGTCGTGACCGACTCTGGGGCTGCGGTACTCATCTCGCTTTATGGGCCGAGGGAGCCGGCGTACAGCTTCCGGGTCATGTGGCCAGCATGACTAAGCCACTTCTGGCGAACCAGAGCAGCGCACAGAAACGCTGTTTACCTTCCCGCCGGAGCGGTTCCTATTTATCTACTTGCACTTTGATGTGCTTTCGAACTGCTAGGTTGGCAGGAGCAGGGACCGAGCAACGGGAGCTCACCCCGTCGTGGGGATTTGAACCGCCAACTTCTGGTCGGCAAGCCCTAGGCTCTGTGGTTTAACCCACAGCGCCACCCGCGTCCCTGTTCTTCTTAGGCCCTCCTTAATTTTCCTGAATTTCAAGTGAAATTAAGGAAGCAACGGCTGCGCCATTTCTGCAATGAGACAGCATGAAAATGGCTTGGCAGATTTGTATACACATTAATATACTGAATGTGTGGCGTATGTAGTAATTAGAAACATAGAACTGTAGAGTTGGAAAGGATCCAAAGGGCAGGTTAAGCTATTTATTTGTAAAAGAACCTCCAACTACAGATGGTATCAAATTTCCCTAATGTGCATAGGGGGGCTGATTACTTGGATCTTCCTAGAGAAAAAGGGCTCAATCGGTTAGGCCAGGCTTCCTCAAACTCGGCCCTCCAGATGTTTTTGGCCTACAACTCCCATGATCCCTAGCTAGCAGGACCTGTCGTCAGGGATGATGGGAATTGTAGTCTCAAAACATCTGGAGGGCCGAGTCTGAGGAAGCCTGGGTTAGGCTTTCAGAATGAATATCAATACTAAAGCAGTCTTGATATTCGTGGATGCAGAGAAAGCCTTTGACAATATTTCTTGGAGTTTTATGAAGAAGAATCTACAGGGGATGGGGGTAGGACAAGGTTCTGAAAATGGTATAGGTGCAATTTATTCAGAACAAAAGGCAAAATTAATTGTGAACAATGTGATGACAGAAGAGTTTAAGATTGAAAAAGGGACACGACAAGGTTGCCCAATTTCTCCATTGCTTTTTATATCGGTCCTCGGGATTTTGTTAAACATGATTAGAAAGGACCAAGAGGTTAAAGGTATACAAGTGGGAGCTAAACAGTACAAACTGAAAGCATTTGCTGATGATTTAGTATTGACTCTACAGGAGCCAGAACCTAGTACTAAAAGGGTATTGGAACTGATTCAAGAATTTGGACAGGTTGCAGGTTTCAAGTTGAATAAGATGAAAACCAAGGTTCTAGAGAAAAATTTAACTATGAATGAGAGAGAGAAATTTCAGGAGGAGACAGGACTAACATTGGTTTAAAAAGTGAAATACTTAGGGGTTAACATGACTGCTAAAAATGTGAATTTATTTAAGGATAATTATGAAAAATGTTGGATTGAAGTGAAAAAGGATTTAGAAGTATGGACAAATTTGAAGTTATCATTGTTAGGCCGAATTGCTGTGATAAAAATGAATGTGCTGCCAAGGATGTTATTTTTGTTCCAAACATTGCAAATTTTGGATAAGATGGATTGTTTCAAGAAGTGGCAGAAGGATATTTCTAGATTTGTTTGGCAGGGCAAGAAGCCTCGAATAAAATTTAAGATACTAACTGATGCTAAAGAAAGAGGTGGATTTGCCCTGCCAGACCTTAAACTTTACTATGAATCAGCTGCTTTTTGCTGGCTGAGAGAATGGCTGCTTCTTGAAAACACTGAAGTGTTGGATTTAGAAGGTTTTAACAATGTATTTGGTTGGCATGCATATTTGTGGTACGATAAGGTAAAAGTACATAAAGCGTTTAAAAATCATATTGTTAGAAAAGCATTGTTTAATGTTTGGATAAGATATAAGGATTTGTTAGAAAAGAAAACCCCAAGATGGTTGTCACCAATGGAAGCGAAGGCACAGAAAAAACTCAATATGGAGGCCAAATGGCCGAAATATTGGGAAATTCTGGTGCAAGATGGAGATAGAATAAAATTGCAGAGCTTTGAAAAATTGAAAAACAAAGTGCGAGATTGGCTCCATTATTATCAAATAATGGAGGCATACAAATTGGACAAAAAAGTTGGTTTCCAGGTGGAAAAATCAAAATTGGAAACAGAACTGTTAGATCCAAAAACCAAGAATTTGTCAAGAATGTATAACTTGCTGTTGAAATGGAACACTCAGGATGAAACGGTGAAATCAGCTATGATTAAATGGGCACAAGATGTTGGACATAACATAATGATGGCTGACTGGGAACGGTTATGCACCACAGGTATGAAATTTACGGCATGTAATGCCCTAAGAGAAAATTTAATGAAAATGATTTATAGGTGGTACATGACACCAGTTAAGCTTGAAAAAATTTACCATTTGCCCGATAATAAATGTTGGAAATGTAATGAGACTGAAGGTACATTCTTTCACCTTTGGTGGATGTGCCCAAGGATAAGACATTCTGGGAGATGATTTATAATGAAATGAAAAAGGTATTTAAATATACCTTCCTTAAGAAACCAGAGGCCTTTCTCCTGGGCATAGTCGGCCAATTGGTGCTAAAGAAGGATAGAACTTTTTTTATGTATGCAACAACAACAGCAAGAATACTTATCGCGAAGTATTGGAAGACACAAGATTCACCCACCAGGGAAGAATGGCAGATGAAGTTGATGGACTATATGGAACTGGCGGAAATGACTGGCAGAATCCGAGACCAGGGAGAAGAGTCGGTGGAAGAAGACTGGAAAAAGTTTAAAGACTATTTACAGAAATATTGTAAAATTAAGGAATGCTAGAAGAATGTTGAAATGAAGTGATATGGCTTTAGTAGAAAGGTTATAAGGAATTAAGTACAAATAGATTAATAGAGTATTAAAAGAAAAATAAGGTTGAAATGTGTTAAGATAATTATAGGATAGGAAACAGGGGAAGATGGAAAGGAATTGCTGAAATAGTTAATAGAAGTGGAATACAAAAAGGGAGGTGTGAGGAGGTCGTGGAAATATGTGAAAGAAAGATAAGACATTGAATTTTATTTTATTTTCCTTTTCTTTTCTTTGTTGATGTGTTTTTAAATTGTTTTTGTTTTGTCTTGTTAGTTTAATGTTTTAGTGTAAGGCAGTGTCTTTGTATTGTAATGTATTGTTTTTTCTTTGTTTTTTTGGGTAGTGTTTAAATTGTTGTAAAAGCAATAATTATTAATTTTTTTAAAAAAAAACAGAATGAGATTGTAAACATTTGTTAATAACTACCTTGGGCAGCATGGTAGCAGCATATAAAGTTAAAATAACAAGTGCATTTTAAAATGCTTCAATGCTCACTGGGGAATCTTCCTCCATTTCAGCATTACCACTGTTTTTACAAGTTATGCTTTCCCCTCTTCACATGTCAGAACACTCCCTCCAGCTCCTGTGGAAGGAGAACTTTCCAGTTGCCCTTCCCAAAGGCTCATGCCGCTCTGTATCTAGACTCGTATGCAATAGCATCACGAAGTGCAGCAAGACAGTAAGAGAATATGTAACGCCAACTTTTGCATTACCCGCATGGCTGATCCCATGCCTGCAATCTTAAAATTCACGCTGCAATAAAAGCCCTACTGAATTCAATGAGGCTTCCTTCCGAGTAGACACGTAAAGGACTGGGCTGAAAGTGGCACGTTCAATACTTTTTTTAAGAGAGTCATTTCTATATATTTTATTTATTAACAGGCACATAATAAAGCCAACATTATATAAAAAAAGAAAAATTTCCGCAAAATTCAGGTACGTTAGAAATGCAATGCCCAAGACCTGAGATGATAACTAGAGATGGGGTTGCTTGGGGAAAACCGAGGGAAATTGGGAGAAACCATAGGGCTTTCCCAATTTTTCCATTTTGGGGGTGGGAGCGGAGGTAGAACAAGAAAACTAACCAGCAGAAAAATTGGGAGAAAATGTCCACCTTCACATCTCTAATGATAGTGGGCAGCTTAATCCCGGGCTTCTAATTAGTTGACCATTAAGTGAAAACATGCTTGGAAGGAGCTGAGTATTAAAAATGCTTGCTTTTTATCTTAAGAAAGTGTTACCTGTTTTGTAAAAGTGTGACAAAAGATCCTCCTTTTCAATGAACCGTTGATATAACCAAATGGTGAGGGCTGCAGGCTCAACAGGTACATCTTTAATGGGAAAAATCCTGCATTTCAAAGACAGACAGAACAGTACACTAGACATATGAAATAATTTCCCATTTGTAAGGTGAATCAGGTGAACTCTGGAACAGGACCTGGCATATTCTCCACTATTTATTCATTCTATTCGCAGAAGAACTGTTTGCATAACCCATTACACTTTTTTAAAAAGTGACCCAATTGTTGGACTCATCTCTTGCAACAATCTTTAGGGACACACGTCAAATACCTTAGATTCAGGTAGGTAGCTGTGTTGGTCTGACGCAGACAAAATTAAAAAATAAATAAATTCTCCAGTAGCACCTTAAAGGTAAAGGTACCCCTGCCCGTACGGGCCAGTCGTGTCCGACTCTAGGGTTGTGCGCCCATCTCACTTAAGAGGCTGGGGGCCAGCGCTGTCCGAAGACACTTCCGGGTCACGTGGCCAGCATGACAAGCTGCATCTGGCGAGCCAGCAGAGCACATGGAAACGCCGTTTACCTTCCCGCTAGTAAGCGGTCCCTATTTATCTACTTGCACCCGGGGGTGCTTTCGAACTGCTAGGTTGGCAGGAGCTGGGACCGAGCAGCGGGAGCGCACCCCGCCGCGAGGATTCGAACCGCCGTCCTGACGACTGGCAAGTCCTAGGCGCTGAGGTTTTACCCACAGCGCCACCCGCGTCCCTAGAGACCAATTAAGCACCTTAGAGACCAATTAAGTTTGTTCTAGGTATAGGTTTTCGTGTGCATGCACACTTCTTCAGATACACTTCTTTTCAAATACCTTAATTAAAGGTAAAGGTAAAGGTAAAGGGACCCCTGACCATTAGGTCCAGTCATGACCGACTCTGGGGTTGCGGCGCTCATCTCACTTTATTGGCCGAGGGAGTACAGCTTCTGGGTCATGTGGCCAGCATGACTAAGCTGCTTCTGGCGAACCAGAGCAGTGCACGGAAATGCCATTTACCTTCCCGCTGGAGCGGTACTTATTTATCTACTTGCACTTTGACGTGCTTTCGAACTGCTAGGTTGGCAGGAGCAGGGACTGAGCAACGGGAGCTCACCCCGTCGTGGCGATTCGAACCGCTAACCTTCTGATTGGCAAGTCCTAGGCTCTGTGGTTTAATCCACAGCGCCACCCGCGTCCCTATACCTTAATTAGTCAAATGCAATCAATCCAAGGGCGTGTCTAAGCAAAAAAATAAAGAAAAAGTCCTCACCTGTTGGTAAAAGACTATTAAAGAGGAGGCAAAACAGTTCTCCCTAGGAAGGAAGATGCAGTCATTGCAGCCACCAAGGAAGCTCTCCTTGTCAACGCACCCATTTTTATTTTGCAAAATGCAGACTCTGAAAGTTCTTATATTCAAACATTGGTTCCCTGTACCAAACCAGTCCAATTCATATTTCACAATGAGGAGCGTCCATCAAGTATATTTATCCTGGCACATTTCTTCTCCAACTTTCCTCTGCTCCTTTCTCAAGGCCAGTTCCCATTGTATCTTCAACCTTTATCATTCTATTCATATGTAAGTAAAACATGTCTGCACTTATGCAGTGCCTTCTGTTCCTGAACTCCTTCTAGTTCCCTGGATTCAGAATTTCAATCTAGTAAGCAAAGTACGGACAACTAGTATGGCCCTATATTTTGGAAAACAAGCCTCCTTGGGAGAAACTGGCAACTCTCCCAGGCTCCTGGCTTGTTTACCGGTGACCTCCCTGGCTGCAATCCCCGCAAGTCCAGGGTAGATCTCAGTAGGCGACATTTCCCAGCGTGGAAAATGCACACTCCCTTCTCCCCCTTGCTTCCCTAGCAGGGAAAGAAGATAGCCAGAAAGTCCTTTACATCTTGTTTATTTCTGACTTTGCAGCACTACAGAAAACATGTCCGAACAGTTCAGTGTTCAGCAAGCAAGTGGCAAAGACTTCCTTCACATACACAACAGGAAGGTCTCATATTACACACTTCACAAAGACTTTTCCAGCCTGTGAACTTCCGGGAAGATTCTTTCCCACAGCTAGCCTCATCATGTGATGTAAACATCGAGCTGGTTTGCAGCTGCGTTGCATTCATATCGTAACATCGTATATCCCTGCTACCTGCCGCAAATGAGAGCGTTTGGGGGGCAATTCTGCACCAAACAGGAGTTTTCCTTAATGTCAGAACAGCATAATTTATGCCACAACAGCCAGGGTCAGTCCTCAAAGGAAGAGCATCCTACAGTGCCATCACCATAGCACTTAACCCTATGCCCCAAATATTCCAAAACACAAGATCAAATTGCACCCCCTCAAGCCTTCATTATACATATCATAATAGGATGGCTAGCTAGAGGAACATCATTTCATTGCCCCATGACAAAAAGTTAATTTACTGAGTGGAAAATTTCACGCTCACTTCAACCACCAAATATTTATCTTACTCATTTCACCAATAAATTTCCATTCACATCATCTCAGCCTCTCTTTTTCTCCAGGATCTTGCTATTACGTTTTAGCTTCAACAAGCCTGGAAGATATCGAAAGGTCAAGAAAGTAGCTGCTCTCCACTCTCATTAGCGAGCTCTTTAACGCAAGTGCCTTTTGGCTTCTCTTATGTAAGACTGCTGTGCACTGGCCTTCAAGTTAAAGGCATGAAATGACTAGTTGAGTTTAGTCTCCAAAAAGAAAGTATTTCATAATAGGATTCCGTTTGCCATTCCACCTTTCATTCGCCCTTCCTACACTGTTATGTTTTCATTACCTTCATCAGATTTCTGAGAGCTATTTAAACTCTAATTCACAACACTGAAAAGATTTGCGGGAACAGGCTGCAGCTGTGTGTGCAATGTTTTATACAATACACATTCTCAAGGGAGACCTGGGAGGTGACTGAATAGGATTATGAAGTGCCAGGTCTCAGCTCTGTTCAAATATTCTTCTCCACCCAAGCATTTCCCCCACTGATCTGTCATCTTGGTCTCCTGGATTCACAACTGCATGCATACCAGTAGATTCCTGACTTGACCATTGGTCTTAGCTCTCTCCCTTAATGCTTCAAGTGGAAGGTTCACCTTTTCAATGTTTAAAAACTGCTGCATGCCTTTCAATTGTCACCATATAAAGTACAAAACTGCTCCAGGGGTTACATGGGAGGGTAAAATGTTCCTTGATAGTATCACAGGCAACTGAAACTGTGCACAGCTGGCTTCTGCTGAAATTATGCAGAACATTTTCTACGGAGCTGAACTCTGGAACGGTAAGTGGACTGAAGAAAAAGGGGAACATGCATTTCTAAAATAAATATAATAAACCCACTTGACTATTTTTGTATCGAATATAATAACCCTCCTTAAACCCTTCTCTCCTTCTGCTGTGTGCCAGCTTCAGCATGAAGATCTTGGGTTGTTCTAAAGCAGGGTTTTGCATTACACAAAAAGTGGGGGAATCTGGCTTAATGCAGGTCAGGACCTTCATGGCGAAGCCAGAGTGTGATGGAAGGAGCAAAGGGTTAAGGGAGGAGCACTTGTTACTGGATTCATAAACCAGACAGGAATGGTTGTCCAAACTGGACCCAAGAAAGAAAGAACAGAAGAAAACAGTAAATGCTGACCCTTCGCCTCTTCCAAATATATTTCTCCCAAGTTATTTCAGGCAACTCAACAGAGAAGCAACTTAGCAGCCAGACTTAGTAATAGGTCATTGTGGAAAGGTGGGCTCAACCCCCACTCTCTAGCCTGCACTCAGTGGTCTGTTAGTTGTAGGCTTTATGCATTAAAGCTAAATTTAATTGGCCCCCACTATTCAGTATTTTTCCCAAAGCCTCTATCAACTTGCTTTGTGTCATTATCAGAGGACCACTTTATGCTGTGTGTGGCAAATCCAGGGTAGATACATTGAAAGCGAGTCTTGTAGTAAACACTACTATTGTTTGCAGGGCAAATACATGTAAACGCATGGTGGACAGATGGCAGGTGAACGCAAGACTAACCAGACTTCTTTGGCAAATGTGCATGACTGATGTCTGACGTCACACCTGATGAGCAGGTCTTGGTGATACACCTGTTCATCCATGATCAAAGCATGGAGCCGCATGGTTTATTGCAGACTGACCTGGCACTCAGCATTCTTCATTACAGATGTCATGGGCAGACCCAGTAAATGTTTGCCACATTTGCAAGAGCCACATTGTATGATGTTATGTAAGATCGCCATGGATGGATGGATAGGGTCTCTATGTCTAATTATTAGCCAAGTGAGAAACAACTTCCTTGCTTTGGTTTTCAAAAGACACATTTGACCATAACTGAAGTACTGGCTTTAATTCAAGGAGTATGCTGTTATAGTCTGACTTTCTTATGCTTAAAATAAAAAAATTCCTTCCAGTAGCACCTTAAAGACCAACTAAGTTAGTTCTTGGTATGAGCTTTCGTGTGCATGCACACTTCTTCAGATACTTCTTTGTGTATCTGAAGAAGTGTGCATGCACACGAAAGCTCATACCAAGAACTAACTTAGTTGGTCTTTAAGGTGCTACTGGAAGGAATTTTTTTATTTTGACTATGGCAGACCAACACGGCTACCTATCTGTTGCTTGTTGCGATCAGCCTTCTTTAGCTCTCACTTCCATAAATCACTACTGGGAAAACCATGGCTTTAACTATACGGACCTTTGTTGGTAAGGTGATGTCTCTGCTTTTTAAGATGCTGTCTAGGTTTGCCATCGCCTTTCTCCCAAGGAGCAGGTGTCTTTTAATTTTGTGACTGCTGTCACCGTCTGCAGTGATCATGGAGCCCAAGAAAGTAAAATCTCTCACTGCCTCCATTTCTTCCCCTTCTATTTGCCAGGAGGTGATGGGCCCAGTGGCCATGATCTTCGTTTTTTTGATGTTGAGCTTCAGACCATATTTTGCGCTCTCCTCTTTCACCCTCATTAAAAGGTTCTTTAATTCCTCCTCACTTTCTGCCATCAAGGTTGTGTCATCTGCATATCTGAGGTTGTTGATATTTCTTCCGGCAATCTTAATTCCGGCTTGGGATTCATCCAGCCCAGCCTTTCGCATGATGAATTCTGCATATGCTATTGATGAATTCTTTCTTATGCTATTGGGAGGTAAAAAACCTCACTTTCCCCCAGAAACTTCTATCTACAAACATACACCCCCAAGTTACCTTATTGAAAATAATTTGCTTGTCCAAAAATGAAGAGCTTTGAGGAAGAAAGCAATGTGAAAATTTTATTTCAAGCCAGTCATATTCCAAAATACAAGTACCTAATGTATTTTTTCCAGGTCTCAGTTTAAAATTAACAGAAGACAAACATATTTGTCCTACCTGTAATGTACATGTGTAATTGTTGGTCGCCTGTAGCCAAGAATCCAGCTCTGGATGTCTAGGGGTTCAGCTTTGGGATATGCAATGGTTGTATCTATCACCCACTGAAGACCTTTTGATTTACTTTCTAAGAAAGGGGATTATAGAACAAAAGAAAGGAAACAGAAAGAGTAGGATTTTCAATTCTTAGTATCATACTTCTGTTCTAATACAGTACATCACGCCAACTCATTTGATAATAATCTGCATTCTATGATTTGATGAAATACCACCATACTACACGATGCCAAAGCAGGCAGGAACATGTTCAGCTCTTACCTCTCAAATTAGAGAATTGGCAGAAAACTCCCTTATATTCCAAATCATCATATACAAAAATGGCTATCCTTGATCATACACTTCAATTATTTAAATTCTGGTTATCCAAAGACCCCACTTGATCTCCCTCCCTCCCTCCCCAATCCCTCTCACCCTGTTCTCACAAAAAAAAGTCTACCTTGTAACTTCCATATAGCCCTAGGAAGGAATAATTCAAGGTGTATTATTAGCACTGCTGCTTGCTTTAAAGAACTTCTTATTGAAATACATTGATGTTTCTATGGCTGTATGTACATTAGTAGGATTATTCAGATATACAATGTGAGGATGTTTTAAGAACAACATAGAATCATAGGATTATAGAGTTGGAAGGGACCCTGGGGATCATCTAGTCCAACCCCCTGAAATGCAGGAATATGCAGCTGTCCCATGTGGGGATCGAACCTGCAGCCTTGGCATTATCAGCACCATGCCCTAACCAACATGATTTAAACTATCAATAAGCATCAAAGGTACCCCATTAAATTTCTGGCATTCTGTCAACAAGTGAGATGCTAATTAAGCCAAGCACTTAAAAAGCTTAACCTAGTGCCATGTTCGGTATAGGAGCACTTTCTCCCTGGGCAGAGGAAATGACAGACGCCTGATGCACCGCTGAAGCCTGCAAGTGCTTGCAACCTCTGGTCTCAACAGGCTTAGTACACAAATCTGTTTTCAATACCAGGATCAGCATGGAATGTATGAAGTAGTATCAAAGAAGACATGGCAACCTACTAATATATTTGTTTTGGCGTAAGTTCTCGTCGCCTAGAGACCTTTCTTCTCTTAGTTACTCATTCTCTTTCAAGCTTTCAAAAGCTTCTTCATCACACTTTCTCAATGCAGACAGAGCCCTTTTCAAAATATTTTTTTAGCAAACAAAATAGCGGCTATTATTTAATAACTCTTTAACACAACAATATATAGATACACATTTTAATTTATAGCCCATTTACATTAACACTTCATTACTATTTAAGTAGAAGTTTTAAATCACAGGAAACCATATATTCACAATCAATGACTAGAGGAGATTCTCAACGCCAAGGAAAAAACCATCATCATACCTAAGAAAGGAAGTCTTCATAGAAACAAGAACCAAAGTACTGTATGCCAAACTGGTTTGTGATGACAAAACTACCATGAAAATATTAGAGAGAAAGAGAACAACTGAGATAAAGTTAAGCATGTTTTATTTTCACCCAAATTAATTGGCTAACTTATTTGAAAGGTTTATATGTTGCCTCTCAACTAAATAGCATTCAAGGTATCTTAGCCACAAAATAACTCAACCACCATAAAAAATACAAAACAGGAGGAGAATAAAATACAGGTGGCAACCATTGTGCGTGGGGGCTTCCATGCTGGCCCCCGCATGTGTCAGCAGAGCCCACAAATGCCCTCGCTGCCCTGTTCTGTCCACCATTCTGCCCTCTTCCAGGTCCAAAAGGACCCCTTCATTGGCAGTTGTGTGTCAACTGGACACACACACAGTTATCACCGCCTGTAGCGCGCAGACATAAAATTACGGACAAAAGCGGCCGTTAAAATACAGTCATACCTCAGGTTACAGATGCTTCAGGTTGTGTTTTTTGGGTTACGGACCGCCGAAACCCGGAAGTACCGGAACGGGTTACTTCCGGGTTTCGGCACTCGCGCTCTGCGCATAAGCAGCAAATCGCAACTTGCGCGTGCGCAGACGCACCACTGTAGGTTGCGAACGTGCATCCCACATGGATCACGTTTGCAACCCGAGCGTCCACTGTAATATAATCATGTGTCACATTTTAACTGTATGCTTTATTCTCCACATAGTGCACTGGCCCGTAACTCTCTGACATGTATGCCTTTGAAAGGCATACTTCTTATGCATATAATGGACTGCTGAGAAACCTTAAGCCAAAGGACAGGTTGATTTGTTTCAATAAATATGTGTAATGCATTATGATTTCTGCCAAGAGCGACAACATTGCAACAGGAAAGAGATGGTTCCTAAACCCCTTCCTTACATTCTTGACACACAGATCTCAAGCAGCCAAGCTATTTTGATCTTTCCAATTAGAATACTTTTGTTCTGCATTAGAAGACACTGAGAGTTTCTTTTCAGCAAATGGTCCAATTACCCTGGTGTGCTGGACTTAGCAGCCAGATACATCAACTTTTCCCTCCAGGGACTGCTTGTTTTGTTTCAGGTTTCATCCTGGCTTCCACTTCTTCCATGCTATATATGTTGATATTCAAGCAACCCTGGAAAATTAAACCCGTAATTCCCCCAAGGATCATCTGCACACACTGGAAGCCAGTATAGGCTACCTTGCATTGCAGAAAGAAATTACAGCATGAAGAAAGTAGCGCTCATTGCTCTCTCCATTTCTGTTCTTAAAACCAGAAGATAGAAAAGGAGATGTTGCAAGCAGCACTAGCTCCAACCTACACGTACACACTCTGCAAACAGTTGAGGGAGCCGCTATAAAAGCAATAGCTACAGTGTGCTGATGTGCCCTGACCAGTGACCTGATCTGCACACTCTGTCTCTGCCAGAGGCGAAAGGGGAAGAGTGAGAGAGAGCACACATGCACAAGCTCCATAGCCACTGTATTACTGTACTGCCCCAACTAGATAAGCAAAAAGAACTGTTCTTCCACGCTCTTCCTCTTTTCTGAAAACAGACGAATATCTGTCTATGAGACCAGTGGCATGTCAAGGCTGGACCACAGGCAATGAGTGGCCTGGAGAGTCAGAACATCAGTACCTGAGGGCAATCCAGAAAGCTGGACCAGGGATGTTACGGTAAAATCTGGGTGCGAGGCTGCTCTGCCACCCAGCTTGTTGGACTAAGTCCGTGGGTCCCTGCGGAAGAAAATGAGCTCAGCCGGAGACAGGAGCAAACTGCAGAAGATCCAAGTTTATTGCGCAACAGGTTCAAGACGAGATTGAACCGCCAGAAAGGGGTGACATAAACTTTTGAAACTTCCCTCCATGTCCCAGAATACAGTGCAAAATACATCCCAGTTGCATCATGAATACATTAAGAAGAAGTTGGGTCACACAGGATTAACATATGGAGGAGGGAGGGGGGAATATGCAGAGCTGGAGATATGCGCAGATAAGCACATCCTGAGTACCTGATGAGAAGACAATGGTCCATGTATGCATGGTCTGCCACCTGGCCTTGCCCGCAGGAAAGGCTTGGCAGAGTGATTTGACAGGATGAGGGTCTTGACACCTTGCTTGAGGGATTATGGAGGACAGGGGAGGTGTCATGGAGTCCTAAAGAAATTGAGCAAATTGGCATGTTGATTTTCTATGAATTTTATAGATTTTAGTCCCTTTTGACATTGACAATTGGAAATAAATGGATATATTGTAGCGAAGAAGGAGGTGAAGAAGACATGCCCCCCCCCTTCCGTATCAAGGGAACAAGCCAGGGGTCTGGACCAGCAAACAAGACCACAGAGGCAAGTTGTGATAGAATCAGGTGGACCTTGTGGTTTGGAAAAGAGTCAGCTGAAAAACAAAGTGCTTTATACCCCTTCCTGCCTGGGCCAGCCTGAGACAGAAGATTCTTCCCTGATCTGGTGCTGCACGTGGCTCAATGCATGGGGAAAATGGGCGGCAGCTCTTTACACAGCAGCTTTCTGGTGTTGATAACAGGATTTTTTTGTGCCCTAGCTGAAAGATGCTAAAGACACAACCAAGGGTCTTCTTTGTGCAGATGCTCCACCACTGAGCCATGACCATTCCCTCAAAGGCTGCATCTGCTTGCATGAGGTAATTCTTATGCTCTGAGGGCCAGGGGTGCCCTGGCTTCAGTCTTGCAAGGTCTTTTTAAAAGGTCAGATTGCCCACCAGTTTATTTTACAATTACAAAGCATACTTTTTTGATTATTTAATTTCTATGCCGTTTAATATATTAAAAAATACCTCTAAGCGGTGTACAAAAAACTGAAGCAACAACAATTAAAACAAAATATTGGAAAAAGACAGTTGTTGTTGTTGTTGTTGTTGTTTTTTATTATTATTATTATTATTATTATTATTATTACTACATATAAATCAATACCAATTCAGTTTCCTCCTAACACACCCTCCCTTTCAGCCTTTGGGTTCTCAGCCAGGGTCCAATCAAACCCTCAACTCACCCATAGAAAGCTCACAAGGAGAAGTTGTGGAAACAGTGGATTTTATCCTAGTCTCTCACTCTAGACTTGCTTTTGTCCTCTGCCCCTCACCCTGCCACTGGAGTGGGTGTGTGTGTGTGTGTGCGTGTGCATACCCGACCCGAGCAGCACAGAGACACGCTCTACTGCTGCCCCATGGCTCTCAGCGCCCTCACCCTTCCTTTCTCCTGCCCCTGCTTGCCTCCTCCTCTCAGTGCGCAGGCAGATGTTCCCTTAGCAATCGTGCCCTGAGGGCTGCAGCGGCCTTGCCCGCCGTGCTACACCCTCAGAGGAGAAAGAGGAGAGCAAACGAGCCAGGAGGCAAAAGCCAGAATGTGGGCCTGGTGTGGGTGATGGAGTATAGGGCACACAGGCTTCCACCTCGCTACCGCTGTCGCCATGATGCTGCCATAAAAAACCTGGACATTTTGCAAAAGAAAATTAAAACCCGCCTGGAATCTTTACCCTAAAAACAGAGGACACGTCTGGGGGGAAACGGACCTGTGGCAACCCTGCCATAGGTCCCAAATAGAGGTGGGTCACAATGAACCCCTGCCTGCTTCCTCCCAAAACACCTGGGAGGGTCCAAAAAACCTTGGGCAAGGCTTGGGGGTATGTGCTACTCTTGGCCAGCTAAGGCCCAAAATTTGGAGAGATGAATGGAAAGAAGTGGTTCACCAATTATTCCTCCTCAGTCCAGCAAAGAAGTACTTAAAATTAATTTGGGGCAAAAGGAGGGCCAAGGCTGCTCATCACCCCCCCCCCAATCCTTCCACTTCAGACCACCTCACTGTAGGGTATATTATTATTATTATTATTATTATTATTATTATTATTAACATTTCTATACCGCACTTTGTCCAAAGATCACAGGGAGGTTCACAATATAAACAAACAAAATGAGGACACAAAATACAGAACAAAAGCAAAAGCAAACCAATAGACCCCCTTATTATGTCCTTAGACCTTAGGCCTCTGAGCCCAAGACAAAGCTGTGCTATGGCATCAGAGCTGAAGGAGACAAAAGAGCAAGCGCACCTCCTTGGCCTCCAGCTTTTACCACAAAAGTGCCAGAGCAAAGAGCAGATCAGAGACTAATGCTTCTGAAGAAATCCCAGTTGTGCTACCAGAAGAAATACAATTTTGTAAATACTTCAGAGACTATACCTAAAAAGATTTTTTTTTTTTTTTACAGTGTTGCTCCACTCGAGAATACTCTTAGTCTTTGCTTCCTCTGGAAGCAAGTAAATTAGCCCACGGGGATCTGAATGGAAACCCTGTAGGCTGCGGCATGTATTTATCTATCCCTCTCTACAGGCCCTTCCTTCCCTCTGGGTTCCTTGCAGTCAGGGGCTGCCAAGTGCAATAGCTTGGCCTAGCAGTTCTGAATGTGCTCTTCAGTAGGGCTGCTTTCATCCAGTGCCAAGGCAAATTCTCACAACACTCACAGCAATCAAAGAAACAGAAAAGGAAGGAACGTCTTTTAGCAATACTACCCGTTCGAGGATAACATTTTGGGCTACACCAATCCCAGCCAAGTAACAAACAAATATATAACACCCATACACATTCTCCATTTAGAAGTTTAGCAACCAGAAAAGTAAGGCATCTTTGTGCCACCAATATAATTGGGTGTCATAGCTATGGAAGGGAGAGCAGAAAAAGTGTAGTATTTATTAAATACAGCAATAATAGCTATATTGCTTGTCTCAGGGAAGCCCACCTGACACTAAATAGTATAGCTCAGACTTAGATATCTAAATGGAAGCATTTGATTTAAATAAATTCCTGTGTCTTGATATTAAAAATCTGCCAAAATATTGTGGGATAAACACAGAATTGACAAAGTGACAGAACTGCTGGCATCATGCCCTGCTGGCGGGTTTCGCGGAAGTGAATGTCTAGTCTAATGCTGGACTATAAGGCGGATTCGTGATCTGATCCAGTATGTTTCAAAATCATTTCCCCCTCTGAATATGCAACCTGATGAAAAGATTTTAAAATAATAATAGTTGGTTGAAATAAAAAGATAGGGTCTCACTCAACTCTGTTTCTCATTTTGTGGGACCTAAATGCTTAAAAGCATGCAGTGTGGGCTGTGCTGGATATCTAGAGGCAGGATAGGATTCACTGGTTATGCATGCTGACAGACCAGAAAAAGCAAACTCCAAATCTAAAGCGAAGAGCATATTTATCTTCCCACATAAACCAAACAAGACACCCCTTCAGTTGTGAACTGCAGTGAAGATTACAAAAGGTATTCTACCTGCATTCAATGGGTAAACATCAATTTGATGAATATAAATAAGCCAGCAGATTATCCAATATTTGTCTATCATTACCCAATTTTTATCATTAAAAGCCAGCAATATTTAACACTGCATTTCAAATGAAAGCTTTAAAGTATTAACAACAAATAGCCAGGCACATCTTAGCCCCATCTGATACAATTCAGGAAGGAATTTTTATAGCATATTGCTGCTGCCTATAGACCGAAATAGGTAATACAGGTGTTTTAGACTGGATATTCCATTCATTTGCTCTACAGGAGGCAGTAGCACATTGTAGCAGTGGCTTGAATGTTTCCCTATTAATTTAGATTTCTCAGACACTGTGCCCACTTCTTCTTTCCTACTCCTTCACCTCCTGTACTGTCCATCTCTTATACAATCTCTACTTCTCACTCCTGGTTCCTCTTCATAGGCTAACTCCAGCCCTAAGTAACTTAGAAATATTGGGCTGGTGCTCTTTGCAGGATTAAAAACATAAACAAAAGGTACTATGGTTATACAGAACAACTAGGGCTGGGTTCATACAGGTAAACAATTAATTTTAATTCAATTAAGCCTGGCCAAAACTAGAATTAGGCAAAATGCAGCATGTTCAAGGGTGAGGAGGCATCTATGCATCCATCTGTGTGCAGTATATAACAAACTCACAAATTTAAACTGGGTCAGCTATTGCACACAAAAGAAAACACTTCTTTAAAATGACATCAGAGTTCTATTATATGAGGTTATAATTCAATAAATAACACATGCCGATCTATATAAATGAGATTTGTTCATTATCTACATTAATAAAAACTTTCATCAGTTATCAGCAAGTAGTGCATTGCAACAATTTTTTGCGAACTTCAACTATTTCATTCCATTAGACCTCTGTCACTGAACACTTAACTGCTCAGGTTCAATGTTAAGGTATCTGCAAGCCCATTTTGATCCAAGGAGGATGTTACTAATGAGACTTTCTAACACATCAGGAATAATTCATAAACACAATACTCCAATAGCAGGTTTACAACAATCAGTAATCACAATCTTTAGCAGAAACGTGCTCCTGAAAATTGACTCTGCAATGTGATCATTTTAAAGGGCCTAGCTAGATAGAAGAATAGAAGAAATTAGATTTATTGAGAATAAGTTTAATTATGAAAATGTGTATTGGCAATAAGTAATATGAATTTGAAATATGGAATAGACGGGAAGTTGGGTCTTTAGTGTTAAGACCAATAGATGTTTTATTGTTTGCCAAGAAAATTATGTGTCTATGGTTATTTTTGTAATTTGTGTGTAATTTTGTATATGTGTTTCTTTGTGTGTGTTTTTGTTGTACAAATAAAGATTAAAATAAATAAATAAAGGGCCCAAATATATTGTGACACACAAAGGCATCTCTTTAAAAAATGGGCAACAACTGGAAACTGCTTATACTGCCGAAGTCCAGTATTCTGATAAAGTTTCTGTTAGTACATATTGTCATTAAAAAACAAGATAAACCTTGAAGCAGTGGTGTGTGAAAACCAAACTTACATATAATCAGACACTATAACCTTGTAAAATGCTGTCCAGGTGAAAAACAGAAAACTTTCACCCTGAGGAATACCACGTATGCACCACGTTCTTGATAAGATTTAGGATATCCTGTAGAGTTATATAAAACAACGAAAGGAAGGACTGTAGACACTGCTGGCAAGACCAATGAAACTGCCAAGCAACTACAATATGCTTCATCAAATACTGAGCAAGACCAACTGTCAATGTCAAGGTCTCAAGAGAGAAGAAATTGCGCACTTCCGGGTCAGCGCCATCGGTGAATGGCAGAGTTCCTCCGACCGGAGGAACTAGCTCCGTGAAAACTGGGTCTTCCCGCCGCGGCGAAGGCGGGGACCCGCTAGAAATCCCAGGCGGAGGAAGCCTGGGAACATGGGGTTCAGCAGGGCACCAGAAGTGCCCCCCTACTCACCGGGAACCCCTTTTTGGGGCGCCGGATTGAAGCGGGGTGAGCGGCGCGGTGCTGCGAACTGATTGCTACTTTCATGGAGTGAAGCCGCACAGCCATTGCCGGAGAGCGCTGACTTTTTCCTGTGGACAATTGGATTTAAAACAAGTACCCGTGAGTAGAAACGGAAAATTGGAACAAGAAATATCTTAATTTGGCATCGAAGCAGGAAGGTTCAAAACAGGAAGTCCGCCTTCCGCTTTTTGTATATAGATTAAAGCAAAAACTTCGTAACCTAAAGCCTGGAAAGCTGTCAAAAAAGTCTAAATTTCCTTCATTCAGAACTACTGAAGCCCCCTTGGAAGCAGGAGAAAAGGGGGGGGGTTGTTTAACCCCTGCAGGAGAGGGAGCGAGAAGGATGAGTTTCCACCGTCTCTAACCTGGAAACAGGGTGTCAGAGACAGAAATTGTAGGTTCATTGACTGTGAATGGAACATTTTGACAGATAGTTAAAGAAGAGCAACAAGCTGATTCCTATGTTGCCTTTTGCATCTTAAAGAAACAAAATATCCGGAAAATATCTGAAAAACGAAAGTAATTTTCCTTTGTTGGACTTGCCTTTAAAAAAAAATATGGATACAAATAGAAATTGTCTCCTCTAGAGGGAGCTTGTTAAATTGTTGCAGCAGTATACTTGAGGACTCAACAGCTGTGAGATTAAGACCGTGGGAACAGTCTTTTCTGACCTTGCCTAAAGATGAGCTGGGAGGAAGATTGGGTGCTTGCCTTATGTAAGACAAGTGCCCTGTTGGAACAGATGCATGAGAAGATGGACTTGATGAATGAAAAAATGGATTTGACTGTTGTGGTTAATAACTGTGGACAAACAGGGAAAATTGATACAGAAATTATTCAGGGACCAACTCATGAATCAGTACTGACTGGGCAAGGACAGAAGATAATGGAGGAGGATGCGGTTGCACCTCAAATAATACAAATGGAGAGACCCGAGGCCCTACAGGAGCATAAGCCGCTGTCATTGAAGATTGAAGTTGGAATGGGCCAGGGGGAATCTGGTGTTGAGGAGGTTCCTAACTTTGGAGAGACCTTGAAATATGTTTTTAAATATTTTTTGGATTTTATCAAGGACTGTGGGGAGTGGGACTTTGGGGAATGGGTGGGTTTGATGAAGGGAGATGGAGACAATTCTGGGTTGGAACCCCCCAGAGACCTACTCTTCAATGAGAAAGGAAAGGAATTAAGAAAGAGACCAACAAAAGACAAGGAAAAGGGCAAGTATAAAAAAGAAGAAGAAATGCAGAAGGGACATGGAAGACTTAAGGGCCTCGGACATAAGGCTTCCAGGTTGATGGACTAGATGGATTGGATAGTAAGGACTGACACGATCCGAGATCAGGAAGATGAGACGTTGGATGAAGATTGGAAGAAAATTTATAAAGGAAACTTTTTATTTAGGGAATTGGCTAAAAATTAATGAATATTAGGGAAAATGTTGGAATGAAACCATGTGACTCTAGCAGAAATGATATCAGGAGTTATGTATATTTGAAAACTAAGATTTAAGCTTTAAGGTATTTTAGGGTAAGATAAGGTTAAATAAATTAAGGCAATTTGAATAACAGAATATGGGGAAAGATGGTAAGGATTTCCTGAGCTAATTATTAAGTTAAACTGTCAATATAATTTTTTTAACAAAAATTGAGAAAGATGGAAATAATTTGCTGAAACAATTAATTAAACTAGAATACAAAAAGGGAGGTGTGAGGAGGTCAATGAAACAAGCAAATGGAAGTCATAGATATGTAACTTGGGATCTACAGTGGTGCCTCGCAAGACGAAATTAATTCGTTCCGCAAGTTTTTTCTTCTTGCGAGTTTTTCGTCTTGCGAAGCACGGTTTCCCATAGGAATGCATTGAAAATCAATTAATGCGTTCCTAGGGAAACCGCATTCAGACCAGGTCCGGGGACAGTCTGTCCCCAGACCTTTTCTGAAGGCTGGCGGGGGAAGAAGGAGTTCCCCGCAGGGCTCTCCAAGCTGCGGATAGCAGCCTGCTGCCCCCCACGAGGGCAGTCCTGCAGGGCTCCCCAAGCTGCGAATGTCTGCCCCGCGCGAGGGGCGCTCTGTTCTGAATGTTGGCGGTGGGGAGGAAAAACCCTCCTCCCACCGCAAGCCCCGGGAAGGCTGCGCGCCTTCTCCTCTGTTCCCAGACCTCCCACCACAAGCCTTCAGGACAGGTCTGGGAACAGAGGAGAAGGTGTGCTGCGTTTCCCCGCTGTCCCAGGAGATTTCCCTATGGGCTTTCGTCTTGCGAAGCAAGCCCATAGGGAAATTCGTCTTGCGAAGCCTCTAAAAATCGGAAAACCCTTTCGTCTTGCGGGTTTTTTGTTTAGCGAGGCATTCGTCTTGCGGGGTACCACTGTATGTTGTTTTCTTTTTTCTTGTGTTTTCCTTTTTTATATATATTTTTGTTGTTGTATTGTTGTTTCTTTTTTTCTTTCTATGCATTACAGTGTTGTTTTTAATTTTTCTTTTTTCTTTATAACTTTGAAACTACTAATAAATATTATTTATAAAAAAAACAAGAGAGAAGAAATTGCATTTGGTGTGCCAGAAGCTGGCCAGGTAACAAAGAACTGCACGCAAATGAATGAATATGCCTTTTCCCTTGTAAACTCACATTCCTACAGATACCTAAATTCAGCTGAGTCTCAGATCTTAAATAAGTAATCTCACTTACATGGTGAACATAAATTGCTTGTTTAATTCTGCTGTATCTCCAAAAAGCCAGGGACTGATTTGCAAAGCAAAATACAGCGAAAGCACCCCCAGTTTCTCATATTAATTTTGAACACAGCTGAATTTTGGAAAGCATACCTCTAAAGCTCCATAAAAACAATGCTACAAATTCAACACACCTTCACTCTGAAACAAGTAATGTAGAAAAATAATGTAGAAATTCTTTTTCCGATGACAAGTAACACCCACTATAATGTGCACAAGTAACACCCACTATAATGTGCTGTACAGGAATTGCCAAAACACAATCATTATATGCTCAATTGGTGGAAAAAGGAAAGTTGGACGTTGCCAGTATGTGGATAGTTGTAACTCAAATAATGTACAAGCATAGCAAGAGCGAAATATATCATATGTATATTAAATTTCTACCCCCGTTTTCTTCTGGAAATTCAAAATAAGTAGCAGCACAAAGGTACAAATAATCTAGGCAATATCAAACAGCATGATAAAATATCATAATAATGGAATCAGCAAACACAACAGATGATCAGTTCAGTTTTCCCCAAATACTTCTTTAAAGAGCCAAGTTTTCATCAGCTGCTGACACTACGCAGGCCTCTAGGGAAGAACATTCTACTACAGCATCAGCACAACCAAAAGGGCCCAGTTCATGAGAACCCATCTAAGAGAAGGTGGCAGTCCTTTAGATGCACTAGGTTATGAGTGATGGAATAGAGCAGGCAAAGAAACACACCCAAAAGGCTTCCTTTGTTCTTAACACACTAAAGCAGCTGGGGAGAGAAACAGCAACAATAACTGAAGACACAAAGCTAATTAACGGATGTGTTGCATCCAGAGAAGCCTGGCTGCAAAGTGGGCTGGGGGGGGGGTTGCTTTGCAATTGGGTGGGACAAAATAACGTTCCTTCAGCCCATGTTTCTTCTTCAGCCCTGGCCCAGAATTAATTTGTTCATACAAAGATGCCCAGACAGTGTTAATAAACCGATAGCCAATGGAAAAGAATTTTCTCTTTTTAGGGGAGTAACGGAAACTTATTTTTAAAGTTTTTATCTAATTTTCCATTAGATAAAAGTCAGTGCTTTTCATTTTCTAGCCTACAAGCTCCATGGTGGATATCTCTCCTGTAAGGTAGGAGGAAAGGACTGCAGTAGAAGTGTTTTAAATGCAGCCTACAGCAAAGAACTTTGAATTCTGTAACGCTGCAGGTGAGAGCTATATATTCTCCTTCCGGCAATCAGACTTATAATAGACGCACAACAGGGGAAAAGTCAACAATATAGAAGTAGTAATTTGCACTTCAGTCTCTAACACACTCACAACTTCCCCTCCTACACTAATAGGTGTATACAGTACTCTTATGATCCCAGAACAGTTAAATGTATGTGGTTAGGTAATCCAAGGAGCACCAGATATTTTAAGGCATTTTTTAAAAAAGGAAAAAAATAAGCATTTGTTAATTCTGGGATGACTTGAATTTGCTATTGCTTGGAAGTGCTATATATTTTTGGTCCAAAAAATCCAATTCTATTTTTTTTTAAGTTACATTAAAAAATATTTTTATGTAAAACATAAAACCTGACACTCATTTTGACCTGACGCTGATTCTGAGATCCCAATCAGCTGGCAACTGGTTCTATAAAAAGTTTAAATGACCCATACCTGCTTCTGGAGCATCGCCACCTGCCAGAGTTCCATTTTCTTGCTGAGCTATCAGGTTTTTCAGTATAACTTGTGTGGCCCCCAGTCTTGGCAGTGTAACGTGTGTAAGAAATGGCAAATTGTTTTTCTTGGCAAATGCCTGACTGGTCTCTCTTCTTTTTCTAAGAAAACCACCTTCTGGAAACAATACAATCCACTTCCGATCGCGGCTCCTATAATGTTTTTCTAGATGTTCTTGGAGAAGCACAAGCTGCCGGTCACGATAAGCTTTTCCCTAAAATGCAAATGATAAATAGGGACACGTAAGTACAACTTTCTAAGAAAGTTTATTTTCATAATGCTGTTGTTGACTTAAAAGAAATAATAATCCCAAAACAAATTATCTCACTTGGCTGAATTTAGAGTTGGGAGAGAATTCCTACCCACCCCTATTTCCATGTAAATACTCTTGTCACATACTATCAGAAAGATAATATAATCCCCTCCACATAGCCTGTGACAGCCTTCCCCAATGAGGTACCATCCAGATATTTTGGACATCCAGAAGACACCAGGTTGGAGAAGCCTGGTCTAGAGCCCCCAGGCTGCCCAACTCACAATTGCAGGGTCATTTCTTCATTGAAATCCGAACATATAGAGAAACATGAGATAGCGTTGATGAAGTTTTTTTTTTAAAAAATATTTCTAGTTTTCATTTAAATACAATTCAATAGTTTAACATTACTTCTAACATTTCCAATCTTGACTTCCTTCCTCCTCTTCCTGCGGTTCCTTAAATTTATAATTTCATGCATATTCTAAATTAACTTATTCTTTTATTCATCTATTTTAAAAGAATATATAAATTGCAGGTTATTACAATAACCCTGCCAATGTCTTTTCTCTGTTTATAATTTGTTAGATATTCAATAAACCATTTCCATGCTTTTATTTTTTTTAAAATGTCATCTTGATTTCTTATTCTTCTGATAAGTTTCACAATTTCTGCGTAATCCCTAAGTTTTTGTATCCATTCATCTCTCGTCAGGACTTAATTGATGGAAGTTTGTTTATTTATATCACATCTCGGAGGATGATGATGGGGTCAGTGCTAGCCATTTCTTACAGACACGTATCCTACAAGCAACACAACCTTTTACGTCATACTTCTCTCGTCACCACTCCCAGATTCTAGTCAAATGGCTAGATCAAGCAGCTGAATTTTACTGACCTGTAGCTTATGTCAGTCAAAAGCTCCTATCAGTAATACCCCCACCAAATTAGGTGCAATTAGGCTTGAAAGAATATTGTAGCTGAGGAGGAAGCGCTAGGCTTATGCCTGCTCACACCATGCCTAAATAGCCCCAGAGACTCTATAGCATAGATAGGAAACCTGTGACCCTCTACATGTCATTGGACGCCAACCCACATTATCCCTGATCACTAGCCATGCTGACTGGGGCGGATGGGAGTTGAGTCCACTATGTGGAGGGTCACAGGTTTCCCACATCTGCTCTATAGAAAGTATTGACTAGTTTCCAAGAATGAAGAGGCAGACTCAATTGTCCCGAAGACATTTCTTTACATTCCATTCCAACTACTATATATTTAGGTATTGTCATATGTTTCCTGCATTCTCTCTTCTCTCCTCCCCAGTTCTCTTTTAGCCACCTGAATAATTTTGGGGAACAAGTAGGATAAAAGTACTCCTAAATAATATATTAACTTTGAAACATTAATTTGGGGATAAACAGTTGTTTGGAAATGTTTTTATACACTACGACTACCTAGCATAGTCGATGAAATGGGTGACCACTTTGAAAGCAGATGATGCTACTGATACAGTTTAAAAAAAAACCCATTACCTGTCTTATAAAGAAGTCTCCATGAATTAGAGATACAATTCCAAAGTTTGTATATTTAAAAATATAATCCATCAGCCACATCATCTTACGAACAACCTGGGGAAGTTCAGACAAGAACCTGTCAGTGCACTCCAAAGTAACACAGCAAATAAACAAGGCAATGTACAAAGTAAAACATGGTAACCCTTCAGAACACATTTGCTAGCAGAAAATCATTTTCCTTACTAAGAAGTCTGAATAAAAATGCCACCAAGAATAACTCTGTACAGATGTAACCACTAAAAGACTATTACCTTTCAACAAAGTCTTATTTGCAAAAACATAATCTCCCAGAATTCTACTCCCACTCAATCCAGCATCTGCACAGTTTTCATTTTACAGAGGGGGAAAATACAGATTTGATCTCTATTTGTTAAACATATTGGGTAAATCATTTGATTCTTCGGAAAAAAATCAGTCACTTCCAATCAATCTGAATTAACAAGCTTTTACAATGACTTTCATATGCACTTTTAAAAAATTAGTTTAAATAGTCCTTACTTTCAACTGAATACATTCCTTGAATTGGTTTGATTGAACAGATGGGCTTGCTTTCTTGCAAGGGAGAGCAAGAGAATATAAAGGAAAAATCTAAGATGGGCTTCTCATGATAAGCTATACAAGAACAGCACCTATTCCATGAATTATCTATTGTATTCTTTGTACTGTTCTGTTTCAGAAGGAGAATATCTACACTATTTAATTTTAAAAGATCTGTGCAGGTGTACAATGAGGTAAGGGAGTTTTGAAATATGAAGACACTGGCAGAAAATAATCAAATTTTTCCTACCATCATATTACCTTAAACAGTGTTATGTATGCATTCCGTCCACCATACTTGGAACATTACAAATTTCCTACACAGAAAGCACGGTCAAGAGAAGAAAAGCCATGAAGACCATGTAAGTTGTATGTGTTAATCACATTCACCTATTTGTCTGCACGTGTTAAGTGTGGGGAAGTGTAGGGAACACCAGCTTCTCAACATAAAAATATGCAGTGAAAACAGATGCATTCAAGGAACCTTTCACACTTCTTCCTATATGAAGATACTTTTTATGTAGGCAGTTTCTATCTAGGAAATTTGTAGTGTTTACATAGTTCTCAGGCTGTAAACCTTCTGGATAGAAAATTCAGGTTCCCCCTTAATCCAGTTACCCAACAAACATCTAACCATTCAGTATCAAATTAATCTGGAATGCTGGCAATCGGGGCAAACAATATTGGGCAAGATCTATATTCTGGAACCTTTTCATACCAAGGACACATTCAGGAACCCACTTAATGGGACACTATATATCTGTAAGGTGTTAGTGTTGCTGTCAAGTTGCAACGCAGAAGTGGGCCCCAAACTAACAGCCAAAGACCAATGAGCCAGAGAAACAAAAGGTCCTAACCCTATATGCTTTATTGGCATTGAGCGAATGGCTAGTATTTAATCAAGGAATGCGTTCATCTATTTTGGTTTAAACTTTGCCATACCAGTAAATTATATTAGTTATATTAATAGCTACAGATGGGTGAACTGACCCATTATAATTCAGAATCAGGCAGCCAGGTTACCAGTCCAGGGTTATAAACTCAGGCAAACTCCTTCCTGTGTTACAATCTTCTGAAGCACCTCTGAATTTTCGCGTGTGCACATCACCAAAGCAGATCTTGGAAACAAAAGTGTGAATTTGGCATTCTTTTTCCAAACCCACGAATCACAAGGCATCCTTCTCATGTGGGCTTCGTTTACAATAATGAGTAGATCAACATGGAACCACAGGCAGAGACAGCAGCTATGGAACAAGCCAAACCAGCAGAAGCAGTGACAATGCCCATTCCTATTTGATGACAGACTCAGTATGCTGCTGTCGTCAATGTGGAGACTGCTTCTGCCAGTTGTTGTCCCCAATTCCAGAAAGTAAGTGTATTTATTTCTTTTTTGGGGGGTGGGACGGTTAACTGCAGAGGCGCTAGACTCCTTCACTTATTTTTCTTATTTAAAATAGTAACAATGACAATGGAATGGATGGATTCTCATCCAATGTATTATTTATTTTTTAAAAACTCGAAAAGAGTGCCTAATTAAGCAACTTTAAGACAGAAATAACCAATTTTTGCTTCATTATTAGAAGTTTGTTTGGTTTTTGTTATACTTCCTTTCCTGCCTTTTTGTACTTAAAATAATTTAAAGTTGGGAAATATAAACATATCATGTTTCAGCAATTATCAAAAATAATAAACACTGTTTCTGTAGATAACCAGCTTTATGTTATTGTGCATTAAACTAACATGATGGTTAACTGTGGGTTGTCATGCTTGTTTTGAGAAATAGTTCATTATTGACTTCAATTAGGACTTCCTCAAAAATGGCTCTTTGATGAAGGTTTGGCCCTTTCTTCTTCTCATCTTCCTGCTCCATGTCTGCTGCTTCTGCTGTTGGTGTATGATACATGTGCTGGGAAGCCCCAACTGATTTTTTAAGGGTCCACTGGCTGCATCTTTGGTATCCGTGAGTGGTTCAAATATGAACATTCTCTGTTGGCAGATTATTTATGCTGCCTGTTGCAATCCTTCCAGCTGTGCTGAACAGACTCTCAGAGTGGATACTGGTGGGAGGGCTAGCAAGGGAGTCCAAACAAACAGTGTGTGCCGAGCGCCACAAATGCCACTTGTGTTCCTGATAAAGCATATAGGTCCTTAGGGCTTTGTTAAATTCTGGCACACCCTCCCCCTCACAAGTTCCTGCCTTGTCGCTGCTGCAGCTTCATGTCTGGTATAAGGTGAAGAATCATTTTCGTTTACGAGTCCCAGACAATCCACCTGGGACTTCTGCAAGACGAACGAGGGATCAGTCTCAGTGTCTCTGGATGTTGCTGAGATTTGTTCCATAACCTTTGAAAAATTGCTACTCAGTGCATCAGATACCATATGCTGTACCTTACAAACACCTAGTGCGTTTCAAGACAAGCCATCACAGTTTCTCCCACCAGATACTCATTCACCCTACCTAACTTCTTTTAAACAGGACCTTCCTCCCTAAATAGTTAACGAATCTTGGGGTAAGGTAACCAGCAGTCCACCAGATAATCTCCCCCTGAACTGCCTTGAAACGCCTATTGGCCAGAAGGCTGCTTGCGAGAAAGGTCCTTTATTATTCCTATTGCCTTGGAATGAAGTGAAAGTTGTAAAAAAAAACAACCCACCATTGATTTGGGTTGTTTGCAGAGGTACAATACTACTGCAGCTTGCTTTTCCTACTTGCAAGGACATCCTACACGAAGCAGCACAGCGCTAAGTTGTGGTGGTGGTCTCAATTTTTCAGTCTTGTTTGTGAAGATACAGTTTGCTTGAATTAATCGCTAATACTCCTTGGAGTTTTATGTGTGATTTGCCCTTCAAAACCATGTTTTAACAGTGAGATATGTTGGATCCTACCATCATACTGTGCCTTCATAATGTTTGTTGCACTGTCTGCTTTGAAATCCAGGCCGAGAAATCAGCACTCAACTGAATGACTGCTGTCAGTTTGCATGCAACACTTGACTGCAGCATGTACACAGCCAAATCCAGGCATGTTTAGAACCACCTGTTGTCTCGCCAGACTGCCCATATCTGCAGCTGTAAACCAATGAGTAGTAACAAGACATGTAGTCTTGTACTCATTAGCTACTGCAAATATCTATGGTGAGATGTACGGTCCCACCAATGCCATCTTCAAAGTTTGTACTGGGAGCATCTTGTAACAGCAGCTGAAAGTGCAAAAACTGCTGTTTGAAAAAGTAGTTCCTTCCAGACAACTTCTCTTGAGGGACACAGTGAGGGATAAATACTCCAAAATACAGCTTATCAAGAAGGGATAATGGTACCCTTCCATGGTGATTAACTCTACAAGCCACATAGACCATAGAACTGTAGGGTTGGAAGGGACCACGAGGGTCATCTCATCTAACCCCGTGAAATTACTGAGTTCCACTGTCCTGGGGTCATTGGGGTACCAGGTTTGCTTCCTAGCTAGCATTTGATGCAGACTGAACTGAATTCCGCATGCTACAATTTTGTGTGGAGATGGTGTTGGGGAGGACAACAGGCAGGAATTTATGCAGGTACTGCAAAAGGCTGAACACAGAGAGAATGCATTGCCTTTCTCATCTCCTTCACAGTGCCACCCAGAACCTGAGTCAAGTCGTGCTTTACTTACAAAAAAGAAAAAAGAAACTTTATATTTGATACGGGGGGTGGAGGGTCAGTAGTAACTATCTGGAGGAGAAAAGAATGCCCAACCACGAGCAAGAAAGAAATGGTGCAAATCAACATGTCTGATTCTCCAAAGTGATTGGTGGTTGTATAGTTTCTGATCCAAACTTTTAAACTGCTTTGCTACACTTTGTCAAAAGAACCCAAGTGGTAAAAGGAAAATTTCTTTGAACATGTACAACATGGGATATTTTCATCTCCTTCGGTAACTAAAGGGTTACAATAGGCAAAATCTGAGCTTGCTATAAGATGGAGTTCCACGCAGATGACAGAGGCACAGAAAAGAGAGTTTAGCTTGTAATAAATTTCACTGGCTTCAAGTTGGGGTTCATTATGCAAACAGGAATTATGAACCTGCTGGGTTTACCATTTGAACAGACTAATAAAGAATTCTGGTATCATCACAATTACATGCACACACACAAACTACTGGAAGCAATTTCATTTTTGGACTGATGTTCAGAACAATTTATTTCAACCCACATTCATTTGATTAAAAAACAAACAAACAGATGGATGGCATGTATTCACTTTTATAGCCTTGCACTAACTAGAAATAAAACACTAAATCAAATGCTTCCCATTTCAACCATATTGGAGTAAAGACCATAAATATTTCTAAACAAATATTGTTTGCAGGCCATATCCCATTTTCAGAACTGAAGATAATGGGAAATGCATAATTCCCATTTTATCACCTGAACATAGCAGTCAAGGTTTATGAGCATTTTATTATGAAAGACTAATGCAGTGCAGTGCATTTTTATTCAGCAAGCATTGTCTACAGTACATGAAGGCAAAATTAAAAGGATGTTTGCTATCCTTGAATGCCCCCTGCTTTGCTTTCCATTCCTGGGTAACATTCACTGTGCAATTTCAACTCCTTTCCTCTCCAGAAGTGGACACGGGGAAGCCTCTCTTACTTTGTGCCTTTCCTCAGTCACTTAGTTTGATCTGCTTTCCTGGGCCACTTGGATTGCTAAATGATTCCTGCCCTGCAAACAACTCTGGTGTCTGTATGCCCTGCTTCTATAGCACAGCCATCTGGAGGATCTGGGCCACTCTGCAGGGGAAGGAGGGCAGCTAGATCCATTAAATAGATGTGAATTTGAGTCTCAGGGCTAGGTACCAGACTTGGCAGTGGTCTCCAGTGCTATGATTCGGAGCATATTCTCAATATGGCCTACCCAGTATGAAACAGCGGTGAATACAAAAATAGCATACCGTGCCTTTGTCCTGAAGGCACATCATTAGGGTGCAAATGTCTCCTGTTGCTTGATGGTTCACCAACATCACAGCTTCATCTTCTGAGATGGTTTTAATATCATCTCCCCATTCTATGACTATTTTGGGGGGGAAAGGGAAAGGAAAAACTTATTTAAAACCACATATTTCTTAAAGTTAAAAAATATTTTAAAATGTCATTACAAGCCAATGTAATGTATATATATATGTATATATATATATGAGTTAAGCAAAATTATTTTCTTCAGCACAATAGAAACAGTCAATTCAAAAGGCATTCTAGCAGACCACATTAATTTATAAACTTAGAAGAACAAGCATAAAGAACCCAAAAATCTGCAGCAGTAAGATAAAACTGAATTGCAGTTCCTAAATTAAACATCAAAAGAACACATTCACTAATCAATACATTGGTAATTAAGTAAGGATGACAATATTGGTTACAGAGCATACTATCTTTAAGGGGGGGAATCGTCATGAAATTGACACAGGCACTTTAAATGTGTCAATTCAAAAACAGGAATCTGTATTCTGACACCTGAAAATTTTAAATGCACTAGATAGCAGAAAGGATATCAGGCATTGCCTGGTGTTGCACGAGGAGAACAAATCAGTGACCCTTGGCCTTGTAGCTGCTCCTCTTTTCCTCTAAAGTGGACTAGTTCAGAAGCTTTTCACTTCTGTTTCTACTTGTTAATGTAAAGCATGTTTGGTTTAAAACAAGCCAACTTCAAACCATGGATTATGAAGCGAGTTTGTTCAAACAAACTGTGGTTAATGTTAACCATAATTTAAGACAGAGGTGGGTAAATAATGTTTCTCCAGATGTTGTTGGCCTCCAACTCCCATCACTCCAGCCAGTGTGGCCAAGGGACAGAAGTGATGGAAGTAGTAGTCTTGCAACATCTGGAAGGCCGCAAGTTTCCCAGTTCTGGTTTAACAGTTTGGATGCCGTGTTGGATGTGGTTAATGGAAACCAGCAGCTCACTGCAGTCATGCCAGAGAAGCAAAGGGCAGCAGGTAAAAGGTCCCCGTCCCCCCCGGTACTATTAATGCAGGCAAGGGGGGAAAACCTCTCAATAGTATAATTCCCATTTACATTTTTAAGCAATATTGCAAAAACCCCGAGAACACTTCATAACCTGGGAACTTGGCGAGCACCTCTATCTGCCTATTGTCATCATTATCAAAGGACCAGATTAAGTCAAGTAAAGGAATGTGGTGTTTGGAGCAGGGCCCCCAGTGGTGACTCAGGGCTGTGGAATGACCTCCAACAGAAATCCTGATTGTATACTTCCCTTTCGGCTTTCTGTCAGTTATGTAAAGCTCATTTATTTAGGAAAGCTTGGGGGCATGAGGAATTGATGGCTTTTAAAAAAGTCACTCCTGAGTTTTACTCTGTAGGAAAGCTTGGACTGCTTTTTCTGCGTTTATAGATATGATGTTCCCGTAAATGTTGATTGTTGGTTGCCTTAAGCAGTTCTAGAAAGGTGGGCTTAAAAACAGTAGTTTAACAAACAAACCAAAAGCAAGCACCAGAAAGTTGCTGTGTGTGTTGCAGCAAAAGCCAGAGACACTATTGTGGCGCCTTAAAAGCCAAGGCAATGATGGCAGGCCAGAAAAGGGGTTCTCAAATGCTCTATCCTCAAGCCACTTTAGGATGCTTCCTGAGGCCCACCAGACAGGAAACAGGAGATACAGGGGAGAAGCCAGTCGCAAAACAGTGGCAGGTGGAGGCAGAGCTTGGCATAATCAGCTGGCAATTACTGTCACCACTTTCTACCAATAGCTAATCCGTATCTGATTACTGCTAAATTCTTTGCTGCGGCATTTGCCTTGTGGCAAACTATTTCACAGCTTAGCTTTCCTTAAGAGGTTCTTCCTTTTATGGAATCAACCCAAAGATTATGGTATGGCTTGCAGGCTATGGCACGGAGGCCCAGTTAAAAGTGGTCTGTGGCCAGTGTCTGAAAAAAGTGGGTTAAGTTTTGTGGACTAGAATCCACTCCACCAGATCAAAACCTAGTGCTGGCAAGGCCCTAAGCAACAGGACAGAATCAATAGTGCTTGTGACCTGCACAGAAACGAATGAATTAGATTTAATCTGGCTGGGTTTAAAGTTTGCCATGGCTCTGTGGTCAAACCCTCCCTTCTACAATGTCATGCTCGCAAGCGACCCTTTAGCCTTCAGACCGCTGGAGCAAGGAAAACAAACATAGTTTGAGAGGTTTTTTTTGTGCTTCTTTCCATGCATAAAGGCTTAAAAAACAAACAAACCGCTCAATCTATCAATCACCAGGAGTGCAGCAACTAAACAAGAACATTGATGTGCTCCCCTGTGAAATGGCCAAGGAGCATCCAGAGGTAAACTGTTTAAAGGGCTACTGAACAAGAACAAGCACTTCCATTACAAATTGTTCCTATTGCCGGACATTTGAGGACATTTGAAGACTGCACCTACAATCAAGTAATAAATTACAGTACACCAGAGAGAGAGAGAGAGAGAGAGAGAGGAGGGAGGAATGTCTACTGCATGGCAAAGTATTTCAGTTTCTGTTTATTTGTAACCATAGACCCGAGGGCAGGCAACTATAGCTCTGAGTTTAGGTGGTTCACAACAGAGTTGTAATATAAACAGACCCATGAACCAAAAAAGCGAAATGAGGACATATTCAGATATTAATGATGTAAAATACACATAGGCAAAGTGAGGAAGGCCGCTCTCATTCCTTGCCAGGTGCAATAATGGTGCTTCTACCTTCCTCTCCCTCCTGCAATTTCTGGGTTATTACTTGCACTCAAAGTGGAGAGCTAAACTTGAAGAGAGGACTGGAGGTCCATTGTTAGATCTCCCATGGTTCTCACCCCCCCCAACCCAAAGCGGCAAGGAGGCTGGCCCAAAATATTTTGTCACCTGAGGCAAACCACAAAATGGTGTTTCCTTCCACCAGGGGAGAAGGGATGAATGAAGATCTACATCAGGAACAAGGATTGGGAGGAGACCAGCACTGCTTCCTATTTGCCAAGAGGTCACTGTAGAGGCAGCATGGGGGGTGCTGGCCTCCACTGCTGCCAAGGCAGTGGCAGCGGTGGCAGGTGATACGTTCCTTAGAGACCAGATCTTCTGCCCCTGTGGATGCTGCCACCTGAGGCAGTTGCCTCACATTGCCTCATGGGTGGGCCAGCCCTGAAGTGGGGAAATGGAGCTTCAGGATAGCAACTTTTGAAATTATTCCCCCCTGCATATACCTACGTGCTCCCTCCCATCTCATTACAGCTCAGTTGCTTAGAGTGCGGTGCTGTTAATGCCAAGGCTGCAGGTTCAATCCCCATATGGGGCAGCTGCATATTCCTGCATTGCAGGGGGCTGGGCTAGATGATGCTCAGGGTCTCTTCCAACTCTACAATTTTATGGTTCTATGATCAGTAGTGTGAATAGCAATGGGGGCATTCGATTCCCCTTCCTCCATGCAGCAACCCTGGAACAATTACTCCATCTTGCCTCATTTGAAAACTAATCTTTCTGAAGTTCTCAGTCGAAAAACAGTTATTCACTCAACTCATTTGTAACTCTATACTCCAGGTAGGGCAAACTCCAGCCTTTATCAGTAACTATTTCTGAAACCTCCCTCCCTGTATCATGTTATAAATGTTAATGGTTCTGCCTTGGGCAATTTTTGTGCTACTTCTGCCTAGTTTGTCTTTCTTCCTCCCACCAACCTTCAAGCTCCATAAGTCAAAGTCCTCCTTATTTTATTACAAATGTAGGCTGAGGGTTTGAGGAATGCCTTTCATTCCTACCTGCCTTGAAATGTATGACATCTCTAGTCTCTTCTCTGTTGCAGAGAGGAAATAAGAGCACAGCTTGCAGCCAGCTTCCACAACGCTCCCTTGCTCTTGAGTCTGATTCACTGTGCACACAGAAAAATAAGCTCCCAAGAGGAACCTCACTTAACCATGTGTTTCAACAAATAATTTCTTCAGTTAAATGTGCTTTTATTCATCGGTTTAAATTTCTCCTGCTTTGTCCTGAGAAATGAATTACACAGTGCAGCAAGCAAATGTTTATAATCCTTTTTTAAAAAAGAGAAGCCCAGTAGTTTGAACATGCTATGGAGACAGGAGTTCATATCCAACCGCAATGAACAGTTTTTTAAAAAAAACAACCTAGCTACCCAACAACCCTGATTGCTCAGTGAAAGTCACAACACGTTTAAAACCAAAGCATGAAAGTAAAATATAATGTTACAATTCTTTGTATGAACAACAAAGACTTTCGTGGGACCTTAAAGGCTAATGGTTATATTACTTATTCAGCATATAATTAGAAGTATGTAAATTATATTGATTTTTAAAAGGATTTAGGTTTGAGTAATGGAGCAGCTTAATGCATGCTACTTATTACAGTGCACATAATACAAACTGACCCAGTTTGCACTCCACATTAAACTAGAATTTATATACTGCTTGAATGTAAAAAAAAAAGCCTCAAAGCAGTTAGCTAATGGTTTACTATGTATGCACCTATCTGGCCTGTTTGTCTTCTCTTCATAGAATCATAGAATCATAGAGTTGGAAGAGACCACAAGGGCCATCGAGTCCAACCCCCTGCCAAGCAGGAAACACCATCAGAGCACTCCTGACATATGGTTGTCAAGCCTCTGCTTAAAGACCTCCAAAGTAGGAGACTCCACCACACTCCTTGGCAGCAAATTCCACTGTCAAACAGCTCTTACTGTCAGGAAGTTCTTCCTAATGTTTAGGTGGAATTTTCTTTCTTGTAGTTTGGATCCATTGCTCCGTGTCCGCTTCTCTGGAGCAGCAGAAAACAACCTTTCTCCCTCCTCTATGTGACATCCTTTTATATATTTGAACATGGCTATCATATCACCCCTTAACCTCCTCTTCTCCAGGCTAAACATGCCCAGCTCCCTTAGCCGTTCCTCATAAGGCATCGTTTCCAGGCCTTTGACCATTTTGGTTGCCCTCCTCTGGACACGTTCCAGTTTGTCAGTGTCCTTCTTGAATTGTGGTGCCCAGAACTGGACACAGTACTCCAGGTGAGGTCTGACCAGAGCAGAATACAGTGGCACTATTACTTCATATTCAATTTAAAACAAAATACAAAAAACCCAAAAACGATCTGAACCAGAGATTGTGGTTTTGTTTCATTTTTGGATTACTGATTGTGATTTATTAGAACAAACTTTGGCTAGAAATCATGATTTGTTGGAAGCAGAATAATTATGATCCCTTGGTGTGGACATCAAAGGGATTGTGACGTGTTTTCTACCAGTGCCCAGCTAACATGAACGGGGAGGAGCAAAATAATGGTAAGTCATTGTTTACGTTTGTCACTGTGATAGAGATACACTAAATGAGAACATAATGAAAATACAGAACACAAAATAAAAACCCGAACCAGATCTTTCACGACTTCTCCAAGAAGTCCACATTTGTATGACACAACCAAAGGAATTGAGAAGATTTCCTTCATTCAAGTGGACTTTGCCTCCCTGGACTTGTTCTACATGTGATCTGAGAGCTGCATTGCAAAATTTGGAGAAGATGAAAACTAAAGAAGAATTATGTTCCAATTCATGTATTAGTGAGGGAGATGTGAATTATATCAGTTCACTTAAAAACACAGACCAAGCAAAATTCTATTCTAGCCCAAGATTTATGTTTTAATAATAATGATAACAACAACAACAACAACAACAACAACAACAATTTATTTATACCCCACCCTCCCCGGCCAAGACCGGGCTCAGGACTGCTAACATTGAATATAAATACAGTAAAAACAGTAGGAAACAACAATAGTTGATTAAAATAGAAGTTAGAATACAGTTTAAAATGCAGCTTAATATGCAGCCTCGTTTTAGTGGTAGCCCATAGATCAAAGCCATAAGGGGAGAAAATATTCACTGGGGCCAACTATCCATGCTGGTCGTACATGGGCCAGCAAAAAGAGCCGAGGGAAAATTTATATACAAATCCCATATAAGGGGTTCCATTAAATATATATATATATGGGGGGGGGTGTTTAGACTGAGTCCAGCCCAAAGGCCAGGTGGAACAGCTCCGTCTTCCGTCTTGCAGGCCCTGCGGAAAGATGTAAAATCCCGCAGGGCCCTGATCTCTTGCGGTACGACGTTCCACCAGGTTGGGGCCAAAGCTGAAAAGGCCCTGGCCCTAGTTGGGGCCAATCTAACCTCCTTGGGGCTTGGGACTTCCAAAGTGTTGTTATTTATGGACCTTAAGGTTCTCCGTGGGGCATACCAGGAGAGGCGGTCCCGTAGGTACAAGGGTCCTAAGCCACACTGGGCTTTAAAGGTCAAAACCAGCACCTTAAACCTGAGCTTGTACTTCACTGGGAGCCAGTGCAGCTGGTAAAGCACTGGATGAATGTGATCCCGCGGCAAGGACCCTGTAGGGAGTCTCGCCGCGGCATTCTGCACCCGCTGGTTTCTGGGTCAGCTTCAAGGGCAGCCCCGTGTAGAGTGAATTACAGTAATCAAGCCGTAATTACCGTATTGTGGATTTTAACACTGTATGAACACAATTCTGAAAAGCATTTTAAATAAAAATAAAGACATACTATATAAATTCTGAAAGAAATACTGTCTGCTGCTTTGGTTGAAATCAAACCAAAAAGGCAAAAACATATCACTTTGGAAGCCTCAATGATCATCTGATCATCGGTGCTTGCAGAATCTAGTGCACAGGGCTTTGCAGGCATTGCCAAACAGCTGAATAATGGTGCCTGCAAACCCCTTTTGGCCAAAGCCTGTCTTTACCTGTCCCCATTTGACATCATAAATTATATAAGGTACAAGCCAAGTAGGCGTAACTTGATCAACACAGTCTGGTACACCTTATTATACCTGATCTAGGACAGAACATTTTTAAATGCTTCAATCCAAGTTGTTCTATGATGTCTAACAATTTTAAAAAATAAAATAAAATTAAGATGTTCCATGTAAAAAAAGGCTTGAACAATTGAAAAGTTCAGTGATATACAAGCAGCTAGTTACTGTATTTTTCGCCCTATAGGACGCACCGTCCCATAAGGTGCACCTAGTTTTTTGGGGGGGAAATAAAGGGGGGGAAATTATTTTTTTCCCCCAGGCGCGGGGCGGGGGAGGCCTGAGCTTCCCCCGACCCCAGCCCCAAACAGGCAGCTCTCTGCAAGCCGTGGGAGCCCAGCGCTGGCTCCTGCTGCTTGCCGAGAGGTCCGCGAAGCCTGGAGCCGCTGATCCCAGCGCGCACAGGCTTCAGCATGCCGGCAACTCTCCGCAAGCAGCGGGAGCGCTCCCGCTGCTTGCAGAGAGGTCTGCGAAGCCTGGACGCGCTGATCCCAGCGCGCGCAGGCTTCGGCATGCAGGCAACTCTCCTCAAGCAGCGGGAGCACTCCTGCTGCTTGTGGAGAGGTCCGCGAAGCCTGGAGAGCAAGAGGGGTCGGTGCGTACCGACCCCTCTCGCTCTCCAGGCTTCAGCGAAAGCCTGCATTCGCCCCATATGACGCACACACATTTCCCCTTCATTTTTGGAGGGGGAAAAGTGCGTCCTATAGGGCGAAAAATACGGTATTTAAAAGCATAGTTGCAGAACAAAGTTTACTTTAGCCTTGACTTTGAACTGCTTCTAAACACATCTTGCTATTGGTATACCAACCTTTGGCATGGCCCAAGTTCTGGCTGCTCATTAACACTTGGGTTGCCCGACAAAATCCTGAATGAAATAGGTCAGAGGTCAGTTTCTAGTCTCCCCAAATCATTCGCCTTTTAACTGAATATAGCTGTAAACAATGAACTTTCAAAGAAGCAGCAAAATACATATAACTGGGAATGCAAGAGAGGGCAATGGTGTTTTAAAAAATAATCTCCTTTTTCAGCCACTTCCTATCTGCTTTACACACTTCACTTCTGCATCTGCATAGGCCAGGGGAAGCCCACATGGTACCCTCCGTATCTTGTTGTACTCCAACTCACATTAGCTCCAGCAAGCAGGGCCACTCACCAGGGATGATGGGAGTTGTAGTCCACCATCGGAAGAGCACCATGTTGGCTTATCCTGATGCAGGCATTCCTCTCTCCTAATGTTCTACTTTGCAAATGGGGCAGATCAGCTCTCCTAGCGTGGGTGGAAGTATCTTAAATAAGCTGTTTCTATTTCTGTTCAGTGATAAATGGTGTGATGAATTTGGTTAGACCAAATCAGCAAAACGTACATAATATGTAATTTGCAGGATATAGCTTTCCAGGGTGCAGAACTTTGGTTGATTTGCAATTAGTAGACCAAAAAAAACCCCCCTGAAACTGTAGATGCCAATAAATTTTGTATTTGTCTGGTTCACTGCCACATCCCAAGTCAGTCCATAATAAGACCCATTCATGATTTGACTATGGATGAAGAGGCTGATCTGATGTATATTACCGAAATGTGGATAGGGGGATCCTGACCCGACCCAGTTATGTCTACTTGGGTACTTTGGCCACAGTGACCCACATACTGGTAACTTCCAAGACTATACCGGAATACAGACTACTGGAATTCACTCTAAGTAGGGCTGCCCTTAACACTGGTCTAAAACCAAAGCTAGTGCAGAATAAAGCAGATAAACTGCTGATTGCGCTACCTGCCGTGAGCATTTTCCACCACTTCTGAAAGAACTGACCTGGGCAGTGGGCACCAAGTTGCTGCTGAGACAAGTTTAAGGTTCTCTTGTCAACTTACAAAGCTGTAAACAACTTGGAAGCTGGACACCCTCAACCTGTATATTGAGACCTGTCTGGTTGTGTCAAAGCATGCTGAGGTCCCATCTTGCAACAACCAGGAAATGACCCTTTCAGTATTGTTACCCGGTTTATGGAATCACCTCCACTCTGGAATAAGGTAAGCAGCAACTTTTGATCAGCTTTTGAAGAATGCTAAAAAGACTTCCTAGTCTATGGCCAGATTGGATTCAAACAGCAGAAGATTAATTCATTTCAGTCTTCTAAAACTGCAACCACACCATACATTTAAAGCATGCCTCTACCTGGGGGGGGGGGGTTGAGAACTGTAGTTTAAGGTGCTGAGAAATACAGTTCTGAGAGAAATAAACTACAGTTCCCAGAATTTGGAGGGGTAGGTGCTTTAAGTATATGATGGGTTCAAAGCCGAAGCCCGCCTCAATCACATATAAAGCAGAGACCAGATTAGATTTTAGAGGAAAGGGAACTAAACCCATCACTCAAAGATTACCTCATCACTAGAGAGATGTAAGTAGCAAGCGCAGGGTTCAGAGCTGGTTTAAACAAAAGGTTCTGCCACTGTCACATCTAGTTTGGTTACTGACTGTCATTATTCAGGGCTATTTTCAGATTTGCAATGTAACACTGTTAAGTAATATTTGCCCTGTACTGCAGTGTGATCCAAGGGCTTAAGAGGCAGCCTAGAAGAGATTATGTCTTTTTCTCAATGTAATATGAAGAGAACAAGCAAGAGGAGATAACAGGTCCGGATCACAATAATGTAAACCATTCATCCAATAGTCAAGAGATGAAGATAAAAAGGAAAATAACAAAGCACTACTGAATAAAAAGCTAAACCACTGAACGCGATGACAACTTCCACAACAAAGACGAAGAAAACTTTTTTATACAGTAACCGTTAAAATAACTCGCCTATCGGAATAACAATGAGATAAAATCAAGTAAGCCCATTCAAATCCAAGATGTACTTTTTAACATTGTGACTGCATAAAAAAAGCTTCCAAGCCTAAACCATGTTCTTTCTACAATTGCTTCAAGATATCTCCAGTTTTCATTCAACACATGGCATGTACTCATCATACCAAAACTGAGGAACAGCAAAGGAGGAGTTAAATCTACTATAAAAAGGCAGCAAAATACAAAACTAATTCCACAGCACATTTCAGCCCTGACCTTTCCAGAAGTACGCAATTTATTCTAACACAAGGATCCACGTCAGCATTTCAATAAATTTACTGAGGACCAGGTCTTCCTGGTAAGAGCTCCCATGAAAATGTTATGCTTGCTTTTAAAATGTACAGTGGTACCTCTGGTTACGAACTTAATTGGTTCTGGAGGTCCGTTCTTAACCTGAAACCATTCTTAACCCGAGATACCACTTTAGCTAATGGGGCCTCCCACTGCCGCTGCACGATTTCTGTTCTCATAGAATCATAGAGTTGGAAGAGACCACAAGGGCCATCGAGTCCAACCCCCTGCCAAGCAGGAAACACCATCAGAGCACTCCTGACATATGGTTGTCAAGCCTCTGCTTAAAGACCTCCAAAGTAGGAGACTCCACCACACTCCTTGGCAGCAAATTCCACTGTCGAACAGCTCTTACTGTCAGGAAGTTCTTCCTAATGTTTAGGTGGAAACTTTGAATCCATTGCTCCGTGTCCGCTTCTCCGGAACAGCAGAAAACAACCTTTCTCCCTCCTCCATGTGACATCCTGTTATATATTTGAACATGGCTATCATATCACCCCTTAACCTCCTCTTCTCCAGGCTAAACATGCCCAGCTCCCTTAGCCGTTCCTCATAAGGCATCGTTTCCAGCCCTTTGACCATTTTGGTTGCCCTCCTCTGGACACGTTCCAGTTTGTCAGTGTCCTTCTTGAACTGTGGTGCCCAGAACTGGACACAGTACTCCAGGTGAGGTCTGACCAGAGCAGAATACAGTGGCACTATTACTTCCCTTGATCTAGATGCTATACTCCTATTGATGCAGCCCAGAATTGCATTGGCTTTTTTAGCTGCCGTGTCACACTGTTGGCTCATGTCAAGTTTGTGGTCAACCAAGACTCCTAGATCCTTTTCACATCCTGAGGTAAAGTTCTTAACCCGCTACTTCCAGGTTAGCGGAGTCTGTAACCCGAAGTGTTTGTAACCCGAGGTGTTTGTAACCCAAGGTACCACTGTAATTGAAATTACCTCCAATTCTGTAAGCCCCCTTGAGTCAGGGGAAAAGGATAAACTGCCAATCACAAGTATCAATATTAAAAGGCGTTAGGTATATTTTATCTATTTTAAAGGTAAAGGGTAAAGGCACCCCTGACAGTTAAGTCCAGTCGTGAACGACTCTGGGGTTGCAGCGCTCCTCTCGCTTTACAGGCCAAAGGAGCCGGTGTTTGTCCGCAGACAGTTTCTTCGGGTCATGTGGCCAGCATGACTAAGCAGCTTCTGGCGAAACCAGAGGAGCGCACAGAAACGCCGTTTACCTTCCCACTGGAGAGGTACCTATTTATCTACTTGCACTTTTTTTTGGCGTGCTTTCAAACTGCTAGGTTGACAAAAGCTGGGACAGAGCAACAGGAGCTCACCCTGTCGCGGGGATTGAAACTGCCAACCTTTTGATCAACAAGCCCAAGGCTCAGTTGTTTAGACCACAGCGCCACCCGCGTCCCACACTTATCTACTTTATCTAAGTCTAATAGCTGGAAGACTGCTACAACAAAGTAATCCTCAAAATGTGCCAGGTGTACTGCAGAACAAAACAAAAAACAAAAAAACCCCCAAACAGCCACATTCAGAAGTTACGCCGTGTCAGAGCTGCCCGAGGTCCCAGCTCACAAAGGACCAACGCCGGTTCGTTGTTATATACAAAAGTCTTTATTGAAGTTCAGTTCGGCTTTCACAGCCGCAGCGCGCAGCTCTACGTCTGAAACTCTAGACCGCTGAAGCTCCGTCTGAATCTCCTCCCCCCAGACACCAGTTTAAGACTCTGGCCTTGCTCCACCTCTTCCTCTGCTCTTTCCTCCTCTGGTTCCACCCGTCCGCTGGTGTCTTACCGCTCCTAGACTCTTCTGACGCTGAGTCCCCTGAATCTTCCCCCTGCCTCCGGCAGGCTTTAGGACCTGGTTCCCAATCCGAGCTTTCTGCTGTCTCACACGCCTGTACATTCGAACATGGCGCGCGCGCCCAGCCGGCAACCTTCCTCCTGACCGTTACACTGCTCCTGTCACTGCTTCCCCCTTCGGGGGGGCTAGCTGGACCTGACCTCCCCTCCGTTCCCCCACTCTCCGATAGAGGTGTGGTCAGCCCTGACTCATCTTCTCTCCCTGCTGGAGGAGACGCTGGCCCTGACACATGGGACTCTTCCCCCCCACTACGCTCTGGTGGGGAAGCTGGTCCTGATCTCCCGCTGCTGCTTTGGGAGTCCCCGCTGGCCCCTTGTTTCTGGTCCGTCCCCCCTGGGACCCCCCTTGCGCCTCCTTCTGGGAATCTTCCGATCCACTGGAGAAGCTCATGGAATCTCTCGGGTCACTGTCGTACTCCCCTACGCTGCCCTCAGATTCTTCCCCTTCGCTCTCCATTTCCTTCCTCCCCTGTGCCTCTGTTCCTGAGCCCCTGACACGCCGCCACCATTCAATGTCTCAGGGATAATGGAAATAAAGTTGAAAAAGCAAAACAGTATATCGGCAATTAGTTATGACAGCAGTGAACAAAAAAAAAGGGATTTCAAATTTTACTATCATGGAAATAGTTTACAATGGGTATCAGAATAAAAAATCCAAACACACTAACTAACTATGCAAACAACAAACCTTTTGTCCAAATTTTAAGCTTCTTTAGGATCAAGCTCAAAATCTAAGCTTAACTGGCATCAACACCTATTATTATTATTATTATTATTACTACTACTACTACTACTACTACTACAACCACTACGGAGAATGTGGGACAGAAATAGAATACTTAATCTAGAAGTAAATTAAGTCGAGCTTAAATCCCTCAATTGTGTGATTGCCTGCAAATTTAATAATTAATAATAATAATAATCTGCAATACTGATTTCAACCAAATGTTATTTTTATGAATAAACACTGTGGCAAGAGAATGCCTTCACATATGTAAGATCTTCAAGCCTCAACAAATCACTGAGGTATAAATATATATGGGCAATCAAAAGCCGTATTGGTTTTAATAGTTACAGTTCACTAACTATATAAGGAAATTGTAATGTAAGCACTTTCAGGTGAGGAAATTAAAATCTGAGTTCATAATAAATAACGGTAAAGCATCTGGTGTCTCTAATTTATTCTTTAAAATGGAATTCTCCTGTAAAATGAAACAGTCAAAGAGATTTATGATCCAATGACCCTAAAGAGTAAGGCATCATCTAAACTAAGCCTTGAGCATATATTTAGAACCACTGTGATATTTTTTCATTATTTGCTAATCTGACCAAAATAGTTATGATTAGATGACATACAATAACTTACAGCAGTGGGATCAAAACTCCCCACCACTCACTAAAAATGCTGAGGTTCTTGACAGACAACTTACAATATTTTCCTGCCTTCTGTAATGTGCTGTGGTAGAGCCTGAGACTGTATAATATTCTACTGCTTGTGGTCAACTCTTCCATTTTCACAGAAATATTATAAATATAATCTACAGAATAACAGGCATGTTAATAAACTGAAAACCTAAGCTATTCCTCATTATATATGAAAAATTTGCCAGTGTATCATCATTGGCTGTTCTCCTACAAGGTTAGTACAGCAAGGATTTTACCTGCCAAATATTGGAGACCCCTAATGCAAAATGTTCGAAGAAGAACATTCACTACTATGCTGTTATTACTAAATTAATACACTGCATGGGACTAATGAAGGAAGGCACCACTATAATTAATCGCTTAAAAGCTGCTGACCTTTAATTACAGGTGGAGCTCAACTAAGTTTTACTCAGAGTAAACCCACTGAAATTAACAGACCTTGTTGTTGTTTAGTCGTTTAGTTGTGTCCAACTCTTTGTGACCCCATAGACCAGAGCACGCCAGGCACTCCCGTCTTCCACTGCCTCCCGCAGTTTGGTCAAACACATGTTAGTAGCAACGGACCTTAGTCATATTCATTAATTTCAATGGGTCTACTTTGAGTGAGACTTGGTTGAATAACACCCGTAAGGCACAAAACACCTCTAATCTGTAACTGTTAGTCATTTATTTATTTAATAAAATGTATGCACCGCAAAGCGGTCTACAGAAGACAAAACAGTAAAATCAAGAAAGATTCACAACCCTACTCTAAAACATGCAAAAGTTACAATACTGAAATGGGTTAAAATTACCTCAACTCTCTAAGCTTCTGGATAGAAAAATAAGAGTTTGGACTTGATACCCTGACTTTCACTCCCCTTAAGGCAGGCATAGGCAAACTCCGGCCCTCCAGATGTTTGGGACTACAATTCCCATCATCCCTAGCTAAGGACCAGTGGTCAGGGATGTGGGAATTGTAGCCCCAAACATCTGGAGGGCTGGAGTTTGCCTCCGCCTGCCCTAAGGAGTCTCAAAGCAGCTAACAATCTCCTTTCCCTTCCTCCTGCACAACAAACACTCTGTGAGCTAAGTGAGGCTGAGAGACTTCAGAGAAGTGTGACTGGCCCAAGGTCACCCAGCAGCTGCATGTGGAGGAGCGGGGAAGCGAACCCAGTTCACCAGATTACGAGTCCACTGCTCTTAACCACTATACCACACTGACTCTCTAAATAGGCTTGTCTAAACAGGTATGTTTTTAACAGGCGCAGAAAAGAGCCCTGTGAAAGCACAGTACTCAAGGGGCAAGGAGTTCCAAAGTGTAGGCTCTGCCACACTTAACAATCGAGTCCTTACAAATGTGGAATATGTGTTATGTGGCACCTGTAGTGGTGCCAATTCCGCCAATCAAAGTGGTTGGCTTGACATTCTCAGGGTAAGGCGATCTCATGGGTAAACTGGCCCTAAGTTGTTAAGGTCTTTATATACTAATAGTAACACTTTGAACCCGGCCTGGTAGCAAATTGGCAACCAGTGCAGGTTTCTGACCACTGGTGTTACAAGCCGACAAGGCCTCACTCCTGTCAGCAATGGTGCTGCAAATGATAACGTTATGCAAGTTACAAAACATTCCACTTTTCTTGGATATGAGAAGCTCTTTCATGCTGATCTAGTTATTTAAATCTACAGCCAAAATTCTATTAAGTTCTATGGAACTCAATAGGATTTTTTTAAAAATAAAAAAACTACAATCAAAACATACAATTTTACAAGTACATTTCTGCTATACCCATCCTGTCCTGTGATATTCTGATAAGAGTGTACAAGATGTACGCTTCAGAGAGTCACCTCAGGAAGAACACCCTGGTAAGTTTTACTCATAGAGGCAAATAATAAAAAGATTTACTTGCACATTTTCTTCTTTTGTGTCATTTAAGCAGAAGTTCCTTCAGTTGTTTCTAGTCTCCATTCTCACATACTTCCCATCCCAAAGAGCATGCTGAATTACAATTTTTTAGCCAGAACTCAGTTCCGGTACCTCTCAGGTGGGCGCCATATAAGAGAGCGAGGGAGGTGTTCATGGTGAGTTCTGGCACCTCTTTTCTCTAGAAAAACAGCACTGAATAAATCCATTATTAATAACATGAGAAATCGTTTGGTCCCAATTGCCAGAAAAGGAAAAAATCATAATCCTTGTCATAACTGAAGTACTTCTTGTTTATTCATATAATAGTGCAAGAAAGTGGCAATGGTAGAACACTTTGCTTCCAGTAAGAAATGCTCATCTAACCACAGGACTATAGAAAGCACAGCTTAATTGGTATCACAGTATGAATTCGCTCACATCATTTTGTTTAGTACAGATTTAATTGGATCCCCTGCAAGAGAGACATAAAAACAATACAGATGCAGTTTGTGCAAAGGAATCCTAAAAATCTGCCAGTCTGGACGCACCCTGACAGAATCAAACAAGTCATAATTTAGTTATTGCCGACTTTCTATAAAAGCTGTGGTTTTAAAGCGGTGCCCATAAAATCCATTAGAAACATTGCCCATACATTTCCTGTGGCAGGCATGGTTTATTGTAGCTGCGGTGAGGCAGAGCAACAGTAGGACCGCCCGCGATGACTCCATGCTTTTCTGGATGTGTTCTGCTCTAGTTTAAAAAACCCCAATCTGCATGCAGAAGCAGGCCTTCATGCATACATCACTTAGATTGACAACTGTAGTGTACACTGGATGAATAACCATCCATGCATCTAAGAGAGAAAGCTGCCTATTCACGCTGCATTGCTTTTAACACGACATGCATTCCAATACGCATCTTGTAGCAACCTGCCTCACATAACCTAAATTGAGCTTAATATTTGCGATCAGTTTTTGAAAATTGCTATCAACAATGCAACCCAAGTAATAATCTACAACATCCACTCCCTTTATATAAAAAGGTATGGTAGGAAGGAAAGCCAGGAATGAAGAGATGGCTGAGGATGGGGAAAGAATGCCAGAAAGGGAAGACTTGACATTAGGAATGTAAGGCAACAGAAGATGGGAGAACTGTGAGTTTCAATGTGATGTATACAGCAATCAGAGTAAGATAAGGGGAAGGGGGGATTTCTTGCACTAGAAACCCTTTTGCTTTCTAGCTGTCACTAACAGCCACCCCTTCATGGATCCAGACCCTCCACTTCTATGTGTGGAGCGAGATCTGGATTAGGCCACTGAGCAAGCAAGCAAACAAACAAGTTCATTACCTTCTATTCCATTTAGATAATTATTTGATGTTATATTATTATTACATGCTGTTTAATCTGTACTGATCTTGCGTCCATGGCATCAACCTGAAGGGTTTGATCCAAAAGGGTTTGATCCAAAGAAGTGAAAACAGACTTCTGTACGTGCAAAAGGAGTTTCCCACCTCTCTTCTCTACTGAAGCCCACTTGAAGGCTGTTTGAGGGACAAGGATCCTCTATGATGTGCAACGAGATAAGAGGAAAACTGGTGGAATTGCAGAAGTGCCTATTTGCACAAAGCACCTTTGGATACAAACAGAAAGCTGCTTGGGCCTAGAGATCATCTAGTCAAACAAAGTTAATCCTTTGTGTTCTTAACCTGCAACTGACCCTGGGGGAGACAGGTAGACATGGCTGGGAAAGGGAGTGGATTAATTTGGCCTGTGTGTTTCCTTCTGTTCCACCCTCCTCAGTTGTCACTTGAACTCCCTAAGGCTTGTGCTGTCACCATTCATCTTTCTCTTGAGTACAGAGCTAGCCCCCCCCCCAACCAGTTGAATAAAAAGGGTGCGCACATGCCCTGGGTGAGCCAAGTGACAGCAGAAGAGGAAGAAGAAACAGAAGGGGAAAGATGTCCAACTGATTCACTCCCTTCTATTCCAGCCCCCCCCCCTCTTTTTCTTCTCCCAGGCTTCTAAGCAAAAATCAGCAGTATGACTCACTAGGGGCAAGTCAAGTGACAGAGAGGAGGATGGGGGGGAAACAAACCTAACAAATAAATCTGTTTCTTTTCCAAGCCATTTTGGATGTCAAACATCTGGGTGCAGACAGCAGGCACAGGTATGCAGTTCCCTTACAATCCAGGTGAGAAGAGAACAATTGACAAGTTGTGCATTCTGGATTCTGTGCAATGCACATCCTCAACTACAGCAATTCCTTTGCTTTATTATTCTGCCCTATTTTGAAGCTCATGGGTTAAACATGTTTTTTTAAAAAGGAAAATACTCTAAAAAATAAGCTCAATATTATTCCTATTTTGCAGATGGGAAATTTAAGGATGAGAGACAACAACTTGCCCACATCTTTTTCCCTGGTGGAACTCAAGGCAGCTACACACACAGCCTTGAGTGTGGTATCCGTTCTAGGAAAGAATGTGAAAGTCCAACGTTCTGAAATATAGCTACCCCAAGCTCTAGGATGCTGGATGCTTCTGAAACAAGGGACAATTCTTCAAAATTATGCTGTGGTAAACATCTTTCAGAATTGCAGCAATATCATCCTTATCATTGTGCGGAAACCCTTTTATCTTCTCACCAATTCAACTCAATTGTAACTCCCCTAGGCTATAATCCATACACAAAAACCGAAACGCATGCCAGCAAATTTAAGTTGCAGGTCCCTGCCAGAAAAAGCAAAATCAATAGCTGAAATCCTGATATTCCTCCTTGGGAATCAACTTGTTGCGGAAGAGTTTTCTGTGTGCAGTAACTAAATGCCTCAGTTGTGATCTGTTGTGTATTATTACCCTTTCTACAATCCCAGCAGCAGTGTCCCCTTTGATAACACATGAAATTAGATGTACCACACCCTCAGTGGATAATATGGTTCGAGTGCAAACTTATCCTTCTCTGTATGGACACGCCTTACTCTTTGGAGATGAGATATTCCATAGAAAACAGGTTTTCATTTTATTTTCCCTCAAAGTGAGGTGGTTCTAGTATAGCCAAAAATGGATGTGCCTAAAGACAAATGCAGTCCTCATCGATGTGACCCCCAAACATTCAGGGACATCTCCTGAAGGCCTTTCCCAACTCCACTTCCATTTTCCAGTGCTTCATCTAATCCATGTCTACCACTTCAAATGTTTGTTCTCAGAATTCTGCAAGGGTTCCATAGCCCATAATTAACTATTTTGTCCATTTATAGATCACTTATTGTTAACAGATTCCAAGGCAGTTTACAATGAGGAAAATCCAAGCAAATACGGTAATCAAAATACAATTGTATACATTAAGACCAATTAAAGCTCTAGAACTTTATGAAAGGTGTATATGCCACCTCTCTGCTAATGAATAGGTTACATGGCTCTAAGCCTACCTGAAGCCTGCCTACACCACAACTCCAGCAAAGTTTGAAAGAAGAATAGACATACCTCGGGTTGCAGTCGCTTCAGGTTGCATCTTTTCGGGTTGCAGACCGCCGAAACCCGGAAGTACTGGAACGGATTACTTCCGGGTTTCGGAGGTCGTGCATGTGCAGAAATGCTAAATCTCACTTTGCACATGCGCAGAATCACAACCCGCACGTGCGCAGACGCGGGTTGCGAACGCTGCGGGTTGCGAACGTGCATCCCGCACGGATCACGTTTGCAACCCGAGCGTCCACTGTAAGGAGTTTCTCTTAGAAATCTAGGAGTCAAATATAATGTATGGATTGCTATGGTAACCTCCCTCCAAAACTGCTGGAGAGACCTGAGCCGTTTCTGAATTTCAGCAGGGACCAAAGTAGCCTTCTGAGTGGCACAGGCCACCTACTCTAGAACTCAACACCAGTAAGACACTTTGTCAAGTGACAATTACATAATCACATCTGTTAGACGTGAATTCCCTTTAATATTATAATCCCAGAGACAGGCAAGAAAAATCCTCTGATGATTTATTCTTCGGTAATTTTACCGCAACACATTCTATTTTTTAAAAAAATTAGATTCTAGCTTTAAATATGAATAAGAAAAGCACTGTAATAAATAGGCAAATTTCTTTCCTGATCTTCTTTTCCAGCTAGCCCAAAGGCACACATCTTACACAATATGAATAAGTTAAGGTAAATGTGGGTGAAGCTAAAAAAGGCAGAGGTTACCACGAGATATTTTGCATAGGCCACAACTGTAAAACACATTCACTTTCTTTTATAAATTTATACTTTTTCCAACTGTGTCATTTCCCACCCACAATTAATCTATCAGAAACTAGGTACAGCCTAGGAAGCCTACTGCAGAAAGAAAATCTGTATACCATGTGTGCAGAGTCACATCCTCCCCATGTTAACAGTTCTTGAGCTCCATCTTCTATGCATGGTGTCAATAATGGAAAGTTGCTTTTCGGTTTCTTCAGTAGCAGAGGTAGTCAACGTGTTTCCCCAAGGCACTTGTGCTAGCTATACTGCCTAAATAGTTCTTTAAAATCCTGAGAATCAAATAATTCTATTGAAGAAAAGGATTGTTTCCACCTCGCATGAGAGTTTTGAAAATACAGTATACTGAACACTCAGAAACAAGGACTAAAAAAGAAACCCAACTGTATTAGGTTTTTCATATTGCATTATTCCATGGCAATTACAAAGTTCACCCTTGGGTGTTTTACTACAACTCAGTCAACACTGTTCCACAACCAGATAGAGGTAAATTTATAAACTACAGTTGCATGCTGCACTGAACTTTGCACTATTTCCCCTATGAACATCCTGTCACCAGAGTCTACGAATTCACTTCCACTTTGTCCCCACACTCATACTTTGGTCTCTCAGTCTCTTCTCTAGCTGGAATGTTTGCCAAGCCAGTTGTGACCCTCTAAAAAAGAGCAGCCTAGTCTTTTATGCCTCAGTTTATTGGATGCACAAAAGACCAAGTTATCTGTAACCTAATACAATGAGAACAAATTATGACCTATTAATGGACAACAGAAAACCCCAAGTTCTTGTGTGACTCCCAACAAACATCAAAACACTCTTGGCTTACCAACTGCGGCTTGTTTGGAGAGAAACAAACCAAAAGCACTAGTTCATAGTAAGTCAACACTGAGTTCTGTTGGTCTACCTCCCAGCAGTGTAGAACAGAGCAGGAGCAGTTCAACGGTATGCACTAGTGAACTGCTTGTTTGTAGTAAGTCATAGTTTAGGGCTTACTATGATGGGTGAATGGGCTCAGTATCTATGCTTGGGTTTTCCTTCTCTAATTCTACTTTCTTTCTCCCCTTTTGAAACTCACAAGCAAGTTCTGTCACCAAATGAACTGTTATTTACCTCCTAATTCCTCCTCCTTATTCCAACATGAATCCCTTTGTATCTTCGTAGCACCAATCACCTTTCCTTTATTTGGTGTGTCTTTTTCCAAATTCTCTCAGCGTCGCCACATCCCTCCTTCTCATTCTATCTGCCCCGATCTCTTCTATTCTCTATAGATTTAACCACATAGTCGCCACCCAATCTAAATGATGCCTTTGTAATTCAGTGAACCTTTCCCCCTTTCTTGTAATAAACCATGTGCATAGACATTTTATATCTCTAAGTCTTGATCTCATTACCAATTCCTTTAATGGGAGACTAAATTTTCCATGGCACACCATGACTCTTGGTTAAAGATCCAAACATATGGTTCCACCTGTTCATGAATAATCAGTGATGTGTAGATGAAGACATGAGAGAATACCATTCCTATTATGATTTCATCCACTTAGTACTAAGAATAGCTCAAAGCAAAGACTATAGTTAGTTTTGATATATAGTTTTCTGGGAAGACCCTTCCCAAGAACTGGTCACAGAAAATAAGAAGTCTCAGTTGAACTTCATCCTACCTTACTCTTATGTAGGCTGTTGCCCAAATTCCTTTATCTCTAAACCCAACTCCAACACCAGAAGTAACCAAGGACGAAATAAAAATGCCTATGACAATACTGAGAACCTGTTCAGCTTTCCTCACATGTGCACCTCTTTTGGTGTTAAAAATATAGACACACCCACCCTTCAGTTTATTTGTGAAGTGTGCAGACAGCGAACAAGCACTGTCATGCCTAGTTTGGCCTTAATATTGAAGCCTTATTTTGAAAACAGAAAACAAAGAACAATGCGTTAACAAGATATTTGTGTTTTCTTTTGAGTGTTATTGAAGAGCACACGTTCAGAAACAGCTGAAAGTAGAAATATATAACCAAGCATAAATTGTCTCAAGTACTCTTATATTAGTAGACAAGCCAGCTAATTACTAGGCCACAAAACTATTTCTGGGGGTTTTTCTGCATATGTGGCAAAACCAATTTGTCACCATAAATAGAAAATTTAGGCGAAGAAGCAGTCATCTGAACTTTGCATCACAGTTCCACTCTGTTTTAGCACAAGAATGCAAATAAATGTTGACACCTGCGGAGTTAAAGACAAATGCTTGAGCAAACGCTAACAGATGACATAACTGTAAAGCACATGGTACAAATGTAAAGAAAGAACTGAAATAGTTTTTCTTTTTTAGGGCCACTTTCTAAATCTTCCAGAATATGTGATCTTATGCAAATAAGCACTGGCACTTACCTTCTAAACACTAAGGAGCACATCAAGTCTTTTAAGAATATATTCACAAGTATTATAGGTATATGGAACGCCTGAGGTAATGATAATTGGGGAGGGGAAGGAAACAGGGAATAAGAAATGTACTTCTCCTTTCTTAGCACAAACATCTACAGGAAAAAATGCACTGGCTCCTACAATTTCATATGTTCAACTAATTTCTTCATGTATAGCATAAACAGAATGATATCATCACTTGGTATAGTTTGAATGAGCCAAAACATTAGTGTGAACAAACAATATGTAGGCTCCCAGAGAGGTGATTACAACTACTTTTTTTCTCCTCTGGTCATTCTGCTGCTTTAGCCATGGTTGGCATAATGTGTTGTCTGAACCCATGCTTGCAAGGAGCTGTAATCAAAGTTTGTACTATGGTTTACAGCTTGTGGTTTGTCTAGAGAGCGCTAAACCTTGAGCACAGGTATGGATGACATGCTAAGCCAAACCATGGTTTAAATCGGCAGAACAACTGTAGGAGCAAAGTGGTTAAGTCATGGTGTGCATTATTAGCATGATATGCTAACAAGGACCATATATGAATCTTAAACAAACCTATACAATTCTTAAGTTTGTAAGGGAAAAAAGAGCTAATAGGTCTGTCATAATTTCAATGGCAGATTATGAATATACCTCATGCCGATAATGCCTTTCACGCAACAGGCAGAAGAAAAAACCTTCTCCTGCTGTCAGAAGAAATGAACTAAAAACAAAAGCCTTTCTGAACCACTAACATCATCTAATATCACAGAACAATTGGCCTGAATTTTAACTAAAATTGTCATATTACATCCTCAGGATAATAAACGGGGTCTTTAACCTCATCATTTTTACAGTAAACCTCACATACGTAACACGGTAAAGCATCAAAATCCTCAATCCTTGCTGGAAGAATTTTTCTTCAATGTGTGTGTGTGAAGACCTCAGATGGAAACTTTCCATTGTGAATACTATGTAGACTTTTTCTGAATAGACATCTTTAAAATCTACAGCATGAAAATGAGTATCTGAATAACCTCCCTAACGGGGAGAGCACTCCTGAAGCACTGCGCTACTCAAGAAGCCCCAAAGATGTGGGATACATTACAGCGAAGGGTCCTCAAAAGCACCTTTGAGCCACACTCCAGCTATTTGTACCTTTTGTGAATGTTGCTCGTGAATGACAAAAGACTAACAAAAATACAAACTTGCACCGCATTCACATTGTAGGCCAATTAAAACTTTAGTGAGAACATTATATAATATGAACATGAGCTGGAATCATTGGATAACTACCAAAAAAACCTCATCTTAAAGCATCTGGTTTTTTTTTTTAAAAAAAAGGTTTTACTCAGAAAAGCCCATGATAGAGTAGAACATGGCATATTATTAAAAAGGACAGCTGTTCTTGAAGCCTACTTTACAGAGAAGTGAGGAAGTTCTTTCTAGATTCTAGTGCTATACTGACAAAGACTCTAATTAAAATATACTGACTAGGAACTACTGGAAATCCCCCCCCCCCAATAAACATACAGGCAATCCTCTTTTCGCATGGGGGTTATGTTCTGGACGCCGAACACATCAGTGGAGGCATAAGCCTATCCCTTCCCTTTTTGTAACGTTTTTATGACTTTGTGGGGGGGGGGCACTTCTGGGTTCAGCATAATATGTGATCGTTCGCATGTCATTCAGACGCACCTAAAGCAGTTGTTGCCTGCATTTAGCTCAGGTTCTTTAAAAGTCCTACAGTATTAGTTTCTGTTACTGCTGCGAGGCACTATGATCATGTCTAAGCACTACAAAATATATACATATATATCAGTAGATAAGAAAACATTTTGCATCATAGAGGCATGGGAATTTCTGTAGATACTGAGTTATCTACCTCTTTTCTCAAACTGTGAGCATATCAATATCCAAAAGCTACTATTACACACTGTTCTAACAAACAAAAGCAAGCCAAGAACAGTCCTCATGCATCTTTATAGTTCGGGAAGCCATTAGTAAAATGGAAGTCACTTATTAAGAATTTCAGAAAAAGCAAACCTGTCTAGTCAAACTATTTATAATATATGTATTATTTCCCCTTTTACAAACGCAGACAAGTGATTGTTGTTCACTGGCATATCCACAAATTTCGATTGTCCAAAATCTGGTAAATGGTAAGAGTCACAGAAATATGTACATAAGTATTCACAAAATGTATCTAGAGCTGTCAGCATTCATAACCGAATGAATGCCCATGTTTTCCAGTTTGGACATTTAATATCATTCACTCACATGTGCACATATAATTCATGCACATAAAAAAGCCAGTTCCCAATATTCTGTCATACTTTATCACAATCATAAGACGCAATCTGGGATAGAGCTCAGGAAGAATAAAACCTATGAACGTTTACTATTAAGCCATATGGAAAACAGGAAAGTACCACTGTTTTGAAGTGGGGTCAAAATGCACACATCACTCCTGATGATGGACTTAAGGAGTTCTCACCAATATAGATCCCATAGAAGGGCATGAAGTGTCCTACTATTCTGGAAGCCTTATAAGTATATACAGTATTATGTTTGTATTTACTTTGCAACAAATCTCACCGATTTCAAAAGGGCTTCCTCCTTCCCCAGAGAAGTCAACCTGTCCTACCCCTCCTTCCTTTGGCTAAGTGTGTCTTTAAGCCAAAATTCTGCTATTCAACAAGCACTGAATATACATCTCTATTAATACATAAAAAGACTTTAGGAGACTTCCACATATAGGTTTACTTCTGTATACATGCATAATCAATTCCAAGTAGTAAGTTGTTCTTACCTGTATATCCTGCACACCAGCCCCAGGAAGCCACCATAGCTAAAAGCCATTTAAATAATACTCCTTCAATATACCAGAACCGTTTACTATCCAACAATCGGAGAGGTTGCAGTACTATTAAATACAGAATGTAGGACGGAATAGCAACAAGGTTATTGGCAACCATGAAGCCAAATCTTAAGAGTGCTTTCAGAAATATATAGGCCGCCCTTCGGGCCTGTTCTAAAGTCACAGCCATTCTCTTCACACAGGAGTCTGTAGTCGTTTCCTACAGAATAAGAAAGAGAGAAATTACTCAACACGAAGAAGACAACTTCCTGCTTACCAATGTCCAACAAGGCCTTATTTCAAAGAAACAGTTATGTGCTTTGTATGTATTGAGTCACCATAGCAAAGATTTCCCCCACTAATTGGCCTGTTTGCACACACATCATCTATTGAGTCATAACTATCTTTCCAGCCTGATAAGGAGCTTAGGATTTTTCCTTGGGTCTACCGCAAAGAATGCATATACCCAAGCTTAACTGTTAAAAACTGACACACCACAATCTACATAGCTACAAAAGGATCACTTGTGTTAGTTGTTAAGCTATGTTTGTGGAGGTTGTAAAGAAATCTCAGAAAACCCTTCCCCGTGGACCTAGGGTTTCACTTTGTTTTTACAGACACATATGGGTATAATCACATAAACTGTAAATGGACCCCATCAACATAATTCAATCTTGTAATGTTATAGCACGGATGAAAAGGAAATGCACATTTGTACATTCCATGCTGCAAGAAGACAATCAAATGCAGTAACTGTGCACTAAGGGGCAGTCCATTTGTCTGCCCCCCTCAACAAACAAAGTGGGAAATTATTATGGGTTACACTAAAAGCAGGGTGACAACTCCCCTTTAGTTAATAAGGGGAGGTGGCTGAGGGGGAAACAGGCAACCACCAGCTGCAGAGAGGACCTTTTAGCAGTTACAACCAATAAGCATTGAAGCCACACATTAGAATACCTGAAATGGCCTCTCTAGCCTTCAAGTTAGTCCAAACATATTAGGGGGCAGTCAGTAGGTAAAAGCAGAGATAAACAGGAGAGGGAAGAGCAGAGAATCCCAGGCTGGAAATGGAAAGCAGGAATTGGGGGGGGGGGGAGAGACTAAGGAGGACTAGGAAGGGGGTGGGACGCCAGCAGCCTGTGGAAGGCAGGAAAGGGATAGTGGGCAACCACAACGCCAAGCCAACCAACGGGACTCCGCGGATCACCACTCACCTTCTGCTGCGCAGAGGGAAGGAGATGGCAGGTCCGAGCGAACTGGGCCCGGCGGCGGCGGCAGCAGCAATGTGCGCCCTAGTTGGCAGCGGCTGCTGGTGAAGGAGGCGGCGGCGGCGGCAGCAGCTCTGACAGGAGGGCGGCGGGCTCATGGACACGGAGGTGGCTGGCCTGGCCCCAAAGTAACGGGCTGGGAGCCGGCTCCCTATTCCGTCTGCAGCTCCCTGAGTGCGGGGGGGAAGAAAGGCGCGGAGTGAGCGAGCGAGCGAGCGAACGGGAGAGGGAAGAGAGAAGCGGCGCCAACGCCGGGGGCTGCCAGCCCGGCCAGGGAGGTCGCCGGCAAGAGGATTTGTCCCGGGGTTGCGGCTAAATCCGCCGCCGCCGCCGCCTCCTCCTCCAGTCGCGGCTTTCAGGGCCTAACGCGCCCGGCTCTCCTAGGCTAAGCTTGGCGGCCAGCAGCCCCTCGGGCGGGCGGGTGGGTGTCCCCCGCATCTCCCACCGAAGTGGGTGGGGTGCAAGAGGGCAGGGCAAGAGGGCGGAGGACGAGGAAGAAGCATGCGCGACACCTGTTGGGGTACAGAGGAAGGGGAGGATAGAGGTCGTCTCGGGAACTCCCCGCCCCGTTACCTATCTGCTCCTGCAGCGTATTTTGGGGGCAGAAGGTGGGGGGGCACCCTCTGAAAAGCCGGGGGGAAGGGACGCCTCTACGCCCCATTCAAATATGGAGAAGTAGGAAGAACCCGGCGGTGCTCTTCCTGCAAGCGCCCCACAGAGGGGAGGGAGGAGCTCGGCAGCTCTCGGAAGGAATCTCGGAGTTGCACGCCGGATAGCTTCGATTATTAATTATTGTTGTTATTATTACTCCGCTGCCCCACCTCAACCTATCCATAGGTTGTCGCAAGGGCGACAAGAGGCAGATGCCAGGCAATGCTGGGGAACATCCAGCTCTGATCAGAGCACCAGGCGTGACCCACATGTCGAGTATTCACCCACTGGGGAAAGGGGCGGGGGGGGGGTCCTCGGGGTGAGCCACTCGGGATGGAAGGTCCTCTCAAGGTCAGAAACGGTGCCATTCTGCTCCTCAGTAAGGTGGGCTCTCAGTCTTCCCACCATACAACAACAAGAAGCTGGGATGAGGTCAGGCTGCCCCCGAGAAGTAGTCCAGTCCTTCCCTTGTGCTCCCGCCTTGAGCTGTCGGTTTTGGGAAGTGACCTTTTCCAGAGCCTGAAACTGCCCCTTCCCTTCTCTCCCGCCGCACCATGCGGGGAATTGTCTCAAGGGCACCCGAAATAAGGGGACTTTCCAAAAGAGCATCCATAGGGCAATGACTACCACCGCCATGCGCTCCGTGTAAAGGGAACCTCGCAAGGGCGTCAGTGGGGCGAGTTTCCCGGTTGTCGGGAAAGAGGAGGATCTTAAGGACACCCCCTCGTGAGAAGCCCTTTCCCTCCTGCCTAGAGAGGGCTGGCCTCTCAAGGGCACTATTGGGGTGACGGCCCCCCGGCCCCTCAATCCGAATTCAGAGGGACCAATGTCCGTATTTAATCTGCCCGAGGAGGTGGCATGTTCACCCCCCTCTCTTAAAAAGGGCGTAGAAAAGCAGCAGCGAGGAAGGGGGCAAGAAGACCCCATACCCTTTCAGCCTGAGGGGGGATCCATCTCAAGGGCGACAGGGGGAGACCCTCCTCCTCCCCCCCTAGAAGAGGAGGAAGGACCCCGGGAAAGCCCCACCGGGAGCCTCCTCCCGGCCCGCGCGGTAGCTGTGGAGCGGGGACCCTCTCAAGGGCGCCGAGGGGCGCGGGAACCCGTACTCCGCTTCTCCTCCGGAGGGAGCTGCCTCTCCAAAAGCCCCGGCAGGCGGATGAACGGCGGCTCCCCCCCCCCCTCTCCACACGCACGCGCGCCCGCCGCTCCTGCTTTCCCTTTTCCCGCCACCCCCCAACCAGCGCCCCATTTATTCTCGGGTAAGCGCGGGCGAGGCGGGGGTGTTTCCGTACCTCCGGCCGGCCGGCTGCCTTCCCCAGGCCGGCTCCCAGGAGCTCGCGGGATGCATAGCGGCGGGCCGGCGGCCGCCACAGGGCCCGGCCAGCCCTCGCCCACCTCTCGTGCCGGAAAGAGGCTATGCCGCCACGGCCCGCCGCCGCCGCCTCTTCGCCTCTTGGCGCTCGGAAGGGTCCCTCTCGCTCGCTCCCTTTCCGGCTCCCGAGGAGGAGGCGGCGGCGGTGCTGCTGGTGGTGGAAGCGGCGGCGGCAGCGAGCGAGGCAGGAGCGGGCCCCTCACTGCAGCAAGCGCCGCTCCCTCCGGCCGACAGCTCCCTCTAACGAGCCTCGGAAAGCTGGCAGGCTCAGGCGGCCGAGCCGAGAATCCCCCCGGCGGCGGGCAGGGCCTCGGCAGGCCGCCTCCTTCGCTCGACCCCCGCCCCGCGCCCGGAAGGGAAACGCGCGCTCGGCGTCGCCCTTCGCTCGCCGGGGGAAGGCTCCTGTGGCGGGGTGGGGTGGGGTGGGGGGCTCCCCTTCTCTCTCTCACTCAGCAGGGGGAAATGCAGTATTATAAATAGCAGCCCTATATATAACTTAAAACATGCTGCTATATGTTTGCGCGGACACAAACACACACACACACATACGTGTATATAGATGCAAAAGGGGGGGGGGACAATAGGAGCCCACCCCACACACTTCCTCCTGCCTCCTCCTCTTACTGAGCTTGAGCAAAGCGAGAAAGCCGCTGGATTGGATGGATGAAAGACCCCACACTGCCCTTCTCTCTCCCTCCACCTCTTACATTGTCATTAACCAGCGACCCCTGGCTTGGAAAATGTCGCGTGGAAGGGCTCGAAGCGGGCACGGCGAACACGGGCACATGACTCGTGTGCATGCTCGCGCCTAACGGAGCGCGGGGAAAGATGGACAGAGAGGAGGCGGGGACTCGAGAGGAATTTAAGGCACGGGCAAGGGGTTTTGGGGTCGGGGAGTCGGGGGCCATGCCTCACACATAAGGGCCTGCAGATGTATGCCCTGCGAGGGTTGGGGTGCAAGGGGGGGGGGAGAAGCTTGCTTGCTCAAGGTTTAAGGAGCAAAGACATTGGGTTGCGGGGGTGGGGGTTGGACAGGCGAGGTTGGAGTAGATGTGGGAGGGCCGGGAAGTGAAGTGGGTCTGAAAACCGCGTGTTAATTTGGAAATGCAGCTTTCAAAACATTTGACTGTGTGTGTGTGTGTATACATAAATACATATATCATTTTATTTGTATGCCACCTTTCCGTAGTTAAAACTATGCACCAGGCAGCTTACAACATGAAATAAAATCACATACAAACATATTTGTTGTCGTCGTTTAGTCGTGTCCGACTCTTCGTGACCCCCTGGACCAGAGCACGCCAGGCACTCCTCTCTTCCACAGCCCCACCTAGTTTGGTCAAACTCATGTTGGTAGCTTCGAGAACACTGTCCAACCATCTCGTCCTCTGTCGTCCCCTTCTCCTTGTGCCCTCCATCTTTCCCAACATCAGGGTCTTTTCCAGGGAGTCTTCTCTTCTCATGAGGTGGCCAAAGTATTGGAGCCCCAGCTTCAGGATCTGTCCTTCCAGTGAGCACTCAGGGCTGATCTCCTTAATGGATACGTTTGATCTTCTTGCAGTCCATGGGACTCTCAAGAGTCTCCTCCAGCACCATAATTCAAAAGCATCAATTCTTTATGGTCCAGCTTTCACTTCCATACATCACTACTGGGAAAACCATAGCTTTAACTATATGGACCTTTGTCCGCAAGGTGATGTCTCTGCTTTTTAAGATGCTGTCTAGGTTTGTCATTGCTTTTCTCCCAAGAAGCAGGCACAGCAATAAGCAATAAAAGATTTCTGCATTGCAGGGGTTTGGACCCTCAAGTGTCCCTTCCAACTGGACAGTTTTGTGATTATATGAAAACATCAAGAAAGTACACAAGTAAATTGAAACAATTTCCTCATAAAAATAAATTCTAAAATAAAGGTACAAAAATTAATATCAATAACAGCAGCAGCAACAACATCCAACACCCCCCCAATACCCCAGCCCAGTAGCCTCAGTTTTTGTAGCTGGAGTCAGGGCCCAGCTCTCCCAAGCCAGGTGGGAAAAGGCCTGCAAGACAGGAAACAGTTCTTCCAAGACTTACAGCCAAGATTGTAGGTTTCTGGGGTCACGAAGAGTCGGACACGACTAAACGACTAAACAACAACAACAAGCACATTGATTATTGATACAGCAATGCCTCCACAGTACTCTATTCCCCTTCCCACCCAGTTTTCGATTCCCCCCACCCCGTCAAAATATTTCCTTGACACCGAGTGCTTGAGATCCCACTTAGGGGGTTTTTTTGTACCTCTGCAAACCTAGGAGGTTTCACCTAATACGCTGATATCTCTGTCTAGTGTGTGAACTGTGGTGTTTGGTCACATAAGCAACAGCGCTCATCAGAAATAGAAGGAACACTTAACAATCTATGTTTAACTGATCTTGCATATGTGCATTTTGTTTTAGGGAATGCCTCCGATTAGGGTTGCCATATTTTGAAGAGCAAAAAAGAGGACGCTGCGATGGCCATTCAAAGCAAATAGATGCAATTTGTCTCAAATTTTACCTCTGAAAAAGAGGACACATGGTAACCCTAAATATTAGATAAGAATTTACATTTCAATTCCATGTAGTCTTGGGAAGAAATGTTGGTTGTCATGCCAGTCTGAGACGTGAGCTCTCCTCCTCAGGCACTGAAATTGGCCAAGAACACTGCTTTGCAGAGCAATTAACATAAAGATCTGGCAGTGGAAAAGATAAGGAAGTGTGTTAAAAATCTATCTGTACAGTGGTGCCCCGCAAGACGAATGCCTCGCAAGACGAAAAACTCGCTAGACGAAAGGGTTTTTCGGTTTTTGCGTTGCTTCGCTAGACGAATTTCCCTATGGGCTTGCTTCGCAAGACAAAAACGTCTTGCGAGTTTGTTCGCTTTTTTCTTAAAGCCGCTTGAAGAGGCGCAGTTGCGACAGACCGTGCTTCGCAAGACGAAAAACATCGCAAGACGAAAAGACTCGCGGAACGAATTAATTTCGTCTTGCGAGGCACCACTGTACAATGAAAGAAGAAAACAAAATGGCTGCCACACTGCTAAAGGCCCAGAATGAAATCCACAAGGGGGGCCATGAAGGCAATCACACTCTCCCACTGTTGTTCCCTCAACAACTAATACTCTGATGCAAATTGCATCTGAAACATAAATTTCTTGAGGTGGTCTTCTCATCTTGAACCACCGTAATCTGGGGAAGGGCTACAGCTCATTAGCATAGGACATGCTTTACATGCAAGCAGCTGAATCCCTGGCACTTCCAGGGGTGGGAAAGACTCCTATTTGACACCATGGAGAGCTGCTGCCAATACTGAGCTTGAATAATGATAATAATATCCCGCCCATCTGACTGGGTTGCCCCAGCCACTCTGGGTGGCTTCCGACAGATATAAAAGCACAATAAAACATTGAAATTAAAAAAACTTCTTTATGCAGGGCTGCCTTCAGATGTATTCTAAAAGCCAGATAGTGGTTCATTTCCTTAACATCTGCCAGGAGGATGTTCCACAAGGCAGGAGCCACCACCAAGAAGTCCCCGTGTCTGGCTTGCTGTAATTTCACTACTCGCAGTGAGGGAACCGCCAGAAGGCCCTCAGAGCTGGTCCAATGGTCTGCCTCCATATATAGTAACGTCTTCTGTTCCTGTCACAGAAAAAAAACAGCAGCATTATGTCTATGAAGCCACAGGCATGGACGGTGTTAATGCACTCCTCAACAATGACACAGCTGAATGCATACTATTTCCCGCCTACTACCGTAATAGGGCTATTTTGACCCTCCCAAACTCACAGCACTAGCCTATGCATGCCACTTCGCTCAGAAATAATTCCCATTGAATTCAAGGTTAGTGTAATAGAACTGAAGCTTTAGAGCTGTTCTGTATCGGTGTCCCAACTGTGAGTCACTTGACTGCCAGCTGTGAAAAGTAATCCATGTGGCTAGCATTGTGCACAGTGATTCATGAGGTAGGATCTTGGCTGCAGAACTACATGATACTGTTCATTTGTTAAAGGTACAACATGAGACTCCCCTGTTGCCTGTGCTTTGAGACACTGCACTGTACATGTCTGTTCACTGGGGCTTTCTTCCAGGTGTGTGCCTTAGGCTGCAATTCTGCACGCAGTTACCTGGCAGGAAGTCTCATTATTAGACAGTGCACTGTAATACGGCTACTTTGGGGAGCTGGCTGGAGGCTGCTGATACAGGATACCCAGATAAAAACACTTACAGTGGTGTCCCGCAAGACGAATGCCTGGCAAGACGAAAAACTCGCTAGACGAAAGGGTTTTGCGGTTTTTGAGCTGCTTCGCAAGACGGATTTCCCTATGGGCTTGCTTCGCAAGACGAAAACGTCTTGCGTTTTTTGCAAGTTTGTTTCCTTTTTCTTAACACCGTTAATACAGTTGCGACTTGATTTTGAGGAGCAACTCATAGAACGCGGTGTGGTAGCCTTTTTTGAGGTTTTTGGTGATTTTTGAAGCTTTTCCAAAACTTTTCCGACACCGTGCTTCGTAAGACGAAAAATTCGCTAGACGAAAAAACTCGCGGAACGAATTAATTTCATCTTGCGAGGCACCACTGTATTTCAGGATCTAGCAAGCTGTAGAAGCAGTGAACTGCTGATTGTCTTTTTCCATTGACATACAACTCTTCATACAAAATCAGAGCAGTTGACAGATGCCAGTGTAAACTACACAAAGACTTTGTTTGTGAAGTAATAAAGCACCCTTCAAAACGTTCTTCCTCTTCCTGTGTCAGAACAGCCGGAGCAGGTGAAGACACCCATCATTTTCAAAAAGCATCCACTGTATCTTGTGTCACATTTTTCACGTACTAGTAGTGGTTGTTGAATTATTTAGGTCTTTGGGGATATTAAATTTATCTTTTTTAAAACAAAGCAAAACATTTTTATTTGCAAATTGACTTTTTAAAAAACCTATCATTTATCCAAGAAGTTTCAAAAGGTGATATATACCAGGAGTTTAAATTGCATAGTGAATAATCTCCAGAAACATATAAACACGGAAAAGACATAAATTATTAACAAACATTAAATATGCCCAATGAAATGGCGTCAAAACTTAACAATTGCGCATTTTGTCATGCTCTGTTTACCACATGCTTACAAAGGCTGCAGCACTATCCAATCCAGATGGTCACGTTACAGATGCATTAAAACAGACATGATATTGAAGTCTTCTCATTAGCACATAGTGCTTGCCAAAACCTTGGGTAGAGCACTTGATTATAATAAAAGACCAAGCTGTCCCATCACAGCAATACTGAACACCGCTGTGGCAGTGATGAAAGAAACTTAACTTGCAATACCTAGCTATTTACTGTGGAGTTACAGAAATTTTTAAAGAGAGAGAGAGAGTGCAACCAATTTTTATTAGTCAGAAGATCATAGTGTTGGAAGTGGCACGAGTGCACCATTTAATAGTACAACCAACAAGCATCCACAACAGATGCCCAGCTTCTGTTCGGCAAACAGGGATGACAAATCTGTGGTCCTTTGGATGTTGTCATCATCCCTGACCGTAGTCCCTGCTGGCTAGGGCAGATGTGAGTTGGAGTCCAACAACTTCTGGAGGGCCAGAGATTAGGCAGCCATAATCAAGGTCTTTTCCCTAAAGTTGAACTACGATCTTCCCTTCTGTAATTTAAGCCCAATAAATCAAATCCTGTCCTCTAGGGTAGCAAGAGACAAATCTTTGCCCTATTCTGTGTGACAGCCCATCGTATTTGAAGGATACTATCGCTGCCCCCACCTTCCCAAGTCTTCTCCAGACTAACTAGTTTGATTATAAAATTTCTATACCACTCAATATATTAAAAGTATCTCCAAGTGGTGAACAAAAAACTGAAGCAAAAACAGACAAAGCAAATATTACAAGAACACAGTTACATGTGTATGGGGTGCTAGGGGAGGGGCTGTTCCTATGGTGGGGGAACATGTCATGCTTTCTCTCCCTACCTGCAAATGAGAAGCAAACGTTACCCCCAACACTTACCAAGTTCCCTTTTCTCTCCCATATAACATGCAGAAACCATTACTGATTATTTTTAAGTTACTTTTTTACCTGCTCTTCACCGTAATATCACAGGGTAGGTTACAGCAATTTGAAAATAGATGATTAAAATCAGTTAAAATTACAGTCAAAAGAACAGAGTCTGTCCTCCTCTCTCTACTTATATTTCCCATGTGTCAAAAGCCAGGGAAAGAGGTGCATCTTCAATAATGAAGGTGCCAGATGTACATTGAAGGGCTGCCAGAAAAAACGCCCTCTCCCAGGCTGCCAGCCCATGAATGTCTGAGGGCCATGAAACTACCAGGAGACCTTGGATTGAACCTAGAACCTTTTGCATGCAAAACATGTTCTCAACCACTGAGCTGCAGCCCTTCTCCTAATGCACATTTCTAAGCATACAGCCAACATGTGCCAGAGAGGCAGCCGTCAACTGCACACATCAGCTGCATGGCCATAAGGAGAAGTGCAGAACTGAAGAGCTGGCGAAATTTCCAGGCCCCAGACAGGAAGGGAAACCCGGCTTCCCAACCATTGCCGCAATCCAGTTTCCAGACATGCCCCTTTGTCGAAGTTCAGTTTTTCAGAGATGCCCCTGGTTCCTGGGCCCTTTTTTTTATTCTGCTCCCAAAGCTGTTCTTGTTCTTGTTCTTATTTATTTAATTCATTACCTGCCCTTCCCCCATCAGGCGGGTTACAAGAAGTTAAAATTCAGTGTTAAAAACAGTGTAAAACAAATTGCCGTCACAGGAATGGAGCAGGCACTGAAAACACATGTCTTGAGTTTCAAAAGCCCTGGATAAAGAGGTGGGTCTTCAGCATATAGTGGAAACTATATACAGTGGTACCTCAGGTTAAGAACTTAATTCATTCTGGAGGTCCGTTCTTAACCTGAAACTGTTCTTAACCTGAGGTACCACTTTAGCTGATGGGGCCTCCTGCTGCCACCGCGCCACCACTGTGCGATTTCTGTCTTCATCCTGAAGCAAAGTTCTTAACCCGAGGTACTATTTCTGGGTTAGTGGAGTTTGTAACCTGAAGTGTCTGTAACCTGAAGCATCTGTAACCCGAGGTACCACACAGCCTAGGAGCTGCCACAGAGAATGCCATCTCCAGCACCATGCCAGCACCCTGAACCTCAGAGGGCAGGAGAACTACTAAGAGGGCTCCCTCTGCTGATCTTAACACCCAAGAGGGCATGTTGGGAAGGATGGGGTATTTCAGTAATGAATGCATAGCATCCCTCCATCATGGCATCACTTCATGTCATCAACTTGAGTTGGGGAGGCAGGAGAGCACATCATCTGGCAATGGTATGTCTTGAGTTTAATTACAACATCCTGTTGGACAGAAGAGGGGAACTTGACATGAGGCTTGTTTTCATCAGCTGTTCCATGTTTTGGGTAACATAGTTTGTCTCTTGGTGACCTGCCTCGCAGGGGTGGTGTGAGAGAAAATATAAAGATGAGAAGATGAGACTAATATATATATATATATATATATATATATATATATATATATATATATATCTGTAAGCATATGAGTACATGGATTGATCCACAGGTCATCAACAGACTCAGCAGGTATGTGTATTCAAACTCACTGATTATGATAGGGAAGTCTCTGGCTGATTATCAATGAGGGTTTTTTTTTAATCAAAGTTGACGCTGAGCATTCAGGACGCAATGAATTGTGTGCAGGCACCAAGATACAAGTACTAAGCAATTATCAGCTGTGTTTACTGCAAGTTAATTGTACAGCTGCTGAAGGACAAGTTCCAGCTTGCTAATCTATTTTAAAAAGGAGAGAGAGGAAAGAGCTTGAGGAAAAAGAACTGAAGTAGTTCATCTGCATGCAGATTAGATCTAAAACTCACCCACATGTTGTGGAACTCCCATGGACAAAACTGCTTTATGACTAATCTAGTTTCTACTTATCTGCTGAACGGTAGTGGCCTGTTAAGTTTGAGGCAAAATGGGTCAGCAGGACTCATCGCAAGTGAGTTAATTATTTGCTGATGTTATTTTAAGTTATTAAAATATTAACCTTGGCACAATTTTTCAGTTTGTTATTTGTTCACATGCTAGCGGACCTCAGTATTGCAGTACAGACAAGGCTCCCAAAGCAGCTTACAACAAATCAATATGCAACGATAATTAACAATGCTAAAAATGATTTGAAGTTCCACTGGTAAAAAGATCAAAGGTCACAGTATTTAAAAGCCAGCAATTACAAAACTTAAAAACCCTTACACTGCAATCCTATACATATCTACTCAGAAGTAGGTCTAAGTCCCTTTGCGTTCAGTGGGACTTAGTTTCAGATAAGTGTACACAGGATTGCAGCCTTAATTCATCAAGCTAAACGTACATCCGGATTCATACTTCCAATAATCCCTCTGAACACAACACTGTTCAAGTCCAGCTAACACAACATTTTAATTCTGGGGGCATTGGTGTCCCATTCTAGGCATTTCTGTGATTGTACCGCACATTGGGACTGACCTGTCAAACTTTCACAACATTTTCTAAGACAGCAATGGGCATCTGTGTCCATACAGACAGTGGCGTAGCGTGGGTTCTCGGCACCCGGGGCAAGGCAAGTAAATTGTGCCCCCTAACCAGGGGCAAGACAAGTAATTTGCGCCCCCTAACCCGTGGATTTTAGCACTCGAGTCTCTTCCGCCCCCCAGATGTTGTGCCAGGTGCAACAGGCCCCCCTGCACCCCCCACGCTACGCCACTGCTCCCACCACAAGTCTTCAGGACAGCCATCCGAAGGCTGGCGCGGGGAGAAGGTCTCTCCGCCCCACCGCCAGGCTTCGGAGGAGGTCCGAGGACAGTGGGGTTCCTGCTTCCTCGAGGAGGGCCGGCCAAACGCGCCCCCCAAAATGTTGCGCCTGGTGCGGCCGGCACCCCTGGCACCCCCCACGCTACGCCACTGCATACAGATAACATTGGACTACAACTCCCATTAGCCCCAGGCAGCATGGCCAGCAGTCAGAGGTGTTGGGAGCCATAGTCCAAGGTCATCCAGATGATCACAGATCCCCCCCCCATCCCAGTCTTAGGAGGAGAGGCCTTGAGTTCAGTCTCTGTTCCCTAATAAAATAATGTCATCATGGCCTGAGGGTCCACTAAATAATCATTATCCTGGGAATCTCATAAACATTTGCCTTATTATTGTAGTACAGTGGTACCTTGGGTTACATACACTTCAGGTTACATACGCTTCAGGTTGCAGACTCCACTAACCTAGAAATAGTGCTTCAGGTTAAGAACTTTGCTGCAGGATAAGAACAGAAATCGTGCTCCAGCGGCGCAGCAGCAGCAAGAGGCCCCATTAGCTAAAGTTGTGCTTCAGGTTAAGAACAGTTTCAGGTTAAGAACGGACCTCCAGAACGAATTAAGTACCTAACCCGAGGTACCACTGTACAGCAGAAAACTCTGAGGGTTCCATGCAGTGCTATTTTTCTAGAAAAAGAGGTGCCAGAACTCACCACAAACACTTCCCTTGTTCACTTATAATGGCAATGGCACCCATCGGAGAAGTGCTGGAACTGAGTTCCAGCAAGTTCCAACGGAAAAATGAAGCATGGACAGCTTCATTTTACTACAGAATGCTGACAACCATCTCTTGACATTTTCATGAATGGCTTCTTGCAAATCTTGGCGTTGCCCACACTCCTTCTAGGTCTCTGTAAACAGCCATCGACTTTGCTAATCTCCGGTGTGGGAAGTTGGAATGGCAGCATTCCAGGTGTTGGGTCTTGGCCCACATTCAGAACTTTGGAGAAGGTGATATCATCGGTTGTTCCACTTGCTGGCACAGAGCCACTGCCCCAAGTGATTCGTTCTCAGCAGCACGGTGCCCAAGACAGTCTGTGAATGGTCTGATTTAATACCAGAATACACCACAACGTAGTTTGCTGATGGGGACTGGATAATGCATATCTGATTTCTGAATAACCTTTTGAAAGGCATTTGTCATCAGGGCTTCCCTTCAGAATGATAATGTTTTGCCTGGCTTCAGCTTACTCTGCATGCAGAGTTTTTCCCATGGCTAGTTTTTGAAGCCGTGTGCCTGTGACATTAGCCACAATCTGTATCAGTCCTGTACAAATGCCACGGTTTTATGCAATTTCTGCCTCCCTCAAACCAGCTTAAATCCAGCTAGAAAACCTAAGCTGCATTCACTTTGTGCTTAAGCCTGGTGCATGTATTTGAGACAGTCACTGCACATGTGCCGATGGGCGTGCATGCACAGACAAAAGCTTTGTTAATTGGAATTCTAGGGAAGTTGCAGGGGCAGGGAAACAAGAAAGATCATGCACATCGGGCGAGTACATCCCTGCTCCCTCACTGATGTGCACAACACTGTGCAAATGTGGCTTGAAACGCTGCGGTGGAAAAACAACCTTGCTGCATTTTAAGCCATTAGTGTGTGCGCACTCAGAGAGCCGAACTACATGTGATGCTAAATGGATCATTAGAAACTAAATTAGGTTTTTAAAGTGTAATAATAAGCATTGCAGATGGGGGGAGGAATTTTCATTGGGACCACAAGAGTGGGGAGATTTAACCATTCCATTCTCTGCCTCAATCCTGATTAAAATTTCCCATGTGCTGCTGTCAGCCTTAGAGGGCAAAGCTCCCATGGGCAACAATGGGATATTTATTTCTTAGGCAAATATCAGTGCATGGGGCAATTATTGGTGGGCACAACTGGGAAAGCAAGAATCAAATCTTGTATCTGTGCATGCTGCTGTCCTGATTAACCCCACCCCAGCTGGCTTTAAAATACCACCACTTAACATAGGACAATTCCAAGCAGTACAGTGGTACCTCGGGTTACATACGCTTCAGGTTACAGACTCCGCTAACCCAGAAATAGTACCTCAGGTTCAGAACTTTGCTTCAAGATGAGAACAGAAATTGTGCTCTGGCGGCGCAGCAGCAGCGGGAGGCCCCCTTAGCTAAAGTGGTGCTTCAGGTTAAGGACAGTTTCAGGTTAAGAACGGACCTCTGGAACGAATTAAGTATTTAACCCGAGGTACCACTGTATTTATTGTGGGATCGATGCTGCTCAGACATGCCAGGTTGTTGTTTTTTGCATCAACCAATGCAAATGCCAGAGAGAAAAGAAATGATATTGTCATCAAAATGACAGCCTGTATCCCCACCCCCTTCAGTCCAGATCTACTCTTTCCAGCAGTGGCATAGTCTGGGTTGCCTGTGCCCAGGGCCACACAGAGGGTGGACGGGGTGGGAGGGATGGAAATGGATGGAGTACACATGCGCATTCAATTGCCTAATGGCGTCCGCATCACCCAGCAGATCGCAGACACAGAGAAAAGAAAAGAGTTGTCCTGTTGTCTGGGGAGGCCACTTCCTGTTTCACATGTAAAAGCTGTTTTCATTGGAGCTCAGCGACGGAAGCACACAGCTGTACTGAGGCAGCACCAGAGTGTTGAAATTTTGTGCCCCTAACAATGTTGCACCCGGGGCAAGCACCCCTGTGCCCCCTCATGCTATGCCACTGAAACATAGCTGTCAACTTTTCCCTTTTCTTGTGAGGAATCCTATTCGGAATAAGGGAATTTCCCTTTAAAAAAGGAAAACGTTGACAGCTATGCACTGAAATCCAAAAAGTTTTTTTTTAAATTATTTTTTAAAAAGAGCCAATGACCCACTTGCAATACGTGAATGACCCATTTGTAATATTAAGCCTTGTGTCCGGAAGTGCTTCTAGTTTCTAATGACACATTTAGCACCATGTTTATTATTTATGAGGCTTTGTAGTTTCTTGTCACAAGCGTCTCAAGGTGACTTACAAATAATAGTAAAAATACAGTATGCAACCTTTAAAAGCACAGTGATTTAAAAGGACGCACAATAGAAGGTAACCAAACCATATAAACCAGTGGTGTCCAAACTTTTTTCAAAGAGGGCCAGATTTGATGAAGTGATGGGCTGTGAGGGCCGACTAGGAAATAAACTGCTGCAGGGGCCGGATCAAACCAACCGGTGGGCCAGATTAGGCCCCCGAAATGGATTTTGGACATGCCTGATATAAGCAGTCCCTACATCCACTAACATAGGTCTAACCATCACAGTCTTCGGGGCACCAGATAAATGCCTGGGAGAAGAGAAATGCCTTTGCCTGGTGCCAAAAATAGATCAGTGCCAGCAAGCCTCCCTGCAGAGAGCATTCCATAGAGGGGGCCACTCCTGAAAAGACCAAACTAGACATGATGTCATTGGTATCAAATTAGCCTTGTATGTTGTGATTGTAGTGGGGGGGGGAGTTGGCTCAAGGTCATAGTGTGGGGAGAGGGCACTTTAACACTTAGATGCTACTGAGGCCCTGATCCACCTGTTGTTGCTTTTTTTAAGTGATCGTACAAGGCCCAATAACACCGTGTTGACTTTCCCACTTTATCAAGGCCTTCAGTGCATCTCTGGGTTATAACCTAGCAACTTTCCCCTTGCCATTTCACATTTAGCTGTGGCTCTCCACACGTCAGCATCTACTGTACTGCTTAAGGTGGTCACCTCACTGCCGGCTCTGAACTGCAGCAAACAGAGGAAGCATCTTGTTCAAAAGCAACACTGCTGATTTCTCCTCTCTAGCAGGATCTCTGGGAGAGGAGTGGTGTCAGCATCTAGGAAATAGCTATGCCACGATGCTACAATTATTTGCAATTATTATAAATCACAAAGGCCTCACCCAGCAACCGGGCTTCTGAAAATACTGCATGCAGATTTAGTTTGGCATACTTGGAAGAAATTCTAATCTGTTCATCTGGAAAGCTCGATGAACCACAGCCTTGTTTCCACACATCATACATAATATGGGATGCTCGCAAATGGTACACTAGGATTTGTTTGCATCCTGCTTTTCTCCTCCAAAACAGGTTGCTCGGGTGGCTAATGAGGTATAAAACAACAACAAAAATTGAAAACAAATAATTAAAACAATGACCAAGGCTGCTTCCAGATTAGAGCTTAATACTGTAAACTAGTCGTTGAGATAATCTGGCAACAGGCTTCTAAAAACAAACAAGCAGATTTTAAAGAAAAATCCAGGTTAAAGTTACTTTGACACTTGAAGCAGAAAGTCTCACAAGTGTCCTTCACCTTTCCTTGTGTTAAAAATGCAATAACAATGCATTAAATAATAATAATGCATTAAATAACTAGCACTTTCCAGCTTTTCAAGAAACCCCAAAATGGCCGCTTAGGGCTGCCACTTCACTTCCTAATGGTAGAGCCGGCCTTCAGAGTCTAAAGTGTAGAAGATTGAGAAGAGGAAAGAAGGGACCAGGGCAGAAAGGTCTCCGCTTGGCCAGCTGAGCCTCCAGTATTGGGGACAGTGTATCTCTTAATGCCAGGTGCAAGGCTTATCGAAACTTGGGAATGGGCATTGCCTTCATGCCCTGTAGGCTTGTTTCATTTTGTTCAGGTGGCTTCAGAATCAAAGGGTTGCATTCAACGTAGCACCATGTCGGGGTCCCATCAGTGCAAGGATTACGGCTAGTGCAATGGGACTCCCCCCTCTTTCCCCCCTGCGCACCCCTTAAATCTGTTCTAGGGCTTCCCCTGATACCCCTGGAAGGTACAGAGCATGCAGGGCATTCCACTACATTCGTGGTAATCCTTGTGCTTGGAGGAGGAATTAGTAGAATACAGTGGTGCCCCACAAGACGAATGCCTCACAAGACGGAAAACTCGCTAGACGAAAGAGTTTTCCGTTTTGGAGGTGCTTCGCAAAACGAATTTCCTATGGGCTTGCTTCGCAAGACGAAAATGTCTTGCGAGTTCCTGCTGGGTTTTTTTCCTTTCCCTCCCCTTTTTCTAAGCTGCTAAGCTGCTTATCAGCTGATCCGATAAGCCGCTAAGCCGCTAAAAGCCGCTAATAGCGCTAATCCGTCAATGGGCTTGCTTCGCAAGACGAAAAAACCGCTAGACGAAGAGAATCACAGAACGGATTCTTTTCGTCTTGCGAGGCACCACTGTACTGCCCAAAACCTTTTGGCTATGCTCAGACCGAATATAGTGCAGGGGTGAAGAACGTCAGCCCTGAGGCGTGAATGTCATCCTCCAGGCCCCTCTGACCAGTCCTTGCTCCTGCTCTCTCAGTTGTTTTTGGCTGGCTGGAGTCTTTGAAGAACAGTGATCACATCTCTCGCTTGCCTGAATGGAGAAGTGTTGTTTGCAAGTGTGTGGGTGTAGAAACCTCAAGACTTTTGTGTGGGTGCAGCAGAGATTACTGTACAGAGGAAATCGTCACCCTGGTCTGTTTGCCCTTCCCGTCACCAGCATGTGGGCTGTAAGAAGGATCTTCCGCACCCCTGTCCTATAGGGTCACGCTTTGAGTTGCTTCCTTTTTGAAACAAATAGCTTCATTGGAAAATGATGAGGCAACAAGTTGTGATGCCTTCAGTTGCGGCACTTGCTGCTGGAAGTTTAAACGACGGAGTGCACTCTGATCCACAGAGGCTGACTCTAAGTCTCAGCCATCCTGCAGGATAGAAAAATAAATGATACAGAACAGCTGGAAAAGAGCAGTTATCAATATGGGATGTGTCCTTTTCTCACATCCATCCCTTGTTGTCCTTGTCATTTCCTTTCCTCCTCCACCCCATGTTGAAATGTGTATTGTAAGCTGCTCAGGGCAAGAATTGTTATTTGGGGGAAATCAAATGGTAACACTTGGAGACACACCTGCCAATTACACCTCATGCGTTTCCAAGGAACCACCAGTGTAACACTGCTGCACCCACAGGAAACGCAATTCCTGCCTAAAGACCCAATTAAGACATGCTGCTGCTGCTGCTGCTGCTCCAATAAAAGGGATGTTTGATTTGGTAACAGGAGTATAGGAATCTGCCATACACAAGTGATCTAGCTAGCTTAATAGTGTCTACACTATCTGGCAGCTGTTCTCCAGCTAGGACAGGAGTCTTTCTCAGCCCTAAGTGAAGACGACAGGCATTGAACCGGAGACCTTTTGCATGCAAGCTAATGCGCGCAAGGTCACTGACCTGTATCCTCTCCTTTCATTTGCATGGGCAAGTCCAAAATGAAAATAAGCTATTAGCCCAGGCACTCCACTCTCCCCATTATACGAGGCTTAAGAAGAATTTGCTGGAGCAACCCGGCATCCTCTTCTCACAGTGGCCAACCAGAGACTTAGAGGAAGCCTACAAGCTCCCTTATCACAGTTTCCAGCCACTACTATCCAGAAGCATTCGGCCTGACAGTCTAGTCCTTTTTTAAAGTTGGGGACCCTCACATTCCTCCTGCAAGAGCAAGTTCCTCAGTTTATGCACTATGTGAAGAAGTATTTTCTATTGTCTGCACTGAACCATCCAACAGTTGGCTTCATGAGATGCCCATGAGTTCTAGCACTATGAGAGAGGGAAGAAAAACCTGTGTCCATTCACTTTCTCCATGTCTCATATAGTTTTACACACTTCTATCATATCAACTCTGACTCGCCTTTTCTCTAAACCCAAAAGCCCGAATTTTGTACCCTATCCTCATAGGGAGCTGCTCCATCCTCTTCATCATTTTGGTTGCCTTTTTAGAAACCTTTCCCAACTCTATCCTTTTTGAGGTTTGGTGTCCTGATCCCCTGGGCCTACCTGTCAGCCACTCAAGTGTGCCAAACACAAGTTCAAAAGCCAAGGGTTGATCAGCGCCGGCAAAGTCCGAAATCCAAAGGCTGAAGGTCAGGAAACAAGGTTCAGGGCCAATCCAAGTCTGAAGTCAGGATACAGTCCAGCGACAAGCCCAAAATACAGTCCCGTGGAGGTCCAGGAGCACCCACGTCAAGGTGCAGTTGAGCAGGGACAGCACCTCAGCTTTGCTGCCCTTTTATACTATGCCTGCTGATTTCAGCATCTGGGCTTGAGGAGCCATGTGACCTCACCTGCTCCCAGCCTACTCCAACTGGGGAATCACTTACCTCCTCCCAGAGCTAGTGAGCCCCACCTGGCCCACTGGTAAGTGTTGACATGCAGAGGGCCGGGAGGCCAGCTGGCTAGCCCCAGCTGGGCCGTCTCCTTCCAGCTGTCCCACTGCGAAGACCCATCGGCCTCTGCTCTGACGTAAATCAGCAACCCGGGCTTCAAAGCCAGGGCACACTATCAGCAGATTGAACTGCACACACAGAATAGGTGTGAGGCTTGTGAACGCATACTACAGCTACAGATTTATTAATCATAAATCAAGACAAAGAAACATGTCCTCTCTCTCTCTTTGTCTTCTCAGAAAGACCGGGAAAAGCAAAAACTATACACACAGCAGAAGTTCCCAGCAAGCTGTGCTGGAATGTAAACAGACATATGACACGTAACAGTTCCACATGTCTGCTCCTTAAGGTGGAATGGAAATTCTCAACAGTAAGCTGGGCTGTGGGCCCTTGCCTGCCTCTGCCTCTGCCTCTTGGAGCGCTCCACCCGCTGTTCCCTGTGCATCAGAGCCTGCACATATCTGGAGACAGGGGCCCCTCTGGCTCTGAGGATGGGTCCTGTTGCTCTGGCTCCTGCACATCGACCCCCACCCCCTCGTCCTCCTTGGTCCCCCTTTAAGTGCTTCCTACACCAACATCTCCTTCCCCATCCCTTGCTTGCCCTGGTGTGCCCCAGTGCTGTCTACACCCTCCCGGAAGCCCCTTCCTCCTCCCCATACTCCTGCCAGTTCAGGACATGAGGTGACCAGAGGTGTACAATTTAGTACCATCTGTCAACTTGGCTGCCATCACTGTTCCCCTGACTGTGCTTGTTAACTGGCTCATGAATGAGCTAGAGTGGGAACTCATTTGTGAAAATGTTAATAAGCCCAGTCCTAATAGAGGACTCCATTCTCTACATCCCTCCACTGGGAGAATTGTCCATATATTCCTACTGTCCACTTTCTGTTACTTAACCAGTTCCTGATCTACAAGTCGGGTGCTGGGGAGAGGTATTACCACTGGCGGGGGACAAGTCATGCATGGGGTAGTTTGTCTGCCTTTGGCCCTCATCCTGCACTCAGCTCTCACCCTGTGGCTCCTAGAAGCTGTCAGCATGCAACAGAAGCCACACCCTTGGAAACGGCTTTTAGCTGATGTATCTCAAACCCTTTGTGAGTTACGGATTTCCCCTGCATGGAAAGATAGACTGCTGCAGATTGAACAGACAAGACCAGTAGTGTTAGATTCAACCCAGGATCATGGTTTGTCTTCTCCCAAACAAACCATAAGTGATAAACCAATAACTAACCTTGATTACAGCTTATTGTTTGGAATGCAACAGACCCCCAAAATGAAACCATTGCTTAGTTTCTTGTAGCCCAGAAGCAGCGGAATAACATAGCAGTTCTGCGCCAGCACTCTTGCTGGTTCATGCTGAGTCATAGTTTGGCTTACCATGACATGTGAACCAACGGCTCTCAGGTTTTCAGACAGGAGACATGCCTTGTCCGACCAGGAGATGCCAGGATAGTTGGATGTTCAACAGAACGGTCGCCTGCTTGCGCTCAGATTGTGTTGCTGTTATTTGATTGCTGTATACAGTTTCCTATCTGGTTTCAGGAGGCACTGATTCTGTGACCATACTGCTACTGAGTGTCTCAGGTTCCTGTAACCTGTACACCAGGTTTGTCATTGATGTCTCTCGCAGGCTTTAATATTGCAACGTGGTACAAATGAGTCACGACTCAAAGCCCAGCCTGCTCCATCCTTTGGGCATAAATTATGTACTTGGTTTTGAGGAATTTTGAAGTGAAACAAAGAAGCCCGGTTTCAGAATGCATCGAGCCATTATTGCCACCGTGGCGAAAAACACAGGAACATGGCGTATCATTTGTCTATCTGAACACTGCAAAGGGAAATTTATCTCTTATCTAGAAATATGACACCGATCCCATTCCTTTGCATCTGTTCTTGCTGTTGAGTTTGACAGATCATTTGCCAAGAAGATTGAACATACCAGCTAACAAGTACACACATGAACCTTTTGCAGAGAAAAGGGCTGGATTTCCTTGCCTAGAGGCTCAAACGTATTCAGTTAGGTCAATTTCCAGGTACAATTATTTCTCTGCCCATTGGGGTTTCATCTTGCCCCAAGGTTAGCAATGACTTACTAAAAAATAGATGAAGACCAAAAATGTAGAATGAGCCAGCCACCACAGATTGTAGTCTCTTTTAAACGTTTCTGCTATAGGTCTGTGCTTAGAGATTGCTTTAGGTCTTTTCTTGAGGAGGTCCATCTTCTCTAGAATCCTAGAATTGTAAGGGACCACAAGGGTCATCTAGTCCAGGAATCTTTTGCCCAATGTGGTGCTCAAACCCACGACCCTGAGATTAAGAGTCTTGTATCTGGTAACTCGGGAGACAATGGAGGAGTGCGTCTTTGGGGGTGAAGTCAAACCACTGGAGAGTTATAGAGCCTGCTGTGGCTGTAAAGAATGATATGGAAGAGACATGTTTTGTGGCATCTGGGGAGGATGAAAGTGTCCGCTTGTGCTGCTGCAGACGCACCATGGCGTTTCTTCTCTCTGTGCTCCTTCCAGCAGTCATTCCTCCTCCTCTGTGGATACACGACCTGATTCACTTTGATTGATTGCTTTGTCAATGCTTGCCATTTGGTAATCCTTATGCAAATCATATCCAATAACTAATAATCTACCTGATTTTGTATAGCTTTTTATATATTATATTTTCCATTTTCTGTACGCATTCTGTATCATTCACAATTCTATTTCACATCAGTGTCCTTTTCCATATCTATTAAGCTTTGTATATCCTTTATGCTTTTCTATTATTATTGTTGTTGTTGTTGTTGTTGTTGTTGTTGTTGTTGTTCTATTGTTGGGACACGGGTGGCGCTGTGCTCTAAACCACTGAGCCTCTTGGGCTTGCCAGTCGGAAGGTTGGTGGTTCGAATCCCTTTGACGGGGTGAGCTCCCTTTGTTCCGTCCCTGCTCCTGCCAACCTAGCAGTTTGAAAGCACTCCAGTGCAAGTAGATAAATAGGTACCGCTGTTGTGGGAAGATAAACAGCGTTTGTGTGCTCTGGCACATGTCATGGTGTCCTGTTGTGCCAGAAGCGGTTTAGTCATGCTGGCTGCATAACCCGGAAAAGCTCTCTGTGGACAAACACTGGCTCCCTTGGCCTGAAAGCGAGATGAGCGCCACAAACCCTTAGTTGCCTTTGACTGGACTTAACCGTCCAGGGGACCTTTACTTTTTTTTAAACCTAAACCACTGCAATATATTTAAACTGTATATTTTTTTAATTTAAAATAAATAAATATTAACGGAGTAATTTGTTTCAGTCACATGCAATTGTCTGTGGGTTTTCTTGTTGTTGTTTTTAAAGTAATATTTATTGAACAATTAATAAAAACACAGAATAAAAAAAATTAACAGAATAAAAGAAAAAGAACAAAGAACATTCACAAACAGAACAGAAAAAAGATTAGAATTTTCATAACCTGTACTTCATCACTAGTTTCTTGACCTCCTCACACCTCCCTTTTTGTATTCCAGTTCAGATATTTAGTTTAGCAAGTCCTTACCCTCTATCCTTAACTTTACTCAAAATCTTAACCTATATTAAAAATACCCTCTATCATTTATCCTTGCTCAGCGTCTTAACCTATTATAAATATACATTTCCCCTCATTGTCAATCTATATTTACATATTCTTATTAATCTTTTTAAAGTTGTCTGTGGGTTTTCTTGGACTGTAAGCTTTCCACCGTTTACCCAGGTTGCTACTGAGCAAAATCTAACTTCGACTGGGATCCAATGGCTGCAAGTGTGTTGGCCTGACTTTGGCTTTGGCATGGCCTGCGCTGACCTTGATTTGGATCACCAACTAACAGCACACAAAGAGACCTGTATGTCAGTCATGCTCAGGGCTAAGCTGGAGGTTATTCCCACTGTGTGAATGCAATTAACATTTGGACTGAATGCAAGTTAGACTGGAATAAAATTAGGGTGCAAACCTATTAAAGTAGCCAGATTCTCTTTGAAGCACTTTTGCATTTATAGATGATGTTGATCAGAAGTACTAAAAGGGAGGGGAAAGGTCACAGAGAGCAGGCTTGCCCGATACGCAAGTCTTGCGGCAGGCAAAATGGACAGGGGCAGCTGCAGGAACGGTACAAGGACAGGCCAGCTTCACCATCACATGGCAATTACAACGGCCAGCCATGGGATTAAGGCGGATGCACGTCTCCATAAATTTAATACGGTTAAATTCAGGAGGCAACATTTTCCGTTCTTCAAAAAGCTGCGACTTGAATTGTGCAAACTGAATTTCCAGTGCTCCTGCACCGATAGCCAGCTGCTGGTTGAATCAAGTTCAGCTTGGTAGTGACTGGCATAAAGCTCAGACAAACCCATCCTTGCAAATTAAATCAGTTTTTTCGCACAGGAAATTGTTTGCAGCGGTTGACATACGTAGGGACATGTTTTAGGCCTACATTTGACCTGAGCAGAGGCTGTAGGAAGGGCACTCAGTAGCACTGTGGTAAGAAAATGCGTTTCCAAACATGATTATTCCCTGTACTGTACTCTGCAATCAAACTGAGTGCCTGTATGTATGTATTTTTATTGTGCTTATATAAGTTGATGATTTAACTGAATCAGCCTGGAGACTTAACTTCTCCTTCCCACCCCAGAACAGCCAAAGTCCCTGCCCAAGAAAGAAAATAAACAATATTTGATTAAATACATGAAAATCAGAAAGTTGAGGTGATTTTAATCTGTTTTAGTATTTTAACTTTTTTGTGTTTTAAAGTATACTTGAGATTTCTTTTGATTTCGCTGTTTCGTCTTTTGAGTGTTGTTGGTTTTTTAACAATCAAGTGATGTATACATTTTATGAAATAAATAAAGGATTAATACTAATATTTACAGATAAATGTAAATCTATCTAATTTATTGCATTTTTAGTTATCCAATAACGAACATTCTCTGGGAAATGTACAGTATATGATTTTTAAAAACCAATAAAACTGTATGATCCAAAATATGATGCTAAAAAGCAGTATTTTAAAGCAATCAATATACATCAGAAACCCTATTTGGACCCTCTGCTTATGTGTTTAACCTACATGTAAGTATGGAGAGTGGAAACAATCATGCTAAACAGTGACTCCATCACCCTCCAAGTCATGGAAGCTCTGAAACTTATTTATTTTTAAAAATGACAATTTTTTTAAAAAACCCAATTACAGGAATTTGCTGGTTCCTAAACAAGGTGCAATTTCAGTGTCTCCTCTTGGGAAATGCAGCTAGCAGAATGCATGAGGAAATATGCCAGTGATAACAAGCACTCAAAGCAAAATAAATTTAGAATGACAGTTGGCATCCTTCTTCAGAGGTGGAGACATAATGGCACTAACTAGGATCAAGAAGCCATCGTGACACGCCACAAGGACTTGGCAGAGGCAGCAACACCAAAACCACGGCATCCTCTGATGGAATAGGTTTCTGACCTGCAGTGTTGAAAAGCCAACGCTCATTCTGACAGGCAAAAGGACTTAGAGAGAGGAAGGTGCCTTGGAGGAGCACTGCTGCCACAGATTTAGCCCTGCTTTCCGGGGTCTCAGGCAAGAGCGGCCTTTCCCATCACCTGATCCTTTTTCTAACTACAGATACTGGAGATCGAGTCTGGGACTTTCCCCATATGGCCCAAAATGAAAAGTTGGTTCAAACAATGTAGAAATCTAGCAGGACTGTTCCTAACTATTACGACATGGCTGCCTCGGGCAACTGATTTAAGCCTCATGAAAGGGCAGCAAATTATTATCATTTAATGTACAGTGGTACCTCGGGTTAAGTACTTAATTCGTTCCGGAGGTCCATTCTTAACCTGAAACTGTTCTTAACCTGAAGCACCACTTTACCTAATGGGGTCTCCTGCTGTCGCTGCGCCGCCGGACCCCGATTTCTGTTCTTATCCTAAGGCAAAGTTCTTAACCTGAAGCACTATTTCTGGGTTAGCGGAGTGTGTAACCTGAAGCGTATGTAACCTGAAGTGTATGTAACCCGAGGTACCACTGTACGTCTGCTGCCTAGAAGGGGAAAGAACCGTTTGTGGGATGTCCTGCCCCAGATGTCAAAATATCTTGGTTGATCTTGGGTACTATGACTTGAGGGTTGCCATTTGATGCCTTGCCTCATGCAGCAAAATGGCTTGTGCCAGCCCTGACTATTTTGTCGGCCTCATTACCAGTTACGTACATTAAATGACTCAGGACCGCAACACGAGAACAGGGCCTTCTCTGCAGTGGCTCCCCGTCTGTGGAATGCTTTCCTCAGGGAAGTTCGACTGGTGCCTTCATTATACACCTTTATACGTTGGGCCAAAACATTCCTTTTTAACCAGGCCTTTGGTTGATTTGATTCAACATCCTATGCCCTTTTAAATTTTTCTCTTTTTTTTCAGGGGAGTGTTATTGGGTTGTTGTTTTTATTTTGAATATGGAATTTATAGTTTTATATTTTGATTTTATTCTGTAAACGGCCTTGAGACCTGTGGGTATAGGGCGGTATATAGATTTAATAAATAATAATACTACTAAATAATATTACTAAATTACTAAATAATATAACTAGGGTCCTTCTGCATGCAAACCATGTTCTCTACCACTGAACTATGGACTCTTTGTCCAAGGAAAGACCCAGCCCCCTGTGTGCGCTGCCTCTCTATTGAGGTTCTCCTCTCCCTCCAATCTTGCTTTCACCAACAGACAATATTTTAGAAGGGGATCCACCAAGGATTGTGTCTGCCCCTGCCTGGTGTAACCCTGGCACCGGTTCCATATCTTGCTTATGCCAGACTACATTCATCACCTGAGGCCCTGCTTCTTGTCCCACCTCTGAGAGAGATTTGGCGGGTGGCAACACAAGAATGGGCCTTTTCAGTGGTGGCTCCCCCATTGTGGCTTGCTCTCCTCAAATAAAGTTGCCTGGTGCCATCATAGGAACAACTTCTTAGCCAGGAAAAGTCATTCCTGCTCACCCTAGAATTTGGCTTTTAATTGGGGGTCATAAGGTATGATATACCCAAGTCCATAATGGTAGGATGGGGAAAGATTTGTTATTTTTATGTTTTTGAAGGATGGGCACATTTAGGCAATGAATGCTCCTTTTAACTTTGTGATACTGTATTTTTTAATCTTTGTACAGTGGTACCTTGGGTTACAGACGCTTCAGGTTACAGACTCCGCTAACCCAGAAATAGTATCTTGGGTTAAGAACTTTGCTTCAGGATGAGAACAGAAATTGTGCGGCGGCAGCAGTGGGAGGCCTCATTAGCTGAAGTGGTGCTTCAGGTTAAGAACAGACCTCCAGAACGAATTAAGTTCTTAACCCGAGGTACCACTGTATCCAGTCTGCTTTTATAATTGTACAGTGGTGCCCCGCAAGACGAATGCCTCGCAAGACGGAAAACTCGCTAGACGAAAGAGTTTTCCGTTTTGGAGGTGCTTCGCAAAACGAATCTCCTATGGGCTTGCTTTGCAAGACGAAAATGTCTTGCGAGTTCCTGCGGGTTTTTTCCCCTCCCCCCTTTTTCTAAGCCGCTAAGCCGCTTATCAGCTGATCCGATAAGCCGATAAGCCGCTAATAGCGCTAATCCGTCAATGGTCTTGCTTCGCAAGACAAAAAAACCGCTAGACGAAGAGAATCACAGAACGGATTCTTTTCGTCTTGCGAGGCACCACTGTAAGCAGCTTTGAGATGTTTTTGTAAGCGACAAATAAATGTCATAAGTAATAAGAGACAACACACTGGGTGCTTTGTGCTGTTCAACTACAACTTCCATCTGCCCTGACCACAGGCCATTCTGGTTGAGGCTGATGGGAGTTGGCGCCCAACATCAAGAGGACAACCCTTTGGCGATCTCTGCGCTATAGTTGTGGCAGAATGTTGGGAAACTGGTTTAATTTAGAGAGGCAAGATTGTCATCACAACCGATGGGCTGCCTGCGAGGTCCAAAACCCATTGCCCAGAATTGAGGGGATTTCAAACTATGAGAGTCAGGTTACTCAATATTTTCCCTATGAATGTTTCCTCATTTGGGAGGTGGGAATGGCCCTCATTAACATGGGAGAAAGTCATGGGACACTGATGGGTGGGGTCAACAATCTGCCCCTAATGACCGCCCCCCCCCCGAGCTATAAAATGACTCACCAAGCATCAAGCCTGCTTCTTCCCAAGTCAGGCAACAGAGTGAAGTTTGGAGGGTAGCTTTTCCAGACTGAGCGACCTTCTTACCACCTTGAGAACTGGCTTTCCATCTTCCTGGCTCTTGCCTCCTTGGCTGATCTGCCTCATGTACGAGGATTTCATATTATGCAAACACACAGATTCTGCTACCAGAAATAAATTAGGAAAATTTAGCAAATGTATGCATGGTTATCCATTGGGGGGCGGGGAGAGAAATCTATTAGTGCAGGAATCCAGGCTTTGCTGATTTCTCATTAATAAGTATTTCCTGTATGGCAGAGGTGTCAGATTTTCAGTCCCACTTGAGATTATTGCTGAGGCCCACCAGTCACAAAAGGGTGGCAGATGGAGGCAGAATTCAGCAATCGGCCAGTAATTACCAACATAATTTTTCTACCAATATCTAAAGCATTTTTGGAAATTGCTAGATTCTTTGCCGCAGCATTTTCCTCATGTTAAGGAGTTCCACTGCTCAGCTTTCTTCAGGCACACTGTATAAATGTGAAATCCATGTGTGTGTGGGGGGGGTTGTCTTCTGCAAACCTTGGGATGACTTTGAGAACAGCAATACCACCCTCTTACTCATTTTTCAGTAGGCCTCATTTTTGCACAATTTTTTTTGTAAGAATGCTGTAATTTAAGTGCATTAGGAAATACAGGGTAAACTTCAGTTCCTTTTAGCAGTTACAGTCGTACCTTGGTTCTTGAATTGAATCCGTTCTGGGAGTCCGTTCAACTCCTGAAACGGTTTGAAAACCAAGGCGTGGCTTCCGATTGGCTGCAGGAGCTTCTTGCACTCAAGCGGATGTTTGGCTTCTGAAAAACGTCCACAAATTGGCACACCCACTTCTGGGTTTGCGACGTTCAGGAGCAGATTTGTTCGACAACTAAGGCATTTGACTACCAAGGTTCCCCTGTACTTTTATTGGTTCCTATTACAGTGTATAATAATATATTTCTGAGCAAGAATATATTTTTTGGTGGAGAGTCAAGGGCTTCCACACCTCCTCTGTCTCCCAGGACCAGGAGAGGACTGAAGTGGGAGGAGCAGGAGGTGACATGCAGACAGAGTCTTCTCTTGCTTGCACACAGCTCGGGTAGGGGAGATCCAAAAGCCAAGGTTGGGACCTCTGTGTTGTGGCAACTGCCACATTGGGTGCACACCTTGTTAGTATTTTCATTCTCCATTGCTGCTGGATCACCTAGGAGTAGCTGAGAGACGTAGGACTGATGGACATGGCTTCTCCTAACTTGTAAGTGTACTTTTGACAATAAAAAGTTAATTCTTCCTGCTGGACAGATCGCATCGCAATACTTATAGCATCACGATACTGGAGGGACACTTATTTCCCACCCTTGGTCCACTCCCATCCATGATCTATTGTAAAGCTGTTATAGCATATGGTGGCTATGGGTATGAACAGGAAATCTTTCAGAGTCTCTCCTTTACCACAAACTTGCTAGACAATTACAGGCAATAAATTCTCAGTCTTGCCCCAACCCCACTGGGAAGATGGAGGTAACATTCACCAACATTATAGAGCTATTGTGAAAATTACTGAAATGATATATATTCTCATGAGATGTTCTACAGAAGTGGTGGCATTAGTAATCTCGAAGAAGAGAATCTCTAGCACTGATATAAGAGATTCAGAGTAGGCTATATATAATTTGCCTTTTTCTCTATGCAAATGGAAAGCTGCTCTATGCCGAATGTTCCCTTTTATGTGTTCGTCTTTTGGACAATCAGCATTTGCGTTCTGAATGGCTGCTTACTGGGAAATATTTTTGCAAGCCTCTTTTAATATGCAACCTCGTTTCCATGTTGTGAAGATAACCTTCAAAATGCATTATATAATAAAATCACAATTCTAAGATTCTGTAAAATTCTGATTTTATGCAAGACAAACAGTTCTTCAAGGTGCTTGAAATATGAAGCAAAGAAACATTTCCAGTAGGTCCTTGAAATCCAGCACAGCTGATGTGCAATAGCCTCCCCCAGACTTGACCATTCCTGAGAGAACAAATGAAATAAATACAACAGAATTTGGTCAAGGAAAAGAAGTCCTAACTTGCATACAATGCTTGAATTCATGATCACGTATGTGCTTACCTGAAGTCTCGTCCCTAGAAGGTTACCCACAAAGGAACACAGATTGTGGGGTGAAAGAGATTCCCCATCCCTGATCATAATGTGTGGGTCATAACTGCAGATAAAACACTCAGGCAAGAAATCTCCTATGGCCCAGATCACTATGCTTTTCAGCGGAGGCAGCTGTATGCAGAAGTATTGCTGCCTGTGACCAGGATATCTGGCTCAAGCTTGAGGCTGGGGCCATGACTCCAAGGACTCCAGATGCTGATGTTGGTCATGGCTCCGTTTTCATCAGCCTCAGAACTTCAGACATAAGGCCCATAAAACCCTGAATTAGGTATCTTTCTTAAAAGGGCAGCTACACAAAAATGAGGAAAAAATATTGAATTTCTTCCCTGCTTTGAATTCTATTGCCTTTCAGCCGGTCCATCCTGTTTGAAATCCCATCTCCAGCTACGGCTATTTCTGATGCACCAGAGGAAGGAACCAACATGAAAATCTGTATTATTCTGTATGTGGGAACTGCCTAATCATCATAATGGATTACACATTTTTTTTTAAAAAGCTTACCACTCCATATCTTTCTTCCTCCAATGGTTCCAACTTGTAGAATTTACCTCCGTGCTGGTATGCAGAAATTCTAGCTTCATCTCTGCTCCCCCTACTTCCCAGGTTTATTTCACCAGTGTCCCTAAAGGCCAACCGACATCAGGGTATTTTCTAACCATGTTTCAGCTCCTTCTTCTTGCTCCTGGTATCACACTTTCCTTTTCTGCTTTCCATGGTCATAAATGAGCATGAATTGGATTGTCATATATGGCTATTAACACAACGGACAAGTTTTCTTCTTGAGCAAAATTAGACATTATGCAAAACCATTCACCTACCATTTCAACTGGGCACCATATACTACACCATAAAGCAGAATTATGCCAATTTAAACAGTCATGGGTTTCCCCAAAGATTCCTGCGGACTGTAATTTGTTATGGGTGCTAAGAGTTGTTAGGCAATCCCTGTACCCCTCACAGAGCTACAATTCCCAGAGTTGTCAGGATTAAACCAAAAATTTGCTAGCCCACATTGATTCCATTACTGATTTCAGACCAATTAAAGACTTCCAAGACCTCCTAGAGTCGGTGGAAAGGAGAGACAGCTAAGTGTCATCAGCATGTTGAAGATATCCAACTCCAAATCACCCCTAGCAGTCTCATGTAGAAACAAAGGGATGCTCAGTATTCCAGCAGTGGGGTAAGTGGCTTCTAAACAAGTCCAGTATCTATAGGCACAGAACTCCTTTTTCAATTAAGTAAATTTAGGGAAAGAGGAGTCCTGAAGGGAAACAGCTTATTCAATCAGAAATTGGATTTTTCAGCACAAGGTGGAAATATTCAGGGATTCCCCATGGTCAGCTGATGGTATGCACACCTAGCTCCAGTGACCTCTATGTAACGTGGGTGAAAAGCCTTTGGATTGGGTTTACATAGGTTTGACTTCATCTAAGTCAGTGCTAGACGAAGGTGGCTAAAAGATAAAAATGGGGAAAAAACTGTGAAGCTAGCCAGCTGATCAACACGAAGCTCCATCTACCTACGTATGTCAAGCAGCACATTTCCTGCTGCTTGCTGTCAGAGGCAGCGTTAGAAATTTGCCAGGCGCATTTGGCTGGCTATCGGCCACTTGCGATCAAGTGTAGATGCCCAGGTGCCAGGATTGGCGGCTGACATGTCCACCATCTGGAGGCGCATGCCTGGGGATCATTGGATCTGCACTCTTTTCACACGCTAATACCCCATTCTGTAGAATTCTATCCATTATCTTTTATCTGCACATTCAGAATGAATTTCAGGACCCAAAAAAGTCATATTGAAAAATATGACTTTCAAGTCGTCTGGCCCCAAAATGGAAACTAGGCATTCTGTTTCAGCAACTGTAACCCTGATTTAAGGAGCCATTTGGCACCTAGTTTATATATCTGAGTTTCTAACACTGGAGATTATTCATAATTTGCAAAATCAACATGCTGGGGACAGAAGAGGTGAAATGTTTCTTTGTTAAATTGGAGAGACACTTTGAAACCCAAGGCAGCCAGTGAATCAAGTATTGTAGTTTAAAGAATGCCAATGTCTTTTTCCCCCACAAGAAGTTCTGGTTTTGCTGATCAGATTCAAATGGGAAACAAATGGTTTATTAGGATATTCTATACATAACAAGGAGGCATTTGCTTGATGTAAGATGAAGTAAGAAACTACATCTGAGTAGTTTCTAAAAAAGGAGCATGTTGCAAGTAACCTCCAAACCCATCCCCCAGTATTTACAATGAAAGAAACCCTCAACCTGGATACCTGTACCATCAAGAGCTGAGTGAACTTCTCACATCTGAAAGCAAGAGGAATGGACACATTGCAAGTTCAGTAAGAGAATGCAAAGTCAATTTCTTCCTGCACAGCTATGGCATGCACTCCACCAACCATAAGAGTATTTAATGGAAGAAGGCTCTCCATTCACAACACTGGTGCAGAATAAAGCAGGGAATTATTAGTATTAGAATTATTTTCATCCTGCCTTTCATGATACCAAATGCTTCCAAGCCTTACTGGTAAAATTAAAGTACTTTATAACGTATGTTTGCTTTTTAAAAAATAACAGGATTCTTCTCGCTGGATAGCTGGCCTGGAGGTGGTAGGGGCAAGAGTCCACGTGGAACAGGCTCCAAGATCATTACTTGTCTCCTTGCTCTCTTGAAGTATCTCATAATACCATACAAAATATACCCTCTTTAGGTTATAGGGTACAGGGCCTGGTCATGTGTTGCACTTCAAGCAGCATTTTGCTTTAGAATGAGTTGCCTCTTCCAAAAAACAAAAACAAAACCCTATTACTCACGTAGCTTCAATGCGCATTTCCTTCATATTGTTGTTAAAAGAAGAACAGTTATAACACAACCCTTTCTGATCTTTCAACTTTCTAACCTTTCAAAGATGAATATATTTCTTTCTGGGGGACTTTGTGTTGGGGAGCGGGGCAAGGATCCCAACCAATCTGAAATGCCTTTTCCTATAAAGCAAGACTTTTCCTATAAAGCAAGACAATCTCCCTTTCCCCACAATGGCATAGCTCAAGCATTATTATATAGAGAAGCAACAAATATGAGCAGCTGCAAGATTCAGAGGCATTAAAAAACACCACCCCGATATTTGGAATGATATCCAAACCTCATTCTAACTTAGCAGCATTCAAAATGATTATTTACATTTAACCACCCAGAATGTCTGGACGTTTGTTGAAACTGTTTGCATTTGTAGATGTACTGAATAAAACAGAGGAACACAGATTTGCATACATAAAAACCCAATGCAATTTGAAAGACTAAATGTAGAATCGAAAGTCATGCTCCTCAGGAAGTGGCAACTGGATTACTCAAACAGCCAATATGTTGGGATGCAACCCAGGAAATTCTTGCAGACCTTTCACTGCTCACTATCTTCCAATTGGAAGCCATCAACAACGATGCAAAGGGAAACCAACTTGGCCCATTCTTATCTGAGGCTTTAAAGTGGCCCTTCTATTGTATGTGGTGGAATGCAGGTTACAAGGCACACGGAAAGCACAATAAAACAGTGAATGGATGGATCATGTAATAGGGCCAGATTTCAGTTCATCACACCATCCTAAAATCTGTGCTGAATGATGGCGAGAAGAGCTGGGTATGTGATGAAGCCATAAAAACATGGATTTAGCCCCCTCAGGCCCTTAGTGACCCACATCACATGAACAGGGCCATAAGAACCTGAAAAAAGTACATAACCAAGGCTTTGTTCTGCTTTAGCAAATTTCTGCACTCCACTGCTAGAGCAATTTCAGTGGCATGGTGGAAACAGCTGGAACTATGAGCAGAGCCACTTCATTCAACTAGCTTGTTATATGAAGTGCCTCAAGAGGATTGGGTTTCAGTGACCGAGCTGCATTTTATAGGTGTGATCATTGCAGTTGCCAAGGAAGGAAGGAAGGAAGGAAGGAAGGAAGGAAGGAAGGAAGGAAGGACAGCATCATGGGAAACAGATGGGGGAAATGACAACGTCCACATAAAATGGAATGCCTTTCACTTGGGCTGATGAATGATAAGAACAGTGCTAAAAACGGGAATAGGCAGTTCGTTGCTGTGGCTGTGGCTGTTGCGGTGGCTGCTGTCCTTGCTGCTGCTGAAGTCGAATTTGCTGGGAGTAAGGATCTTCAAGAGACTTAATCAACAGAGTGGTTTTGGGCCCCGTCTTCCATATGATACCATTGAGATCTCTAACAGAAGACTCCACTGTGATGCTGTGGGTGCCAACAATAATAAAGTTCAAGAGGAACTGTGTGCTGAAGTAATCGTTGTGAGGCTCAACCATCTGCTCCATCTCATTTGTCAGGCTGTCAATGGGCATCTGGGAAAGAAAACAGAAGTAGGAATGGCATTTTCCACAGCTTCTCTAAGGGGGTGTTCAATGTTTCAATTCTGCCATATAAGCAAAGGTTTGGCTCATGGAGGACAATATCAGAACTGTTGTCCTTTGCTTTTGTTCAGCATGTCTAAGCAAAACGTAAGAAGCCATTTAGCGCTCTCTGCTAAAGCTATTGCAAACCGCTCAGCTGTTCATAGCAGGGCTTGGGAACCTCTAAGTGATTAGCCATCCCAAGTGATCAGCATTCTCTTACTTGAGCAGATTTGCTTCCTGCTGCCAGACAGCTGTGTGTTCTTAGTCGATTGTAATGTTAGGACTTTTCAGTGCTACTGCCAAGACAGCAAGTGTGGAAAAGGATTATCTGTTCCACCTTCCCCTTTCCACCGAGACGCATATACACAAGGCGCAGACTTTTTCCCATCGGGATATGAACACAACACCACCACAAGATCTTGCTTACAGGTTTCATCTTCAAAGAACCTGCCAGAAATGCCTACACACCCGCACACCCCTCCCCCGCTGAGATTAAAATCCTCGCCACCCAACAGCAGAAAATGGTATTTCCATTTAAATTCTTCATAGGTTTCAGACACTGTAAAATGTTGACAGTATACAACTCCATACCTTGTACTCTTGCCCAGATTTGGTCTGCAGTGATGAAGATACATTTAGACAGATCGACTGAATCTTGCGGAAAAGGCCTGGTTTGGAGCCGTGCTGAACCACTCCTTCTACCTTCAGTGCCATTTGCTGGTTATTCTGAACGACAATGGGCTCAGCAGGGTTGCGTGGGGATGGTGAGAGGGCAAGCTGAAGTACAGATAAAATAAAAAAGCAACTGAAACAAGAAGCACATGGAAGATGGCGAGGGATATTACAATGCTCAAGAGATAATCAACACAATTTATGATCAGTGCATTCATTGCATGAGTAGTGCACTGTCAGGAAAAAAAATACACGTCTCCAAGCACTCCAAACTTGAAATGCATTTTCTCTAAACTGAATTGCAGCTAACTTTTCTGTTAGAACGTTATTTTACAAAATGAAGATGCTGTCCTTAATACCTCCAAATTACGGCAGCTTTAATATTTCAGTACAATCAAGCCGTAAAGCTTTCTCTGCACTTTGGGCAGCAGATGGAAGGCTGGATGACGGCCTAAAAACTGTGTTTGAAACCAAGCAGGAAATCAGCCTTTGGCTAATTAAACAATCTATGGTCTTTTGAACTGTGAGAAGGGTATTGTTTTTGTTTGTTATGTATTTTTGTGTTTTTATATTCTAAACAGCCCTGTTACCCCAACCAGAGAGACAACTTATGCTCTGGGGCATGGATTCTGCAACATTTGATAATCTTTCAAGTAAGCTTTTTTGCTTGTTAAGAGCCCTTAGCTTTTGACTCTGACAATCTTAAGTACACATACTCTCCAAATAGACATTAAGTCGACTGCTATTGACACAGGCAACTGATTAGCCGAAGGAGTCCTGAAGGAAGTTCCATGAGTCTGCTGTAAAGAGAAACCTTAGCAGATGTACCCGTGCTGCGGAGATCCCTTCTAGCAGGCTTCTTGGTGAGTTTCAGAAAGCTAACAAAGACCTTCCTTTCTGGCAAAGTATGTGCTCTTTGGGGAGCAATCCTGGATATCTCTCTCTCTCTCTCTCTCTCTCTCTCTCTCTCTCTCTCTCTCTGTGTGTGTGTGTGTGTGTAAAACTTTGTGGCAAATTTGTTTGTTGCTTGATATTGTAATTACAAACCTTATCTCACCACTGTTTTTACTATTATTTACTTAATTGAAGTATCTGTAACTTGCCACTGGCCTAAAAATCTCAAAAGTTATGATTCCAGATGCCAGGGTACAAGCCTTAGAAAATGAAATTACATGAACCAGTAGTCAGGGCATACAAAGCTGCCTTACTCACATGCAAGACCATGTCCCCATCTTAACTCTGTTTTGCCTACTCTGACGGGCAGCAGTTCTTTAGATCTCTGGCAGGGTTACTTTCTGCATGCAAATCACGTGCTCTACCACTGGGCTATGGTCTTTCCTTACTGCAAAAGCTAACACAGTAACTAAGAGTTATTATGTGTGGAATATGTGCTGTCCCTGTAACGAAGGTACCACACGAGTAAAATATCTATTCCACATGTGGGGAGGACGTGTATGTGTTGACCTCTTTAAAACATGTACACCGCTTTGGATAATCAGGAGAGGAGGCTAAATTTTCTTTGAACGGCACTGTGTCTGGGTGGTCAATATTGATTAAACGTATGCTTCAGCCATACTGAATATTTGTATATTCCTTCAGGAGCTTGATCATTTTATAAACAGGATGTGAGCTTAATGGCATAACAGCATCAGAAGCCATATTACACCAAATGAATGGTCAATAAAATGAACCATTAAAATGAAGCAGGGAAATAACAGGCCACAAGATTTTGAAAGATATGACAAAGATCATTCTATTTCCTTCAGATAAATGAGACAGTGGGGATGTAAAATAAAAAGAGGAAGATAAATGCAGATGTTACATGTATGGGGCTGCGCTCCCTCTGAAAGAACAGGTTCAGAGAATGGGGCCGCTGCTGAAGCCATTGTTATCTTTTACCTTTTACCAGATGCAGTAGATGCATCAACTATCCATGGTGACCTACAGGTCTGATGACTGCAACACGCTCTATGCCGGACCATATTTGGCCCTTGTCTGGAGACTCCGGCTGGTGCAAAATGCTGCAGCTAGATTGTCGATGGGGACAATCACTAGCCTGTAACCCTGGTGGTCAAAAGCTTGCACTGGCTGCCCATATACTAATGGGCCAGGTTCTAGAGTATTTTCTTAATTGACATGGCCCTGAACAACATATGTCCAGGACAGCTCAAGGGCTGTCAAACAACAACTTATTTATACAACAACAACAACAACAACAACTTATTTATACCCCGCCCATCTGATTGGGTTTCCCCAGCCACTCTGGGCAGCTCCCAACAGAATATTAAAAACACAATAAAAGATCAAACATTAAAAACTTCCCTAAACAAGGCTGCCTTCAGATGTCTTCTAAAAGTCAGATAGTTATTTATCTCCTTGACATCTGATGGGAGGGTGTTCCACAGGGCAGGTGCCACTACCGAGAAGGCCCTCTGCGACTCTCCATTTACACAGGGTTATGTTACGGACCTCTGTGAGCCGGACGGGCAGAGGGGCTTTGCTGAGGCTGCTCAGCTGATGCATGGGGAAGCTGTTAGGCGGGAAGCCTCAACAATGCCCCGCTGTGCCTCTGTCCTCTTCAGGCTCTGGGGAGGGTCTTCTTGTGAGCCAGAAGGACACTCATGCAAATAGATTGTGTGTAAATGGGGAGTTGCTTGTAGGCATTGTTTAAATAAACAAACAAACACATAATCAAAGCTCTGGGGGGGAAACTGATGCATTGGGTGCCATACAATCACTAAGGGCTCCCATTCTCTCTCCTGTTTATAGAAGAGCCAGGGCCAAACAGAATGCAGTGAGCGATCTGAACGGAATCTCCCACTGAAAAATAGCAATAATTAAAGAATCAAAGCAGACGTAGGGATCTGGATCAGCAGCAATCCTCCTCCCCTTCCTCTTCCTCTTCCTGACAGCAAAGGGATTGTAGACATTTCTCCGCATTAACTGCAGTTAAAATTCGGTGAGCCCGTCAGCTTACCTTAATGCTAGTCGACTGCAGCTTCTGGAAAAAATACCTCTGGAATGACAAGGGAACTTTCAGCAAGGCAATGACTGCATTGCATAGACAAGCCGTGTGCTGGAACAAAACAATGCCAAGCCAGATCAGAACTAATCCTTTTTACAGCAGGGATCGGAAACAGAATGTACTTTGTGCATTAGCGTTGCAGTCACTAGCACTTATTAGGAAGCCAAGACAATGCATCATCAAGAATATGGACGAGCGCAGGCCTCACCAGCCTGGGGGGCTCCAGGTCTTTTAGACTACAGCTTCTATGACCTGATGAGAGTTGTGGTCCAAAACGTCTGATGGGCAGCAGGCTAGAATAGCCTACAGAGATGGTGGGAACAAATCCAGTTTCCTTTCTGTATCAGGACAAGAGAGGCATTGAATAGCTCCGAAAATAGCTCTGTAGCAGCTCTAAAGGAATTTGGGGGAAAGTTGTTGTTTTCCCCAACATCCCCTATTCCTAAGTGCATCATTTGATCAAGGATATATGGAAAGATAAAATGGCGGCCAATGCAGCCTGGCACATTAGATCTTAAGGCAGGGGCATCCTGGAGACCAGAGGCCACTAGGAGGAAGAATGCAGCCAAACGGGGCAAGGCAGGGCAAGGCAGTACTGGCTTGAGAGAAACTAAGTAGCAGTGGGGAGTCCCTACAACAAAGAAAGACAAGCCATGAATGGACCTGAAGATTAAATATGGGGAAATTCTGAAGTCTTATGCAAAACGGCTTGTTCTCTAGTCTAGTGCTTTCTGCAATACAACGAGAGCAAAAATATGGCCAGCAAGAAATTAACATATGAAGAGTCCTGCTGGATCAGGCCAAAGCTCTATCTAGTTCAATATCTCACTTCTCACAGTGGCCAGTGAGATGATTCTGGGAAACCCACAAGCAAGAAATTAGGGCAATAGCGGCCCCCTGCTGCTGCTATTTGAATAATTGCTTTTGTTTTCGTACAGGACTCTGCGTACATTTTTATTCATATAAAAATGTATGTCCATATATAATATAATGCTCAACACGCATGGAAGGATAGCAGATTGCTTGCTCTCAAAGAGATCAGAGATATCCTAAAGTCAGTATCTGAAACCCTGGTTCTAGTCGATAGATTAAGCTCATTTAGAACTGTTCTCCGCCTTGTGTTTGGAGTTACATCACCTAGCGCTTGTGTTCTTGGATGACCTGACCCGATAAGAGAAACTCTACACCAGTGAAAAGTTGTACTGAAACACAATCAGCTTCAATGAATGAAGCCAAGGTGGAGCAATGGCAGGTGGCCTCTAGCATGTTCCACAAACGAACTTTCTGCATGACAGCCATCACAGCGTCAGAATCAGAACGGTATTAAATAACACAGCTCCTAGAAAACTGAATAAAATTATAAGTCCAAAGAACAATGATGTAGCTCCGCATGTCACTACAAGCTTCATCCCTTTATTTCAAATTACAAATATTTCCATCTGTTGCTACTGATGTATACCAAAGATGTATATAATGCTTTTCAAGTTGAAGCTTTCCATTCTAAAGTTTAGGAGAGGGGAAAGGGCCAAAATCTAAACAGCTGTGGATAAAGAAACATACTACTCATTAAAAAACATGACAAATTTTGCTATAGCTGGTCAAAAATTTTGAGAATGAGTCAAGACTTATTACAAACAATTTTTACTTTTCTGCACGTTTCTTAAGCTTTTTAATATGCATGATAATCTCTGGATTATACTTATGTTTGTATTGGTTAATTCATTATACCAAAATATCAATGCTGCTTCCACCATTCCTATATCTTTAATTAATAAATTACAGATTGAAGCAGAGTCTTGACTTGTCACTTCCACCTTGACCACTGAACAGTACAATCCTATACACGTCTCCTCAGAAATACAAATCTGGCACTATGAGTCATTAAAAATTATACCCTCTAAGGCATAAAATGAATCTCCAATGTTGCTCTATGGTAGAAACCGATTTTATTCCATCTCTCTGGTTATATGCTATTTGTGACCAATACAAAACCTGGGGTCATCTATCTTTTGACTTCTTGTTTCAAAAGAATGTAAAGAACTACTATTTTAAAAGTCTCTATGACAAAGTGGCTATTACTTGCCATGTAAGACACGGGTGCATATTTTCTGTTCAGTGATTCCACTTCTTCCAGCACATGACTGAACACAGACATCATTCTCCTTTCATATTCACTTGTGGCATGTGCCACTCCAGCAGATCCATATTCCTGTAAACTAGAAAAGAAATTCACTCTGGTGATGCTCAGTGTGTGCCTTTCCCTAACCTTTCCAAAGTGTCTTGGGTATTTTTACACAATGCTTTGGGACTCTAGGCTGGATAAGAAGGTGAGATAAAGATTCTATAAAACCATCATCTTGTCTATATATACTTAACCATTCATGGGGAAACAAATAATTTCCTGGAAATAGCACAGCCTCTCTGACAGGTTCCTTTGTCCTTGTAAATGCTGTACTCCATGGATACCCTCCCCATCTTTATAGGCATTTCATGCTTAATCTGAACATTTCCAGTTCACTTAAACATTTCTTCCTTACTCAATTAAAAAAAATAAAAAATCTTGGAATAAATTTGTGACACTCCTGCAAAACAGTTGCTTGTGCATTCAGTGCCGAATTGAATACACAGGAAGTGTCCCCTGAACTGAAAAGGCAGACGGCTCGATTTTGCTGAAGCAGCCTGAAGTGACACATGGAAGCCACCTCCGTGCAATGTATTCTCTGCGCTGGTTCACCAAAATGATGATGTGGTTGTTGTGCTTGGCAAGCATGATTTAGATGTTCTGCCAATCAACTTATAACTTTCTGCATCAGGGGCAGGGAACCTTTTCTGGTCAGTGGGCTGGATCCTTCTTTTCCTTCTCCTCTGGACCAAATCTGACATGTGGGTGAAGATGCTGCCTGCCAATCGCCTGGCATCACTATCGCCAGGTGATGCTGCGCTTGGAAGCCCCGATCGTCAGGACGTCAAAGTGCAGTGCAGGGCTTGAAAACCTTTTTGCTTGGGTAACGTTTCAGGTTTGGATGTAATGATAAACTGCGGCTAATAGAAAACAGAAGTGACAGCTTCCAATCATTTCTGTTCAGGAGCAGTGAAGAGGAAAGTGAAAATTGCAGGAGCCAAAAGCTGTGCACAACATCTGAATCGGGCCATTGTTTTAAAAAGTGTGTACTGTCTATGTGGATTAAGATCTACTAGGCATCAGTTCAGTCCTGTAATTCCCATGTTTAAATGAGCCATTACTACTTCTAAGCAATTCTTTCCGATTTCCAGTCTCACGAGATCTGATCAACTTACGTTCTATCAACAGAAATCAGAGACAGCCCAAAGGGAGACCTTTTACTAGCACCAAGAAGGCTTACATGGCTATCTTTGTCCCTCGAGAAACTTCATCAAAGTCAATGGCATTACACCAGAGATTAATTATCTGGTTAATTTAGGGGATTTCAAAAGCTAAGGAGGAAAACAGGGACTATTCAAGAGAGCCCAATGGTACTGGGGGGGGGGGAGCCCTGGCTTTTTAAGTAAACTTATTTGGAATTTAGTTCCATTGAAATTATTAGTGCTTACATCAAATAAAGTTTATTTAGGGCCAGGTATACAAGCAATACAAGGAAGAAGTATTTGTCATTTATTTTATTTTTACCTTCAACAAGAGCTTGTGGCATCTCATCTTGAACTATTTCTAAGAATGCCAGGGTTCTCTTAAAGCTTAACGGATGCTTCTCAGTGAGAACAGAAATGACAGACAAGCTCTCCTAAAAGATGGCTTGTGCAACAATAGTGATCTTTCACTGCAATGCACTGATGCACGCTCTTGTCTGTGCTTTAAGTTCACATGGGTCAATGAGGAGGCCCAAGCCAGGGAACTGAATGTGTAATTTAATGACTCTCTTTTCTATGCTTTTTTGCTTTCTCTGTTTTACCTGTAAGCTGCCTTGGGGAAAAGGTGGCAAATAAATATTATTACTATTGTTATAATACTGTAAAACATCCTCTGTAACATTAGGGGTTCCATGGCAGACATGCAAGCTTTCCACAGATGTCAATGTGAAAATCCTTCCTAGAAGGAAGACGGAAAAGCACTAAACTACAGAATCTCAATTTCACCAGGTGCAATGTCCGCAATGCTTTCATCCCTAGAGAAAAAAATCACTAAGGGTTGTATCCAAAGTGGCAGTAATACGTCTCCAAACAACGCAATAATTTCCACTTGTGCAACAGGACTTCCTGCCTCCTTCCCCTGCACACCCCCTAAATATGTTCTGTGGGTTTCTCCATCCACCCAGAGGAGACTGGGAGAGGGTGGAGGGAGGAGAGGAAGTCCTGTTGTGCAAGCTGAAATCTTTACACTGATGGGACATGTTAGTTGGATACAGCCCTGAGAATTTTTAAAGTAAGGATTGCCTAGCTAAAATATTATAACCAAATTACTTGAATCTGTATTTTTTCTAAATATTTTCTGCCACTCCCAGCCAGCGTCAGTTAGCTGTTGACTTCCAACTCCTATCAGCCGCAGGCGGAGTGGCGAATGGTTGGTGTTGATAGGAACTGAAGTCCAACAACAGCTGCAGGTACCCTCATTCCTGATTTAGCCCAATCATCAACCCACATTAAGGAAATCAGGACTCCCTTCAAAAGATTTCTAATTTTTGCTGTCCTGATGCCTATCAATATAAACAATAATATGCTGAATTACTACTCTTCCACATGACAAGTTCATGCGCTAGTTCATGCACCTCGTTATCAGCACGGTACAGTGCCGACAGTTTATTTTATTTTAATACTTCTATTAAAATTTTGTTTAAATAAAAAAACTGAAGTATGAAGTCACTGTCAAATTTTTAAAAGTATACAGAAAAGTTTAAAAAGCATATGTTTAGCTTTAATTTTGGAGCCAAGGAAAAAGACAAAGTTGCTAAAGAACTAATATGTTTTTTTAAAAAATACTTTCTGAATGACAATAAGCATGCACTACATTTAGTTAATGAATTGCTTCCCATGAAACAGTGCATTTCAGTGAAATGCAGCTGAAGTTTCTTTCAGATGAGCAAATAAACTAAAGGTAATTTGAACGGACTCTTCCATATACTAAAAATGTTTAACTTTGTGCAACTTTATTTCACAGAATCCCTGGCTAAACTACTGCTAGACATTTTCGCCTTGATTAATGGCTACTTAAATTAGAAAATAATGGCAAGACGTGGGTGACAAGAGGTTGAAGAAAGTTAAGTCTGCATCATATTTACCTTGCAGATTCAGGGTCTAAAATCAGGGCTTCGATTGCATGCGATATCAATAAGCAACCTTGCTGCTGTCTGATGTGATGTTAAAGACGAACAAATGAAATTGGCAAAATCAAATTAATATTGCATGGTTCAGTAAAATAATGGCTGTAAGTCACTAGAATCAGCATGGGCTTCATTTCTGGGGAGATCATAATACAACATTAGTTTAAGCAACTTGATTCTACGGACCACTTCACACATACACCTGGTTTGGATACAATGCTGAACCAGAGTTGAGCCCTATGCAAATGTGCCTAGGGAGGCGTCAGGTTCATGCCCCGCCCCCGCCCCCCAATTTTGGTCATGAACGGGAGATTTGAAACGTTTGGACCCAAGCTATTTATTGGTTTGCCTGCACCCATACTAATCTGTGAATACCACCCTGTTTCGGAAGCTCACTTTCTGTGCCCAACCCTCAGGTCAGCAAGATGGGTGACCATGAGGGAGAGATCCTTGCCCATAGTGGCATCATAGCTACAAAGCTTCCTCCCACTGAACCTGTGCCAAATCTCTACATTGCATTGTTTTCCAGAAGGCCCTGAAGAACAGCCTTCTAGGTATAACGTTTGATAGCTAGGTAATAGTCTGACACAATGATATCAAGTGCTAAATTCTGGCTAACAAACTTTGGTGTTTGGTGTTGGCTTTAAAAGGAAACTGGCATGCTGAATTTGTAAGAAAGTTATGTTCGCCCCATGTCCTAAGCTCCAGTAATAAATTCTTAAGAGTCATATTTACAAGGCATATACTTAGAGAAAAATAACCAAGTCCTGTGCTTTGAAAAGTAGGATACAGCTCCACATTCCTCAAAGTTGCTGAGTCTGCATCAAAGGATGATTGATAGAGATCTCCGTATCTTGCAGCTAGGTTCCTGAATTCTTCCATGGAGAGTTTCATCTGCAGCAGCAAAAGGGGTGGGGACAAAAACAAAGCACTTCTCATGATTGATTGCACTGAACTGAACTAATATTTTTATTTCTTTGTATATCCTTGCTCAGTTTTCTCATTTGTTTCCATTAGGTCATAAACTGAAAAGGTCAAACAAATACACCACAGAACCCCTGCACTGAGCCCTCATATCACTGGCTCAACTGGCAAGACTGTACCTTCTCTCCATCCTGTCTTGGGATGCAGGTTCGCCTGAAGCCAACTGAACTTCCCTGCTTTCTTTGGCTCCCATTAGCAGCCCCTAATATATAGAACCAGCAGGTGATTATTGGCAAGCTGCTCAGAATCCAATTACAACTTGCACCTCAAATGTATCAGTTCTCTCTTTGCCCTGTTGAAAGTTGCCTTTGCCTCACTTTTTGCACCATCCAAGTCCCTCCTCCCTGCCAATTTGCTCTTCAGATTTCTCCCCGATCCTGGTTTCACAATCCGATTCCTGCCTTTCCCCCACCCTGCCCATCTAAATTAGGTTAGGCTCTATTAGGAGCAGGGCCTTTTCTATCGTGGAATATTCTCTTCTGTAAGACCTGCCTGGCTAAACCAATTCTTGCTTTTAAGAGGCAAATGAAAACCATGGCACTCTGCCAGACTTGTGGAATCTGAAGGTTGAAATCTCTGATACTATTTTTTTTTTTTTTTTGGTATTATTAATTTGCTCTAGTTTGCTTTATGAATTTTCAAAGTGTATTTTGTGGCAATTTTGGAGGATCCTTGTGTGCCAAAATGCAGGGTACTCATTTATGGGACAAAGCAATTCAGTGGGGTAGGGAGAATCCAAAACCTTTCCAGTCTCATACCAGCCCAGGCAGAAGGTCAAGGGGGCTGATAGAGGGAAAATAAACTCCACACTTGATATATTTTCCCCTCCCTTATGAGGGGTGTGTTTGTATGTTGG